>NC_092722.1:163358781-164600107 GCF_047496885.1 Scyliorhinus torazame
GAGTGAAGTAGTTGATTCTGAGACTCGGATCCTGAATCATAATAAAGGTGTGAGTTGGCTATGATCAATTGGGGAAAGTTACTTGAAGGGATGACGGTGGATAGTCAATGGCAAATATTCAGGGTAGCATAGGGGAACTGTAACAGACAGGTTTATTCCTGCCTGGCACAAAAGTAAAATGGGAGAGGTGGCCAATCATGGCTTACAAGGAAAATTGGAGATAGTATTCAATTCAAGGAAAAGGCACAATAATTGATCAAGAAAAACACCAGGGGCGCGATTCTCTGACCCCCCCACCGGGTCGGAGAATCGCCGGGGGCCGGCGTGAATCCCGCCACCGCCGTGTCCCGAACTCTCTGCCACCGGGGATTCGGTGGGGGTGGAAATCGCGCCGGTCGGCGGGCCCACCCCCGGCGATTCTCCGGTCCGCGATGGGCCAAAGTCTCGCCGCTGTCAACCTACGCCAGCCGGCGTGGATTGAACCACCTTTCGAATGGCGGGACAAGGCGGGCTTCGGAGTCCTGCGGGGGGGGGCGTGGGGCGATCTGGCCCCGGGGGGCCCCCCACGGTGGCCTGGCCCACGATCGGGGCCCACCGATCCGCGGGCGGGCCTGTGCCGTGGGGGCACTCTTTTCCTTCCGCCTTCGCCATGGTCTTCACTATGGCGGAGGCAGAAGAGACCCCCTCCACTGCACATGCAAGGGGATGCCGTGAGCGGCCGCTGACGCTCCCGCGCATGCGTCGCACGGCAAAGTCATTTCCGCGCCAGCTGGCGGGGCGCCAAAGGCCTTTCCCGCCAGCCGGCGGGGCGGAAATCAGTCCGGCGCGGGCCTAGCCCCTTAAGGTGAGGGGTCGGCCCCCTCAAGATGTGGAGAATTCCGCACCTTTGGGGCAGCGCGATGCCGGACTGATTTGCGTCGTTTTTGGCACCGATCGGCGGACATCGCGCCGATTGCGTAGAATCCCGCCCCAGGTCTGAGGGTTGGGAATAGTTTAGAATTCAAAGCAGGAGAAAGGGATTGATTAAGAAAATAGAGTACGATAGTAAGCTTGCAGGGAATATAAAAACTGACTGTAAAAGTTTATATAGGTGCGAGAAGATAAAAGGATTGGTGAAGACAAATGTAACTCCCTTACAGTCAGAAAGAGGGGAATGTATAATAGGGGACAAAGAAATGACTGAGCAACAATGTCTTCACAAATGAGGATGCAAATAAGATGCCAGAAATGTTGGAGGATGCAGGGTTAGTGAGAGGGAGGTACTGGAAGAGATCAATATTAGTAGGGAAAGAGTGTTGGGGAAGTTGATGGGATTGGAGGCTGATAATTCCCCAGGATCAGATCATCTACATCCCAAAGTATTGAAAGAGGTGGCTCTAGAAATAGTGGATGTATTGGTGGTCATCTTCCAGGATTCTATAGACTCTGGAACAGTTCCTGCAGATTGGAGGGTAGATAATATAACTCCACTATTTAAAAAGGGACGTAGAGAAAACAGGGAATTATAGACAAATAAACCTGACACTGGTAGTAGGGAAAATTCTAGAATCCATTATCAAAGATTTTATAGCTGAGCACTTCGAAAACAGTGGCAGGATCGGATAGAATCGGCATGGATTTATGAAGGGAAATCATGCTTGACAAATCTACTGGAATTCTTCGAGGACGAAACTGGTGTAGTTGATAAGCGGGATGTAGTTTATTTGGACTTTCAGAAGCCTTTCGACGAAGTCCCGCATAAAAGATTAGCATGTAAAACCAAAGCGCATGGGGTTTGCGGTAGTGTAGTGAGAGGGACAGAAAACTGATTGGCAGACAGGAAACAAAGAGTAGGAACTAACTAGTCTTTTTCAAATTGGCGGCCATTGACTAGTGGGGTACCTCCGTGATCGGTGCTAGGACCTCAGCTATTCACGATATATATTAATGATTTAGATGAAGGAACTAAATGTAATATCTCCAAATTTACAGATAACACCAAGTAGGATGGGAGGGTGAGCTGTGAGGAGGATGCAGAGATCCTTCAGTGTGATTTGGACAAGTTGAGTGAGTGGGTAAATGAATGACAGATGCAGTATAATTTGGATAAATGTGAGGTTATCCACTTTGGTAGCAAAAATGAGAAGACAGACTATTATCTGAATGGCCATAAATTAGGAGAGGGGAATGTGCTTCGAGACCTAGGTGTCCTCGTACGCCAGTCACTGAAGGAAAGCATGCAGGTACAGCATGCAGGTACAACAGGCGGTAAAGAAGGCAAATGGTATGTTGGCCTCATTGTGAGAGGATTTGAATACAGGAGCAGGGATGTCTTGCTGCAATTATACAGGGCCTTAGTGAGGCCACACGTGGTTAGCACTGCTGCCTCCGGCACCAAGGACCCGGGTTTGATCCCGGCCCCGGGTCACTGTCTGTGTGGAGTTTGCATATTCTCCCCATGTCTGCGTGAGTTTCACCCCCACAATCCAAAGAAGTGCAGGTTAAGTGGATTGGCCATGCTAAATTGACCCTTAATTGGAAAAAAAAAAATTGAGTACTCTAAATTTAAAAGAATAGGATTGTGCACACTATAGTTCAGAAGAATGAGGGGGGAATCTTCTAGAAACCAATAAAATCCGAACAGGACTAGACATGGTAGATGCAAGAAGGATATTCCCGATGGTGGGGCTGTCCAGGACCAGGGGTCACAGCCTGAGGATACTGGGTTAACCATTCAGGAGAGAGATGAGGAGAAATGTATTCCCAGAGAGTGGTGAGCCTGTGGAATTTGTAACCACAGGAAGTAGTTGCGGCCAAAGCATTGTGTTTCCAAGAAGCAGTTAGTTATATAACACTTAGGGCGAAGGGAATATGCCGGGAAAGCAGGATTTGGCTATTGATTTGGATGATCAGCCAAGATCATAATGAATGACGATGCAGGCTCAAACGGCTGAATGGCCTCCTCATGTTCTTATTTTCAATGTTTCTATATTACAGATTGGTAGTTGTAAGGACTTTATTCAGATAGTAATACAATTAATTTGTGAGGTAGGAGAGACAGCTAAAAGTAACTTTAAAAAAATCAATTGTGTTTTTGATGAAGTGTCAGAGGATATTGCAGGTGTATTTTATCCAAAAGGTAAAGTGCCTTAATGGTCCTTCCTGTCGATTCCCTTATTTTCCATTTACTTTACTTTGTCGTCATCATTTTGATCCATGGATATTTAATGGAGGCATATACCATTAAGTCGATACCATTGAATCTACAGTGAAAACCATTACAAATTGAAATCAAAAACCTTGAACTGAAGGCCTAAACTAAAGAAAGGAGTATGGAAGACCTCTTGCTTCTTCACGCCCCTCTTTGTTTGTCTGTCTTGTGTGTGTGTGTGTGTGTGTGTATCGAGGGTGAGCTAGTTTAGCTCAGTTTGCTGGACAGCTAGTTTGTGATGGTGCAATGCCTACAGTGCTCGTTCAATTCCCGTACGGGTTGAGGTTATTCATGAAGGCCGTGCCTTTTCAACCTTGCCGCCACCCACCCCCCCCCCCCCCCCCCCCCGCCCCCCCCGCCGAGGTGTGGTGATCCTCAGGTTAAAGCACCACCAGTCTGCTCTCCCCCTCAAAGTGGAAAGAAGCCTATGGTCATCTGGGACTATGGTGACTTTTACTTTACTAGAGGCGAGTTAAAGAAGAGGGGTTAGAAAAGGGTGTTGTGACATGCCACATAAGCGGCTTGTCAGTAAAATTAAAGCGCATGATATAATAGGAATAATGGCAGCACAGGTATCAAGTTGGCTGAAAGACAAGAGAGATGAATGGTATTTTTGTCCGAATTGGAGAAAATTATAACTAAGGTTGCCCAGGTGGATGAATATTAGGTCCATTGCTTTTCTCTATTTCTCTGAATCACCAATTGTGCAGGGCACAATTTCAAAATCTGCAGATGACACAAAACCTGGAAGTATTGTGAACTCTGATTTAGCACAGCCAATCCAGCTAAGCTGCACATCTTTGGACTGTGGGAGGAAACCGGAGCACCCAGAGAAAACCCACGCAGACACGGGGAGAACGTACATATTCCACACAGTCACCCAGGGTCGAAATCGAACCCGCATCTCTGATGTTGTAAGGCAGCAGTGCTAACCACTGTGCCACAGTGCTGCCCCAGTAGTGGAACAGGAAGACACGTGGCAGATGGAATTTGATGCAGAGATGTGTGAAGTGACACACGTCGGCAAGGAGAATGAGTCGAGGTAATATATAACAAATGGTGCAATTGTGAAGCAGGCACAGGGGAGACATTGGGGTATAAGTATATAAAAGTACATCATTGAAGGTGGTGGGAGACATTAAGAAAGTGGCTAAAAGGACATATAGGATCCTGAGCTTCAGAAATTGAGCTATAGAGTACAAAAGCAAGAGGTCATAATGAACCAAGATACCTGGTTTGACCTCAACTGGTACTGTCATTTAGGGGCTGGTTTAGCACAGTGGGCTAAACAGCTGGCTTGTAATGCAGAACAAGGCCAGCAGCGCAGGTTCAATTCCCATACCGGCCCCCCCGAACAGGCGCCGGAATGTGGCGATGAGGGGCTTTTCACAATAACTTCATTGAAGCCTACTTGTGACAATAAGCGATTATTATTATTTCTCGGCATCACAATTCAGAGGAATGTGAAGGCATTGGAGTAGATGTGGAAAAGAGTTTTGGTTCTGAGATGAAGAAGCTCAGTCAGGGTAGACCAGAGAGACTGGGATTGTTCTCCTTAGAAAAGAGAAGATTGACAGATTTGATAGAGGTGTTCAAAATCATGAGTGATCTAGATACAATGGAGAAACTGTCCCTTTAGTAGGAGGTTCAAGAACCAGAGCGCAGAGAAAAAAGGTGCATGGCAAAAGGCCCAATGATAACATGAGGATTTTTTTTCACAGAGCAAGAGGTCAGGATTTGAATGCACTGCCTGGGGTATATGGTGGAGGAATATTCAACCATGGCATTCAAAAAGGAATGAATAAGCAACTGGAACAAGAACATTTGCAGGGAAGAACACGGAGTAGGTCTAAGAATTGCTCTTGCAAAAAGCCAATATGGCCAAAATTAGCTGATTGGATTCCTGTTCTGTAACCATTCTACAATTCCACATTTAATTTTACATCAACTTACTGGGGAGGAAATTTTAATTATACAATTGATATTTTCTTGTCACAGGTGCCATGACATGACAATGTGTTCAGCATGCCAACATCATCAACAAAATAAAATAATGCAGTCGCCATAGTCCCAGATGACCATAGACTTGAGGGGGAGAGCTGACTGGTGATGGTGTAATCCGAGGATCACCACACCTCAGCTGAGGGGTGGGGTTGAGAAGGCAGGGCCTTCATGAATAACCTCAGCTGGTAGGAGAATTGAACCCACGCTGCTGGCTTTGTTCTGCATCATGAACCAGCTATCCAGCCAGATGAGCCCCCAAACCAACCCTCAAACAAAATAATACTGTTTCAAACATGATCATTTTCAATGTTGATCTCAAATAGTCTTCAGATATGCTGCATTTACGCTTATCAATGCTAATTCTCCTGCCCATGCAGGATACACTTCTGCCCAGGGATTTTGGTTATAGGAAGTAGGTTTACAGAGTCTCCAGGAGGTCCAAGGGACTCCCTCAGCACTTTCCCAGTGCAAATTACAACGCAGTACGAGGATACATCCTTCAAAAAGTTTCACAACATTTCTCTCTGGATTTGGGCCATGGTTAGTTTTATAACTTTAGCAGCAATGTTCAGGATGGAAGCTGCAAATAATCCACCCCCACCCCCCAGTGAAGTCACTTCTTTCTCTAATTTGCACTATTCCTTAATTATTTCTTCACATAGACAAGTGCGATTTTATTTTTATTGTGCTCACTTATCCCTGAGCTTGAAAGTAGCAAAGATCTCACTGTTGTTCAGGTAGCTTAAAGTATCTGATCAGAGAAAGCCATGTTCAGAAGAACAACTGAAAGATGCTTTCACTAATTAATTGCAGAAACACAAATGAAAATCGAAACTAAGGTGGCCTACATGTATAATCACTGTGTGCTGTAACTAGGGGAATAAGAAACATTCAAAATAATTGAACTGAAAAAGATCAGTTTAGCTCCCAAATATCTAATTTCCGCAAAACAAAGATTACTGCTGAGTTTTAAACGAATTTCTAGGCCGGTTTACATTGAAATATGGCTCAAGAAGCAAGGCTATCCCTTTAAAAAAGGTATTACAGAACCATATTTTAAAATAATATTTTGTATTCAATCTTGGCCTGTCTGGTATTCTAAGACTTCCTGAATTACTACTGTTATTAAGTCAACAGGCATGCATGCACTTATTGCGGATCCAGATCAGGCAAAATACAAAGCTCGCCCATTTGTAAGGGTCAGACGGGTCATCAATAAAAGTGGTTGAGAATTGCAGTGCAGAAGGTGCTTAATAACAAGGTTGAGTCAAATCATTTTGCCTGGTCTAAATTGTGCATTATAAAATAACAGCACATGAACCTCAGCGGTTCAAGAAAGCAGCTCACCACCACCTTCTCAAGGGCAATTAGGAATGGGAAATGAATGCTGGCCTAGTCAGCAAAGGCCACACCCCTTGAATGAATAAAAAAATAAAAAACAAATTTCATTTGTAATACTTTGTATACAGATGCAGATTGTCACACATTTGCAAGTATACGATTGGCGAATTGGAGAGAAAAGTAAGCACTGTTAATCTGCAAAAGAGTTTTTGTGCATTTTGTGTAATTATGGTATATTTACAAAGTTTCTGATTTAGAACAGACGGTAAAATAAAATCATAACATGCTGAAAGCACGCAGCAGGTCATTTCTGTTGTGGTTTATGCCTCAAGAGTTGCAGTGGTGATATACCATAGATTACTCCATGTCTGAACAGGAGTTTTATTAAATGCTTCAAAATGTCTGCCCCCATGCTTCCAGCTTTGAGCCTATGGTTTGGATACTATCTCAGTCACCACACCTAGGCTTAACTAATAACACAAAGTGAGCAGTCAACAGACACAATCAAACACTGAACAACTGAACACCATAAGCTCCATAACTGAGCTCCTTGGATGTTGCCCGACCATCTAATTGCTTCCAGCACTTTTATTTTATTTTAGGATCCTAGCATCCGGTTTTGTGCCTTTTGATTTAGAATAGCTTTAGCTTGGTAAAAAAAAAACTTCCTGGCATGAAATATCAATGTCAATCATAACTACTGAAATAGTAAAGATGTTTTACATTGCTTAATGATGGAACAGACCTGGATCCTGAAAAGCCAAATTGTTGGAGGATCTGAATCGCTACGGCCATGTCAAGTGTGTTGATGAGATTATTAGAATCACAGGAATATAAAAAGACTTCCTTCTGTGTGCAAGTACATAAACACTGTTTTCCCCACTTTTTTCATCGGATTATATAGGATATATGGGACAGAAATGGGTCTTTTGGTCCAACCAGTGCATGCTAGCATTTACGGTCTACTCAAGCTTCTTCCCATATTCCCTCACCTAAAGCTGCTCCTTTGCGTGCTTGTCCAGCTTCCCCTTAAATGCAATTATTCTTTATTATTTCAGCAGCTACTCATCAATTGTGAGGGGTGACAAGCTGGCAACAGATTTCCAGAACTTCACCACTATTGTGAATGGACAAATAAGAAAATATTAAAGAGTAGGCCAAACTTTCGGCTTTGTTTCTCTGTATGCAGACTCCCTTGGCTACTGATCAAGAGCTCCCGACAATGGATCAACACAGATCAGAAATTCAAGATCCATCCGGCATCGCAGGGACAGTCCATTTTACTCCACTCAATAGTGTGCATCATTTCTTTAGTCCTTTGGGATCACTATTACAAAAGATAATTGTTAAATAGTCCAGCATTTTTTTTTAAATAAGGAAACTTAGCACCAGATAGTCAGAGCAAGATTCAGGACCACTGCTGCCAGCATGTTGTGATTCTTCAGTCACAGCTAGTTAACAGCTATAACTGAGACTTGGCTCAAAGAAGGGCAAGACTGGGCATTAAATATTGCTGAGTACAAGGTGTTCAGGAGAGACAGGAAAGGAGGGTGGGGGGGGGGGGGGGGGGGCAAAAAATTAGAGAGGTGCAAGAGCTGTAATTCTAATGGGTAACTTCAATCACCCAAATATAGACTGGAATAGGAACAGTGCAAAGGGACAAGAGGGGCGAGCATTCCTTGACTGTGTTCAATGTCATTTTCTGCAGCAGTATATTTCCAGTCCAACAAGAGGAAAGGTACTGTTGGACCCGGCTATGGGAATGAGTTGGCTCAAATGGACCAAAGTCTCGGTGGGGGAGCATTTAGGGGACAGTGATCATTGTAACATAAGGTTCAGGTTGTTCATGGAAAAAGACAAGGAACAATCCAGAGCAGGGGTGCGAATGCCTCCAAGTCAAATGACTTGGAATCAAATGTTGGCAGAAAGAACGGTGGCTGAACAATGGGCCCCCTTCCAAAAGAAATGTACTGCATGCAATGTCAAGTTAGATTCCCTTGGAAGGGGAATAATCCTTAATAACTTTCCATAAGTTAAAACCTTATTTAATTGAAGACAACAGGTTTAAATGCTCTACAGAAACAGGTATTACTTTGAAGTGTAGAACTAATAAATCCAGGGTGCCCTGGATGACGAGGGAAATAGAGGTTAAAATTGAAAGGAAGATGTTCGTGGTGACAGATATCAATTAGAAAATACTACAGAGAATCAGGTGGAATTGTCAGGTCGATGTACCTTTAAGAAATGGGTGTTTATCAAATAGCTGCAGTGATGTCAGTGTGTGGGTGGAGCTGGTCTGTCTGTCTTTCACTTTCGTTTTGAGCTGGCAGCTGCAGTGTGTGTTTGGTTTTGTTTTCAGAGGTGGAGGGATGCATTCAAAGCAAGCAGCTGTCTAATGATCTCTCTCTCTACAAGCTAAGGAATGTCTCCAGATCATTGATGATTTCAAAGTAATACCTGTTTCTGTAGAGCATTTAAACCTGTCGTCTTTATTTTTAAAAGGTTTTAATTTATGGATGTTGTTTGGAAAGTTATTAAGGGTTATCTATCGTGTACTGTACCTTTTGGGGGGTGGTCAGGATTGGTAGTTGATAAACCTTTTACTGTGTGTTTATAAAATGTTAACTGGATTCATAGAATAAACATTGTTTTGTTTTAAACATACTTTAGCTCTCTGTTGCATCACACCTGTAAAGTGGGCCCTTGTGCTCCCCATAACCAAAAATCTATTTAAAGTTGTGGGTCAGGTGAACTCCATGATATACTTTGGGGTTCTCTAAACTCTGGCCCATAATAGAATATAGAAGAACCAGAGGGGAAGTGAAAAAACTAATCAGAAAAGCAAGGAGAGAGCATGAAAAGAGAGTGGCAGCTATCATAAAAGGGAATCCAAAGTCTTCCACAGGCATATAGATAAAAAGGTTGTAAAAGAAAAAGTAGGGCCAACTAGGGATTGCATGTGGAGACAGGAGAAATAGCAAAGGTATTAAATGAGTACTTTATATCTGTCTTTACAAAGGAAGAAGATGCTCCCCAGGCCGAGGTGAGAGAAGAGATAACTGGCACAGGAGAAGAATTTACAATTGACAGCGAGGTATTAGAAAGACTATCTTTACTTAAAATAGATCAGATGAGATGTATCCAAGGATACTGAAGGAGGAGCGAGTGGAAATTTCAGAGGTCCATCTTCCAGTCTTCCTGAGACACAGGGCTGGTTCTAGAGAACAGGAGAATTGTGAATGTTACACCCTTGTTCAAAAAAGGGCGAAAGGATAAAGCCGGCAACTACAGACCAGTCAGCTTGGCTTCAATGGTAGGGAAACTTCTGGAAACTAGGGTTCGGGACTAAATTAACAGTCACTTGGACAAGTGCAGGATATCTAAGGAAAGCCAGTATTAAGGGAAAATCTTGTTTAACTAACTTGGTGGAGCTTATTTGAGGAGTTAAAGGAAAGGTTGATAAGGGCAATGTTGTTGGGATGGCATATATAGATTTTCAAAAGGTATTTGATACAATGCCACACAACAGACTTGTGAGAATTCTAGTTCGTGGAAAAAATGGAAAAGTGGGCACTTGGATGAGATATTGGCTGGATGACAGGAAACAGAAAGTACTGATAAATGGCTGTTTTTTAGATTGGAGGAAAGTGTGTGGTGGAGCTCCCCAGGGGTCAGTGTTCCTGCTTCTGATATATATTAATGACCTTGACTATGGTGCTTAAGGCATGATTTCAGAAATTGCAGATATGAAGACTGGAAACATTGTCAACTGTGATGCGGATGTCTTGAATTTCAAAAGGACTTCGACATGTTGGCGGAATGGGCAGAGAAGTGACAGATGAAGTTCGATGCAACGAAATGTGAGGTGATTCATTTTGGCAGGCAATAAATAAAGGGAGAAATTCTAAAGGAGGTGCAGGAGATGGCTGAGCATGTTGAGAGAGCAGTTAATAAAACATTTAAGCCCATAATCACTAGCTTTGGATGGTTCTGTCAGTTTTACCTTGATAGTTCGCATGAGAACCCCCCCCCCCCACCCCACCCCTAACCTCCCCCAGGAGATACCCCACACCACCTCTGACCACCCCCCTTCCCCCTCTGACACCTTTCAGAGGGTCGGTGCAGACTTGATGTGCCAAACGGCCTCCTTCTGCACTGTAGGAATTCTATATTATGATGCAAATTGCAGAAAGTATTTCCCCATTCACAAACTGTTCAAATGCACCTTGTTAAGTCATGCAATTGTTCTCAGGAATCCACAACCATTATTTCTACCAAATATTCTACTTTCAAATGATAAAGAATTGACCACCTTTGGTTCCTCAAAGTTGGATGCATTTGTCAATGTTTTTTTCAGCAGATGTGTGAGACTGACTTTCATTTCCCAACAAGATGCGAAGCTTTGAATTATCCATATCTTTGAAATTCCATCCCTTGCATATTGTTGCCACAAAGTTCCTAACTTATCTAGCAACATTGTGAAAGAAATATTCAGTTTGGAAAGAATTGCACAACGTATCTTTTGAAGGATGCAGATAAATAATTAACTTCTGGCTCCTTGAGTAGTGTGCTAGGCCCAGCCACCTTCAGCTGTTTCACCAATGATCTTCCTTCCAGCTTTAAGGTCAGAAGTGGGGTTATTCGCAGATGACTGCACAATGTTCAGCACCAGTTGTCACTCCTCAAATACTGAAGCAGTCCATGTCCAGATGCAGCAAGACCTGGACAACATCTAGTGTCAAGAAATGACCATCTAACTGTCTCCCCTTGACATTCAATGGCATCCCCACGATCAACATCCTTTGGGTTGCCACTGACAGAAAGTGAACAGGACTAGCCAATAAATACTGTGGCTACAAGAGCAGGTCAGACGTTAGGAATCCTGCGGCGGGTAACTCACCTCCTGACCGCCCAAAGCCTGTCCACCATCTACAAGGCACAGGTAAGGAATGTGATGTAATACTTGCCTCGATGAGTGCAGCTCCAATAACTATAAGGTGCACTGCAGGAGCTCACCAAGGCTCATTTTACAACACCTTGCAAAGCAATGACCACTGTCATCTAGAAGGATAAGGGCAGCAAATACATGGGAACATCACCACCTGCAAGTTCCCCTCCAAGCCACTCACCATCCTTACTTGGAAATATATCGTCGTTCCTTCACTGTGACTGGGTCAAAATCCTGGAACCCCCTCGTTAGCAGCACTGTTGTACCTATACAATAGGGACTGCAGAGATCCAAGAAGGCAGCTCACCATAACCTACGCAAGGGCAATTCGGGATCCGCAGTAAATGCTGGCCAGTCAGCGATGCCCACATCCCATGGAACAATGAAGAGAAACAAAGGTTACATGGGGCAGGATTCCCAGAACCCCCGCCGGGTCAGAGAATCGCCGGGGGGCAGGGTGAATCCTGCCCCCGCCGGCGGGTGAATCCTGCCCCCGCCGGCGGGTTAATCCTGCCCCCGCCGGCGGACGAATTCTCCGGCACCAGGGATTTGGCGGGGGCGGGAATCGCGATGGGCCGAGTGGCCGCCCGTTTTAGGCCGGTCCCACCAGCGTAAATTAGAGTAGGTACTTATCGGCAGGACCTAGCTGCGTGGGCAGCCTCCGGGGTCCTCGGAGGGCGCGGGGGGATCTGGGCCCGGGAGGTGCCCCCACAGTGGCCTGGCCCGCGATCGGGGCCCACCGATCCGCGGGCGGGCCTGTGCCGTGGGGGCACTCTATTCTTCCACGTCGACCGCTGTGGTCCTCCGCCATGGCTGATGTGGAGATGAACCCCCCTTTTGCATGCGCTGGGATGATGCCAGCACACGATGGCGCTCCCGCGCCAACTCGCGCCGGCCGGCGGAGGCCCTTCGGCGCCGGTTGGCGTGGCGCCAAGCCCCTTCCCCGCCGGCCGGTGCAGCGCAAACCACCCCAGCGCCGGCCTAGCCCCTGAAGGTGCGGAGGATTCCGCACCTTTGGGGCGGCCCCACGCCGGAGTGGTTAATGCCAATCCTCGGCGCCGGAGTTGCCCGCCCCAACGATTCCCACAGAAACCCGCCCATGATTTTGAATTGATGTTTAAAGTTTATTCAGTGTGTTATGTTAGTGCAACATTTGTGGGTCTACTATGCAGTGCGGTGGGAATCAATGAGACATTAAGGTTGCATTACTTTTCGTCAAATAAAATATCACTGTTTTCTATTTTCAGCAGGAATTTGTTCCCTCCTGGTTATATGACACCGATATCAAATTATTTCTCTATGTTTAGAGGTTTAAAAAAGCATCAAGCAGAGATTTTAGTGCCAAGTTTGTTGTATTTATGTATAATTATGTATAATAATATAATTTATGTTATTATGAATAAACTGGATGTTCGTTGAATTCTGATTAAATTGTATCATATGTATTCTTGAGTCAAAGAAACTAATACGGGTGGCACAGTGGTTAGCACTGCTTCCTCACAGCGTCAGGGACCTGAGTTCAACTCCGGCCTCGGGTGACTGTGTGGAGTTTGCACATTCTCACTGTGTCTGAGGGGGTTTCCTCCGGGTGCTCTGGATTCCTCCCACATTACAATAGATGTGCAGGTTAGGTGGATTGGCCATGTTAATTTCCTCTTGGGTCCAAAAGATTAGGTGTGGTTACTGGGTTATGAGGATAGGGTTCGGGCGTGAGCCTGGATGAGATACTCTTTCCAGGGGTCGATGCAGACTCGATAGGCCGAATGGCCTCCTTCTGCACTGTGGAGATTCTATTCTTCTATTTGAATACTGTACAGTTGGTAATTTTAATACTTTTTTTAAACAGGAGAGATTTTATGTAGGGAAATGTACAAAGGCATTGAGTGCTCTAGTAGAAAATCTGAAATTAGGAAAAAGAGCTGTTATGGGTGATGTTTAAAGGGCCCTCAATTTACCTTGCTACCCGATAGTTAAGACTGCTGGTGTTGATTCAGTGAATTGACGGTATAATTTTCTAATTCATTTTGGTACCTAATTTACCATTAATGATTGGACACTCATCCGTTACGTAACTTTATGCGTCTTTTACGTACTTTGATTTTAAAACTGATTTGGAACCAACAGTATATTGTGCATGACTTTTGTTTTGGCTTTTTCCTTGATGACTTGACAAGAGTTACTTCGCTCAACAGCAGTGTGAGGGTTAGTAAATTAAACTCACTTTGATTCCAATTAGTTAGCAAAAAACAGTTTGCTGAACAAAACAGAGACCTGTTCGAACAGACGCCTGAAAAACGTGTGTCCAGTCCCTTCCCACCCACATCCGCGATTCCCGAATGCCCTAAATCATATCAACAACTTCCAGTTCTCCAGCCCGAAACGCCTCCTCTTTACCATGGATGTCCAATCCCTCTACACCTCCATTCCTCACAAGGATCGTCTGAAGGCTCTCTGCTTCCTCCTCTAACAGAGGCCTGAACAATCCCCGTCCACCGCACTATCTTCCGTCTGGCTGAACTTGTCTTCTCACTTGCCTTTAAATTGTCTCATTTCCACCAAACAAAGGTTTGACTGTGGGTACCTGTGGGTTCCAGTTTGGCATGTCTCTTTATGGAGTATGCGGACCAATCCCTGTTCAAGTCCTATTCCGGTCCCCTCCCACAACTCTGTTATTGGTACATCAACAACTGTTTTGGTGCTCCTTCATGTTCCCATCTGGACCTAGAAAAATTGATTAATTTCACTTCTAATTTCCACCCCTTTATCATCTTCATATGGTCCATCTCTGACACTTCCCTTCCTTGACCTCTCTATCTCCATTTCTGGGTATAGACTGTCCACTAATATCCATTATAAGCCCACCGACTCCCATAGCTACCTCGACTACAGCTTTTCACACCCCACATCCTGTAAGGACTCCATCCTAGTCTCCCCTTTCTTCGCCTCCGCCGCATATGTTCCGATGATGCTGCTTTCCAAAATGGTGCTGCCGACATGTCTTCATTCTTCCTTAATCGTGGTTTCCCACTCACTGTGGTCGACAGGGTTCTCAACTGTGTCTGACCCATCTCCCAGACCTCTCACCCCTCCCCTCCCTGCCAGAAGCAGGTTATGGGTCCCCCTTTTCACTCCACCAGCCCCTGGAGTTAAAGAATCATCCTCCGCCAGTTCCGCCAACTCCAGCATGATGCCACCACCAAACACATCTTCTCCAACTCCCCGTCAGCATTCCGCAGGGACCATTCCCTCCAAGGTACCCCAGTCCACTCCTCCATCACCTGCAACACCTCACCCTCTTCCCATGGCAACTTCCAATGCAACCACAGAAGGTGCAACACCTGCCCTTTTACCTCCTCCCTGCTCGCCATCCAAGGGCCTAAACAGGTGAAACAGTGCTTCATAGGCACCTCCTTCAATCTGTTCTATTGCATTTGCTGCTCCCAATGCGGTCTACTCTACATTGGAGAGACTTAACACTAACTGGGTGACCACTTTGCAGAACACCTTCGGTCCGTCCGCAAGTAGGACCCAGACCTGTCGCTTGCCATTTCAACTCATCGTCCTGCTCTCACGTCCACATGTCCATCTTTGGCCCGCTGCAATGTTCCAGTGAAGCCAATCGCAAAATGGAAGAACAGCACCTCATCTTCCAATTAGGCCTTCCAGACTTAACACGGAATTCAACAACTTCCGACTATGATCTCTCCCCTCCACCTTCACCCCATTTTCATTTCTATCAATTCATATTCATTCCTTCCATCAATCTGTTTTTCATCACCATTTTCCCCCCTCTCCACCCACCTGTGCCATCTGTTCCCTGTTCCTAGTTGTCCTTTGACCCCAAAAGAGAAAATGCTGAAAATCTCAGCTGGTCTGGCAGCATCTGTAGGGAGAGAAAAGAGCTAACGTTTCGAGTCCAGTTGACCCTTTGTCAAAGCTAAAAGACATAAAAAGTGGGGGATATTTATACTATGGGGTGCGGGAATGAAAGATGAGTCATAGCCACAGAAACCAAGGGGAAAGAGTGCTAATGGCAGTCCCCAGAGAGAATAAAGGGTGTGGAAGGCCAAACAGCAGAAAAACTAAAATCAGAGGGTGAGTTGTGACAGATGTATGCGGGGAGGGGGAAAGCAAAGGGGAGAAAAGGTAAGGGGAGAAAAGGTAAGGAGAGGGGGTAAGATAGGGGGGGGTATATATATATATATATATATACACACATATATATATATAGAAAGACAAGAAAGAAATAAAATGTAAAAGACAGTTAAAATGAAATGGAATGAAAACAAAGGGGTCGAGGTCCATTAACACACTCTTACCTGTGTTCTGCCATTAACACATTCTGCTCTCTTAATGTGCCATTATCAGCACTCCTAGCCTTGAGCACCCCCATTTGCATTCCTTCGACTTTCTGTCCTTGACATCTTTGTCAACCTCCTCCTATTGCTGACCCGCTATCCAACCCCATTGCTCCACAGCCCCCACACCCCTCACCCCAGAGCAATATAGATCTGACCCTATTTCCAGTTCTCTCTAGCTCTGACAGAGTTAGCCAGACTCGAAAGGTCAGCTCCCTCCACTCTCCACAGCTGCGGAGATAGTCCAGTATTTTCTGTTTCTGTTGCTGAACCAAGTTGGGGGTCAATCATTCCCAGACCTACGCTGGGAGGTAAAACTCCAGACTGTTCCTTTGAGAAGTTAAAGAAAGAAATTAGGGATGTGTCTCTTTCCTTGCCGTATATTTGTCAGGATACCCCAAATTTCTCCCAGCAGCTGAAATCGGGTAACAATAAAACTAAAGCATTCCCATTTCCCTGCATTTTGGTTTAAAATTGTCAGAAGTTTAAAAACATTACAACCTCATAAATAAATAAACTATTATGCAATCAAATCTGGTTTAAAGTAGTTAGAAAACACAATTACCTGGATTTTACTGTAAAAAACAATAACAGTGGGGCTGTCATTGTCACCATTATTAAAATGAGTAAATTCGACAATGTCTGGCACCGACACAAACGCAGTTAAACGTGGAAATCAGAAAGTTGCCGCTTGATTAGCACTGCTTTTCTGGAAACTCCCCTTGTGTTGAAACACAAGGAAGGGTGGAGTTTGGGGTATCTATCCACTCATTTGCCACTACGCTTGCCAGAAAAGGGTGGAACGTGTCTATTTGAGTGTAAGTGAATTTTCAGCAACATTATAAGTCTTAATTACTGTCAAACAAGTCCTCTGGTGCTGAAATTGTGCCTTAACAAATGTTGAGTTTCACTCTTCAGGCTTCAACTTTGTTTGTGATTTTGTAAATTTTCTATTTCCTTTTTTTCCCCCATCTCTTTTCTTTCTCATCACCAGAACTTTCTTTCGAACTCTTTACTTTGCATTCTTTACATCATTTGGCATTGAGCTAACTATTCAAACTTGCACTTCCTGGTACAGACACTGCGTGGCCCAGTTGGGATTCTTCAGTATGGTTAAGGAGATATACAATTCCTTGTCTTATTCTCACAGGTGCCCAATTCCCTATCGAGGGTGCTGTGCTGTTTTGGATTTCAAATAACTGCAAGTTCCAGTGCACAGACACTCTGTGGACAGGTATGATGCACGATCAATGACCACTAAAACGAGGTTGTAGCACAACTGAAGGCTTTAATAAGCTAGATGTTTCCCCCAGCAGCTCAGGTACAGAATGAGGGCTGCTGGGACGGCACAGGTTCTTATACCCCGCCTATTAGGGCGGAGCTATTATGCACTCTAACCAATGGAAAGCATATAGGTTCTACCAATGGTACTTCAGCCTCTCAGGTACCGTAATACCTATAATACCACAAGGTATAAGTGTAATGAATGGTTGCTCTTGTACTTTTGCCACGGACTGTAAAATCATGTCAATTTCTGAATCCAAACTGGGTTAAATCGATATCCCGCCAATGAAACAAAGGTCGGTAGTTTCCAGGAAAGATAAATACATGTTCAATATGCTTAAATATTGAGCCAGAAAAAATGTGTGGGCCAGTCTTCTACCTATTTTATAGCATTCAGTTTGATTCCAATTTTCACTTCCAGCTGGACTTTGTATTATCTCACTGACGTCACTGAATAAGGTTTTTTGTTATCTTTGGTGAGCGCATGTTCTCCAGGAAACATTCTAGCATTTTGCCCATTAAATCTTCGCATTCAAACCTGTTCCACTGTCACAATATGTGCACAACCAGAAATGGCAGAATGTCAGTGTCATAACCTCCATGAGGACTATGGGGAAATCATCATTGATCTCCCTGTGGGAATGTGAGCTGAGGGCTATGGTGATGGCGACGCTGCCACTGGCGCCAAGGAGCTATACAGAGAGCCCAGTGGTGCCCCCAGGTAGGGGGCGGAGGCCAGCCACCTGGGGCTCGTTATGAGCTAACATAAAAGCAGGCCCAAAGCAGAGCCTGGTGTGGTTAGTCCTCCCCGCTAGGATTGTACTGGGAGTGATATGCTGCATCATGCAGACCTTTGTAAATAAATCTATGTCCGTTTACCGCCAGCCTCTTTTGAGTCATTAAAGTCAGTATGTAGCCTTTGAAATCTAAAACAAAATACACCCAGGAGAATTGATCATCACTGCTTCACCTAATTCCAATTCTGCTCTCCACCTAGCTTCCTTCCACGCTCTACACCCTCCTACCACTAATTTCTACAAAATAGCACCATGTCCTGTTCTCGGGGGGAGAAAAGATAAATACCTCAGCTAGTTATTTCACCAAAGAATACCCCAGCTTCTTTCACACTCGGCTTAAATACACGGTCCTTTCTAATGGCAGCCTGAAGTCTGAGATAAGTTGCGATATTCCTGTCAAATAATATCTCCTGAAACTTTCACCTTTGTTACAAAACCAGACGGTATAACATCATTTTGCAAAGAATCAAAGAAGGAAGAATTTATTGGTCAAGCTCAATGGACTGGCGAATGGCCTACAGAAAACACATCATATCCTAGATGCACCGCCCAGGTTTATGGGAGATCCTAGTCACTGTACTCTAGGAGCTCATTTTATTGTTAGGGTTATATTTGCCATACAGGGAGCGGAAGATTACAATAGGCTGTGCCAGCTGGCAAGTCAGCAACATTTATTTTATTGTGATATCCAACCATAAAATGGTGCGTTCGACAGGGATGAGCAACAAATGTTGGCCTTCTCAATGTCACCCACATCCCATGTCAGGACAAAACAAAACCCTGCAATTGAACACTTCAAAAAGCTTAAAAGACAATCAGCCAGTTTACAGATCAGGCTAATTTAGTAAAAAGACATTAAGTGCTTTAAATGAACTTTTAGCCAAGTGTTAAAAATATTTTTCATACTTATTTTTGGGGTTCAGTATCTAAAAACAACTATTTCCTGGAAATACTCAGTACATTTGGCAGCATCTGTGGAGAGAGAAACAGAATTAACAAGCACGATTCTCACGAAAGGGAACAAAGTCCCCTAGTGAGTGCGTTTAGTTGTGTGTTACCCGGCACGCGCAATGCCGAGAAACACATGGCTATTCAACGTGACTCGCGTTGAATAAGAGGCCTGAACAGGGAATATGCAGCCAAGGCCACACTGAGCCTCGTTTTGTACAGTGTGGAGCTCCGCGCACCGGAACTCCCCATTGTAGCGAGAGATTGCCGAGGCCCCCAAAACTATCCTCGACCTCCCCCCACCCCCAATGCAATGTGGGAAGGTCCGCGCACCCGGCCCAATGCCCACGCTGGGCATGCCAGACCCGATCCCACATGCCAAAAACGCCAGCTTGGCACTGCCCCTGCCAGTGCTACCTGGGCACTTTGCCAGTGCCAGGCTGGTACCCAGGTGGCACTGTCAATGTGGCAGAAGGGCACTGTCAGGGTGCCAAGCTGCCACTACCAGGGTGCCCAGGTGGCACCAGCAGTGCAAGAGTACCACCCTGCCCAAAGGGCATGCAGCTGGAGGTCTCAAATCTTCTGGGAGACCCCATGAGTTAACTTCCATCTGTCCCCATTTGTGGGGATCACTGCTGAACAGCACTCACCCGAGGCCTCTGAGGCAAATGTGTTGAATTCCAAAGCCTCAGGTACCTCGGGAATCTGCACATGAAATAAATGAAAATCGCTTATTGTCACAAGTAGGCTTCAAATGAAGTTACTGTGAAAAGCCCCTAGTCGCCACATTCCGGCGCCTGTTCGGGGAGGCTGGTACGGGAATTGAACCGTGCTGCTGGCCTGCCTTGGTCTGCTTTAAAAGCCAGCGATTTAGCCCAGTAATTAGAACGAGGCTAGCTGCCTTGCTCTAATATGCAGATTTGCCAAAAGGTGATCAGGCCAATTGTGGACGAGATTTACCTCCCAACGTCTCACATGATTGTGTTGAATCTCGCGAGACATTGCAAGTTGGGTAGATCCGGGAGCGGGGTCTCCTGGCTTTCAACAACCACGCTGCGCCATGGCAAGCTATTTTTCGGGTGCAACGTGGCCGTTGGACTGCACCCAACATTTCAAGTTCAATATGGCTCTGAAGGAAATGAATTGGATGCTGTTCAAACAGCATGGAACAGCAACAAGAGGGAAGGTCTGATGTAGAGTAGAGGACAGAAGAGATTAAATGATAAAATTTGCTTGTAAAAGGCAAAGGGAGTGGTAATGATTGCGGTGAAGAATAATGAATTGTTCTGTTAAAATAAACTTGAAAAACAAGATTCAAACCGGCCAATAAAGTTCGTGGTCCTAAATTGTTGAGCTCAACGTCGAGTCCAGAAGGCTGTGAAGTGCTTAACTGGAAGATAAAGTGCTGGTCCTTGAGCTTGTATTGAGCTTCACTAGAACACCACAGGAGCCTGAGGACTGAAATGTGAGCGTGAGAGTAAGGTGTTCAATTAAAATGGCAAACAACTGGAAGCTCAGGATTATGCTTGCAGACTGAGTTGAGGTGTTTGGCAAAAAAGGGTCACGCGATCAGTGTTTGGTGTCATCAATGTCGATAGAATTGCATTATAGGCAGCAAATACAGTTTGCTAAAGGAAGTACAGAAAAATTCTGCTTCATCTGGGAGGAATGTTTGGGGCCTTGGGCAGTGAGGAAGTAGAAGGTAAAATGACAAGTGTTACACCTCCTGGAATTGCATGGAAAGGCACATTGGGAAGGGGACAGGGTGTTGGGAGTGATTGAGAGAGTGGACCAGGGTGTCGGAGAGAGGACGGTCCATTTGGAATGTGACAGGGGAGGTGAGGGAAGGTGTGTATAATGCTGACATGGCGGCAGAGATGGTGGAGAATGATCCTTTGAATGTGAAGGATGGTGGGGTGGAAAACGAGAAACGTTTGGCTGCTCTGGGAGGAAGGGGAAGGGGTAAGAGCAGGAGTGTGGGAAATGTGGCGGACACGGTTGAGAGCCTGGTCAACCACAGCGGAAATCCTCGGTAGAGGAAAAAGGAAGACACGTCAGATGTACTGTTGCGAATGGTTGCATTATCAGAACAGATGTGATGGAGATAGAGAATTTCTGTTAACACAAGTCCCCAATGTCCTCAGACAGGGGACTGTCCTGATTGGTTCACAGCAGCTTGCCACGTAAAACCTTATAGAAAGTCTATGAACAAGTGTATGTATTTCAACTGCTCACAGCACAATCTGGTTCATGGAAAAATGTTAAAACTTTTAAAACTGTTAAAGAAGATCCAGATTGACAGACAATTTTGGTACGAAACTGTATTCACATGATGTAATTATGCATTTAAGAATTCTATAATTGCTTATTTAGGAAAGCTCTCTTTCGTTTGTTCACAAAATAGAACATAACAGCGCAGTACAGGCCCTTCAGCCCTCGATGTTGCGCCGACCTGTGAAACCACTCTAAAGCCCATCTACACTATTCCCTTATCGCCCATATGTCTATCCAATGACCATTTGAATGCCCTTAGTGTTGGCGGGTCCACTACTGTTGCAGGCAGGGCATGCCACACCCTTACTACTCTCGGAGTAAAGAACCTACCTCTGACATCTGTCTTATATCTATCTCCCCTCAATTTAAAGCTATGTCCCCTCGTGCTAGACATCACCATCCGAGGAAAAAGGCTCTCACTGTCCACCCTATCCAATCCTCTGATCATCATAACCTTCTTCTCTCTAACGAAAACAGCCCCAAGTCCCTCAGCCTTTCCTCATAAGATCTTCCCTCCATACCAGGTAACATTCTGGTAAATCTCCTCTGCACCCTTTCCAATGCTTCCACATCCTTCCTATAATGCGGTGACCAGAATTGCACACAATACTCCAAATGCGGCCGCACCAGTTTTGTACAGCTGCAACATGACCTCATGGCTCCGAAACTCAATCCCTCTACCAATAAAAGCTAACACACCGTAAGCCTTCTTAACAACCCTCTCAACCTGGGTGGCAACTTTCAGGGATCTATGTACATGGACACCGAGATCTTTTTGCTCATCCACACTGCCAAGAATCTTACCATTAGCCCAGTACTCTGTCTTCCTGTTATTCCTTCCAAAATGAATCACCTCACACTTTTCTCCATTAAACTCCATTTGTCACCTCTCAGCCCAGCGCTGCAGCTTATCTATGTCCCTCTGAAACTTGTAACATCCTTCCGCACTGTCCACAACTCCACCGACGTTAGTGTCATCTGCAAATTTACTCACACATCCTTCTACGCCCTCCTCCAGGTCATTTATAAAAATGACAAACAGCAGTGGTCCCAAAACAGATCCTTGTGGTACACCACTAGTAACTGGACTCCAGTCTGAACATATCCCATCAACCACCACTGTTTGTCTTCTTCCAGCTAACCAATTTCTGATCCAAACTGCTAAATCACCCTGAATCCCATGCCTCCGTATTTTCTGCAGTAGCCTACCGTGGGGAACCTTATCAAACGCTTTGCTGAAATCCATATACACCACATCAACTGCTTTACCCTCATCCACCTGTTTGGTCACCTTCTCAAACTCAATAAGGTTTGTGAGGCACGACCTACCCTTCACAAAACCGTGTTGACTATCTCTAATCAAATTATTCCTTTCCAGATGATTATACATCCTATCTCTTATAAACCTTTCCAGGATTTTGCCCACAACAGAAGTAAGGCTCACTGGTCTATAGTTACCAGGGTTGTCTCTACTCCCCTTCTTGAACAAGGGGACAACATTTGCTATCCTCCAGTCTTCCGGCACTATTCCTGTAGACAAAGATGACTTAAAGATCAAAGCCAAAGGCCCAGCAATCTCCTCCGGCCCAGGGGACTTATCTATTTTCACACTTTCCAGAATTGCTAACACCTCGTCCTTATGAACCTCAAGCCATTCTAGTCTAGTAGCCTGAATCTCAGTATTCTCCTCGGCAACATTGTCTTTTTCCTGTGTGAATACTGACGAAAAATATTCATTTAGCACCTCTCCTATCTCCGCGGACTCCACGCACAACTTCCCACTACTGTCCTTGACTGGCCCTACTCTTACCCTAGTCATTCTTTTATTCCTGACATATCGATAGAAAGATTTAGGGTTATCCTTGATCCTACCTGCCAAAGACTTCTCATGTCCCCTCCTGGCTCTTCTTAGCTCGCTCTTTAGGTCCTTCCTAGCTAACTTGTAACTCTCGAGCGCCCTAACTGAACCTTCATGTCTCATCTTCACATAAGCCTCCTTCTTCCTCTTGACAAGTTTTTCGACTGCTTTAGTAAACCACGGTTCCCTTGCTCGACCACTTCCTCCCTGCCTGACAGCTACATACTTATCAAGGACATGCAGTAGCTGTTCCTTGAACAAGCTCCCCATTTCCATTGTGCCCATCCCCTGCGGTTTTCCTCTCCACCCGATGCATCCTAAGTCTTGCCTCATCGCATCATAATTGCCTTTCCCCCAGATATAACTCTTGCCCTGCGGTATATACCTATCCCTTTCCATCACTAAAGTAAACGTAATCGAATTATGGTCACTATCACCAAAGTGCTCACCTACCTCCAAATCTAACACCTGTTCTGGTTCATTATCCAGTACCAAATCCAATATGGCCTCGCCTCTTTTTGGCCTATCTACATACTGTGTCAGGAAACCCTCCTGCACACATTGGACAAAAACGGACCCATCTAAAGTACTCGAACTATAGCATTTCCAGTCAATATTTGGAAAGTTAAAGTCCCCCATAATAACTACCCTGTTGCTTTCGTTCCTATCCAGAATCATCTTTGCAATTCTTTCCTCTACATCTCTGGACCTTTTCGGAGGCCTATAGAAAACCCCTAACAGGGTGACCTCTCCTTTCCGGTTTCTAACCTCAGCCCATACTACCTCAGGAGACGAGTCCTCATCAAACGTCCTTTCTGCCACCGTAATACTGTCCTTGACTAACAATGCCACCCCTCCCCCTCTTTTACCACCTTCCCTGAGTTTACTGAAATATCTAAACCCCAGCACCTGCAACAACCATTCCTGTCCCTGCTCTATCCATGTCTCCGAAATGGCCACAACATCGAAGTCCCAGGTACCAACCCATGCCGCAAGTTCACCCACCTTATTCCGGATGCTCCTGGCATTGAAGAAGACACACTTTAAACCACCTTCCTGCCTGCCGGTACACTCCTGCAACTTTGAAACCTTACTCATGACCTCACTACTTTCAACCTCCTGTATACTTGAGCTACAGTTCAGGTTCCCAAGCCCCTGCTGAACTAGTTTAAACCCTCCCGAAGAGCATTAGCAAATTTCCCCCCCAGGATATTGGTACCCCTCTGGTCCAGGTGTAGACATCCCATTTGTAGAGGTCCCACCGACCCCAGAATGAGCCCCAATTATCCAGAAATCTGAAACCCTCCCTCCTGCACCATCCCTGTAGCCACGTGTTCAACTCCTCTCTCTCCCTATTCCTTGTCTCACTATCACGTGGCACGGGTAACAACCCAGAGATAATAACTCTTGTTTGTCCTAGATCTAGGTTTCCACCCTAGCTCCCTGAATTCCTGCCTTACATCCCTATCCCTTTTCCTACCTATGTCATTGGTACCTATGTGGACCATGACTTGGGGCTGCTCCCCCTCCCCCTTAAGGATCCCGAAAACACGATCCGAGACATCACTCACCCTGGCACCTGGGAGGCAACACAGGTCCCTCACCTCAAACATTCTGCAGGAGGAACATTGCACTACCTTCCCTGCCATCCCCTCTAGATAAAAAAAGGAAAAGAAAGAAAGAGTTTACCTGTGGTTCACTCCCCTTCTCAGCAAGCACCCACTCAGCAACGTCTGCGCCCCGCACAATAACACCCGAAGGAAAATAAAAGAAAAACTACTTACCATTCACCAGCCAATCCCTTACTGCATGCTGTGACGTCATGGTTCAACATCTTTCTACTTCTACCTGCCCTCAAACCTTCCTCTTGACCTTTACAGCGGTTGTTTTTTTTTTGGTTAGAGGAGGGGGTCGGGAGGGAAACACTGAAGAAGTGTTTCGGGTTTAAGTGTCACTTGACAACAGCTCCTCCACAAACCACCTTCAAGTTAGGGTGAGCACACGGACGTATGCAAATTTCCCCCGCAACAGCCAATCAGCAGCTCCGCTCTACTGCCCTCTGCTGGATGCCTGTCTTCACTTGAACAGCTAGGGTCTCTTGCTAAGGTACACCTTCAAGTTAGGGTGAGCACACAGATGTATGCAAATTTCCCCCACAACAGCCAATCAGCAGCTCTACTGCCTCTGCAGCATTTATGCATATGGTACCTCTAAAGGTGTTCAGATAAATGAGTGATGAAACAGATAAAGTACAAATTTATTATACAAAGCAATGTGCACAGTTTACTGCTGCTTTCTACAGCAAACCAGAATTTTTAATAAGTTGAGATCAAAAAACACAACACGTTGGCGCTCCTGATAGTGAGGTGCCAGTACTGCCTGTTTTATTTAATCTCACAGTTCGCACTGGCTGGTGCATTTTGTGAGCTGTAAAGGTAACTAGAAGCATGCAGTGTTCTTTGTAGAATTAATTAGTGTAGCATAAGGGTTTGGCAAATAAAGGGTTAACACAGGACTGAGTACAGCCAACACAGTGACATAAGAGAACGGATGACCCACACCTAGGGGTCAGTGTAGTGTTGGACAGAGCAGTGTGTAGAAGCAAGCATGGAGACAGCTCTTGGCTTGGATCTTTGTTGCCCCTATTTATATAGTTTCTAGTAGTTAATAATTCCTTTCTGTTGCACTACTCAAGATTAAGAACGCCTCAATAAGACCTACCGAGTTATGTCCATTGCAACAATTGGTATATATTCAAAGTTATGGTGCCACATTTTCAGAATCCTCAGATTCAAGCGCACCCAACTATCGGAAAGCGGCACAGTATGCCCGACAGGTTGTGTCCTTTTCCGTGCAGGGTGTGGAGTCATTCGCTTTACAGAATTTACAGAAGGAAAACAAGGTCAGACTGCCCATGCTGATCTCATTGGTAGTATAGCCTCACTGTAGCAGGAACCTTTTTGGATCATTCCACTTACTTTTTTTAAATATTAGAGTACCCAATTCATTTTTTCCAATTAAGGGCCAATCCACCTATCCTGCACATCTTTGGGTTGTGGGGGTGAAACCCAGGCAAATGGGGAGAATGTGCAAACTCGACACATTGACCCAGGGCTGGGACTGAACCTGGGAACTTGGCGCTGTGAGGCAGCAGTGCTAACCACTGCACCACAGTGCCGCCCGTACTTACAAGACACCAGTCAGCTCAATATCCAAACAAAACCTAGTACCGAGTTGAATGCTTACCACTAAAACATACATCATTTACCACAAGTCTCCCTGCTGTTGCAATGTATCTGAGGGTGCAACATGCAGAATTCAGAAGTCTTTTTTAAAAATAGGATATGGCTTTTGCTAGCAAGGCAAGCATTTATTGCCTATCCTTATTTGCCCACAGGAAGGTGGTGGTGAGCTTCCTTCTTGAACCACTGCAGTCTATGTGGAGAAGGTGCTCCCGCAGTGCTGTTAGGAGTTTGTACTAGCGACTATGCAGAAACGGCGATGTATTTCCAAGTTAGGATGATGAGCCACTTTGAGGGGAATTTGGTGGTCGCTCTGATGTGGTCATGCACCTGCTGCCCTTCCTATACGTGATAGAGGTGACTGGTTTGGGAAGTACTGTTGAAAAAGCCTTGGCAAATTGCTGCACATCATCTAGTAAATACAGATAGATAGTTTTCTGAAGAATAAAGGGTTATGGTGTCCAGTCGAGAAAGTGGAGCTGAGTGCAGAAAAGATCAGCCATGACCTCATTGAATGGCGGACCAGGCTCGAAGGGCCAGATGGCCTACTCCTGCTCCTATTTCTTATGTTCTTATACAGCAGCCACTGAGCTTCAGTGGCAGCAGTGAGCTTCTTGAGTGGTGGTGGAGCTGAGCTGCACGTGTGTGAGAGGTGGACACCTACACTCCTGACTTGTGCCCTGTCAATAGGGGACAGGGTTTGGAAGGTCAATGCGCTGCCAAATTCCCAGCCTCTGGACTGCTCCTACAGCCACTAAATTGATATAGCTGGTTCAGTTAAGTTTCTGGTCAATGGTGCCCTCAGCATGTTGATGGGAGGGGATTCAGTGATTGTAATCCCATTACAAGTCATACAGATGTCATTTCTAATGGCAAAGTCAACAGAGAAACCCAACCTTTTGAGCAAGTAAATGCACACCATACATTAATTAAAACACAAGCCCTGGCTGCACAAGGATCTGTCTGGGTGCCAAGAATTCCATTTGCATGAGAAACCAAATTAATCCAAAAGGACAAAACTGGTATTGACATTTTTTTAAATTTTCTTCAAACTCCACAGACAAATAAGGGTAAGACAATGCAAATATGCTGATCACCTTGGAGCACTGACTGGCAAAGTGAACACACTGAGCTGTTATAGACATAGAATTTACAGTGCAGAAGGAGGCCATTCGGCCCATCGAGTCTGCACCGGCTCTTGGAAAGAGCACCCTACCGAAGGTCCAAACCTCCACCCTATCCCCATAACCCAGTAACCCCACCTAATCCCCATAACCCAGTAACCCCACCCTACGGGCAATTTTGGACACTATGGGCAATTTAGCATGGCCAATCCACCTAACCCGCACATCTTTGGACTGTGGGAGGAAACCGGAGAACCCGGAGGAAACCCACGCACACACGGGGAGAACGTGCAAACTCTGCACAGACAGTGACCCAAGCCGGAATCGAACCTGGGACCCTGGAGCTGTGAAGCAATTGTGCTAACCACCATGCTACCGTGCTGCCCGTATATCATGCTAATCAAAAGCCTCGCATCTGAATCAGAAAATTGTACGTTCAAGTCCCACTCCAAAGAACAAAACTCTCGGCTGAACATTTGGAGCGGTACTGAGGGAGTGTTGGGCTGTCAGAGGTGTTATCTTTTCGATGAGTCATTAGCATGAGGCCCCATCTGCTCTCTCGAAGGCGGGCGCATAAGGTCCCTTGGCACTACTATTTGAAGAGGAGCAGGGGAGTTCTTTTTCTGACGTCCCGGGCAATATGTATCCCTCATATGACACCACAATAACAGATTATCAGGTCGTTCTCACATTGCTGTGTATGGGAGCTTGCTGTGCACAAACCAGCTGCCATGTTTCCTGCATTACAAGAGCACCTCCCCCTTCAGAAAATACAAATTAGCTGCAAGGTCCTTTGGGACATCCTGTGGATGTGAAAATGCAAACCTGTCTTTTTTTTTTGAATAGCGTTTATTGAATTAAGTTGCTGTAAGTCAATCCGTCAGAACAGCAAGCAAAACCCCACTGATCAATTCCAGGTTTGCTATTGCATGAGTAGGATGGGCTCAGCCTCTGTCTATCTACACGTTCTCCCAGTGTCTGCGCGGGTTTCCTCCGGGTGCTCCGGCTTCCTCCCACAGTCCAAAGATGTGCGGGTTAGGTGACTTTCAACCAGCCAGCAAATAAGATAAAGGACAAAGTCTACAATCCAATTCACTGAATTATATGCAAATTTGTACCAAGTAAAGGCAAGCGCTTCCACAATTTGTTTTTTTTAAATAGGTAGGAATAGCAAGTCCTACGCAATACAACAAGATGTAAAGTCATTTTAAAAGAAAATTAATGAAGTGGCAAATTACCTTGGCACGGTGAGATTTTTTAAAAAATCATTCTTGGCTGAAGCCAAATACAGTCTTATGCCTTGTATATAAAAAGAGATTCAACATTTTCTTACACCAATGCAAGATATTTTGGGGGCGGCACAGTGGTTAGCACTGCTGCCTCACAGTGCCAGGGACACAGGTCCAATTGCGACCTCGGGTGACTGTCTGTCCGGAGTTTGTACGTTCTCCCCCTGTCTGAGAGGGTTTCATCCGGGTGCTCTGGTTTTCTCCCACAATCCAAAGACGTGCCAGTTAGGTGAATTGACCAGGCTAAATTACCCCTTAGTGTCCATGGATGTGCAGGTTAGATTATGGGGTTACAGAGACAGATGGACAGGTGGTCGGGTGTTTTTTTCAGAGGGTCGTCAGGCTTGATGGGCTGAATGGCCTCTTCTGCATTGTAGGGATTCTATAACAATTAGTTGTTAATCTCAGCACAGCTTTATTGGCACCAGACTGGTTAAACTTTTCTGAATACATTAGCAACATTCTTCATCCAATGTCTCTGATATGAAACCACCCACACTTCCAGAGAGCTCTGCAACTAAAAGCATTTGTTCAAATTTTGAAAGATTTCAGTTTACTTTTATGTTGGATAACAGATTGTTTTTTCTCCTGTTTTGATGATTTACCAAACTGAAATATGTTTTAAAATCCACAATGGAAACTAATCATGAGCTAAATAAATGAGATATTTATTTCTCATTGTAACTATATATAGTAGACAACTGGACTTTTCTTGGGCACGTAATGCCGACTTACTATTTAGAAAGTCTGATGCTGATGGGAAAGATTGATGGTAAACAAGACCGAGGCAGACGAAGAACTACCTTTTTAAAGAGCCTAGCAAACTGCGTGAATGTATGTAACCAATGAAGTTGATCCATGTCTCGAGAGCAAGATTAACAAGGAGCCCTTTGGTTGTCAACTCCCACTTGCGGCATGGTACCTTGAGAGATAGTTGATTTAGTCTGGAAAGGCTGCGAACTGAGGCAACTGCCTGGGTATATAGGTACATAGGAACAGTAGGCCATTCAGCCCCTCGAGCCTGTCCCACCCTTCAACGAAAGCATGGCTGATCTAACTCCATAGGCCCATGGAGCCTTTGGCCCATATCCCTTAATATTTTTGCTCAACAAAAATCTATCTCTCTCAAATCTAAAATTGACAACTGTTCCAGCTTCAACTGCTGTTTGTGGGAGACAGTTCCAAACCTCTACCGCCCTTTGAGTGAAGAAGTTCTTCCTAACATTTCTCCAGAACGGTCTAGCTCTAATTTTTAAAACGGTCTAGCTCTAATTTTTAGACTATGCCCCCTAATTTTAGGATTTCCAACCAGCGGAAATAATTTACCTTTATCTACCCTGTCTTTCCCTGTTATTATCTTGAATACTTCCATCAGATCACCTCTTAACCTTCTAAATTCTAGCGAAAGCAGGTCTAATGTGAGTAATCTCTCCTCTTAACTCAATTCCCGTTATCCAGGTTTCGTTTTGTAAACCTACGTTACTCTCCCTCCAAGGTCAAAATATCCTTCCTAAGGTGTGGAGCCCAGAACTGCTCACAGTACTCCAAGTGGGGTCTAATCAGGGTTTTGTACAGCTGAGCAGAGCCCCGGTTTCTTTATATTCCATTCATCTAAATATAAAGGCTAGCATTCCATTAGTCTTTTTGATTAATTCTGCACTTATTCCTGGCATTTTAAGGACCTATGCACCTGAACCCCCAAGTCTTTTTGGACATCCACTGTACCTAACCTCTTCCTATTTAGAAAGTACTCTGTTCTATTCTTTTTTGGTCCAAAGTTGCTCCCATTAAATTCCATCTGCCACAATTTTGCCCACTGACCTAGTCTGTCAATATCTCCTTGCAATATTATGCATCTAGCCTGTCTACAATGACACCTAACTTTGCATCTTCAGCAAATTTGGATATATGACTTTTATGCCATCATCCAAGTCATTAATGAATAGTGTGAATAATTGAGGCCACAATACAGATCCCTATGGTACACCACTAGTCACATTCTGCCAATTAAAGTAATTATCCATTATCCCCACTCTCTGTCGCCTGGCGCTCAACCAATTTCCTAACCATGTTAATAATTTGCCCTCAACTCCGTGGGCTTCCACCAGTTAACCTTACTGTCTTGTGTGGGACTTTATCAAATGTCTTCTGGAAGTCCATATAAATGACATCCATAGAAATTCCCCTGTCCAGTACCTTAGTCACCGCTTCAAAAAATTCAATAAGATTTGTCAGGCGTGACCTTCCCTTCTCGAACCCATGCTGGCTCTCCCTGGTCGACTGAAATTTTTCAAGGTGTTCAGTTATCCATTCCTGATTATAGACTCCAGCAATCGCCCCACCACAGATGTTAAGCTAATGGTCTGTAATTCCCTGGTTTCCCCTTTCACCTTTCTTAAAAAGTGGACAATGTGCAATTTTCCAATCCAGAGGCACTACTTCTGAATTTAGGGAACTCTGGAAGATTATAGTTAGGGCATATACAGTGTGCTCCCCTATTTTCTTTAACACCCTTGGGTGGAAACCGTCAGGTCCTGGGGATTTATCACTCTTTATTTCCATTCAGTTCCATTAATTTCCGAGTTAGTGATGCTGTATTTACGTTAATTAAGTCCCTGTCTTCTTATCGACCATTAACTTTTTCGGGACTTCCGGCAAGTTATCCTCCTTTTCTACTGTAAATACTGAGGCAAACTAATTGTTCAACATGTCTGCCACTTCCCCATTTTCACTGACAGTATCCAAGGGTAGCACGGTGGCTCAGTGATTTGCACTGCAGTCTCACGGCACCGAGGTCCCAGGTTCGATCCCGACTCTGGGTCACTGTCAAGTGTGGAATTTGCACATTCTCCCCGAGTTTACGTGGGTTTCGCCCCCACAACACAAAGATATGCATTGAACATGCTAAATTGCCCCTTAATTGGAAAAAAAGAGTTAGGTACTCTAAATTGTTTTTTAAAAAATCACTGACAGTATCTCTATTTTCAGCTTTTAGTGGGCCTACATTGCTCTTCGCCACCCGCTTTCCCTTTATATAACTACCACATTTTTTTAGTACATGTAGGGATTGGCATGAAAGTAGCAAGGGAGGCTGGTTTAGCTCTGTTGGATAGACAGCTGGTTTGTGATACAGAGCCAACAGTGCAGATTCAATTCCCAAACCAGCTGAGATTATTCCTGAAGTCCTGCCTTCTAAACCTTGCCTCTCATCTGAGGTATAGTGATCCTCAGGTTAAATCACAACCACCTCAAAAGGAGGCCTATGGTCATCTGGGACTGTGGTGACTTTACTTATTTAGTAGATGGAGAAGGGAAGAGTTCACTATCGCTTAATTATAATGTCCCCAAAAGAAAATAACTTTTCAACATTTTTCATTGCTAAAATGTTTCAATGGCTTGAGGAAGATACTCATTGTCTGTGATGACATCAATGGTACCCAAGAATGCCTGAAGTCAGAGGCCAAGATCCTATACAATCAGATAAGACCACAATTTCTTCCTCATTTTAGAATCTATCAGATTTCAGGGCATTATCTATTAGAAACACATCTGTTTGAATGTATATAACCTTTTTCAAAGTGATAGAAGTTTCTTCTGTTATCTGCGGCACTGATATTAGTCTGACTGCTGAGAGTAACATATTCACAATCTGAGGCTTGGGCATGAAAGGTTGCCAGCATTTTGGAACAAATTGCTGAAACATGAACGCAGAGGTATTTCTGGAATGCTTACACAGTAGATCTATCACTATTTCAACAGGTTGAAACAGTTAGATTTTACACTTCCAAAGTCAGATTTTGACAAATTGCAAAGATAAGCATGGGCAGTGAATAACCAGTTAATGTAAGGCATACAGCTAGTGGATATTTTAATAAATAACCTGAGACACTGGACAGCTTTATTTTATTTTTAAATTTCTTCACAATTTTAAGTGCCACGAATATTGCTTTCCTAGCTAACACAAACAGAATTGAAGAAATGTCAATGTAAATAAAGATTTGTCACATCTATTCCAAAGGTGATTTATATCAGTGTGGTTTTGGGCCAGCAGCATTATCCATCAGGTGCAGGTCCTCTCGGTGAGCATCCAACTGCTATTCTATTGTAGGACAACCATAATTGAGACAAAAACTGTTCTTCCTTGGAGTATACATCCATGCACTTCCAGCACGGGCCACTGGCTAACAATTCAGGACAGGATCTCTGGCCAACCTTTCTGCCCTGGAGACACCAAGGCCAATTATATCAGTTCCACTGTAATCAGCAATTGCGTAGACAAGCAATTAAGTTTGAGAATTTCCCTCATCTGTGCACCTCACTAACTCACTAGGTTATTTGTAAAGGCCCTATATTCCCAACCCACCTTTCTGCTCGCCTGAGGTATGGTGATCCTCAGATTAAATCCTCAAAAGGGGAAAGCAGCCTGTGGTCACCTGGGACTGTGGCAACTTTACCTTTATGCTGTGAAGGTATTCATGGTATGCTACTGGAACAGGGCATATCCTGCATATTTGTTTGCTTCAAAATAACATTCAACTTGCTGTAAGTCCAAAGTAAACTACCGCTAATCCTCCAGTAAACTTGACGCCAATTTGGCTCATTTGGTAGTGCTTCCACCTCAATGTCAAATGTCACAGGTTCATATCCCAGTGCAGGCTTTGAAACGTAATCCCGACTGACAACTCTGTGCAACACTGAGGCATTTTTGCATTGTTAGAGCCCCCCCCCCCTCCTGCCACCCCCACTGCTTTCAGCTAAAACTCAAACTAGAGGCACTAGCTACCTGTTTGGTTGGATTGTAAAAAACCCAAGGCTGCCATACTCCCTACAAAACAACAGTGATTTTCACTTCACAAGTAATCCATTGGTTGTGAAGCACTCTTGAACTTCCCAAGGATATGAAAGGTACATATAAATGCAAATTTAGGTGTTTCTTTTTAAATCAGCATGAATTGCACTGTAAAATCTGAAATGAAAGTTGAATTTTACGTGCAAATTTGTCTGTTGAAAAGTATGTGTATCTCACCTAATAAACCAAGTCTATGCAACACTTAGAAACCTTTAAATTCTGAAATAAATCTGGTGAATGTCTGTTACACCACAGGGCTAATATATCTTTCCTGAGATTTGGTGGCAAAAATCAGTCCGTTTCTTCAGATGGGGTCTGACCAAGGCTCCCTACAACAGAAGCATTATTTCCTCACTTGTATTTCAACTCCTTTGGGATAAAATCCAAAGTTTCAGACTTGAAATAAAAACAGAAGATGCTGGATAAGCCCAGCAGGTCTGGCAGCATCTGTGGAGAGAGAAACAAGAGTTAACGTTTCGGATCTAAATGATCCTTCTGTAGATCATCAAAGATGGATCATTTAGGTCAAAAACGTCAACTCCGTTTCTCTCTCCGTCGATGCTGCCAGACATGCTGAGCTTCTCCAGCTTTAATTCAGATTTCCAGCAGCCGCAGTATTTTCTTTTGATCCGAGACTTGGTATCGAGTCGAACAATTGCAGATCATAGCCACTGCTTACCTTGTGCTTTTGTCTCCGCTGTTCCCATTTGCAGCTCGGGGATTCCTCATTTCTTTTCCTTGTCCCAATACCACCCTTTTTTGCTTGCACCATCACCCTTTTGTCATTTAGTTGCTCCTGCCTTCCACCTTGTCTCAGACCTTCCCTTTTTGTTCCTTCCTCCCCTCTGCGCTTGCTTCAAACCTATTAATATTTTCTAGTTCGACCGAAAGGTCATTGACCCACAATATTTACTTTGCTCCTCGCTCCAGAGGCACTGCCTGACCTGCTCACTGAATCCAGGATTTTCTGTTGACATTTTAGATTTCTAACGTCTGTATTATTTTGTCTCTGCCGCCATTCTATTAGTCTTTTAGATGTTCTTTTTCACAGGTGCACTAACATTTTAGTGATTTGTGTAAATAGATATTTGCTCCATATCTTGAGAAACTATTCCTATGGTCTGGATATCGTATGTTGCCAGATTTAATTCATTCCGCCATAGTTTTACCTACTCATTTGGTCTGTCTGTGACACTTGATGACTTCCTGCTCCCATCTACACAGCCAACTGTGCCTAACTCAGTGGCATTTGTAAAATTAAACACAGAACTTTCTATTCCTTCAAAGCCTTTACTATAAATGGTGAAAAGCTGGGGCGCTATTACAGATCATTGCCACTTACCATACTCTGCCAATCGGAGAATTGCATCTTTTATTTCCACCCTCCATCTCCTATCTTCAAATCAATTGCCAACCCATTTCACATCAGAAATTTATCTCCAATTCTGAATGCTTTCATTGTTGCTAATAATGTCTTAATCAAATACCAGATGGAAGTCCTTACAAACTACATTCACGGACACTCGTCTGAACAACGGGGCAGTCAGGGGCTGGTTTAGCACACTGGGCTAATTCGCTGGCTTTTAAAGCAGACCAAGGCAGGCCAGCAGCACGGTTCAATTCCCGTACCAGCCTCCCCGAACAGGCGCCGGAATGTGGCGACTAGGGGCTTTTCACAGTAACTTCATTTGAAGCCTACCTGTGACAATAAGCGATTTTCATTTCATTTCATTTCAACTTGTATTTACAGAGCACCTTTAATGTAATAAAACCTCTCAAGGCACTTTGCAGGAGTATTATAAAGCAAAAGTTGACATCAGGTCAAATGAGGAGTTATTGGAGGAGATTGAGCAAACATTTGGGCATAGAGGTAGGTTTTTAAAGGGCATCCTAAAGGAGGAAAATGAGGTGGAGAGGTTTAGGGAGGGAATTCCTGAACTTGAGCCTTCTGAAGACACAGCCACTTACTGTGGAGCAGTTAAATCCAGGGATGCTCACGAGGCTAAAGTTGGAGCAAACAGAGATCTCAGAGGGTTGTGGGGCTGGAGGAGATCAAGGTGGTGGGGAAAGGTGAGATCATGGAGACATTTGAGACGAAGGATGAGAATTTTTAAGATTGAGGCATTGTGTAGCCAAAAGCCAGTGTAGGACTTGGTGCAAGGACGAGCGGGCAGCAGAGTTTGCATCACCTCAAATCCGCAGAGGGTAGAATGTGGAAAACCAGCCAGGAATGCACAGAAATAATCAAGTCCAGAGGTAGAGGTAGCAAAGACAGATTAGGGCTTCAGCGCCGATGAGCCGAGGTCAGAAGAGAGTCGGGCAATGTTATGAAGGTAGAAATCAACGGTCTTAGTCCTAGCACAAATAAGAGGTTGGAAGCTCGCTGTGGCTATCCACCATGCAAATCGCCACTTCAAAAATTCAATTAGATTAGTCAGACAAAATCTACCCTTCACAAATCCATGCCTGATCTCTTTGATTAACTCACTTGTCTAAGTACTCAATCACTCAGTCTCTGGAAGAGAGTTCAGCAACTTCCAGACCACTGGCAGTAGATTGGCAGCAACGTTGTAGCTGCCTGATATCTCCACAGCCCATCCTCCAAAAGTAAAAGTACACTCATCTTTATTATTCTTCACCTTTTATTAATTATGATGACTGGGAGAGGAGGTATTAACGTGTGGAAACAGAGAGTTTTACAAATACCGAGGGAAGATTTCCTTAAGGAAATCAATGCAATTTCTTGAATTGATCATTTGAGACTGTAACATTTTTTAAACACTCCGAGTGAAATGAAAGATTATGCGCCCCGGGTGAGAACAAAGAAAGGACAATAAATAGAACATTTTAAAAAGTGGGGAAAAAAACCTATTAAAAAATTCTGAATTACGCAGAGGTCAAATTGTACAGTTTGCAAATGTTGCACACTAACAAATTAAAAATCAGACTTCCCAATTATACTCGCGTTGCGAAACTTTTATCAAAAACATGCTAATCAAGCCTAACCTGTTCACTTACATATGGTAGCCTGCCTCTTTAACTCAAATACTGTAAATTACAATATCATTTTAAGGTAAAATTCAGCCCCAAAATTCAGATTCTTGCACAACATTCATGCCAGTTCATATTCCGAAGAACATGATCATCTAATAGATGTAACAAGGTTGATCAACACACCACTCCAGTACATCGCTGCGACTCCAGCCTTTCTACGCTTACAGCTGAATCATACTAGTAATATCAAATACTGTTAGTCACCATCCCTTAGACCGTTCTCACAGAAAAAAACACTCCTCTACAACAAGTGCAATCTAGTTTTCTCTGCATAAACATGCCTTGGATTATTTCAATCACTTTTTTAAAAACGCATTTTACTCAAACTTGTATCAAAGTAGGTTACAGCAAATAAACACCCCGGGAAACATTCTTCCCAACAATCAACTATACAGTTTGTACAGATTTTCTCCTTTTTCACCCCCCCTCCCCATCACCACCGCAACCGCCCCCCCCCCCCCCCGCCCCCCAACCATCCCCCTGCGACGAACAGCTCCTCAAACACGGTCACAAACATCCCCCACCTTTTCTCAAACTCCCCTGTTGAGCCCCTTAACTCATACTTTATCTTCTCTAACCACAGGAAGTCATACAGGTCACCCAACCATGCTGCTGCCCCCGGTGGCGATAACGACCGCCACTCCAGCAAAATGAGTCGCTGTGCAATCAGAGAGGCGAAGGCCATGACATCGGCCTTCCTCCTCTCCATGAGCTCCGGCTTCTCTGAAACCCCAAATATCGCCACCAAAGGGTCCGGGTCCACTCCCTCCTCTACTATCCTGGTTAAGACCGTGAACATTCCCGCCCAGTATCTTCCCAATTTTTCACAACCCCAAAACATGTGCGCATGATTCGCTGGTCCCCACCCATACCTCTCACACTCATCTGCTACCCCCTGAAAGAACCCACTCATTCTCGCCCGAGTCATATGCACCCTGTGCACCACCTTAAACTGTATCAGGCTCATCCTTGCACAAGAGGAGGTCCCGTTTACCCTTCGCAGTGCCTCACTCCATAATCCCCAACTGATCTCCATTCCCAACCATGCTTCCCATTGCTCCTTGATCTTCACCACCCGCTCGCCTCCCTGCTCCCCCAGCCACTTATAAATATCCCCAATTCTTCCCTCCCCTTCCACATCCGGAAGCAACAGTCGCTCCAGCAGGGTGTATCCCGGCAGTCTAGGGAACCCCTTCCAGACCTTTCGTGCAAAGTCCCTAACCTGTAGATACCTGAACTCACTACCCCTCGGCAGCTCTACCCTCTCCCTTAGCTCCTCCAGACTGGCGAACCCTTCCTCCAAATACAAATCCCTCACCTTGACCAGCCCCACTTCCCTCCACCTCCTGTATACACTATCCATCCCCCTCAGCTCAAAGCCATGATTCTCGCACAGCAGCGTGAGCACCGACATCCCTTCCACCATAAAATGCCTCCTCAGCTGATTCCATATCTTCTCCGTGGACTGCACCACTGGGCTTCCTGAATACCTACTCGGAGCCATTGGCAATGCTGCTGTCACCATAGCCCTCAAACTAGACCCCTTACAAGATTCCTCCTCCATCCTAACCCACTCTACCCCTTCTCCTTCCCACCACCGCCATACCTTGTCCACAAGGATTATTGCAATCACATTGATAATCCATATTAATTACAGCTCCAAGATGCACTCACATGCATTTTTAGGAGATCCATTTAAGAAACAGTAGAATGGCATCATAGCATTACAAAGTCTCAGTGCAGGAAATATAAGTGTATAAGTCAAAGCAACAAACTCAACAGCAACTATCTCAAATGACAGCAAGATCAAGAGTCTAAGATGTTGCATAAACATTACTTTTGGTGGATTTTTCCTTTACATCAGGCAGAAAGCTAAAATGTTTGAATTTGGGCAGTGGGTTTAATAGAAAGTTACACATTTCTCTGATGCGTGCTTTGTGATGTTCAGATGGAAGGCTGGAGACCTCATTCATAAAATACAGGCCTCCCCCCCCCCCAAAGTGAGTTTATAATGTCTGAGAGAAAGTTGCTGGGCCTAACGGTAATTTCCAGATGTCAGGCAAAGAAACGTTTTCAGTTATCTAAAACCCCACTGCTCGGTGTGAATATCGTCTAGTAGACCAACCACTTGACAACTCTGAGCAAGGAGGCTGGCTCAGCACATCTGCTTGGTGTTGTAAAGTTCACTAGACTTGACCTTTCATCCTCTTAGCCGTTCAAAATTGCTAAAAGGTGTCTGAAGCATAAAATTAAGCTTTCTTCCCCACAAAGGATTTGCAGCATTTTGTAGTCTTTAAACAAATTTCTTTGACTAAATGCAACTGAGAAAGGTATGCAGTAATCAAGCTAACTGAATTAAAATCCACATTGTAAAATGTGACATTGTCAAAGTCCCAGATAATAATAATCTTTTTATTGTCACAAGTAGGTTTACATTAATATTGCAATGAAGTTACTGTGAAAAGCCCCTAGTCGCCACATTCCGGCGCCTGTTCGTGTGCATTGAGGGAGAATTCAGAATTCTCAGCTGGTACGGGAATTGAACCCACGCTGCTGGCCTTATACTGCATCACAAACCAGGGCCGGGATTCTCCCCTACCCGGCGGGGTGGGGGGTCCCGGTGGGATGGAGTGGCGGGAACCACTCTGGTGTCGGGCCGCCCTAAAGGTGCGGCTTTAGGGGCCAAGCCCTCACCTTGAGCCCTCGGCCATTATATGCGCCCGATGCACCACCTTAAACTGAATTAAATTGAGCCTGGCACATGATGAGGAGTTCACCCTGCCCAGGGCGTCGGCCCACAGGCCCTCATCCAGCTCCTCACCCAGCTCCTCAACTCCTCCACTGAGGCTTCCACCACCTCCTGCAGCTCCTGATAAATGTCCGACACCTTCCCCTCCCCTACCCAGATGCCAGACACCACCCTGTTCTGGATCCTACACGGGGGCAGCAGCGGAAATGTCCCCACCTGTTTTCTAAGAAAGTCCCGAACCTGGAGGTACCTGAACGCATTCCCCGGGGGCAGGCCGAACTTCTCCTCCAGCACCTGCATGCTGGGAAAATCCCATCTATAAACAGGTCCCCCATCCCCCTAATACCTGCCCTATCCCAGCCTTGGTATCCCCCATCCAACCTACCCGGAGCAAATCTGTGGTTATTCCGTATCGGGGTCCACACCGAGGCCCCCTCCTCTCCCGTGTCTCCTCCACTGCCCCCAGATCCTCAGTGCCGCCGTCACCACCGGACTAGTGGTGTATCGCGCCGGCGAGAACGGCAGCGGATCCGTAACAAGTGCCCGTAGACTGGTGCCTCTACACGACGCCGCCTCCAACCCCCCCACGCCGCCCCCTACTCCATCATCCACTTCTTAATCATGGCCACATTGGCCTCCCAGTAATAACTACAGAAGTTCGGCAGAGCTACTCCGGGCCCGGGGCCTTGCCCGTCTGCATGCCTGCCAGCCCCCTGACTACCTCCTCCAACCCAATCGGGGCCCCCAGTCCCTGCACCCGCTCTGCTTCCACCCTTGGGAACCTCAACCGGTCCATGAACCGCCTCATCCCTTCCCCCTCCCCGGGGGGTTCCGACTCGTATAACCTTCCGTAGAACTCCCTGAAGACTTCATTGACCCCCTCTGGGCTCAGCACCATGTTGCCTCCCCTGTCCCGCACTCCCCCAATCTCTCTGGCCGCCTCCCTCCTGCGCAGCTGGTGCGCCAGCATCCCACTCGCCTTCTCCCCATACTCATAAACTGCCCCCTTCGCTTTCTTCAGCTGCGCCTCCGCCTTCCCCGTGGACAGCAAGTCAAACACCGCCTGTAATTTCCGGCGCTCGTTCAACAGCCCCCCCTCTGGGGCCTCCGCGTACCTCCTATCTACCCTGAGTATCTCTCCCACCAGTCTCTCCCTCTCCGCCCTCTCCTTCTCTCTGTGGGACCAAATGGAGATTAACTCTCCCCTAATGACCGCCTTCAGAGCCTCCCAAACCACTGCCACCGTCACATCTCCTGTGACATTCGCTCCCACATAATTCTCAATACTCCTCCTTATCCGCCCGCACACCTCTTCGTCCGCCAGCAGCCCCACATCCGATCGCCGGGCGCTGACCCCGTTCCGCCCCCAGTCGCAGGTCCACCCAGTGCGGGGCATGGTCCGAAACCGCAATGGCCGAGCATTTTACCCCCTCCACCCTCGTATTAACGCCCTACTCAACACAAAGAAGTCTATTTGCGAATAGACTTTATGGACATGGGAGAAAAAGGAAAACTCCTTCAACTTTGGCCGCGGAAACCTCCAGGGGTCCACTCCCCCCATCTGGCCCATGAACTCCCACAAGGCCCTGGCCGCCGCCAGCCTCTTTCCCGTTCTGGACTTGGACCGATCCAAGCTCGGATTCAAGACCGTATTAAAGTCCCCTCCCATAATCAGGTGACTTATCTCCAAGTCCGGGATCCTACCCAACACGCGCCTCAGAAAGTCCGTATTGTCCCAGTTCGGGGCATATACATTCACGAACACCACCCGGGCCCCCTGCAGCTTGCCACTCACCATTTTATACCTGCCCCCCCTTGTCCGCCACGATGCTCCCCGCCTCAAACGCCACTCGTTTACTGACCAAAATAGCCACCCCTCTGGTCTGGGAGTCTAACCCCGAGTGAAACACCCGTCTCACCCAGCCTTTCCTCAGCCTCGTCTGGTCCACGAGCTTTAAGTGCGTCTCTTGCAACATGGCCACGTCCGCCTTCAACCCCTTCAAATGCGAGAACACGTGGGACCGCTTGACCGGCCCATTCAGGCCCCTCATGTTCCACGTGACCAGCCAGGTCGGGGTGGGGGGGGGGGGGGGGAAGAGGAGAACCCCCCCCCCATCCCGCCGACTAGCCATCTCCCTTTTTCGGCCAACCGTGTGCCCCCGCCTCCCTCCTCCAGCTCTTCCCCCGGCGGCCCCCCCACCCGACTCTCCATCCATACCCCTCACCTGGCTCCCCTTCAGTCAGCAAAGCAGCACCCCAACCCCCCCCCCCCAAAACCCCCTGCACCCCCCCCCCTCCTGCCAAGCATCCGCTTAGCTCTGGTTTCCCCCCCACTGTGCTTCCGTGAGTCAGCTCACCCATGCTGACCCCGGCCTCTCCCGCCTCTGTATATCCACCCGTAACTTGTTGCCTCCTTTGGGCCACCCTTCCCCCCGCCCCCCCCCACCCCTCCCCCGCAGGGCAGAGGGGCAAGTGCCATCTGGGACCTCCCCGTGCGCCGGACAGCACGTCCCAGGCGTTTCCCACCCCCTAGCACCGAACACCTGGAAAACAGGCAAAACAAACAACAAAACCCCCAACGAAACTCGGGCAGACATGCCCATAAACCTATGCTTTACCCGCCGTCCTCCCCACCCGCACATTTTCACCCCCATACAGCAGTCCCTTCGTTCAGGTCCAGCACCTCCTGCCTGATGAACGACCACGCCTCATCTGGCGTATCAAAATAGTGGTGCCTGTCCTGCTATGTTACCCACAGTCTCGCCGGGTGCAGGAGCCCAAACTTCACCTTTACCGTGGAGGACCGCCTTCGCCTGGTTAAAACCTGCACGCCTCCTCGCCAGCTCAGCTCCCAGATCCTGGTAAATTCGGATCTCGCCATTCTCCCACTCACTGCTCCACTCTTTCTTCGCCCACCACAGGACTTGCTCCCGGTCTGCCAAGCGCTGAAACCATATTACCATCGCTCTCGGTGGCTCGTTTACCCTCGGCTTTCTGGCGAGAACCCTGTGTGCCCCATCCAGCTCCAAGGGCCGTGGGAAGGCCCCCACGCCCGTCAGCGTCCCCAACATTGTGGCCACGTACGTGCTCGCGTCGGCCCCCTCCGCTCCTTCAGGAAGGCCCGGGATCCGCAGATTGTGGCTTTGAGATCTGCAGTCAAGGTCATCCAGCCTCTCCTGTCATCTCTAATGGAGCGCCTCGTGCACTTTCACCGCCAGGCCCAGGATCGCGTCCTCGTTCTCCGCCACCTTCCTCCTCACCTCCTTGATCTCCTTCTCCTGCGCCTTCTGGGTCACCACAATTCTCTCCATGGAGGCCAGCATCTCCGTTTTCAGCTCCATGAAGCAGTTTTTAAGGAGCTCCTGCTGTTCTCTGGCCCACTGGGCCCACACCTCCCGATCTTCTCTGGCCGCTATTTTGTCCTCCCGGACCTTCTCAACCTTCTTCCCCGGGTTCGTGCGTCTGTCGGCTCCGCTCCTGGTCCTCTCCATGCACTGGCGGGGGTGGGGGCTCTCCCACGTCTGTTCCCACGCCGGTCCCTCCTGTTAATTGCCGCCGCCGCTCCTTTTAGCGGCCCGAAACACCGATCCCGGCGGGTGCTGCCGTTGGCGTGACCTAGCAGGTCATGGCCGCTACTGGAATTCACAAGGAAGTCACGAGTTTGACGAGCCATGGGAGAAAGAGGGAGCAGCAGAACTTCAAGAGGCACAAGAGACAGAGGTTGTCTGGGTGATGAAGAGCAACAGGAGCTTGATAACCACTGTCCTCTTTGTGGAGTTTGCCCACTCTCCGTGTGTCTGTGTGGGTTTCACCCGCACAACCCAAAGATGTGCAGGTTAGGTGGATTGGCCATGCTAAATTGCCCCTTAATTGGAAAAAAATAATTGGGTTTTCTAAATTTATTAAAAAATTAATTCATTAATTTAAAAAAAGACAATCACTGTACTCACTTGCGCAAAGGGTTACTCAACCGCTCCGTGTGTGCGGAGCGCTGAGGGAACAGCAAGAGCACCGAGGACCTGACCTGGGCAAAGCCAGACAGCGTGGGGCCTACAAAAGGCCCAGAAAGTGCAGTGCGAGCTGCGGGAGCACGAGTGCACTGAGAACTCGACCTGGATCAGATCAAAGTGCAATGTGTACAAAAGACCGAGAAGGGGAATCAAGAGGAGTGGGAGTGCCGTGGACCCGACATGGGCGAGGCTGAGCAGTACAGGGTCTTCAAAAGGCCCAGAAAGAGGAGCAAGGGGAGCAGGAGTGCCGAACGAGCACCAAGAAGTCTGGGGACCCAACCTGGGAAAGGCCAGTGTTGGGCTCAGAGGAAAGGCCCTGAAGGAGCGGCGAGAGCATAGGAGATCCCAACACCGACCGTACCCGAAGAGACACTAACGTTATCACTCACAGTAGGCAGATGACTGATTGTTTGTTATTCACTGTCCTACAGCAGAGCCTGGTCTCCAATCATCTTATATTTCACTGCCATTGGGCGAACACCTTGGGCCAATTAGAAACGCACCCTTCCATTGCTACTCTCTCCGTTCTATGACCTAGCCAGTTCTGTATCCATCTTGCTAGCTCACCCCTGATCCCATGTGACTTCACCTTTTGTACCAGTCTACCATGAGTGACCTCGTCAAAGGCCTTACTGAAGTCCATATAGACAACATCCACTACCCTATCTGCATCAATCATCTTTGTGACCTCTTCGAAAAACTCTATCAAGTTAGTGAGACACGACCTCCCCTTCACAAAACCATGCTGCCTCTCACTAATACGTCCATTTGCTTACAAATGGGAGTAGATCCTGTCTCGAAGAATTCTCTCCAGTAATTTCCCTACCACTGACGTAAGGCTCACCGGCCTGAAGTTCCCTGGATTATCCTTGCTACCCTTCCTAAACAAAGGAACAACATTGGCTATTCTCCAGTCCTCCAGGACATCACCTGTAGACAGTGAGGATCCAAAAATTTCTGTCAAGGCCTCAGCAATTTCCTCTCCAGCCTCCTTCAGTATTCTGGGGGTAGATCCCATCAGGCCCTGGGGACAGATCCCATCAGGCCCTGGGGACTTATCTACCTTAATATTTTTCAAGACGTCTAACACCTCGTCTTTTTGGATCTTAATGTGACCCAGGCTATCTACACACCCTTCTCCAGACTCAACATCCACCAATTCCTTCTCTTTGGTGAATACTGATGCAAAGTAATCATTTAGTACCTCGCCCATTTCCTCTGGCTCCACACAGATTCCCTTGCCTATCCTTCAGTGGGCCAACCCTTTCCCTGGCTACCCTCTTGCTTTTTATGTACGTGTAGAAAGCCTTGGGATTTTCCTTAATCCTCTTTGCCAATGACTTTTCGTGACCTCTTCTAGCTCTCCTGACTCCTTGCTTAAGTTCCTTCCTAATTTCCTTATATTCCACACAGGCTTTGTCTGTTCCCAGCCTTCTGGCCCTGACAAATGCTTCCTTTTTCTTTTTGACGAGGCCTACAATATCTCTCGTTATCCAAGGTTCCCGAAATTTTCCGTATTTAGCCTTCTTCCGCCGGTCCTGAATTCCTTTCAACTGACATTTGAAAGCCTCCCACATGTCAGATGTTGATTTACCCTCAAACATCCGCCCCCAATCTAAGTTCTTCAGTTCCCGTCTAATATGGTTATAATTAGCCTTCCCCCAATTTAGCACATTCACCCTGGAACCACTCTTATCCTTGTCCACAAACACTTTAAAACTTGCTGAGTTGTGATCACTGTTCCCGAAATGCTCCCCTACTGAAACTTCTACCACCTGGCCGGCCTCATTCCCCAATACCAGGTCCAGTACAGCCCCTTCCCTAGTTGGACTATCTACATATTGTTTTAAGAAGCCCTCCTGGATGCTCCTTACAAACTCTGCCCCGTCTAAGCCCCTAGCACTAAGTGAGTCCCAGTCAATATTGGGGAAGTTGAAGTCTCCCATCACAACAACCCTATTGTTTCTACTCGTTTCCAAATCTGTCTACCTATCTGCTCCTCTATCTCCCGCTGGCTGTTCGGAGGCCTGTAGTAAACCCCCAACATTGTGACTGCACCCTTCTTATTCCTGATCTCTACCCATATAGCTCACTGCCCTCTGAAGTGTCCTCCCGTAGTACAGCTGTGATATTCTCCCTAACCAGTAGCTCAACTCTGCCACCCCTTTTACATCCCCCACTATCCCGCCTGAAATATCTAAATCCTGGAACATTTAGCTGCCAATCCTGTCCTTCCTTCAACCAGGTCTCTGTAATGGCAACACCATCATAGTTCCAAGTACTAATCCAAGTTCTAAGTTCATTTGCCTTACCCGCAACACTTCTTGCATTAAAACATATGCACTTCAGGGCACCAGACCCGCTGTTTTCAGCAACATCTCCCTGTCTGTTCTTCCTCAGAGCCATAGTGGCCCTATTTCCCAGCTATCCCTCAATGCTTTCCCCTTCTGACCTATTGCTCCGGTACCCACCCCCCTGCCATACTAGTTTAAACCCTCCCGTGTGACACTAGCAAACCTCGCGGCCAGGATATTTATGCCTCTCCAGTTTAGATGCAACCCGTCCTTCTTATACAGGTCACACCTGCCCCGGAAGAGCTCCCAGTGGTCCAGATAACGGAAACCCTCCCTCCTACACGAGCTGTTTAGCCACGTGTTTAGCTGCTCTATCTTCCTAGTTCTAGCCTCACTGGCACGTGGAGTAATCCCGAGATTACAACCCTAGAGATCCTGTCTTTTAACTTTCTGCCTAGCTCCCTGAACTCCTGCTGCAGGACCTCATGTCCCTTCCTGCCTATGTTGTTAGTACCAAGATGTACAACGACCTCTGCCTGTTTGCCGTCCCCCTTCAGGATGCCCACTACCCGTTCTGAGACATACCGTCACCTAATAGATTATATCATCATCCGAAGGAGGGGCCGCAAAGATGTCTGCATCACCCATACTCGGTCGGAGCTGACCACTGATCAATCCACTCTATCTCCATCAACTTGGCCCCAAACTGGCAGAGGCAGATAAAACTCTGTCGCAAGAGACTCAGTGCCGCTTGACTCAAAAGATCCGGAGAAGGAAGACCTACTCAAACAGCGCCTCACAGTCAACCTGGCGATGATCAACAAGCCAGAGCCACAGAGTGCTCACAGCGTTGGGTCTACCCTAAAAGTCACCATAGTCAGCACCTGCAAGGAGACACTCATTCTGTTGGCTAGGAAACACCAAGGCTGGTTCGATGAAAACGATCAGGAGATCCAGGATCTCCTAGATTGCAAACACAAGGCTTTCCTGAACTGGTAGCTTCACCAAACCTCGAGCGTGAGGAAACAAGTCTACAGGCAACTGAAGGCCGAATTGCAACAAAGAACCCATGACCAAAAGGAGAGATGGTTGAGCAAAGAGTGCAGGAGTCTCAGCAACTCATCGAAAACCACGATGTTTGTGGCTTCTGCTGCGCACTTAAAGCCATCTATGGCCCGAGTACTGAGGGGCCAGCCCCACTGAGAGCCAAAAACAAAGAGGCGTTCAAAGACAGAGAGGCAGTCAACATCAGCTGGAGAGAGCACTTCAAGGACTTTCTCAACCAAGGCACAGCCCTTGACACCATCCAGCAATACACTACCCACCACCATCTCTGCACCATCCGAGCCCTCCATGACTTTGAATAGCCCTCCAACGGCTGAAAAACAACAAGGCCTCTGGCGCAGATGGAATGCCCGCTGAAGTACTAAAATATGGCAGAGGGGCAGGCTTTACACGAGTGGATGGCCTCACCTCCCTTGTCCGGAAGGACACGAACATGCCTGGAGATCTCAGAGACGCCATAATTATGATCATCTTCAAGAAAGGAGAGAGGTTCAACTGCGGAAATTAGAGGGATTTCCCTATTGTCCACCACAGGAAAGGTTATCATGGGAGTCCTGTCAACCACTTCCTCCCAGTGGCTGATGCATTCTTCCAGGTCTCAATAAGGCTTCTGCTCATCAAACACCACATTGGATATGATCTTCAACACTCGACGAATCAAGGCAAAGAGCAGGGATCAGTACCAAACCTTGGACTGGGCCTTCTTCAATCGCACAATGGCTCTCGCCTCCGCAAACTGCAAGAGATTGTGGAACATCCAACTCAAATTTGGCCATCCACAGAAATTCATCACCATTCTCCACCTGCTCCACGATGACATGCAAGCACTGATCCTCACCACAGACCCAATATGAGTGGAAGCAGGGCTGTGTCATCGCACCACATCACTCCCTCTGAACCACACTGCAGCATCTCTGACAGTGCAGCACTCCCTCTGAACCACACTGCAGCATCTGACAGTGAACCACTCGCTCTGTATCACACTGCAGCATCTCTGACAGTGCAGCACTCCCTCTGAACCACACTGCAGCATCTCTGACAGTGCAGCATTCCCTCTGAACCACACTGCAGCATCAGACAGTGCACCACTCCCTCAGCACAGCAGCATCTGACAGTGCAGCACTCCCTTTGAACCACACTGTAGCATCACTGACAATACAGCACTCCCTCTGTACCACACTGCATTATCTCTGACAGTGCAGCACTCCCTCAGCACTGCAGCATCTCGGACAGTGCAGCACTCCCTCTGTACCACACTGCATCATCTCTGACAGTGCAGCACTCCCTCTGTACCGCACTGCAGCATCTCTGACAGTGCAGCACTCCCTCTGTACCGCACTGCAGCATCTCGGACAGTGCAGCACTCCCTCAGTAACTCACTGCAGCATCTCTGACAGTGCAGCACTCCCTCAGTAACTCACTGCAGCATCTCTGACAGTGCAGCACTCCCTCAGTACCACACTGCAGCATCTCTGACAGTGCAGCACTCCCTCAGTAACTCACTGCAGCATCTCTGACAGTGCAGCACTCCCTCAGTACCACACTGCAGCATCTCTGCCAGTGCAGCACTCCCTCAGTAATTCACTGCAGCATCTCGGACAGTGCAGCACTCCCTCTGTACCGCACTGCAGCATCTCTGACAGTGCAGCACTCCCTCTGTACCATGCTGCAGTATCTCTGACAGTGCAGCACTCCCTCAGTACCACCCTTGAGCATCTGACAGTGCAGCACTCCCTCTGTACTACAGTGCAACATCCGACAATGCTGCATTCCCTCAGTACCACACTGCAGCATCTCTGACATAGCAGTGCTCCCTCAGTACTGCACTGCAGCAGCTCTGTCAGTGCAGAGCTCCCTCAGCACTGCAGCATTGACAGTGCAGCACTCCCTCTATACCACACGGCAGCATCTCTGACAGTGCAGCACTCCCTCTATACCACACTGCAGCATCTCTGACAGTGCAGCACTCCCTCTGTACCACGCTGCAGCATCTCTGACAGTGCAGCACTCCCTCTGTAATCACACTGCAGCATCTCTGACAGTGCAACACACCCTCTGTACCACACTGCAGTATCTCTGACAGTGCAGCGCTCCCTCAGTACCACACTACAGCTTCTGACAGTGCAGCACTCCTTCTGTACCACACTGCATCACCTGACAGTGCAGCACTCCCTCTGTACCACACTGCAGCACCTGACAGTGCAGCACTCCCTCAGTACCACACTACAGCTTCTCTGACAGTGCAGCACTCGCTCTGTATCACACTGCAGCATCTGACAGTGCAGCACACCCATAGTACCACACGGCAGCATCTCTGACAGTGCAGCACTCCCTCTGTACCACACTGCAGCATCTCTGACAGTGCAGCACTCCCTCTGTACCACACTACAGCTTATCTGACAGTGCAGCACTCCCTCTGTACCACACTGCAGCATCTCTGACAGTGCAGCACTCCCTCTGTACCAGACTACAGCTTCTCTGACAGTGCAGCACTCCCTCTGTACCACACTACAGCATCTCCGACAGTGCAGCACTCCCTCTGTACCACACTGCAGCACCTGACAGTGCAGCACTCCCTCAGTACCACACTACAGCTTCTCTGACAGTGCAGCACTCGCTCTGTATCACACTGCAGCATCTGACAGTGCAGCACACCCATAGTACCACACGGCAGCATCTCTGACAGTGCAGCACTCCCTCTGTACCACACTGCAGCATCTCTGACAGTGCAGCACTCCCTCTGTACCACACTACAGCTTATCTGACAGTGCAGCACTCCCTCTGTACCACACTGCAGCATCTCTGACAGTGCAGCACTCCCTCTGTACCAGACTACAGCTTCTCTGACAGTGCAGCACTCCCTCTGTACCACACTACAGCATCTCCGACAGTGCAGCACTCCCTCAGTGCCACACTGCAGCATCTCTGACAGTGCAGCACTACCTCAGTATCACACTGCAGCATCTCTGACAGTGCAGCACTCCCTCAGTACCACACTACAGCTTCTGACAGTGCAGCACTCCCTCTGTACCACACTGCAGCACCTGACAGTGCAGCACTCCCTTTGTACCACACTGCAGCATCTCTGACAGCGCAGCACCCCCTCAGTACCACACTACAGCTTCTCTGACAGTGCAACACTCGCTCTGTATCACACTGCAGCATCTTTGACAGTGCAGCACTCACTCTGTACCACACTGCAGCACCTGACAGTGCAGCACTCCCTTCGTACCACACTGCAGCATCTCTGACAGTGCAGCACTCCCTCAGTACCACACTGCAGCATCTCTGACAGTGCAGCACTCCCTCTGTACCACACTGCAGCACCTGACAGTGCAGCACTCCCTTTGTACCACACTGCAGCATCTCTGACAGTGCAGCACCCCCTCAGTACCACACTACAGCTTCTCTGACAGTGCAACACTCGCTCTGTATCACACTGCAGCATCTTTGACAGTGCAGCACTCCCTCAGTACCGGACTGCAGTATCTCAGATAGTGAAGCACTCCCTCAGTAACTCACTGCAGCATCTCTGACAGTGCAGCACTCCCTCAGTACCGCACTGCAGCATCTCTGACAGTGCAGCACTCCCTCAGTATCACACTGCAGCATCTCTGACAATGCGGCACTCCCTCTGTACTACACTGCAGCATCTCTGACAGTACACCGCTCCGGCTGTACTACACTGCAGCATCTCTGTCAGCACAGCAATCGCTCTGTACCGGACTGCAGCATGTCAGACAGTGCAGCGCTCCCTCAGCATTGCAGCATCTCTGACAGTGCACCACTCCCTCTATATCACACTGCAGCATCTCTGACAATGCGGCACTCCCTCAGCAATTCACTGCAGTATCTCTGACAGTGCAGCACTCCCTCAGCATTGCAGCATTGACAGTGCAGCACTCCCTCTGTACCGCACTGCAGCACCTCTGACAGAGCAGCACTCCCTCAGTACCACACTACAGCATCTCTGACAGTGCTGCACTCCCTCTGTACCGCACTGCAGCATCTCTGACAGAGCAGTACTCCCTCTGTACCATACTGCAGCATCTCTGACAGTGCAGCGCTCCCTCAGTACCACACTACAGCATCTCTGACAGTGCAGCACTCCCTCAGTAACTCACTGCAGCATCTCTGGCAGTGCAGCACTCCCTTAGTACCGCACTACAGCATCTCTGGCAGTGCTGCACTCCCTCAGTACCACATTGCAGCATCTTCGTCAGCACAGCAATCCCTCAGTACCACGCTGCTGCATCTCTGACAGTGCAGCACCCTCAGTATCACACTGCAGCATCTCTGACAGTGCACCGCTCCCTCTGTATCACACTGCAGCATCACTGACAGTGCAGCAATCCCTTAGTACTGCACTGCAGCTTCTCTGTCAGCACAGCACTCCCTCAGATTTAGTAGCCTTAATGAAACATGGTTAAAAGATGGTCACGACTGGGAGTTAAATATCCGAGGGTATCAAACTATTCGGAAGGACAGAGTGGATGGTAAGGGAGGTGGTGTAGCTCTGTTATTTAAGGATGACATCCGGGCAACAGTAAGGGATGACATCGGTGCTATGGAGGATAAGGTTGAATCCATTTGGGTGGAAATCAGGAATAGTAAGGCGAAAAAGTCACTGATGGGAGTAGTCTATAGGCCACCAAATAGTAACATTATGGTGGGGCAGGCAATAAACAAAAAAATTACTGATGCATGTAGAAATGGTACAGCAGTTATCATGGGGGATTTTAATCTACATGTCGATTGGTTTAACCAGGTCGGTCAAGGCAGCCTTGAAGAGGAGTTTATAGAATGTATCCGCGATCGTTTCCTAGAACAGTATGTAATGGAACCTAGGAGGGAACAAGCGGTCCTAGATCTGGCCCTGTGTAATGAGACAGGATTGATTCAGGATCTCATAGTTAAGGATCCTCTCAGAAGGAGCGATCACAATATGGTGGAATTTAAAATACAGATGGAGGGTGAGAAGGTAAAATCAAGCACTAGTGTTTTGTGCTTAATCAATGGGATGAGAGAAGAACTAGCTAAGGTACACTGGGAGCAAAGACTTTATGGTGAAACAGTTGAGGACCAGTGGAGAACCTTCCAAGTGATTTTTCACAGTGCTCAGCAAAGGATTATACCAACAAAAAGGAAGGACGGTAAAAAGAGGGAAAATCGACCGTGGATATCTAAGGAAATAAGGGAGAGTATCAAATTGAAGGAAAAAACATACAAAGTAGCAAAGATCAGTGGGAGACTAGAGGACTGGCAAATCTTTCGGGGGCAACAGAAAGCTACTCAAAAAGCTATAAAGAAGAGTAAGATAGATTATGAGAGTAAACTTGCTCAGAATATAAAAACAGATAGTAAAAGTTTCTACAAATATATAAAACAAAAAAGAGTGGCTAAGGTAAATATTGGTCCTTTAGAGGATGAGAAGGGAGATTTAATAATGAGAGATGAGGAAATGGCTGAGGAACTGAACAGGTTTTTTGGGTCGGTCTTTACAGTGGAAGACACAAATAACATGCCAGTGACTGATGGAAATGAGGCTATGAAAGGTGAGGACCTTGAGAGGATTGTTATCACTAAGGAGGTAGTGATGGGCAGGCTAATGGGCTAAAGGTAGACAAGTCTCCTGGACCTGCTGGAATGCATCCCAGAGTGCTAAAAGAGATGGCTAGGGAAATTGCAAATGCACTAGTGATAATTTACCAAAATTCACGAGACTCTGGGGTGGTCCCGGCGGATTGGAAATTAGCAAACGTGACACCACTGTTTAAAAAAGGAGGTAGGCAGAAAGCGGGTAACTATAGGCCAGTGAGCTTAACTTCGGTAGTAGGGAAGCTGCTGGAATCTATCATCAAGGAAGAAATAGCGAGGCATCTGGATGGAAATTGTCCCATTGGGCAGACGCAGCATGGGTTCATAAAGGGCAGGTCGTGCCTAACTAATTTAGTAGAATTTTTTGAGGACATTAACAGTGCGGTAGATAACGGGGAGCCAATGGATGTGGTATATCTGGATTTCCAGAAAGCCTTTGACAAGGTGCCACACAAAAGTTTACTGCATAAGATAAAGATGCATGGCATTAAGGGGAAAGTAGTAGCATGGATAGAGGATTGGGTAATTAATAGAAAACAAAGAGTGGGGATTAATGGGTGTTTCTCTGGTTGGCAATCAGTAGCTAGTGGTGTCCCTCAGGGATCAGTGTTGGGCCCACAACTGTTCACAATTTACATAGATGATTTGGAGTTGGGGACCAAGGGCAATGTGTCCAAGTTTGCAGACGACACTAAGATAAGTGGTAAAGCAAAAAGTGCAGAGGATACTGGAAGTCTGCAGAGGGATTTGGATAGGCTAAGTGAATGGGCTAGAGTCTGGCAGATGGAATACAATGTTGACAAATGTGAGATTATCCATTTTGGTAGGAATACCAGCAAAAGGGATTATTATTTAAATGATAAAATATTAAAACATGCTGCTGTGCAGAGAGACCTGGGTGTGCTAGTGCATGAGTCGCAAAAGGTTGGTTTACAGGTGCAACAGGCGATTAAGAAGGCAAATGGAATTTTGTCCTTCATTGCTAGAGGGATGGAGTTTGAGACTAGGGAGGTTATGCTGCAATTGTATAAGGTGTTAGTGAGGCCACACCTGGAGTAGTGTGTTCAGTTTTGTGTTCTCCTTACTTGAGAAAGGCCATACTGCCACTGGAGGGTGTGTAGAGGAGATTCAATAGGTTAATCCCAGAGCTGAAGGGGTTGGATTACGAGAAGAGGTTGAGTAGACTGGGACTGTACTCATTGGAATTTAGAAGCATGAAGGGGGATCTTATAGAAACATATAAGATTATGAAGGGAATAGATAGGATAGATGCGGGCAGGTTGTTTCCACTGGCGTGTGAAAGCAGAACTAGGGGGCATAGCCTCAAAATAAGGGGAAGTAAATTTAGGACTGAGTTTAGGAGGAACTTCTTCACCCAAAGGGTTGTGAATCTATGGAATTCCTTGCCCAGTGAAGCAGTAGAGGCTCCTTCATTAAATGTTTTTAAGATAAAAATAGATATTTTTTTGAAGAATAAAGGGATTAAGGGTTATGGTGTTCGGGCCGGAAAGTGGAGCTGAGTCCACAAAAGATCAGCCATGATCTCATTGAATGGTGGAGCAGGCTCGAGGGGCCAGATGGCCTACTCCTGCTCCTAGTTCTTATGTTCTTATGTTCTAGTACGACGCTGCTGCATCTCTGACAGTGCAGAACCCTCAGTATCACACTGCAGCATCTCTGACAGTGCACCGCTCCCTCTGTATCACACTGCAGCATCTCTGACAGTGCACCGCTCCCTCTGTAACACACTGCAGCATCTGTCAGTGCAGCAATCCCTCAGTACCACACTGCAGCATCTCTGACAGTGCGGCACTCCCTCAGTAACTCACTGCAGCATCTCTGACAGTGCGGCACTCCCTCAGTAACTCACTGCACCATCGCTGACAGTGCAGCACTCCCTCAGTACCGCACTGCAGCATCAATGACAATGCGGCACTCCCTCTGTACCACACTGCAGCATCTCTGACAATGCGGCACTCCCTCTGTAACACAGTGCAGCGTCTCTGACAGTGCAGCACTCCCTTACTACCGCACTGCAGCATCGCTGACAGTGCAGCACTCCCTTAACCGCACTGCAGCATCTCTGACAGTGCAGCGCTCCCTCAGTATCACACTGCAGCATCTCTGACAGTGCAGCACTCCCTCTGTATCACACTGCAGCATCTCTGACAGTGCAGCACTCCCTCTGTACCACACTGCAGCATCTCTGACAGTGCAGAACTCCCTCAATACCGCACTGCAGCATCTCTGACAGTGCAGCACTCCCTCAGTACCGCACTGCAGCATCTGACAGTGCAGCACTCCCTCAGTACCACACTGCAGCATCTGACAGTGCAGCACTCCCTCCGTAACTCACTGCAGCATCTCTGATAGTGCAGCACTCGCTCGGTACCACACTGCAGCATCTCTGACAGTGCAGCACTCGCTCTGTACCACACTGCAGCATCTCTGACAGTGCAGCACCCTCTTAGCACTGCAGCATCTGTGACAGTGCAGCACTCCCTCAGCAACTCACTGCAGCATCTCTGACAGTGCAACACTCCCACAGCAACTCACTGCAGCATCTCTGACAGTGCAGCACTCCCTCTGTATCACACTGCAGCATCTCTGACAGTGCAGCACTCCCTCTGTACCACACTGCAGCATCTCTGACAGTGCAGCACTCCCTCTGTATCACACTGCAGCATCTCTGACAGTGCAGCACTCCCTTAGTACCGCACTGCAGTATCTCTGGCAATGCGGCACTCCCTCAGTACCGCACTGCAGCATCTCTGACAGTGCAGCACTCCCTTAGTACCACACTGCAGCATCTCTGGCAATGCGGCACTCCATCAGTACCACACTGCAGCATCTCTGACAGTGCAGCAACTCACTGCAGCATCTCGGACAGTGCAGCACTCCCTCTGTATCACACAGCAGCATCTCTGACAGTGCAGCACTCCCTTAGTACCGCACTGCAGTATCTCTGGCAATGCGGCACTCCCTCAGTACCGCACTGCAGCATCTCTGACAGTGCAGCACTCCCTCAGTAAATCACTGCAGCATCTCTGACAGTGCAGCACTCCCTCAGCAACTTACTGCAGCATCTCTGACAGTGCAGCACTCCCTCTGTACCACACTGCAGCATCTCTGACAGTGCAGCACTCCCTATGTATCACACTGCAGCATCTTTGACAGTGCAGCACTCCCTTAGTACCGCACTGCAGCAACTCTGGCAATGCGGCACTCCCTCAGTAACTCAACTGCAGCATCTCGGACAGTGCAGCACTCCCTCAGTACCGCACTGCAGCATCTCTGACAGTGCAGCACTCCCTCTCTACCACACTGCAGCATCTCTGCAGTGCAGCACTCCCTCAGTACCGCACTGCAGCATCTCTGACAGTGCAGCACTCCCACAGCACTGCAGCATCTCTGACAGTGCAGCACTCCCTCAGTAACTCAATTGCAGCATCTCTGCAGTGCAGCACTCCCTCAGTACCGCACTGCAGCATCTCTGACAGTGCAGCACTCTCTCTGTATCAAACTGCAGCATCTCTGACAGTGCAGCACTCCCTCTGTATGACACTGCAGCATCTCTGACAGTGCAGCACTCCCTCTGTACCACACTGCAGCATCTCTGACAGTGCAGCGCTCCCTCAGTATAACACTGCAGCATCTCTGACAGTGCAGCACTCCCTTTGCACCACACAGCAGCAGCTCTGACAGTGCAGCACTTCCTCTGTAACACAGTGCAGCATCCCTGACAGTGCAGCACTCCCTCAGTACTGCACTGCAGCATCTCTGACAGTGCAGCACTCCCTCAGTACCACACTGCAGCATCTGACAGTGCAGCACTCCCTCTACCACACTGCAGCATCTCTGACAGTGCAGCACTCCATCAGCAACTCACTGCAGCATCTCTGACAGTGCAGCACTCCCTCTGTACCGCACTGCAGCATCTGTGACAGTGCAGCACTCCCTTACTACCGCACTGCAGCATCGCTGACAGTGCACCACTCCCTTAACCGCACTGCAGCATCTCTGACAGTGCAGCACTCCCACAGCAACTCACTGCAGCATCTGACAGTGCAGCACTCCCTCTGTACCGCACTGCAGCATCTGTGACAGTGCAGCACTCCCTTACTACCGCACTGCAGCATCGCTGACAGTGCAGCACTCCCTTAACCGCACTGCAGCATCTCGGACAGTGCAGCATTCCTTCAGTACCACACTGCAGCATCTCTGACAGTGCAGCACTCCCTTAGTACCTCACTGCAGCATCTGTGACAGTGCAGCACTCCCTTAACCGCACTGCAGCATCTCTGACAGTGCAGCACTCCCACAGCAACTCACTGCAGCATTTCTGACAGTGCAGCACTCCCTCTGTACTGCACTGCAGCATCTCAGGCAATGCAGCACTCCATCAGTACCACACTGCAGCATATCTGACAGTACAGCACTCCCTCTCTACCACACTGCAGCATCTCTGCAGTGCAGCACTCCCTCAGTACCGCACTGCAGCATCTCTGACAGTGCAGCACTCCCTCTGTAACACACTGCAGCATCGCTGACAGTGCAGCACTCCCGCTGTACCACACTGCAGCATCTCTGCAGTGCAGCACTCCCTCAGTACCACACTGCAGCATCTCTGACAGTGCAGCACTCCCTCAGTACCGCACTGCAGCATCTCTGACAGAGCAGCACTTCCTCTGCAACACAGTGCAGCATCACTGACAGTGCAGCACTTCATAACTACCGCACTGCAGCATCTCTGACAGTGCAGCACTCCCTCAGCAACTCACTGCAGCATCTGACAGTGCAGCACTCCCTCTACCACACTGCAGCATCTCTGACAGTGCAGCACTCCCTCAGCAACTCACTGCAGCATCTCTGACAGTGCAGCACTCCCTCATTACCATACTGCAGCATCTCTGACAGTGCAGCACTCCCTTAGTACCGCACTGCAGCATCTCTGACAGTGCAGCACTACCTCAGTACCGCACTGCAGCATCTGTGACAGTGCAGCACTCCCTCTGTAACTCAACTGCTGCATCTCGGACAGTGCAGCATTCCCTCAGTACCACACTGCAGCATCTCTGACAGTGCAGCACTCCCACAGCAACTCACTGCAGCATCTCTGACAGTGCAGCACTCCCTCTGTATCACACTGCAGCATCTCTGACAGTGCAGCACTCCCTCTGTACCACACTGCAGCATCTCTGACAGTGCAGCACTCCCTCTGTAACACACTGCAGCATCGCTGACAGTGCAGCACTCCCGCTGTACCACACTGCAGCATCTCTGCAGTGCAGCACTCCCTCAGTACCACACTGCAGCATCTCTGACAATGCGGCACTCCCTCAGTAACTCAACTGCAGCATCTCGGACAGTGCAGCACTCCCTCAGTACCGCACTGCAGCATCTCTGACAGTGCAACACTCCCTCAGTACCACACTGCAGCATCTCTGCAGTGCAGCACTCCCTCTGTACCACACTGCAGCATCTCTGCAGTGCAGCACTCCCTCAGTACCACACTGCAGCATCTCTGACAGTGCAGCCCTCCCTCTGTACCACACTGCAGCATCTCTGACAGTGCAGCACCCTCAGTATCGCACTGCAGCATCTCTGACAGTGCAGCACTTCCTCTGTAACACAGTGCAGCATCCCTGACAGTGCAGCACTCCCTCAGTACCGCACTGCAGCATCTCTGACAGTGCAGCACTCCCTCAGTACCACACTGCAGCATCTCGGACATTGCAGCGCTCCCTCTGTATCACACTGCAGCATCTCTGACAGTGCAGCATTCCCTCAGTATCACACTGCAGCATCTCTGACAGTGCAGCACTCCCTCAGCAACTCACTGCAGCATCTGACAGTGCAGCACTCCCTCTACCACACTGCAGCATCTGTGACGGTGCAGCACTCCCTCTGTATCACACAACAGCATCTCTGACAGTGCAGCACTCCCTCAGTAACTCACTGCAGCATCTGACAGTGCAGCACTCCCTCTGAAACACACTGCAGCATCTGTGTCAGTGCAGCACTCCCTTACTACCGCACTGCAGCATCGTTGACAGTGCAGCACTCCCGTAACCGCACTGCAGCATCTCTGACAGTGCAGCGCTCCCTCAGTATCACACTGCAGCATCTCTGACAGTGCAGTACTCGCTCAGTACCGCACTGCAGCATCTCTGACAGTGCAGCACCCTCTTAGCACTGCAGCATCTCTGACAGTGCAGCATTCCCTCTGTACCACACTGCAGCAGCTGACAGTGCAGCACTCCCTCTGTACCGCACTGCAGCATCTCTGACAGTGCAGCACTCCCTCAGCAACTCACTGCAGCATCTCTGACAGTGCAGCACTCCCACAGCAACTCACTGCAGCATCTCTGACAGTGCAGCACTCCCTCTGTATCACACTGCAGCATCTCTGACAGTGCAGCACTCCCTTAGTACCGCACTGCAGCATCTCTGGCAATGCGGCACTCCATCAGCAACTCACTGCAGCATCTCTGACAGTGCAGCACTCCCTCTGTATCACACTGCAGCATCTCTGACAGTGCAGCACTCCCTCTGTATCACACTGCAGCATCTCTGACAGTGCAGCACTCCCTCAGCAACTCACTGCAGCATCTCTGACAGTGCAGCACTCCCTCTGTACCACACTGCAGCATCTCTGACAGTGCAGCACTCCCTCAGCAACTCACTGCAGCATCTCTGACAGTGCAGCACTCCCTTAGTACCGCACTGCAGCATCTCTGACAGTGCAGCACTCCCTTAGTACCGCACTGCAGCATCTCTGACAGTGCAGCACTCCCTTAGTACCGCACTGCAGCATCTCTGACAGTGCAGCACTCCCTTAGTACCGCACTGCAGCATCTCTGACAGTGCAGCACTCCCTCTGTATCACACTGCAGCATCTGTGACAGAGCAGCACTCCCTCTGTATCACACAGCAGCATCTCTGACAGTGCATCACTCCCTCAGTAACTCACTGCAGCATCTGACAGTGCAGCACTCTCTTAGTACCGCACTGCAGCATCTCTGGCAATGCGGCACTCCCTCAGTAACTCAACTGCAGCATCTCTGACAGTGCAGCACTCCCTCTGTATCACACTGCAGCATCTCTGACAGTGCAGTACTCCCTCTGTATCACACTGCAGCATCTCTGACAGTGCTGCACTCCCTCTGTATCACACTGCAGCATCTCTGACAGTGCAGCACTCCATTAGTACCGCACTGCAGCATCTCTGGCAATGCGGCACTCCCTCAGTAACTCAACTGCAGCATCTCTGACAGTGCAGCATTCCCTCAGCACTGCAGCATCTCTGACAGTGCAGCACTCCCTCTGTAACTCAACTGCAGCATCTAGGACAGTGCAGCACTCCCTCAGCACTGCAGCATCTCTGACAGCACAGCACTCCCTCAGCACTGCAGCATCTCTGACAGCACAGCACTCCCTCAGCACTGCAGCATCGCTGACAGTGCAGCACTCCCTCTGTATCACACTGCAGCATCTCTGACAGTGCAGCACTCCCTCAGTAACTCACTGCAGCATCTCTGACAGTGCATCACTCACTCTGTACCACACTGCAGCATCTCTGACAGTGCAGCACCCCCTCTGTATCACACTGCAGCATCTCTGACAGTGCAACACGCCCTCAGTATCACACTGCAGCATCACTGACAGTGCAGCACCCCCTCTGTATCACACTGCAGCAGCTCTGACAGTACAGCAATCCCTCAGTACCGCACTGCAGCATCTGACAGTGCAGCACTCCCTCAGTACCGCACTGCAGCATCTCTGACAGTACAGCACTCCCTCTGTATCACACTGCAGCATCTCTGACAGTGCAGCACTCCCTTAGTACCGCACTGCAGCATCTCTGGCAATGCGGCACTCCCTCAGTAACTCAACTGCAGCATCTCTGACAGTGCAGCACTCCCTCAGTACTGCACTGCAGCATCTCTGACAGTGCAGCACTCCCTCAGTACCGCACTGCAGCATATCTGACAGTGCAGCACTCCCTCTGTACCACATTGCAGCATCTCTGCAGTGCAGCACTCCCTCAGTACCGCACTGCAGCATCTCGGACAGTGCAGCACTCCCTCAGCACTGCAGCATCTCTGACAGTGCAGCACTCCCTCAGCGCTGCAGCATCGCTGACAGTGCAGCACTCCCTCTGTATCACACTGCAGCATCGCTGACAGTGCAGCACTCCCTCAGTAACTCACTACAGCATCTCTGACAGTGCAGCACTCCCTCTGTATCACACTGCAGCATGTCTGACAATGCAGCACTCCCTCAGTAACTCACTGCAGCATCTTTGACAATGCAGCACTCCCTCTGTATCACACTGCAGCATCTCTGACATTGCAGCACTCCCTCTGTATCACACTGCAGCATCTCTGACAGTGCAGCACTCCCTCAGTAACTCACTGCAGCATCTCTGACAATGCAGCACTCCCTCTGTATCACACTGCAGCATCTCTGACAGTGCAGCACTCCCTCTGTATCACACTGCAGCATCTCTGACAGTGCAGCACTCCCTCAGTAACTCACTGCAGCATCTCTGACAGTGCAGCACTCACTCTGTACCACACTGCAGCATCTCTGACAGTGCAGCACTCCCTCTGTATCACACTGCAGCATCTCTGACATTGCAGCACTCCCTCAGTAACTCACTGCAGCATGTCTGACAGTGCAGCACTCCTTCTGTATCACACTGCAGCATCTCTGACAGTGCAGCACTCCCTCTGTATCACACTGCAGCATCTCTGACAGTGCAGCACTCCCTCAGTAACTCACTGCAGCATCTGTGACAGGGCTGCACTCCCTCAGTCCCACACTGCAGCATGTCTGACAGTGCAGCACTCCTTCTGTATCACACTGCAGCATCTCTGACAGTGCAGCACTCCCTCTGTATCACACTGCAGCATCTCTGACAGTGCAGCACTCCCTCAGTAACTCACTGCAGCATCTGTGACAGGGCTGCACTCCCTCAGTCCCACACTGCAGCATGTCTGACAGTGCAGCACTCCTTCTGTCTCACACTGCAGCATCGCTGACAGTGCAGCACTCCCTCTGTATCACACTGCAGCATCTCTGATAGTGCAGCACTCCCTCAGTCCCACACTGCAGCATCTCTGACAGTGCAGCACTCTATCACCAAGGATTATGAGCTCATCGCTCTGGGCTGAGGTTGGAGCCCACGACCTAGATTGACTCAATGGCTATCGTCCTACGACTGATACCTGCAGGTGATTCGAAGCAGTTTTAACATCAACATTTATGTCAAGCTGATATTTAATCAACAAAATTAATGCAGTGTCATAGTACACAGCATATACAAATGCAGTTTGAATTATTTGAAAATGTAATCTTCTGTGCAATTAGCTCAGTCATCCCTCAGTAATACTGAAATAACAATGAAACAAAATCTATTTAAATTATTTCAAGACCCTAGGAACACGCAGCGCGAAGTGCTGATACATTCCTCCTGAAGGCACACTGCAATCAAGAAGCACAGTGACTTCATAAACTATGCATGAGACCATGCACTCCCATAAAATGTTTGAGATTGAATATTTAGGCGCACAAAGGCCTCTTAAAATATATGCATGCACAGCTGGATGTAAAGTGGATTCATAAAATACATTACTGCAAACCCTGTAAGTAAAAAGTTTAAAGATCATTTTAAAAAAGCAACAGAAGGCAAGTTTCATGTAGGATGGCAAAAGTCTATATTTTCAGATAATACTTTGACATTCTTTCACAGGTGTAAAAGTGTAACTCTTTTGCACGATAGAGCATATGGCAGTACAGCACCGCCAGATTGAACATTATTTAGTCCACAGGAGATTAATATGAATCCAGAGGCATTTTCCAACCAATTTCACAGATAATAAAATCATGGAAAGGTTACAGCACAGAAGGAGGACATTCCGCAAGAACAGTTGCTCCCATTCCCCCACATCATTACTCTCCTCATCCCTTTTGAAAGCCACGATTGATTAGGCCTCCACCATGCATTGCAACCTAGGTCATGACCACTTTCTGCGTGAAAAGATTTTTCCTCATGTCGCCTTTGGTTCTTTTGCCAATCGCTTTAAATCTGTGTCCTCTAGTTCTTGACACTTTCCTAACCGGGATAAATTCTCTCCACCTACTCCGTCTAGACTCATGATTTCAAGATTTTGAGCCTCTCTATCAAATGTCCTCTCAAATCTCTCTGCTCCAAGAAAAACAATGGGCGGGAATCTCCGCAATCGGCACGATGTCCGCCGACTGCCGCCAAAAATGGCGCGAATCAGTCCGGCACCGCGCTGCCCCAAAGGTGCGGAATTCTCCGCATCCTGAGGGGCCGAGCCCTCACCTTGAGGGGCTAGGCCTGCGCTGGAGTGATTTCCGCCCCACCAGCTGGCGGGAAAGGCCTTTGGTGCCCCGCCAGCTGGCGCTGAAATGACTGCCATGCGACGCATGCGTGGGAGCGTCAGTGGCCACTCACGGCATCCCCGTGCATGCGCAGTGGAGGGGGTCTCTTCCGCCTCTGCCATAGTGAAGGCCATGGCGAAGGTGGAAGGAAAAAAGAGTGCCCCCACGGCACAGGCCCGCCCGCAGATCGGTGGGCCCCGATCGCGGGCCAGGCCACCGTGGGGGCACCCCCCGGGGCCAGATCGCACCGCGCCCGCCTCCCCCCCCAGGACCCCGGAGCCCACCTGCGCCGCCTTGTCCCGGCGTTCGAAAGGTGGTTCAATCCACGCCGGCTGGCGTGGGTTGACAGCGGCGGGACTTCGGCCCATCGCGGACCGGAGAATCGCCAGGGGTGGGCCCGCCGACTGGCGCGGCGCGATTCCCGCCCCTGCCGAATTTCTGGTGGCGGAGAATTTGGGACACGGCGGGGGCGGGATTCACGCCAGCCCCCGGCGATTCTCCGACCCGGTGGGGCGTCGGAGAATCGCGCCCAATATCTAGATGTCCTATTTCTCCATGAAACTGAAATTCCTCATCCCTGGAATCGTTCTCATGAATTTTTTCTGCACTCTCTCTAAAGCTTCCGCACCTTTTCTAAAGTGTGGAGCCAGAATTGGTCAGAATACTCCTGTTGATGTTGAACCAGTGTTTTGTGCAGATTTGTTCCAATTTTCTTGCTTTTGTACTCTATGCCTCTATTATATAGAGTGGCAGATGATAACTCACATAATGACTTATTGATTTTAATTTTACTGCAGTGAATTATCATGTTGGTAGGCAGGGAAGTAAGTCTCCAAAGGAAAACTGCATGTTTGCCACACGATTATTTGTTTTTGTTGTTACGGCCGGTATGGGAGGAGTGTACAGTTTAGCCTCACCAGTCCGCAGGTCACGCTGTTTGTTTAAAAGTTTAATGCACTCACCAAAATCACCAATTATTTACCTTCGCTGCTGTAAGATGCAGAATGAAAAGAACTTTAATCAGGCTTCTTTCAGTAAACTCAGAATGATTGATTTATTATAAAACACAACCATCTTTTTTATATCAGGTTGAAAGAACCAGAGTATACACATATTTACTCTGGAAGTGTAACTATCCATCCCTTTTTAAAAACACCCCAGCATACACACACTCTCGTGCACGCGCACACAAACATGCAAAGCACAAACAGGGAAGGTCTCTGCGCAGATGGGCTTTGGAGGATCAGCTTTGAAAATTAAAGATCTGTCAATCTGGAGCCCCCTCCTCTGAATACAGGTCGCTGGTCGCAGCAGATGTCTGGAGGTTCTCACCAACCGAGCTTCGGCATGAAGGAGAGTATCTCCTTCCCGTCTCAACTTTGCGAGTTATACTCAGATGGGGATTCTCTGGCAGCAGGTTGATAACCACGCATGGAATTTCAGGCCAGGCACAGAGAGAGAGAGAGAATTAGGGCAGCTTATTCTCCAAAACACAATTACTTCAAAAAGAACAGGTCCAAAACTCAAAGCTGGTCTCCGTCATGTAGTTTCCAGGAAATCATAGAATCATGGAATTTACAATCATGGAATTTACAGTGCAGAAGGAGGCCATTCAGCCCTTCGAGTCTGCACAGGCCCTTGGAAAGAGCACCCTACCTAAGCCCACACCTTCACTGTATTCCCATAACCCAATAACCCTGTGGTAGTCGGTATTAGGGGTATTACGGTACCCAGGTTGATGCTCTAAGACCATTGGTGTGGGAGGTACCTGAGACAAGAAGATCATTGGTGAAGCCTTCCTGCTGGTTCCGCCCAGTAAGGCGGAGTATAAGAGTCTGTGCCTCCCTAGCAGCTGCATTCTGTACCTGCGCTGCTGGGGGAAACATCTAGTCCAATAAAGCCTTCAATTGTCATCCAATCTCGCTTCTGGAGTTATTGATCGAGCACCAAACTATTGGTCTTGATTTTAAAGAATGGAGCTCTGAATCAAGCCGGAGTGTCTGCAACTCAGCCCCCATGCGCCAAACTCAGCGGCAACCTTCAAACACTGGCTGGCGTGCTTCAAAGGGTACCTCAGGACGGCCACAACTGCACCTATGGAGGACCAGAAACTGCAAGTTCTCCACTCAAGGGTGAGCCCAGAGATCTACACCCTCATCGAGGATGCGGATGATTTCGAGGCCACAATGACCCTGCTGAAAGGACACTATATTCGCCCAGTAAACCAGGTCGACGCCCGACATCTGCTAGCGACGAGGCTACAAATCCCCAGGGGATCGCTGGAGGAATTCTACCATGCACTCCTGGTGTTAGGTAGGAACTGTGACTGCCCGCAAGTTTCAAAGAACAAAGAAATGTACATGATGTGGAGATGCCGGCGTTGGACTGGGGTGAGCACAGTACGAAGTCTTACAACACCAGGTTAAAGTCCAACAGGTTTGTTTCGATGTCACTAGCTTTCGGAGCGCTGCTCCTTCCTCAGGTGAATGAAGAGGTCTGTTCCAGAAACACATATATAGACAAATTCAAAGATGCCAAACAATGCTAGGAATGCGAGCATTAGCAGGTGATTAAATCTTTACAGATCCAGAGATGGGGTAACCCCAGGTTAAAGAGGTGTGAATTGTATCAAGCCAGGACAGTTGGTAGGATTTTGCAGGCCAGATGGTGGGGGATGAATGTAATGTGACATGAATCCCAGGTCCCGGTTGAGGCTGCACTCATGTGTGCGGAACTTGGCTATAAGTTTCTGCTCGGCGATTCTGCGTTGTCGCGGGTCCTGAAGGCCGCCTTGGAGAACGCTTACCCGGAGATCAGAGGCTGAATGCCCTTGACTGCTGAAGTGTTCCCCGACTGGAAGGGAACATTCCTGCCTGGTGATTGTTGCGCGATGTCCGTTCATTCGTTGTCGCAGCGTCTGCATGGTCTCGCCAATGTACCACGCTTCGGGACATCCTTTCCTGCAGCGTATGAGGTAGACAACGTTGGCCGAGTCGCCGAGTACGTACCACGTACCTGGTGGGTGGTGTTCTCACGTGTAATAGTGGTATCCATGTCGATGATCTGGCACGTCTTGCAGAGATTGCCATGACAGAGTTGTGTGGTGTCGTGGTCACTGTTCTGAAGACTGGGTAGTTTGCTGCAAACAATGGTTCGTTTGAGGTTGCGCGGTTGTTTGAAGGCAAGTAGTGGGGGTGTGGGGATGACCTTGGCAAGATGTTCATCGTCATCAATGACGTGTTGAAGGCTGTGAAGAAGATGACGTAGTTTCTCCGCTCCGGGGAAGTACTGGACGACGAAGGGTATTCTGTCGGTTGTGTCCCATGTTTGTCTTCTGAGGAGGTCGGTCCGGTTTTTCGCTGTGGCGCGTTGGAACTGTCGATCGAGGAGTCGAGTGCCATATCCCGTTCGTACGAGGGCATCTTTCAACGTCTGTAGATGTCTGTTACGCTCCTCCTCGTCTGAGCAGATCCTGTGTATACGGAGCGCTTGTCCATAGGGGATGGCTTCTTTAATGTGTTTAGGGTGGAAGCTGGAGAAGTGGAGCATCATGAGGTTATCCGTGGGTTTGCGGTAAAGCGAAGTGCTGAGGTGACCGTCCTTGATGGAGACGAGTGTGTCCAAGAAGGCAACTGATTCTGGAGAGTAGTCCATGGTAGATGGACAAAGAAATGTACAGCACAGGAACAGGCCCTTCGGCCCTCCAAGCCCGTGCCGACCATGCTGCCTGCCTAAACTACAATCTTCTACACTTCCTGGGTCCGTATCCCTCTATTCCCATCCTATTCATGTATTTGTCAAGATGCCCCTTAAATGTCACTATCGTCCCTGATTCCACCACCTTCTCCGGTAGCGAGTTCCAGGCACCCACTACCCTCTGTGTAAAAAAACTTCCCTCGATCATCTCCTCTAAACCTTGCCCCTCTCACCTTAAACCTATGCCCCTTAGTAATTGACCCCTCTACCCCGGGGAAAAGCCTCTGACCATCCACTCTGTCTACGCCCCTCATAATTTTGTAGATCTCTATCAGGTCGCCCCTCAACCTCCGTCGTTCTCGTGAGAACAAACCGAGTTTATTCAACCGCTCCTCATAGCTAATGCCCTCCATACCAGGCAACATTCTGGTAAATCTCTTCTGCACCCTCTCTAAAGCCTCCACATCCTTCTGGTAGTGTGGTGACCAGAATTGAACACTATACTCCAAGTGTGGCCTAACTAAGGTTCTATACAGCTGCAACATGACTTGCCAATTCTTATACTCAATGCCCCGGCCAATGAAGGCAAGCATGCCGTATGCCTTCTTGACTACCTTCTCCACCTGCGTTGCCCCTTTCAGTGACCTGGGGACCTGTACTCCTAGATCTCTTTGACTTTCAATACTCCTGAGGGTTCTACCATTCACTGTATATTCCCTACCTGCATTAGACCTTCCAAAATGCAATACCTCACATTTGTCCGGATTAAACTCCATCTGCCATCTCTCCGCCCAAGTCTCCAAACAATCTAAATCCTGCTGTATCCTCTGACAGTCCTCATCGCTATCCGCAATTCCACCAACCTTTGTGTCGTCTGCAAACTTACTAATCAGACCAGTTACATTTTCCTCCAAATCATTTATATATACTACAAACAGCAAAGGTCCCAGCACTGATCCGTGCGGAACACCACTGGTCACAGCCCTCCAATTAGAAAAGCATCCTTCCATTGCTACTCTCTGCCTTCTATGACCTAGCCAGTTCTGTATCCACCTTGCCAGCTCACCCCTGATCCCGTGTGACTTCACCTTTTGTACTAGTCTACCGTGAGTGACCTTGTCAAAGGCCTTACTGAAGTCCATATAGATAACATCCACTGCCCTACCTGCATCAATCATCTTTGTGACCTCCTCGAAAAACTCTATCAAGTTAGTGAGACACGACCTCCCCTTCACAAAACCATGCTGCCTCTCACTAATACGTCCATTTGCTTACAAATGGGAGTAGATCCTGTCTCGAAGAATTCTCTCCAGTAATTTCCCTACCACTGAAGTAAGGCTCACCGGCCTGTGGTTCCCTGGATTATCCTTGCTACCCTTCTTAAACAGAGGAACAATATTGGCTATTTTCCAGTCCTCCGGGACATCACCTGAAGACAGTGAGGATACAAAGATTTCTGTCAAGGCCTCAGCAATTTCCTCTCCAGCCTCCTTCAGTATTCTGGCGTAGATCCCATCAGGCCCTGGGGACTTATCTACCTTAATATTTTTTAAGACGCCCAACACCTCGTCTTTTTGGATCTCAATTTGACCCAGGCTATCTACACACCCTTCTCCAGACTCAACATCTACCAATTCCTTCTTTTTGGTGAATACTGATGCAAAGTATTCATTTAGTACCTCGCCCATTTCCTCTGGCTCCACACATAGATTCCCTTGCCTATCCTTCAGTGGGCCAACCCTTTCCCTGGCTACCCTCTTGCTTTTTATGTACGTGGAAAAAGCCTTGGGATTTTCCTTAACCCTATTTGCCAATGACTTTTTGTGACCCCCTTCTAGCGCTCCTGACTCCTTGCCTACGTTCCTTCTTACTTTCCTTATATTCCACACAGGCTTCGTCTGTTCCCAGCCTTTTAGCCCTGACAAATGCCTCCTTTTTCTTTTTGACGAGGCCTACAATATCTCTCGTTATCCAAGGTTCCCGAAAATTGCCCTATTTATCCTTCTTCCTCACAGGAACATGCCGGTCCTGAATTCCTTTCAACTGACACTTGGAAGCCTCCCACATGTCAGATGTTGATTTGCCATCAAACATCCGCCCCCAATCTAGGTTCTTCAGTTCCCGCCTAATATTGTTATAATTAGCCTTCCCCCAATTTAGCGTATTCATCCTAGGACCACTCTTATCCTTGTCCACCAGCACTTTAAAACTTACTGAATTGTGGTCACTGTTCCCGAAATGCTCCCCTACTGAAACTTCTACCACCTGGCCAGGCTCATTCCCCAATACCAGGTCCAGTACAGCCCTTTCCTAGTTGGACTGTCTACATATTGTTTTAAGAAGCCCTCCTGGATGCTCCTTACAAACTCTGCCCCATCTAAGCCCCTGGCACTAAGTGAGTCCCAGTCAATATTGGGGAAGTTGAAGTCTCCCATCACCACAACACTGTTGTTTTTACTCTTTTCCAAAATCTGTCTACCTATCTGCTCCTCTATCTCCCGCTGGCTGTTGGGAGGCCTGTAGTAAACCGCCAACATAGTGACTGCACCCTTCTTATTCCTGATCTCTACCCATATAGCCTCATTGCCCTCCGAGGTGTCCTCCCGTAGTACAGCTGTGATATCCTCCCTAACCAGTAGCGCAACTCTGTCACCCTGTTTATATCCCCCTCTATCCCGCCTGAAACATCTAAATCCTGGAACGTTTAGCTGCCAATCCTGCCCTTCCTTCAACCAGGTCTCTGTAATGGCAACATCATAGTTCCAAGTACTAATTCAAGCTCTAAGTTAATCTGCCTTACCCGTAATATTTCTTGCATTAAAACATATGCACTTCAAGCCACCAGACCCGCTGTGTTCAGCAACTTCTCCCTGTCTGCTCTGCCTCAGAGCCACACTGTCCCTATTCCCTAGTTCTCCCTCAATGGTCTCACCTTCCGACCCATTGCTCCCGTGTCCACCCCCCTGCCATACTATTTTAAACCCTCCCGTGTGACACTAGCAAACCTCGCGGCCAGGATATTTATGCCTCTCCAGTTTAGATGCAACCCGTCCTTATATAGGTCACACCTGCCCCGGAAGAGCTCCCAGTGGTCCAGATAACGGAAACCCTCCCTCCTACACCAGCTGTTTTGCCACGTGTTTAGATGCTCTATCTTCCTATTTCTAGCCTCACTGGCACGTGGCACAGGGAGTAATCCCGAGATTACAACCCTAGAGGTCCTGTCTTTTAACTTTCTGCCTAGCTCCCTGAACTCCTGCTGCAGGACCTCATGCTCCTTCCTGCCTATGTCGTTAGTACCAATATGTACAACGACCTCTGCCTGTTTGCCCTCCCCCTTCAGGATGCCCTCTACCCGTTCGGAGACATCCTGGACCCTGGCACCAGGGAGGCAACATACCATCCTGGAGTCTCTTTCACATCCCCAGAAGTGCCTCTCTGTGCCCCTGACTATAGAGTCCCCCATTACTATTGCTCTTCTGCGCTTCGACCCTCCCTTCTGAACATCAGAGCCAACCGTGGTGCCACTGCTCTGGCTGCTGCTGTTTTCCCGATAGGCTATCCCCCCCCCCCCCCCAACAGTATTCAAAGGGTTATACCTGTTCGAGAGGGGGACAACCACAGGGGATTCCTGCACTGACTGCCTGCCCTTTCTGGTGGTCACCCATTTCTCTGTGTGCACCTTGGGTGTGACCACATTTATATAACTACGATCCATGACGCTTTCCGCCACCTGCATGCTCCATTACAGCCAGCGACCGCACAGAACATTTGATCAGGGATGCATTCGTTGCAGGTATGCGGTCCTCCCAAATCCGCCAGCGACTGCTAGAAAGAGACACTAGGCCTCAAGGAGGCACAGGCCCTTGCTAGCTCCCTGGATGTGGCCTCCCGAAACGCCCACGTTTACGTACCCGACCGAGCGGCGGCCCCTTGGGCAGCATGGAATCCCCCAGCGGCCGACTCCGATGCATCCCCCATCCCCCTACAAGCTTGTGCTGCGTGACTACCAGGCAACCCTGGGGGGCCCCGCTGCTATTTTTGCGGGCAAGCCAAGCACCCCCGCAGAGCTGCCCGGCCCGCTCCTACACCTGCAAAGGGTGCGGCAAAAAGGGCCATTTTGTGCAGTATGCCAGGCCTGGACGGTCGCCGCGGTCTCCGGGGGCGAACCGGGACTGCCACCCGAACTTTCTCCACGAGCCACGTGCGGCCAGCGGGCGCCGCCATCTTCCTGTTCCAGAGCCACGTGTGGGCCCCGGGTGCCACCATCTTGTTCCCCAGGGACCACGTGCGACGGATGGGCGCCGCCATCTTGCACCCCCCCCCAGCCATGTGCGACTAGTGGGCGCCGCCATCTTGGCTGGAGTCTCTGGATTCGGATGACCACACATTGCCCGAGGAAAACCTCCAACTTTTGCCACGACTTGCCTCGGTGACCCTGGACCAGTCTCGGCCCCGAACGCACTCGACCGCGACGACAACCGTGCTCATCAATGGGCACAAAACATCCTGCCTGATCGACTCCGGGAGCACAGAGAGCTTCATACACCCCAACACGGTAAGGCGCTGTTCTCTTCCCATCCACCTAGTTAATCAAAAAATCTCCCTGGCCTCCGGGTCTCACTCTGTAGAGATCAAAGGGGTCTGCATAGCAAACCTCGCGGTCCAGGGAAGGGAATTAAAAAATTTCCGCCTCTACATCCTCCCTTCACCTCTGCGCTGCCACGCTCCTAGGGTTAGATTTCCAAAGTAACCTCCAGAGTTTAACCTTTAAATTTGGCGGCCCTATACCCCCCCCTCACTGTCTGCAGCCTCGTGACCCTCAAGGTCGATCCGCCTTCCCTTTTTGCGAACCTCACCCCGGATTGTAAACCCGTCGCCACCAGGAGCAGACGGTACAGTGCCCAGGACCGGACCTTCATTAGGTCAGAAGTCCAGCGGTTACTGAAGTAAGGTATTATTGAGGCTAGCAACAGTCCCTGGAGAGCTCAAGTAGTGGTTGTAAAGACCGGGAAGAAGCATAGGATGGTCATCGATTATAGTCAGACCATCAACAGGTATACGCAGCTCGATGCGTACCCTCTCCCCCGCATATCTGATCTGGTCAATCAGATTGCACAATACAAGGTCTTGTCCACGGTGGATCTAAAATCCGCCTACCACCAGCTCCCCATTCGCCCGAGCGACCGCAAATACACTGCATTCGAAGCAGATGGGCGGCTCTACCACTTCCTAAGGGTTCCCTTAGGTGTCACAAATGGAGTCTCGGTCTTACAACGGGAAATGGACCGAATGGTTGACTGGTACGGTTTGCAGGCCACGTTTTCGTACCTCGATAACTTCACCATCTGTGGCCACGACCAGCAGGACCACGGCACCAACCTCCGAAAATTCCTCCATACCATAAAAATCCTTAATCTAACCTACAAGGACAAATGCGTGTTCAGCACCGACCGTCTAGCCATTCTCGGCTACGTAGTGCATGATGGAATTATAGGCCCAGATCCCAAACGCATGCCCCCTCATGGAGTTCCCCCTCCCCCACTGCTCCAAGGCCCTGAAACGCTGCCTGGGATTTTTTTCATAGTATGCCCAGTGGGTCCCCAACTATGCGGACAAGGCCTGCCCACTAATTCAATCCACGGTTTTTCCCCTGTCGGCAGAGGCCCGCCAGGCCTTCAGCCGCATCAAAGCGGACATCACAAAGGCCACGATGCACGCAATCGATGAATCCCTTCCCTTCTAAGTCGAGAGCAACACGTCGGATGTAGCTCTGGCGGCCACCCTCAACCAAGTGGGCAAACCTGTGGCCTTCTTCTCATGCACTCTCCACGCTTCAGAAATCCTCCATTTCTCCGTTGAAAAGGAGGCCCAGGCCACAGTAGAAGCTGTGCGGCACTGGAGGCATTACCTGGCCGGCAGGAGATTCACTCTCCTCACTGATCAACAGTCGGTTGCTTTCATGTTCGATAATGCACAGCGGGGCAAGATAAAGAACAATAAGATCTTACGGTGGAGGATCGAGCTCTCCACCTACAACTATGAGATCTTGTATCGTCCCGGGAAGCTAAACGAGCCTCCTGATGCCCTATCCCGCGGCGCATGTGCCAATGCACAAGTGGACAGACTCCGGGCCCTCCACGCAGACCTCTGCCACCCGGGGGTCACTGGACTCTTCCATTTCATCAAGACCCGCAACCTGCCCTACTCCATCGAGGAGGTCAGGACCGCCACCAGGAACTGCCAAATCTGCGCGGAATGCAAGCCGCACTTCTACAGGCCAGAGAAAGCACACCTGATAAAGGCTTCCCGACCCTTTGAACGCCTCAGTATGGACTTCAAAAGGCCCCGCCCCTCCACCGAACGCAACACGTACTTCCTGAACGTGATTGACGGGTACTCCCGGTTCCCATTCGCCATCCCCTGCCCCGACATGACCGCAGCCACCGTCATAAAAGCCCTCCACAGTATCTTTACACTGTTCGGTTTCCCCGCCTACATACACAGCGATAGGGCGTCCTCCTTTATGAGCGACGAACTGCGTCAATTCCTGCTCAGCAAGGGCATTGCATCGAGCAGGATGACCAGTTACAACCCCCGGGGAAATGGACAGGAAGAGAGGGAGAACGGAACGGTCTGGAAGACCGTCCTACTGGCCCTATGGTCCAGGAATCTCCCAGTCTCCCGCTGGCAGGAGGTCCTTCCGGATGCTCTGCACTCCATCCGGTCACTGCTCTGTACCACGACCAAACAAACACCTCGCGAACGTCTCCTTGTCTTCCCTAGGAGGTACTCCTCCGGGATCTCGCTCCCAACCTGGCTGGCAGCTCCTGGACCCATCCTGCTCCGCAAACATGTGCGGGCGCGCAAGTCGGACCCATTGGTCGAGAGGGTCCACCTCCTTCACGCTAACCCTCAATACGCCTACGTGGCGTACCCCGACGGCCGACAGGATACGGCCTCCCTGGCACCCGTTGGATCCCCACCCACACCCCACCACCAATCCCACCCTCCCTCCCACCGGCGCACCCCACAGCCGCCCCCTTCCAGGTGGATCGGTCCTCTCACCGGTCCCATCGAGGGGTGATGAAGCTGCCGAAGAAGCCAAAGCCATGCTCCCGGAGCCACGGATGCGCGAGCCGGCGCCTGCATCACCGCCGAAGCTACGACGATCGCAGAGGACGACCAGGGCCCCTGATCAACTAAATGATTCCTTTTGAATGTAAATAAATACTGTAAATAGTTGCAACATATGACGAGGCAAAACACTGTACTAATGTATACCGGGTACCACCATAACCTCAACCTCTACCACTGTATAATGCGAGACCACCACCCCCGCCGAACTCTTTTTTTTATTAGGGGGTGAATGTGGTAGTCAGTATTAGGGGTATTACGGTACCCAGGTTGATGCTGTAAGACCATTGGTGTGGGAGGTACCTGAGACAGGAAGATCATTGGTGAAGCCTTCCTGCTGGTTCCGCCCAGTAAGGCGGAGTATAAGAGTCTGTGTCTCCCTAGCAGCTGCATTCTGTACCTGCGCTGCTGGAGGAAACATCTAGTCCAATAAAGCCTTCAATTGTCATCCAATCTCGCTTCTGGAGTCATTGATCGAGCATCAAACCCCACCCATACTTTTTTGCCCTCATATACCATGCTGGTCAGGTGATTTGTTTTTAGAAAAAGGCCAGCTTGCTCCCAGTTCAAAGGTGAACGTGTGACCCTTCCTTAAAAAAAACTCCAGGTCCGCATCCAAGTGTCAAGATAAGGCAATATCTTTCCATATTTTGAAAGATAGTTTTAAAAACTATGATTCAAGCACTGTGCAATTTCATGTCTCAGCAACATTCTATGAATGAGTTTTTTTTAACGCCCATATCAAAACTCCCTGGCATGACATAATTTAATTAAAAAGGGGTACGATTAAGCAAACAGTATTTACATGATAAAGAGAGATGAAGTTGAAGATAGTGGTGTGTACGAGAGCATATGTTACAGTACAAACCAAGGAGTTAGATGATCAGAAACAAAATGAAAAGCCAGGAACAAGGCAGCAAGCCTGTCTTCAATGAACCCCGGCTACTCCAAGCTGGTCCCGGAGATATGTTTCATATTCCATCACAGAGCTGGCCTCAAATCAGTTGGGAAGGTCACAAGCATAGAATTGTTTCCATATCCCACTGGTGGTTCTAAATATTACTTTCACGCTGCCGTTCCTTTTGAAAAAGAAATACAAATAGATTTATTTTACTTCGGGACGAGTTACCATGGTGGCACAACAGTGGGGCAGCAAGTTACCCCATTTATACAAAGGGAATAAATGGAGTGCAAGAAATCATCCAAAAAGCCCTTCGCTGACATCAATAGACCCATTTGCTGACATATTTGATGGATGCTGTTCAATATCTTCAGATCTTGACTTACCTGACCATTTTTTTTAAGCATATAGATTTTCTGGACAAAAGGCATATGATATACAAGAGGCCAAACACCCTGAAGTGTTGGGGCAGCACGGTAGCACAATGGTTAGCACCATTGCTTCACAGCGCCAGGGTCCCAGGTTCGATTCCTGGCTACCTGAACAGGTGCCGGAATGTGACGACTAGGGCCTTTTCACAGTAACTGTATTGCAGTGTTAATTCATGTAAGCCTACTTGTGACAATAAAGATTATCAAAAAAAGAATTAAAATTAATGAATGCTCACTGCAGTCTGAAAGATTACAAGGCAAAGGAGGGTTCAAAGGTCTCCCCGCTCGTCACATACAATCCCACCGTCTCCTTTTGGTGTGCATACCCTGCTATCTCCAAAAGCAATGTCAAATTCACCCCCCCGCCCCCCGCCAAAAGGCTGGAACGTGTGCGATAAACACCATAATCCCTCAGCTGCCCCCACCCCCCACTGGAGTTTCTGGAGACCTGTGTGCCCTCTAACGTCAGACACAGAAAATGTAATGTGCTCAAAGCGCTCTGCGAATTCAATCCTAGCAGACCGTGGGGATGGGGGGGGGGGGGGTGCTTTTCTTCTTCGGCAATCCAGGCTTTGCTCCTGCCAATCTGGCTGCACACAAAAAAAGCCACTGCGCATTTTACACATGGCCAAAAAAAACAAAACACACACAGCGGAGAGAAAAAACAACAAAAGGAAAGAAATCTCAGCTGATGGATCCACGCACAGGAATGGCATTGAAACTCCGCGCATGTTAAAAATGCTGCACTTTCAGGCAGGACTTGACATCAATCGGGCAAAATCCTACTGTAATTGGGGCGGGGCGGGGGGGGGGGCAGTCACAGGTCCACACAGGTGACAGAAATGTAACCTCTTGGGAGAGGAGAGGGGGAGATAGCACATCAAAGTTGCCTCTGTATCTTCGCATTGCAACCAGATACAATGACTCCTCCACGGTGAATCAGATTTCACTGCTGGAATTAATTCCAGATGATTCATATTGTTTTTAAATCTATTTCTTTTTTTGTATCTCTCTTGGAGCGCATCCAGACGGAACACAAAGCCCTCGTTTTAACACATAAAAGAATGAAACAAGAAGTAGTTAGTTAAGATAGCCCCGGTGTGACGTTCATCACCAGGGGAAACGTGATGTACAGAGCCAATGTAAGGAAAAAGCCTCTTTCCTCCCCCTCCACACACAGAGCCACCCACCACCTCTCTGGCTGTCTCAGACGTATTGCGGCTTATTAAAGGGGTGGATTTGCATTTTTTTTTCAAAAAAGAATAAAATGCTAATGGAGAAACGGGTTAGAAATCAATCGCACGAAGGCTATGGCAACAGCCCTCCTCCTCCCCAATGCACGCCAACCGTTTTAATAAGATGGTTAACCGGCGCTTGTATGCGGCTAAGAGATGCCAAGTGTGAAGCAAATCGCCCCTCTACTGTCACACCCCTGGATCTCACAGGCAGAATACAAGCAATTCGCACCCTGCAAGCTCCCCCCCCGGCGGCGGCGAATCAATCATTTGCACACGTTTAGGTATTTGATATGTAATTTGTTGGGCATATTCACACACACGCACGTTGTATACGAACATATAGACGCAGGGAAATCATGTAATTTCAGACAGATGCAGTGTCACAGGCTGGATGAAACATGTCAGGGTCCTGCACTCCTCAGTATTAAATCCGTGTTGCTGCCCAGGGAAATCGGTACGTGATGTCAATGCACACCACTTCAATTTAAATAACAGCACATCCCCACCCTCCCCGAGCCACCGCCAACCCCCATTTTCTTAAAAAAAAAGGTCAAAATGGAGTGAGTGAGTGAAAACGGACAGCAACGGATGTGTTTTCCCTTTAAAGAAAAGCCTGCCATTGCTGTGAATACCAGCCCCCTTCTCCTGTCCACACTCAATCAATTAACTCAGAACCCGCGCAGTAAAACATTCACGTCTCATCAGGAAATCTCTCAGCCTTTCTCAACAAGTCATGAAAAAAAGTGCTTCTGGTTTCAATATCCTCCCCCCCCTCTCTTTTGATGGCAAAATTAATGTATCTGCTTATATCCCCCCCTCTACTTCATCCCCCCTCCCATGCATTTTAATCTTCCTCCACCAAATGTAAAAGAGGGAGACCCCCCTCTCCTTTTGTGTGTGTTACCTTCTCTGGCTTTTAACAAGACTGTGTTGGCGACTATATTCTCCAGCTCCATTGACTTGCAGAGATATGCGGCTCAGGAAATGCTCTCCTCTCCTCTCTCTTCCTCTTCTATTCTGCTTGCTGTCAGCCCGCTGCTGTCTCTGAGGCTGAGCCGCCTGTGTGTGCCCTGCTGTGTGCGAATACAAGCAGGGCACCGGGACATCACACTCACTCACTCACACATAGAGACTGCCCACCTCCCCCCCCAACAATGTTCTGGGTTCCTCCTGTAAGAGGAGGAGGGGGAGGGGGGGGGGTTGCTGTACCGTCGCCTCCAGGCCTGCAGGGGGCGCATGCACCACCCCGCACGTCCCACTGCGCCGCCGCCGCCTCCACCAGCATTGTGGGAGTTGGAGTCCTGTCTCTGAACCACTGCCGCCCTCATCAATGCCACTGCTCCCACCCAGCACTGGGGCGGAGAGTGAGGATCCTGATCATCCAAGCTGGTGCCAATATATATCACCAAAAATATTAAATGATCTTTATTGTCACAATTAGGCTTACATTTAACACTGCAAAGGAGTTACTGTGAAAAGCCCCTAGTTGACACATTCCGGAGCCTGTTCGGGTACACTGAGGGAGAATTTTGAATGTCCAAATGACCTAACAGCACGTCTTTCGGGACTTGTGGGAGGAAACCCACGCAGACACGGGGAGAATGTGCAGACTTCACACAGACAGTGACCCAAGCCGAGAATTGAACCTGGGAACCTGGGATGTGAAGCAACAGTGTCAACCACTGATACCGTGCCACCACTTATTATAGGCCACTTACACTCTCCAATTGTGGCTGGTTTGCCGCTAGTTGGATGCCTATCGCCCACAATTATTCGGTGGTTCTACCACATACTCGATCCCTAGAGGCAAGATCGGCTGTTTTAATTCAACATTATTTTAACATGTGCAGGGCAATTTGATGCAGTGCAAAGCCATTCAAAAACTATTTAGGGACCGGCAAAAGTAGTATCTCCCACTTCCAACTTCATTCGCATGGCTCGAATCGTAACAGCAAATTTCCTCATAACATGAACAACTTCTCAGAAATGATCCCATGTCATTCTGCCATGCATAGGGGAATTTCCTGAATGGGCTTCTGCACACTTTCCACTTACTTGCCCTTTTCCTCCTTCTGGATAGTCCAGCATACAATCTTGCCATCTAGTGGAGGTGGGGGCCCCTTTGGAGGATTCTGTTGTGTGTCAATCTTGCCCTGCACCACTTGGATCGGGGATAGATCATGTTGCAAGAGAGAACTGTCTGCGAGGGGATGGACTCCATCTTCTGCTATTCAAAGTGGCCACTCATCAACTTCTAGCTCCACTTGTCCATATTCCTGATCTTTGGCCACATGGCATAAAGAGGGGCAGACAAATTGGGGAATCTTGTCATGAGGTCTACTCGGCCTGGGCTGAACCAAGGTAGCCATCCACATAGATTGTCGCCCTGAAACCTGCCCACTAATGTTGCCCACCAAGGTGTGTGTCTCTGCGTTGGTGGAAAGTGGGGATGATAGCTGTGATGTGTCGATGCTGGTCTCCTCTCAGCTCTCCTCCAAAGTGGTTTCTTGGGTGGCAGGCATGGGGATGGCTCTGGAAGGCCCGGCGATGGAGATGGAGATCCTGAAAGAATGGGCATGTGGTAAGTGAGAGGGAAGGATCGTTTTGTCTGACATGAAAAACTCAGTTAAGGCAGGTCATCTGGGTGAAGGGGCAGTGAATCCTTACCTCTGTGGCGCAGACCAATCACACCTTCGGTGACTGCTCTCTCCTCAGACAACCCCGCAAGCTCCTTGGCCCATTCCTCATAACGGGTGTGGACTCTGATCTCTGGTGCTCTGTCATCCGGCTTGGCCCTTTCACGCCTATTATGGGCTATCTTCTCCTGTGGGGACAAAGATGGAGCATTGTGAGCCATACACTTGATGGATAGGGGGAGGGTGGATCGGATTGTGGGCATTGCAACTGGACATGAAGGGGTTGTGTTGGTGGGTGTCAAGTGCTGCTGAGGAACAAGCACGAAGACCGAATGTGGAGAGTGTGCAAGGTGTCAGCCAGTGATTTGTGAGGGGGGAGGGGGGAATTTGAGTGGTGGTAGCCAGAACTCATAACAGGAGAGAGGGGGAGAACAGGATGTCCCATCTCACATTCACTGCGTCCAGAAGCCTGACCAGGTTAGTATCTCCAAATCGAGGAGCAAGTCTGCGCGGTGCCGTGCATGTGTGTTGACTGGGGGTGAGTGGTGAGGGGGCGTTTAAAAGCAGCTTCCCCTTGTTAGCAGCGAGTCGCTGAGGCGCGAGCCCAGCAAATCAGACGGCGAGACAGCCAGTAATGGCGAGAAGCCCGTGGGGGCTCATTTCCGTCACTAAGCGTCGTTAAATACGGGTCGTGATGTCGCCAGCGCGGCCATCGGGAAATACCTAGATAATCGTGCCTGAAATGACATTTCAAACCTTTTCCATTAAATCGTGCTCAAAAACCTTTTAAAAAAAATCTCAGCAATGGTGACAATGTTGCAAAAACCCATCTGGTTCACTAATGCCCTTTAGGGAAGGAAATCTGCCAAATGTACCTGATCTGGTCACAGCAATAAAATTGAATCTTAACTGCCCTCTGAAATGGTGTGCCATGCCATTCAGGTCAAGGGCAATTAAGGATGGGCAAAAAATGCTGGCCTTGCCAGTGACATCCACATCCCATGGAATAATGAAAATAAGTTTCCCCCTGATTCCCATTGACCTCAGTTTTGCTAGGGCTCCTTTATGCCACGCTCAGTCAAATGCTGCCTTGATGTCAATGGCTGTCACTCTCAGGCCACCTCTGGAGTTCAGCTCTTTTGTCCGTGTTTGGACCAAGACTGTAATGAGGTCAGGAGCTGAGTTAATGGCCCTGGCATAACCCAAACTGAACAGCAGTGAGCAGGGTTTGGCTGACCAAGTGCTCAATTGAGAATAGCCTGATGGTATTTGGGTAAGTTGGGTTTGTCTTGTGATATGCCATCAATAAACACACGACAAATGATGAACGTAACTGAGGCTTTAATACACTAAACAGCAAGCCTCCTGTCTCTGGGTCGGAGGCGGAGACTTGCCACCTTTATACATAAGCCCAAGGGGAGGAGTCACAGGCGGAGCCAGCCTGGACAAGCCCAGGCATGTACAACACAACACAATGCCATACAATGCAATACCGTGGTTTACCACATTCACCCCCTGTTTAAAAAAAGAGTCCGGCAGGGGTAAAGTGGTCTTAAAGGTCAAGTCTGTCGGGGGCCTTGACCTTCCGCCGTATCGCCTCAGTCCTGGCTGTGGTGTGGGCACCGGTGTCGAGACCTGCGCATCCGGGAGCGTGTTGTCTTCTTCTTCACCCAGATGTTGAGTCGGTGAAGTGGGGGGCGGTGTATGAGGTGGTGGTGATTGTCGCCGTTGGGACTGCGGGTGCTAGTTTGTGAGGTAGGTGGGCAGGGGTGGGGGAAGACGGTGTAGGGCCGGGGGTGGTGGTGATGGTCGCTGGGAAACCTGCAGGTGCCAAATCCCGAAGGGAGACTGTGTCCTGCCGCCCGTCATGATGTGCCACGTAGGCATATTGTGGGTTTGCATGGAGCAGCAGGACCTTCTCGACGAGGGGGTCGGCTTTATGGCTCCTCGCATGCTTCCTGAGAAGGACGGGCCCGGGGACTGCCAGCCAGGACGGGAGCGAGACCCCGGAGGTGGATTTCCTAGGGAAGGCAAACATACGTTCATGACGAGTCTCGTTGGTGGCTGTACACAGGAGCGACCGGATGGAGTGGAGCGCGTCGGAGAGGACCTCCTGCCAGCGGGACACTGGGAGAGTTCTAGACCATAGGGCCAGGAGGACGGCCTTCCAGACCGTCGCGTTCTCCCTCTCCACCTGTCCGTTCCCCCGGGGGTTATAGCTGGTCGTCCTGCTTGAGGCGATGCCCTTGCTGAGAAGGAACTGACGCAACTCGTCGCTCATAAAGGAGGAACCCCGATCACTGTGGATGTAGGCGGGGAACCCGAACAGAGTGAAAAGATTGTGCAGGGCCTTGATGACGGAGGCAGAGGTCATGTCAGAGCACGGGATGGCGAAGGGGAATCTTGAGTACTCGTCAACGATGTTGAGGAAGTACACGTTACGGTCATTGGAGGGGAGGGGCCCACTGAAGTCAATGCTGAGGCGCTCAAAGGGGGGGAGGCCTTTACCAGGTGTGCTCTGTCTGGCCGATAGAAGTGCGGTTTGCACTCTGCGCAGATTTGGCAGTCCTTGGTCACGGTCCTGACCTCCTCGATGGAGTAAGGCAGGTTGCGAGCCTTGATGAAGTGAAAAAAACAGGTGACCCCCGGGTGACAGAGGTCATTGTGGAGGGCCCTGAGTCGGTCTATCTGTGCGCTGGCACATGTACCGCGGGATAGGGCATCTGCGGGTTCATTGAGCTTCCCAGGTCGATACAAAGATATCGTAATTATAGGTGGAGAGCTCAATCCTCCACCTCAGAACCTTGTCGTTCTTGATCTTGCCCCGCTGTGTATTGTTAAACATGAAGGCAACCGACCGTTGGTCAGTGAGGAGAGTGAATCGCCATGTAATGCAAAGATCTTCAGCCAGAAGTGTCGGAGTGAATGATCAATTTTGGCCTGCTACGGAGGTCCCAGATGTCAGTCTTCAGTCAATTCGATTCACTCCATGTGACATCAGGAAGTGGCTGAAAGCACTGGGTACTGCAAAGGGTATGGGCGCTGACAATATTCCGGCATTAATACTTACTACTTGTGCTCCAGAGCTTGCCGTGCCCCTGGCCAAGCTAGTCGAGTACAGCTACAACACTGGCATCTACCCAGCAATGTGGAAAATTGCCAAGCTATGCCCTTTGCAGAAGAAGCAGGACAAATCCAACCCAGCCAATTACTGCTCCATCAGTCTACTCTTGATCATCAGTAAAGTGAAGGAAGGGGACACCAACAGTGCTATCAAGCAGCATTTACTCAGCAATAACCTGCTCACGGACACTCTGTTGGGGTCCACCAGGGTCACTCAACTGTGGATCTCATTACATCCTTGGTTCAAACATTAATGCCAGAGGTGAGGTGAGAATGACATCGATGCAGCATTTGACCAATATGGCATCAAGGAGCCCGAGCAAAACTGGAGTCAATGGGAATCAGGGGGAAAACTCTCAATTGATTGGAATCATACCTGGCACAAAGGAAGATGGTTGTGGTAGTTGGAGGTCAATCACCTCAGCTCCAGGACATCACTGCAAGAGTTCCTCAGGGTAGTGTCCTCGGCCCAACCATCTTCAGCTCCTTCATCAATGAATTTCCTTCCATCATAAGGTCTGAAGTAGGGATGTTTGCTGATGAATGCACAATGTTCAGCACCATTCATGACTCTTCGGATAATGAAGCAGTCCATGTCCAAATGCAGCAAGACCTGGTCAGGCCTGGGCTGACCAGTGGCAAGTAACATTTGCACCACACAAGTGACAAGTAATGATCATCTCCACCAAGAGAGGATCTAACTATCGCCCCTTGACTTTCAATGGCATTACCGTCATTGGCACCCCCGCTATCAACATCTTGGGAGTTACGATTGACCAAAAACTGAACTGGATTAGCCACATAAATACTGTAGCTACCAGAGCAGGTCAAAGTAAGAATCCTGCTGCAAGTAACTCACCTTCTGACTCCCCAAATCCTGCCAACTATCTACAAGGCACAAGTCAGGAGTGTAATGGAATACTCTCCACTTGCCTAGATCAGTGCAGCTCCAACAACACTCAAGAATCTTGACACCATCCAGGACAAAATAACTTGTTTGATTGCTCCCCCTTCCACAGCATTCCTTCCACCACTGACGAACAGTGGCAGACGTGTGTACCATCTGCAAGATGTACTGTAAGATCACACCAAGATTCTTTAGTCAGCACCTTCCAACCCACGATGACTACCATCTAGAAGGACAAGAGCAGCAGATACCTGGGAACCCCACCAACTGGAGGTTCCCGTCAAGTCACTCACCACCCTGACTTGGAAATATATCACCAGTGGATCAAAATCCTGGAATTCTCTCCCTCACAGCACTGTCTATACACATACCTCAGGAACTGCAGCAGTTCAAGAAGGCAGCTCACCACCACCTTCTGAAGGACAACTAGGGATGGGCCTCGCCCGCGACGCTTACATTCAGTAAATCAATTTTAAAATTCTGCATTGTTGGGTAGATGCCATTGTTATAGCTGCACTGAAACAGCTTAGCTTGAAGCGTAGCTGGTTCTGAATAACAAGTCTTCAGTGCTACTGCTGGGGGCCATGGCCTCTAAAATGTCCAGTGCCTTCAGCCATTTCTTGATGAATGCATTGAATTGGCTGAAGACTTGCATCTGGTGTGTTGGGAATTCGCGAGGTGTCTAAGATGGATCATCCACTAGCCATCTCTGGCTGATGCGAATGAAGCACTGATATTCTGGACTCCCAAATGGGTGAAGATGCATTGATTTGTGGAGCCTTCTTCTCCAGTTAGCTGTTTAATTGTTCATCACCATTCACGGCTCGATGCAACAGGACTGCAGAGCTTTGATCTGATCTATTGGTTGTGAGATTGCTTAGCTCTCTATGGCACGGTGGTGCAGTGGTTAGCACTGCTGCCTCACGGCGCCAAGGACCGGATTTGAACCGGCCCCGGGTCACTGACCGTGTGGAGTTTGCACATTCTTCCCGTGTCTGTGTGGGTCTCACCCCCACAACCCAACGATGTGCAGGGTAGGTGGATTGGCCATGTGATATTTTCCCTTAATTGGAAACATTTAAAGAAAGCTCTTGTCTATGGCATGCCTGTTTGGCATGAATGTAGTTCTGTGCTGCATTTTTATCAGGTTGACATATCCTTTTTGGGTATGCCTGGTATGCTCCTGGTAAGCCCAGGTTTGATATCCGGCTTGACGGTAATGGGAGAGTGGGGGATATACCAGACCAAGAAGTTATATGTGGTTGATTGCGATTGTGTACAGATCTGCTGCTACTGATGGTCCACAGAACTTCATTGATGCCCAGTTTTGATTTGGTAGATTTGTTCAAAATCTATCCCATTAAGCACATGCCTCGCAACACGATGTAAACTGTGCTCAGTGTGAAGATGAGATTTTGGCTTTACAAGGACCGTGAGGTGGTCAGTCCTACCTATATTGTCATGGGAAGATGTATCTAGAACAGGTCGACTGCCGAGGTCAAGGTCTAGTATGCTTTCCCTCTTGTTGTACCCTCAGCACCTTCCGCAGACTCAGTCTTGCCAATATGTTCTTCAGGATTTGGCCAGCTGAGTTAGTGTACTCCGACCAAACTACTCCTGATGTCCCCCACTCAGAATACATTCTGTGCCCTTGCCACCCTCAGTGCTTCTTTCCACTGATATTCAAATGGAGAAGTAGTGATTCATTACCTCAAGGGCAGTGTTGGGCAGTAGGGCAATCATCAGGAGGTTTACTTGTCCACGTTTGACCTGACACTGTGAGATTTCATGAAGTTCAGGGTAATGTTGAAGACTCCCATGGCAATTCTCTGCCAAAGGTATACCACAGTGCCAACCGCCCCTTCTGGTTTCTGGTTGGTGTGTTCCACATACCCAGGTATGGTGATGGTGGAACTTGTAACATATGATTTGATGAGTAGGACTATGTTGGGTCGTCATTTGACTAATCTCTGGCGCATCTCTCCCTATTTTGGCACTTGCCAATGTTAGCAAGGAGGACGATGCAGGGTCAACAGGGCTGGAGACGCTGTTATTGTTATCTGGTGCCTAGGTTAATGCCAGGTGGTCTATCCACTTCCATTCCTTTTGGACTTTTGTGTAGCAGCAGTTTGGTCCAATTGAGTGACTTGCTTGGTTGCAGTTTAGAGTCAACCACTATGAGTCAAATCTAGGCCAGACTAGGTAAAGTCAGCAGATTTCCTTCCTTAAAGGACATTAGTGAACACAATGGGTTTATAAATGACAATCAACAAAGCTAATTTTCAATTTCAGATTCATTAATTAATTGATTTTAATTTCCAGTGAGACTCAAACCCCTATTCCCAGAGCATTCACCTGGATCTCCAGATTACTAGTTGAGTGACATTGCTACCATGCCATCATTTCCCCTTGCTGGCTTGTAAGTCTTAACATGGACAATAACTTACACATTATGCATTTAAGTGACTGTACTGTCGGCTACTTCTAATTTCGTGCTTCCAATAATAGTTAATACTGGATCTTTAACACTCACCAGACACCAAAGGCTCAGTTTCAGGGCAGTTTCAGGGTTGCCCCCTCCTATTGACTCAAAGTCATAAAGAATGATAGATGATCCGGTACATTTATTGGGGAAAGAAAGCTGTATAATTTTAAACAAGCATCTATTACACTACAAGGTTTTATTAGAAACAGTTGAAGCATCATGCTCACAGTTCTACTGATTAAAAGTGATGCTCGGAAAAGTTGCTGATTGCAACTAAAATTAGGATAAAATCTGTACACGCATGTAAAATCATTCATCGTCGGGGCAGCACGGTGGCGCAGTGGTTAGCACTGCTGCCTCACGATGCCGAGGATCCAGGTATGATCCCGGCCCTGGGTCACTGTCTGTGTGGAGTTTGCACATTTTCCCCATGCCTGCGTGGATCTCCCCCCCACAACCCAAAAGGATGTGCAGAGGCTAGGTGAATTGGACAAGCTAAATTGTCCCTTAATTGGGAAAAAAGGAATTGAGTATTCTGAATTTTAAAAAATTAAATTCATTCATCGGGAAAGCATGGAATTTGGTGGCTATTAAAAGAAATGTTGTCATCAGTGTTCTAGAAAACGAATATTCCACTTCAGCATTTGAAGTAATGTTTAATTCAACATAGGGGCGGGAATCTCCAAGACTCCGCGCCGAAATCGCGATCGGCGGGGGGGGTTGGGCGTTGAGGCCGAAATCCGGCCCGACGCCAGTCCCGCGATCCTCTGGTCTCTGGAGAATCGCCACAAATCACGCACGCGCAGTCTACGCGCCATGGCTAGGGGTGCCATTGACAGAGGCCCTGGCGACGATTCTCCGACGAAAACTGACCGAGTTCCCGACGGCGTGGGTCTAACGGCCAGTGATGGCTGCGGAGTCCGTCCGCAGCTGCCCAGGTACGGGGTGGGGGGATCCTTGACGGTGGTGGGGTGGGGAGGGGGGGGGGGGCCTTACGGACGGCCAGGCTAGCTATCGGGGGCCACCGATCCGCCGGCGCGCGTGATCTCGGGGGCCCTATATTGTCGGGGCCGGTCTGTGATGCGAGTCCGCCACGTCGCACGGGGCGGCCTTTCCGTGCACATACACGGACTCCCGACCGGAAGTGCAGGGCCCCGTGTCCACAGCCAGAGCTGCGAGGAGCACTCCGGGGCCCTGCTAGCCACCTTCAGGTCGGAGAATCACTTTAGACTTTCTTCAGGATTATTGGAGAATCCCGCCCACGTTGAGGGTCAGTTAGTCCAGATGGCCAAAGTGTGATACAGAATGATGCCACCGGCACAGATTCAATCCTTTGCCCACTGTGGCAGTTCACAGAGACCTGCATCCAAGCCTTGCCCCACCTTTGTGGAGTTGTGCACTTCAAACTATACATAACCAAATGTCTCTCTGTAATGGAGATTGTGCTTATGGTCCTTTGTGAATTATAGCTAAGTTACAGAACAGTAAGTTTGTAAAAAACTGCGCTGGAAAAACTTAACAAGCATATAGTCCAGTCATTCACAGAAGTACATACTGAATCAAACACGGGCAGCTAACTTGAGCAATAATACAGATCAAAGCAACCAACACAGCAGATTCGGGAAGTATTCACAATATATTGTTTCTTTCTTTCTTTCACTTCTGGAAAATCTGAACCCAGATCAGGCGGCTGGATTTTGGTTGGCTGTGAGAGTCCTTTGCAAACTAAAATTCAGTTGTGAACCCACATGGTTCTAAAATGGTACGAAAGTGGCAATTTAGAGAGGTCACAAAATTGGCCAATAAGAGAAATTGGTGGGGGGGGGTGGGGGGGGGGAGAATGGGGCAATGTCGCACGTCACACTGCATGAAAGGAGTGCCTTTCTGAGGGTGGGACAAAGGCATATTATTGGGCAGAGTGGAGAAGCTTTCATACAGTAAATGATTGCAACATACTTGAGTTGGGAATGCTTGAAGCTGAGACGGGACTGACTGAAATAGGAAGCAAATCTGTTTCCAAATCCAACATCATTCTAATTATCAATAGGTCATGAAGTAATTATTTAAAGGAATAAAATTTGTTAAGTTGTTTTTTGGTGTGGGCAGCACGATGGTGCAGTGGTTAGCACTGCTGCCTCACAGCGCCGAGGTCCCAGGTTCGATCCTGGCTCTAGGTCACTGTCCGTGTGGAGTTTGCACATTCTCCCCGTGTTTGCGTGGGTTTCGCCCCCACAACACAAAGATGTGCAGTCTAGGTGGATTGGCCACGCTAAATTGCCCCTTAATTGGAAAAAATTAATTGGGTACTCTAAATTTATTTTTTTTTAAGTTGTTTTTTTGTTATTAGTGACAAAAGTAAAAAAATAATGCTCCAAATATGAAACAAAGACTTCCTGAAATATACAAAGTTCATCCGCTGAGTTCTGAAAAAGAGTCTCCAACTGAAGCATTAATTAAACTTTTCTCTTACAGTTACCAATCAACCTGCTGCCCAGTTTGATCATTTTTCATTTTTAACTTTGGCTGTTAGAGAAAATGAGTTAACAAATAAGAAATAACCACAAGTGTGACAAGTGTGTCATTACTGGAATCTTGTGGAATTACTGGGCTCTTAGCAAAGTATCTGTCTGTTCCATGGAGGAAGAGGTGATGTTAGCTTAGTTCCATGAAGAACGAAAGAAAGATTTACATTGAAGTTGTGCTTTGTACGACCTCAAAAATTTTCAAACCACTCTACATCCAATGAAATAATTTTGCAGTGCAGGAAGGTGGCCACCTACTCAAGACTGTTAATTAAGAAACAAAATTGTGAGGAAAAAAAACAATGAGTTTCACAGCCAAGAAAGGACAACAGTTTTCAGCAGTTAACTACCTATACCGTGCACATATAATTTACAGTAGTTGCTCATTGGGTTTCCATGTGGTTATTGCTGGAGCTATTTTGTTATCCTATGATGCATGTTTCAGCCTCCTCACATTGATTCCAAAATTGACAATGATCCACTTCCATCCATGTGCCGAGCATTGCTGAGTGGGTACAATTCTTATCCCGGCATCAGGAGGTTGTGGGTTTAAATCCCACCGCACTGACCTGATTGCAGAACCTTAGGTGACACTCTAATTCTATGGAAGGACTGTACCATAGGTGATACTGTCTTTTGGAGGAGACATTAAACTGAGGCTCTGCCTGCTCTATAAGGAGGGTGTAAAGCAGTGGTGGGGAATTTGTAGCCTGGGGGGCAACTGCTGCCCATCTGGGTTCTGAGTGCAGCCCATGAGACATTTTGTTGATGGTTGTCTACGCACATTCCGCTGATTTCCGTCCATGTCGTTTTTCGTATCGGCATGACGAAAGTCATACGCCTGTAAAGCAAGAGAAGTGAAGTGAGGTGCTTGCTGATTGCACCACAACATTGACTGTGAGAGCCAGCCGTTCTCTCTGGGTCCAAAATGTAAATATTTCTTTTGTTTTTAACATTTGAAGTTGATGCCAGTTCTATTACAGTATGAATGATTAAGCAGTTTCTATAACTCGTTATGAAATATTCGGCATATATTAAATGTATTTAATCTTATTCATGGGGTCATGGTTAGTGAACAAGCCCGATTTGAATCTTGTGGCCCACTGAGGTGAAGGAGGGCCACTCATGCAGTCCACTCACTAGCCTAGGCTGCCCATCACTGGTGTAAAGGATTCCATGACATCCTTTTGAAGAAGAACAGTGGAGTTATTAATCCCTCAAACAATATCACTAGAACAAATTTATCTGGTCATTATCACATTGTGACTCGTGAGAGCTTGCTGTGCGCAAGTTGACTGCTGTGCTGGGGACTTTATTCTGCACTACAATGGTGACTATACCTCTTAAGGTATTTCAGTACCTGTAAACTGCTTTGGGACATTCTGAGAACTTTAAAGTTGCTAGATTAGCATAGATTATCATAGAATTTAAAGTAGAGAAGGAGGCCATTCAGCCCATCAAGTCTGAACCGGACCTTGGAAAGAGAACCCTACTTAAGCCCCATACCTTCACCCTATCCCCGTAACTCCTTAACCTTTTTTGGCCACTAAGGGCAATTTATCATGGCCAATCCACCTAACCTGCACATCTTTGGACTGTGGGAGGAAACCGGAGCATCCGGAGGAAACCCACGCACACACGGGGAGAACGTGCAAACTCCACACAGAGACTGACCTAAGCCTGGAATCGAACCTGGGACCCTGGAGCTTTGAAGCAACTGTGCTAACCTCTATGCTACCGTGCTGCCCATAAATGCATAGGCAAATGCAAGTATTTCTCTGCTCGTTAAATGATATTTTTATTCACTTATGCTCCTTGCCAGCTTCCTTGTTCTCACTGTTACTCATGTGCTTCCACTTTCTAACTGATTAATTTCCATTTCAATCTTACTTTGGTGGAATCACCGATGTAAACAGAGGAACCTGCCATCAAAGCATAAATCGTCCTTCCAGGCCAACTAACCCACACTGACACAAAACAGGGCCATAGAGAACAACAGCTATTCATTGTTGGTTCTCATCAAGATGAAAGAAGTTAATGATGGGGAACGCATCTTTTATCATTCTGAGCATTCAGTGTCAATATCAAGCTAGGTGTTGTGTCACACATTTAGATGTGCCTCAAGTAATGTGTATTAGATCAAGTCAATGCAGCCTACTTGATTAGCACCCCATCTGCCAGCTTCAACATTCAGTCCCTCCACCACCGGTGCACAGGGGCAGCAGTGTGTGCCATCACCTTCCAAACCCATGATCTCTATCATCTAGGACAAGGGCAGCAGATACATGGAAATACCACCACCTGCAATTTGCCCGCCAAGTCACACTGGGAACTATATCGCCGTTCCTTCACTGCCGCTGGGTCAAAATCCTGTAAGTTCCTTCCTAACAGCACTGTGGGTGTATCTACATCACATGAACTGCAGCAGTTCAAGGCAGCTCACTACCATCTTTTCAAGGGCATCTCGGGATGGGCAATAAATGCTGGCTTAGCCAGCGAAGGCCACGTTCTGTGAAAGAATAAAAAAAGCCTCTTTATTTCCTCTTTACAACCTTCTTTCCTACCAAGTTTACTATCTATGTGGCGTTTACATATTCTCCCCCTGTGCACGTGGGTCTCAACCCACAACCCAAAGATGTGCAGTGTAGGCAGATTGGACATGCTAAATTACCCCTTCATTGGGAAAAAAAGATTTGGGCCCTTTACATTTATTTTTTTAATATAGACTACGTGGCTTATCGTTGAATGCTTTCCATCTCCCTCATTTCTTGAATAAAGGTGTTACATTTGCTATTTTCCAGTCCTTTGGGTGCTCTTCCAGAATCTAAGGTATTTTGGAAGATTATAAGCAATGCCTCTAGTGTCTCTGCAGTCAGTGCTTCTGTGATGCAGATAATCAGGTCCTGGGGACTTGTCAACCTTTATTTCTAATGGTTTTCCCAGCACCTTTTCCCTGGTGATTGCTTTAAGTTCCTCCCTCCGTTTCACCTCTTGATAGTCTAGTATCCTTGGGAAGTTTTATAATTCTTCTACAGTGAAGAAAGACACAAAGGTTGGGATGTTCCATGCAACCTGCTGCATGTTTCGCGGTGGCTCGCCATTGGCTGGCGGCGGGACCTTGTCAACGGAGTTTCCCGTTGAATGCACCACGTACCACCAGGAAATATGTGGCGTGCTCCGTTGGCGGGTCTGGAAGATCATGCTGGCGCAAACGAGCGGGAAATTCCAGCCATAATACATGTTCAGGTTGTTTCAGTTGTTTTCCATTACTAATTTCCCAAACTCACTCTCTAGAGGAGCAACACTCACTTTAGTTACTCTTCTTTTTAAATACTTGTCAAAACTCTTACTATATGTTTTTTTCTATTTCTAACTAGCTTTCTCTCATTCTCTAATTTCTCGCTCTCTTCTTTTGTTCCTTTTTCTTTGCGGGTCCTTAAAATCTGTCTAATCTTTTGAGCTACGACTATTGGACAACATTTCTTTTCATTTGACATCCCCTCAACTTCCTTCTTGAGTCACAGGTGATCCAGCCTTGTCAAAGAGTCTCCTTCTCACCACCCGAAGTGGAGAAAAAGCATCCGGGAAGGAGCTGAACACCTCGCATTTCATCGCTAAGAGCAAGCTGAAGACAAGTGTTGACAGTGAAAGGATCGCGTGGCAACCTGGGCACCCCACTCCTCCAACCACCTCCTTCCCCACCTGCGGCAGATACTGCAGCTTGCGCATTGGACTCCTCAGCCACAGGAGAACTCACTTCTAGTGTGGAAGCAAGTCACTCTCAACTCCGAGGGACTGCTGGCCAACAGAAATGCTAAAAGAGCCTTTCTTTCTCACCAGGATAAATCTTTGCTGAGAGTTATCAAATACCTTCTTAAAAGTCTGCCACTGCACTAAATTGAAAAATGAAATCTACAGACGTCGCGCTAAGTAATCTGAGTGGAGGTCTTGAGAATGCCAAATTGCTTGCACTCCTGAATGTATAACCTATGTTAACAGTCATGAATATTTCTGGAATATCTGGTAAATAAATGCTCCAATAACATTTAATGGCCAATGTAGCCACCTAAAATGGCTGATTCCCGATTAATTTTGCCAAAACCCGATATAAAATGGCTAACCCAAAAGGCTGATGGGAAAAGCAGCCAACAGGGCACAAACGGGCAGCTGCAGACAGAATAGCATATTCGGCTCTGGGGAAGTTGGCCCAGATCGATACCTGCGACCATTAGCAGCACATCAACCCAGACATCTGCAGTTTAATCGGCGATCCCCGGGAACAATTGCAACATATTAGCAATTGAAAGCCGGGCCAGACCTCTCGGCGCCAGCAGTGGCCGAAACAAAGACAGGTGAACGGCCACCCCCCGATCGAGGAATCGCCCCATTATTGGAGCATATCGAACCCAGTGATTGGGAACAAGTCCAATCACTTGGGACTCAGGGTCAAGGTCCGCCCCGAGAGGCGGGAAACCCCTGGGCACTATAAAATCGGGGGCCAAGTTCAGATCGAGGCTCTCTCCCTTCTTCTCCTGCTCGCAGCCTTCGCAAGAACCATCAATCAGAAACCGTAAGTTTGACTCCAGGGATCGCTACCCGATAGAGACTCCTAGCCATCGACCCGTATCAGCCTTTTGAACCCCGCAGGCCAGACCCAATTCGATAAGCCATTCGTTTCCCTCACCTGGTGGGCCATTCCCAAAAGTTACGTATTGGCCAGTAGTGGTAGGTAGTGATCTAGAAAGTAGGATTATTGTGTAAGTATTTATTGTGTAAGTATCAATGACCGTTGATTTCAATCTTACTAAGCGGTGTGCTGTCTTATTAATCATAACTCGAGCTTGAACCACGTGGCGGTATCAGAAAGATACCTGGCGACTCGTGAGCAAAGGTGACATAATCAGAGCTAATAAAACTAAGGCTAATAAGAGCAACATAATTGGCGACTCCGCCGGGACCCTGATATAGAAGTGGAAAACCACTCCGGGAGAACCCCAGAAATTTGAATAGAATCCAATTGGAAACAAAAACAAAAAAAACCCACAAGTGTTCAAGCGGTTCTGGTTAATAATTCACAATTCGGAAGTATGTGTATGCATGCGTAACTAACAGGGTTATAAGGTAAAACTGATAGATTTTGTTGCGTCAAAACTGTCGGAAGTCGGTATTTTCGGAAATTAGCGCAAGCCGTACCCGCATCTACGACACCACCTTAGCCCCCTGTTCCAAATTCGAACAAAGCAAGCAGATAAGAGAGATGGCCATGCAGGCAATGCAACGCCTCATGAACCCTGAAGAATTTGCGGTCGCACCGATCAGCAGCATTAAAGTGGGACAGTGTCCCATTTGGGAAGTGGAAATTCGGAAATTTCTACAGGGCAAAGGATGACCCGTGTGGAGCGGTTTCTGTAATAATGATGACTCAGGTCCCGGAAGTATAGGGCATGCTTGGTGGGAGAACATGAGTGAAATCCATAAGAAGAGCTTAGCAAAAGCGCGCAAGCCGATGCCAATTGTGTCCTGTATGGCACAATTGCGAGGCACAGAGGAGGTTGTCAGGACGCTCCGGAAAGAAATAGAAGGCATACATCGTACGAGTAAAATTGATGTATGCAGTTTTCAATCCCAGTATGAGAAGGCTTATCAGGACACGTAGCGTGCAGTCCTGGTTAAGAAAGAGACAGAGAAGCAGGTGGAGACGCTACAGAAGCAATGTAGTGATCTCAAGGCAGCCTTGAGAGCGCTCCACGCTGCAACCACAGAACAAAGACAGAGCACCATAGACCATGCGAAGTGCCGAAAGCAAATTGCAGACCTGCAATCACTGCTTTCTGTCCAAAAGGGATTCCAAGAAACCTTTGGGGAAAGTTTAGAACAGGAAGACGGTCCTGATTGGGAAGAATTGCAGGAGACAGCGCAGAGATATGTTCAGGGAACATGTGCGCAGGGAAAGCCCCAAAGGAGGAAAGCACCCCCACCCCCCACACAGCAGGTAGTTCAGTCTCCCATGAACCCTGTAACAACCCACCGCACAGCCACAGCAGACGAGGCGGAAGTCCTATATTCCACCCCCCTCACAGTGACCCAATTACGGGACGCGTGTGCTAAAATCACACCGTTCCTCCCCGCTTCAGACCCACACCATTTCTTTGCAACCGTCAAACACCAGGCGACCTTGTACGGCCTGGATGAGAAAGAGCAGGTAAAGTTCACGGTCCTCAGCTTAGACCCATCGGTCGCAGTAGCCCTCCCGACCCACAGAACGTAGGAGGAGGCACCCTTGCAGAAATGCATACCGCGATCCTGGATGCGATCGGGTATAACCGGGGCGACCCCGTAGATGGCCTAAATAAGGGCAGACAGAAAAAGTCTGAACACCCCACAGCGTTCGCAGGATGCTTGTGGATTCACTTTGAAGCCGTTTTCGGAAACGTAGACCGTGCCCATTTGTCCGCAGACACTATGGCCAAATGGACCCGCACCCTTATCTCCCATGCCACGGAAGCAGGACAGAATGCCTGTAGTAATTATGACCCCTCAGAGGAGGCTCATAATGAGAAGTGGGTGGTCAAAAGATTGTCCCGCGTTTGGGAACAGCCTGCTCACAATAAACGCGCCGCTAGAACCCCCGAGGAAAAACAAGCCGCTGCAGACATGCAGGCAGTAAGAACCACTCTTCACAACCCCGCCTGGGTAAACGAGGGAAAGAGCAGCTCCCCAGCAAAACCGCAAGAATGCTACAATTGCGGACAGTTGGGACATTTTGCCAAAGAATGCAATGCCCCTAGAAAACCACAGAGAGCCCAACAGACAGGCACTCTCACTAAGAAAAAGGCAGAGCCCATACATAGCGTTAGCGCCCGGTCAGATCAGACAGACTTGACCGGAATGGACTGACGGTGTACAGGCTCTCCCAGTTGGGTCTGCGATACCCTTTGGGATAGGTCAGGACGACCCGTAGTTGCAGCGAAAATTCGGGGACAGCCGATCGAGCTTCTCTGGGACACAGGAGGGTCCCGCACCACCTTAAATTCCTCCACCCTTGGTAAGGACACGTGGCCCACTACAGCCACTATCACCCTCAGCGGCTTCACAGGCCACTCACAGCAGGGACACATCACAACCCCTGTACCCATCCAAATCGGAGCCATTAACACAAAACACCCCGTAGTTTTAGTCGACCTGCCCCAAACAGCAGAACTCATTTTGGGAATCGACTTCATGAATTCCCACCACCTCTCTTTCGATCCAGTCAACCAGTGTGTCTGGAAGATGGCGAAATCCGCTAGAGCCCCCGCAACGCTCAACATTGGGGACTATATGAACAAAATTAGCGCAGTAGGCGAGTTTTGGTTCAACCCCACCACACTCAGCATGGACCGACAGGTTAGGGCAGTCCTGCAAAAAAACAGGGCAGCATTCGCGACCCACAAACACGACTGTGGACGGATGACTGCCTCCGTACAAATAACAGGACTGACCCTAGACCCCAAAAGCAGTACGGATTCCCCCTAGAAGCAGAGGGAGAAATCCTAAAGGTTATTGAAAGCTTATTAGAGCAGGGCGTCCTAAGATCGGTAGCCTCAACTAATAATGCCCCGATTTGGCCAGTAAGGAAGCCCGACGGATCATGGCGCTTGACCATTGATTATCGGGAACTCAATAAAGTTAACCCCGTAGCAGCTCCCACCGTTGCAACAAGTCCCGAGACCATGCTCAAACAGGGACTCCATGCCCGATATTTCACGGTTTTGGACGTCAGTAATGGATTCTGGTCCATTCCATTGGCAAAGGCGTGCCAGTACAAATTTGCCTTCACTTTCCAAGCACAGCAATACACGTGGACATGCCTGCCACAAGGCTTCCACAACTCCCCCTCCATTTTCCACCGACAGCTGGCAAATGGACTAGCGAAATTTTCTCGCCCCGAATGTCTGGTACAGTATGTAGACGATCTACTACTGCAGACAGACACAAAGGAAGAGCACATTGAGCTTCTGTCCGAACTCCTGGAATTACTACATTCCATTGGCTGTAAAGTAAACCCCAAAAAGGCCCAGATATTGGAAGAAAAAGTGGTATATTTGGGTACTATTATCACACACGGCAAACGCGAGATCGAGCACAAAAGAATTGACTCAATCGCTAAATTGCCCCTTCCCCAACACGTTTCAGCCCTCCGGTCGTTTTTAGGACTGGTTGGCTACTGCTGAAACCACATTGACGGTTTCGCCAGCAAGGCAGCGCCCCTCTCAGACCTCCTAAAGAAAGGAGCCCCCTGGGAATGGCTTTCGCAGCATACGGATGCTGTGGAATCATTAAAACAGGCGCTCATAGCCACCCCCGCACTACAAATTCCAGACCCGCTTTCCCCTTACGCCATAGAGGTAGCGACCACAGACCACACCCTTTCAGCCGTGCTCCTGCAGGAACGGCACGACCAGCTAAGACCCGTGGCTTATGCCTCCCGAATTTTAGATGCTGTGGAGCAGGGATTCTCAGCCTGTGAGAGGCACCTGCTCGCAGTTTTCTGGGCAGTCCAGTACTTTTCATACATTACCGGACTGAACCCCATCACCATTTTGACCGAGCACACCCCCACCCAACTTTTACTAGACGGACGACTTAAAGATGGTACCGTCAGCCAAATCCGCGCTGCTAGGTGGACCCTTCTCTTACAAGGACGGGACATCACAGTCAAACGGACCAAGACACACACATACTTAGCGGACAATTTACAGTACCCCGGACCCCCCCATGAGTGTGAAATCATCTCGCCCCACCATAATACAGGCCCCTTTATAGCGAAAACACCCCCAGAAAACTAGCCACTCCATCTCAGAGCCCCCCTCACCCGGACACGTGTGATCCCATTAGGATCTATGTGGCTGGATCTTCCACAGTCCTGGATGGGCAACGCATAACAGGTTGTGGGATTTATGTGGAGGACGCGCAGGGACGCGCCCTCGAGGAAATTGCATTAAAATTACCCGGACACTTAGGCGCGCAGGCAGCAGAGCTTGCGGCCATCGCTTACATTATAGAGCACCCAGATTCCTTCCCCAGCCCAGCAGACATATATTCAGACAGTCTATATGTCTGCAACAGCCGCACCGAATTTCTGCCCCTCTGGGAAACGAGAGGATTTGTTTCCGTGGATGGGAAACCCCTCCCCTCAGCCCCATTACTCCGCCATATTTTGCAAAAAGCCAAGGACAGGACCTTTGGCATTATAAAAGTCCGCAGCCACCATCGTTCCTCCCCCACTGGAAATGTAAAAGCCGATGCACTGGCTAAGGCAGGATCCAGGCATGGGTATTTTTGGAAGCCCCCCGAGAGCGCCCCAGTGAGTGCGCCAGTGAGTGCAGTTCAGGTCACGCAGACTAGGATCGAAGATCTAGTAGAGGCCCAGAAGCAGGATAGCGCTCTCACTGAGATTGTGAAAGGGAAGTTTCCAGCCTCATACGAGAGGTACAGAAATACGATAACCACACATGACGGTGTGGTGTTAAAAGACACCCTTTATGCAGTTCCCAAGCAGGATAGGAACCAATTAATCTGTTTATTCCTTGATGGTCATGGACACCAGGGAATCGATCCCACCACAGCCCACCTCAAACAGCTTTGTTGGTGGCCAAATCTCAAAGAGGATGTATCCCATTACATTGAGAATTGCCTCATCTGCGCACAGAACAACCCAGATAGATATGCCAAAAAGGCACAACTCAGCCACACCCGACCCGTTAACGGCCCCTGGACTAACCTCCAGATCGATTTTATAGGTCCATTGCCCCCTTGCAGGAATGGCTATAAATATGTTCTGGTGGTCATAGACACTTTTACAAAGTGGGTGGAAGCATTTCCAGCCCGCACCAACACCGCGAAAACCACAGCCAAGATCCTAACCCACCACATCTTTACAAGATGGGGACTCCCCCGCAGTATTGAATCGGACCAAGGTTCTCACTTTACGGGACGGGTCATGCAGAACGTCCTCACGATATTTGGCATAACCCAAAAATTTCACATTGCGTACCACCCACAGCCGAGTGGTATAGTGGAGCGCATGAATCGGACCCTAAAAACCACCCTCCGAAAAATGGTCCAGCAGAACAACACCACTTGGGATTCTGTCCTCCCCTTTGTGCTGATGTTTTTGCGTAACACTGTTTCCACCTCCACAGGTTACACCCCACACACCCTCATGACCGGACGCCCCATGAAAGGGATAGAGTACTTGTTAGGTTTAGGCCTGACCAGCCCTGAAGTTACGGCCCTCACCCACGAGAAAGCCGTTGAGCAATTAATTGCGAATGTAAAAACGGCTCAGTTAGCAGCCGCTGTTAAACTGGGCACCAAAAGAAAACAGAGCAAGGCCTGTTTTGATAAGGCAGTACTGCCACGGAGTATAATATAGGACAACAAGTGATGTTGTCTGTGTATAACCCCAGCACATTTCTGTCTCCGAAATACTCGGGTCCGTACTCCGTTACGGATAAAGTAAGCCCATCGGTATATAAAATCAAATACCCAAAAGGTAAGACTGCGTGGTTTCACATAAACCAGTTAAAGGCTTATGGATCACAGTCAAGCCACGCCCACCACGTCATGCTTGACGTAGCAGCCCACACCCCGCCCACAGCCAACGTAACCAGACCAACCCCCTCCACGTCCAGCCCAGACACGGACTCGCCCCCGACTCCACCCCCAAAATCTACACTCCGCCCCGGAACGCCCACAGACTGCAGCAGCAGAGACAGCGACTGTGACTCTGACGATTGCCACAGCACGCCTCCCTACTATCCCCATACAACCGGACCCACACCCAGCGACTCCGAGTTCGACTCCAGTGATCCCTTCATGATCACTTTCCTAAACAAACCACACCACCGACCACCGAACCACATGGACGATCCCGAGTTTGTCCCCACACAACTCGACGAAACCCATTGGCACCGCGACAACTCCTGCAGACTCGTCCGAAACGACGAAAGTAGCCCCAACTCACACCACGCAGCCCTCTCAACATTAATTCACTCCAGAGTTTGGCACCCGGGAGAAGGGGACGACCTCGAGTCGGACCCCCAATCCGCCAACCCCTTTGCGACCTTGTTCGCAACAGAGAACGGAGGTGTCGACATGATGATTTAAAGGAGACACTTGGGGGAAAGTGTCGTCCTTCCTGATGGAACCTGCAGGATGTTTTATGTTGTTTGTATGTTTTGTTTAAGTGTTGTTCGTCCGACAGGAGAATGTTTCTCACTGTCACACACCCATTCACCTGAAACCTTTTAGCTCTTTCCAACGGACACCCATCGCGGTCAGACGCTTGTTCAGCGGCACCAACTTGTCCACAGATACCTGGTCAACAGACCAGACGCTTGTTCAGCAGAACTAGCTTATCTGCAGATACCTGGTCAGCAGACCACACGCTCGTTCAGAGAAACTAGCTTTTCAGCTGGTACTGGTTCGAGTACCAGACACCCGTTCTGATTCGAGGGTACAATCACCGCAGCAACCCCACCATGATGACTAAATTTTTGCCCGTTCTTGTTGGTTGCTCAGGCAGTGGAGAAACGGCGTGAGACACGCCCTGCCTGGGACCCCCCCCCCCCCCCCCCCCCCCCCCCCCGCTGGTCAAAAACGCTCGGGTAGGGGGGACTCCATCCAAATCTTACCCGTCGCGGCCCATACGCACCTCATTCGACCTTTTCCTTTCAAAACAATTTTATTTATGTAGGCGACCTTTGGGTTGCTGCCGCATGCTATTTACACCCAGGAACATTTGGATGATAAACTTAGCACTGGTCCACCATTGGGAAGTGTGCCGTGTCCTAACATTTGTTTTGGGGAAAAAAATGGGGGAGTCACATATAGTGACCAATTATAAGGGTTTAATTGGCCCCAAATAGGACAGACACACTAACATACCGGATATTATACCAAGGTAGTTACAGATACTATGCTTGCTTTACAGAACTCCAGAAGCTCCAGGACCGGAGAAAATAGAGAACACAAAGAAAGACAAAGAAAGAGGACAGCCATGAGGACTTCTTTCATCGTGATCAACATTTTCTTTACGAACATTTGGTTGCGCGGGAACGCGGACCCCATTACTCCAAACCCCCCTGCCGTTAATGTTTCACTGCCTCGCAGTACCCAAAGCCCAGTCACCAGCGACACTGCATCTTCCTGGTTCATAACCTGGTACTCCCTGTCTTAAGGTATTGAAGCACTGTTAGTGTTGGCGCCTCCGCAAATGGAGAAGGAGAGCGTACCGCGCTCGAACCCCGGTATATCGGATCCGATCCCCTATATTCGGGTATGACCAGACCCCAGACCCCAGCGACCTATAAAACCATAATAATAAAACATGCACTTGCGTTTTTCTGTAAATAAAAAAATGTACAAAACCCCATTAACAGAAAATGTATGATGCTGAGCTTGACTGCCAAGCCAGGAAAGAGTATATTGAATGTTATGATTGTTGTTGTATGTTTTAGAGAGATAGGATGATGCAATGCTTGATGAGTGTATTTAGGTAAAATTAGAGGTTCCAAGTTTTTATTTTGTAGATGCATGCCCCTGCCTGACATAGCACCCTCAAGAATTGTTTAGGTAAATTTTTGTGCATAGCTAGGGTCAGAGTAGTGGCCATGTAGGAGGTGTCACCCCCCCCCCCCCCCCCCCGGTCAGGGAACGGAAAGGACAAAATTTAGGTGATCCTTCACGCTTCGCGTTAGGATCACAAGTAGGGAATGTAGCCACCTAAAATGGCTGATTCCCGATTAATTTGGCCAAAACCCGATATAACATGGCTAACCCAAAAGGCTGATGGGAAAAGCAGCCAACAGGGCACAAACGGACAGCTGCAGACAGAATAGCGTATTCGGCTCTGGGGAAGTCGGCCCAGATCGATACCTGCGACCATTAGCAGCACATCAACCCAGACATCTGCAGTTTAATCGGCTATCCCCGGGAACAATTGCAACATATTAGCAATTGAATGCCGGGCCAGACCTCTCGGCGCCAGCAGTGGCCGAAACAGGTGAATGACCACCCCCGATTGAGGAATCGCCCCATTATTGGAGCATATCGAACCCAGTGATTGGGAACAAGTCCAATCACTTGGGACTCAGGGTCAAGGTCCGCCCCGAGAGGCGGGAAACCCCTGGGCACTATAAAATCGGGGGCCAAGTTCAGATCGAGGCTCTCTCCCTTCTTCTCCTGCTCGCAACCTTCGCAAGAACCATCGATCAGAAACCGTAAGTTTGACTCCAGCGATCGCTATCCGACAGAGACTCCTAGCCATCGACCCGTATCAGCCTTTTGAATCCCGCAGGCCAGACCCAATTCGATAAGCCATTCATTTCCCTGACCTGGTGGGCCATCCCCAAAAGTTAAGTATTGGCCAGTAGTGGTAGGTAGTGATATAGAAAGTAGGATTATTGTGTAAGTATTTATTGCTGTACATAATAAATGACTGTTGATTTCAATCTTCCTCAGCAGTGTGCTGTCTTATTAATCATAACTCGAGTTTGAACCAGGTGGCGGTATCAGAAAGATACCTGCCGACTCGTGAGCAAAGGTGACATAATCAGAGCTAATAAAACTAAGGCTAATAAGAGCAACACCACACATCAAATTTTCCTTTCTGAAATACCAAAGATGTTCGACAGTCTGACCTGTTTTGAAAGAGTCTTCATGAGTAACCCTCTAACTCACCTCCCTTCAGGTTTTTTTTTCTCCTCCTTTCCTAATGGTCATCTGGTGCTGTCCAACTTTCAATTTTGAAAGAGTAATCCTATTGGCTTCCTTCCCAGCCTTTCCCGATGGTGGTCTCAGGATAATCGCAACAGGATTACAAAAATAACCTGAGGAGGTTTGCTTGCTCTTGTGGGGAGCATCTGGCTCCTATTTGTGCGACCCCATCTCCCCCCCACCAACAACCCAGCTTATTCAGGCCGAGCAAATTTCCGGCCAATGGACAAACTATTTCAAAGGCATTAAGTACTCTGGCAATAGCAAAATAAATTCTTGTTTTTGTTGGTTTTGTGAGGTTTATCACAAATATTTCATGCATGAGTTTTCTTTTTGGCAGCGGGGTGGCACAGTGGTTAGCACTGCTGCCTCACAGCACCAGGGACCCGGGTTAAATTCCGGCCTTGGGTAACTGTCTGGGTGGAGTTTGCACTTTCTCCCCGTGCCTGGTGCTCCGCATTCCTCCCACAGTCCAAAGATGTGCAGGTTAGGTGGATTGGCCATGCTAAATTGTCCCTTCGTCTCCAAGGATGTTCAGGTTAGGCAGGGTTATGGGGTTGCGGGGGCGGGGGGGGGGGGGGAGTAAGGTGCTCTTTCAGAGGGGGGAGTAAGGTGCTCTTTCAGAGGATCGGTGCAGACCTGAGGGAGCGAATGGCCTCTTTCTGCACTGTAGGGATTCCAAGTTCCAAAACTGGCTAAATTGACCAGTTGCTGCATTTCAAAATGCTCTGGTACATCTTGCATTTCAGTTAGCCAGCGAGGGGCATGAAAACTGCTCTCTTCCACTGACTGACTCACTAGCTGCATAAACAATAGAGGTAGGAGAACCAACCAACAAAAGAATGATTACAATAATAGAACATTAAAGGGTAGATGTGAAATGCATTCATAGGTTCTGAGAAACTGGTGAGCATAAAAACTGAAGAACCGAGTTTTCATAAGTTGGAGATGCGGGTTAATAGAATTGGAAACAAAGAGCCAGATCCTTAGAAAAGGAAATGCAGAACATGAAAGTGCTGTAAACCTGGAATTAAAACAGAAAAATGCTGGAATTACTCAGCAGGCTGGACAGAATCTTCGGAGAGTTAATGGGCCCGATTTTAACTCTGTGTAAAGTGATGGGTTAAAATCGGGTCCAATGTTTCCACTTTGTGACCTTTTGTCAGAACTGGAAAAGATTAGGGATGTAACAGATTTAAAGCAAGTAACCTCCCTTCCCCCCTTTCCCTGCGTCTGTACTTGCTCCAAATCTGTTACATTTCTAACGTTTCTGAGTTCTGACGAAAAGTTATCAACCTGAAATGTTAACTCTGTTTCTCTCGCTGCATTTTCTGTCCGTGAAATAGGGATATAGGCTGGAATTCTATATCTGCTGCACCATCCTTGGGAGCCAGCTGGCAGTCAGGCAGATGGGGGTGGGGTGGGGATGCGGGGGGGGGGGGGGGGGGTGCAGGGGATAAAATTGAGTGGTGTAGCAGGGAATGCTGAGCCTACTGCCTATTTTACCAATGATGGGATAGGTCTCAGGAGGCCCACATTGCCTTTGGCAATGAAGGCCGTTAAGAGGCCAATTAAGGACCTCCTCCGACCACTATTGGTAACTTACCAGCATCAGGGAGGGTGCCCACTCCAAGCGGTGCTGGCTGGTCTTAGGTGTCAACGGGGCTTCTATTGTTCAGGCACCCTGTGCCAAGTGGAGACGCCCCCAAATGGAAATGGGTATCCCCCTGCTGGCCAAGCCCCAACTGGCCTTCTGATTGGCGGCCCCCTCCACCCCTTGTTAGGGCCTGCCCAACTGGTCCCAGCAAAGCCGTGGCCTCCACCACAGAACCTGTTGCAGCCCCAGCGGCAGCCATTGCTCTCGGTGACACTGCTGGGACCGTAGACCTACTGGCCATCTGATTAGCTAGCAGTTCTTCTTGGAAGTGGGTCATCCTTCCACGTGAGGACGAAAGGCACGACCATGAAATGTGGCCGTGGCTTTATAGGGCAGGAGCGGGCTCATCCCCCCCCCACCCCCTCCCGGCCACAACCACCACCCAACCTCCCCTCCCCCTGACCTTTCTGCTGGTGGACAAGGCCTCTGGCTCCATGGAAAATTTCAGCCTCAGTGTCAACCAGGGCCAGTTGGCAAAGGGAATGGAAACGTGTGAGAAGATAATGGAAAAAAAATACGAAAGAGCAGGACAGAAAGGATGAAAAGAAAACCGGCGAATAACTAGAGCCAGAACGCCAAGTTTCTTTGGACTTGCTTCCTCTTCAAAAAACACTAATATCATATTATTAACTCTGGTCGCTGTGGCACCTCAAAAACCTGGATTTTATCAATAGGGCAATTTCAGCAATAGGGCTTTACATCAACCGGTTTGAAGATTAGAAGACATATTTTTACTTGACCAAATATCATCAGAATCCGATTCCCTTAAAATGGAACAGTGCAATCCTGATTTTGTTGAATACCTTTGCAATTCAGAGATTACAGTTGTTATGATTTTGAGAGACCAGAAACGTTTAAAAAAGAAACTCAAGCTCCCAGTTATGAACTGAAAGGATTACCCCACAAGGTTTCACATTTTAAACAAGAATCAAGTACCTACTAACTTATATTGTAAACACTTATCCTTTAAGCCCCAAAATCTCCAACTGCATATTTCTTGTTCTATTTTTACTTTCACTCAGCAATATTTATATACTCTCTGGGATCTTGAGGGCTCCTTCACTTTCCGGGGACCAAGCCAAGGTGCCCTCAGGAATTCACTCTGATTCTCCTCAGCGTACCCAGTATTCTCCGAGGGAATGAGATTTCTTGGGGTCCTTCCACTGGCATTCAGCTGGGTGACACTCCAGCTCTCTTTAAGAATCCAACAATTGAGGACGCCCCAGTTCAAGTGTGGGTCTCACTGTTTTCTTGTTTAGTAATTCCAAAATCAGAAAGCACCCTTGCTTCTGATAGCCCTTTGCTACTGGTCTCAGCTGCTTCCCAGCACCAACTAGTGTTCTGTCTCTGCCCGTTTCTAAGCTCTTCCAGCTCTAGACGTAAACTGCCTCTTAACCATGAAACTTCACACAGACAAACACAAAACAAAACAAAATCTAAACATGCCTCCCTGGAATGTATCTCCACAGCAATGTGACATACGTAGGAAGCCCCAGACAGAGATTTCACTAATTAATCTCACCTCCCAAAACATCCCTTTAAACCCCCTATGAAGGCAACTGTAGCCAAGAAACTCAGAAAGGGCCATCCATTGTTCAATGTTTTCACATCTCTAACTCTTAACCCCCCTTTAAGTAAACACTAGCCACCCTTTGAATGCCAATTATTTCAGTCTGTTTATCAGCTTCTCACCAGGGGTTTCCATTCATCTTACATTTCACAAATCAATCCCAAAACCATAAGATATGCTCCTGATATTAATCATTTTTGCAAAGCAGTTTACCAGCAAGGGTGGATTTAAAAAAAATATTTGTCAGTGTTGTAATGCACTCAAGGTAGCTTAAAATCAATATGCAAGTCATGTGCCATCAAATGCTGCAGTAAAAGCATGAAAAGTTGGTATTTGGGAATGGTTGATTTTTATTAATTCATGAAATGTGGGCTTTACTCGTTAGGGCAGCATTTATTGCCCATTTCTAATTGCCCTTGAGAAGGTCGTGGTGAGCTGCCTTTTTGAATTGCTGCAGCCCATGTGGTATAGATACACCCACAGTGCTGTCAGAGACAGTGGGCGAAATTCTCCCCCAACGGCGGGATGCCCGCCGACTGGCGCCAAAGCTGGCGCAAATCAGACGGGCATCGCGCCGGCAAAAAGGTGCGGAAGTCTCCGCATCTTTGGCGGCCTAGCCCCAACATTGAGGGGCTAGGCCGACGCCGGAGGGATTTCCGCCCCGCCAGCTGGCGGAAATGGCGTTTGTTGCCCCGCCAGCTGGCGCGGAAATGCGGCGCATGCGCGGGAGCGTCAGGGGCCGCTGTCAGTTTCCCCGCGCATGCGCGGGAGCGTCAGCGGCCGCTGAAAGTTTCCCGCGCATGCGCAGTGGGGAGAGTCTCTTCCGCCTCCGCCATGGTGGAGGCCGTAGCGGAGGCGGAAGGGAAAGAGTGCCCCCACGGCACAGGCCCGCCCGTGGATCGGTGGGCCCCGATCGCGGGCCAGGCCACCGTGGGGGCACCCCCCGGGGTCAGATCGCCCCGCGCCCCCCCCCAGGACCCTGGAGCCCGCCCACGCTGCCTGGTCCCGCCGGTAAATACCAGGTTTGATTTACGTCGGCGGGACAGGCAATTCCTGGGCGGGACTTCGGCCCATCCGGGCCGGAGAATCCAGCGGGGGGTCCCGCCAACCGGCGCGGCTGGATTCCCGCCCCCGCCCAATCTCCGGGAGCGGAGACTTCGGCGGGGGCGGGGGCGGGATTCACGGCGGCCAACGGCCATTCTCCGACCCGGCGGGGGGTCGGAGAATGACGCCCAGTGTTCCAGGATTTTGACCCAGTGACAGTGAAGGAATGGCGATATAGTTCAAAGCTTGGAGAGGAACTTCCAGATGGGAATGTTCCCATGTCTCTGCTGCCCTTGTCCTTCTAGATGGTGGTGGTCATGGGTTTGAAAGGTGTTGGTTTCAGGAGCATTGGTGAGTTTCTGCAGTGCATTACAGGTTGTTAATCTTGTAATTGTTGATATATGCTACACACAAAATTCAGATCACCATTCTTGACGAGTTATTCTGTGGCATAAGTGACAGGCTATCAACATATTTCCCTAGTGACCAAACATTACACAAACATAACTCTCAATAAAGGAAGTGGTTAAATTCAAAGGTTAAGAAAAATTCTGTGAAAATTAATCTAGATGACTTAATAATTGCAGAAAGTGGAGCCAAATTTCGATCCCAGACCAGGCCCCAATAGTGGCTACGATACTGGGCAGAAACCCTAATATCTTGTTTTAATTTTTGTTTTGAAATGTTTTATTGAAGTTTTTAACGTATTATACACCATACATTCGCTAAGGATAACTGTGCTGGTTACAATGTACATGCCATTTTCCTCTGTGCCAATCCCCACTCCCCCCCCCCCCTCCCTGCCTTGGATTCCCCCCCGCCCCCTTCATTCGTTGTTTCAAGGTCCTTTCCTGGACATTCACTGTACAATGGGTGGTTATCTGCTACTTACATGTGGGTGGTGTCCTCTCCTTCCCTCCCCGCCTTTTGTCGTTTGGCCTCCCCCATTTACTCTCCACTCTCACCATCCTATTTTCAGCATTCCATTGGGGGTTCCTTTCCTTGTGGTCTTGTTCTAGGTTATTTTGATTTTATAAGGCTATGAGGAAAGCATACCTCGCTCCAGGAGTGATTTTATGTAGAAGTAGAGATATGGTATATTAAAACAAGCTTTATTACTAACACAGTATTAAAATAATTTTAACATCATACCAATAAAAAGCTTACAATTACCCCTTGAACAATGCTACTCAATACAGTGAATACACTACCCTGAACTGCTATCTTTATTCCCACTCAAACAATACGCAATACCATCTCAGCTCTCAATCCACATTAGCTACCTTGGGCAGCATGGTAGCACAGTGTTTAGCACTGTTGCTTCACAGTGCCATGGACCCGGGTTCAATTCCCGACTTGGATAACTGTCTGTGCGGAGTCTGCATGTTCTCCACGTGTCTGCGGGGGTTTCCTCCGGGTGCTCCAGTTTCCTCCCACAAGTCCCGAAAGATGCACTTGTTAGGTGAGTTGGACATTCTGAATTCTCCCTCAGTGTACCTGAACAGGTGGCATAGTGTGGCGACTAGGAGATTTTCACAGTAACTTCATTGCAGTGTTAATGTAAACTTTACTTGTGACACTAATAAAGATTATTATTATAACACATAGGAATACCTGTTGTACAGAGATGTTCTTTGAGCAAGAGCGATCTTGTGCCACTGTTTTAACAAAAGCTCTGACTCCTGTCAGAACCATGCAGAAACTCTGGCTGTATTTCTTCAGAAGCTGGGGCGGGATTCTCCGACCCCCCACCGGGTCGGAGAATCGCTGGGGGGCGGCGTGAATCCCTCCCCCGCCGGCCGCAGAATTCTCCGGCACTGAAAATTCAGCGGGGCTGGGAATCGCGCCGCGCAGGTCGGCGAGCCCCCCCCCGGCGATTCTCTGACACGCGATAGGCCGAAGTCCCACTGCTGTCATGCCAGTCCCGCCGGCGTGAATCAAACCACCTCCCTTCCCGGCAGGACTGGTGGCGCGGGCGGGCTCTGGGGTCCTGGGGGGAGGGGCCACCGGGGGGGGGTGCCCCGCCCGTGGCCTGGCCCGCGATCGGGGCCCACTGATCCGCGGGCGGGTCTGTGCCATGGGGGCACTCATTTCCTTCCGCCTCAGTCATTGCCTCCGCGGCTATTGTTCAGGTACACAAAGGGAGAATTCAGAATGTCCAATTCACCTAACAAGCATGTCTTACAATACAATACAGCTGAAATTTCTACATTCCTCACAGTACAATCTGAAATGTGTTAATAGCCCAGTGAAATCATCACTTCAAAGCTTTGAGGTAACATTGTCCAATTAGTAAATAAGTATTTTCTCAGTTTGACTCGCATCCATTCATTGAATGTCAAAAAACAATCTGTTCATGTGGCAAAGGTATTCCTGCAAAGCTGTTAGGTATGCAGTCAGGGATTTTGACCCAGAGACAATGAAAAATTATATGTCCAAGTTGGGATTGTGTGTGACTTGAAGGGGAATCTGGAGGTAAACGTATTCACCTACTGTCCTTCTCCTCCCAGATGGCAGAGGTCACTGGTTTGAGAGGTTTAACAAAGCCAGTTCCATTGAAGATGAGTTGAAAAAAATCATCAAGGCTCAGGGATATCAGTATTGAGAATGAGAATGCTTTTCACACTTTGCATCCAATGTCGTAATCAAGCATTCTCAAGTGTGATTTGGCATAGTTTAGACACAGAGTGAAGCTCTTTATTCGCAGCTCATATAGAATCTCACAAAAGGATCTAAATGACACAATGTGATTATGCCATTTTGTAAACTAACTTTGTGGCCTCAATGAGTAAGGTTGACAGTTTCGGACCAAGCAAATTACGGTTCTTTTTTGTGGGCTTGTGACCTCTAGGAATGTTGAGGTCTTCTGGCTCAGTAGGTAGTATCCCTGCCTCTGAGCCGGACATTCTGGGTTCAGGTTCCTCTGCAGGACCTGTTGGCCATGGAAGGAGTTTTCATGATGCGGCCAAATAGTTTGATAATCAACTTGCTAATCCTTCCAACATGCCCATAACAGGTGGAAGGAGCGGGAGAGGTTCCTGGTTAACCATGCTTGATGTAGAATGATGTCCTTCAAACTATAACCATTTGTCTCTTTCTGAAACAGAGAGAGAAAGCTATGGTGCTTTGGAGACTATGGTTAATGACAGATGGACAGCTACTAGGAATCGAGTAGAACCCACCTAAACTTGTTATACATGTGACTAACAGCCAGTAGAGTGCGAAGATGTTATGGGATGGATGTCTGCACAAATCCATCCATAATGTCTTCACATGCCAGAGTTTGACCTGGAGATTCTTAGGCCCTCTAATGTCAGACAGGAAATTGATTTCATAAAAAAAGTTATCTGTGAAAATAACAACAAAAATTCACCTTAAATCCATGATGAATTGAAGCTAACAGTTTCAATTAATGTCAGGATCCTGCATAAGTAATAATACATCAGAGAATGGTTTCTTGTTTCTTAGCTTGTCAACATCAAAATAAATAAACTACAGGAAAGTTTAGGATTTAAAGCTGAATTCTGGATGTAGTCCAAACTTAGTTGTATTGAGTTTTGTCCGTACTCAAAACCTGAAGTGTTTTATTCTAACCAGCTGAAGCCAAGGTCTAGGCAGTTAAACGCTGTCCAGTACATTAATCTAGATATGAGAAATAAGACACTTTTATTATACATCTCATCGATGCTGCGAATAACTCCCAACGTTACAATGTACTGCCCTGTATTCTTCGGTGCGAGGTTCAATGGACGGTGTTGCTCTATTAATAATGTTGGCGAACCACAAGCCTTCCCGTATATCGATCAAATGACCACACAACCAATTAGTTAGTTCAAAAGATGGCTTATTTACATACACAAGGGTTATCTCAACATGAAAACACAATATCTACTACGAGTTAAACTACACCTATCAGCGACAATAACCTATACTTAACTTCAGGGCGACCGGCACTGTGCAAATGGATAACCTTTATCTGGATTTCACTTGGCTGGTTCGAAGAAAGAGGCTCTGTCTCTGCTGGGCTTAGCCGTCAGGTAGCGATCATTGGTCTTGAACTTAGCTGGCTGTTCCTGCTGCAGTTGGGCTGGCACAGGCCGGATCCAAAAGAGACAGAACACATGTCTGTACTCTCTTTTATCCCTCTGGGATTGTGTGCTCTTTGGGGCGGTCCTTAACCTTGGACCCAATAGTTCGACAGGGCTCTGACCACTGTCTTTGATTTTGGCCAATAAAGGGGTGGGTGCCTTGGTAGTTGGGTGGGTCCTTAGCGGTCAATGACCTTGGCAGTTGGGTTTTCTGAGTAAAGGGAGTGGCGCTAATCAGTCTGTGGCTATACCGGTTGCTTGATTGGAGTTCTATTGTCCTGGGAAAATGGGCCATTAAAATGCAAAGAGCGGGGGTTTAGATCAGGCCTGGTTACCTCTGTTTCAGATACACATTGGCTCTGTATCTGTCTGAGTCCTGGGTTGGCCATAATTCCCATGGTCCTTTGCAGGTGGCCATCTTAGATTGCTACATCCCATCCTCTTGATCCTGAACACGAAGTGTGGTGGATCACACTATCTATCCTTGTTCATCCTTGGTGGACCGGTCACCCTCGGTCAAGGCAAGGTTCTACTCTACTCTATCTTATGGTTTGGGGCATTTACCTAATATTCCATTCATACATTCATAAATTAATTCATCTCTAACGGTCACTATAATTTAGGTCACTAAAACATTTAATTTATCTGCACAGTTGATCTCTAGCTAACACTATCTAAGCTACTCTCATGCTGCTGGTGAATATCAAAAGAGCTTATATACAGTACAAAATTTAAAACAGCAGTATCACATTTCTACTTAATCCTAATCAAGTTAAAGAGGTACAGAGTTTATTTTTAGCCACGATTGGTACATGAGTTTAATTTTGTTGAATTCCAAAGAAGGGGGCTCGGACTGTATATATCGAGGAGCGGGAAGCTTTTGCTCACCATTTACGGAGTCGGAGTGTCTGAATGACACTGTAGATTATTGCAATTACTAGAAGGGCCTCTACCATGTATGAAAGGGGGTTCCATTTGGTAATGTTTTCGCACCAAGTGGAGGTTTCAATGTCTGTCTTTATGTGTGGTGTAGTGTCCGGGCTGGTGGTGACCTGTTGTGTGGTAGTGTTCGGGGCTGGTGTGGGGTTTGTAACAAAAGTCCGTTGCGCGCGCAGTTGCAGAAGTCCAGCGATGATCCAAACGCATGTCAGCAGTCCTTGCTTCATCCTGCGTTTTCTGTTTTCCGTGTAATCCTGGGGGTGCAAGCATAGTATATTTTATTATCTTTGGTTAATATCTTGTTTTATTAGTCTTTCTCTCCTTACCCCAATTACCCATTGTGATTGTCACCATGTGTGACTCCCTCATTTTTGTTTCGAAATACCATTTTGAGAGACAAGAAATGCAAATTTTTAAAGTCCAGAGACTCTCGCAGCCTGTGGTCGATGCGGGGAGTGGGCGGACAATTTCTTCGACCAGTCTTTTCTTTACTTGCAGCCAGTGGTGGTTGAGGCTTATCTTAACCAGCCGAATTTCAGGGCGGCCAGTTTTATAGAGTTTCGTCCCAGGGTTCAGAGGTAGTTTGCGTGTAGCAGCGTGTATGCCAAACAATTGTGTCATATGTGTAAATAGCAGGTGAGGAGCGACCAGGGGGTCACGGAAGGTAAAGGAAAGAAGGGGTGAGCGTGGCAAAATGCATTCTTGATACCACAACCAAAGGGTGAGCAGAGAAGGTGAAACTAAGGCCTGCCAAAGACAGTGTAGAGTGTAGAGAACCATTTCAGAGGGTATGAAGTGACGGGAACATGAGGTGCGTGTGGGCCGCTGCAGGATAAGGATGGGTGGAATCCCCGGGTAGGGCGGGGGTTAGTGCCGTTACTCTACTACCCGAGCTTAACTGACCAGATGCATTTGGGGTCCTCAGGTAGGGCGGGGATCAGTGCCGTTACTCCTTACCTGGGTGACTTGAGTGGACGGTAAGAGTTTGTAGTCGTGGGGAAACCTGTCATAAAGACTGGGAGAACAGTGATCTATTTCCCCACAAACATGTGCTTTTAACTGACATTGGGTATCGTACCCTAGAATCAGAAGAGTCATTTTGTGTTGGGCAACATGAATTAAATCCATGTAGTAGAAAAAAGAAGGAAAAAGGCAGCCAGGCTCCATCAGATCTTGGACACCTTAATACTTTAAAAAAAAAAAAATTGTTATTAAAGGTTTTCATAAAATATCAATAACAAAATGAGAAAACAAAAAGAACCCAACAGGGTTAAGTTCAAAACACAATCTAGAAAAGCAACCGTAAACTGTATGAGGCTGAGCCTCGCGCACGATGAGGAAGAGTTCACCCTCCCCAGGGCATCTGCCCACGTGCCTTCCTCAATTTCCTCTCCCAACTCCTCCTCCCACTTACCTTTTACCTCCACCACGAGGCCTTCTCCTCCTCCTGCATTACCTGGTAAGTTTCCGAGATCTTCCTCACTCCCACCCACCCCCCCCGAGAGCACCCTGTCCTGTACTGTGTGTGGCAGTAGCCACGGGAATTCCACCACCTGACGTCTGGCAAACGCCCTTACCTGTAAGTACCTGAAGGTGTTCCCCGGGGGGAACCCGTACTTCTCCTCCAGCTCACCCAGGCTCGTGAACTGCCCGTCCACAAACAGGTCCCCCAACTTTAGTATCCCTGCCCTGTGCCACCCCGAAAACCCTCCATCTGTTCTTCCTGGGGCGAACCGGTGGTTCCTGCGTAATGGGGTCCACACCGAGGCCCCAACTTCCCCCCTGTGCTGCCTCCACTGCCCCCAAATTTTGAGGGCAGCCACCACCATCCGGCTCGTGGTATACCTCCTTTGAGGGAGCAGCAGCGGCGCCGTTGCCAGCGCCCCCAGACTCGTACCCACACAAGACGTCGTCTCCAGCCTCTTCCATGCAGCCCCCTCCCCCTCCATCACCCACTTGCGCACCATCGTCGCATTGGTGGCCCAGTAGTACCCACAGAGGTTGGGCAGCGCCAGTCCCCCCCCCCCATCCCTACTCAGCTCCAGAAACACCCTTCTCACCCTTGGAGTCCCTCGCGCCCACACAAACCCCATTATACTCCTGTTAACCCGCCTGAAAAAAGTCTTCGGGATAAACAAGGCACTGGAACAGGAACAAAAACCTTGGGAGCACCGTCATTTTCATTGACTGCACCCTACCCGCCAAGGACAGTGGCAACGCATCCCACCTCTTGAACTCCTCCTCCATTTGCTCCACCAGCCTTGTAAAATTAAGCCTATGCAGGGCCCCCCAGCTCCTGGCCACCTGGACCCCCAAATACCTGAAGCTCCTCTCGACCTTTTTTAGTGAGAGCTCGCCAATCCCCCTCTCCTGGTCCCCTGGGTGAACCATAAACAACTCGCTCTTCCCCATGTTGAGCTTGTACCCCGAGAAATCCCCGAATTCCCTAAGAATCCTCATTACCTCCGGCATTCCTCCCACCGGGTCCGCCACATACAGCAGCAGGTCTTCCGCATAAAGTGACACCCTATGCTCCTCCCCACCCCGCACCAACCCCCTGCAGTTCCTTGACTCCCTCAGTGCCATAGCCAGGGGTTCAATCGCCAGTGCAAAGAGCAGGGGGGACAAGGGACACCCCCGTCTCGTCCCTCGGTGCAACCGAAAGTACTCGGACCTCCTCCTGTTTGTGGCCACACTCGCCTTCGGGACCTCATGCAATAGCCTAACCCACCTGACAAACCCCTCCCCAAACCCGAACCTCTTCAGCACCTCCCACAGGTACCCCCACTCTACCCTATCGAAGCCTTTCTCAGTGTCCATCGCCACCACTATCTCTGCCTCCCCCTCCCTCGCCGGCATCATGATAACGTTCAAAAGCCTCTGCACATTCGCGTTCAACTGTCTCCCCTTCACCAACCCCGTCTGGTCTTCATGGATGATCTGCGGCACACAATCCTCAATCCTCGTGGCTAAGACCTTCGACAGCAACTTGGCATCTACATTTAGCAAGGAAATCGGTCTGTAAGACCCACATTGCAGGGGATCCTTGTCCTGCTTCAGGATCAAGGAGAACAGTGCCCGGGACATCGTCGGGGGCAAAGCCCCCCCTCCCTTGCCTCATTAAAGGTCTTGACTAACAGCGGGCCCAACAGGGCCATATATCTGTTATAGAATTCGACTGGGAAACCATCCGGCCCCGGCGTCTTCCCCTCCTGCATGCTTCCTATCCCTTTGATCAGCTCCTCCAGCCCAATCGGGGCTCCCAATCTCGCCACCAGTCCCTCTTCCACCTTTGGAAACCTCAATTGGTCCAGGAAGCGGCCCATCCCTCCCTCCTCCCGTGGGGGCTCGGATCGGTACATTTCCTCGTAGAAGTCGCTGAAGACCCCATTGATGCCAACCACACTCCGCACCACACTCACTCCCCTGTCCTTAAACCCCCCCGATCCCCCTAGCTGCGTCCCGCTTCCGAAGCTGATGCGCCAGCATCCGGCTTGCCTTTTCCCCATACTTGTAAATCACCCCCACTGCACCTCCGCCTTCTTGATGGTCACCAGGTCGAATTCGGCCTGGAGGCTACGCCTCTTCCTCAACAATCCTTCCTCGGGCTCCTCTGCATACCTCCTGTCTACCCTCACCATCTCCCCCACCAGCCTCTCCCTCACTCCCCGCTACCTGCACTCCTTGTGGGCCCTAATGTAGATCAGCTCTCCCCTCACCACCACCTTCCGTGCCTCCCATACCATCCCCACTCGGACCTCCCCGTTGTCGTTGGTCTCCAAGTGCCTCTCTATACTTCCTTGGACCCGCTCGCTCACCTCCTCGTCCGCCAACAGCCCTACCTCCAAGCACCATAGCGGGCGCTGGTCCCTCTCCTCCCCCATCTCCAAGTCCACCCAATGCGGGGCATGGTCCGAAATGGCTATTGCCGAATACTCAGTATCCTCTACTCTCGCTATCAGCGCCCTACTCAAAATGAAAAAGTCGATTCGGGAATAAGCCTTATGGACATGTGAGAAGAATGAAAATTCCCTAGCCCCCGGCCTTACAAATCTCCAAGGGTCCACCCCTCCCATCAGGTCCATAAACCCCCTCAGCACTCTAGCCGCCGCCGGCTTCCTACCCGTCCTAGACCTGAAGCGATCCAGTGCCGGATCCAGCACCCTGTTAAAGTCTCCCCCCATTATCAGGCCCCCCACTTCCAAGTCTGGGATCCGACCCAACATACGCCGCATAAAACCCGCATCGTCCCAGTTCGGAGCATACACATTGACCAGTACCACCCTCTCGCCCTGCAACTTACCACTTACCATATGTACCTACCGCCATTATCTGCCACAATTCTCGACGCCTCGAATGACACCTTCTTTCCCACCAAGATCGCAACCCCTCGATTTTTGGCATCCAGCCCCGAGTGAAATACCTGACCTACCCACCCTTTCCTCAGTCTTACCTGGTCTGCCACCTTCAGGTGTGTCTCCTGAAGCATAACCACATCCGCCGTGAGCCCCTTCAGGTGCGCGAACACGCGGGCCCGCTTAACCGGCCCATTCAGTCCCATTACATTCCAGGTTATCAGCCGGATCAGGGGGCTACCCGCCCCCCCTTCCCCGCCGACTAGCCATGACCCCTCCTTGGCCAGCCATGCGGCCGCACCCCACACCCGGCCCGTTCCCCACAGCGGCATACCCCCGTCTCGACCTCCCCCACTCGCTCCAGCTCCTCCTTGACTATAGCAGCAGCAACTCGATTCCCCCCCCCCCCCCCACCCCCAACTGCCCCTCAACACCCCACCCCCCTGGCTAGGACCCATCCTAGCTGATTTACTCCCCCCATTGCACTTCCGCAAGTCAGCTGACTCCTGCTGACCCCGGCCACTCCTACCTCTCCTTCGACTCCTCCCATTGTGTGGCACACCGTCCTCTCCCATCCCCATCCATCGACTCTCCCCCTCCCTCTTCCGTTCTAAGCGCGGGAAACAACCCTCACTTCCCGGCCCCGGCCCTGCCCCATCCAGTCTTCAGCGCGGGAAAAAGCCCGCGCTTTCCACCTACCAGGCCCCGCCACCTCTGACGCCGCTCCTTTTACAGGCCCGGTCCCCTGACCCCCGACTCGGGCCTCCCCCTTCCCCGTGGGGCCCCATCTCACCGCCGTCCACCCCCCCTGTTCCGTTTACCTACCCCCCTCCAAGTGCCCCCCCGACCAACCCAACCAAAACAGTGCCCAACCCGCCCCAGCCACCGCACTGACCCGAAAGAGAAAAACATAGAGAAGAAGAAGAAATCCGGAGCAATACAAAGGCCCCCCCCTCGAAAAAAAATAAACATAACATATCAACCGCAGTCCCCAATCGCCCATCCCGACCCTCAGTCTGTGTCCAGCTTCTCGGCCTGAACAAAGGCCCACGCCTCCTCCTCAGACTCAAAATAATGGTGCCGGTCCTTGTAGGTAACCCACAGTCGCGCCGGCTGCAACATGCCAAACTTCACCCCCTTCCTGTGCAGCACCGCCTTCGCTCGATTGTACCCGGCCCTCCTCTTCGCCACCTCCGCACTCCAGTCCTGATATATCCGAACCTCCGCGTTCTCCCACCTGCTGCTCCTCTCCTTCTTGGCCCACCTGAGCAAACACTCCCGATCGACAAACCGATGGAACCTCACCAGCACCGCCCGCGGAGGCTCGTTAGCCTCGGGCCTCCTCGCCAGCACTCTATGGGCCCCTTCCAACTCCAGGGGCCCCTGGAAGGGCCCCGCTCCCATCAGCGAGTTAAACATGTTGACCACATCGGCTCCCACGTCCGGCACCTCCAGCCCCTCCGGGAGGCCCAGAATCCGCAAATTTTTCCGCCTCGACCAATTCTCCATCTCCTCGAACCGCTCCTGCCATTTCTTGTGGAGCACCTCGTGCGCCTCCACCTTTACCGCCAGGCCTAAGATCTCGTCCTCATTGTCAGAGATCTTTTGTCGAGCCTCGCGGATCGCCACCCCCTGGACCGTCTGTGTCTCCAGCAGCTTATCAATAGAAGCCTTCATCGGCTCTAGCAGGTCCGTTTTAATCTCTCTGAAGCAGTGCTGGATACCCTCCTGCTGCTCCTCCGCCCACTGCATCCACGCTGCCTGGTTTCCGCCCTCAGCCATTTTGTCTTTCTTCCCTTGCACCTTCTTCGGGTCCACCACCACCTTTTTTGTCGCCTCGCTCCTAGTTGAAGCCATATACTGACGGGGAGCTGTTATAGACACCTTCCCACACCAGGAAACGTCGAAAAAGTGCCGTTGGGGGCCCTGAAAAGAGCCCAAAAGTCCCTTTATGCGGGAGCCGCCGAATGTGCGACTTAGCTCCGCATAGACGCAACCGGAAGTCCTCACACCTTAATACTTAGGCGGTGACACCTCAGGGTTCTGTACCAAACAGTGTTGTAAAAGCATTACCGAAACGAGAGTCAGTATCTGATTCATCACCATCTCCCAGTTGCCAGACTCGCGTCTGCCATTTCTGTGCCTTGGCCGCGTGGGCCGTCGGATGTTCCGAATCATCGTGCCTTACTAGTCTGCAGGAGTTGTCGCGGTGCCAAAGAGGGGCTTGTTTGTCTTGAGGCGTAGGGGCGGTAGGAGTGGAGGGCAAGTTACTATGGTCAGGTGGTGGCTGTGGCGGTGGCTGGGGGAGGGCATATAGGGGGTCAAAGATATCTAAGTCATGATTCCGGGGGCTGGGGTGACTGGGGGCAGAGAGATCGCGCCAGTGTTCAGGGATAGTAATAAAATCCGGGAGGCTCTCGCTGTCGTCGGAGTCAAGTTCAAGTTGAAAGTCCGTACTTGTGGGCGGAGACAAGTTCGGGTCTGTGGGCGTGGACAAGGGATAAATGCCGGCATGGCTGGGGGAGGTTTGGCGTAGGGGTTGGACTAGGTTGTCAATGGACGGGGCGTAATCGTCTCTTATTGCCAGAGAGATGTGGTGGGAGTGGCTACATTGTGATCCATAGACTTTGAGTTGGTTGATGTGGAACCAAACAGTTTTACCGTTGGGGTACGTTATCTTGTACACAGAGGGGCTCGCTTTGTCGGAAATGGAGTAGGGTCCTACAAATTTGGGGGAGAGGAAAGAACTGGGGTTGTAAACTGAAACCATTACTTGCTGACCGACTGTGTACTCTCTGGGGTGGACAGTTTTGTCAAAGCAGGCTTTACTCTGCTTCCTTCAAGCGCCTAATCGGACAGCTGCAGCGAGTTGTGCTGCTTTAATGTTATCTGTAACCTGTTGGACTGCTTTTTCGTGGGTGAGGGCGGTTACTGTAGGGCTTGCCAAATCGAGGCCTAATAAATATTCAATACCCTTCATGAGCCGTCCGGTCATGAGAGTGTGGGGGGTGAAACCTATGGAACTGGAAGCTGTGTTCTGAATAAACATGAGAGCAAATGGGACGACTGTGTCCCACGTGGTATTGTTCTGTTGCACCATCTTCCTAATGTACGCTTTTAAAGTTCATTCTCTCGACAATGCCACTGGATTGGGGTGATATGCTATATGGAATTTCTGCCTGATCCCAAAAATTGTTAAAACATTTTGCATGACTCTGCCGGTGAAGTGGGAACCTTGGTCTGACTCAATGCTGCGGGGGACACCCAGCGTATTAATATCTGTTGGGTCAAAGTCTTAGTGGTGGCCTTTGCTGTGTTGGTCTGTGAGGGAAATGCTTCTACCCATTTAGTAAAGGTGTTGATTACAACCAGCACGTACTTGAAACCATTTCTGCAAGGGGGAAGAGGGCCAATGTAATCGATTTGCAAATTTGTCCAAGGGCCATTCACAGGTCGGATGTAACGTAATTGTCCTTTCTTTGAGTAACATTCAGGATTGTTCTGAGCACAGATAAAGCAATTCTCTACATAATGGGTTACATCGCTTTTTAAATCAGGCCACCAACACAAAGGTATTAAATGGGCAATGGTATTGTCTACCCCCTGATGTCTGTGTCCGTCATGAAATTGGTAAATGAGTTGGTTTCTGTCCTGGGTGGGGACCACATAAATTCCGTTTTTTAAAACTATGCCTTCCTGTAGAGTCAGTGAATCCTTCCATTTATCATAGGGGGCTGGGAAGTTGCCGTCTAAAACGTGTTTGGTCTTGGGATAGATCCTCAATAGTGGTCTGGGAAATCTGGACTGAGTGTATCGGTTCGCTTTCGGGTGGCTGCCAGAAGTGACCATGGCGTGATCCTGCTTTGGCTCAGGCGTCTGCCTGTACATTACCGGGTGGGGAGGAGCGATGATGGCTTCTTACTTTAATGATACCGTATGTGCGGTCTGAGGCTGTCTTGAGAATGTGCTTCAACAACGGGGCAGAGGGTAGGGGTTTGCCATCGGCTGAAACAAAATCTCGAGATTCCCACAGGGGCAGGAATTCTGTTAAGCTGTTGCACACATACAGGCTGTCCGAGTGTACGTCTGCGGGGGTTGGAAAAGAGTCGGGGTGCAGAATTACATAGGCTATGGCTGCGGGTTCTGCTGCTTGTGAACCTAGGCGGCCGGGCAATTTTAAAGAGATTTCTTCTAGTGGGCGTCCCTGCGCGTCTTCTACGTAAATTCCACAACCAGTAATTCTAACTCCATTTTTGATTGTGGAGGAACCGTCTACATAAATGTTTTAAGCATTCCCTGTGGTTTGGGAATCCTGTGTCTTACTGTCTGCTCGTGGGTGCAGTGACTTTGGGATAAAGGGTCCTGTGTGGTGTTGGGCTGCTATGATCTGGCACTCATGTGGGGTCCCTGCATATTGGAGATTATCGGCCAGAAATGTGTGCGTTTTGGTGCGTTTTACCTTAATGTCCCTGCCTTGTAACAGTAGTGTCCAATGAGCTGCTCTGATTTGGCTGACTGAACCGTCCTTTAATCTACCGTCTAGTAATAGTTAAGTGGGGGTGTTCTCAGTCAAGATCATTACTGGGTTGAGACCTGTGATGTACGCAAAGTACTGTACTGCCCAAAAGACTGCAAGCAAATGCCGTTCGCAGGCTGAGAATCCTTGCTCTATGGGGTCTAATACTCTTGAGGCATAGGCTACGGGTCCGAGGTGATCATGTCGTTCTTGCAGGAGTACTACTGATAGGGTTCGGTCGGTGGTTGCTACTTCTATGGCATAGGGCAAGTCTGGGCGTGGAACTTGTAAAGCAGGGGGTGTGCCAAGGGCGCGTTTTAAATCATCAATGGCGTCTGTGTGCTGCGGAAGCCATTCCCATGGGGCGTTCTTTTTAAGGAGTTCTGTGAGTGGGGCTGCTTTAGTGGCAAAACCATCTATATGATTTCTGCAATATCATACCAAACCTAGAGTGCAGTGACATTTTGGGGCAGGGGCAATTTGACGATGGACTCAATCCGTTTTTGCTCAATTTCTCTCTTCCCGTGGGTGATGATGGTGCCTAAATACAGAACCTTTTCCTTTAAAATCTGGGCCTTTTTGGGATTGACCTTACATCCGATGGATTGCAGTAGGCCTAGTAATTCCAATAAGTGCTCTACGTGTTCCTCTTTTGTGTCCGTTTGCAAGAGCAGATCATCTGCGTATTGTATTAGGCATTCGGGTCAGGAAAATTTAGAAAGTCCGTTGGCCAATTGTCGGTGGAAAATGGAGGGGGAGTTATGGAATCCTTGTGGGAGACATGTCCACGTGTACTTCTGCCCTTGAAACGTAAACGCGAATTTATATTGAGAGGCCCTGTCTAACGGGATAGACCAAATGCCATTGCTGATGTCCAGCACTGTGAAATATTTTGCCTGTACTCCCTGTTTGAGCATGGTCTCGGGACTCATGGCACTAGTGGGGGCCGCTAAAGGGGTTACCTCATTAAGTTCTCGGTAGTCGATCGTTAGTCGCCATGAACCATCGGGCTTTTTTACGGGCCAAATTGGGGCATTATTTGTGGATGCTACGGGTCGAATAACTCCTTGGTCAAACAAACTGTTAATAGCCTTCGAATCTCACCCTCGGCTTGCTGTGGGAAACCGTATTGCTTTTGCGGCTTTGGATCGGGACCTGAAATCTTTACTGTACCTGGGATCTTCCCACAGTCATGTTTGTGTTGTGCGAACGAAGCTTTGTGTTTTATGAGGACCCCCTAATCGTCTGGTCTGCACTAATTGTTTGCGGATTAAACCAATAGTCCCCTACTGAGCAAATCCTGTTTTCATAATCCCCGACTGTGAGTGTAGCGGGAGCTGTTTTGGCCATTCGCCAGACACATTTGTTTACTGGGTCAAACGAAAGGTCATGGGAGCTCATAAAATCAATGCCTAAAATGTGCTCAACGGTTTGGGTTAAGTCAACTAAAATGACAGGGTGTTTGGTGCTAATGTTCCCTATCTGAATGGGTACGAGGGCTGTGATATATCCTTGCTGTATGTGGACGGTGAATCCACTCAGGGTGATGGTGTCTGTGGTTGGCCATTTGTCCTGTTTAAACATGGTGGAGGATGGAGGAGTTTAAAGTGGTGCGGGATCCTCCTGTGTCCCAAAGGAAATCGACTGTATGTCCCCAGACTGTGCCTGTAACTACTGGTCTGCCTGATTTGTCCCAGCATGTGTCACACACCCAAGTTGGGGAGTCCGAACACCGTCAATCTGTGGAGTTAAACGCTAAGTCGTCTGAACGGGTGCTAACATTATGCATGGGCCTAACATTGTTCCTAGGTGGGGGGTTTGGTTGTTGGTATCGTTGCTGGTTCAGGGGGTTCTGTCGGCAATCGCGGGCGATTGTGGTCCTATGTGGCCACAATTGTAACAACCTTGTGGTGCCTGTGCTCTGGGGTGCTGTCCCTCGTCTACCCTCGTTTATCCATGCTGGGTCCTGGCTAATCCTAACTGGGTGCATGTTTGCTTCTATCGTGTCCTGATCTGTTTGTCAGTGTAGGGTTTGTTCTCATGCTCCAGAAAGTCGTTTCAATACCCAAACTTCATTGTGTGTGTGGTCTGCGGGGTTGTAGTTTACACATGCCTTTTGACCTGCGTCTGTGGCGTGCGAGACTAAGGTGCGGGATCATTTAGTGGTGTCCTCCTCATTTAGGTGTGCGCAGTTCAATTGACCATAGACTGCCATGAAATGAATCCATAGGCGACCAGCAAATGCCGTCGGATGTTCTCCCTTCTTTTGCCTGCACTGATTTAAACCCTCGACTGGATCTCCTTTGTTATAACCGATGGCATCTGATACGGCTGTTTTAATTTCCTGTAGGGTTCCTCCTGCCACATTTTGGGGTTCGGGCAAAGCTGATCTTACTGGCTAAGGCTCATAATTATTAGTTTTACTTCCTCTCTCTCATCTAGGCCGTACATGACGTTTTGTTGGCGCACCTCCTCAAAGAAGCTGTGCGGGTCTGCGGTGGACTGGAATGGACTAATTTTCATGCAAGCTTCTCTTAATTGGGTTATGGATAGTGTAAACAATATCAGGCTCATCCTGATCCGATGACTTGTGTTGTGTGGTAACCGGATTCACGGGGGTCGACTTATGAGTGGGGGTGGGTGCTGCCTGTGCAGTCGGAGGTGCGGGTGCTTTTCGTTTTGGGACGTGGGGGGCTCGATTTTGATTTCCCGCGTCCTCTACGTATCTTTGGGCGCTTTCGTTTAATTCTTGCCAATCGGGGGCATCTTCCTCATCTAAATCCTGCATGAAAGTGTACCTGAAACCATTCTGTACTGAGAGTAGCGACTGTAACTTTTCTATCTTCTGTCGGCATTTAGCATGGTCGACGGTACTCTGCCTCAGTTCCTTGGTGGAGCTGTGGAGCGCTCTCAAAGCTGCTTTTAAATCTGCGCATTTGCTAGTTAGCTGGGCGACCTGTTGTTCTGTTTCCTCTCTTACCAGGACTGCGCGCTGTGTATCTTGGTAGGCTTTATCGTACTGGGTCTGGAAGCTACTAAGGTGAAATGGACAAGATTGATGTGCACGTTTTACATCAGCCATTTCCTTATCCTTAGCTGCTAACTGTTCCCAGAGTTGCTCAATTATCTTCTCGCTTTCGATACTGTTCCCTCGTTCTTTTCATCCTTCTCAATTAACTACCTATGGAGCGTCTTCATGATCTCCTCTGTGCCTCGCAACTGTGCCAAACAGGACACTATTGCCATCGGCTTTCTGACTTTCTCTACATTTTTCTTGTGAACCTCGCTTAGGTTCTCCCACCAAGTCTGTCCTATCTTTCCTGGACCTGACTCAACATTGGTGCAAAAATTCGACCAAAGGGGCCATCCTTTCCCCTTTAAGTATTTCCTTAACTCTTCCTCCCATATGGGGTATTGCTTTGCTCTGTTGGTCGCTGCGACCTTGGGTTCCTGTGGATTCATCAATCTTTCCATTGCTTTAGTGGCCATTACTTCTCTTATCTCTTACTCTACTTTTAATTTGGGACAGGGGAATAAGGCGGCGATTAGAACAGCGGGTATGGCTTAAGCTATTTTCCGGCTCACAATCCCTCGATAGTTGTACACAATTCTAACGAGTTTACCTTACTCTTCCTGTTAGGTACGCATGCGGGTTAGTACACACTTCCAGTAATCCTCTAGCTTTGAGCAGGACCAAAACATATGAACGTGGTTTGCGGGGCCCTCCCTGCAACGTTCACACACATCTTCTACCCCCTCAAAGAGCTGGCTCATCCTCGCCCTTGTAAGGTGCGCTCTATACGCCACCTTCAACTGTATCAGCCCCAACCTTGCACACGGGGTGGAGGCGTTCACCCTCCGGAGCACCTCACACCAGAACCCCTCCTCCATACCCTCTCCCAACTCTTCAACTGAGGCCTTTAAGTGGGGCTCCTGGAGTGAAGTGTGGTGGGGTGGTAGCCATCTCCCTCCCTTTGCTGCTGACTCTCCTCATCCCCTCTCCCACCATCATTCAACTGTTTCCTGGGATCCAGCTATGATACCGTGTCTTGGACTAGTGCTGGGTTGGTAGCCACTGCCTCTTCGATCATGCTGCCATTGAATAGAGCTGTCAGCCCCTGACAGGCAAGCAGCTTTTGGTGGGTGGGACTTACACCCCGCCGTCTTCGATCCTTGCCTGAATGACACTTAATGAGTCGGGCCTTCCCTAAAAGAGGTGATGCGGGACTCCTGCCACAAGACCCCTGTCACTTTCATTAATTACCACCCAATTTGTGCTGTGCCACTAAGTACTGTCAAGCAGTAGTAGTCCATGAGTGTGATACTGACCTCTGATGTCAGCTTGGCTGTAATTCTTTGACAAATAGGTAGAAAAATAACTAAACTTAAAAGTACATCTTTTAATCTTAGAAGTACAGTATGAGTCTGTCATTTAATATAGTTTAAGCTGACTACAATAAACTCAACAGTTATATTGGGCGGGATTCTCCGGTTCCCCCAGCTGCGTGTTTCTTGGCCGTGCGCCATTCGCTGGCAGTGGGATTCTATCTTCCTGACGCTCATCAATGGGATTTCCCAGTGAAACCATCTTGCACCGCGAGCAGGGATGCGCTACCGACGGGAAATGTGAATCGCAACGACCGGAGAATTCCCGCCATTGTTAGACTTTATTTCAACCCCATTTGTCTGGCACGAGCCCTCATTCATCATAACCAGAAATAGGAATGCAATACATCAACCAATAAACATAGGTCATGCTTGATTGTAGCTTCACCAGAGAGCAACGCAATCGAACGATTTGCTTTCATCATTGCCATCAGCAGAAAGTCTTAACACTTGTTAAGAAGATGTTAAACTTTTAAATTTACATTATCAACGTTTGAGTGCTGCTCCAGGAACATTTGGAGGAACAGTAACAATGAGGAATAAGGGGTTTGAATTGATGTTAAAGTCCCCAGACTTTCCAGTTGTGTGGCCTGCTTTAGGGACTTGTATGGACCATGCTTGCCCCACCTGCTTTAACAGACATTATCCCCATTCTTTGTTTCTATATTGGCCTCTCTTAACTATTCTCATCTCATTTTGTACAGAGATTTCTGGTAAGGCAGGAAAACACAGACTGAAGATCAGCATCCCATAGAGTGCAAGATTCCTCAACTATGGATTATTGCACATTTCCTCTTCCAGCCACCGTTGGAAATAGTTCAAAGATTTAATTGTAAATTTATAATTCTGCATGAATGTTTCCATAAAATATACACTATATTTATATAATATTTATTGCATATCAACATATACATACATGCATACCAATTGGAAAGTGGTAAATTATGTAATAATTGTGCAGTGGGCTGAAAAAAACTCTTTTAAACTCAGTATTGTCCTAAGCAATGCAGACTCGCTATCAACTCTGCTTGGACGTATTCCTGGAAATTTCATCACAAGGCCCAGCTCCCAGCTCCAATGACCTTGTGCAATTAAACAGCCTTTTGCCCCCTTTCCAATATTTCTAGAACTAATAAACAAAAGTGCTCAAAAGAAAGGGATTAAAAAAAAAATACACCAATGATTTTTTTCCTGTGTAGCAGCGGCCCTAATGTTAATCCCTAGAGAGCAGCACGGTGGCACAGTGGATAGCACTGCTGCCTCACGGCGCCAAGGTCCCAGATTTGATCCTGGCTCGGGGTCACTGTCCGTGTGGAGTTTGCTATTCTCCCCGTGTTTGCATGGGTTTCGCCCCCACAACCCAAAGATGTGCAGGGTAGGTGGATTGGCCACGTTGATTGCCCCTTAATTGGAAAAAGGTTAATTCGATACTCTAAATTTTAAAAAAATAATAAAAATGTTAATCCCTAGAAATCCCAGGGCACCATTACTGCAGACCTGTAGTCTAGATCAGTGTTCTTCAAATTTTTTTTCCAGGGACCCATTTTTACCAATCGCCCAACCTTCGGGACCCACACCAGCTGACCTTCGTGACCCACGCCGGTTGACCTTCGTGACCCACGCCGGCCGACCTGCATGACCCACCATTTTCTCTTACCTTGTTTGTTGCTGATAACAATGGAGGAAATGGTTTTGGGTGCCTTTGGCCCCAATGGTCCCTTTGGTCCGCTGAAATTGAAAAAAAAAGGCTGCGACCATATAAAAAAAAATGCCGCCGCACTGTGCATGCGTGCCTGATCATCGGTGCGCATGCACATAGTTTTGCGCATGCGCTCCGATAATCGGGCACGCATGCGCAGTTCTGCCAAATTCTTTCTATCAGTTCCGGGCCACTTTGAAGGCCGCTTGCAGCTGGCATTATTAAAAGTCAGCTGTTGCGCGCGCACTTGCGCGATCGGGAACGCCGCGACGGGCGGCTCCGCGACCCTCCCGACACCCGCCTACAACCCTCCCACGGGTCCCGTCCCCGAGTTTGACAATGCCTGGTCTAGATGAGGAAAGCCTACTCCCTGCTGAAGTATCCTATCCTAACTTTGAAGAGATGCGGGTAAGCTTTACAATGCAGTGCCACAGGGATGTTTGTACTTTTGTCATACTGCCATGTTAACACCATGAATCGATGTTCCCGTTCCACCATAATTACAACATTCTGCATTCATCCTGAGAATTGTGGTGTGGCCACTGCCCTGACTTATTGACTGCTCTCCCAAACAGAAGTCTAATTGGAGTTCACCATCAGTTGCTGAACCAGGATAACCGGAATTTGTGGTGATTATGGAAAATCTGTAAATTGCCTAGATGCATCTCAGCATAATTTCCCTAGTCAATGTTACCAGTGATCATGTGACCTCGTTCCTCCAGGCTGTAACTTGATGTTATGCTACCAATTAAAGAAAACATTTTTTTTGCAACATGTGTACAATTTATTTGTAGTTGTAAGCTACATGGGTATTTTATTTGTGGAGCAATACAGTACTCTCCCTGATGCACCGTATCCCATTTTATATTGTCGTAAAATTGGTTTAATAGTCAAATATTCCTTGGCTTTGCCTGTGACAGCTCACCTAACCACACCTAATACGTCAAGTTTTGAAATGCTCGATATATTACAAATAATTCTATTTTAGTAACACCCTAAATCCATTACTTCCTTTCAGTATTTCTGTGACACCTTGATTTTTGCTTACGTAATTATGCCACTATTTCCACATTGTCAGGCTTGAGGGGTCAGGAGGTCTGGCCTCCACTGTTCCTTATGTTCATATGTCAAGGATTTAACTTTGCCTGTGTCATGGGCCAAGGTACAGGAGCAGAATGGGGTTAGGTGTTTTGCTCCTTCATTAATACCTGAAAAACTTAAAATTCCTATAGGTTTACAACATCAGAACAGCATAACATGTTATGCTAATAAGGCAGTTCCACATACAAGCAAAATCAATTTGCTTTGCAAATATTAGAAATGCATGTTACCATGGTGAAAGTTGTTTCAATCCTGCATTTTGTTTACATAAGCCTGGTTAATGTCACAGCATACTGAATATATATATAAATATCTGATTAACTAGATACTGCAAGAGTGCATTACTATACAAAGCAATCAGAAAGGCTAGGGTATTTGCTGACATATTCTGTTATGTTCAGTTCAATAAATCTTTCAGCAAAATTAATTTTCTTCAACCTCCACTCCCTCTTTATGTTATCTGATTAAGAGAAAATTACTTTTCCGCTTACCTCCAGTAGATTTAAGGTCTACTGTTGCTCTTTTAACAGGCGTTGCCCTTGCATATCAAGGAATTGTGTTCAAGTGCAAACCAAACTGATAGGATGAAAGTCTCTGACTGTTGGCAGGAATGGTCCTTTGTAAAATTCATTTGAATAACCTCAATTTACTGCCTCGAGTGGATGGACCTAAAGCACAAAATTTAGCATTAATTAGCAATGCCACTCAAATTTTGTTGTCGGGATAAACCTGCACTGGTCCTAGAGGTCGCCTCTTGAGTCTGGGCCAAGGCTGGTCATTGGCTCAGAGCTGAGGAAAATTCAGCTTGCATGTAGCTGTGGTATACCTGACCAGGGGTGCTCAACCTGATAATGAAAGTGTTTCATTCCTTAAGTTAGCACTAATCTCTCTCTAATGTTACAAATTCGGATCTTGCCTTAAATACCTTCAAAGTTTCAGTGACATCAGTTGCTGCAGTCAACAATCTGCTTGTGGGAGTTGACTCACACGACCCTGCATCTTCTGATATGATAGCGTGGCCCAGCAGCATAGCAACATGATCTGAACTAGATATTCAAATGCATGCTTCTTCCATCTGTCCGAGTGGAAATATTTGATGAGATACGGTTGGATACAAATTTCTCGGCTGCTTTATTAATCAAGTCACAGAAAGCAGTTATGATCAGGTCATCGGTGCAATTTATCCTTGCCTAAGAATACAAACTGAAGAAGATGTCATGTTTCTCTTAACAAACATTAACACTTGACTGAGAAAACCATAGAATGATCTGTCAAAGTCAACATGGTTTGAGAAAGGGAAATCATTTTTCAAAGAGTTTTTTGAGTACGTAACTAGTAGAGTAGACGAAAGACAACCAATAGATGTAGTATACTCGGATTTTCAAAAGACACTGAATAAGGTGCCACACAAAAGGTAAAGATAAAAGCTTGTGGGGGTGGGAGTAATATATTAGCATGGATAGAGGACAGATTAATGGTCAGAGGCAAAGAGAAGAAATTAACAGGTTACGTTCATTTTGATTAATTTGCATCAATTTGATGCATTTATAATGTACTTTGGTTAAATCTTCAGACGTTGAACAGGAGTGATTTCACACGGGCGCGACTTACTACTGCTTTTAAAAGGGGGAACCAGATTCCACAACCTTTGAAGGGAGGAAGGAGACGAACACCCCTCTCCACCTAGCATCAGGGAGTTCAAGGGGCCAGAGCCCACTGCCCAGCTCTGGCGGGTGGGGGCCCGAGTTGGGGGGTGGGGCTCTGGGATAGGGGTTAGGGCTGGAGTGCGCTGCCCTGAAGCCTGCTACCTGTGCCATTTAAACATTTTTTAGAGCACTGTGTCAGTCTGCTGTGTGTATTGTTAGTAAAAGTTTAATGAGCGCTGAGCTAATCAGCTGTTAGTGGTATGGGGCACCTGTGGGTGCGGGGCTCATGAAGTGGGGGGGAAGGGTGTGTTGAGACTGAAGGAGGTGGGCCTAAGGGGCTGGGTGGATGAGACCCCGAAATGTAAGGCAAATGGTGCCCAGCCTAACCTGGGAAGTGGGGGGAGGGGGGGGGGGGGGGGCGGTGCGCGGTTGTTGGCGGAGGAGGGAGGATTGTAAATAATTGATGGAGTGGCTGTTCAGGAGCCTGGAGAGGGAAGACAGCAATGAGATCTCGGGATGAAGCAGCCTGGGTAAGAAGGGTGCCTCTTCGACTTGCCTATCCCTGATGCAGAAAGTAATTGTGCCCTGGAACATTACTTTGACTCAGGCTTGTCAAACTATTCGGTCCTCATGAGTTAGCCCTTAATAGCTGCCCACATTCTCAAGGAGAAGGGTGATAACTCATGGCTCAACAAGGGTGCACAGGATCGCGAGCGACTGAGTCTGCATCAGTGCCGGACCCCAGCGCCTGCCATTAAGGATCCATTAGCCCTCAAAGTGGACAGAGTTGTCTAGTTAACCCCATGAGCAGGGTGGGGGTGAGTGATGTAGAGATTAGAGGGGACAACCAGTCGGGAGGACAGGGGCGACTCTGAAGAGGCGAGGGCTTTGACCGGGGCCAGTCATGAAATGGAGATGGCAGTGAACCTGAGATTTGAGTGCGTGGTAACCGCCGGATAAGGTGTAGGACTGGCTACTTCCAGGACTGGGAGGACAATGGGTGAGGGCGGGTACTGAAGTTAAGTGGCTGTGACACCAAAATGACTCTCTCTCTCATCACTCACAGTATAGAGCCAGTGGAGTTGCAGTTCTTCTAATTACCGTGCAGGAGGAGCACCGACTCCAGCAACAACGAGTGGCGGCAACCAGGGAACACCCAGCATCAGGATCCCAGGGGAACTTAGGACAGGCTCAAGGACCGGAAGCAACGTAGCCGAACAGAGGACACGAAGGCAAAGAAGGAGACCAAGGGTATAAAGGACCAATGTGTTCTTCATGTAGCTGTCGGACAACATGTGTCGCAGGACACTTTGCCTCACCTGTGCCAAATTCTGACCAGTTGGTGCCACGTGGAGGCAGAGGGCATCCCCACCTTGTGGCCTAGAGGGTCAAAGCATTCATTTTAGGGCTCCATGGGTAACCAGTGTGGCATTTTGCAGTCATCCATCATAAATGCATCCTGAGGTCACGGATACACTCTATGCAAAGGAATTGGACTTCATTCATTTCAACCAGCACCTTGCCCAGCAGGACAAGAGGCTTGCAGGGTTTGTTACCATAGCTGGTCTGCCATAGGTGCTGAGACCACGAGAACGATCGATTGCACTCATATTGTTCTCCTCGCTCTGTGACATCAGGGAGTCCCATTCATTAACAGGAAAGGGTTCTACTCCCTGAATGTCTAGCTAGTGTGTGACCACCCAATGAGGTTCATGCACGTGTGCGCACATTTTCCAGGGAGTGTGCCTGATAGCTACATCCTTGGGCAATCACAAATCCTGGGACATTCGAGGGTCAACCAAGGCAGCAGGGTTGGCTTGTTGAGGACAAAAGATACCCACTGAGGTCTTGGCTGATGATGCCAGAGTGGAGGCCAGAGACCGAAGCAGAGGCCCCCTCCAACGAGGCTCACAGTTATACCTGGTCTGTGATTGCCCAGTGCATCATGCTCCTTAAGGTGCACCTCCACTGCCTTGACAGGTTCAGTGGGGCCCTGCAGTACAGTACTATGAAGGTCTCTTGCACAGTGGTGCGCTGCTGTGCCCTACATAACTCGGCACAGCAGTGGGGTGACCACCTTACTTATGAAGACCTGGAGAAGCAGAACACATCCTCGGATGAGGAGGAAGAGCAGGAGGGAGTGGAGGAGCTGGAGGATGATGCTGGGAGGTCAGCTGCTGGGAACCTGTGAGGTGTCTTGTGGATTCCAGGTGACATTCCAGGAGTGATGGAAGGGGGGAGTGCCAAGGGGAGATAGGGAGTACTTACTCTTAGAAATCATAGTAGGTCATTCATCTTCTTCCGACACTGCACTCCTGTCCTCTTGGTCAGGCAGCTGGCACTGACCAGTGCTGCCCCTCTCTCCTAGGCGGGAATCGTGACCTTGCTAGAGGGTCCCTGCCAGTTTGAGGGTAGATAGGTGCCCTCCTCTCCTCCATCATTACTGTGACTGCCTCCTTGGTGAATGGTGGAGCTGGCTTCTTGGCTGCCATCCTTCTGTTAATTGAGCAGCTGCTGTGGAGCTGTTTAAATGCAGCACCCCTTCATTGTAAGGTACAGATGGTCCCTGGGGCGGGCAAATCTGGGGCTTTGTGCCTCAGGAGCGGCATTTTTCATGTAGGGAAAATTATTATTTTTTTCTAGAAATTTAGAGTACCCAATTATTTTTTTTCACATAAGGAGCAATTTAGAGTAGCCAATCCACTTATCTGCACATTTTTGGATTGTGGGGTGAAACCCACGCAGACATGGGGAGAATATGCAAACTCCACACAGAGACCCGGGCTGGGATAGAACCTGGGTCCTCAGCACCGTAGGCAGCAGTGCTAACCACTGCACCGTCCGGAAAAATTTATTTTCAATGGGTGCAATTCTCCCAAAAGGGAACAAAGGTGCTCGCACTGCCGAGAAACACATGGCTATTCAACGCCCCTAATGTTGAATAAGGGTCCTGAATGGGGAACGTGCGGTTGAGGACGCAAATAACCCCGTTTGTACAATGGGAAGTTCCGGCGAGCGGATCTCAGTGCAGCGAGACACTGGGACGCCAATGGTGTCCAGATATCCGAGGCCCCCAGAGCGATCCATGACCTCCTCCCCAGCCCAAACGCATCATGGGATGGTCCCCGGCCCCCTCCCACCACCACCACCACCACCACACCCTTCAACACCAACACCAGGTAACCTCAGCTCGATTGCGCATGCACAAAAAATGCCAGTTTGGCAGTGCCCACCTGGCAGTGCCCATGCCCAGGCTGGCACACAGATGGCACTGCCAAAGTATCAGGCTGGCACTGCTATGGTGCCCAGGTGGCACCAGCAATGCCAAGCAGGCATTAGGGCATGCAGCTGGGGGCCTCTGATCCCCTGAGGGACCCCCACGAGTGCCGATCCGTCTGGTCCCCATTTGTATGGTCCAGTGCGGAATGCCGCTTGCCCAAGGTCTCTGAAGCAAAGGGGATGAATCCCAAAGCGTCAGGTTCCTCAGGAATCTGCATATTCGAGGCTAATTGACTTGCTCTAATATGCAAATTTACCAAAATGTGATCCCTCCCATTCTGGGCGGGGTTTACATCACAACGTCTCGCCAGATCACGAGGCAGCAGGGTGGCACAGTGGTTAGCACTGCTGCCTCACAGCACTTGGGGCATGGGTTCAATTCCGGCCTCAGGTGACTGTCTGTGTTGAGTTTGCACTTACTTCCTGAGCCTTCGTGGATTCCTCCAGGTGCTCTGGTTTCCTCCCACAGTCCAAAAATGTGCAGGTTAGGGGGATACGCTGTGATAAATTGCTCCTTAGGGTGGGGTTGCAGGAATAGGATGAGGATTGGGCCTAAGTAGGATGGTCTTTCAAAGGGTTGGTGCATACTCGATGGGCCAAATGGCCTATTTCTGCACTGTAGGTATTCTATGATTCCATGGGTTGGATTCTCCGAGCCTCCGTGCCGAAATCGCGTTTGGCGCGGGGGGGGAGCAGGGAGTTTGTGCAGGAATCATGGCCAGCGATCGCTCGCGAAACGCGCGTACGCGGTCTACTCGGTGTGGTTGCCCTATGATGAGAGGCTGAATAGGATCAATGCTTGATGGAACTTAAAAGTATAAGAGCTGATTTCATTGAAACAGACAAGGTTCTGAACGGACTTGTAGATACCAAGCTTGTCTCAGAATAAGGGATTGGTTATTTAGGACTGAATGAGAAGAAATTTCTTCACGCAAAGGGTTGTAAATAGTTGGAATTCTCTTTCCCAGAAGGCTGTGGATCTTCCAATTGTTGAATATATTTAAGGCTGGATTAGACAGATTTTTGATCTCTCAAGCAATCAAGAGATCTGGGTGGGACAGAAAGTGGAGTTGAGCTGAAGATCAGCCATGATTGTACTGAATCATGCAGCAGCCTTAAGGGCATTTGGTCTACTCCTGCCCTATTTAGTTTGTTCTTCTGTTCGAATAGTCATGCATTATCTTACTTAACACTGCGATCCAGTTTTCTAAGCTTAACTTCAATGAAAGCTTTCACTACATTCACTTTAAACACAGGCAGGAATTCAGGTTTCCAACTTCCTCTGTTCATTGACAGTTTCTGTCAGGTAGGAAGGGTCAAAGTCACGTCTTCACTTTCTTAAATGTCTGCCTGCATCCTCACATACTAAGTTATATGATCTGTGATGCTCCTGTTCTACAATGAGAACATGCCACACGGACTGCATCATTATATTATGAGTTGGAAGGCCCATTCTATTTTGTGGTGAGGGTAGCAATTTAAGTGTCAGATTAAGACTATAAATAACATTGCAACTTTGAAATTTGGAATTAAAAAAAAATCTTTATTGTCACAAGTAGGCTTACATTAACACTGCAATGAAGTTACTGTGAAAAGCCCCGAGTCGCCACATTTCGGCATCTGATCGGGTACACGGAGGGAGAATTCAGAATGTCCAATTCACCTAACAAGCACGTCTTTCGGGACCTGTGGGAGGAAACTGAGGCACCTGGAGGAAACCCACTCAGACACGGAGAAACTGTGCAGACTCCGCACGGACAGTGACTCAAGCCAGGAATCCAACCTGGGTCGTTGGTGCTGTGAAGCAACAGTGCTAGCCACTGTGCTACCGTGCCGCCCTAAGACTTATAAAGTGGTAGTCCAAGAGTTTTGCTACCCCAGACTTGTTGCTGATGCATGTTTCTCTGCCATTACATTATTTTTTTCTTCCTTGTCACATTCATTCTGGACTAACCTCTTTTCTTTCGCCCCATACTGCCACTGTATCTCATTCTAGCTCAAATTGTATTATTCCCACTCTCCTTTGTGTTGGCAATGCTGTGCTTCCTGTCTTTCTTACTCAAGCTCTCATCGGCTTGATGGATTCTCCTAACACTTTAACGCATGAGTGTTCAGCAAGAAGACAAGTTGTTCACTGTCTAGGTTAGTGTTGTCTCATATGATGTTAAACCAAATCTCAATCTGCAGATCCAATTGAAAGTACTACATGTGAAGTCACTGTGGGAGGGATGGATGAAGGCATTGATTTTACATTGTGCTTGCTTATCCTGTAGGGACCTGACTTTGTTCTCTTCAAATATTGAAATTCTTTGGTGACAAGAGATTTCTCCATTTGGATCTTACCAGGATTATTTCTCGCCAATGAATTGGGAGTCCAACTTACTGACTCTGACTTGGCTTTTAGAATGTCTTTGTATCTAATTTGGGGATGTCCTATAATGTGGGTTCCCATTATCATACTGGCTGTGAAATACTGCATTTGGTATGTGAGAATCCCCCATGCGAAACACATGGCCAACCCGGTGAAGCTGAGCTCTGATGAGCATTCTCCCGATAGCAGGAACGCAGCACCTCGCAAGAACTTCAGTCTTAGGGATTTTCTCCTGCCACTTGATGTTGCAAATAAGCCTTAAGCAGTGAAGGTGGAATGCATCTGCTTTATGTGATACTGGCAGATTATCCATGTCTCACATCCATAGAGTGGTGCCGGAGCAGCACGGTGGCAGAGTGATTAGCACTGCTGCCTCACAATTCCAGGGACAGCTTCAATTCAGGCCTCGGCTGTCTGTGTGGAGTTTGCACATTCTCCCCATGTGCTACCTCCGGATGCTCCGGTTTCCTCCCATAGTCCGTAGATATGCAGGTTAGGTGGGGTTACTGGATTACGGAGATAGGGTGGAGGCGTGAGCTTCAGTAGGGTGCTCTTTCCAAGGGCCGGTGCAGATTTGATAGGCTGAATGGCCTCCTTCTGCACTGTACATTCTATGATCTATGAACCACTGCCTGTTAGGTTTTGGTATTTGTTTTGAGACAAACTCCATGCTCTCTCCAAAGGCTGGGGATGAGCCCTGTGGATGAGCCCGCCGAATGTTGAGATTGCTTTTGCCAAGTGATGGACGATTCCATCACCAATATAGTGTTGTTGGAAAGGATATTCTCAAGGCATCAACATTTCTGAAATGCATTGAGGGGCATATTGTTGGTTATGATTATGGGGGTCTTGTGGCTAGGGGAAGGTTGGTACATGGTCTCTGTCTTTTGCAGACTTAAAATCAAGCTTAGGCATTCTGAGCTTTGGGCAAAGAGGTCAACAAGGAATTTGATGTCCTCTTGAGTGTCTGCTTTGAAAGCACAGTCATTGACATACTTAGTAGAGGTTCTGTGATCTTTGTACAAGTTTTGAATCTTTGTTGCTGTCTTGAACTGAATGTGTACTGCTATGTTGAGATCTTTGAGCTCTAATCTGCTTACACTGCCTGTATCTATCTTGAGTCATAGAATTGCAGTGCAGAAGGAGGCCTTTCGGCCCATCATATCTACACCAGCCCTTGGAAAGAGTACCCTAGTCAAGCCCACATCTCCACCCTATCCCTGTAACCCAACATAACCTTTTTGGATACAAAGAGAAATTTAGCATGGCCAATCCACCTAACCTGCACATCTTTGGACTGTGGGAGGAAACCGGAGCACCCGGAAGAAACCCACGCAGACACGGGGAGAAGGTGCAGACTCCGCACAGACAGTGACCCAAGCCGGGAATCGAACCTGGGACTCTGGAGCGCTGAAGCAACTGTGCTACCGTGCTGCCCTTATGATAGTGTAACTCAAGCATATAGGTAGCTTGACATGTGAACTGGATGGTCCTATGTTTTACACATCTGTTTCTACGATTTGTCCAAAGATAGACCAAACAAATACTTCTGAGGTAAGTTCAATGTTGGCATCTTATTTTAAGGTTTAGTTTAAGGTATGCTGCTCCTGGAGCAATTTAAAAAAAAATCATTTATGGGATGTGGGCGTCGCTGGCTAGACTAGCATTTATTGCCCATCCCTAGTACACAATATATTTTGCCCCATGAATGATGTACGGAATGCCAACTCTACGGAAGTGTTTCTTCACCAATAGGTCACTACTAAAACTTTGTAAAGCAATGTAAATGCTCAACTAAGATATAACTAAGTAATATTGGATCGGTTTCATAAAATTAATTTAATGATTATTGTTTGCAACTAATGCAGTAAATGAAAAATAGGATAAATAATAAACTACCCATCTTCAGAAAATTACCCCCCAAAAAGACTAGTGGAAGTAATACAACTTTTGTATGTCAAGGAATATATTAATATAGTATTTCCCTTATGCAAGTAGCCAGAAACAGTGCTAAACTAGGTCTTGATGACTACATCAGCAGATGTTCTAAGGTGATTACCATACATTAGTTTATCAAGAAATAATTTTTTAAAGTCATTTTCCATAGCTTTCTAAATATTGTAAAGGACTTCACAATCAACAGGCGCAATTCAACTAGAAAAAAAATCTATGCCCGAATTTGGGCACGCTTAGCGGGGTGTTTCTCGGCGGCTGCAGCACCGACAAACACCCCGCTACTCTACAGCACTTTGACGTTTATTTTTGTCACGGGGAGTTTCTCTGGGCCCAGGCCGCACTTGTGTCATTTCCTGCTGGGAAACTCCTCACAGATCAGGGTGCCATTTTGTCTGGCTGTCCTGATCCCCTCCCCATTTTCAACCTCCGCTGCACCCCCCCCCCCCAACCTCGGGGAGCCTAATTCACCCCAATTAGCCTCACGAGGACCTCTGGGTCCAATCCCTGGCACTGCCAGCCTGGCACCATCACCAAGGCAGTGCCACAGAGCACTGCAAGGGTACCCAGGTGGCACTGCCAGGGTGCCCAGTTGGCAGTGCCAAAGTGTACAGGTGCCAGGGGGAGTTCCAGAGTGCCACACTAGCCTGTTCCCGGCCATAGGGGGTGGTCTCTGGAGACCCCACAGGTGACACAATGACTGGAGAAACCAGTATTAAACAGCGCCCTAGCGAGGTTTCCCGGGCGCAGTTGTTAGGTCCCGGGTGCTGGGAGAATCCCTCAAACGCATATTTAATTTAGCCTAATAGATCATTCAGTGAGGTTGAGATCCAGATCGTGATGTCTTGCGCAATTTTGTTAAATCACGTGAGACGTTTCAAGCGTCGCAAATCTCACCCGAGGCCTCTCGCAAGATTCAACGGCCACCTCCCAACATCAAGTCGGGCACAACGAGGCCACTGAATCGCACCCAATGATTTACTTTTGAAGTGTTGTCATCATTATTTTTGATTCCAGGAAGATAGCTAATTTATGCACAAGGTCCCACAATTAGCAAAGGGATGAGTTGAAACTATATAATTTATTAAAAAATGATATTTTTATTTTTAGCAAATACACAGAAAGTTAATCTATGTAAGAAAAACCTACCTACAAACAATGCATTGATTAGAAGGGCGCATCCTTTCGCTGAATGGAAAACCCATCATGTGCGACTAAAGCTTCATTGTGGCGAAGGTCTTTTATTGTTACATTTTCAGGCCAATAGGGTGAACTCCAAGAACCCGTAAATTAACTCAATGCATTCTTTCTAATGCTTTGTGCACTGCCTTGTAAAAAAGCACAGCTAGTCCATCATCACCATTGTAGAATGGTTTTAAAAACTTTTTTTTTACATTTGCGGTTCATTCATCTTATAGATACAATCTCTCCCACTTCAGTCAGGAAACTTAGCAATTCCAGTCACTTAAAGAAAAAGGTGGTGTGCCAAAGTCTGGTATTGTACTCTTTAAGTGACCTCTTGCTTTAGTATTCATCAAGAGTATCTGTACGGGGGATAGATAATCCTCGCTCTTTCAAAGCTTCACTTTTTGCCTTTTCGGCTTCTTGTTTTTCATGCTGCTGAACTCGTTGAGCTTCCAGGATCTCCTCAATAGACACTTTCTGTAAGGGAGTATCTGTCTCCCTTTCCAGATCCTGTAAAAACATCAGCCATTTAAGGAAAGCAAATACAGCAAGGGATTTAAACACAGTGAGGCAATTACTTTGCTCAGTAAACTAGAGGGAAAGTGTGGCAGATCTCAATCTCATAACAATCTCAACAACGTAAATTTATCCAGCACCTTTAACATAATGAAACATCCCAAGATATTTCACAGGAGCACTGTAAAACAGAGTATGACTGAGCCACATAAGGAGATATTAGGTCAGATGATGAAAAGCTTGGTCAAAGGTTTTAAGGAGTGTCCTAAAGAAGAGAAGCGAGGTGGAGAAACAGAAGTATTCTCAAACTTGCGGCTTGGGCAATTGAAGACACAACCACGCGTGGTGGAGCATTTAACATTGGGGATGCACGAGAGGCCACAATTAGAGGAGAGAAGGCATCTTGGAGTATTGTGCGGGTGGATGAGATTGCAGATAGGGAGGATCGAGGTCATGTTGGTGTTTGAAAACAAGGATGAGAATTTTAAAATCAGGATGTTGTTTGGCCTGGATCAATTGTAGGTCAGTGAACACAGGGGTGATACGGGGCCGAGATTTAGCTGTGAGCTAAGATACGGGCAGTAGAGTTTTGGATGACCTCAAGTTTACAGAGGATAGAATGTGAGAAGACCAGCCAGAAGTGTGTTTGAATTGTTGAAACCAGAGGTAATAAAGCATGAATGGGGGTACCAGCAGAAGATTAACTTATGGGGAAGTTTGGCACTGTTACAGAGGTGGAAATAAGTGGTCTAATTGACAATTAATTAAATTGTGCAATGCTGAATTTTCATTTAAAGTTATTCTCCAATTTTCTGGTGATGCAGTTATTCAAAAAGAATGAAGCCAAAATCAGTTATTAAAGACGTACTATTTCTCCCAGAAGGACCACGTTTTCTCCTCGGACAACAAAAATTCCTCTGGGAATGTCACCGTACTTCCTTCCTACATGGATTCGTTCCACTGTCCGGTGAAGAACCAAATTAGCTGCAACACAGTAAGGTAGCAATAAGCATAATTACTGCAAGTTTAGCAAAGGCTCTTTTTTCAAGAGTTACATCAATGCATGAAGAAAATCACTGGAGGGTTATCAATAAAATCAAAACCTTTTTTTAAGTTACAATTAACTGCACTGCAATTCAAGAGCTGGACCACTCTTAACCCAATCTGGCTCTCTCAAAACAATATATTTAAAAATCACAGTGAAATGCAAAATAAGAAACTTGGCCAGAAGAGACTAGAGGAACACACAAGAAATAGAAGCAGGAGTATGCCACCAGGCCCTTCAAATCTGACCAGCCATTCAATATGATTATGGTTAATCTATGCCAGCATCAACTCCTTTTCCCCATAGCCCTCTATTCCTCGATCTATCAAATATTTATCCACCTCCACTTTAAGTACTTCTAACGATTCAGCCTCCACCAAACTCTAGGAAGAGAGGTCCAGAGATTCACCGCCCTCTGTGAGAAGAAATTTCTGCACACCTGTTTTAAATAACCAGCCCTTTATCTTGTAGTTATGTCTCCTTGTTTGAGACTCTCTCACTAATGAAAACATCTCACCATCTAACCTGTCAAGCCCTCTCAGGAGGTCACCCCTCACTCTTCTAAACTCCATGGAATACAGATCCAGATTATTTAGTCTCTCTTGATAGGATAACGCTCTCACCCCAGGAATTAGCCTGGTGAATCTCCTTTGGACTGCCTCCAATGTTACTATATCCTTTTTTAGGTAAGGCGACTAAATCGGCATGCAGTATTCCAGGAGAGACCTAGCCAACACCCTGCACAGTTGCAACAATGCCTACCCATTTTTAAACTCCAATTCCATTACAGTAAAGGCCTAAATGTTGTTTGCCTTCTTAACTCCTTCTTGCATCTGCCTGCTAGCTTTTTGTGATTCATACACTGGAACACCTAGATCCCTCTGATCTTCAATCACCTGCAGTCTCTCTCCATTTAGATAATAAGCTGTCTTTTGATTCCTCCTACTGAAGTGTATGACCACACACTTCCCGACATTAAACTCCATTTGCCAAGTTTTCACCCTGTCATTCAATCTATCTATGTCTTGTTGCAGAATCACAATATCCTCGTGACAACATGCTCTTTCACCTATTTTCGTATCATCTGCAAATTTGGAAACTTTGCATTCTGTTCCTTCCTCCAGGTCATTCAACTAACGAATAATTGCGGACCAAGTACTCATCCCTAGGGTACTCCGCTAGTTGCATCTTTCCACTCTGAAAACGACCCATTTATTCTGGGAGCTCTCTGTTTTCTATGTGACAGCCAGTTTCAATCCATGCTAACACACTTCCTCTAATTCTATGGGCTTTTACTTTAAATACCAGCCTCTTATGTGTCACCTTGTCAAATGCCTTTTGGAAATTTAAATACACAGGCTCCCCTGTATCTACTTTCCCGGTCACATCCTCAAAGTATTTGAGCAAATTCATCAAACATGATTTACCTTTCATAAAGCCACGTGGACTAGGTCTGATTATGTTTAGATTTCCTAAATGATTAGCTATTTCCTCTTTGATTATTGACTCCAATATCTCACCAAAAATAGATGTTAAACTAACTGGCCTATAGTTCCCTGCCATCTGCCTTCCTCCCTTTTTGAACAAGGGAGTCATATTTGCTGTTTTCCAATCTTCCGTGCCTTCCAGAATTTAGCGAGTTACAAAAAATTTCAATCAATTGGTCTACTATCTCTGTAGCCGAGAGTGCAGTTCATCGGGTCCTGCCGACTTGTCCACATTAGCTGCTTGAGCTTCTCGAATACTCTATCCCTTGGGATTAGGGTTTTTGTAAGTTCTACAATGTTATTTGAAATTAGCCCATCTGATATCTTAGGGATATTTGCAATGTTTTCCATGGTGAAGGCTATGCAAAAAATGTATTTAGCATATACGCCAATTCTTTGTTTATTATTATTAATTTAGCACACTTGTTCACATTTACCTGAGCCGCCCACTTCTGATTTATATATCCACAGAAACTCTTACTGTTTGTTTTTATACTGCATGCAAGTTTCCTCTCAAAATCCATTTTCTCCCTTCTTTTAAGCTTTTTAGTCTTTTGCTGCTGGATCCTCAAAATGTCCTAGTCCTGGGGCGGTGCGGTGGCACAGTGGTTAGCACTGCTGGTTCAATCCCGGCCTTGGGGTACTATGTGGACTTTGTATGTTCTCCCTGTGTCTGTGTGGGTTTCCCCCAGGTGCTCCGATTTCCTCCCACAGTCCAAAGATGTACAGGTTAGGTGGATTAGCCATGCTAAATTGTCCCTTAAGTGCCGCAAAAAGGTTAGGTGGGGTTACTGGGTTAAAGGGGCAGGATGTGGATTGGCCTATATAGGGTGTCCTTTCAGAGGGTCGATGCAGACTAGATAGGCTGAATGACCTCCCTCTGCACTGTAGGAATTCTATGATTCTATGACTCTGGTCTATCACTATCCCTTGCTACTCTGTATATCCTACTTAGCAATTTAACGTTATCCTTGACCTCCTTTGTTAAACATAGATTTTGCCACTTTCTCGTGAAATCCCTCATTTTGATTGGAATAAACTCCTGCTGAGCCTTATGGACCAGCTGTTTGAATATCTGCCACTGCTCATCTACTGGCCTGCATCTTAGCTTGTTTACCCAGTTCACCCTTGACAACTCCTCCCTCACACCATTATAATTGCCCTTATTTATGTTGAAGACGCTGATTCTGGACCTATGGCGTTCGCCCTCAAACTGTAGCTGCAATTCTATCATATTGTGGTCACTATCCCCAAGCGATCTTTAACCACAAGGTCCCTTATTATTCCTTCGTCAGTACACAAAACCAAATCTAAGATAGCCCGCTCCCGGATAGGATCCACAACATACTGCTCTAAAAACCAATCCCTGATGCGCTCCTCAAATTCTTCTTCTACGCTACCCTTGTCGATTTGGTTTTTCCAATCAATATGGAGATTAAAATCTCCCATGATAATTGCAGTTCCCTTCAAATATGCCCTGATTTTTCCACATTTATGCTCTGACCTCTTGAGGACACATTTTGGGGGTCTCCAGATCACTTCCACTCTTGTCTTCATTCCCCTGCTATTCATGAACGCAACCCAAACGATCACTATCCACTGCCTTTATATCCCGACGCAGCATTGCTCTGAAACCTTCCTTGATTAACAACGCCACCCACCTACTTTTCCCTTTGTCCTTTTCTTTTGTAAAATTGTATACCCAGGAATGTTGAGCACCCAATCCTGGTCACCCTGCAACCACGTTTCAGTAATAGCTAATACATCATACTCATATGTTGCTATCTCTGCTATCAACTCATCTACCTTGTGGCAAATGCTTCATGCATTCAGAAAAAGAACATTTAGCTTTGACTTGTTGCAGTTGTTTACAACTCTGAATCCTGACGTTACCACAGGAGCTTTGCCTCTGGGTTCAGTGAAGGTTCGCTGTGCTGCACTATTTAATGTTTTCCCGCCCCCTAATCAGCTTCTCCCCACCAGGCTCACTCTCTCCAGTGCTTGGTGCCTCAGGCCCTCGCTGTGCTGCTCTATTTAAAGTTTTCCCGTGCTCCGATCAGCTGCTTCCCACCAGGCTCACTCTCTTTAGTGCTCTGGGCCACTGGCCCTTGCTGCGCTGCTCTATTTAAAGTTTAAAGGACAACATTACTAACCTAGATCTGTTAGGGTGGAAATGTCACTAGGATTAGCCTCATTAATTTACATCTCAGGGGATATTTGATAAATGACACAGCAATTTGGACTGAGATTTTTTGAACTTTCATAGCACACATACATAAAATTAATTCAGTATTTACTTTTCCGTTTGCTTTTATAATCAAAGTTGTATGAACTAATAACATATTCAACTCCTAAAAGGTTACCCGTTGAAACAGATAGGCAAACAATTGTGAAAGCTGTTGCAATGTTTCTACTAGATCTAAAGTTGTAGAAATCCACCAAATGTAGCTTCATCAACCGTTTATTGAATGTATCTTCTCAGCAATTGCATGTGTTAACAGTATGTAGTTGAATTACACAGTGGCATTTAAATACTGTGAGTGAAATTTCCCCCAAATTTGGCGAAGCGCCACTTTCGGCGGAAAGCTGGTGTGAATTCCGCTGGCCCCGTCACGCGATCCGGACTGCAACTTTTAGGCACTTTGAAAGTAAAAAGATTCCTTGCGGGAAAAACGCCACGCCTATGGTGTGAACCATCTGATTTGTCCAGCTCGGGGGTTATCTGAACAGTTTTATCAAAGGGGCGCTGTATTTAAACAGCTCCAAATCACTCGTTGACAGTCAAGCCAGGAGGATGGCAGCAAAAAGGCCTGCTCCCCGCTTCATGGGCGGCCCCCTCACCCACCAGCTTGATGCCGCTGAGGAGAGAAGGCCGACAATCTACCTGCAGGCTGGCAAGGGACCCTCCAGCAAGTGGCACCGGTGACTGCCAGCACCCTCTACAAGAGGACACGGGTGCAATGTCGCAGAAAAATTAATGGCCTCTTCCGTTCTGCCAGGGGAAGTGTGTCTCGCTTTCCTTCACCACTCCCGCCTTCAGTCACTCCTCCCATGCCACTTTGACCCCAAATTAAATAATAATCTTTATTGTCACAAGTAGGCTGCAATGAAGTTACTGTGAAAAGCCCCTAGTCGCCACATTCCGGCGCCTGTTCGGGTACACAGAGAGAGAATTCAGAAAGTCCAGATTACCTAACAACACATCCGTAGAACGCGGAGGAAACCCACGCAGACACGGGGAGAACGTGCAGACTCCGCACAGACAGTGACCTAAGCTGGGAATCGAACCTGGCACCCTGGCGCTGTGAAGCAACAGTGCTAACCACTGTGCTACCGTACCGCATTAAATGCTGACACCTAGCAGGGTCCCACCATCCGACCTCCCCCAAATTTCCTCATCATCCCTGGTACTATCTTCTTCACAACTCATCCCTGCTTAACACAGTGTCCACACATGCCAGGTATCATCGCCGGCAGGCTCCAACTCCATCATCCCCTCCTGCAGGATAAACTCGCTCACAACCACCATGAGTGAGCGAAGGCGGGCGGTGGCATGGCGGAGCTTTACTCCTTTTGAGAAGAGGGCTCTGGAGCTCGTAGGGGAGAAGCAGGAGTGGGCCTTGTGGAGAGCGAGGTGGGCCTCAGAGAGAAAAGTGAGGAACCGCTGCACTTTCATCCAGCTGCCCAACCCAGACCTTTGCCCTTACCACGTACTAAGACCATGCAGGAAAATCACCCAAGCAGCCTGGCCCGTCCACCAGCAGGGATCCCGCACCAAGCCATGACACAAGTTCAGAGGAGATGTCGGAGGAGGACACAGATGATGCGTCCGGTTGTCACCCACATCCTCCACAAGTGCAGAGACACACACATCGGTGGGGGTAGGCTTCTGGATCAACATTTGGGGGCACCACGTTGCTGCTGATAAACATCAGGCGGAGGCAGGAAGGTCCCACCAGGGATCGGATGTCGGAGGTCTTCCGGATCCCAGAACTCAGCTATGTCCCAGCTAGGTGCCGTGCCTCTGGTGCCATTCGTCCCTCAGCTGCCTGAGGTGCAAAGGTAGAGCCGGGAATACCAGGAAGGGGTGTCAGTGACACTCCCGCTACTGCAAGGCCGAATGGAGGAATCCCAAAGCCTATTGCAGCCTTCTCAATCCATGAGCTACATGGCTGAGGGCATCAACTGGTGGGCATCCACAAGTGCCAGCGTCAAAGGATGAAGGGGCTTTAGGATCTCACTCCAGCTGCCCCTCTTTCCTATGGAGTGACCGAAGGGTGTACAAGCACCCAAAGGCAGGAGGATCCGCTGGTGTACAGCCCTGGGCCTTCCACTGAAAAGCCCCTGGGAATGCCCTCAAAGCAATGAGGACGTCTCAGTGCAACTGTTTCATTTGCAGTGACAGCACTCAGTCATGATGCAGGGAGTTCTAGACCCTTGCCCCAAATCCCCCATTAAAGCATAAGGACAGAAGAATGTATGCGCTCATCCTCACTCTGACGTGAGCCAGGAGGCTGCATGCTGGCATCAGAGAGACAGGAGTCAGGCATTAGCAGGGTCTCTGAGGAGAGTCACAGATCTTTCCTCACTGCAAGTTATCCTCACCCTGCTGCATTGAATGGTCAACGGGGACTTGTGGACTCCCCATCCACAGCTCCCTGAATAATGAGTGGTGTCCCTCCTCCCCGCCCCACCCCCTAAACCCAGGGCACCAAGGTGTCCATCCAACTGGTCCTCCTCCATGAAGCATGAGGCGATTAGGGCGTTTCTAGCTCTCCTGCAAATGCTCACCCTGACCTCCTCTGCAGGCTCCTCCTCATCACCCAGCTGCATTTCCTCCTCGTCTGAGGACATGTGCTGCTCCAAGTTCTCCTCCGGCAGCTCCTCACATGCTTGCAGAGCAAGGTTGTGGAGGACGCAGCAAACATCCACAATGCAGGAGACCCTCTGAGGCTATACTACAGGGCTGCACCGGACCTGTCCAGGCAGTAGAAACATATCATCAGGAGTCCAATGCTCCACTCAATCGCTGCGTGAGTCGCAGTGTGTGCCTCGTTGTATCGGGTCTTCGAGTCCCCGAGGAGCCATCCCTGCTGCCTAGGTGTCCCTCGAACAGTCCAGGGATCTGGGACTGGCCAAGGATGAAGCTGTCATGTACACTCCCCGGGCAACGGGCACACACATGCATTATGCGCATGTCATAGTCACAGACCAGCTGCGCATTTAGGGTGTGTTGATAAAGGGGCTTCCTGGCTTCCGGTTGCGGCTATGCGGAGCTATGCCGCACGATTCGGCAGCTCCCGCTATCACGGACTTTCGGGCTCTTTAGAGGAGCCCCAACGGGAATTTGTTTGAAGACGACCCGTGGGGAAGGGAAGAGCGAGGTCCCCCTTCAACTTTTATGGACCGGACCAGAAGTGAAACGACCAAAAATGCGGCATTGGAGCAGCGGGAGAAGCGAGGGAAGAAAAGCAAAATGGCGGCGGCCGGGGACAAAGCGGAGTGCGGGCCGGAGCTGCAGGAGTTCATCAAGCGCTGCTTTGAGGAGCTGCGGAAGGAGATGTTGGCGCCTATGTTGTCGGCGATTGAGGGACTAGGGATGATCCAGAAGGCCCACGAGGTAAAGATCCAGGAGGTGCAGAAAAGAGTCAGTGAGAATGAGGATGAGATCTTGGGCCTGGCGACGAGAGTGGAGGAGCACGAGGCGCTGCACAAGAGGTGGGCGGGAAGATTCGAAGACCTGGCGAACATGTCGAGGAGAAAGAACCTGCGGATCCTGGGTCTCCCTGAAGGAGTGGAGGGGGCCGATGCCGGGGCATATACGAGCACGATGCTCGAGGCGATGATGGGTGCGGAGGCCCCTTCAAGGCCGCTGGAGCTGGATGGGGCACACCGGGTGCTGGTGAGGAGGCCCAAGGCAAACGGGCCGCCAAGGGCGACGGTGGTGAGGTTTTACCGTTTCACGGACAGAGAGAGGGTCTTGAAATGGGCCAAGAAGGAGCGGAACAGCAGGTGGGACAATGCGGAGATCCGAATATACACGGACTGGAGCACGGAGGTTGCAAAGAGGAGAGTGGGCTTCAACCGGGCCAAGGCGCTGTTGCCCCGGAAAGGAGTGAGATTCGGAATGCTGCAGCCAGGGCGACTGTGGGTCACACACAAGGATCAGCACCATTATTTCGAAACGCCTGAAGAGGCGTGGACCTTTATTCAAACCGAAAAGTTGGACTCAAACTGAGGGTTTGTGAGGGTGGGGGGAATGTTTGATAGTTGTTGTATATCGGGGGTCAATCACGCGCAGGAAATGTTACATGGGCTGGGGGAGAGAGACAAGGCCGCGACAGGAGCTGCGCCAGAGGGGGCGGGGTAGGCTTAGGAAAGCGCGGGGTTTTTCCCGCGCTAGGGAAGAAAGGCGGGAGGGGGAATGGAGGAACGCACACTGATTGGGAGATTCCCACACGGGGAGGTCAATGGGACGGCGGGGGAGGCCGGGGTCAGCAGGTGTCAGCTGACTTACGGGAGTGATATGGGGGGAGCAAAAAAGCTAGACATGGGTCTAGCGGTGGGGGGGGGGTTGCTGCTGCACAGGCGGAAGGGGAATGGGACACAGAAGAGGTGGTCGGGGCGGGGCTCTCCCGGCTGGGGGACTGGAGGGTGAGGGCGGCGCGGACACGGGACTGGCCTAGAAAAGGAGATGGCTAGTCGGTGGGTGAATCCGGCTGATAACGTGGAATGTGAGGGCCTGAATGGGCCGGTGAAGAGGGCCCGAGTGTTCGCACTCTTAAAGGGATTGAAGGCAGACGTGGTCATGCTTCAAGAGACACATTTGAAGGTGGCGGAACAAGTCAGGTTAAGAAAGGGATGGGTAGGACAGGTATTCCATTCGGGGCTGGAGGCAAAAAATAGAGGGGTGGCAATATTGGTGGGGAAGCGGGTGTCGTTTGAGGCCAAGAATATCGTAGTGGACAACGGAGGGCGATATGTGATGGTGAGCGGTAAGTTGCAGGGGACGTGGGTGGTATTGGTAAATGTATACGCCCCGAACTGGGATGATGCTGGATTCATGAAGCGCATGATGGGGCGCATTCCGGACCTGGAGGTAGGAGGCCTGATAATGGGGGGGGGGATTTCAATACGGTGTTGGACCCAGCACTGGACCGCTCCAGATCAAGGACTGGAAAGAGGCCGGCGGCGGCCAAGGTGCTTTGGGGGTTTATGGATCAGATGGGGGGTGGACCCGTGGAGGTTTGCCAGGCCGCAGGCCTTTTTCTCCCACGTGCATAAAGCCTACTCCCGGATAGATTTTTTTGTTCTGGGCAGGGCGTTGATCCCGAAAGTGGAGGGAACGGAGTATTCGGCCATAGCCGTTTCAGATCACGCCCCGCACTGGGTGGAACTGGAGTTGGGAGAGGAGAGGGACCAACGCCCGCTGTGGCGGCTGGATGTGGGACTGCTGGCAGATGAGGTGGTGTGTGGGAAGGTGAGGGGGTGCATCGAAAGGTACTTGGAGGCCAACGACAACGGGGATGTGTGGGTGGGGGTGGTATGGGAGGCGCTGAAGGCGGTGATCAGGGGAGAGCTAATCTCCATCAGGGCTCAGAGGGAGAAGATAGAGGGCATGGAAAGGGAGAGGTTAGTGGGGGAGATTTTAAGAGTGGACAGGAGATACGCAGAGGCCCCTGAGGGGGGATTACTTGGGGAAAGACGACGTCTCCAGACGGAGTTTGATCTGTTGACCACAGGGAAGGCAGAGGCACAGTGGAGGAAGGCGCAGGGGGCGACCTACAAGTATGGGGAGAAGGCGAGTCGGATGCTGGCACACCAGCTCCGTAAGAGGATGTCAGCGAGGGAAATAGGGGGAGTCAAGGATGGAAGGGGAGCCACGGTGCGGAGTGCGATGAAAATAAACGAGGCATTCAAGGCCTTCTATGAGGAGCTGTACAGATCGCAGCCCCCAGCGGGAGAAGAGGGGATGAGACGATTCCTAGACCAACTGAGATTCCCGAGGGTGGAGGAGCAAGAGGTGGCTGGTTTGGGGGCACCAATTGGGTTGGAGGAGCTAAGCAAGGGTTTGGGGAGTATGCAGGCAGGGAAGGCCCCGGGACCGGACGGGTTCCCGGTGGAGTTCTACAGGAAGTACGTAGACCTGTTGGCCCCGATACTAGTGAGGACCTTTAATGAGGCAAGGGAGGAAGGGACCCTGCCCCCGACAATGTCGGAGGTGACGATTTCTTTGATCCTAAAGCGGGACAAGGACCCACTGCAATGTGGATCGTACAGGCCGATCTCGCTCCTCAACGTGGATGCTAAGTTGCTGGCAAAAGTGCTGGCTGCAAGGATCGAGGACTGTGTCGAGGACCAGACGGGATTTGTAAAGGGCAGGCAACTAAACACCAATGTGCGGCGGCTCTTAAATGTGATAATGATGCCATCGGTGGAGGGAGAGGCGGAGATAGTGGCAGCTATGGACGCGGAGAAGTCCTTTGACCTAGTAGAGTGGGAGTACCTCTGGGAAGTGCTGCGTAGGTTTGGGTTCGGGGGAGGGTTTATTAGTTGGGTTAGGCTCCTTTACAGAGCCCCGGTGGCGTGTCGTGACGAATTGGCGGAGGTCGGAGTACTTTCGGCTGTACCGTGGGACGAGGCAAGGGTGCCCCCTGTCCCCCCTGTTGTTTGCATTGGCGATCGAACCCTTGGCCATGTCATTGAGGGAGTCTAGGAAATGGAGGGGGGTGGTCCGAGGGGGAGAAGAACATCGGGTGTAGCTTTATGCGGATGACCTGTTGCTGTATGTGGCGGATCCAGTGGAGGGGATGGTGGAGGTCATGCAGACTCTAAGGGAGTTTGGGGATTTTTCGGGCTATAAGCTCAATGTAGGGAAGAGTGAGCTTTTTGTAGTACAGGCAGGGGAGCAAGAAAGGGGGATAGGCGATCTACCGCTGAGGAGGGCGGAGGGGAGCTTTCGGTACCTGGGGATCCAGATAGCCAGGAGTTGGAGGGCCCTTCATAAACTGAATCTGACGAGGTTGGTGGAGCAGATGGAGGAGGATTTCAAAAGATGGGACATGTTACCGCTCTCGCTAGCGGGTGGAGTGCAGTCGGTCAAAATGGTGGTCCTTCCGAGGTTTCTTTTTGTGTTTCAGTGCCTTCCCATCGTGATCACCAAGGCCTTTTTTAAGAGAGTAGGCAGGAGTATTATGGGGTTTGTGTGGGCGAATAGGACCCCGAGGGTAAGGAGAGGGTTTCTGGAACGCAGTAGGGACCAAGGAGGGTTGGAGCTGCCGAACCTAGGGAGCTACTACTGGGGAGCAAATGTGGCGATGATCCGCAAGTGGGTGATGGAGGGAGAGGGAGCGGCATGGAAGAGGTTGGAGATGGCGTCCTGCAAAGGAACGAGCCTGGGGGTGCTGGTGACGGCACCGCTGCCGCTCTCGCTGTCCAAGTATACCACGAGCCCGGTGGTGGCGGCCACGCTAAGGATCTGGGGCCAGTGGAGACGGCACAGGGGTGCAATGGGAGCCTCGGTGTGGTCCCCGATCAGGGGTAACCACCGGTTTGTCCCGGGGAGGATGGACGGGGGATTCCAGAGCTGGCATGGGGAGGGGATTAGAAGAATGGGGGACCTGTTCATTGATGGGACGTTTGCGAGCCAAGGGGCACTAGAGGAGAAGTTTGAGATACCCCCAGGAAGTGCTTTTAGATACATGCAGGTGAGGGCGTTTGTGAGGCGGCAGGTGAGGGAGCTCCCATTGCTCCCGGCACAGGAAATTCAAGACAGGTAATCTCGGGTGTATAGGTCGGGGAGGGCAAGGTGTCGGCAATATACCAGGAGATGAAAGAAGAGGGGGGAAACATTGGTAGAGGAGCTGAAGGGTAAATGGGAGGAGGAGCTGGGGGAGGAGATCGAGGAAGGTCTGCGGGCTGATGCCCTAGGTTGGGTTAATTCCTCCTCCTCGTGTGCCAGGCTCAGCCTGATACAATTTAAGGTGGTTCACAGAGCTCACTTGACGGGGGCGAGGTTGAGTACGTTCTTTGGGGTAGAGGACAGATGTGGAAGGTGCTCAGGGAATCTGGCGAACCATGTCCATATGTTTTGTTCATGCCCGGCACTGGAGGGGTCCTGGAGAGGAGTGGCGGGAGCAATATCTCAGGTGGTGAAAGTCCGGGTCAAGCCAAGCTGGGGGCTAGCAATATTTGGAGTAGTGGATGAGCCGGGAGTGCAGGAGGCAAAAGAGGCTGGTATTCTGGCCTTTGCGTCCCTATTAGCCCGGCGAAGGATCTTGCTAATGTGGAAGGAGGCGAAGCCCCCCAGCGTGGAGGCCTGGATAAACGACATGGCTGGGTTCATTAAGCTGGAGAAGATAAAGTTTGCCTTGAGAGGGTCTGCGCAGGGGTTCCACAGGCGGTGGAACAGGGTGGGGGGGGGGGGGTCCTGTGAAGGGGGGGGGGAGGGTTTGCCCAGGGGGTGTTGAGCAAGAGAACACATGAAAGTTTTGGGAAACTGGCACGTACGGGAGAGAGCAAGTTTACAAAGCTATGTAACATATCGTTTTACCATGTATATATCTTGCTATGTGCGATTTCTTTCTATTTTGGTATGAGGGGGGGGGTTTATTGTTTGTAAGGGTGAAAAATTGTGTTAAAAAACTTTAATAAATATATTTTTTAAAAAAAGATAAAGGGGGTTCCTGATGCGATGAGCCACATGAAGCCAATTGCCCCCTACACCTGTGGCAAACCTGCTATCTGGACAAACCCCATGGACCTGGCCTTTATTTCTTATTTTATTTTTTAACTGTGGGGCGCTGATGGTACTAAGGGTTAAGGGCTAATTAGTATAACGAGCATGAACCTCAGGATACAAACTGGGCACAATCACTGCTAATAGGCACTCTGCTTACTCAGGCTGGAGATTTCTGAGAGCTCATTGACATCTTCCCTCCATACTTTAGTTTACTGGATTGCTAATCCTTAGGCAGTCCCAGACCACCTCCCTAACCTCCCCCCCCACCTCGGAGGGGGTTCCAAGTTGCACTGACCTATGGGGTCCCATCCACCCTGCTCATTTGGCTAGGCTGCATGGCAATGATCACATGCGTCCCGCACCTACTCCGGTGAGACACCCCTGCCCCGGACTCCTATACCCAGCAAGCAGACACTCTTACCACCGCTAACGGACTCGTGTTGCACCAGCAGCAATTTTAGTGACCCACCCATGAGTAAAGCCAGTGACCACCAACCACTGCCCTCCTCTTTCTCCTACCCCCTCGAACACCACCAGGGCTGTCCAGTTGCCTCTGTGCCTTGCTCTCCCTGGTGCTCATTGGAGATAGTGGAGCCACCTCCTACTGCCCTCTCAGAGGAGATGATGCCCGGTTTTCATTTAAAAAAAAGCAATAGTGATTCGTGCCAGCAGGTGCATGGGAAGATTTGTTGAGGGCAAGGGATGTAACGTTAAGCCCGTTAAGTATATTCTAATAGGTTCAAATTCATGCAAATCAGGTTCATACTCTATACGTCATCAGGGGGAAGCTGGGATGATCGCAATCGGAAATATTAACCAGCACAAATCCCGTTTTTGGCCTCTCGTGAGATTTAGCGGTCATTACGGGCTTTGTACCCGCAGCTCACATAGCTGCTAAATCACGCCCTGTATGTTAAAATTTATTTCAACTGTTTTTTTGGGAAGATCAGATGAACAAGAGGACAAAATAAGCTAATTTGTGGGAAGTTCCAACTCAAGACAAGCTCTCATCTTTAAATTCAGGGTCAATTTCAAATTGCATGTTTTTCAGAGACTACAGTGTTACATAGTCAACGTCAGGTCTAAACCACATATCCTCTTCATAAGGCTAACATTAAAAAAAATTTATTTTTTTAATAAATTCTAATTTTCACATTTGCTTCAAAAATGTACACCCCACCCACAGGCAGTAAATGGTAACATATACAAAATCAATCCCCTTAACAATACCAATGATCCCATCCTCCCACCACCCCAAACAACGGCCCACCTGTCAATATATTCATCCAATAAACCAAACCCTCCCACGGTGGAAACAAAAAACAAAAGAGAAAAAGAAAAAGGAGTCCGGGACCGCCCATGGTCACCATTGACCTATAGAGTCCACTCCCTCTCCCCCCCCTACACTCAACGCCATCCAGCCTCTGAAAGAGTACCATACATGATACCCAAGAGTTGTACACCCCCCCCACCCCCAAGTCTACAGCTCCTCCCGTCCACTGCCTCTTGTAAAACTCCTCCCCCTAACCACGGTTCCTTCCCCCCAACTTTTGACCCCGGCTAGACCACTCGGACCCTGTTCTGTCAGGCTCCGATGGCCGCAGCCCCTCCCCCCACCTCACTCCCGTTCACTGGCCGGCTTAAACCGGCCAGCGTGGAGGTCCCCGCACGGGGCCCTTTCCCCCTTGCCCAGCCCTAGGAAAGCCCAGGGATCCCCTTTTAGCACACAAACCCCGCATATCCATCTACACCCCAAAGAGCCCTCATGTCGAGTGAAAGTCCCATCACTTCCCTTGTCCAAATATATACAATATTGGCTCCTTTAGCCCCTAAACCCGCGCGCAGTGAAACAAAAAAGAAGAAAATACAGTCATGAGGTTACATCGGCACATGGCCATTTCTCAATTTGTCAGTTCTGCCACAGTCCTTCTGCCTTCGCGAACTCCTCCGCTGCTTCCGCCGTTCCAAAATAAAAGTCCTTGAGCTTATCAGTCACCTTCAGCTTCGCTGGATATACAATGCCGCACCTGCACCTTGCTAATGTACAGTGCCCTCTTCACCCGGTTGAAGGCAGCCCGCCTCCTCGCCAGCTCCACCGTAAAGTCCTGGTATACACGTATACTAGCTCCAGCCCACTGCACCACCCGCTTCTGCTCGGCCCAGCTCAGGACCTTCTCCTTCACACTGTACCTACGGAAGCACAGAGTCACTGCCCTTGGTGGCTCACTCACTTTTGGTACAGGCCTCCACGACAGATGAGCCCGATCCAGTTCATATCGGGAGGGATCCTCCCCCTCCCCCAATAGTTTCGCCAGCATCGCAGCAAAATGCCGGCCTCGGTCCTTCGGGCAGCCCCACAATCCTCAAATTCTGTCGCCTGGATCTGTTTTCCAGGCCTTCCATTTTTCCTCGCAGATCCTTGTTAATGTCCATCACCTTCCGCATCTCCTTCCCCATCGAGGCAAGTTGATCAAAATGCTGCAATAACGTCTCCTCCACTTCCTTCAGCGCCTCCTCTTGCTCTCGCACCTCCGCCACTCCGCTCGCCACCGCCGTCATCACCGGGGAAATCGCCTCCTCCACCAGTGCACTCAAAACCTCCCTCATCTCCTTCCTCACCGTCTCCATCCATTTCGCAAACTGCGCAAACTGCTTTTCGAACTTCGCAGCCATCACCTTAGTTATTCCTTCAGCCGTAAGCACTGATGCCTCCCCTGGTGCTCCAGCCTCCATTTTCTTTACTGGCCCCGCGGTGACCTTTCCACTCCCCAACAGACTTTCAGCCGCTTTTTTCACGGCTGTTCTTTTGCTGGTCTTCAACATTCTTCTCCGCTGTGCTGTCTCCCGGCTTTTACTGCCTTCGCTGGCCCTAGGACCGGGCGTTAACCCCCGAAAATGCTGATCCCGAACGGGAGCCCTCCAACACGCGGCTGCCTCCCGCCCACCGTCACCGGAAGTCCTCATAAGGCTAACTTAACGTGCACATCGTTTGGACACTGGGAGAAAACCAGAGCACTCTGGTTTGAAGAATCTATCATCAAGGAAGAAATAGCGAGGCATCTGGATGGAAATTGTCCCATTGGGCAGACGCAGCATGGGGTCAGAAAGGGCAGGTCGTGCCTAACTAATTTAGTGCAGTTTTTTGAGGACATTACCAGTGCAGTAGATAACGGGGAGCCAATGGACGTGGTATATCTGGATTTCCAGAAAGCCTTTGACATAGTGCCACACAAAAAGTTGCTGCATAAGATAAAGATGCATGGCATTAAGGGTAAAGTAGTAGCATGGATAGAGGATTGGTTAATTAACGGAAAGCAAAGAGTGGGGATTAATGGGTGTTTCTCTGGTTGGCAATCAGTAGCTAGTAGTGTCCCTCAGGGATCAGTGTTGGGCCCACAATTGTTCACAATTTACATAGATGATTTGGAGTTGGGGACCAAGGGCAATGTGTCCAAGTTTGCAGACGACACTGAGATGAGTGGTAAAGCAAAAAGTGCAGAGGATACCGGAAGTCTGCAGAGGGATTTGGATAGGCTAAGTGAATGGGCCAGTAATTATAGGCCAGTGAGCTTAACTTCGGTAGTAGGGAAGATGCTGGAATCTATCATCAAGGAAGAAATAGCGAGGCATCTGGATGGAAATTGTCCCATTGGGCTGACGCAGCATGGGTTCATAAAGGGCAGGTCGTGCCTAACTAGTTTAGTGGAATTTTTTGAGGGCATTATCAGTGCAGTAGATAACGGGGAGCCAATGGATGAGGTATATCTGGATTTCCAGAAAGCCTTTGACAAGGTGCCACACAAAAGGTTGCTGCATAAGATAAAGATGCATGGCATTAAGGGGAAAGTAGTAGCATGGATAGAGGATTGGTTAATTAATAGAAAGCAAAGAGTGGGAATTAATGGGTGTTTCTCTGGTTGGCAATCAGTAGCTAGTGGTGTCCCTCAGGGATCAGTGTTGGGCCCACAACTGTTCACAATTTACATAGATGATTTGGAGTTGGGGACCAAGGGCAATGTGTCCAAGTTTGCAGACGACACTAAGTTGAGTGGTAAAGCAAGAAATGCAGAGGATACTGGAAGTCTGCAGAGGGATTTGGATAGGCTAAGTGAATGGGCTAGGTTCTGGCAGATGGAATACAATGTTGACAAATGTGAGGTTATCCATTTTTGTAGGAATAATAGCAAAAGGGATTATTATTTAAATGATAAAATATTAAAACATGCTGCTGTGCAGAGAGACCTGGATGTGCTAGTGCATGAGTCGCAAAAAGTTGGTTTTCAGGTGCAACAGGTGATTAAGAAGGCGAATGGAATTTTGTCCTTCATTGCTAGAGCGATGGAGTTTAAAACTAGGGAGGTTATGCTGCAATTGTATAAGGTGTTAGTGAGGCCACACCTGCAGTATTGTGTTCAGTTTTGGTCTCCTTACTTGAGAAAGGACGTACTGGCACTGGAGGGTGTGCAGAGGAGATTCACTAGGTTAATCCCAGAGCTGAAGGGGTTGGATTACGAGGAGAGGTTGAGTAGAATGGGACTGCACTCGTTGGAATTTAGAAGGATGAGGGGGGATCTTAGAGAAACATATAAAATTATGAAGGGATAAGATAGGATAGATGCGGGCAGGTTGTTTCCACTGGCTGGTGAAAGCAGAACTAGGGGGCTTGGCCTCAAAATAAGGGGAAGTAGATTTAGGACTGAGTTTAGGAGGAACTTCTTCAGCCAAAAGGTTGTGAATCTATGGAATTCCTTGCCCAATGAAGCAGTAGAGGCTCCTTCATTAAGGGTTATGGTGTTTGGGCTGGAAAGTGGAGCTCAGTCCACAAAAGATCAGCCATGATCTCATTGAATGGCAGAGCAGGCTCGAAGGGCCAGATAGCCTACTCCTGCTCCTAGTTCTTATGTTCTTATGTCCACTCGGAGGACACTCACGCAGACACGAGGAGAACGTGCAGACTCCACACAGTCACTCAAAGTCAGAATCGAATGTGGGTCCCTGACACTGTGAGGCAGCAGTGCTAACCACTGGGCCACCATGCCGGTGAGAAAAGCAGCTGAGAAAATTGACCCAAAATGTTTCACACCCATGTGAACTGTGCTGTTAGCTCTCATCAGCTGCTTGGCAGTCGCACTTCACCAACTGTTAAAGAGCCAAGAAATGAAGGTGGTTTAAGTGAGGCTATTGAAAAAAGCTCAGCTTTATTTTCTGCATGTGAACTTTGGTGCTAGACAGACCTACTTGTGCGAAATGCCACATTTGGGCTCTCTTGAGTGACAATTAATGTTGCTTTTATTATGGGTTTAAAACTCAAACTTCCAAATGCCTAGAAATACTAACAAGTAAAGCTTTGCATATTAATTATCCTACTTTCTGGAACTCTTCCCATTATACACACATACAAGCTCAACAGTTGACCTTGTTTAACCACATTCGTTGGAGCACATTACAAACTACTGGCTTGGCAAATGAAAATCCAGGTATCTTCGTGTTCCCTGTAACCATAAGTATCAATTTCTTAAGTTGCCTGCTGTTTTTTTCAATTGTATTAAGCTGCATTCTGCCACTGATTCATCTAAAAATGCTTTTAAAAAAATAAAATGGACACCTCTTTGCAGCTTTTTAATTTTGAAAGGGGTGCTGATACTTGTATTACATATTGTATTGCTGCTGCATTCAATGTCAAAACATACTCAACCTGAATTCTACACTTCTTGTGATCGGTGTTTTCATAGTTTCAGTGCTAAAATTTCCTCCTGGCTCGAAGAATTCTGCAATAACGGTACCACAGAACTAGGGGGCTTGGCCTCAAAATAAGGGGAAGTAGATTTAGGACTGAGTTTAGGAGGAACTTCTTCAGTCAAAAGGTTGTGAATCGATGGAATTCCTTGCCCAGTGAAGCAGTAGAGGCTCCTTCATTAAGGGTTATGGTGTTCGGGCCGGAAAGTGGAGCTGAGTCCACAAAAGATCAGCCATGATCTCATTGAATGGCAGAGCAGGCTCGAAGGGCCAGATCTCCTGCTCCTAGTTCTTATGTTCTTATGTCCACTCGGATTAAACCCACTAAACCATTACCACAGGAACATCGTTCTTTCTTTCAATTGTCCATGGAGATATCTAACAGTTCTAGCCACATGGCCGTTGCAAATTTCTATGGTCAAAAGTGACTGATGCACAAACACCTGTTACAATACTCACCAAATTGATCTACACTCCTCAAATATCCGATTAATGTTCTTCCATCCCGAAGTACCACTAAATGTTTTTCTATCAGAGAAAAAAGATATTTTAGGTAATATAATTAATAAGGGTCCTGTTAAACAACATTCTTGAAAACTAATAGGCATTCACTATTCTTAATCGTGCAGTACTTCACCACAAGTGCACAAAAGGGCTGGTTTAGCACAGGGCTAAATCGCTGGCTTTGAAAACAGACCAAGGCAGGCCAGCAGCACGGCTCAATTCCCGTACCAGCCTCCCCGAACAGGCGCCGGAATGTGGCGACTAGGGACTTTTCACAGTAACTTCATTTGAAGCCTACTTGTGACAATAAGCGATTTTCATTTCAAGTGCACTCTGGAATCCTAAGTTCCATCCCCAAACAACAATAAACAGAAATGGACATCTCACCACTGGACAGTACAACAGAAACAGGATTTGCTAAAGGCACTGGCTCAAATTTGAGACAAGTATTCTGTTTCTGTGCCGTACAATTCTAAACTCTGAATAAACCATCATTAACGCCTTGAACTTACACTGTGCAAAGGTTAGCACATGATGCCTGAAATTCGTTTGTCTGCAATCTTAACTAAGGAATTAACCAGTGAGCTTCCAGTCTCATATTTTCTCCATCACAAAAACTGCCTGTTGGGTGGCACAGTGGTTAGCACTGCTGCCTCACAGCGCTGAGGACCCGGGTTCGATCCCGGCCCCGGGTCACTGTCCATGTGGAGTCTGCACATTCTCCCCATGTCTGCGTGGGTCTCACCTCCACAACCCAAAGATGTGCAGAGTAGGTGGACTGACCACATTGAATTGCCCCTTAATTGGAAAAAATAATTGGATACTCTAAATTGAAAACAAAAGTGCCTGCTGCTTTCTCTGTAACTTAACCCACCTCCATCACTGCCAATCTTCTGATGAAACCCTCATCCATCACTTTGTCACGTTTAAACTCAACCGTTGCCATGCTTTCCCGGTTGGCCTCCCACCCTTCCCCTTCTTCAACCTTCAGCTCGTCCAAAACTATTCTGCATGTATAATATCCATAACCCAGTCCCGTTCACTACCCTGTCCTTGCTGACTAACATTGGCTAATGCAGCTCAAACATATACATTTTATTTTGTGGGAGGAAACCGGAGTGCCAGTTGGAAACCCATGCAGACACAGGGAGAACGTGCAGACTCCGCCGCCTCTTATTGATGTTTCTTCAATAAAGATATAATAATCGCCAAACAATTTAGAATCCAAAGCATTCCAATAAAGTTCAATATGGAGAATTGTGAGGTGATACATTTTGGTAGGGAGAACATGGAGAGACAACATAAAACAAGGGATAAAATTCTCTTTTTTTTTAAATTTAAAGTAACCATTTCATTTTTTTTCCAATTAAGACCAATTCACCTATCCTACACATCTTTGGGTTGTGGGGGTGAGACCCACGCAGACACGGGGAGAATGTGCAAAGTCCGCATGGACAGTGACTCGGGGCTGTGATCGAACCCGGGACCTCGGTGCTGTGAGGCAGCAGTGCTAACCACTGAACCACCGTAGCGTCCTAGTTGTAAAATTTTTAAAGGGGTGCAGAAGTAGAGGGATCTGGGTGGATAGGTGCTTAGATCATCGAAGGTGGCAGGTCAGGTGGAAAGAGCAGTTAATAAAGCATATAGCGTCCTGGGCTTTATTAATGGGAGCATCGGGCTCAAGAGCAAGGAGGTTACCCTGAATTTATATAAGACACTGATTAGTGAGACTTCAGCTGGAATAATGTGCACAGTTCACACTAGAGGAAGATGTGAACACATTGGAGAGAGTGCAGAAGAACTTTACAAGAATGGTTCCAGGAATGAGAAACTTCAGTTATGAGGATAGATTAGAGAGGTTGGGGCTGTTCTGCTTGGAGAAAAGAAGGCTAGGAGCAGATTTGATAGAGATGTTCAAAATCATGAGGGGACAGGCCAGAGTCGATAGGGAGTAAACGTTCCCGCTTGTAAAAGGGCCCAGAATGAGGGGAACAGATTAAAAGTGATTTACAGATACTGAGGTGAAGCCGGACCCTATGGTGGCAATCTCTGTGGTGTCGGAGGGGAAGGGGGCCGATGTCGTGGCCTTCGCCTCTCTGGTTGCCCAGCAACGGATTCTTTTGAATTGGTGGTCGATTACTCCATCAGGGGTTGCAGCTTGGCTGCGGGATTTATATCAGTTTCTCCGGTTAGGGGCCCCCCCACACTCTCTTATAGGTACCCCCACTTTCAGGACCCCGACCATTCACCTCCGCAACCACCCAGAGGCCCCTACTTACCTGCACTGCACTGCATTCCCATCCCCACCCTTCATTACTCCCCACTCCACCCTCCTTTCATGGGCATGGCCCCTCTCAGGCCCTGACCCATGGCAGTGTCACCCTCGCACCTGGGCCACCTGGCACTGCCACCCTGGGAGTGCTTCTGCTGGCTTTGCGGTGCCACCCATGCACCTTGGCAGTGCCAAGGTGGCAGTGCCAAGGTGTAAGTGGGCAGGGCCAAGGTGCTCACATTCTAGGGAGAGAGCCAGGGGGCCACCCAGCCTTATCCCTGACACCCAAAGGCCTCCAATGACCTGGGAGATCCCCCCGACTGCTGTTCTGTCTGGTCCGCATTTGTATGGTCCAGTACTGAACAGCGCCCAGCTGAGGCCTCCCTTGGGGGGTGGGGTGGATTCTGGGTGGCTGGTAGATCGTGGGTAAGTACGCTTAAGTAGGTTTGACACCTACTTAAGCGCACGCAGCGAAGGGGTGGGCACCGCCTCGCAGGACTTGGGTAGATCCCGCAAGGTATCGTGGCTGCCAGGAAGCCCATGGGAGGCTTCACCCAGCATCTACCGGCCATGTCACACTCCCAGTCGGCGCGACGTGACCGGTAGATTGTGCTCCTGATGTGAGAAAAAACTTTTTCACACAAGTGGTTCGGGTCTGGATGGCATTCAAGAGGGCATTTGATGATTTTTTGAATAGAAATAACTTGCTTCAAACAATATAAAGCAAATGTTTTCAAGTCCAAAGCCACTGTCTTTCGGCTCTGCCACAAACTCTGTCTGCTTGCATTGATTCCATCATTTTTCCTGGCAACTCTCAGATGCTGAACCAGTCTTTGCAACTTAGGTGTTTTTTTTTAAACCCTAAAATGATGTTCTAACCACTGATCTGCATCACTAAGACCACCACCTATAACATCTTTCCGCTCTTTTTCTGCCTCAACGTGCCGGTTGTTGAAAAGCTTATCCATGCCGTTGTTACCTATAGTCTTGGCTGGCCTCACATTCAACCCTCTGCAAGGTATTCCAAAAGTCTGCTCCCCTGTCTTGGCTTGCAGCAGTGCCATTCCCCTATTACCTCTCTGCTCACTACACTGGCTTCTGGTTAAGCAATACCTTGATTTTAAAATTCTTATCCTGGTTTTCAAATCCCACCATGGTCTCGCCTCTCCCTCACTTTGTAATCTCCTCCATTCCTCAGATACCTGCACTCCTCTAGTGCTGATATCTTAAACATTCCTGATTTAATAATTATTATTATCATCACTGGCCATGTCTTCAGCTGCATCGACCTTAAGCTCTGGAACTCCATCCATACACTTCTCCACCTTTCCTGTTTTACAACTCTCCCCTGTTTTATGACCCTCCTGAAATCCAACTTCATATTGCCGTCAGTGGTCCAATGTCAGAAATCACTATGTAACACTGTTTTGAATGTTGGAGGTCTTGTGGCACAGCAGTCACGTTCCTGAGCTAGAAACCTCAAGGCCCGCTCCACGTCTTGATGACCATGGAAGGCCCATACATAGCATGGGCAAACAGATTGATTATCAACCTGCAAATCCTTCCAAATACACCTATAGCGGGCAGTAAGAGTGGGAGAGTATTCTGGTTACCCAGAACCTGCAGAAGGTAATGGTTTCTTGCCAAGCTTAACCATGGACCATAATTTGGAGGTCCATGATCGCCAATGGTACCTGAAGAGAGAGAGAGAGAGAGAAGCACCGTGGGACATTTTATTACTTCAAAGGCACCACAGAAACACAGGTTGTTGTTGCAAGATACAGGCTGCTGTCAATATTGAATTAATGAACTGGTTTTCAAAAAGATTGCTCCTTTTATATATTAAGCCCTCCAGGGTCAAATATAAGGACAAAGCACTCATTTTAGCAATAAGATACAAGATATCCCTTTGAAATTTTGAACACAGGTTGAATGCAGAACCCATTCCAGTAGGTATTGTCATTTTTGCTGCTACATCGATTGAAAACGTTTCTAGTTCTGTACATTCAAAAGCATTGCCTCGATGAAAATTGGCATCTTTCAATTTAAAACACAACAAATTAACTGATCTGAAATTCAGCAATCTGTCACTTACACAACGGCCATTATTATGAAAATGGTCCACAACAGTTTGGATTTGCTCTATCCTGAACAAAAAAAGTTTACCAAACATTTTTGTGACCCTTTAACTCACACTAAGTAAACAAGCAGAAGAAAAAACTATTTTATTTGCAAACAATGTCATGTGGGATTAAGGCACCAGCAGCATGCTGCATGCCAACATTTTGTGAGGAGTTTCCTTCATGTGGCGAGAAAATCTGAAAGCAGATACATTTGGAAAAACACAGTATTTCATAGTCCAGGGAGAACACTCCATCTCCGTGCACTGCCGATGCGGCAGTAACTGTGTCCGTGTGGAATGCAACTTAGCAAGGCTGTCGATTTGGAAATAGTTCATGATCTGTGGAATGACCTTGTGCGTCATGCAACTAAAGAAACTTCCTTCTGATTAAATATTCCCACAACTGTTTTTGACTCCTGATACGCAGCATTTTTCAAAAACTCCTTTCAACTTCCCCAGCCGTTGTTAATATCTCCTCCTTTGGTTCAACATTCATTTATTCATCATTACACCTCTGTGAAATGCTTTGGTTTAATTTTCTATATTAAAAATAAATGCCTTTCTATGCACTATATCAATGAAAATTGTTTCAATTGGAGAAGAAACAGTGTTAACGTGAGGCTGAGTAGAAAAAGAGCATTTGATGCTAAACTCTTGAACTGGCATTAGCAAGTCCCATCAGTGGGGTTGCAGAACCTGGGCCCACCATTTTATTAAAGCAAATCATATTTTAAAGGCAGAAATAATATTTATACTTTTATATGGGCATCTGAATTGTCACCAGTCAGCTCTCCTGCATGGAAAGAAAGAACTGACCAGCTTTCCTGTGTTTTCATGAAGCAAAAAAGGGCTGGAGGCGTTTTCTCAAATCAAAAGTTAGATTTAAGGGTTTTGACTTACTACAGAGTGTATTCACCCAAGTTTTTTTTAATTCACCCAAGTTTAAAAAGAAAAGGGTTGAAGTGAAAGGCAGCTAATGAGGTAAACTTTAATATTGACAGGGTTTGTCTGGCCTAGGCCTAAGCCTTCCTGTTGTGTTGTGAACATGGCGACAGAGTCACAGGCAGCCGTCAGGTTTTTAAATCAGAAAGCTGCAAGGGTAAACTTTCGTCAGGCTCAGAGTGCCGGGGAATAGTCAGAAGCTATTTTATTTAAGCTTAGTAAAATTACCCACTGACGGAAGAGCTTGTGGTATTAGCTTGTCCATTATTTATTCATATTTTTGTGAAGAACAAGTTATACCGAGCCAGGCTTCCTTTGGTGAAGGGTGCCATTGTTGATATCTGGCTTCCTGATGCAAATGTTGTCCGGCTCTGTCTGCAGTATAATAAAGGCTGCTAGAATTGTCCCCATTTTCTCTACAAACAGGGCCGGTACCTTTTAATTCGATTACTCAGACAGACTCAGACGGTATTGTTCCCTGTACTTGTAGACTTGGAACGACTGCCAAACAACATTTTCCACTGAAAGAAAAGATTAGTAACTGCTCCCACCTTCCCCAGTGCTGATACCAGTGCTCCATGAATCAAAACCCATTTCTCCCACACTAATCTCAGAGCCACGCATCTTACTTACCCACGCTCTTGGTCAGGTAATGATCCATTGACCTTTGGGAGTTTGCCTCCCAAAGAGAAGGAATTGGTGGAGGGAAGGACAGGATTAGCAGCGAAACATTCCAGGATTTAGATGTTTCAGGCAGGATAGAGGGTGATGTAAAAGGGGTGGCGGAGTTGCGCTATTGGTTAGGGTGAATATCACAGCTATACTGCTGGAGGACACCTCAGAGGGCAGCGAGGCTATATGGGTAGAGATCAGGAATAAGAAGGGTGCAGTCACTATGTTGGCGGTTTACTACAGGCCTCCCAACAGCCAGTGGGAGGTAGAGGAGCAGGTAGGTAGACAGATTTTGGAAAGGAATAAAAGCAACAGGGTTGTTGTGATGGGAGATTTTACCTTCCCCAATATTGACTGGGACTCACTTAGTGCTAGGGTCTTGAATGGGGCAGAGTTTGTAAGGAGCATCCAGGAGGGCTTCTTAAAACAATAATTGGATAGTCCAACGAGGGAAGGGGCTGTACTGGACCTGGTATTGGAGAATGAGCCCGGCCAGGTGGTAGAAGTTTCAGTAGGGGAGCATTTCGGGAACAGTGACCACAATTCAGTCAGTTTTAAAGTGCTGGTGGACAACGAAAAAAGTGGTCCTAGGATGAATGTGCTAAATTGGGGGAAGGCTAATTATAACAATATTAGGCGGGAACTGAAGAACATAGATTGGGGGTGGATGTTTGAGGGTAAATCAACATCTGACATGTGGGAGGCTTTCAAATGTCAGTTGAAAGGAATTCAGGACCGGCATGTTCCTGTGAGGAAGAAGGATGAATATGGCAACTTTCACGATCCTTTGATAACGAGAAATATTGTAGGCCTCGTCAAAAAGAAAAAGGAGGCCTTTGTTAGGGCTAGACGGCTGGGAACAGACTAAGCCTGTGTGGAATATAAGGAAAGTAGGAAGGAACTTAAGAAAGGAGTCAGGAGGGCTAAAAGGGGTCACAAAAAGACATTGGCAAATAGGGTTAAGGAAAATCCCAAGGCTTTTTACACGTACATAAAAAACATGAGAGTAACCAGGGAAAGAGTTGGCCCACTGAAGGACAGGGGAGGGAATCTATGTGTGGAGCCAGAGGAAATGGGCGAGGTACTAAATGAATACTTTGCATCAGTATTTATCAAAGAGATGGAATTGAGTCTGGAGAAGGGTGTGTAGATAACCTGGGGCACGTTGAGATCCAAAAAGACAAGGTGTTGGACATCTTGAAAAATATTAAGGTAGATAAGTCCCCAGGGCCTGATGGGATCTACCCCAGAATACTGAAGGAGGCTAGAGAGGAAATTGCTGAGGCCTTCACAGAAATCTTTGGATCCTCACTGTCTTCAGGTGATGTCCCGGAGGACTGGAGAATAGCCAATGTTGTTCCTTTGTTTAAGAAGAGTAGCAAGGATAATCCAGGGAACTACAGGCCGGTGAGCCTTACGTCAGTGGTAGGGAAATTACTGGAGAGAATTCTTCGAGACAGGATCTACTCCCATTTGGAAGCAAATGGATGTATTAGTGAGAGGCAGCATGGTTTTCTGAAGGGGAGGTCATGTCTCACCAATTTGATAGAGTTTTTCGAAGAGGTCACAAAGATGATTGATGCAGGTAGGTCAGTGAATGTTTTCTATATGGACTTCAGTAAGGCCTTTGACAAGGTCCCTCATGGCAGACTGGTACAAAAGGTGAAGTCACATGGGATCAGGGGTGAGCTGGCAAGATGGATACAGAACTGGCTAGGTCATAGAAGGCAGAGAGTAGCAATGGAAGGGTGCTTTTCTGATTGGAGGGCTGTGACTAGTGGTGTTCCACAGGGATCAGTGCTGGAACCTTTGCTGTTCGTAGTATATATAAATGATTTGGAGGAAAATGTAACTGGTCTGATTAGTAAGTTTGCAGATGACACAAAGGTTGGTGGAATTGCGGATAGCGAAGAGGACTGTCAGAGGATACAGCAGGATTTAGATCGTTTGGAGACTTGGGCGGAGAGATGGTAGATGGAGTTTAATCCGGACAAATATGAGGTAATGCATTTTGGAAGGTCTATTGCAGGTAGGGAATATACAGTGAATGGTAGAACCCTTAAGGGTATTGACAGTCAGAGAGATCTAGGTGTACAGATCCACAGGTCACTGAAAGGGGCAACATAGGTGGAGAAGGTAGTTAAGAAGGCATACGGCATGCTTGCTTTCATTGGCCGGGGCATTGAGTATAAGAATTGGCAAGTCATGTTGCAGCTGTATAGAACCTTAGTTAGGCCACACTTGGGAGTATAGTGTACAATTCTGGTCACCACACTACCAGAAGGATGTGGAGGCTTTAGAGAGGGTGCAGAAAAGATTTACCAGGATGTTGCCTGGTATGGAGGGCATTAGCAATGAGGAGCGGTTGAATAAACCTGGTTTGTTCTCACCGGAACGACTGAGGTTGAGGGGCAACCTGATAGAGGTCTACAAAATTATGAGGGACCTAAAGAGTGGATAGTCAGAGGCTTTTTCCCAGGGTAGAGGGGTCAATTACTAAGGGGCATAGGTTTAAGGTGCGAGGGGCAAGGTTTCGAGGAGATGTACGAGGCACGTTTTTTACACAGAGGGTAGTGGGTGCCTGGAACTCGCTGCCGGAGGAGTTGGTGGAAGCAGGGGCAATAGTGACATTTCAGGGGCATCTTGACAAATACATGAATAGGATGGGAATAGAGGGGTACGGACCAAGGAAGTGGAGAAGATTTTAGCTTAGACGGGCAGCATGGTCAGCACAGGCTTGGAGGGCCGAAGGACCTGTTCCTGTTCTGTACTTTTCTTTGTCCTATAATTTCTCCCCTAGCAGAACCCTTTTTTTAGTCCTATTTATATCATTGGTACCTATGTGGACCACGACAACTGGATCCTCCCCCTCCCATTGGATGGTACTCTCCAGTCCAGGGCAGATATCTTGAACCTTGGCACTGGACAGACAACACCTCATTCTGGACTTTCATTCTTGGCTGCAGAGAACTGTATCTACCCCCAGTTACACTGTCCCCTACTACCACTACATCCCTATTAATTCCCCCTGCCTGAATGGCTTCCTGTATCACGCTCCATGGTCAGTCGCTCATCCACCATGCAGCTCCCACTTCCATCTATACAAGCTACAATAGCCTCAAGCTGGTGAAAACAAAAGATCCTCCACTTTTTGATCCCCATTCCTCACTCTTTTTCCTGACCATGGTAAAATCAGAAGGCCACAGCTTGCAGCTTTGACTCCGAACTCTCGCTGCTTTGATTTCCGAACTCTTGCTGCTTTGTCTGCTGAACCCTCGCTGCTTTGTCTGCCGAACCCTCGCTGCTTTGTCTGCCGGACTCCCGCTGCTTTGTCTTTCGAACTCTTGCTGTTTTGACTCCAGGATTCTTGCTGCTTTGTCTGCCGAACTCTCACTGCTTTGTCTGCCGGATTCTTGCTGCTTTGTCTTTCGAACTCTTGCTGCTTGTCTGCTGAAAAACTTTCTGCTTTGTCTTTTGAATTCTCGATGCTTTGCCGAACTCTCGTTGCTCTCTCTGCCAATCACTCCCTGCTTTGCTGAACTCTCGCTGCTTTGACTCTCCGCGGAACTCTTGCCGCATTGCGTAACTCTTGCTGTATTGCCTGCTGAACTCTCACTGCTTTGTCTGCCGGACTCTCGCTCCTTTGCCTCCCGGACTCTCGCTCCTTTGCCTGCCGGACTCTCGCTCCTTTGCCTGCCGGACTCTCGCTCCTTTGTCAGCCGCATTCTCGCTACGTTGTCTGCCGAACCCTTGCTACTTTGTCTGCCGAACTCTCGCTGCTTGGTTTGCCGAACTCTCGCTGCTTGGTTTGCCGGACTCTCGCTCCTTTGTCTGCCGGACTCCCGCTCCTTTGTCTGCCGGACTCCCGCTCCTTTGTCTGCCGGACTCCCGCTCCTTTGTCTGCCGGACTCCCGCTCCTTTGTCTGCCGGACTCCCGCTCCTTTGTCTGCCGGACTCCCGCTCCTTTGTCTGCCGGACTCCCGCTCCTTTGTCTGCCGGACTCCCGCTCCTTTGTCTGCCGGACTCCCGCTCCTTTGTCTGCCGGACTCTCGCTGCTTCGTCTGCCGGACTCCCGCTCCTTTGTCTGCCGGACTCCCGCTCCTTTGTCTGCCGGACTCTCGCTGCTTCGTCTGCCGAACTTTCGCTGCTTTTTCTGACAAACTCCAGAACACTCGCCGCTTCATCTGCCAAACTCTCGCTGCTTTGCCGAACCTCCGCTGCTTTGTCTGCCGAACCTTTACTGCTTTAAACACTTGCTGCTTTGTCTGCCGAATCTTGCTACTTTGTCTGCTGGACTCTCACTGCTTGTCTGCCGAATTTTCATTGCATTGTCTGCCGAATCCTCGCTGCTTTGCCTACCGAACCCTCGCTGTTTTGTCTGCCGGATTCTCGCTGCTTTGTCTGCCGAAGTCTCGCTGCTTTGTCGCCGAACTCTCGCTGCTTGGTCTGCCGAACTCTCGCTGCTTGGTCTGCTGAACTCGCGCTGCTTTGTCTGTCGAACTCTCGCTGCTTTGCCGAACTCTCATTTGCTTTGACTCCCGACCACTCGCTGCTTTGCCTGCCGAGGTTTCGCTGCTAAGACCCCGAACTCTCGCTGCTTTGTCTGCCTAACTCTCGCTGCTTTGTCTGCCTAACTCTCGCTGCTTTGTCTGCCGAACCCTCACTGCTTTGTCTGCCGGACTCTCGTTGCTTTGTCTGCCGACTTCCCGCTGCTTTGTCTGCTGAACCCTTTCTGCTTTGTCTTCCGAACTCTCGTTGCTTTGCAGAACTCTCACACTGTGTCTGCCGGACCCTCGCTCCTTTGTCTGCCGGACCCTCGCTCCTTTGTCTGCCGGACCCTCGCTCCTTTGTCTGCCGGACCCTCGCTCCTTTGTCTGCCGGACCCTCGCTCCTTTGTCTGCCGGACCCTCGCTCCTTTGTCTGCCGGACCCTCGCTCCTTTGTCTGCCGGACCCTCGCTCCTTTGTCTGCCGGACCCTCGCTCCTTTGTCTGCCGGACCCTCGCTCCTTTGTCTGCCGGACCCTCGCTCCTTTGTCTGCCGGACCCTCGCTCCTTTGTCTGCCGGACCCGCGCTCCTTTGTCTGCCGGACCCGCGCTCCTTTGTCTGCCGGACCCGCGCTCCTTTGTCTGCCGGACCCGCGCTCCTTTGTCTGCCGGACCCGCGCTCCTTTGTCTGCCGGACCCGCGCTCCTTTGTCTGCCGGACCCGCGCTCCTTTGTCTGCCGGACCCTCGCTCCTTTGTCTGCCGGAACCTCGCTCCTTTGTCTGTCGGACCCTCGCTCCTTTGTCTGCCGGACTCTCGCTCCTTAGTCTGCCGGACTCTCGCTCCTTTGTCTGCCGGACCCTCGCTCCTTTGTCTGCCGGACCCTCGCTCCTTTGTCTGCCGGACTCTCGCTCCTTAGTCTGCCGGACTCTCGCTCCTTTGTCTGCCGAACACTTGCTGCCTCGTCTGCTGAACTCTCGCTGCTTGGTCTGCCGAACCCTCGCTTCTTGGTCTGCCGAACTCTCGCTGCTTGGTCTGCCGAACTCGCGCTGCTTTGTCTGTCGAATTCTCGACGCTTTGCTGAACTCTCGTTTGCTTTGACTCCCGAACCTCGCTGCTTTGCCTGCTGAAGTTTTGCTGCTTTGAACCCCGAACTCTCTCTGCTTTGTCTGCCGAGCTCTCGCTGCTTTGCTGAACTCTTGTTTGCTTTGACTCCCGAACTCTCACTGCTTTGTTCCTTTATCAGAGGTACAAAGCCAGAGCTCAGAGTGTGGATAGTGGCAAAACCCTAATCCAGCTCCTTGCCTGCTCCAAAATCCAATTTGTTGTCCCCAAAACAGATCCAGGCATTATGGCTAACCTCACGCTCATCTTAATCAATCGCAACTTTGTTAGCGGATCTCTTACTGCTTTGCGGAGCTCTTGCTGCTTTGTCTGTCAAGCTCTCGCTGCTTTATCTGCCAAACTCTCACTGGTTGGCTGACAAACTCTCGCTGCCTTGTCTGCTGAAGTGACGCTGCTTTGCCAAACCCTCGCTGCTTTGTCTGCCGAACTGTTGCTGCTTTGACTGCTGAACGTTCGCTGCTTTGTCTGCTAAACCCTTGCTGCTTTATCTACCGAACTTACGCTGCTTTGTCTGCTGAACCCTCACTGCTTTGTCTGCCAAACTCTTGCTGCCTTTTCTGCCGAACTCTCGCTACCTTCTCTGCCGAACACTCGCTGCCTTCTCTGCCGAACTCTCGCTGCCTTCTCTGCCGAACTCTCGCTGCCTTCTCTGCCGAACTCTCGCTGCCTTCTCTGCCGAACTCTCGCTGCCTTCTCTGCCGAACTCTCGCTGCCTTCTCTGCCGAACTCTCATTCATTTGTCTTCCGAACCCTTGTTGATTTGACTCCTGAACCCTCACTGCCTTGTCGGCTGAACTCTCACTGCCTTTTCTGCTGAACTCTCACTGCTTTGTCAGCTGAACCCTTGCTGCTTTGTCTGCTGAACCTTCATTGCTTTGACTGCCGAACTCTCGCTGCTTTGTCTGCCGAACTCTCGCTGCTTTGTCTGCTGAACTCCCGCTGCTTTGTCTGCTGAACCTTCGTTGCTTTGACTGCCAAACTCTCACTGCTTTGCCTGATGAACCTTCGTTGCTTTGACTGCCGAAATCTCGCTGCTTTGTCTGCTGAACTCTCGCTGCTTTGACTCCCGAACACTCGCTGCTTTGTCTGCTGAACTCTCGCTGCTTTGACTCCCGAACACTCGCTGCTTTGTCTGCCGAAGTCTCGCTACTTATGACTCCCGAACTCTCGCTGCTTTGACTCCTGAACACTCGCTGCATTGTCTGCCGAACTCTCGCTGCTTTGACTGCCGAACTCTCGCTGCTTTGACTCCCAAATCCTCACTGCTTTGCTGAAGGGTCATTGGGCTGTTTCTTTCCACAAATGCTGCCTGAGCTGCTGAGCCGCTTCCAGCGTTTTTGTGTTTATTTTGGATTTCCAGCTTCCACAGTATTTTGCTTTTGTGTTGAAATTAAAAATGTCTCTCCTTGAATTATGTATTAAACAATGGAATCCACACCACTGACACCAGCTTGATTAGATGCAATTTACATTTAATTTCCCTTCAGAGGTATGGCTTGCTCATTAAGTGATTCATTCAAGGATTAAAGAATGAACTGTAGCTGTAATGCTTGATGTCTGGATCTTGCACAAATCTATAAACCACAATAATTTCCTCCATTCTTCATGCATCTAAGCAACAGTTATGATCCCTTCTCTCTGGAATAGAGGGGAAGGATCTAAATGTTGCAAAATGTGCTTAAGAGTAGCAATGGAAATAAAAAATGTGAGAAATGTAAAACAAGCTGTAGATTTGCTGGCACCCACTGTACACGATTACATGAAGTCAAAACTATCCCTAATGTGAAAGACCAGTTTTTGTCCTGCCTTTCTGCACAGTTTTTGGAGGGTCAAGTGCAGCATTATAATGATTGCAAGGGTTGGAAATCCTCAATTATTTTTGTGAACTCTTTCGGGAAGATACAACACTGGTCTGTACATACGGAGAAGGTCCTTGTTATTACCTCCCATTTGGGCAAAAGGAGAATTTCGTCAGCCTATCTATTTGTGCTGGAGAATGTTTTGCAGGTCACATTGTCTGAACTTTGAAGAAAGGGGGACACAAGACCTATAAAAGGAGACCCACCCATCAACGCCCAGATCCAGTACAGATAACACCAGAAGGGGAAATGGGAACAGCAGATAAAGGTTAACAGCTCCAGGGTTCCAGGTTTGATTCCCGGCTTGGGTCAGTCTGTGTGGAGTCTGCACATTCTCCCCGTGTCTGTGTGGGTTTCCTCCGGGTGCTCCGGTTTCCTCCCACAAGTCCCGAAAGACATGCTGTTAGGTAATTTGGACATTCTGAATTCTCCCTCTGTGTACCCGAAGAGGCGCCAGAATATGGCGACTGGGGGATTTTCACAGGAACCTCTTTGCAGTGTTAATGTAAGCCTACCCGTGACAATAAAGATTATCATTAAGTTGCCATGGGGGACAGCGGTCTATACCAATACTGAGCATATTTGAACTAGATGTAAAAGCACTAGATTTATAGAAGGCAGAAGTAATCAAAAGGGATTAGATTAATGCCAGAAACAGCAAGTGAGGATGTAAGAGTCAGAGGGCATGATCTACCGGCTGCTTTGCGCCCGAACAGAAGCGCGACATGGCCGGAGGATGACGGGAGAAACCTCCCGGTTTCCCGACAGCCAGTGTGCCTCGTGAGATCTACCCGGATGTTGCACGCCTCGCGATCAGGATTCCGCCCACAATGCGTGGCCAAGCCTCGCGCGTCTAAGTTGGTTTTAACCCACCTCGGTGTGCTCACCCGGGATCTACCAGCCTCCCGGCATCTAGCGGCTTCCCCAAATGGGCGCGTTCAGTACTGGCCCACACATCGTGGACCAATGGAACTTCATCCGGGGGGTCACTGAGGGTGATCGGAGGTCCCTGGGTGGTCAGGGACAGGGCAGGATGGCCCCCTGACCCTCTCCTGTAATGGGGGAACTTTGGCACTGCCAGGCTTGCACCTTGGCACAGCCACCCTGGCACTGCCAAGGTGCCCGGATAGCACTGCAAAGCCAGCATGAGCACTTCCAGGGTGCCAGAATGACAGTGCCAAGGTGCCCAGGTGCCAGGGTGGCACTGTCAAGGGTCAGGGCCTGGGGGAGCCATGCTCATGAAAGGATGGTGGGGGAGTATGAAGGGTAAGGGGGTGCAGGGCGGGTATGAATGGGCCATGGAAGGCTGGGGTGTGAAAGCTGGGGGGGGGGTCCTGGAAAGAGGGGGCCCAAATGGTGTTGATGGAAGTTCTGAAAGGGGGGGGGGCCCTCAGGGACTCCATAGTGGGAGTGGGGGGGGGGGGGGGGGTAATGCCCATGTGTGTGGGGGGGTGACATTGCCCATGGATGGGGAATGTGCAGGACCCACAAACCCTCTTTGAGATTAGGGCACCATTCCAAAATGATGACCCGATCTTTGAGTAGCCAGACTGGTCAGCGAGTTCAGCTGCCTCGTGATGGGAATAATTCTCAGTGTGGGCTTGACCAGGAAGAAACTCCCCAGGGCCCAAAAAGGTGACTAAAGGCGGTTAGATAGCGGCAGGGAACTCACCGACAGAGCCGGCGAGCAAATCCCAGCAAAACCCGCCACAAATTTCACTTAAAAACATTTCTGCCAGATCACACCCAGAATAGTAAGTATTAGCAATTTTCTCTTACACTAAACCTCTTAACATTGGTTAAGAGAATCTGCAGCACTATTTTGCCTTTTCTCAATATTCTTTTTTAAGTGTACAGCTGCCAGCAAAGTCAATGATTGGGCAGTGCCAGGTCTGTGTTCAGTAACTGAACAAAGTTAGATAAAGCAGGAATTGTTTACAACTGCTAATGGATGATAAGTTAGAGCTGCTTTAGCCAATCCCTCTGCATATGCAGGAAAAACAATAGCCAACCGAGGCATTTAGCCATTTTCTAAGCAACAGTCAGACAAAACAAGCAATAATCATGCCAATCAGCCGAAGGAAAAGCTCCAGAAAAATTGACCACAATATTTTCTCCAAGGAAAGTGGAACTTGGTAATGGCTCACTGCAAGTGGCGTGTGGAGAACATAAATGAGAAGGAACATCCAGTTTCTTCCAAATGTTGGACGGGAACGATCAGCCACATTATGCCCGAAAGGTGGCGCGCCGCAACGTGACCGGTAGATGCCAGGAGATCCCACTTCTGGGATCTACCCGGCTCGCCTCGCCTTGCGAGATCTAACCGCAATATGAACTTTCTGCCAAATATGCATATTAGGGTGAGACAGCTAGTCTCACTCTAATCTGCGTTTCTGAGTTCTAACCAAGGCGTGGGATCTAACTTCCTCACCTTGGAGACCTCAGGCAAGCGCCATTCAGTGTTGGTCTCCACAAACGGGGACCAGACGGAACGGCACACATAAGGGTCTCCCAAGGTATTGGAGGCCCCCTGGTGCATACCCACTGGGCAGGATGGAACTCTGGCACTGCCAAGGTGCTCAGATGGCACTGCCAGCTGGCAGGGGTATTGCCAGGGTGCTGGGCTGGCACTGCAAAGGTGTCAAGCTGGCATTTTGTGCATAGCAGTGTGATCGGGCTGGGGGATGCCGGGGGGTGGGGGGGGGGTGGGCTTTATGGTGAGTCGGGGCTTGGGGCGGAACTCGGTGGTTGCGTCAGGGGCTCGAGAGATCAGAATCGCTGCACTAAGGAGGTCTGGCGAGTAGAGCTCTTCAGTACAGAAAACGGGGCTAAGTGTGGCCTCGTCAGGGTGTTCCCCACCGAGGCCCCTGATCTACCTGGATGGGCGTTAGTTAGCAGGGTGTTTCTTGGTGCTCCAAGCACCTGGAAACACTTGGCTAATATCGCACGCTACGGGACTCTGTCCACATTCCCGTAGATCCTGCCCCGAGACTGGACAATTGAGTTTCGAATTAGCCGAATTATTTCATTGCATTTTTGTAGTTTTACACGCCCAAATCTTCCAGTCTCTGGATCAGTGGAAATCAGATGTATGACCAGAAATGCGAGTCAGGATCCTGTAGAAGTCTTGACACATGTAACGCTGTGGGAATTAACCAGGAAGTTTCAACTTCCAGTGGTTAATTCTCCTGTTCCCTAGGACCCTCCGTGAATGTTTCCGGCTTTGAACTGGAGACAGAGTCTTTGGACAATTCCATTTACTTATCTGAATGGTTACCCAGAAAATTTAGACAGAAAAACCTAGTCTAACTCCTAGGAAACTACTGGCCCCACCCTCCCTCCCCCAAATCACTCCCACTGAACTTCTCCAATTTTCCTCTGACCATACCCTCCTGACTAACCCCCTAACAACCTGATGACCCCCAGATCATATCACCTCACCCACTGCAACCCATCCCACCTGCCGCCCTACTTACCTACAACCTCACCACTCTACCCACCTACTCATTTATCCACTTACCTCATCCACCTTTCCACCCTACTCTTTCACTTATTCATCCACATACCCATTCACTAACACTCATTCACCAGTATTGAAACTGGCCCTTTAAACTTATTATACGGCAGCTGCTACTGTAAAAAGGCAGTGTCCTGTGTTAGGATACCAAACCAGACCAGACCCTACTATGTAGAAGGGATATTTCACTCCAGGAGTGATGACTCTGACTAATAGGTACCTTTTATGTTAAACTTTAATTTAAACACACAACCACATTAACATCAAAGAAATAGCTTTACAATTAACAGTTAAACAGTTCTTAAATAAAAGGAAAAAACTTTAATTTACGCCCTACACTGTCACTATAAATATTCCAAATAAGCAACCCCAATACAGTAAGGCAGCACGGTAGCACAGCTCCAGGGTCCCAGGTTCAATTCTCGGCTTGGGTCACTGTCTGTGTGAAGTCTGCACATTCTCCCTGTGTCTGCATGGGTTTCCTCTGGGTGCTCCGGTTTCCTACCACAAGTCCCGAAAGATGAGCTCTTAGGTAATTTGGACATTCTGAATTCTCCCTGTGTACCCGAACAGGTGCCTGAATGCGGCGACTAGGGGCTTTTCACAGTACCTTCATTGCAGTGTTAATGTAAGCCTATTTGTGACAATAAAGATTATTATTATATGCCACTTATAAATTAAGTTAACAGAACAGGTTTACTTGCTGAACTGTGCAGACCTTCGGAGAGAGATCCTTTCAAGAGTAGATCCAGTACACTTCTGTCTTATCAGACCTTTCTGCTCAACCTAACAGCATTTGGCAAAACTCAAAGCTACAAACCTGGCTCCTCCTATTGATTACATTATCTGTATCCCACTAAGATGTCCCATAACCTGCTTAGCTAGGACTGAGTACACAAAATTATTTACACCCCAAGGAATCACCAGCAATTGAAATAATGCTCCAATAGCCATCTATATGTAAACAAGTAAATGGTTAGAAACAATGGTTACCACACCTTTTATGACACCTTAATTACAGCTTTAGTACACACACCACCTGTACGTATTGAAATCAGGGTTTTTAAATACCATTATTATATGAAATATAGTATATAACAATTTCCACATTCATCACACTTGTCTTTCCACTCTCCCCCCCCACCCCCCCCCCCCCCCCCCCCCCGCCCCCCAAACTCTACTATGCTGTGTCAGAGCTCTCCAAGGAATGCTGCACTCTACATTTCTGGTGAAACTGGGCTCAGATGACCCAACTAAATATACTGACGGCATCGAGTCGGGGGTTTGGGGGGGGGGGGGGGGGGGGGGGGGGGAGGAAGTTTAAGCAGAGCAGTAATCTGACTGTCACGGAATATAGTTATGATTTTATAGATTTTAAGGACAACTATTATATAGGAAAGTTTCTGTTTGCAAACCTTTACATTGAGTTTAAAAGCCTTTTACAAAACGGAAGTATGGACAGCCAACACGGAACCTTTCTGTGTTAATTCAAAACTTGCCAGACTCAGAGCTGGCTACGAAGAGTCATTAAAATGCAAAAGACCCCTCCTTGGATGTCCAATAAATCTTCCAAACGATGTGAAAAACCCTTCTACTTCTGAGCGAACAGGAGACAGAAAGGAACCTCAAAGAACTACAATGCAATTGACCTATTTGCCTGGTAAAACAATGACTCCTTGAATATTATCACAGCAGCCATTTATTTGCTATTTGCCCTGTATAAGGGAGGCTTACAGAAGCCATCTTGGAAGGCAGGGTGCAGAACCCCCTGGAAGAACTCAGAGACATCCAAAACCTGCTTGCCCTGCTGAAACCATCTGAAAAAGGCAAACACCAACTAGTTGACTGCAAAAGCCATCACAGTTGCTAAACCAAAGCTCAAGTTTTAACCCCTTCCCTTTGGAAAGAAGGAATGAATGTAATAGGCGAGCAACGATATCTCACAGAGACTAATTTTTAATGGATTTTTTCCCCTTCATCTTTATTTTAATCCTTGCACCTGTGTTTTAGTTAATAACCTAATGAATTTTACTTAATTAATTTTCAGCAGTAGTTTCATAATAAATTAACCGTTATCTTGTTTACGAATAAAGCTTCACTGCTCGATTATTTTTTAATTAAATCACTCGCAAATTAAAAGAGGGTTACAGACAAACAAATTCCTTGCTCATGGGCCAGTTACGCAAATGCCTTTTACATGGTTGTGACACTGGCAATGATTCGCACATGATACCGGCCGATTCGAAGGAGGAGAACTAGTATTGCCTTCCAAAATTTTCTTTATTCGAAGTAGTAAATTGCATTGGGTGAAAAAACTGCAAAGCTGCTACGGTAAATATTTTTCAGCTATCAACTTACAACAGTGAGTGCTAGCGTGCACTTTGATGGCATTGATGGTAGAAGAGTAGAATATCATAACATTCTATGATGTGCTGTGCTCATCCAACACATCCGCACATACATATCTAGAATGGACTGACGTCTTAATCTTGAAGGCCTTACAGCATAAAGACGCAAAGCTTGTTCATTCTTGTAACAGAAGAAATCAATGTAAGCAAGCTCTTACTACATGGAAGCAAAGACATAATACAAGTAATTTTAAAAACTACTGCTACGGATGATCCATCCAAGGTTTAATATATTCTGATTTTTAATTTAAAATTGCAATATAACATTAACATCTACATCAGAACTGCAAAGCAAGATAATCCTCGCTCCCTCAAGAAAGGTTTTATTGCATTCCATCCTATAGGCTAAAGTCCTTATCCTAGCTTGGGGAGGGTATACAGCTAGGTACCTCAAAAAGGTTCAAACAGTATCACTGTGAAGGTAGGACGATGGGAACAAGAGTAGGTCACTTAGTCTCTCAAGTCTGTTGTGATTCAGTGGTTTTTAAAAATATATATATTTTATTCAAATTGTTTCCGGTCAAACAAAACAATACAAAGGTTTCCCTTTTTACAACAATAAAACAATATATATAACAGTGACTGTTTTAACAAATAAATAAATAATATATAAACTAAATGGCAACTGCCATAACAAAAATAATAACTCTCCAGAGATAAAATCAAACAATCCAATATACATAGCCTAATACAAATATCTATACAAAAACACCCCTGGGGACCTGCCCGAGCCCTCCCTTCCCCCCCACCCCCTCCCCCCTGGGTTGCTGCTGTTGCCTTCCCATTTCCTTTATCGTTCTGCGAGGTAGTCAATGAACGGTTGCCACCGCCTGGTGAACCCTTGAGCCGAACCCCTTAGTGTGAACTTTATCCGTTCTAGTTTTATAAACCCTGCCATGTCATTTATCCAGGTCTCTACGCCCGGGGGTTTGGCTTCCTTCCACATAAGCAATATCCTTCGCCGGGCTACTCGGGACGCAAAGGCCAAGACATCAGCCTCTTTCGCCTCCTGCACTCCCGGCTCTTCTGCAACCCCAAATATAGCCAACCCCCAGCCTGGCTCGACCCGGACCCCCACCACCTTCGAAAGCACCTTTGCCACCCCCACCCAGAACCCCCGCAGTGCCGGGCATGACCAAAACATGTGGGTGTGGTTTGCTGGGCTTCTCGAGCATCTCCCACACCTATCCTCTACCCCGAAAAATTTACTGAACCTTGCTCCGGTCATATGCGCCCTGTGCAAAACCTTGAATTGTATCAGGCTTAGCCTGGCGCACGAGGACAACGAGTTTACCCTACGTAGGGCATCAGCCCACAGCCCCTCCTCAATCTCTTCCCCCAGCTCTTCTTCCCATTTCCCCTTCAGCTCATCCACCATGATCTCCCCCTCGTCCCTCATTTCCCTGTATATATCCAGCACCCTACCATCCCCCACCCATGTCCCTGAGATCACTCTATCTTGAATCTCCTACGTCGGGAGCTGCGGGAATTCCCTCACCTGTTGCCTCGCAAATGCCCTCAGTTGCATGTACCGAAATGCATTCCCTTGGGGCAACCCATATTTTTCCGTCAGCGCACCCAGACTCGCAAACGTCCCGTCTATGAACAGATCTCTCAGTTGCACAACCCCAGCTCTCTGCCATGCTCCAAATCCCCCATCTATTCTCCCCGGGACAAACCTATGATTATTTCTTATCGGGGACCGCACCGAGGCTCCCGTCCTTCCCCTATGTCGTCTCCACTGCCCCCAAATTTTTAGCGTTGCCACCACCACTGGACTTGTGGTGTATTTCTTCGGGGAGAACAGCAACGGCGCCGTCACCAGTGCTTGTAGGCTGGTTCCTTTGCAGGACGCCATCTCCAATCTCTTCCACGCCGCTCCCTCCACTTCTCCCATCCACTTACACACCATTGAGATATTGGCGGCCCAGTAGCATTCACTTAGGCTCGGTACTGCCAGCCCCCCCTATCCCTGCTACGCTGCAAGAGCCCCCTCCTCACTCTCGGGGTCTTCCTGGCCCACACAAAACTCATGACACTTTTCTCAATTTTCTTGAAAAAAGCCTTCGTGACCATCACCGGAAGGCACTGAAACACAAAAAGGAATCTCGTGAGGACGACCATTTTGACCGCCTGCACCCTACCCACCAGTGACAGGGGCACCATGTCCCATCTCTTAAAATCCTCCTCCATCTGTTCCATCAATCTTGTTAAATTAAGCCTATGTAAGGTTCCCCAACTCCTGGCTATCTGAATCCCTAAGTACCTGAAATCTCTTATTACCTTCCTCAGCGGTAAATCATCTATTCCCCTGCGCTGCTCCCCCGAATGCACCACAAACAACTCACTCTTCCCCATATTCAATTTGTACCCCGAAAATTCCCCAAACTCCCTGAGTGTCTGCATTATCTCAGGCATCCCTCCACTGGGTCCGCAACATACAGCAATAAATCATCTGCATACAAAGATACCCGGTGTTCTTCTCCTCCCCTGAGTACTCCCCTCCACTTCCTGGAGCCCCTCAGTGCTATGGCCAGGGACTCAATTTCCAATGCAAACAGTAACGGAGACAAGGGACACCCCTGCCTCGTCCCTCTTTGAAGACGGAAGTAGTCAGACCTCTGCCTGTTCATGATCACACTCGCCACCGGGGCCCTGTACAGCAGCTGTACCCATCCAATAAACCCTTCTCCAAAACCAAATCTCCTCAGCACCTCCCACAGATAATCCCACTCCACTCCGTCGAATGCTTTCTCGGCGTCCATCGCCACCACTATCTCCGCCTCCCCCTCCCCCCTTGAAGCATTGCGCAGGTCAAGGACACACAGCCTGAGTGAGAGAGATACAGACCGAGTGAGAATTTGGTAATTTGGTGCAGTGAGGTAACTAGGAAAGGTAAGTGGTTCATCTAATTTTGCTGTTTTTCAGTTAAAAGTGCAGTGTAGATTAGTGTCTGATTGGCTGAAGCTGCCCCCACCCTAATTGCTGAGAGGCAGTTATCTGGCAGTCACCTGAGGCCTGTTAAGGGGCACAAAGGTACACATTGTTTTCTTCTCTTCGAAGTTTTAGTGTGAGTCATCCTAAAGTCTGTATAAAAGACAGACAGAAAGCGCACATTAGTAAGCATTGCGCAGGTCAAGGACACACAGCCTGAGTGAGAGAGATACAGACCGAGTGAGAATTTAGTAATTTGGTGCAGTGAGGTAATTCGGTGAAGAGTGGGAGAAGGTGCTTTTTCCCTACTGTTTTGTTCTCTCTCTTTCTTCGGGCCTAATTTTGGGAGCCGTTCGGAGGAGGAGGAGGAGCAGTCTCTGTGAGTATAAAAACCTAATGGAAACTTCCTGTTTTCCAGTTTTTCCCCAAAAGTGACGTCAGAGGGAAGCTGTGATCTGAGTGGTTGAGAGCAAATCTGCCCCAAATTTTAAAAAAAACACAGCTAAACTCATAAACTTAAATTAAACTAATTAATTAATTAATTAGTGATGGCTGGTCAGGTGATGTGCTTGAGCTGCTTGATGTGGGAGCTGGCAGATCCCATTGCGAGCTGCAGCGACCACATCTGCAGTAAGTGTTGGCTGCTCGAAGAGCTCCGGCTCAGAGTTGATGAGCTGGAGTCTGAGCTTCAAACACTGAGGCACATCCGGGAGGGGAAGACTTACCTGGACACTGTGTTTCAGGAGGCAGTCACACCTGTCAGAGTAAGTAGTTTAAATCCTGCCAGTGGCCAGGGACAGCAGGGTGTGACTGCAAGTCTGGTAGGTAAAGGGAACCAGCAGTCAGGAACTCAGGAGCCTCAGCCCTTGACTCTGTCCAACAGGTATGAGGCACTTGCTCCCTGTGTGGATGGCGAACAGGGCTGCAGGAAGGATGAGTCAGCTGACCAAGGCACCATGGTTCAGCAGGCCATTCAAGGGGAGGGAGTAAATAGGCAAGTTGTAGTTGTAGGGGATTCTATTATCAGGGGGATAGATAGTATCCTTTGTGAGCAGGATAAAGAGTCCCACATGGTATGTTGCCTGCCCGGTGCTAGGGTGCTGGACATCTCTGACCGGCTTGAAAGGATACTGGAGAGGGAGGGGGAGGATCCAGTTGTTGTGGTCCATGTCGGTACCAACAACATAGGCAAGTCTAGGAAAGAGGACCTGTTTAGAGATTATAAAGAGCTAGGATTCAAATTAAAAAACAGGTCCTCAAGGGTCATAATCTCCGGATTACTGCCCGAGCCACGTGCAAATTGGCATAGGGAGGCAAGAATAAGGGAAGTTAACACGTGGCTGAAAGAGTGGTGTGGGAAAGAGGGGTTCCTTTTCATGGGACACTGGCATCAGTTTTGGGACAGGGGGGACCTATACCGTTGGGATGGTCTCCACCTGAACCGAGCTGGGACCAGTGTTCTGGCGAAAAGAATAAATAGGGTGGTCAATAGGACTTTAAACTAAAGATTGGGGGGGAAGGGAAAGTCAGGGAACCAAGAGGTGAAGTAATCAGTGGTAAGCATAGCTGCTTAGGAATACAAAAAAGCACGAAAAGACAAAACTCAGGAGAGGTTACGATAGTCCCCATCCCACAAAATATGACACAGTGTATGGAAAGGCTCAGTAAACCAAGGTCCACCACACTAAGAAAACAAAAAGGGACGGTCAATAGAGAATTAAAGGTGCTATATTTAAATGCGCGCAGTGTACGGAACAAGGTAGATGAGCTTGTGGCCCAGATTGTGACTGGCAGGTATGATGTGGTAGGCATCACAGAGACATGGTTGCAGGGGGTTCAGGACTGGCATTTAAAGATCCAGGGATTCACAACCTATCGAAAAGACAGGGAGGTGGGCAGAGGGGGCGGGGTTGCCTTGTTAATTAGGAATGAAATTAAATCAATAGCACTAAATGACATAGGGTCAGATGATGTGGAGTCTGTGTGGGTAGAGTTGAGGAACCACAAAGGCAAAAAAACCATAATGGGAGTTATGTACAGGCCTCCTAACAGTGGTCAGGACCGGGGGCACAAAATGCACCACGAAATAGAAAGTGCATGTCAGAAAGGCAAGGTCACAGTGATCATGGGTGACTTCAATATGCAGGTGGACTGGGTAAATAATGCTGCCAGTGGACCCAAGGAAAGGGAATTCATTGAATGTTTACAGGAGGGCTTTTTGGAACAGCTTGTGATGGAGCCCACGAGGGAACAGGCCATTCTGGACTTAGTGTTATGTAATGAGCCAGACTTGATTAAAGATCTTAAAGTAAGGGAGCACTTAGGAGGCAGTGATCATAATATGGTAGAATTCAATCTCCAATTTGAAAGAAAGGTAGAATCAGATGTAAAGGTGTTACAGTTAAATAAAGGTAACTACAGGGGCATGAGGGAGGAACTGATGAAAATCGACTGGGAGCAGAGCCTCGTGGGAAAGACAGTAGAACAGCAATGGCAGGAGTTTCTGGGAGTAATTGAGGACACAGTGCAGAGGTTCATCCCAAAGAAAAGAAAGGTTATCAGAGGGGGGATTAGGCAGCCATGGCTGACAAAGGAAGTTAGGGAATGCATCAAAGCAAAAGAGAAAGCCTATAATGTGGCAAAGAGTAGTGGGAAGTCAGAAGATTGGGAAGGCTACAAAAACAAACAGAGGATAACAAAGAGAGAAATAAGGAAAGAGAGGATCAAATATGAAGGTAGGCTAGCCAGTAACATTAGGAATGATAGTAAAAGTTTCTTTAAATACATTAAAAACAAACGGGAGGCAAAAGTTGACATTGGGCCGCTCCAAAATGACACTGGTAATTTTGTGATGGGAGACAAAGAAATAGCTGAGGAACTAAATAAGTACTTTGCGTCAGTCTTCACAGTAGAAGACATGAGTAATATCCCACCAATTCCGGAGAGTCAGGGGGCAGAGTTGAATATGGTAGCCATCACAAAGGAGAAAGTGCTAGAGAAACTAAGAGGTCTAAAAATTGATAAATCTCCCGGCCCAGCTGGACTACACCCTAGAGTTCTAAAGGAGATAGCTGAAGAAATAGTGGAGGCGTTAGTTATGATCTTTCAAAAGTCACTGGAGTCCGGGAAAGTCCCAGAGGATTGGAAAATCGCTGTTGTAACCCCTCTGTTCAAGAAGGTAACAAGGAAAAAGATGGAAAATTATCGGCCAATTAGCCTAACCTCGGTTGTTGGCAAGATTCTAGAATCCATTGTTAAGGATAAGATTTCTAAATTCTTGGAAGTGCAGGGTTGGATTCGGACAAGTCAGCATGGATTTAGTAAGGGGAGGTCGTGCCTGACAAACCTGTTAGAGTTCTTTGAAGAGATAACAAATAGGTTAGACCAAGGAGAGCCAATGGATGTTATCTATCTTGACTTCCAAAAGGCCTTTGATAAGGTGCCTCACGGGAGACTGCTGAGTAAAATAAGGGCCCATGGTATTCGAGGCAAGGTACTAACATGGATTGACGATTGGCTGTCAGGCAGAAGGCAGAGAGTTGGGATAAAAGGTTCTTTTTCGGAATGGCAACCGGTGACGAGTGGTGTCCCGCAGGGTTCAGTGTTGGGGCCACAGCTGTTCTCTTTATATATTAACGATCTAGATGACGGGACTGGGGACATTCTGGCTAAGTTTGCCGATGATACAAAGATAGGTGGAGGGGCAGGTAGTATGCAGGAGGTGGGGAGGCTGCAGAAAGATTTAGACAGTTTAGGAGAGTGGTCCAAGAAATGGCTGATGAAATTCAACGTGGGCAAGTGCGAGGTCTTGCACTTTGGAAAAAAGAATAGAGGCATGGACTATTTTCTAAACGGTGACAAAATTCATAATGCTGAAGTGCAAAGGGACTTGGGAGTCCTAGTCCAGCATTCTCTAAAGGTAAACTTGCAGGTTGAGTCCGTAATTAAGAAAGCAAATGCAATGTTGTCATTCATCTCAAGAGGCTTGGAATATAAAAGCAGGGATGTACTTCTGAAGCTTTATAAAGCATTAGTTAGGCCCCATTTAGAATACTGTGAGCAATTTTGGGCCCCACACCTCAGGAAGGACATACTGGCACTGGAGCGGGTCCAGCGGAGATTCACACGGATGATCCCAGGAATGGTAGGCCTAACATACGATGAACGTCTGAGGATCCTGGGATTATATTCATTGGAGTTTAGGAGGTTGAGGGGAGATCTAATAGAAACTTACAAGATAATGAATGGCTTAGATAGGGTGGATGTAGGGAAGTTGTTTCCATTAGCAGGGGAGACTAGGACCCGGGGGCACAGCCTTAGAATAAAAGGGAGTCACTTTAGAACAGAGATGAGGAGAAATTTCTTCAGCCAGAGAGTGGTGGGTCTGTGGAATTCATTGCCACAGAGGGCGGTGGAGGCTGGGACGTTGAGTGTCTTTAAGACAGAAGTTGATAAATTCTTGATTTCTCGAGGAATTAAGGGCTATGGCGAGAGAGCGGGTAAATGGAGTTGAAATCAGCCATGATTGAATGGCGGAGTGGACTCGATGGGCCGAATGGCCTTACTTCCGCTCCTATGTCTTATGGTGGGGGCATCATCATTACCCCTCGCAACCTCCCTATGTTCGTGTTCAGCTGTCTCCCCTTAACGAACCCAGTTTGATCCTCGTGGACCACCCCCGGGACACAGTCCTCTATCCTCGTCGCCATCACCTTGGTCAGGAGCTTAGCATCTACATTTAAAAGGGAAATGGGCCTGTAGGACCCACACTGCAGCGAGTCTTTATCCTTCTTCAAAAGGAGCGATATTGTCGCCTCCGCCCCCTTTCCCTGGCCTCATTAAAGGTTCTCGTCAAAAGCGGGGCCAGTAGGTCCATATATTTCCTATAAAATTCCACCAGGAATCTGTCCGGTCCAGGGGCCTTCCCCGCTTGCATGCTCCCAATCCCTTTTACCACCTCCTCCATCTCAATCTGTGCTCCCAGTCCCGCCCTCTCCTGCTCCTCCACCTTCGGGAATTCCAGATGATCCAGGAAACACCTCATTCCCTCCTTCCCTTCCGGGGGCTGAGCCTTATATAACCTCTCATAGAATGCCTTGAACACCCCGTTCACTCTCTCCGCTCCCCGTTCCATCTCTCCCTCCTCATCTCTCACCCCACCTATCTCCCTCGCTGCTCCCCTCTTCCTCAATTGGTGGGCCAGTAGCCGACTCGCCTTCTCTCCATACTCATACTGTACACCCTGTGCCCTCCTCCACTGTGCCTCTGCCTTACCCGTGGTCAGCAGTTCAAACTCCACATGTAACCTTTGTCTTTCCCTGTACAGTCCCTCCTCCGGTGCCTCTGCATATTGCCTGTCCACCCTCAAAAGTTCTTTCAACAATCGCTCCCTTTCTTTACCCTCTTGCTTCCCTTTATGTGCCCTTATGGATATCAGTTCCCCTCTGACCACCGCCTTCAACGCCTCCCAGACCACTCCCACCTGAACCTCCCCATTGTCATTAAGCTCCAAGTACCTTTCAATACACCCCCTCACCCTTAAACATACCCCCTCATCCGCCAATAAGCCCATATCCATTCTCCAGAGTGGGTGCTGTTCTTTTTCCTCTCCTACCACCAGGTCTACCCAATGTGGAGCGTGGTCCGAAATGGCTATGGCCGTATATTCCGTCCCTGTCACCTTCGGAATCAGTGCCCTTCCCAAGACAAAAAAGTCTATCCGTGAGTATACTTTGTGAACATGGGAGAAAAATGAAAACTCCTTACTCCTAGGCCTACTAAATCTCCAGGGGTCTACCCCTCCCATCTGCTCCATGAAGTCCTTGAGCACCCTGGCCGCTGCCGGCCTCCTCCCGGTCCTGGACCTCGACCGGTCCAGCCCTGGATCAAGCACCGTATTGAAGTCTCCCCCCATTACCAACTTTCCCGCCACCAGGTCCGGAATACGTCCCAACATACGCCTCATAAAATTTGCATCATCCCAGTTCGGGGCGTATACGTTCACCAGAACCACCGCCTCCCCTTGCAATCTGCCACTCACCATCACATATCTACCCCCACTATCCGCCACTATGGTCTTTGCCTCAAACAGTACCCACTTCCCCACTAAGATAGCCACCCCCCTATTCTTGGCATCTAAACCCGAATGAAACACCTGTCCCACGCATCCTTTACGTAGTCTGACCTGGTCTATCAGTTTCAGATGCGTCTCCTGCAACATAACCACATCTGCCTTTAATTTCTTTAGGTGTGCGAGTACCCGTGCCCTTTTAATCGGCCCGTTCAGCCCTCTCACGTTCCACGTGATCAGCCGGGTTGGGGGGCTCTTTACCCCCCCCCCCCCTTGTCGATTAGCCATCCCCTTTTTTAACCCAGCTCCTCACCCGGTTCCCACGTACCCGTATATCCCCCCGACGGTGCCCCCCCGCCTCGACCACCCCATCCCATAACAGCTCCCCCTTCTCCTTAGCAGCAGCAACCCAGTTAACCCCCCCCCCTCCGCTAGATCCCCCTCTAGCATAGTTGCACCCCCCATGTTGCTCCCAGAAGTCAGCAAACTCTGGCTGACCTCGGCTTCCCCCCTTATCCTCGGCTCCCACTGTGCGAGGCCCCCTCCTTCCTGAGTACCTGTTCCCGCCATAATTACCATAGCACGGGAACAAAGCCCGCGTTTCCCACTCGGCCCCACCCCTAATGACTGGCGCCCACAGTTCCTCATGCTCCCCCCCCCCAAACATGGGGAAGAGAGAAAAGTTACAGGATCACAAAATTAACAAATTGCAAAATCATCCCCCCCCCCCTGTAATCACACCACCACTTTGTCCCAAAAGCTCGTTCTCTTGCCAGACTATTCCAGCTTCTTGTCCACAATGAATGTCCACGCCTCTTCTGCCGTCTCAAAGTAGTGGTGCTTCCCTTGGTGTGTGACCCACAATCTCGCCGGTTGCAGCATTCCAAACTGGACCTTCTTTTTGTGAAGCACCGCCTTAGTCCGATTGAAACTTGCCCTCCTTCTCGCCACCTCCGCACTCCAATCTTGGTATACGTGGATCACCGCGTTCACCCACCTACAGCTCCGAGTTTTCTTCGCCCATTTGAGAACCGTCTCTCTGTCATTGTAGCGGAGAAACCTCACCACTATAGCTCGAGGTATTTCTCCAGCCTTTGGTCTTCGCGCCAGAACACGATAAGCTCCCTCCACCTTCAAAGGGCCCGTCGGGGCCTCCGATCCCATTCGCGAGTGAAGCATCGTGCTCACATACGTCCTGACGTCCGCCCCTTCTGCGCCTTCGGGAAGACCCAGGACTCTTAAATTCTTCCTCCTTGAGTTATTCTCCAGCGCTTCCAACCTCTCCACACACCTTTTATGCTGTGCCTCGTGCGTTTCTGCCTTCACCACCCGGCCCTGTATTTCATCCTCATTTTCAGCAGTCTTTGCCTTCACGACCCGAAGCTCCAGCTCTTGGGTCCTCTGCTCCTCTTTTAGTCCTTCAATCGCCTGCAATATCGGGGCCAACAGCTCCTTCTTCAACTCCTTCTTCAGCTCTTCCACACAGCGCCGCAGGAACTCTTGCTGCTCCGGGCCCCATAGCAAACGGTCACCTTCCAACGCCACCTTGCTTTGAGCTTCCCTTCCTTGCCGCTGCTCCAGAGGATCCTCCGCAATCCGGCCGCTATCCTCTCCCTTTTCCATGCGTGTCCGGGGGGATTCCCTTCTGGTTTACCGCACAGTGTTTTTGCCGTTTAAATTGCCGTTGGGGCTCCTATTAAGAGCCCAAAAGTCCGTTCCAACGGGAGCTGCCGAAACGTGTGACTCAGCTGGTCATTGCCGCACGCACCCGGAAGTTGATTCAGTGGTTTAATGAGTCCATGGCTCAACTGCGACCTAACTCCCATCTTTACCCCACATCCTTTAGTACTTCATTGAATCATATAATCCCTACTGTGCAGAAGGAGGTCATTCGGCCCATTGAGTCTGCACCGACCTAGCCCACTCCCCCAAACTATCCCCATAACCCAGTAACCCTACCTACCCTTTTGGACACTAGGAGGCAATTTAGCATGTCCAATCCACCTAACCTGCGCATCTTTCGACAGTTGGAGGAAACCCGAGCACCCGGAGGAGACCCATGCAGACACAGAGAGTATGTGCAAACTCCTCACAGACAGTCACCCAATGCTGGAATTAATGCCAGGTCCTTGGCACTGTGAGGTAGCAATGCTAACCACTGTGCCACCTTTTAGATAAAAACATCTAGCAATTTCAGTTCCAATGTTAACGATTGAGCTAGCATCAATTGCTGTTTGTAGAAGAGAGATTCAAACTTCTACTACCTTTGGTGTTATTTAATGCAGGCGACGGGTCACTTTTCCACCATTTACATGCATACATCGAAACTAGAAGTAGGAGGAGGCTATTCGGCCCTTCGAGCCTTCTCTGACATTCATTATGATCATGGCTGATCATCAAGTTCAATATCCTGATCCCGCCTTCCTCCCTTGATTCCTTTAGCCCCAAGAGCTCTATCTAATTCCTTCTTGAAATTATACATTTTTGCCTCAACTACTTTCTGTAGTAGTGAATTCCAGATTCACCACTCTGGGTGAAGAAAATTCCTAAAAATTTTACCTCTTATCCTCAAACTATGATCCTTAATTCTGTACTCCCCCACCATTGGGAACATTCTTTCTGAATCTACCCTGTCTAATCCTGTTAGAATTTTGTAAGTTTCTATGAGATTCCCTTTCACTCTTCTAAACTCCAATTAATATAATCCTAACCGACTTAGTCTCATTCATATGACAGTCCAGCCATCCCAGGATTTAGCCTGCATTCCCTCCATAGCAAGAATATATCCTTCCTCAGATAAGGAAACCAAAACTGCACACAATACTCCAGATGTCTAATGCCCGATACAATTGCAGTAAGACATCTCTATTCCTAAACTCAAATCCTCTCGCTATGAAGTCCAACATACCATTTCCCTTCTTTACTGCCTGCTATATCTGCGCGCTTACTTTCAGTGACTGATGCACGAGGACACCAAGGTCTCACTGAATATCCGCCTCTCTTAATTTACACCCACTCATATAATAATCTGCCTTCCTATTTTTGCTACTGAAGCGGATAACCTCACATTTATCCACAATATACTGCTTCTGCCATGCGTGTGCCCACTCACTCAGCCTGTACAAATCCCACTGAAGCATCTCTGCATCTTCCTCACAGCTCACCCTCCCACTCAACTTTGTATCATCTGCAAATTTGGAGATAATACTTTTAAGTTTCCTCATCCAAATCATTAATATATAATGTGAACCTTTTGGGTACTAGCACAGATCATTGTGGTACCCCACGAGTCACTGCCTGCCAATCAGAAAAAGACCCATTCTTTCTAACATTTGGCTCCCTGTTTGCTAACAAGCTTTCTATCCATGGTGAGCTGGCGATAGCCCCCTGTTACCTCCTTTTGTCAAAGACCTGCCACATTCGGTGCCAGCCAGGCACTTAAGTGGCCAGCAGTAGGCCTTCCCCAAGTTCAAGGACTGCCAAGGGAAAGGTCCGTCCCTCCACCCCCTACCAGCCAATTAATGGTTGACAGCTGTCCATGGCAGGCAGTGCCAATGGGAGCAGTGTCTACTGTCGGCAATGCACCCGCCAGGGATCCAAGATCAATGAAGAACACAGGCTGCAGATGAGTAATGGTGGGATGGAGATAACAGAAGGATTGGGGAGGAGATCTGTAGCAAGAGCGGGGGGGGGGGGGTTTCATCCCCTTCCATTGGTTTTGCAATCAGGTACTGACAGGGTTTGCTTTTCGGGCACCCCACGTCAAGACACACCTGTTCCCCACTGGGTAAATAATCGGTGGGAGGATGAGGTGCTTAAGTGAGTGTCAATTGTCCACAAGGGGTTCAATATGCCGTAGAGCAGGATGGCCGCCCATAGGTTTTACGATCTCGAGCTTAATGGGGCAACGGTGGAAAACATGCGGGATCCCAACACTGCATTCAACGCCGGATTAAGGAAAAAAATCTCCACCTCAAAACTCATCTCAGTGAAGGCAATGCATTCTACTCTCTCTGTGTAAAAGTGTTTTCTAATTGCACTCCTGAATGGTATGACTTTAACTTTTACACCAAGTCACCTAGACCTAGCCACCCCAAACAGTAATAGTTTCCATATTTTATATACTTACTTAATATTCCCATTAATAGCCTGCAAATTGAGATCAAAACACCCAGGAACCTATCAAATTCCAAGGAAGCTGAGTAATCTCGCTTTGGAGGGAGTGATTACTAAGATCTGTTCGTCCAGATGTATCATGAGAAGAAATGAAAATACAGCACATAAAGAGACTATTAATACAATCTCTTACTGTCAATGTCCTCCATCAGGCTGGCTACAGTTAGAGATGATAGTTGAGTATACACAGTGTTAATGCAATCCCTTACGCCAATATCCTCTATCAGGCTGGTTACGGTTAGAGATGAAATTAAATGAAATGAAAAGAGACGAGAGTTGAGTATACACAGTGAGAACACAATCCCTTACTGTCAATGTCCCCCATCAGGCTGGCAACAGTTAGAGATGAGAGTTGAGTATACACAGTGAGAACACAAACCCTTACTGTCAATGTCCCCCATCAGGCTGGCAACAGTTAGAGATGAGAGTTGAGTATACACAGTGAGAACACAAACCCTTACTGTCAATGTCCCCTATCAGGCTGGCTAGAGTTAGAGGTGGTAGTTGAGTATACACAGTGAGAACACAAACCCTTACTGTCAATGTCCCCTATCAGGCTGGCTAGAGTTAGAGGTGGTAGTTGAGTATACACAGTGAGAAGACAATCCCTTACTGTCAATGTCCCCTATCAGGCTGGCTAGAGTTAGAGATGATAGTTGAGTGTACACAGTGAGATGACAATCCCTTACTGTCAATGTCCCCTATCAGGCTGGCTAGAGTTAGAGATGATAGTTGAGTGTACACAGTGAGATGACAATCCCTTACTGTCAATGTCCCCTATCAGGCTGGCTAGAGTTAGAGATGATAGTTGAGTGTACACAGTGAGATGACAATCCCTTACTGTCAATGTCCCCTATCAGGCTGGCTAGAGTTAGAGGTGGTAGTTGAGTATACACAGTGAGAAGACAATCCCTTACTGTCAATGTCCCCTATCAGGCTGGCTGTCCCGGGCATGTAGTTCATCTTTGCTCCTCCGGAAGTGACCCCGGCGCAGGATGGGTGACTTCCGGGCATGGCGGGTGGGCGGAGTCTGATTCAAACTATCCCCGGACTGGTTGATAATTAGTTTTGGGGCCGCGGCACAGTCTGTGGGCGGACCGAATGGGTGCCTGTCGGTGGGGTTTTGATTATTGAAGCGGACCCGGGGAAGCGGGCACGAGCGGGAGTCGGCGCCGCCGGGGCGCGCGGGCAGCAAAATGGCGGCGGCTGGGGTGAGCAGAGCAGGCGCTCGGTGCCCAGCGATCTTTCCCGGCGGCTCCCGGTTACCCCGGCGGCCCTGGATTCTTGGTCCGGCGTCAGGAAAGCGGCTGCCCGCGGACGGCTCCTTTAAACCCGAGCGGGTGTTGAGATGGAACAACCGCGGCCGGCTGACCCCCCCCCCCCCCCCCCACAGACGGGCCCAGCGGCTCCCCCCCGGCTCGGAGGGATGTCTCAGCGGGTTATAGTGCGGTGGATACCGGCGCGCGGGGGCGGGATCAGCGGGACCGATCTCATCCAGCACCTGCCCATGTAACTCGGTCTGTCAGGAGAGGCCCCGGTAGTTTAGATCGAAATGGGCCAAACAGACCCCTCTGCCCAAGGTCAAGGCTGGGGGTTGTTTAAAAAATATTTTGGTCAAGTTAAATCATTTAAATCGGTTGGGAATTGCGATCATTGAAATTTGCCTTAGACGCCGCTGTTATTTATCTTTCCGTCCGCAATGCGACTCGGGTGTCCTCTGGGTCGGAGTGATCGCCACCTTCTCTGCTTGCTTGTGTTGCTTTTTGCAGCTTTACCGAGCGTGCTTGCTCCGCGCCAGGGGAGTTTCGGCTGCTCTCCACCGAATGAACGAAGCAAATTGGAGGATCTCGACCTCCTTCATGAATCATAAACGCAACTTCAGCGCAAGTGAGTGCCTTGGGGAAACTCGGCATGTTCCGAAGGGTCTTGTAACAGTTTTGACCGAAAACACTAGCCTCTTCCAGGGGGCCCAGGGCGGGATTCTCCGACTCTGTGAATTGCGCCACGCCGCCCCAACCCCGGCATGCGATTTAGCGCCGGTGTGGTTGGCGTGGCGCCGGACGCGGCTAATTCTCCGGCCCGGATGGGCCGAGCGGCCTTAAGAAAAGAGCCGAGTCCCGCAGGCACCGTTCTAGCCTGCTCTGGGCCGGCGGGACCTCGGCGGGTAAGGGTCGGCCTTTTGGGGGGGGGGGGGGGGGTGCAGTCCGATTCTGGAGGGCCTCCGATGTGGTCTGACCTGCGATTGGGGCCCACCGATCGGCAGGCTGCCTTCTGTGGCTGGGGGTCTCCTTTCCTACGTGCCGGCCGCTGTAGTCCATTACAATAAAGCTCCAGTCTATTTGTAAAATATTAATTTAAAATGCTTAATCTCTCTGATCTTTTGGTTAGATTTTATCTCCCAGAGGATCTTATTTTTTGACAATCGAGAATGCATATTGGAGTTTCTATGTAATGATAAAAATATTAATTTAACAATCTTTATTAGTATCACAAGGCTTACATTAACACTGCAATGAAGTTACTGTGAAAATCCCCTAGTCGCTGCACAGTATTCAGGTACACTGAGGGAGAATTCAGAATGTCCAATTCACCTAACAGCACATCTTTTGGACTTGTGGGAGGAAACCGGAGCACTTGGGGTAAACCCATATAGACACAGGCGAACGTACAGACTCCGCACAGACAGTGACCCAAGCTGGGAATAGAACCGAGGTCCCTGGCGCTGTGAAGCAAAAGTGCTAACCGCTAAAGCAGACGGAAAGAAAATGAACATTCAGGAAATGTTTGATCCATTAAATTATTTTGTGTGGTTGTGGGATTAGCAGGAGTGTAGACTCTAAAATTGGTGCTTGTGTGTTTCAGCTTGTTCAAATTTTGCTCCTGCTGTTACCCAACATGCTCCATTTTTCAAGGGCACTGCTGTGGTCAATGGTGAGTTCAAAGAGATCAATTTGGATGACTTCAAGGGAAAATATCTGGTCATTTTCTTCTATCCTCTGGATTTGTAAGTAATCTTGGCATGTGCAATTTGTTTAAAGCTTGATCGTAAGAGGAAGAAATTGTAATGTAGATTTCTTGTCAAATTTCACACAATGCAGCTTTCAGAAGTCCTCTTTTAATAACTTACAAAAACAATTCTAATGCATGCAACAGTATATTGTTGCAAGTCAGTCTTTTATAAGAATTTTTTAAAAAGACTAGAAATTATCCTGTGTTGCTCAGAGTTGAGGAGGAGGAGGAGGCCCTGAACATCTTGAGTTGTGTTATCAGCTAAGAAAATATTAGCCAAGTGATGGGTGGGGTACATCTTTTAGGGAACAAATACTGTTGTGCTCCCATATCTTGATTACTCACTGTATTCTGTGGTGTGGGTCAGGTTTCATTAATTATTTTTAAAAAGTTATTTTTATTCTAATTTTCAATGTTTTACATTTTGCTAAAAACAGCCCGTTAAGCCCCCACCCCCCTGGGCAAATTTCACCGTCTCCAGGGCCAAGAACTCCAGCGGCCCCCTTGCCATGCCAGGGAACAGGGTGGAGAAACTAATCTTCACCCCAACAGTATCTGCCTACGTGCAAACAATGAGGCGAAGGCTAAAACATCTGCCTCCGGGCCGTCTGACACCCCGAATATGACTTCCAGGGGACCAGGCTCCACATCTATATGCAAAATGCTGAGATGGTGCTGAAAACGGACCTCCAGAACCTTTCCAACTTCGGACAGGACCAGAATGTATGCACGTGATTTGCAGGGCTCCTCCCACACATCTCACAGATGTCCTCCACCCCCTCAAACAGCCGGCTCATCCTTGCCTTCATCAGGTGTGACCTGTACACCACTTTCAGCTGTAACAGCCCCAGCCTCGCACACAAGGTCGAGGCATTCACCCTCTGCAGCACCTCACGCAACAATCCCTTCTCCAAATCCGCCCCCCAACTCCTCTTCCCACTTACCCTTAATCCCCTCTGTGGATGCGTTATTCTCCTCAAATCCTCTCATAAATCACTGAGATGATCCCCTCTCCAATCCTCCTGCTAACAGCACCACCTCCAACAATGAAGAGGCGGTGTTATTGGGAAGGTCGCCTGATTTCCCCCTCCTCCCATCCCCGGAACCTCACATCAATGCTCCCGGCTCAGAACTGTGATTCCTCCTAACTGGCATCACCCTTGACCCTGCTTCCAACCTAAAATGCTGCCGGAACTGCCTCCAAATCTCATTAATTATTTTAACTTAGATTTTTGTTGCTTTATTTCTGTGCACCTACTTCTCTCTTATTGCTTACTGTGATCTCTCAAGTTTGTTTTCTCTCCTTTTGAATCCCTTCCTTATCAACAATAATCTTGGCTATTTTTCAAATTGCCTGGTTTATATCTGTAGTTTAAGGATTGAAGGACAGGTGTTCCAGTTTCCGGTGTGCACCACTACGATGCTTTTTACAAGGCAGCAATTGAGAAAAAGGATTTTAGTTTTTTTAATGCAAAGTTAAATACACTTCCTATTTTTTTTAGATATGAAGAGTTTACTGGCTTATTACATACTCTAGTTTGTTCCTTAGCATCTTATTTTGCAATATTTGAGAAGTGGGAGACCATAAATGCAACGTGAAAAATAATCAGATTGCTACAGGCAGATTTTAGAATGTTGGTAATGTTGCAGTGCTTTCCATTCCTTTTTGCTTTTTTCTCAATTATTATTCACACTTGAACCATCATAAAGGTTTTCTCACATCAAATACTTAGGATTCTTTTGAAAATGAACCCGCTGAGAACTGTGCTTCCAAAACAGCTTTTAGATTATTTAACCCAGTTTATCCCTTTCAACAGCCACTGCATTTACAATTTGAACAGGTAAAGTCCCCAGTATTTCCAAATATTCCATTTGAATGCTGTAGTAACTACACTAAATGCTAAGGAAAACATGATTTTAAATTCTAAAAGTGGAACGTGAAATTGCTGGAAGGTACCCTTATGTGTAGTTCCGAAAGATTGTTTAGGGAGTTGTTCAGATATCTGGGCAGTTACATTCCCTCAGTCTCAGTCCCTATTTTCCCACAAGATAACTTTTATAGGAATAGGTGGAGGTTTTTCAGACCTTCTGTGTCTGTTCTATCATTCAGTAAGATCATGGCATCTCTGTGACCCAGTTCCGTATCTCGGTCTTGGTCCATATTCCTCAATGTCTTTGGTTAACAAAAATCAATTAACATCAATTTCCATTTGCAGAAGAAATTTCTAATATGCTCATTTTCTAATATGCTTCCATTCTTTGCATTATCTAATCTATAGCCTATGCCCTGTAACCAACACCATCCGTTCCCTTAATATCTTGCAAATCTAATTTCTAGAGAAACAACCCTAGTTATCTCTTCTTGTAATTGAACACGGTGTCCAGGTATCATTCTGGTGACTATGCTGCACTCCCTCTAAGGTCAATATACTTTTCCTAAAATGTGGTGCCCAGACTTGTGATAGTACTCTAGATATGTTCTAACTGCTTCATATAGCTGCAACATAACTTTTTATATTATAGTCCGTTGGCTGGAAAGGGATTATTTTCTGTGCGTATCCGTGCCAATCCACTATATTTAATCTGTAGCTGAATGGATTGTCAAATCTCTTTGGACCTCTACTGTTACAGATTTTCACCCTTTAGGAAGTCCTCCTTTCTCTCTTTTTTAAGGTCCACATGGATGACTTCACGTTATCCTACCTTGAATTCTGTTTGCCGTAACTTTGACTATTGTTCATTTTCTTCACTCCCGAAACAATATTTTGTTATGCACACAAAGATGCAGACAACGATTCCAGGTTTTAAGTTCCATTTTAAAAAACACATTTGTGTGTATAAAATAAAGTGTATTCCTGTTCATCCTTTTAAAGTGTTTGCTAGATTGCAAACCAGTGATGGATTTTCCTTGTCATTGTTCTAGGTTATGTGATCTAACAAATTCGTTTTTTTTTAAAGAAAAAAATATTTATTTTCACAGCACCTTTGTCTGTCCAACTGAGATCGTTGCATTTAGTAACAAAGCAAATGAGTTCCATGATGTAAACTGTGAAGTCATTGGTGTTTCGGTAGATTCTCATTTCTCTCACCTTGCCTGGATCAACATTCCAAGAAAGGTATGGGAGTAGACATGAAGATTTTTAAAACCTGAGGTCTGTGGTTTACTTGCCTTTAGAAAAGTTTGGATTTCAGTTAGTGCAGTAGTGTGGCACAGTAGCACAGTGGTTAGCACTGTTGCTTCACAGCGCCAGGGACCCGGGTTTGATTCCCAGCTTGGGTCACTGTGCGGAGTCTAAGTGGGTTTGCTCCAGTGCTCTGGTTACTTCCCACCAGTCCCGAAAGACGTGCTTGTTAGATGAATTGGACATTCTGAATTCTCCCTCAGTAACAGGCGCCTTAGTGGCGACTAGGGGATTTTCACAGTAACTTCATTGCAATGTTAATATAAGCCTGCTTGTGACACTAAAAGATTATTATTCTTATTCAAATGCAAATTTTATAGAAGAAGGGCAGCACGGTAGCATTGTGGATAGCACAATTGCTTCACAGCTCCAGGGTCCCAGGTTCGATTCCCGGCTTGAGTCACTGTCTGTGCGGAGTCTGCACACTCTCCCCTTGTGTGCGTGGGGTTCCTCCGGGTGCTCCGGTTTCCTCCCGCAGTCCAAAGATGTTTGGGTTAGGTGGATTGGCCATGCTAAATTGCCCATAGTGTCCAAAATTACACTTAGTGTTGGGTGGGGTTACTGGGTTATGGTGATAGGGTGGAGGTGTGGAACTTGGGTAGGGTGTTCTTTCCAAGAGCCGGTGCAGACTCGATGGGCCGAATGGCCTCCTTCTGCACTGTAAATTCTATGAAATGCTATGAAGGTAAATATTGCTGCTTCAATTCTCTAGAATGTCACATTTGTTTAAAATAAAGTAGCGTCTATTCAAACAAAAAAATAATATTTTGGGTAGTTATAAAGAAGTTGGAGAAATATAAGAAGTTAAAATCCATAAAACATTGTTCATGAGTAATCAATTTTTGGAGTGGGATCAATTTTAGATACTTTTATTTCTGTACATGCTTTTACAACATAAATCTGAAGTTTGCGAATGATTATTTCTGCTTGGTATAAAGTTTTAAAAAAAACACATTTCAACATCTGGCAGTCATTTTTCTTTTACATGAAAGATTTTCTAATTAAATTTTGTTAAATGTTCTTTCATTCCAGAGGGGGGGTCTGGGGCATATGAATATACCATTGTTGTCTGATTTAACAAAACAAATCTCTCGGGATTATGGCGTGTTATTGGAAAACGCTGGTATTGCTCTGAGGTAAGAGGTTCTGTGCTTCAAGAAAAGTGTGAATAGTGTATTGTTGCAGGTTAGGCAGAGCTGAAATAGTGGTCTAGCATCAGTGGTAGATACAGAATTATGTTACACTAATTAGATCCAGATTGAGGGTTAGACTTCAGTTTGTCATATTGAAATGAATGGAAATGTGGAATACTTTTCCCAAAGCATTAGTAAAAAATCCTGCAGTTCTTCAAAATAGCATTAGAACTTTGTCAACATATCTGCAGTGGCTGCAATGATAAATATAATGAATGGTAGAATACAGCACTCCCTCCTCCCCCACCAATGCCATGTGGTAACAATTCAATTCATTTTATTTAGTCACCTTAAATTAATTGTCTGTAAATGGATCAAAAGGTAAAGGCATCCTTCAAATCTATATTCTCAAGATATCTTCAAGAAGTGCTTGAATATTATTAAAAGTATTAATTTTGGCCAGGATCTTGCAGTCAGCAGGGATGTGGCAAAAACAGAAAATACTGGAGAATCTCAGCAGGTCTGACAACATCTGTGGAGTGAGAAGGGAACTAATGTTTCAAGTCTGGATGACTTTTTGTCAAAGGGCAGCACGGTAGCATTGTGGATAGCACAATTGCTTCACAGCTCCAGGATCCCAAGTTCGATTCCGGCTTGGGTCACTGTCTGTGCGAAGTCTGCACATCCTCCCCGTGTGTGCGTGGATTTCCTCCGGGTGCTCTGGTTTCCGCCCACAGTCCAAAGATGTGCAGGTTAGGTGGATTGACCATGATAAATTGCCCTTGTGTCCAAAATTGCCCTTAGTGTTGGGTGGGGTTACTGGGTTCCGGGGATAGAGTGGAGGTGTTGACCTTGGGTCGCGTGTTCTTTCCAAGAGCCGGTGCAGACTCGATGGGCTGAATGGCCTCCTTCTGCACTGTAAATTCTATGAACATTGTTTTGCTTCAAAAAAATATTTTTCCATTTCTGCTGTACCATACCTGTAAAGGGCCGTGATCGCTCCATACCACAATCAATTAAAAGTTGTGGGTCAAATGAATTCCATGATATACTTTGGGATTCTTTAAATCCTGGCCCATAACAATGCACCATCTTCATGGGGTTTTATGGCATAAATAATAGCATAAAATCTGGAAGTCTACACCAATTTGATGATTTTCATCTGCAAGGTATCAATAGTACATCCTATGGAAGATAAAAGAATCAGTGGCAGCAACTTGAGGATTTTCACATTGAACTGTTAGTTTCATAGAGTAATAACAGTGAAAGATGTTGCTAACATTCAATTACTGGCCAGTATATTGTTGTATCAATTTAAGTAGCATTTTAGAATTGCTAATATCAAAATATTTTCTAATAATCCAGTTTGCACTCTGAATTCGGCAACAATCTTTGTTCCAAAGATCAGCAAAATCGTTGCTTTTGCTTCATTGCAGCACGAGAAGAGTGTGCTGCATTGTTGAAGGTGCTGTCTTTTGGATGAAAGATTTATTCTGATTTCAGGTAGACATAAGAACTTTTCCCTCGACCATAATCTTGATACATACTCGTATGCTATTTATAGAGCTTTGCTGTATGCAGTTGTTTATTAATTTGTCTACATAATTTCATTTCAAGAGTAACCTGTTAGTTGGAAAGTGAATTAGCATTTCCTGATCTAGTGAAAGGTGCAAAGTATATATTTTTTGTTTTCCCCCCCCCCCCACATCGTATGAATTAAAATTTTGGCAAACTTTGAATTTTAAAAATTTGTTTGCTTGCTGGCTGAGACTGAAGTTTCTGACTCAAGCTTATCTGCAGTCTTTCTTCCACGTCTCGACAAATTGTTAGAACATCTGCATTCTTATTAGTTACATTAGAAATTTGTGTGGGGAAATTGGGAAAAATTTTTTTTAGCGATAATAATAACGGTGCTTATTTCTGGACTGCCACAATTGTCCATCGTTATATATTCATTGTCTTTCCCTACCTAAAATAAAACGGTGCAATTCTCACTTCTGCACATCATAGTTTTACTTTATTCAAGTAGGTGAAAAATCCAACCTTTTTTTTTTACACTAACTTTTGAAAATGACCACTAGGCAATAATTCTTTGGAGTAGTGACAAAGTAAGAGCAACCTTGAATTTTCTTGAATATGCATTCATGTTCATCAGCTGTGCAGCACCACAGCTTGGTGCACTACGCCCAGGCAAGAATGTTACCATTGGGATAAAGTTAACATCTGAGAGTAAATCCAAATGTGCACACAAATGACTTGTGCTCATGATTGTGAGCCACATGGACAAGATTTTTCTTTCTCCTTCCACTGCCTTTGAACCGTTCAAACCATCCAGGACAGTGTTTCACTGAGATTGGTGGAACAGACTCACTTTGTGCAACAGTACAACAAAGGTGGGAAAAGGAGGGCCTGTTCAACCACGGAAAAAGGCTGTGGAGGACAGGTTTTATTAACAAGAGTGGCCCTCTGGTGTAGATGTGGTTCTGCAAAGTTTTGTGACAGAGGGAGGAAAGTGTGGAAATGCACCCGAGTTCCAGAGATCAGGGTGCAGCTTTTGCAGGCTGTTTCCACTGACAGGAGGGTCAGTAATCGAGCATAGAGACAAGATAATTGACAGAATATGCTGATGGGAGATGTAAATTTTTGTGCACAGTAAGTTATAATCCATTCTATAGCTCTTCCAAAGTGCTGGTACAGGCTTATTGGACCAAATAGCCTCTTCTATTTAAGTAATCTTTATTCACAATTGTTCCTGAAATAAATGCTGCAAAGACAGAAAATAACACCATCTCCTTCTGTTGTCCCTCTCAGAAAGGGGACATTGGGGCGGCATGTGGCGCAGTGGACAGCACTGGGACTGCGGCGCTCGGAACGCAGGTTTGAATCCCGGTACTGGGTCACTGCCCGCGTGGAGTTTGCGTTGGTTTCATCCCCACAAACCAATGATGTGCAGGTTAGGTGGATTGGTCATGCTAAATTGCCCCTTAATTTGAAAAAAATAATAATTGGGTACTTAAATTTTTTTTAAAAGAGAAAAGAAAGGGGATATCAAAAGAGTAGGATTGTACTCAGGCCCATTGTGGCCCAGGGTCACCCCTAGATTGCAAAGTCTATAGCCTGTTTCAAAATATTAATGTGCCTTTAAAGTCAATTTGTCTGTATTTATAATTTATAGTGAAATGGGCTGATTTCTGCTACATTTCTCAAAAGTAAATGGATAAACATTGCTCATGGAAGCAGCCAGTAGTTCTTCTCATCAGTTCCTTTTGCCACGTCGTGTGTGTATGTACATGACACAAAAACATTATTAAGTCTGGTTATTAAGCTCTATCCTTCCTGCAAAGGGGGAATATGTTCATGTATCATCATTTAGACTTAGCAGTTGCAGAGTTGAACAATAGTACACCTCAACCAATGACCTTGAATATTTTTAACTTTCTATATCCGTCATTATGTGACTTGATGGTGCCAGCTTTTGGACTAGATTAGAGGTGTTTTTTTCCTCCAAAAAGCCAACTCATTCTCTTCAGTTGTGATACCTCAACCACATGTAGAAGATTTAGTTTATTGGTTTGAACTCCAGATTCAGAGGTAAGACAACCATGTCCTAGCACTGTTACTTCCCTAATTATAATAATCGTTTATTGTCACAAGTAAGCTTCAATGAAGTTACTGTGAAAAGCCACTAGTCGCCACATTCCAGCACCTGTTCGGGGAGGCCGGTATGGGAATTGAACTGGTCTTGTTCTGCATTACAAACCAGCTGTTTAACCCACTGTCCTACTTTGTCCTCGATTTTGAACACTTAAGCCTTTCCCCCTCCACTGACACGCTTGAGGCATTTTTTCAATGTAACAATTTCAATTTTTTACACCATAAATTTGAAATATAATTTATAAATCACTTGCTGTGTAGTTGTACCAAATTAATTTTTTTCTGATTTCCTCACTTTTAAAATGTTCTAATTTTACCAGAGGTCTTTTCATCATTGATCCAAACGGCATTGTCAAGCACATCGGCATCAATGATCTGCCTGTAGGTCGCAGTGTCGAAGAGACTCTACGCTTAGTTAAGGCCTTCCAGTTTGTGGACACCCATGGAGAGGTTTGCCCAGCTGATTGGACACCTCATGCTCCAACGGTTTGTAAAGTTTGCTTCATAGCAATTTAATGAAATTGTGTTGCTTGTTCTTATTTTTTAACTTTGCAACTTAACTTAGTTTTCACAAAGTAGGTTTTTGCATGAATTATAAGATCTATATTTTCTTAGCACTTCAAATGTGAACGTGTATTTCAAGCCTTTTAAATTCATAATAGCAGATTTCCCATCAATACTGAATTTGAAGATGTTTGTTTTAATACTGTTGCTAACTTTTGCCTTCGTTTAATTGCTCTGTTTTATCACCTTTGCTCTTGTGTCGCCAGGTATCTTTCTGATACTGCCACGTGGTTCAAGTCCGAGTAATGATCAATAATCCAATACACCGCTTAGTAAGATTTAAATCAAAGCACATTGATTATACACAGTAATCACTACTCATGCATAAATTCTACGCCTAAGCTACTTCTACAACTAACCGGCCTATACTTAACTTGGAACTGGCCCACCAGGTCAGGTAAACGAATGGCCTTTCGTTCGGATTCTGAGCCTGCGGGATTCGAAGTTGGTACAGATTGGTAGCTAGGAGCGCCTATCTCGTAGCGAGCGTTGGAGTAAGACTTACTGGATATCAGCAGTGGCTGGACTGGTCACTGTCAAGGGTTGGTTCGTGTTGCTGAGTGACCCGGTCAAGAAGAACGATTTGAACTTGGGCTTGATTCTTAAAGTCCCCAGAGGCTTCCTGCCTTTCGGGGCGGACCCTGTACCTGGTTCCAAGTGATTGGACTTTGTCCCAATCACGGTTCGATTTTCTCCAATGCTGGAGCGGTTCCTTGATCGATGGGTGGTCTTGAGATGGTTGTTCACCTCCCTTTGTGTAGGCTACTGCTGGTGCCGACGAGTCTGGGTTGGCTTTATGTGTCTAAATGTTGGTCATTGTTCCCGGGGATTGCTCATTAATATGCAGGTGGCTGGTGTTTTGTTATGCTGATGGTTGCTGGTATCGATCTTGTCTGGCCTTTCCAGAGGTAAATACACACTCAACCTGCAGCTGCTCGTTTTTGTCCTGTTGGCTGATTTTCCCATCAGCCTTTGCCATTCACCATTTTAAATCGGGAGTTAGCCATTTTAACTGGCTACAATACATTCCCACTAAACATTGACATCTGTTTGTCCTGCTCCAGAATTAAAGATCCACTTCCCAATAAATATAACTGGTCTATCTCTTTCCATTTCCCTTCAATAGTTCCTGTCTGTCACCCACTATAAATGTTTTCTCTAGCTGACCACTCAACTAAGAGAATCTATTTCTCTAACTCCAACCTGTTTTAATTTTTTACATTTATATCCAATCAACTTAGACTGCAAGTGTGTCTCTCATTTCCCATGAAATACTTTGTTATAATCCAATAACAATAATTGCATCATTGACTGCTGTCTATATTACTCCTCCATGCCCTCTCTTGCTTCACATCCTATTTCCTTTCTACTATTTTTCTCTAATTTCTTTTCTCATTCCCACCCCCACTTTCTTTTTCCCCTCTTATTTGCTTCTGCAACACTTTACATTCCCCCTCACCATTTTGTAGAACTCGGTGTTATATTGGGAGACTAGAGGAAAAAGAACATTAGGTCAGGGAAGCAACGCCAATAAGTTATGGATGTGAGGGTTATAGCAAAAGCAGATCAAATAGCCTCTTCTGGGCATGTTAATTTGAGTCTGACTGCAGATCTGTTTCATACACAGGGCGTGATTGAGGAATGAACATAACATTTCTGGAATCTCCTTTTGCAGACACAAATGCCTACTGGGTATTGAGCAGTCAGCAGTGGGCAAATTGAATTCAATTTTTCTCTTTGTTGGGCCGTGTGTATCCAAAGTCTAAAATGAAGAGTTGGGTGTTGCTATTGTCTGTGTATTGTTCATGGAAGGAAACAGACTTGTTGGAATCACATTTCTGCATAAAATTAGAATTATCTTATTTAATTTGTGTGGCTATAATGGAAGCCCTCAAACTGTCAGCTTGGGACATTTTTTTAGCACAATGAAATTGGATTGAGAAAAGATTGAAATTGGGTCAAATATTTTATACGGCTTGAATCTACAACTGCTTATTCAATGAGAAATAACTGACGTACTTTCTGGTTATGACCTAGATGATGATCATCATGATGAACACACACCATTTTGTTACAATGTAAATTCTGTTTCAGTTAGCCTCAGTATTTGTATGTGGGTGTTAATAAAATTAAATGTTTCCTGTTCTTTTAGAAGACTATGCTGTTTCATCTTAAACAAAATAGAGTTATGTGAAGTAGAATGGGAAGAGGCTTATGTGCAGCATAAACATTGGCATTGACCATTTGGGCAGCATAGCCTGTTTCTCTGCTGTAAACTTGGACGATAAGGGAATCGTGTAGATGGGCTTTAGAGTGGTTTCACAGGTCGGCGCAACATCGAGGGCCGAAGGGCCTGTACTGTGCTGTTATGTTCTATGGAATTCACTGTATAATGTGCTCTGACAACACTAATCTGTAGTTCATGACAACTTAGAAGTTCAGTCAACAAGGTTAAAATGAAATTATAGGCAAAAGTTAACAATCAACTAGTCAGACCCATGTGTCATTGCTTATACTCTCACCCTTGGCTGATGATCAAGTGTTCTAATATAATTTAAATGGAATATGAACAATTGAGCCTAGGCTGCTCCCTCAACTTCCCAAATGATTGAAAATTATTTGTCACCTCAACATGACATTTTAATTGACTTAAGAAACTCTGTATGGATTGTGGGATTGAAGCTATTTTATGCAGGCCAACATGTTGGGACTGCATTTTGCTGAATCGCTGTTACTTTTAGCTTCGTTAATTTACTTGTGCATTTCAATGTGTGGCACAGTGGTTAGCACTGTTGTCTCAGCATGCCAGGGACCCAGGTTCCATTCTGATCTTTGGTGACTGTGTGGAGTTTGTACGTTCTCCCCGTGTCTGCGTGGGTTTCCTCCGGGTGCTCTGGTTCCCTCCCACCGTCCAAAGAGGTGCAGGTCAGGTGGATTGGTTATGGTGATGAGAACAGCTTTCTGATGTTATAAGTGACAATTTATAAAACATTTCCAGACCACTTGAAATTTCTGCACTTGAACTTCTCAAGCGTGGACTATACACTGTAACATTCCTGGAGTTAGTCAATCTTTAACACTATTATTGCAGAAACATGTTTCACCTACAGGTGTAATAATTCTGTTCATGATTTATTTTACAGATCAAGCCTTCTCCAGAAGCTTCGAAAGAGTACTTTGCCAAGGTCGCGGAGTAGCATCTAATTTACATACATTACTTTTGTTCGGTTTGGACTATTCGGATTATTGACGGAGATGATTCTTTTTTTATTTGGTGTCAGATTAAAGTTTACCAGGCCGAAGATACTAAATTTGACATGTTTGTCCAGTGAAATTTATTGATCAAAAGAAGACCACCATGTACTACTGAATTCTCTCTCGTTTTCAAAAATATGTATCCTGAAGTAAACCAGAAGAATTAATATCGGGCAAAATATCATGACCATTTAAAGTGAGGCGATAGCTAACCATGTACTAGAAACGAATTGAATGTGTACTTATGTACTTATTATAAAATAAATTCTGTTTATTGTTTAAATGATGAGTTCAACTATGTTTTAAATATATAGTTATCACGTGTTAGCATATAGACTTCTAAATAAAGATATCAATGCTTGTGTATTGTTCTTTGATTTCTTTCAAACTGCTACAGTGCTCAGGAGTGTTTTACATTTCTGAAATTGAGACTAAATCTAGTGCTAGTTAATGCTAGAGAAACTGCAAGATTTGTACTTACTGTTTGAGTTGTACTTGGAAGGTTACAATTTTGGCCTTTTTGGGATATTTTTGGCATTGGGTTTCTCACAAGATGGCTGCTATAGAATGGTTAGAGCATGGAAAGTGGCCATTCTGTTCATTCTAAAACCATAGAATTCCTGCAGTGCAGAAGGAGGCTATTCGACCATTGGGTCTGCACCTAACCCTGGGGCATCATGGTAGCACAGTGGTTAGCACTGTTGCTTCACAGTGCCAGGGTCTCGGATTCGATTCCCGGGTTGGGTTACTATCTCTGCTGAGTCTGCGTGTTCTCCTGTGTCTGTGGGTTTCATCCGGGTGCTCTGTTTCCTCCTAAGTCCCGAAAGACGTGCTGTTAGGTGAATTGGACATTCTGAATTCTCCCTCTGTACCTTAACAGGTGCCGGAATGTGGCGACGAGGGGCTTTTCACAGTAGCTTCAGTGCAGTGTTAATGTAAGCCTACTTGTGACAAAGATTATTATTAAACCCCATAACCCCACCGCTGCACATATTTGGACACCTTTTAAGTGTTAATTTTAGCATAGCCAATCCACCTAACCTGCACATCTTTGGACTGTGGGTGGAAACCACTGGGAGAAAGCACAAACTACAGTCGCCCAAGGCCAGAGTTGAACCTGGAACCCTGGTGCTGTAAGGAAGCAGTGCTAACCCCCCACCCCGTCCTATCCATGCAGCCTTTCTGCAAGAGTAAATCAGCTCGTCTCAGCCCTTACCCCCATAACCCTAAAAATGTTTTTCCTTCAGGTGATTATCTCGTTCTCCTTTAAAACCGCTATTGCATTTACATCCACCACTCATTCCATTCCATATCCTAACTACTCACCGTTTAAAAAAATGTATTTTTCTCATGTCACCATTGGTTCTTTTGCCATCCAACTTGTGTCAGTGTCGTCTGGTTCTTGACTCTCACTAATGGAAGTAGTTTCTCCCAATCTATTCTGTCCAGACCCCTCATGATTTTGAACACCTCTAGCAAATCTCCCTTTTCCAGCTTTCATCACATCCCATGCCTGGAAACATCATCATAAACCTTGACACCTTGCTGAAGTGTTGTGCCCAGAATTATACACCACTCCGGTTGAGGCAGAACTCATTGTTTATAATTTGCTGTAATTTCCTACATGTTGCCATGGGAGGCAGGTAGCAGCCGCTCAGGCTGGAGGGCTGCCCGCACGACCGGAGGAGGTGGTGGCACACCTGGCACCGTGTGGCACTGCGGGAGGACACCCTCTCCCTGTGGCCATCAAGGTTACGGTGGCCCTGAACCTCTATGCCATGGGGTCATTCCAGGCGCCAAATGGGGACCTGTCCGGCATCTCAGGCATCTGGGCACAGGTGCATCTGTGCAGTGACAGACGTCCCAAATGCCATTGCGGACCGCGATATCCAGTTCCCTGTGCACCGGGCCAGCCAGGATTCCCGGGCAGCGGGCTTCGCTGCCGTGGCCAGGATGCCCATGGTCCAGGGGGCGATCAATGGGATGCATGTCGCTGTGCGGCCACCTGCGGATAATGGGGCCGTGTTCACGAATAGGAAGGAGACCTATTCCATGAGCGTGCAGGTGGTCTGTGACTACCGCATAAGTATCCACATCTGCACCAGGTACCCAGGCAGTGTACATGACTCATTCGTATTGGCGCAATCTTTCATCCCCACCATGATCGACGGAATCACACAGTCGCTGGTGGAAGCGTGTCTATTGCAGGCCATGGAGGATGATGACAACCCGCCCTGCGGTGAGCTCTGGGCTCTACATCGTTGGACAATGTCTGACCCATGGCCACAGTACCACCCTCCACCCGGACTGTCCCTGCATGCGTCCGTGACACTACAGCGTACGGTCCTGTTGTCTGCCCGGGGGGTTGGCGAGGGTGACCGGGCGGGGGGGAGTACACTCACCTGAGGCCGACGTTCTATCACCCCTCACACACCCACTGGCGCTCACGTCACACCATACCCCCCCCACATGCATCGGACAGAGCACAAAGGCAGCTTCTGTAGGTGTTAAAGTGATTTTAATAACGAACAGTTCATACATGTGCCCTGGCCCCTATAACTAATCTGTGCCCTGCACCCGTGCCAACTTACTCAGTGTCTAATTTTTTGGCCTTACGGGCCCTTTGAATACGTCTAGGTGGTTCCCCAGAAGGTACAGCAGAAATGGAGGTGGACTATGATTCCTGCCTTGTGACTAGGGACCCCTTTGGCGGCCATTTCCTGGGGCGGCCCAGCCTAGATCAGCCAGGCCGCGGCTCGGGCGACTGGGATGGCAGCTGCCAGTCTGCCTGCCCGTTGCCCACCAGATGCACCTGGGATGCAAGGGGGGGGGGAGTCCGAGGTGTCGCGGTGTTCCGGGACTTCCCCTACAGGGGGACACGGAACGGGCTCCAGCACGTTCTCCTCCTCGGGGCGCCCAATGGCCCGCGGCACCTGGCACTGCCAGTCCTGGAGGCCCGCCCTGGTATCAACAAGGGTCTGCAAGTTTGCAGACGTGGAGCTCAGGGAGTTGGCCATCCCTGTCTGTGTCTGGGCGACGCCGGCCAGCACCTGGGCAATGGTGCCGATGCCCTCCGCAATGGCCTGCATAGACAGGGCCATTGCCTGCTTGGACTGGGCCACGGCGTTGAGCGCCTCTGCGATCTGCTTCTGGCTCATGGCAGCCATGTCCTGGGCCACGGATGCTGCCTGCACGGAAAGCCCCACACCTTGCATACTGCGACCCATGTCTGACCCCGTCGCACCCATTGCCTCCACCGCGGATGCCACCCGTGCGGTGTCACCCTGGGCGGCAGCATGACCAGCACCACTCCCTGCACCTGCACACGGATGGACTTCTCCACCTGCGTCTGCAACTGCCGCAAGCCAGCCGTCAGCCCCTTCGGTTGTCCCTTGGTCCGTGACTGCATCGGGACTATGGATGGGTGTGCTGACTCCCGGAACCCGGGGCCCGTCTGGGGCAGATGGTTGCCCGGCCCCTCGGCTGCTCCAGCCTCCACCTGCTGTACCGGGACGGCTGTGTTGTGCGCACCAGTTAGTGTCCCAGACGCCTCATCGCTAAAGTGCCCAACCGAGGTGACTGTCTCTGCGATGGTTGAGGGTGTAGGAGATAGCAGTGGCGTAATGTTGTGCTCCTCATCCGACCCAAAGTCCAGGGTCCCCTGTAGTGGTGATTCCTGTCCATCCATCCTCTGTGTGTGGGTGTCGTGTGCATCAGTGACCTGGGCGTCGGTGTCCTGTGTGTTAGGGTCCTGTGCGTCGGTGTACTGTGCATCAGTGTCCTGTGCGTCAGTGTTCTGTGCGTCAGTGTCCTGTGTGTCAGTGTCCTGTCGTCAGTGTCCTGTGCGTCAGTTTCCTGTGCGTCAGTGTCCTGGCCGTCAGTGTCCTGTGTCCTATGCGTCGGTGTCCTGGGCGTCAGTGTCCTGGGCTTCAGTGTCCTGGGCGTCAGTGTCCTGGGCATCAGTGGCCTGAGTGTCCGTGTCCTGGGTGGGTGTGTCCTGGGTGGGTGTGTCCTGTATGTGGGTCTCCGGGGTGCTTGTGTCCCGTGTGTCAGTGTCCTGGAATGTCCTGGGGGTGCCGTATACCTGATGGGCATGGTCTGTCCCTGGCTCGTGGCCGCCCTGGGATGTCCTGGGGGCGGTTGGCATCCGCAGGGATGGGTGGGTCGACGTTTGGTCCTGCAATACACAATACGGCATGCATGGTTAGACATGCAGATGGGGATGGGGGAATATGGGGGAGGGGGTTATGGGGGAAGGGGGGATATGGGTGCAGGAGGGAAGGGGGATATGGGGGAAGGGGGTGTTGCTCTCTTTGGTTGACTCTTAATTTGGCTCTGTTTAATTACGTTTGCTCAAGAGTCGCCAGGTATCTTTCGACACCACCACAAGGTTCAGAACCGAATACTGATCAATGACTCGTACACCAGTTAGTAAGTTCAAAAGCAATGCTCATTTATTTACACACAGTCAAATCTACTCATGCATAAACTCTACAAACTGAATTACCACCATTACTAAAGCCTATACTTAGCTTTGGGTGCCCACTCAGTCAGAGGAACAATGGCCATTGCTCGGTTCTGAGGCTGCTGGGTTGAGCTGTTTACAGCCTAGCTGTTTACTAGGAGCGTCTATCTCGTAGCGTGCGTTGACTTGGAACTTACTTGGTCTGCTGTAGCTGCTAGGCAGGTCTCTCTCTTCGTTGAGAGCCAAAGCCAAAGGAGCAAGATTCTCCCTTGGGGAATATCTTTTATACTAAAAAGGGCTTCGCGCGCTTTTGGGCGGGCCTTGAACTTGGCCTCAACTAATTCGGTCTTTCTCAATCAGCCGTATCGATCTTCCTCCAATAGAGGGGTGGTTCCCTGATCGGTGGGCGTGTCCTCGTGACCGTTGGTCTGTTTTGTCTTAGTCTCTTCTGGCGCCGGGGTGTCTGCCTGAACATTGTGTATCGAAATGTTTCCCTTTTGTCCCCGGAGATGGCTCATTAGTATGTAGATTGCTTGGCAGTTTCTGTCCTGTCTGAGAGTTTAAGGTTCTAATCAACAGACAGAGCTTGCACTGCTTGTTTCTTAGCATTGTCCAATTTTCCCTGCAGTCTTTGCGGGTGTCCATTTTGTAACCGGGACGTGGCCATCCCAGATGGCTTCAGGGGGATGGGGGAAGAGGGGATAGGAGGGTATGGGGGAAGGGGGGATGGGGGAAGAGGGGATATGGGGGAAGGGGATATGGGGGAAGTGGGGATGGGGGAAGAGGGGATATGGGGGAAGGGGGAAAGGGGGGCAGGCAGTGGGGGGTCTCACTCGGTGAGGCCCCCCGCAACCTCCCGGTCCTCGGGTCCCCCTGCAAGTTCCAGGGCCCTCTCCTCATGGATGGTGAGTTGTCGCAGTTTGGGTGGACACCCTCCCGTCCTCTCACGTTCCCGGTTGTTGTGAGCGCGCTTCTACTGCGGGGGTTGGGAGGGTGGCAGGGATAAAGGACAACAGTGTTAGGCAGACGTATACATGCAGACCAGCAGTTGTGTGTATGTTGGCAGAGGTTCACAACCGATCCTGCCAATGCAGCCTGCATGGTGAGTGCAGCCATGTTGGTTTCAGCTAGGGCTGTGCCGTCCATCGGAGGTGGGGCGACGGGTTGGGGTGCGTATTCACCCTGGCTGCCCTGACAAGGTCATTGACCTCCTTGTGACACTGGTCGCCTGTCCTTGCTGTTACAGCCACGGCGCTGACGGCCTGTGCCACCTCCCTCCACAGGCGCCGGCTAAGTCGTGGTGCGACCCTGCGGCCGTGTCCAGGGTACAGGGCCTCCCTCCTCTGCTCCACTGCGTCCAGGATGTCCCATTCCTGGAACCTCGGTGCTGCGCAGCAGGCGGCCATTTTGCCTGGTCTCTTGGGGGGGGGGGGAGGGGGCGTCTTTAGTGATGCGACGCCAAGCGGCGTCAGTGACACTGCGCGCCTCCGTGATGGATGACGCCGTCGCGAATGGCGGCACACCGCTGCTAGCCCATTCCCAGCTGGAGAATTTGCGACGTTCCGGGGGATCCGACGCCAGAGTCATTCGCGCCATTTTTGCCGCCGGGTTCGGACCATTGCGCCGATTCAAGGGCCAGGATTCTCCGAGCCCCCGCCGGGTCGGAGAATCGCCGGGGGGCGGCGTGAATCCCACCCCGACGACGGCTGCCGAATTCTTCGGCGCCATGTTTTGGCGGGGGCGGGAATCGCGCCGCGCCGGTCGGCGGCTGCTGGCAGCGGCCCCCCCTGGCGATTCTCCGCCCGGCGATGGGCCGAGCGGCCTCCTGTTTTAGGCTAGTTCTGCCGGCATAAATCAAACCAGGTCCGTACCGGCGGGACCTGGCTCTGCAGGTGGCCTGCGGAGTCCACGGGAGAGGTGCGGGGGGAACTGGCCCCAGGGGGGGCCTCCACGGGGACCTGGCCCGCGATCGGGGCCCACTGATCCACGGGTGGGCCTGTGCCATGGGGGCACTCTTTCCCTCCGCGCCGGTTGCTGTCAACCTCTGCCATGGCCGGCGCGGAGAAGAACCCCCCGCGCATGCGCTGGGATGACGCCAGCACAGGCTGGCACTCCCCGCATGCGCCAACTCTCGCCAGCCAGCGGAGGCTCTTCTGAGCTGGTTGGCACGGCGCCAAGCCCTTCCGCGCCGGCTGGCACGGCACCAACCCCGCCGCCGCCGGCCTAGCCCCTAAAGGTGCGGAGGATTCCGCACCTTCCAGGCGACTCGGCGCCGGAGCTGTTCACGCCAATCCTCGGCGCCGCTACGGCCCGTCCCGCCGGGTAGGGGAGAATCCCGCCCCTGATTTCTCTCTCTCTCTCATCTAATGGATTCATTCTGAAGATCCAAAGTAAAGACCTTTCTCTCTGCACAGCCAGACTGAACGGCAAAGAATTTCAATCCAGCCATTGGCTGAAGGCTGGGCCAGCTGTTTTAAATATGTGACAGCAGATCAACGTCTATGCTGGAGATCTCTCCAGGAAAATGGATCCAGCCAGCTTTTCCTCTCCATCCAGCCTGTGAGTGTTTGATTCCTGAAGGGCACTCTTTGGGTTTCTCTCCCTGAAATGTCTGAATTATCTAAAATCCCATGGAGTTGCTTCTCTGATTCTTTACTTTTCCTCTGTAAAAGCTAGAGGACATTCTGGTGAATCAGGAAAACCAGTTAGGTTTGAACCACAGACTGAAGATGGAGAGAAAGTAAGATTGAGAGTCTTAAGAATCAAACCAGCCGGACTTCAGGATGAGGCATGTAGGCGGAGGTCTCATGTTTGGTGTCTCCTGCCAGAGTCGTCGTTTCTAGGCTCTTTGCACCCAGTTTTTTGGAAAACGTTTTAGTGTGAGAAGATGAGGGAAGATCTGGGGCGTTTAAAGGACGTCAAAAACCAGACGAACATACTCAAGGAAAAAGGGAGTGCAATAGTCCATCGTCAAACGTGGTGAGGAGTTCAGTGGGAGAAAAGATGGCGGGAGGGAGCGTGCCAGCTGGCGCCATGCCCATCACAGTGGAAAAGATGGCAGGAGGGAGGGTGCCAGCTGGCACCATGCCCATCACTGGAAAAGATGGCGGGGGGAGAGTGCCAGCTGGCACCATGCCCATCACTGGAAAAGATGGCGGGAGGGAGAGTGCCAGCTGGCGCCATGCCCATCACAGTGGAAAAGTTGGCGGGGGGATTTCCAGCACATCCTCTTTAATATCAACCTGCTCGAGTCTATTAACCTGGTTCACACTGTTCTCATGAGCAACAAGGTCCCTCTCTCTAGTGAATGCTGAAGCAAAATATTCATTTAGGGCCTCCCCATCTCCTCAGACTCTAGGCACAAGTTCCCTCCACTATCCCTGATCGGCCCTACTCTCACTCTGATCATCCTCTTATTTCTCTACACTTATGTGAGAAATGAGAAATAAGAAGAGAAGATGTAGGTGGTGGGAGGCATTGTTCACCTTGATGGGTGAGGAGCTGCGGAGGGTAGAGAGAGCCTGCGGTCTGGAGAGCAACCGAGGGCTGAGAGGCAGAGTGGAGGGCTTGGAGAACAGCTCACCAAAGGCAGAACTTGAGGTTCGTGGGTGTGCCTGAGGGTCTAGAGGGCCAGAGGCGTGCAAATACTTTGCTAGCGTTCGTGAAGTTGATGGGGGAGGGGAAGACCCCTCCCACTATGAATTGGACAGGGCCCGCCGGTCACTCCAGCCGATACCAAAAACGAATGAACCGGCAAGAACTGTGATCCCAATTATCAGGTAAAGGAGAGGCTGAAGCGGGAGGTGATGTGGGATGGTAACAATTTGTGAAGGGAGAAGGCCTGGGACTGGACTGAGTTTGGACTTTGACGGTTTTTGTTCTCGTTTTTCCTTTATGTTGTTCTTTCCCCTTTATGGCTGTTTATCTTTAATTGTTTTGTGTAAGAGGGGTTTGGGCTGTGGGGGTTGTGGGGATGATGCTTGGGATTTGTGGGTTGTTGGGTTGGGGCCTGGTTGTGTTGCAGGTTGTTGGGAGTGTGGAGGGGTTGGGTGTGGGGGGCTTTGGTGTTGGTGTGTTTTTTCGGTGTGGGGGATGGGTCTCTCGGCAGCAAATGCAATGTTGGCTAGTGAACAGGAATGAGGTGGGAGGAGGGGCCGCGGTCATTGAACCTGTATGGGCAGGATTCAAAGGACCTGGGAGGTGTGAATGGTGGGGGGATGGGGACAATACTGGGTGAGGTGTTTTCAAAAGGAAGATGTTGGGGAGATTCTGGGGAGGGTGAAATGTAGAGGGGTGACAGTAATTAGGGCTAGTGCAGGGTCTCCCCAGCTAGGTGGGGAAGGTGGTGGAGAACCAGGCGGGCAGGTACGTGATAGTAACGGGTGCATTGGAAGGGAGGCTGATGGTCTTGGTTAGCATATATGCTCCAAAATGGGACGACACGGGATTTGGAAGAAAATGTTGGCTAGCATTCCAGAATATAGTGTTGGACCCAAAGTTGGATAAGTCCCAGCCACGCTCCCTGGCCCCTTTGAGGGGGTGGGGGGGAGGGAGGGAGAGGGGAAGGTGCTGGCTGGGTATATGAAGGAGATGGGAGGGGTGGACCCATGGAGGTTTTTACATTCACAAGTTAGGGAGTACTCATTTTTTTCATGGGTGCATAAGGTGCACTCGAGGATCGACTTGTTTGTGGTGGAGAATGCGCTGCTAGTGGTGGTGAGGAAGGCAGAGTATACGGTGATCATCATATTAGACCATGTTCCGCACTGGGTGGAAAAGGGACCACTCCAGAGGCTGGCATGGAGGCTGGATGTGGGTTTGATGGCGGACCCAAAATTTTGTACCAAAATGGGGAAGGTGATTGAGGAGTATGTGGAGTTTAACTGGAATGGAGAGGTTTCACCATCGGTGGTCTGGGAAGCGTTGAAGGCAGTAGTGAGGAGTGAGGTCATTTCATTGAAGGCAAAGGTGGATAGGGAGGCATGGGAGGAGCGGCAGCGGTTGGAGGTGGATGGGAGATATGCAGAGAATCCATAACTGGGATTTTTGGTGAGGAGGAAGAAGTTTTATCTTCTAGCCACAGGGCGGGAGGTTCGGCAGCTGAGTTGAGTGAGGGGAGTCGTTTATCAGTATGGAGAGAAGGTCAGTCGATTGCTGGCGGGCCAGCTCCATTGGCAGGTGGCAGCTAGGGAGATTGTGTGGATTAGAGATGGGATGGGAGGGCTGGTAGTGGCATCAGAACAGGTGAATAAGGCGTTTGAAGACTTTTATAGGTACTTGTATAAGTCGGAGCCGTTGGAGGATGTGTAGAATATGAGGGAGTTCCTGGAGCGACTGGTGGAGTGTCCGGAGGTGGGGGAGGAGGAGATGGTGGGACTGGAGGATGCAGTTGGGTAAGGCATCAGGGCCAGATGGGTTCCCGGTGGAATGTTATAACAATTTGTAGGGTAGGTTGGCACTGCCGATGGTAGAAATGTTTGAGGATGCGATGGCTCGGGGGGGGGGGGGGGGGGGGGGCATTGTTGGAGATGATGGGGCAGGCACCCATCTCACAATTACTTAAAAAGGATAAGGATCCGGTGGAGTGTGGGTTGCATTTCTCTACTGAACGTGGATGCTAAGCTACTGGCGAAGGTGTTGGTGGTGAGGTTGGAGGAGTGCCTCATGAAGGTGGTTGGGAGGAGGATCAGACGGGGTTCGTCAAGGGCAGGCAGCTGTCGTCAAATGTGACGACTGCTGAATGTGGTGCTTTCTCCAGCAGAGAGAAGGAATGTGGAGGTGGTGGTGGCATTAGATGCGGAGAAGGCATTTGACAGGGTGGAGTAGAGCTATCTGTTTGAGGTGCTGGCGAAATTTGGGATTAGGATGAAGTTTGTGGCATGGGTGGAATTGCTGTACAATGATGCAACAGCGTGTGTATGAACGAACGATTCGAATTTGGGGTACTTTCCACTATTTCGGGGGAAGAGGCACGGATGTCCCACGAACCCCCCCTTTTGTTTGCGTTGGCGATAGAGCCCTTGGCCATAGTGCTGAGGGGTTCGGACTTATGGAAGGGGATAGTGGTGGCGATGGGGGGGTTGGAGCATAGGGTGTCTCTGTATGCAGATGATGTGCTATTGTATATCTTCGTCCTGAGCTCTTAGGTGATGGATATAAAGGGGTTGCTAAGGAGATTTGGGGTGTTTTCGGGGCTGGTTTAGCACACTGGGCTAAATCACTGGCTTTTAAAGCAGACCAAGCAGGCCAGCAGTGCGGTTCAATTCCCATACCAGCCTCCCCGAACAGGCGGCGGAATGTGGCGACTAGGGGCTTTTCACAGTAACTTCATTGAAGCCTACTTGTGACAATAAGCGATTTTCATTTCATTTTTCATTTTCAAATTGAATTTAGGGAAAAGTGAGCATTTTTGTGATGTCTTCTCCAGGCGCAGGAGTGGGGGGAGGTTGCCACTCTGGGTAGTGACAACTCATTTTAGATATCTGGGGGAGGCGTGGGATTAGGCACGGCTTCGTATTCGTAAGCTCAATTTAACGAGCTTGGTTGGGACGGTGACGGAGGATGTGCTGCAGGGGGATAGTCTCTCCTTGACGTTGGCAGGCCAGGTGCAGGCAGTGAAGATGAACATTCTGCCGTGTTTTGTGTTTCTGTTTCAGTGTCTGCCGGTCGTTTTACCAGTCATTTTTGAAGGGGGTGGTCAGACTGTTCTCGTCGTTTGTGTGGGTAGGGAAGATGACTAGGATAAGGAAAGCAGTGTTCCAAAGAGGGCAGGGTGGGGGAGGGGGGCGTTGGCTCTTCCGAAGTTGCTGTACTATTACTGGCAGTGAAAGCGGAGAAGGTGCGGGGCTGGGGTAGGGAGATGGATGTCCTATGGGTGCGGAAGGTGATGGGTTTCTGTAAGGGGTTGAGACTATGGGCGCCGCTTCTATTTGCCCCAGGGAAGTATTCGGGGGGACCTTGGAGAACTTGAAGATTTGGAGGCAGCACTTTGAGTTGAGGGCAGGCTCGAGGGTGATGCCAATAAGAGGGAACCATGGTTTGAGCCAGGGAGGATTCATAGAATTCATAGAATTTACAGTGCAGAAGGAGGCCATTCAGCCCATCGAGTCTGCACCGGCTCTTGGAAAGAGCACCCTACCCAAGCCCACACCTCCACCCTATCCCAGTAACCCCAACCAACTCTAAGGGCAATTTTGGACACTAAGGGCAATTTAGCATGGCCAATCCACCTAACCTGCACATCTTTGGGAGGAAACCGGAGCACCCGGAGGAAACCCACGCACACATGGGGAGAATGTGCAGACTCCACAAAGACAGTGATCCAAGCCGGGAATTGAACCTGGGACCCTGGAGCTGTGAAGCAATTATGCTAACCACTATGCTACCGTGCTGGATGGATGGATGTGAGGTTCCGGAGGTGGGAGGAGAGAAGGGTGAGGGAGATGAAGGATTTGTTTTTGGAGGGGCGGTTTGCAAGCTTGGAGTGGTTGGGGGTGAAGTTTGGCTCCAGCATGATGATGATTCCATATATATGCAGGTGTGGTACTTTGCGAGAAAGGTCTTCCCGAACCTTCTGGTGGCACCATCCTCTTTGACGCTGGAGGAGGTGCTGTTGGGATTGGGGCTGGAGGGTGGTGTCATTTTGGCCATTTATGGTAGGATCATGGAGGAGGATAAAGTGTCCATGGAAGTGATTACGGCCAAGTGGGAGGACGAGCTGGGGTGGTGTTGAGAGAAGGGATTATGGTGCAAGGTGCTGCAAAGGGTTAATACCTGAACCTCGTGCACGAGACTGGGCTTGATTCAATCAAAAGTGGTGTACAGGGCGCACTTAATGAAGGAGGGTATGAGCCAGCTGTTTGGGGGGGGGGGCGGGAGATGGTTGTGAATGTTGCGTGAGGGGCCCAGCTAATCATGTTCATATGATCTGGTCCTGCCTGCAGTTGGAGAGGTTTTGGGAGGCCTTTTTTAGCACCATGTCAGAGGCCCTACATGTAGATTTGGAGCCTGGTCCCCTGGAGGCCATATTCGGGGTGTCGGACCTGTCAGATTTGCAGACAGGTGTGGGGGCAGATGTTTTACTCTGTGCCTCATTGATCGATCCTGTTGGGGTGGAGGTCAGCTTCTCTCCGCATGTCTTATTGTGGCTGGGAGATCTAATGGAATTCCTCAACTTGGAGAAGGTGAAATTTTCTCTGAGAGGGGCAGATAAGGGGTTCCATAAGATATGGTGTTTGTTTATCTTACACTTTAAGGATCTGATTGCCATCAAGAGGTGGAGGAGGGGGGTGGGTGGGTGTTGTGGGGTGTTTTGTGTTGGGTTTGTGTTTATATTTGGTCAAAATGTTAAAATATTGAAAATCTGAATAAAAATGTATTCAAAAATAATCCAGTCGGCCTGAGGCTGTTCTTTTGAATGAAGGCCCAGGGCAATAAAAGTTAAAGTGACTCCCCCAGAGGAAACCCTACAACCTGGGGGTTCTGACTGAATGCTGCTGCCAGAAGATCCTCATTAGCAATCCAACCGTTGGTTACAATCACTACACGTCCTGGGAGGACAGTGCTGTAGCAGCCTCAACACTGGAAGCAAGGGTACTTATTTTTCATTGCATATTTTAATTCCCATTATTTTTAACCCTCCTCTCCCTCTGAGTATGTTCGGATAGAGGGTGGGATGGTAAAAAGGGGGGAGTAGTAGATTTGCTGGCCGATATGATATTATAATTATTGCATGTCTTATTTCTATTTTTGTTATAAATAAGCAGTTGGTGTGTTTCATTGACTAATCTGTCGGTCATTGGAGCAGTCAAGGGCCAAAGATCTCAGAAACTTTATATGAATTCTTGGTTACTTCACTAGTGTTGGGACTCCGGGGCCTGGGGGCTGGACTGGACCGCACACTCACCCAGGTTACTGTAACACTGAACTACCTTTTCAAAGGCAGCACATTTATCTGTTATAGTTTTTGCCTGCCAGTCTTTGGTTCTAGCTCAGCTAGGCACAACCTGTTCTCTCTCTACTGAAATGGGCCTTCCTCCAGTTAAGTATATTTACTCTGGGTCATCCTTGTACTATGTTTCCAATTGTAGTTCGCTAGAGATGCTCGTCTGAGTTTGTGGTTTAAGTGATCTATTGGGATAGCAATGAGCTTTCATCTCCGTTTTAATTTGGACAGTGCCTGAACTAGGCATACTTAATGTTAACAGTGAGCATCAGATGATACTTTAATTTCCTGGACTTCATAGAGATGCTCTAGAGGTCACTATCTTGGTCTGGATCTGTTTTTTAAATCATGGTTCCTCCCCTACCAAGGCATTGCAAGCTTTTAAATAAGTGTATAATTGACTATTTTTGCTGGAGATACAGTAGGACAGTAGGAACACTGGCTTCGTAGTAATTCCTAAAATAAACAGGTGTGAGAAGTGAGCTGGAGAAAGCAATCTTCTTAAGTGTTTTTTTCAAATTTAATTGCCAGTCTTTAAGATTGTAGTGCGCATTTTGGCTCTTTTCCCTGACTGTGAGGGGGATTGTGTTTTTCATTTATGCACACAACCAACCCCTGAAGCAACCACTGTTGAATCTCTCCCCAGGGTGAAGTGTTATGAGTTCCAGATGTGATGTTAATACTCTATCCTAAAAAAAGACATTTAAACAATCAAATTATTATTGTGTTAATTTTAAAACTTTTAGGCCCCTGTAAGGTTTTGGAAATATATTTGATTCAAGATGAACTCTGGAAGTTCTTGTTTTGGAAATAAGATCATTCTTTTTTTGCTGCACTTCAAAATACAAATTTTGAAGGCTAGGCCTCATGCACAGGTAGAGGCAGATTTTTCCACAAGATCAAAACGGTTCACATTTTATTCAAAAGTGCTGAGTCATTAGGGAATAAGATATCACAATCTACTTACAAGTCGAACACTACTAAATTGTAAAATATTTATTCATGGGATGTAGAATAAGCTGAATAAGCTAACATTTATTACCCATGCCTAATTGTCCCTGAGAAGGTGGTGGTGAGCTGCCATCTTGAACAGCCTGCAGTCCATGTGGTGTAGGTACACCGACTGCGCTGTTAGATTATCATAGAATTTACAGTGCAGAAGGAGGCCATTCAGCCCATCGAGTCTGCACCGGCTCTTGGAAAGAGCACCCTACTCAAGGTCAACTCCCCACCCTATCCCCATAACCCAATAACCCCACCCAACACTAAGGGCAATTTTGGACACTAAGGGCAATTTATCATGGCCAATCCACCTAACCTGCACATCTTTGGACTGTGGGAGGAAACTGGAGCACCCAGAGGAAACCCACGCACACACGAGGAGGATGTGCAGACTCCGCACAGACAGTGACCCAAGCCGGAATCGAACCTGGGACCCTGGAGCTGTGAAGCAATTGTGCTATCCACAATGCTACCGTGCTGCCCCAGGGAGGAAGATCCAGGATTTTGCCCCAGTGACAGTGGGTCACAATGCTGCCACTGTGAGTCGGTGGTGAGGGGAGTGCATGTTTGTGGGTGGGATACCAATTAAGCGGGCTGCTTTGCCCTGGGTGGTTTTGAGCTTCTCCAGTTTTGGAGCTGCACTCAACCAGGCAAGTGGGGAGTATTGACTTGTGCATTGTAGAGATGGTGACAGGCTTTGGGGAGTCAGGAGGTTTGTTACTCACTGCAGGATTCCCAGCCTAGCCAAATATGTGATATTATTAGTTCTTTCCAGCTAAAATAAACCTTATGATGAAATACAAATGTTTATCAATCATGGTCATTTGAAGCAGAATTTCAAATTAGTTCTTCTGCTGTGATATCCAGAAAGCTCCCACAGAGTTCATAGACCACATGACTCATTTTGTTAAACTGCTACACTTTACATTTACCTACTTTAAGCTTCCTGCCTACAAATCTAACGTTGGCCACTTTGGGTATGATATGCAAATACAAACATTTATTCCAGCATCTTTAATTCATATAAATGGGCAGCACCGTGGCACAGTGGTTAGCACTGCTGCCTCACAGCTCCAGGGGCCTGGGTTCTATTCCGGACTGTGGATTTTTCACCTTCTCCCTGTGTTTGCGTGGGTTTCCTCCAGGTGCTCCGGTTTCCTCCCACAGCCCAAAGATCTGCAGGTTAGGTGGATTGGCCATGCTAAATTGTCCCTTGATGGCCAAAAGGTTAGGTAGAGTTACTGGATTACGGAGATAGGGTGGAGGTGTGGGCTTAAGTCGGGTGCTCTTTCCAAGAGCCAGTGGAGACTCAATGGGCTGAATGGCCTCCTTCTGCACTGTAAATTCTATGATACTATGAAATGATAAGCAGCAATGGTTTCAACATGGATTCCTGCTAAAAACTGACTTCCAGCTTGAGATCTTCTTTTTTTAAAAAAAATATATTTTATTGAAATTTTTTTCCCTGAGCAACATTTTTCCCGCTTACAAAACAAGCGAAACGATAACAGTAACAAAACAGAATTTTTAAAACTTTTTAACAATAATAATAATAGTAGTAATAATATACAAGTAACAAAACCTCGTACTCTATTGACCTATACTCAACTGCCCCCCTCCCCGGGTTGCTGCTGCTGGTCATCCGTCTTCCCTCTAACGTTCCCCTAGGTAGTCGAGAAATGGCTGCCACCGCCTGGTGAACCCTTGAGCCGATCCTCTCAGGGCAAACTTTATCTGCTCCAGTTTAATAAACCCCGCCATATCGTTTGCCCAGGCCTCCAGTCCGGGGGGTTTCGCCTCCTTCCACATGAGTAGGATCCTGCGCCGGGCTACGAGGGACGCAAAGGCCACGACATCGGCCTCTTTCGCCTCCTGCACTCCCGGCTCTTCCGCAACTCCAAATAGAGCTAACCCCCAGCCTGGTTTGACCCGGGCCTTCGCCACCTGCAAAATCACTCCCGTCACTCCCTTCCAATACCCTTCCAGTGCCGGGCACGCCCAAAACATATGTGCGTGGTTTGCCGGGCTCCCGCCACACCTCCCACATTTGTCCTCCACTCCAAAGAACCTGCTCAATCTTGCCCCCGTTATGTGTGCTCTATGTAGCACCTTAAATTGAATCAGGCTAAGCCTGGCGCATGAGGAAGAGGAATTTACCCTGCTTAGGGCATCAGCCCACATACCCTCCTCTATCGCCTCCCCTAGTTCTTCTTCCCACTTTCTTTTTAGTTCACCCACCGACTAAGAGATCTTCTAATTTACTATGTTTCAAATGTGAGACTTTATAAAACAGATTGTTTTCCCTTTAAATTAAAAGGTAGTCAAGTTGTATTGAAGTCTGTCCAGAGATTCATCTACATCCCCAATTTTGTAAGTTTCATTGAGGTCACTCCTTATTCTTTGATACTACAGGGAATACAGACCAAGTCTACCCAATCTCTCCTCATAAAACAATCCCACAGGGCAGCACGGTGGTTCAGTGGTTAGTACTGCTGCCTCATGGCGCCGAGGTCTCAGGTTCGATCCCATCTCTGGGTCAATGTCCGTGTGGAGTTTGCACATTCTCCCCCTGTTTGCATGGGTTCCGCCCCCACAACCCCAAGATGTGCAGGCTAGGTGGATTGGCCACGCTAAATTTGCAGCTTAATTTATCTCTGAGAGAAGAAGTTCTTCCTCATCTGAGTTCTGAATGGCTTACTCCTTATTCTTAGGCTGTGACCACCTGTTGTACCTGCATGCCAACCTTCAGTGACTGTTCAACCATGGAACCCAGGTCTTGTTGCACTTCCCCTTTTCCTAAACTGCCACAATTCAGATAATAATCTTCCTTCTTGTTTTTTTCACCAAAGTGGATAACCTCACATTTACCCACGGTATATTGCATTTGCCAAGTATTTGTCTACTCAGCCAGACTGTCCAAGTCACCCTGCAGCCTCTTTGAGTCCTCCTCACAGCACACACTGCCACTCAGCTTAGTGTCACCTGCAAACTTGGAGATATTACATGCAATTCCTTCGTCCAAATCATTAATGTACATTGTGAACATCTGGGGTCCCAGCACTGAACCCTGCGGAGCCCCACTAGTCACTGCCTGCCACTCTGAAAAGGGCCCATTTATTCCCACTCTGCTTCCTGTCTGCCAACCAGTTCTCTATCCACATCAATACATTGCCCCCAATACCATGAGCTTTAATTTTGCTCACTAATCTCTTGTGTGGAACCTTGTCAAAAGCCTTTTAAAAGTCTAGATACACAACATCCACTGGTCATCTTGTCCACTCTACTAGACACATCCTCAAAACATTTTAGAATATTTGTCAAGCCTGATTTTCCTTTAGTGAATCCATGCTGACTTGGATGATCCTGTCTCCACTTTCTAAATGCTCAGTTATTTCATCCTCAATAATTGACTCCAACATTTTCCCCACCATTGGTGTCAGGCTAACCGGTCTATAATTCCCCATTTTCTCTCTCCCTCCTTTTTTAAAAAAATGGGGTTACATGAGCTACCCTCCAATTCATTGGAACTCTTCCAGAGTATAAAATGCTGGAAAATGATCACCAATGCATCCACTATTTCTAGGGCCAATTCCTTAAGTAGTCTGGGACGCAGAGCATCTGGGCCTGGGGACTTATCAGGTTTTAATCCCATCAATTTCCTCAATACAATTTTCTGACACAATAAGGATTTCCTTCAGTTTCTCCTTCATGCTAGACCCTCTGTCCCCGAGTATTTACAGAAGGTTATTTGTGTCCTCCTTAGTGAAGACAAGGGCGTCATTCTCCAACCCCCCGCCGGGTCGGAGAATGGCCGTTGGCCGCCGTGAATCCCGCCCCCGCCCCCGCCGAAGTCTCCGGTATCGGAGATTGGGCGGGGGCGGGAATCGGGCAGCGCCGGTTGGCGGGACCCCCTGCTCAATTCTCCGGCCCAGATGGGCCGAAGTCCCGCCCAGAAATTGCCTGTCCCGCCGACGTAAATCAAAGCTGGTATTTACCGGCGGGACCAGGCGGCGTGGGCGGGCTCCGGGGTCCTGGGGGGGCGTGGGGCGATCTGACCCCGGGGGGTGCCCCACGGTGGCCTGGCCCGCGATCGGGGCCCACCGATCCGCGGGCGGGCCTGTGCCGTTGGGGCACTCTTTCCCTTCCGCCTCCACCACGGCCTCCACCATGGCGGAGGCGGAAGAGACTCTCCCCACTGCGCATGCGCGGGAAACTGTCGGCGGCCGCTGACGCTCCCGCGCATGCGCCGCATTTCTGCGCCAGCTGGCGGGGCACCAAACGCCATTTCCGCCAGCTGGCGGGGCAACAAACGCCATTTCCGCCAGCTGGCGGGGTGGAAATCCCTCCGGCGCCGGCCTAGCCCCTCAATGTTGGGGCTCGGCCCCCAAAGATGCGGAGCCGGCGCAATGCCCGTCTGATTGGCGCCGATTTTGGCGCCAGTCGGCGGACATCGCGCCGTTGGGGGAGAATTTTGCCCCAGATTCAAAGTATTTGTTTAACCGGTCTGCCATCTTTTTGTTACCCGTTATGAATTCACCTCATTCTAACTGTAAGATACATTTATCTTCACCGGCCTTTTACTCTTCACATATCTATAGAAGATTTTGCAGTCAGTTTTTATGTCTTCTGCAAGCTTACTCTTGTATTCTATTTTCCCCTTCTGAATTAAACCCTTTGTCCTCCTCTGCTGAATTTACAGTATCTCCCAGTCCTCAGGCTTGCTGCTTTTTCAGGCCAATTTATGTGCCTCTTCTTTGGCTTTAACACCTGGTTTCCCTTGTTAGCCATGATTGAGCCACCTTCCCTGTCTTACTGTTGTGCCAGTCAGGGATGTACAATTGTTGAAGCTCATCAATGTGTTCTTTAAATGTCTGCCATTGCCTATGAACCATCAACCCCTTAAGTATCCTTTTTTTAGCACAATCTAGTCAATGCACATCTCATACCATCAGAGTTAACCTTCTTTAAGCCCCGGACCCTCGTCTCAGACTTAACTGTATCACTCTCCATCTTAATGAAAATTCTACCATATTATGGTCACTCTTTCCTAAAGGATCTCACACCATAACGTTGTTAGTTAATCCTCTCTCATTGCACAATATCCAGTCTAGGATGTCCTGCTCTCTAGTTGGTTCCTTGACATGTTGGTCAAAAAAAACATTCCTTATACGTTCCAGAAAATTCTCCTCCATCGCATTGCTACCACTTTGATTAGCCCAATCAATATGTAGATTGAAGTCACCCATAATAAATGCTGTATCCTTACTGCACGCATCCCTCATTTCCTGTTTGATGCCATCCCCGACCTCACAGCTACTGTTTGGTGGTCTGTACACAACTCCCACTAACGTTTGTTGCCCTTTGGTGTTCCGCAGCTCCACCCATACCGGTTCCATATCGTCCAGGCTGATGTCCTTCCTTACTTTTGCGTTAATCTCCTCTTTAATCAGCAATGGTACCCTACCTCCTTTTCCTTTCCTTCTATCTTTCCTGAATATTGAATACCGCTGGATGTTGAGTTCCCACCCTTCGCCGCCCCGGAGCCAGGTCCCGTGATCCCAATTACATCATATCCGTTAATGATTGTCAGTGCAGTTAATTCATCAACCATTTTACAAATTCTCTTTGCATTGAGACACAGTCTTCAGGCTTGTTTTTTGACATTTATTGCCCTTTTAGAATTATGATGTTATGTGGCCCTTTTTGATTTTTGTCTTTGGTTTCTCTGCCTTCCACTTTTCCCTTCACTGCCTTTTGTTTCTGTCCCCACCTTACATCCCTCTGACTTCCTGCATCAGTTCCCATCCATCTGCCATATTCGTTTAAACTCTCCCCAACATCACTCGCAAACACTGCCCCTAAGACATTGGTTTTGGTCCTGCCCAGGTGCAGACTCTACGGTTTGTATTGGTCCCACCTCCCCCCAGAACTGGTACCAATGTTCCAGGAATTTGAATCCCTCCCTTTGTATCATCCCTCAAATCACTTATTCATCTTAGCTATCCTGCCATTCCTACTCTGACTAACACGTGGCACTGGTAGCAATCCTGAGATTACTACCTTTGGGGTCCTTTTTTTGAGTTTAATTCCTAGCTCCCTAAATTCAGCCTGTAGGACCTCATCTCATTTTTTACCTATATCATGGATGCCTTTATGCCACGACAGCTGGCTGTTCACCCTCCTCCTCCAAGATGCCCTACAGCCACTCCGAGACATCCTTGACCCTTGGACCAGGGAGGCAGCACACTATCCTGGAGTCTCGCTTACGGCCACAGAAACGCCTATCTATTCCCCTTACAATCAAACCCTCTATCACTATAGATCTGCCACTCTTTTTCCTGACCTCCTGGCTGCAGAGCCAGCCACGGTGTCATGAACCTGGCTGCCGCCTTTCCCTGGTGATCCATCTCCCTAGAATTATCCAAAATGGTAAGCCTGTTTTGGAGGGAGATGACCGCAGGGGACCCCTGAACTGCCTTCCTACTTTTCCTCTGTCTGGTGGTCACCCATTCCCTATCTTCCTCAGTAATTTTTATTTGCGGTGTGAACCAACCTGAATGTGCTATCCACGATTTCCTCAGCATCGTGGATGCTCCAAAGTGAATCCACCTGCATCCCTAGAGCCATCTGACAGGAGCTTCCGTTGGACACACTTCCTGCATGTGAAGGAGTCAGGGACACTGGAAGGGACCCTGAATTCCCACATTGCACAGGAGGAGCATCACATGAATCTATGATCTCCTCCCATGACTTAACCTTTTAGTTAACTTTACAACAATGTGGATTTCCAGTGACGGTGATGTACTGAGCAGACACACATCAGGTGGCTCTATGAACCAGGACAAAAAAAGGTACTTTTAGTTGAATTTTGCCCAAATCTCAAAGAACAAATCCCTCAACAGCAAAAGGAGGGCAACCAAGAAAAGATGCCAGCAAACGGGAGCTCGAGGGGCCAAAGAGACGTCAGAAGCAGCAGAACGAGCCACGACCATCAGGCGGACGAGACCACGGACCCATGAGGCGAAAGGCCCCCACCACCCAGAGGAGAGGGTGGCCAACAACCTGAGCATCAGCTTCCCCCCACCCCCCACCCCACCATCTGGAGACAAATGGAAGAGCTTCCTGATGAAGGAACTGACCGCCATGAAGGAAGAAATCGGGAGAGAGATCCAGATGTCGGTCAAAGTAACGGCAGCAGAGGCTAAGGCCACCATGCAGAAGGCAATCTGGGGGAAAAAGTGGCAACTCAGGAGAGGATGATCCTCGACCTGGAAAAGGTCTCGACAGACCAGAGTGACTGAATTGTTGCCTTGGTGGTGGCCCAGGGGAACGTAAGAGGGAAAGTCGAGGATCAGGAGCACAGATCCCGACGACAAAAATTCAGGATCGTGGGTCTGCCAGAAGGCATTGAGGGAAAAAACCCAACGGCTTATGTCGCCCAAGTACTGGGCACTTAATCGGGAGAGACAGCTTCCCCAAACCCCCAGAGCTCGACAGAGTGCAAAGGTCGCTCAGACCAAACCCAAGGCCGCAACCAAGGGCGATTATCACAAAGCTCCACGGATATCAGCACCTTGAGAGGATTCTGTGGTGGGCACGGCAAACAAAAGCATGCACATGAGACGGACACAAAATCAAAATCTACCAAGACATTGTGGCAGTGCTAGCAAAACGCAGGGCTGAGTTTAATCAGGCGAAATCGGCCCTGTACGGGATACGTTTTGACATGATGTTCCCAGCCAGACTCTGGATCACATACCAAAAAAAGGAGCATTTCTTCAACTCCTTGGAGGAAGCAAATGAATTTGTCAGAACCAACGACCTGGACAAGGGACAGGCACGGCAACAGAGAGTTGCACAGGGAAAGACTCTGAAAGAGCAAAAGACACATTGGACTTTGTGCGGCACTGTGCTGCCTTGTTCCAATCACAAAGCAAAGACCGGGTCTTAGAAAGGAGAGGGGACTGGGGAAGGCAGATGAAGGTTTAAACAGGAAAAACGGGGAGTCAGCGGACACAAGAAAGGGGCTCAACCAACCCAGGGGGGAGAGCCACTACACTAGCAGTAATAGCTAGCACGGGAAGTCAGAAAGCAAGGGGGACCGTGAAGCACCTCCTGGGGGATGGGGGAAATCCCGGAGTGCAGGGACGTGTCCACCAGGTAAGTATGGTTGATCCCGCTTGAGCGGGGAGACAAAAACCCCCCACCAGGATTATCACCTGGAATGTCAGGGGACTTAACAGCCCAGTGAAAAGATCCACAGTCTTCGCCCATCTGAGAAGCCTGAAAACCAACATAGTCTTCCTGCTGGAAACACACCTGAGGGAGAAGGACCGACTGCGGGTAAGAAAGGGCTTGGCGGGACTGACGTACCATTCAGGCTACGGGATGAGGGTTGGGGGAGTAGCCATATTGATTAGTAAGGGGACGAGGTTCACGGCGACAAGGGTGGCCACGGAAACAGGGGGACGGTACGTTTGGTCAGCGGTGTCCTGGACAGGGCACCGGTAGTCCTGTGTGTACCTGCCCAACTGGGGCGACACAGGCTTCATAAAAAAGATTATGGCGGAAATCCCCGATATTGACACGCACTGACTGATCACGGGAGGGTGACTTTAACTGTGTACTGGACCCATTGACGGACTGATCGAACCTCAGATCGGGGAAAAGGACGGGCCTGGCCAGGGAGCTCGCAACATTCATGGAGCAGTTGGGGGCGGTGGACCCATGGCGGTTTCTACACCCCGGTGGGAAGAAATTCCTGTTCGTTTCGCCAGTCCACAAACCATGCTCAAGAATAGACTTCTTTGCAGTGGGGAAAACGGTGCGTCCAGGAATAGTAAAAGCAAAATATTCCGTGATAGTTATCTCTGATCACGCTCCACATTACATGGATGTGAGGTTGGAGACGGACCATGCCCAACATCCCACATGGAGGTTGGAAACGGACCTACTGGCTGATAAGGTCTTCTGCCAGAAAATATCACAAGCCATAGGCGAGTATGTTACAAATAACCGGAAGGGGGAAGTCTCACCTTCCACGGTCTGGGAGGCACTGAAGGTGCTGGTTAGGGAAGAAATTATAGCTTACAAGGCACAAAGAGATCGGGAAGAGAGGGTAGCAAGGCAACAGCTAATTGACTCATCCTGGAGGTCCACAGAAGATACTCCGAGGCCCCGGCCGTGGAGCTTCTGGTGGAGAGGGAAAAGCTACAAATGGACTTTAACCTGCTATCCACCAGGAAAGCAGTGCACCAAATCCACCATCCACGGGGGAAAAGGCTGGCCACCTATTGGCTCACCAGCTGTGAAAGCAGGCAGCCACAAAGGAGATAAAACAAGTAAAGGATAGCATCGGCAGATGGTAATTGAGCAAAAAGTGTTCAACCGAAAATTTGAGACCTTCTACTGGGGGATGTACGCCTCCGAACCCCCCAACGGAGATGCGGAGATGAAACGGTTCCTCGATGGACTGGACATGCTAGGCAGATGGAGTTGGAAGCACCAATAGGACTGGGAGAGATCATGGAGAGTATCAGCTCCATGCAGGCGGGGAAGGCGCCGGGACCCGACAGGTTCCCAGCAGACTTCTACAAGAAATTTGCACCAACACTGGCCCTGCACCCACAGGACATGTTCGCAGACTCGCTAGCGAGGGACACCCCTGCCTCCTACGCTAACACACGTCACAATATTGCTGTTACACAAAAAAGACAGGGACCCGATGGAATGTGGATCATATAGACCCATTTCACTGCTGAATGCAGATGCAAAGATACCCGCGAAAGTCCTGGTCAAGAGATTTGAGAACTGCATACCAGAGGTGGTCACAGAGGATCAGACAGGCTTTGTCAAGGGTAGGCAGCTAACTGCGAACATCAGGGGGCTGCTGAATGTAATAATGACCCCTTCTGGGGAGAGAACACCACAGCTGATTGTCTCCCTGGATGCATGTGGTAAATCACTGTGTTCCTATATTAAGGGTTGTACGGTAGAACCTGCACTACAGTTCACCTGGGCCCCTGCATGCTAGCTCCGCCCAGGAGACGGGTTATAAATATGCGTGACCTTCAGCTCGCAGCCATTTCCTCAGCTGCTGTAGGACGCCACACTTCAGATACTAATAAAGCTTCAGTTTGAATTCAACTTCGTCTCCAGCCAAATTGATCGTGCCTCAATGCGACCGAGTTGAATGAAAGTATCTCATTGAGGATCTGGAGCGATTTGGGCTAGGGACAGGATTCACCTCATGGGTGAATCTTTTGTACAATTCCCCCAAGGTGCGCGTTCGGACCAACACCACCAGTTCTGAATACTTCCAGCTGCAGAGACACAAGGCAAGATGCTCACTGTTCCCATTCTTGTTCGCCCTGGCAATTGAACCACTGGCGATTGCTCCGCAAGACATGAAAAGCTGGAAGGGTATGGAAAGAGGGGGCAGAGAGCATAGAGTATTGCTTTATGCGGATGACCTGCTCCTCCACCTCTCGGACCCACAGAACGGCCCGAAAGCAATCATGCAACTTCTGAGGGAGTTCAGAGACTTTTTGGGCTACAAATTCAACCTGGGCAAGAGCGAGGCATTCCCGGTAAACCTGAATGGGGGTGGGACAGAGCTGGAGGGACTATCATTCAAACTAGCCCAAAACAATTCCGCTACCTGGGGATCCAGATAGTTACTATGAAAAACCCCTAGTCGCCACATTCCTGCGCCTGTTTATGGGCAGCACGGTAGCACTGTGGTTAGCATAATTGCTTTACAGCTCCAGGGTCCCAGGTTCGATTCTCTGCTTGGGTCACTGTCTGTACGGAGTCTGCACGTTCTCCCCGTGTGTGCGTGGGTTTCCTCCGGGTGCTCCGGTTTCCTCCCACAGTCCAAAGATGTGCAGGTTAGGTGGATTGGCCAAGCTAAATTGCCCTTAGTGTCCAAAATTTGCCCTTAGTGTTGGGTGGGGTTACTGGGTTATGGGGATAGGGTGGAGGTGTGGACCTTGGGTAGGGTGCTCTTTCCAAGAGCCGGTGCAGACTCGATGGGCTGAATGGCCTCCTTGTGCACTGTAAATTCTATGTCTATGTCCATGTTCAGGTACACAGAGAGAGAATTCAGAATATCCAATTCACCTGACAGCACCTCCTTCGGAACTTGTGGAAGGAAACCAGAGCACGCGGAGGAAACCCACGCAGACATGGGGAGAACATGCAGACTCCACACAGACAGCGATCCATGCTGGGAATCGAACCTGGCACCCTGGAGCTGTGAAGCAACAGTGTTACCCACTGTGCTACCGTGCCACCCTACTATTCCCTCTTATAATGTGCAACATTCACCCAATACAGAGTAGCTGATGTGTAAAGTAAAATTGTCAGAGATTTACACAAGTGTAGCTGTGAAAACATATAACTTCATTATTTTCAGTCTCTTTATCTGTTTTTTTTTTGGAAAATATTTTATTGAAGTATTTGTAATTTTCACAGTTTAACACATTAACATTTCGCAACATTTCTTAAACAACCACGCGGGCCGACACATGCAGAACACCTAAACGAACAAAAAACAGAAAACAACGTCCCCTACTACCCCACCCTTTTGCCTTAATTACCCGAATACTAAGTTCCCTGTCCTTATCTAACATTGCCATGCCTCCTGTTTTTCTCCCTCCCCCCCCTTTTTCCCCTCACCCCCTTATTGCTGACGTTCAATTTTCCTTGAAGAAATCGATGAAAGGTTGCCATCTCTGGGCGAATCCCTGAATTGACCCTCTCAAGGCGAACTTGATTTTCTCCAGACTGAGAAACCCTGCCATATCGCTGACCCGCACTCCTGCCTTCGGGGGTCCGGAGTCCCTCCATCTCAGCAAAATCTGTCTCCGGGCCACCAGGAAGGAGAAGGCCAGAACATCGGCCTCCCTCCCCCCCCCCCCGACCCCCGAATCTTCCAATACCCCAAATATTGCCAGTTCTGGACTCGGAGTTACCCTCCCTTCCAGGACTTCTGACATAGCGTCCACAAATCCCTGCCAGAATCCCCTCAACTTCGGACATGCCCAGAACATATGTACATGGTTCGTTGGGCTACCCCCACACCGCCCACATCTGTCCTCCAGCTCCTCAAAGAACCTGCTCATCCGAGCTGCCGTCATGTTTCCCTGTGGACCACCTTGAACTGGATCAAGCTAAGTCTGGCGCACGATGAGGATGAATTGACTCTCTGCAAGGCTTTTTCCCACTGTTCAATTCCTCCTCCCAGCTCCTCTTCCCACTTCCTCTTCATCTCTCTGATAGGGGCCACTTCCCACTCCATCAACTCCTTGTATATCTCTGAAACCCTCCCCTCTCCAACCACTGTTTTTGACATCACCTTGTCCTGAAGTCCCCTCAGGGAAGCTGCCTGCGTACAAAGTCCCGTATACCTGTAGGTACTGAAGTCCGTTCCCACCCGGCAACAAACTACTCCTCTAATGCCTCCAGGTTCGGGAAACCCTCCTGAATGAAGAGATCCCCAAATGTCTCAATCCCTGCCCGCTACCATCTCTTAAAGCCCCCATCCAGCCCCCCCGGGGCAAACCGGTGGTTGTCACAAATCGGTGACCATACTGACACCCTCTCCAATCTCATGTGCTGCCTCTATTGCCCCCACACCCTCATCGCTGCCACCACCACAGGGCTTGTAGATTACCGAGCCGGCGAGAATGGCACAGGCACCGTTAGTAAAACCTCCAAACTCGTACCCTTGCAGGATGCTGCCTCCACTCGCTCCCAAACCGACCCCTCCCCCACTACCCACTACCTGACCATCGATATGTTAGCCGCCCAGTAATAGTTAATAAAGCTCGGGAGGGCCAAGCCCCACTCTCCACGCCCCCGTTCCAGGAGTGTTTTCTTTACTCTCGGGGTTTTACCCGCCCACACAAAACCCGACATCGCTGCGTTCATTTTCCTGAAAAAAGCCTTTGGGACAATAATCAGAAGACATTGAAAAAAGAAGAGCGATCTCGGAAGGACCGTCACCTTCACCGTCTGAACCCTCCCTGCCAGCGTCAGTGGGAGCCTGTCCCATCTGCGAAAATCCCTTTTCATTTGATTGATCACTTTGCCCAGATTTAACTTATGAAGCTGCCCCCAATCCTTAGCCACTTGAATCCCCAGATATCTAAAACTCCTCTCAGCCACTTTAAAAGGTAACTCCTTCAGTCTCCTTTCCTGTCCCCGTGCCTGGATCACGAAGATCTCGCTCTTTCCCATATTTAACTTGTAGCCTGAAAATCACCCAAATTCTCCTAGTATCTCCATGATTTTGGTCCTCCCTCCCAATCGGGTCTGTGACATAGAGCAGCAAGTCGTCCGCATAGAGAGAGACCCTGTGCTCCACCTCCCCACATCATCCCCCGCCAGGCATTCGACGATCTAAGGGCCATTGCTAAGGGCTCTATGGCCAGGGCAAACAGTAATGGGGAGAGCGGGCATCCCTGCCTTGTCCCCCAACAGAGACTAAAGTATTCTGACCGGCCTTGGTTGGTTCTTACATTTGCCACCTGAGCCTGATATAACAGCCGGTCCCAATTCACAAATCCCTGTCTGAACCTAAATCTGCCTAAAATATCCCATAGGTACTTCCACTCCACCCAGTCGAAAGCCTTCTCCACGTCCATGGCTAGTGCCACCTCAACATCGTGCCCCTCCGCTGGCATCATTATAACATTAAGAAGCCGTCTAATATTGGACTGCCCTTCACAAATCCCATCTGACCCTCCCCGATTACCTCCGGGACACAATCCTCTATTCGGGTGGCCAAGATCTTTGCCAGCAATTTTGCATACACGTTCAAAAGGGAAATTGGCCTATATGATCCACAGCTCTCCGGGTCTTTGTCTCGCTTCAGGATGGGAGAGCTTGATGCCTGTGATAGCATTGGGGGAAGCACTCCCAGCTCCTTGGACTTGTTAAAAGCCTTGACCAAAACTTTTTATAATATTTCACTGGGAATCCATCAGGTCCTGGGGCCTTGCCCGATTGCATCGTCCCCCAATCTGCTTGTCACCACCCCGAGCCCAATTTGGCCCCCAGGGCTTCCACCAGCTCCTCATCTACCTTCGGGAACTCTAACCTCTCCAGGAATTGATTCATACCCTCCACCCCGACCGGGGGTTCCGACTCATATAATCGACTATGGAATTCACGGAACACGTCATTAACCGCCTCCGGGTCCATCACTACCTTCCCCCTCATATCCTTTATTTTCCCTCTTTCTCTCGCCACCTCCTGCTTCCTCGGCTGATGCACCAGCATCCTGCTAGCTTTCTCCCCATATTCATATATTACCCCTTTAACCCTCCTCAGCTTTCCCTCCTCCTTACCTGTGGAAAGGAGCCCAAATTCCATTTGGAGTCTCTGACGCTCCTTTAGGAGTTCCTCATTCGGACACTCCGCATATCTCCTGTCCACATGTAAGATTTCTCCTACCAACCTGTCCTGCTCCGCCTGTTCAGTCTTCTCCCTACGGGCCCAAATCGAAATACATTCCACTCTAATAACTGCCTCCCACACCACCCCAGCCGTGGTCTCTCCCGTGTCGTTATTCTTTATATACGCCCGAATGGCCTCCCTCACTCGCTCACTGATCTCGTTGTCCGCTAACAGACCTGCATTTAATCTCCACTGCGGGCGCTGGGACTTTCCTGTGCTTACCCGCAGGTCTATCCAATGTGGCGCGTGGTCTGACACCACAATTGCTGGGTACTGTGTCCTCCACCCCCGCCAACAGTGTTTTATCCAATACAAAGAAATCTATCCTGGAGTGTGCCTTGTGCATACTCCTTGCTCCGTGGCCTCTCGAATTTCCACGGATCAACCCCTCCCATGCGCTCCATGAACCCCCAAGTTCTTTCGCCATTGCTGATACCTTCCCTGACCTAGAACGCGACCGGTCATTCTCGGATCTAAGACTGTGTTGAAGTCACCCTCCATAACCAACCGGTGCGAGTCAAGGTCCGGGATCTTTCACAGCACCTTCCTGACAAACGTGACATCATCCCAGTTTGGGGCATATACATTTACCAACACTACTGCCATTCCCTCCACTTTCCCGCTAACCATAATAAATCTGCCTCCTGATCTGCCTCTATCTTCCCTACCTCAAATGCCATCCTTTTGTTAATCAGTATGACCACCCCCCTTGTTTTAAAGTCCAGTCCCGAATGGAATACCTGTCCGACCCATCCCTTCTTCAGTCTAACTTGGTCTCCCAGCTTCAAGTGTGTCTCCTGTAGCATGGCCATGTCCGCTTTTAGCTGTCTCAAGTGTGCGAACACACGGGCCCTTTTGACAGGCCCATTCAGTCTACGAACATTCCACGTAGCCAGTCTGGTTGGGAGGGGGGGGGGGGGGGTCCTCCCCTGTCGATCATCCATGACCTTACCTAGGCCAGCCCTGAGCCCATGTACCGCACCTCCCCTGACCCGCCCCCCCGGCAGCCACCGCCATCTGGTCTCCATCTCCAATATCCTAAAAAATCAGCAGTCCCCTTACACCCCCCTCCCCCTCTTTTCCATCTCTCTTCAGCTCTCCCCCCCCACTTTGCTCCCGTGAACCAGCTCTCCTAGCTAGACTAGCAGCTCCCACCCCTGGCGCCTAGCATCCTACCACCTGCTGGATCCTCACCCCCCCACCCTTCACATAAGTTCTCAAAACAATAGCAACAAACACAGAAAGCAAACAAACAATCCCCTAAGGTCCGGGACAGAGGCCCACCCCTCCTCCCTTTACAACATCTTAGCAGTCCCATCACCTTCAAACAGAGCCGAAAACAATAGAAGAAACATCAATCAGGTTAAGAAAAACAAAATTTTTGCATGCAAAAACTCAAACACGTTTTCTTTTTTCTTTCCCCCCTAGAACATCGCAACTTAAAAACTCTTTTACCTTACTTTGGTACATACAGGAACGGATCAAAATCAAACCAATCCAAGATATCCTTCTTTTCCCGATCCCCACAACTTAAGTTACAGTGAAAGGCTGCGATTTTTAAAATATGTAACAACACAAACTTTTAACTCAGCCCACTACCATGCAGATTTTAAAGTCATTATGCCTCGACCAGATTATTGACCTTCATGAAAACCGCCACTTCCGGCGAGCCAAAATATAGTTCCCGGTTCTCATAGGTCACTCAAAGTCGGGCCGGGTAGAGCAGTTCAAATTTTATTCCCTTCGAATACAGGGCCGACTTAACCTTATTAAAACTTGCCCTCCTCTTTGCGAGTTCTGCTCCCAAATCTTGATACACACGGATCTCAGAATCTTCCCACATGAACTGTTTTGTCTGCCTGGCCCACCTCATAATGCGTTCCTTGTCCAGGAACCAATGCAGCCTCACCACCATCGTCCTCGGGGGCTCACGCCCCTGGGACTTACACATGAGCACCCTGTGAGCCTGGTCGACCTCTAACGGCCTGTCAACTGTATCTGCCCCGAGCATCTTCTCCAGCATCTTTCCCACAAACGCACCGGCATCCGATCCCTCCTTTCCCTCTGGCAAACCGATAATCCGGATATTCTGCCTGCGAGAGCAATTCTCCAGGTCCTCCACCTTCTCCTACAGCCGTTTCTGCCGATCCTGTAGGATATTAATTTTCATTGCCATTGCAGTGGACTGCTCCCCTTGTTCTGTCAGCTCCTGCAACTTTTGGATCGCTTGTCCCTGAGTCGTCACTTTCTCCTCCACCTGGTCGACCACCTCCTTAATCGAGGCCAGCGCCCGGGTCAGGCCCTCCGCACACTCTTTACGATGTCAGGCGAACGTCTCATCCAATTATTTAACCCACTGATCCATCGGCCATTGAGCTGGCAACGTCGAACTTTGCTTATCTGCCATTGCGTACACCAAACTCTGAGCTTCACTCCCAACCAACTTTTGATTTCTTCTTTTACGATTGTTTCTTGGGCGCAGCTCCATAAAATAGGGGTCTCCTCTCACTTTTATCCACTTATTTCGGAAAATTACCACGGAAATCCAGTTTAAAAGCCGTTAAAGGGCCACTAAGAGCGGGAGCTGCTAAATGTGCGACCGTTCACTCCATGGTCGCCACCGGAAGTCCTCTTTATCTTTTTAAGAGTAAAGTTGAAACTTGAAATCAATCATGGATAGGGCAACGTTCAACCATTCAGCCAATTGCAATACATGTTGCCCTCAGCTCCCAGGACCGCCTATAGCCCAAAATTGGTGTACATGAGTCTAAGGGCTCCCATTATTAGCTCTCTGCCTTCATCATTGTCTCTCTACATCATTTACATCAATGTACAGTGTTCTCTTCTGAACTCATCTCTTGCCAGGCAGTATTTACCTTTTCATACCTACCCTTGTAACACAATTATTTTACTTGGATTCGTCACACCTTTCGTCTGGCCAAAATATTCCCTAATGTCATCAGCAAACTTAGAAATTAATGTTTGATGTTGGAAATGGCTGAATTCTCTTTATCTGAAATTTGCCTCCTTTTTAATGGAGTTAACTTGATGTTATAACCAGCACGGGTCTTACGAGGTAGGGATGATCCACTACCCCGTGGGGCTTGCAGAATACGAGCTGCCCGATAAGGGGCTGGTGGGGAGGGGGAGACCCTTAACAAAGTTCATGTGCCTTCGCATAAATAGAGACCAACAGTCAGGCACCGACTAGAGAGATGACCCATTAAGGAACTATTGGAGCTATACATAATAGTTAAGGTGTTAAATAAAATAAGTTTTATTTTTCTCTGCAACTCCGTGTGGACTCCTTTTGTTGCCCCCTTACAAAACTTAGCTTTTGGAATTCACTGGAAGAACATGGTAATACTCCCGCAGTATCTCGGCCAACCTGTAGCCAGCTGCATTATGGTAAAAATTATTGGCAGCCTGGTTTGGAGTCTGGTTTGGGACTGGCCCACCTCATAATGCGTTCCTTGTCCAGGAACCAATGCAGCCTCACTGAACCCGCAATCTTTGTCTGACTAGCAAATATTTAATTAGATTTCTCATCTAGACTTGGCTACTCTGTAAAATTAATTTACTAAGGCTTGTCCCTTTTGTGTCCAATTTTACTCCTAAATCTCCTCCACACTGACATACACAAAATTACATCTCTAAACTTGTAAAACTTCCCATTATAGATCTATGGATTCCTTTTTTAAAAAAACAATTGCCTTCTCGGGGTAGTATTTTGAACTGTGGGGAATTTTGCAATCAGGCATTATTAGGGTCTGCCTCGCGATTGGTTTGCTAGCCCCACCTTGTTTTCTGCAGATGAGGCGAGCTCCCAGGCATGTTATGGTCTTGTTGGCAAAATGGGCTTCTTCCAAAGGGTGATGGGTAAATTTAAAATGAGACAGCCACTTAAAGAAAAGTGACTGAATATGGAAATAAAAATGTCGCCTTTGGAATGTATTGATCATGTATATTTCAGCCATTTCAAAGGATATCTGTGTGACCACAAGACCTGGCAAGTCTCAATGGCTGACACAGCAAATGTAGAAGCAAGAGACCGAATAAATAGCCTTGAGTATAAACTCTGGTTTCCTCTTAATGGGCATGCTGGGAAGTTCTTTTGTGTCAGGGAATAATATGCAGCCAATTAAATATTTTTTGCAAAACATTATGTTGATAGATTTATGCAGTAAGGCGAATTGACACATTTGAAAAAAGATTGTTTGCCTAGAGACTTTATGGTAATCAATCTCCTCATGGCCATTCAGACGCATATTTCCAATAAATAATTTCCAATAAAATAATGTCTCTTTCTGAGGTTGTTTGAGGCTGCAGTTTCTCCCAACTGGCTCATATAACATTGGCATCAACCTCACTACTTTCTATGGCATACCTCACTATCTGCCTTTTGTAAAGGAGCCACAAAATGAAGCTTTTAAATTACATTTTACAAGGTAAAGCTTGGTGCAGTGCAGTTCGTTGTCAAACAAATCAGTTTGCTCGTGATTATTGGGAAATGTCTCTCCATGAACAAGATTTGCTCAGAAGCAAAATTACCTCTTCTAGCAATTTCTTAATATTGTCAACGGCCTTGCTTTTAATTGGGATTTAAAAATAAACTAGCCACCAAGCAGCAGCACTTTAAATTCCACAACTTAGTAGCTTATGACAAGCAAGATTGCTATCGCAATGCAGTAACTGGTGTGTTAACACGACTTGTGAAGCTGACATATACCAGAGGCACTGTTTAGATTTCATTTGGAGTACATATTGAAACTTTGAGCACCCCCTGCTGGCTAGTCTCAGTTAAGGTAGCATTACATTCAGGTCTCTAGCATATTTGGACTGTACCTTGCATCCTTGTGAGCATTGTAAACTTAGTCTTTTTGTCGGTTTCATATATTCATAATAGCTGAAGTGTAACTCTCTCATCTATATTGGCTTTCGCTGTCTCTTTGGAACATATAATCTGTGAAAATTGTTTCTTGTTTTTGGCTGTGGCTGCTCCTTTAGGGGAGTTACCTACTGAGGAAGACAATTGAGGCAGAGACTTGGGTGTTACTAAAAGCACAACTATTTATGATTGTAATGGGTGATGAAAATTTCCAGAACATTGAGAGTCCCTCAATCTTGGGTCTGTTTCTATGTTCCAACACGGGGAAGAAGGCATACAAAGCAAAAATATGAATTGAATTTAACCTACCTGATGTTGATCTCTGTCAGATAGAAGGAGGTACAGGTTCGGATGGCTGAAGGGCCTGTTCCTATACTGTATTGTTCTTTGTTCTTTGAGGGTAGGTACTTGGCGAAAACTAGCATGGAGGCAGAGAAAATGGGTAATTTTCCTGTGTGTGGTTTGGATGTTGGTGGCAAGTCTCAGGCTGTTTCTTGCTTTATTTTTATTTTGGAACATCTCTTTATTCAATGTGCCTTCTCTGTCACCACATTTTCCATTTCACAGGGGGAATGGACATCCCAGGGTCATCTGAAAAAGGCAGCTAGGAAGAGGATCATCTGTTTCTTCAAAGAAGGGCTACAAGATTGATGGAGCCAATGGCCTTCTAAAAAAATATTTCTTGGGATGTGGGCTTCACTGGCTAGGCCAGCATTTTTTGCCCATCTTTAGATGCCCTTGAGAAGGTGATGGTGAACTGCCTCCTTGAACTGCTGTAGTCCATAGAGGATTCGCCCCCAGTGCTATTAGGAAGGGAGATCTAGGGATTTGATCTAGCAACAGTGAAGGAACGGTGATATATTTCTAAGTCAGGATGGTAAGTGACTTGGCGAGAATACTTACACGGGGTGGTAATGCCATGGACAAAATCCTGGAACATCCTTCTAACATCACCGTGGGTGTACCCACATCACATGGACTGCAGTGGTTCAAGAAGGCAGCTCCCCATCAGCTTTCCAAAGGTAATTAGGGATGGGCAATGCTGCCCTAGCCTGCGACACCTACATCCTTTAAATGAATTTTAATAAGCTACTGCCCTTGCCCTTCTAGATGGTAATGGTTGTGGGTTTGGAAGGTGCTGTTGAAAGACCGTTGGTGAGTACGTCTTGTGGATGGTACACACTGCAGCCCCTATGTGTCGCGTGTGGATGGGATGCCAATCAAGGGGACCGCTTTGTCCCGAATGGTGTCGAGCTTCTTGAGTGTTGCTGAACCTACAGTCATCCAGGATTGGATTGGATTGGATTGGATTTGAGTATTGTCACGTGTACCGAGGTACAGTGAAAAGTATTTTTCTGCGAGCAGCTCAACAGATCATTAAGTACATGGGAAGAAAAGGGAAGAAAAGAAAATACTTAATAGGGCAACACAAGGCATACAATGTGACTACATAAGCACTGGCATCGGATGAAACATACAGGGGTGTAGTGTTAATGATGTCAGATGATAAGAGGGTCATTTAGAAGTCTGGTAACAGCGGGGAAGAAGCTGTTTTTGAGTCTGTTCGTGCATGTTCTTAGACTTCTGTATCTCCTGCCCGATGGAAGAAGTTGGAAGAGTGAGTAAGCCGGGTGGGAGGAGTCTGATTATGCTGCCTGCTTTCCCCAGGCAACAGGAGGTGTAGATGGAGTCAATGGATGGGAGGCAAGTGAAGAGTATTCCAGCATACTCCTGAATTGTACACTGGAGATGGTGGAGAGAGCTTGGAGAGCCAGGCGGTGAGATACATTCCACAGAACTCCCAGTCTCTGACCTGCCACAGTATTTATATGTTAAAGATATCATGGCACTATTTAAACAGCAAGAAGTTCAATCTTCTTTCCCCACATTCCTCTCTCCAACAACAGTATCATGCATGGCTAGCTGGTCATTCACCCAGCTGCTATTGTTTCTCTTGTATTGTCCCTCACACTTATACACTTAAAGTTAATAATATGTATCGGCACCATTTAGGATATCATTTAGCACCAAACAAAATCAACTCTTTTCAATTTATTTTAAAAATGGATATTATTTTTATAATAAATCAATTTCAGTAAAAAAAAGTATTGTATTCAATTCCTAACTTATAAGGAATAAAGCTTATTTATATTCTACAATTGTACAACATGTCCTGAAAATAATTAAATGCAGGAAATAACTTGGGACATTTGTGCAATCAAATTAGGGCAAGGTTGGCAGCTTTATTTCAAATGGTGAAATTTATATGCTAGGTTATCGTAAGCCTTTGTGCCTATAATTGCTCTGTAAACACAGAACATAATTATTGCTCGATGAATGGAATGTACCCTAGCTACCATATTTAAAGATCAAGTAACATGTTTCCTCAACAATGGTTGGTGAGGTTGCCTCAGTCACAGCCAGAAACAGTCTTAGTTTTATAATATTACTTTTAACTGTGAAGAACCTTCTTGTAGCATTTGTAAAGCAGGTGAATAGTGTATAACATTTATATTGATTGATGTAGTAAGTTATTTAGGTAATGAAACCCAGAGTGCGAAAGGAAGGGACAGAGTATACACAAATAAAAAAAGAGCAAAAATTGGATCAAAAAGGGAGAAAATGGTAACATGGCAAAATTAATGGTTCTTTACTTAAATGAATGTAGCATTCTGTACAAAATAAATGAATTAATGGCACACATTGAGGTTACTCGATATGATCTTATAACATTTACAGAAACTTACAGGGAGATCAAAACTGGGATATAAATATAATAATAATAATCTTTATTGTCACAGGTAGACTTACATTAACACCGCAATGAAGTTACTGTGAAAAGACCCTAGTCGCCACAGTGCGGCGCCTGTTCGGGTACACAGAGGGAGAATGTCCAATTCACCTAACAGCACGTATTTCGGGACTTGTGGGAGGAATCTTTTAGAAGATTGTAGCTTAGTCGGGCAGTATGGTCGGCACGGGCTTGGAGGGCCGAAGGGCCTGTTCCTGTGCTGTACATTTCTTTGTTCTTTGTTCTTTGTAAACCGGAGCACCCGGAGGAAACCCACGCAGACACAGGAAGAACATGCAGACTCCATACAGACAGTGACCCAAGCCGGGAATCGTACCCGGGTCCCTGGTGCTGTGAAGTAACATTGCTAACGACTGTGCTACCATGCTGCCCATATATTCAGGGTTACGTGGCTTTTCGTAAGGACAGGAAGGGTGGTGGGGTAGTGGGTGGTTAGTACGAGATGGAATAAGTAAAATAGCAAAAAATGATCTTGGCTTGGAAGATGTAGAATCTATATGGGTGGAGGTAAAAAATAACAAGGGGAAGAATACACTGATGGGAGTATCAATAGGCCCCTAAATAATGGCTATACTGCAGGACGTAGAATGAATAAAGAGATAATGAAAGCATATGAAAAAAGACAGAAATTTAATCATGGGTGGCTTTAATCTTGTAGATTAGGAAAATCAAATTGGCAGATGTAGCCATGAGGTAGAATCCATAATGTATTCGGGACCATTTCCTAAAACACTATATTGTGGGTCCAACCAGGGATTTGGTAATGTGTAATGAGGCATGTTTAGTAAATGACCGCAGAGTAAAACATCTTCTAGGAAGCAGTGACCATAACACGGTAGAATTTAGCATTCAATTTGAGAGTGAGAAGCTTGGGTCAGAAACAACTGTGCAATACATAAATAAGGGTAATTACAAAGAAATGAGGGCAGAGTTGGCCGGAGTGGATTGGGAAAGATGGTTGTTCAGAAATGGCAGACATTCCTGAAAATAGTTCATGACTCACAACAAAAATATATCCCAGTGAGAAAGGAAGAGTCTCGGGATAAGTTGCCCATGGTTAACCAAAGAAGTGAAGGATAGTATTAAACTGAAAGAAAAAACAGATAATGTGGCAAAGATAAGTGTAAATTAGAGGATTGGGAAAATTATAAAAACCTACAAAAGGTGAGCAAAAAAAGAAAGCGAGAGAAGATAAACCATGAGGATAAACTAGCAAGTAATATAAAAACGGTTAAGGTACCCCACAAAAGGCTACTAAATAAGATGGGAGCCCATGGTGCTGGGGGGAAGTATATTAGCATGGGTAGAGGATTGACTAACTGATAGAAGACAGCGAATTGGGGTAAGAGGGTCATTTTCAGGATGGCAACCTACAACTAGTGCAGCGCCACCAGAATCTGTTCTGTGGCCACAATTATTTACAATATATGTTAATGACTTGGACAAAGCAAGTGAATGCCCTATTGCCCAGTTTGTGGATGACACAAAAATAGGTGGGAAGGCAAGTGATGAAGATGACATAAAGAATCTACAGATGGATATAGGCAGGTTAGGTGAGTGAGCAAAAACATGGCAGATGAAATATCTTGTTGGAAAATGTGAAGTTAAACACTTTGGAAGGAAGAATAAATGAGCTGAATATTGTTCAAATGAAGAAAGACTGCAGAAAACTGCAGCACTAAAGGATTTGGGGGTTCTTGCGCATAAATCACAAAAAGCTAGCATTCAAGTTCAGCAGGTAACTGAGAAAGTCAATGGAATGTTGGTCTTTATTTCAAAGGGAATGGAATATGAAAACAAGGATGTGCTGCTAAAACTATACAAGGCACGAGTTAGACCATACCTGGAATACTTTGAACAGTTTGATCCCTTTATCAAGAGAAAGATATACTGGCATTGGAGGCAGGCCAGAGAAGGTTCACTAGGTTGATCCTGCATATGGAGGGATTTTCATATGAGCAGAGGTTGAGCAGGTTGGATCTGTACTCAGTGGAGTTTAGATGAATGAGAGAGAATAGGATTCTCTGGGGGCTTGACAGGGTAGATGCTGAGAGGATGTTTCGCCTTTTAGAAGAATCTAGGACCAGAGAGCATAATGTAAGAGTGAGGGGTTGCCTGTTCAAGACAGAGATAAGGGGGAATTTATTCTCTCAGAGGATAGTGAGTCTGTGGAACTTTTTACCACAGAGAGCTGTAGAGGCTGGGTCATTAAATATGTTCAAGGCTGAGACAGACAGCTATTTAGTCAGTACGGGAGCCAAGGGTTATGGGGATAAGATGGGAAAATGGAGCTGAGGATTATATCAGATCAATCATGATCTCATTGAATGGTCACCCCCCCCCTCACCCGGCACATCCACTACACCCAGTCCCAGCCCATTCCTAACGCCCTTAAGACAGGATAGAGTCAGTTCGGAATGTTGGTGATAAAGTGTTTGCTGGTGACTATATACATCGTTGTGCCCTGACCCCTAACTACTACCTATGTGCTACATCCATGCCAACTTCAGTGTTGTCTAACTTCCTAATTTACCATGCTCTAACGCTCCTTCTACGTGTGACTCCAGACAGCACATCAGATGTGGAGGCAGACTGCTGCGTCTTTCACCCTCTGACTTGTGATGCCTTTGGCGGCTGTCCACTTGGGGGCCTGGACCTGGGTGGGCCGGAATGACCCTCTGGTGTCACAGGGGATGGTGTGCCCCCCTGTTCTGCTTGATGTCCATCAGATGTACCAGCGTCAGGTGATGGTGATTCAGAAATGCTGAGGCGTTCCAGTACCTCCCCTGTGGGAGGCACCGGTATGGGCCCCTTAACGTCCTCCTCCCCTCGGGGTGCTCGATGGCCTCCAGGCTATACCATGCGATTGAGGTTAGGCAGAGTGAGCTCCGGAGGCTCCAGCGTCACCTAGCACTGCCAGTCCTGGAGGCCTGCTCTCGTCAGAGCCGTCTCAGCCATGGAGCACTCAGATACTTCGCTCAGTGAGTGAGACATGTCCCTCACTGTCTCAGACATGACCCTCACTGCCTTGGTCATGTCCCTCTGGAATTGTGCAAAGTCTCTCAGAGACTGTGCCATGTCCCTCTGCGCCTCTGACATATCCCTCTCTGACTGGCCAAGGACAGTCAGTGCCCAGTCAATGTTCTCACCAATGGCCCTCTGTGGCTGGGCCAAGCTCTGGAATGCTGGCCAATGTCAATGTGGGCCCAGGATGTATCTGACTGTGACTGGATTCCCCTGTCCTGCGCCTCAGCCATTGACCATACAAATTGCCCATAGCCTTGGACATATTGAGCTATGGCTCTGACTTCTTGCCTCAAGGCTTCTGCTGCGGATGCCACCCGCTCAGCATTGGCCTGGGTTCCAGGCATTGTCAGCACCATCTCCTGCGTGTGAAGGGGCTGGATTCCTCCAGTTATATTTGCAGGCACGGGAAAGTCGCTGACACCCCCACTTGTAAATCCTGGCTCTGTGTCTGCATCTCTACTTTTCAGAAGCGCAACACCTGTCAGGACTACAGCTGTTTCCTGGGATCGAGCAGCCCTCCCACTCCTTCTGGAGTCCCTGTCTCCACTTGATGCCCCAAAAAGCCCAAAGCAAAAGTAAAATGCTGACAGACAGCTCAGCTCTATCCACTCTCTGACATCACTGCAGTAATAAACAGCCATTTCTTAAAGGTACCCTCACTACAGATATTTGTATACACAGCCATTTGTAAACACCTATTTCTTAAAGGTACTCTCACATGACACCTCCCCCCAAGAAAAAAAAACCCATCAACTTCAAGATGGTTTCATTTTACACCTTTTCACTGGCCTTTAAGAAATGCACACTGTAGATATACTTTTTTGTTTCAAAAAACAACACACGCAAACAGGTTTAATAATACAGTCCATTCCTTTTTTTTTTCTTCCTCCAAATGGAATCCCTATTGATTGACATTCTCTTTACACAAGAGGTTCTCTGCACGATCCATCCATTTCTCTACACCTCGGCATTTCTCTTTAAAGTCAGATACTTCAGTTCAATCTGATCACAGAGTCCCTTGTAATTCTCCAACACAAGAGCATGGGTTATCACAGCTTTCAGGCAGTCAAATACCTGTTGAAAGTCCGCTGTCCACTAACATTTTTGATATTTCTTCAGCAAGTCCATCAGTGGAGCAACCACGCTACAAAGCTTTTGCACACATTTTCGATCAAATCCACTCATGACAAGAAATCGCATTATTTCCCTTTGTGATGAGGGTATCGGAAACTCCTCAATAACTGTTGGTTTCACACCTCATTGGACCATTCGACCCTGTCCAATTGTATGGCCAATGAAAGTGACTTGGGCTTTTCCAAATTCACTTTTGGCTAGGTTTACCATCAAACTCGCCTCCTGAAGTCGATCAAATAATTCCATCAGATGTTTTAAATGTTCTTTCCATGTCAGGTTGAAAATTACCAGATCGTCGATGTATACCGCACAATTGGGTAATCCTGAAACGACTTTGTTAGGTGACCGTTGAAATGTGGCTGGGGTGTTGTTCATGCCAAATGGCATAACTGAATTGGTATATACCATCTGGAGTCACAAAAGCTGAAATCTCCTTCGCCCATTTGGATAAAGGTACCTGCCAGTAACCTTTAAGCAAATCCAGTTTGGATATAAAAGCTGATTGTCCCACTTTCTCAATGCAATCCTCCAAACGTGAGATAGGATAAGAGTCCGTTCTTGTAACTGTATTAACCTTTCTATAGTCCACACACAACCGTTGGGTACCGTCTGGTTTTGGTACCATCACTATGGGCGAGCTCCATTGGCTGCAACCCACTTCAATTATGTCATTTTTAAGCATACTCTCAATCTCTTTGTTAACCTGTGCCAATTTTAAGGGGTTACGTCTGTATGGATGTTGTTTGATTGGAACAGTATTTCCAACATCTACATCATGTATAGCCATTTTAGTACTTCCCAATTTATCTGTACAAACTTGCCCACGTGATATCAATAACTCTTTCAGGTCAGTCCGTTTTTCCTCTGGAAGGTAACTCAACAATTTATCCCAATGTTTCAGAACATCCTCATTTTCCAATTTAATTTGAGGTATGTCAAATTCACAGTCATCTGGATTTGGTTCGTCACTTTGAGTTAGAATCATTAAAACCCCCCCCTTTTGCTCTCCTTTCCTTTCAAAGTACCTTTTAAGCATATTCACATGACACACTCGGTCAGTCTTCCTTCTATCTGGTGTTTTTACCACATAATTCACCTCACTTAATTTCCTTTCAATCTCATAAGGTCCACAAAACCTTGCCTTTAAAGGCTCACCTACCATTGGTAACAATACTAAAACTTAATCTCCACTGGCAAAACTACAAACTTTGGATTTCTTGTCCGCTGCCCATTTCATCACATTTTGTGCAACTTTTAAATGTTGTCTAGCCAATTCACCTGCTCTATTTAATTGCTCCCTAAAATTTGACTCGCAATCCAATAATGTAATTTCCGATTTCTCACTCACCAATTTTTCCTTAATCAATTTAAATGGTCCTCTTTGCTCATGACCAAAAATTAGTTCAAAAGGACTGAAGTTGGTTGACTCATTGCAAACAGTACGAATGGAATTCCTTTATCCCAATCCTCTGGATAATCGTAATAATAAGCCCTCAACATTGTCTTTAATGTCTGATGCCATCTTTCTAAAGCTCCCTGCGATTCTGGATGGTACGCAGTTGATTTAAATTGTTTTATTCCTAAGCTATCCATAACTTCTTTGAATAACCTTGAAGTAAAATTTGATCCTTGATCCGATTGTATTTCTGTGGGTAGTCCATATCTAGTAATGAATTTAAGTAACTCGTCCACAATCTTTTTAGCTGTAATATTACATATTGGAATGGCCTCTGGAAACCTGGTAGACACATCCATTATAGTCAAAAGATATTGATTCCTACTTTTCGTTTTAGGAAGCGGTCCTAGGCAATCAATTAGGACCCTTGTAAAAGGTTCCTCAAATGCTGGGAAAGGTATTAAGGGCATGGGTTTTATCACTGCTTGAGGTTTCCCTGTCACTTGACATGTGTGACATGATTGACAAAATGTAATTACATCTTTATGTAGTCCAGGCCAATAAAAACGTTTCTGGATTTTAGCTTGAGTTTTACTTATTCCCAAATAACTTCCCACTGATACCTCATGTGCAACTCGCAACACCTTCTTTCTATACCCTACCGGCAATACTACTTGATGAACATCTGCCCACTTTTCATCGGCCTGCATATGTAGATGTCTCCATTTTCTCATCAAGACATCACTTTTACGGTAATAACACTCTGGTATACACTCAGATTATTCTTCCGTAAATGTTTTCTGATACATCCGTTTTATTTCTATATCTTTCTGTTGTAACTCCGCCAATTTTCCTGAACTAAAAATATCCGCCTCAACCGCCACCTGTTCTTGTTCTTTTTCAACTATCCGATCAAAAATTCTTTCTGATAATTGAACTTCCACTTCATCTTCACTCTTTGATTTCTCCTCTTGTCTTAACCTGTGACCTTGCAACCTTGTTACTACACAATCCGGAATAATCCCAGGATATTTGTCCTTCAACACTTCAGTTGTCTGATTTTCCACTGGCTTATCCACCACAGTTGCCATCACTCCCACCTGCGACCCAGCTATATCATTACCCAAGATAAACTGTATTCCTGGACATGGTAGTTTCTCTATTGCTCCTGCTACTACTTCACCACTTTTCACTGGACTTTCCAACCTTACCTTATATAATGGAACATTACTCCTCTCAAACTGAATTCCACATATTACCACCTTTTCTGGCAATATTCTTCCCAAACTACATAACTCCTCATCTCTTACCATTAAATATTGACTAGCTGCCGTATCTGTTAAAATTGTGACTTCTTTACCTGCTCCTCCTGATACACATGAGTGAATTCTTTAAAGAGATCTGGCACCTTCTTATCAATCACCTCTTGATCAGGCTGTACAATCTTTTGCATACAATCTTTTGCACCTCCTTCGCTCACTTGGGCTTTCCTTTACCACTTTAACAAACCCTATCCTGTTTTACCACATTAGCCTTCCCAGTGCTTTTCTTCAACCACCAACACTGTGACTTTACCTGGCCTAGTTTATTACAATGAAAACATTTGAAACTTTTCATGTCTCTTCCACCCTCCTGGATTTCTTTTTTAATCTGAGGTACACTCTCCTTATTATCTCCCATCAGATCACCTTTACCTTTACCACTTGAGTATTTCTCATGTCCCCAGTTTCTATCCCTCACAGGCTGAAACTGATGTCAGAAACCAAGCTTTGATTTATGAACTAATTCATAATCATCTGCCATTTCTGCTGCTAATCTCGCAGTTTTAACCCTCTGCTCTGCCAGATGAGTTTTCACTACATCAGGAATTGAATTTTTAAACTCCTCCAAAAGCATAATTTGTCTGAGAGCTTCATACGTTTGGTCTATTTTCAAAGCCCTTATCCACCAAAATTACTCTGTTTGATCCTTTCAAACTCCATGTATGTTTGACCAAATTCTTTCCTTAAATTTCTAAACCTTTGTCTATAGGCTTCAGGCACTAGTTCATTTGCACCTAAGATGGACTTTTTCACCTCCTCATACATCCCAGATACCACCTCCGGTAGTGATGCAAACACTTCACTAGCCCTACCTACCAGCTTTGTTTGAATCAGTAATACCCGCACGTCATGTGGCCATTTAATTTGTTTAGCTACCTTCTCAAATGAAGTGAAAAAGGCTTCTACCTCTTTCTCATCAAACCTTGGCAATGCTTGGACATATTTAAATAGACCCCCACCAAGCCTTTGACTATGACGCTCTTTCTCACTATCCTCATCAATATCATCCAACAGTACGTTTCCCTTTACGTCTGCCAATTTTAACTGACTGTTATGTTTCATAGCCATTTTCTGAAGTTCAAACTCTCTCTCTTTTTCCCTTTCCTCTCTATCTCTTTCTTTTTCCTCTCTATCTCTTTCTTTCTTTCTTCTCTCTCCTTTTCTTTTTCCCTGCTCTGTATCTCCCTTTCTCTTTCTTTTTCTCCAATTGCATATTCCAAGCTGCTTTAATTCTTTTTCATGTTCAAGTTGCTTAATCTGCAACTGGATCTTTGCCATTTCAAATGAGTCAGACTGTATCTCAGGCAACTTAAATGCTTAGTCACTGCCATAATTACCTCATCTTTTCGCATTTTGTCAGGTAATGTTAACTGCAATGTTTTTGCCAAATTTAACAGTCTGCTTTTAGTCTCTGTCCGTAAGGTACTGCGTGTGACCGTCTCCACCCCCAAAAACTTCAGAGCCTCAGAAAGAACCATTGTCCACAACACACACCCTACTTAAACTAAAATACCACACCTGAAAAGCAACCACAATATGCTCACCCCTCACTGTCTTTAAGTTCGCTAAGCCAATCCAATAGATAGACTTTTATCCCCCTCGAGCCCCCAATTTGTTATGGGCCAGGGTTTAGAGAATCCCAAAATGTATCATGGAGTTCACCAGACCCATGACTTTTAATAGATTGTGGTATGGGGAGCGCACGGCCCACTCTACAGATGTGGTACAGCTAAAATGGAAAAGTATTTTTTAAAGCAAAACAATGTTTATTCTATGAACTCAAGTAAACTTTTTAAAAACATATCGTGAACATCTTAGCAACCATTAATTCAAATTCAACCCACAAAGAATACAACACTAAGTAATTCTTACTTTCCTTTTAACTTTTGTTCATTAGACTTAAAAACACCTTTTAACAGAAAGACATCAGGCTAAACTTCACTACTGAGAACAGTTACCACGTTGAAATCAGCAAATGGACACTCATAAGCTTGCAGAGATTCACACACATCCTGCTGTGATTGCAGCTTCTCCAAAACTAAAATGAAACCAAACCCACCCTGCAGCAAAAAAGCCTAAAGCGAAAGTAAAAAGCTGACAGACAGCCCAGCTCCTCCCACTCTCTGACATCCCTGCAGTAATAAACACCCATTTCTTAAAGGTACTCTCACATGACAACTTTAATGCTGTTCCAGGGAACTGAAAGCATATTGGATGTGGCAAACTGCCTTGGTAACTTTAAAGATAGATTTGCTTTCCTGTATCTCCTGCACCCCTCGCTTTGCGCTTTCCCTGGACAGCGCAATGTGGATGGCCTGTTGCCATGTCAGGGAAGGCTCGGCTAGGGACAGCACGATAGCACAGTGGTTAGCACAGTTGCTTCACAGCTCCTGGGTCCCAAGTTCGATTCCTGGCTTGGGCCACTGTCTGTGTGGAGTCTGCACTTTCTCCTCGTGTCTGCATGGGTTCCCCCCCGGGTGTTCCTGTTTTCTCCCGCAGTCAAAAGACGTGCAAGTTCGGTGGATTGGGCATGACAAATTGCCCTTAGTGTCCAAAAACAAAGGTGAAGTGGGGTTACTGGGATAGGGTGGAGGCTTGGGCTTGGGTGGGGTGCTCTTTCCAAGGGCCAGTGCAGACTCGATGGGCCGGATGGCCTCCTTCTGCACTGTAAATTCTGATTCTATGATTTCCCGAAAGAGTTTTGAATGTGTGTTTGGAACTGGATCAGAATCTCAGGGAAAGGACCAGTCCATTCAAGTGAGATTACAGTGTGCTGGGCTACACCCTTGAAAGGGGTTTTGGTTTATTAGATTTTGTATTTAATTGGAACAGCTACTAAGGGGGATTCATTAAAAGTTATATGCATAGATTACTGTAGCTGTTGTGTTTTCTTTATGTTTGTAATTGATAACAGATTCTTGCTATGTTTTATATATGTTAACTGCATTCTTTAAAAAAAAAATTAGAGTACCCAATTATTTTTTTTCCAATTAAGGGGCAATTTAACGTGGCCAATCCACCTAAGCTGCACATCTTTGGGTTGTGGGGACGAAACTCACGCAAACATGGGGAGAATGTACAAACTCCACACGGATAGTGACCCAGAGCTGGGATCGAACATGGGACTTCAGCGCCGTGATGCAGCAATGCTAACCACTGCGCCATCGTACTGCCCGTGTTAACTACATTCTTTATCATAAACTTTGTTTTGATAAAAGCACCTAGGAAGTCTGATGAATCAGACCTGGTGAAGGCTCTTGTGCTCATCCTAGCCAAATTCAACATAAAAGTTATATGTCAGGTGAACTTCATAATACACTTTGGAGTTTCTAAACCCTGGCCCATAACAGGTATCATCAGGCTGTCTGGTTCGCTGATTGGGCAGCGGGGGTAAGACTAGTAATGAAGTCGGACAAAATGGTTTGTTTGTGCGGGGACTATAAATTGACGGTAAACATGGCTTCCCGGTTGGACCGCTACCCCATACCCTGCATAGAGCAGTGCTCTTCAAAGTCGGGGGCGCGACCCGCAGGTGTCGGGTGGGTCGCGGAGCCGTTCGCGGCGCTCCCGATCGCGCAAATCCCCACGCAGCAGCCAGCTTTTCATAACGCTGGCTGCAAGCGACCACGAACATGTTAAAAAGAAAATTCGGCCTCATTGCGCAAGGGCACGATGATCGGCGCGCAGGCGCAGTGCGGCCGCTATTTTTTTAAACGGTTGCAGCTTTTTGTTTTACAAGTTCTGTAGTGGTTTTTATTCATTTATTCATTTATTTTATTCATTTCATTTTTATTTTTTCATTTATTTTATTCTTTTTTTTTCAAGTTCGGGGGGGTTTTATTCATTTTTTTCATTTATTTTACTCATTTTTTTTTTTACAAGTTCGGGGGGGGGGTTTATTTGATAAAATTTTACAGGAAAAGAATGCAGAACTTTGGACAGTTGGAGACTCCATACTTTCCGACACCGGAAGGCTTCACCTTCATCCAGCAGGTTCCATTGGAGGAGCATGTACGAGAGCCAAAGGGACCCAAAACCATTCCCTCCATTTTTGTCGACAGCAAACAAGGTAAGAGAAAATGGTGGGTCACGCAGGTCGGCCGGCGTGGGTCACGAATGTCGGCCGGCATGGGTCGCGAAGGTCAGCCGGGTTGGGTCCCGAAGGTTGGCCGGTTGGTAAAAATGGGTCCCCGGAAAAAAAGTTTGAAAAACACTGGCATAGAAGATCTCTATGCGAAGCTTGCAGATGGGCCTTCATCCAGGAAGCTCAATATGAGCCATGCCTACTTGCAGCTTGTGTTGGATCCTGCCTCCCGCAAATATGCCACCATCAATATGAACAGGGGTTTGTACGAGTCTACGTGGCTGCCTTTCGGATTCCCCTCCGCCTGTGCTATTTTCCAACGCGTAATGGAGACCATCCTGTGTGGGCTACCGCGTGTATTTGATGATGTGCTGGTCACGGAAGACTCTGAGCAAGAACAGTTTCTCTGAGGCTGGTGTTCACTTACGACGAGCGATGTGCGTATTTGAGGCGAGAGAGGTGGTTTACCTTGGCCATCGGGTGGACTGATAAAGGTTTGCAACTCGTTGCGAAGAAGACGCGCGCCATCCAGCAGACCCCACCCCTACGCACGCCTCGGAACTTTGCTCTTTTCCTGGGCTCGTTAACTATTAAGGAAAGTTTTCTTGAATGTTGGCTTCTTACACCTTCTCCTAACGAAAAATCATGTATGGGCCTGGGGCCAGTTGCAGGAAACAGCTTCTCGGCAGGTGAAGGAGCAGTTGTCATTTTCCGGGTTACTGACCCATTACGATCCTGCCAAGCCCTTGCTCATCACATGTGATGCTTCACTTTAAACTATTGAGGCCGTCCTGGCCCACTGGATGGAGTATGTCCGGGAACGGCCGATCACCTTTGTTCATTGGCTGCAGCGCAAAGGAAGAAATTGCAGATCGAGAAGAAAGGTTAGACGGTGATCTTCGCAGTGAAGCATTTTCACCAATACGTCTACAGCCGCCACTTCACACTCGTTATGGATCATAAGTCTTTACTCGGGCTAATCAAGGAGGATAAGGCGATTCTTCCCATTGTTCCACAAGAATCCAACACTGGGCCTTGTTACTCACTGCTACAAGTATTCTTTTGAACTTAGGCCATGGACACAAATTGCGAATGCCATTGCACTGAGCCAGTTACTTTTATCGACTGACCACTTATCGGCCCCCAGGATGGTTGAGGTAGCCGTGAATCTTAATTTCATGAACACGTTACCTATCACGGCATCACGGATCTGTAAGTGGACCCAGATGGACCCGATCCTATCCAAAGATCGGCACATGGTTTTATACTGTCGACAGCATCAAAGCTCTGAGGCGAGTCGAGGGCATTTTCCTCCAAGCTGTCTGAGTTCAGTGTAGATCAGTGTTTTTCAAATTTTTTAGCTCCGGACCCATTTTTACCAACCAGCCATCCTTCGCGACCCACCCTGACCGAACTTTACTGGCACGCCGGCCCAACTGTGCGGCCCATAGTGGTTGACCTTCGCGGCCCATGCCAGCTGGCCTTCGTGGCCCACGCCGGCTGAACCTCGCTGGCACGCCAACCGAACTTCGAGGGCCATGCCAGCCGATCTCCGCGACCCACCATTTTCACTTCCCTTTAATGTGACAGGTGAGCCTGCTTGGTCCTCACGATCTCACTCGGTTCATAATTCAATGTTACATTTCTGATGATGACTTCAGCTGATGAATTAAGATCTCACTGCATCCGTGGAAACAAAACCAAGAGGGTTGTCCTCGAACTCGCCATGCTTAGTCTTCAAATGTCTTTGAAGTTTTGAGGGTTTTAAATTGATATGCCAGTACTTCCCTGCATATAACACACGTGAACTTAGAATCCTGATTTGCAGTGGCACAATTAATAAACCCACACCTTAAGTGATCACCTTTATGCTGCTTTGATCCTGTTTCCGCTTATTCATCATGGGTTATTCACCCGAGGCCCTGGAGTTCACAACAGCACTGCTGGCAGCTGCAAAATGGAGGAATCTCTCTTGCGCCCGAAACACGTAACGTCAGCATACGACCCATGACCGGCTCTCTGCCACTGCTCCAGGCATGAAGACTCCAGCGATTTTAAAAAGTCTGCTCCTGGGCCAGCGCACTGACATCAGGAGGCTTTCTGCCCCGCTAGGCTCCGGGCCTGCGCACTGCTGAGGGGGCACGCATGCGTGAACCGACCGGCATTCTGGAAGCCAGTCACAGCTGGCATTTTTAAAAGTGGGCCTCGTCGTTGGCCACTATTTGTCGATTGGGAACCGGCATGATCCCGCGACCCTCTCGATATCCGCCTGCGACCCACCTGCAAGTCGCGACTCGGGTTTGAAAATGACTGGTGTAGAAGGTGATATCCTGCTGTGGAGTACGCACATAGTTGCCGCAAAGGACAGGGGTTGATCTTAAAGGACTTCCACAACGGTCAGCCAGGTGTGTCCAAGATGAAAATGCTGGCACGCAATTAGTATGGTGGCCAGCCTCGACACAGGTGAGATGGCCCAACAATGGCCGCAATCCTTTCCAAAATCTATTGCAAAAGAGGTTCATTTTCCTGAACATAGCGATAGAAACTAAACAAGCTCAAATGATATAGCATTTTCTTCTGCTATTAATTATTATGTTAATAAATGATGCTTTCAGATATCAATCCTGGAAGTCACAATTGGTATATCTGCTGACTTCTGATTTTTTTATTTGAACTTTGGATGTGGGTGTCGCTGGCTGGGTCAGCATTGTGCTTTCCTGAAATTGATCTCTGTGCACTCGTGAATATCCTCAATTAGAGCAGTGCTGCCATTGAACTGACATTTAATGAAAGGGTCACAAGAGCTGAGGAACAAGAAAAGCATTTGTATTTGTTTAGCATCATTAGCATAGAAAAAATAACAGAAAGAAAATCCCAAGGTGGCTTTACAGAAGTGTAATCAGAGAAAAATGGACTACAAGTTGAAGAAGGAAATATTAGGAGGGTCAAAATGCAATATTAACCTTGGGGCTGTGTTTGCGTTTGTGTTTGATTCACAATAAAATGCATAAGAATATTGAACTGCTGATCAAATGGGAAGGACTCTCTGGTGACATCTGGTGCCTTCTGAACCTTGGCCTGGTTAAAGAGGTATGTTCTAAGCATGGCCTTAAAGGAGGAGGTGGACTAGAGGATGCAGAGAGATTTAGGGTGGGTTTTCTAGAGATTAAGCCTTCGAAGCTCAAGACATGACTACCAGTGATTTTGGAAACGGGAGTGGGCATCCGCATGAAGTGAGAGTTGCAAAGCAGAGTTCCTGGAGAGTCAAAGAACTGAAGGAAGTTGCAGAGATAGGGAAGGGCATGGATGGAATTTAATTTGAGGTATTGGGAGGCAGGGAGGCAGTGCAAAATGGCAACACAGGTTTGTGTGGGATAGGATACACACAGCAATGTTTTGTCTCGTGAGATACTGAGGTTGTCTTTCAAGAGTGTGTAAATACAGGCGAAGGGCCAATTAAAAATGTGCTTAAAATCATTAGGACAATGTAGACTTATAAAAATAGCAGAAACCATAGTACTCAAATACAAAAGAGATGAGTAATTAATAAGCAAATGCTTTTGTTCGAAGAATGTCAAAGGTGTGACACAGCCCCTAACTACCGAGTTCACTGTTAATGACAGGCTATTGATTGAATAATAGCAGAACTATGTTTAATTCAGTGGAAATCTTTAAGAGACAGCCATTCAATCAGAGCTCCCCTGCAGCTATGTCCTTTCAGAGGTATAGAATTGAGGTTGCCCATAGCAACACAAAGTTGTTGCTGTGACTCGGGTTCCCAGTTGCCGCAAGGAGAGCGATGCTTTTCTAATCACGGTTATTTAGTATTTGTCCAGCTGAAGATCATCAAAATGGCTCAGGTAAGCATTGCTAGACCAGCTTCTCACTCGGGGTTACCATCCAGGTTTCCTGAAGTGCAACATCCTTTGTCCAGGCTGGGCAATCCTGAAACTCTTTCAGTCCAGGGAGAATCCAGACTGTCAAGCGAAGGACTGTGTAGTGAAATCTCTGCTTCTCAGGACCTCACACATAATGGGATAACATCAAAATATCGGACCAGGAGGCACGAATCAACTTCTGCTTTAGAAAATGCACTTGAAGAGCACAGAAAGGGACAAATGGACAACTGGAAGAAGCTGGATCATTGGATAAATCTCAGTAGGTGCCACTATTAAATGCATATTTGTAGATAACTGGGGTTAAGCATCAATAAAGTGAATAATCTTCATTAGTGTCACAAGTAGGCTTACATAACACTGCAATGAAGTTGCTGTGAAAAGCCCCTAGTCGCTACATTCCGGCACCTGTTCGGGTACACGAAGGAAGAATTCAGAATGTCCAACTTACCTAACAGCACATCTTTCGGGACTTGTGAGAGGAAACTGGAGCACCCAGAAAGACACAGGGAGAACGTGCAGACGCTGCACAGATAGTGACCCAAGCTGGGAATCGAACCTGTTACCTGGTGCTATGAAGCAACAATGCTATCCACTGTGCTATCATGCCGTCCATAATATGCTCAGCTTTGTCTTTGAACTATATATACACCGTATAGTAATTCAAAGAATACATGAGACATAGAAGATAGCCTCTCAACTAAATATGAGTCAGGATTTTTATCGGAATTTCACACGTGATGCCCAGTTTTCAGCTGCTCCAGGAAAACATTACCTCCTGCCCAGGGCGATTGATTACGAGAATGGCAGCTGGCAGAGTGAGGTATTGATTAGTTGCCTATGCACTCTGTGAGTCAAGGATGAATGATTTATGGGAGGGGGGGGTCCTGCAAAAAAAGTTATTTTTTCAAATGCCTGATGAAAATGACAACTAATTAAGGGGGGGGGGGGGAACGTCATTAGAGTGCAGCCATAATTGTTGAACTTTAAATTTTCAATTTTGTTATGGTTTAAAAAATGGAATTGAGATCATATTTCGGTAATTTTCTGATAACAAGAATGATTTTTTTTTAAATTAGAAAAACGGTGGCCACGCGACCCCAGAATGGCTGATCAGGACTTTGAGACAATTATCTCTTCAAGACCTGGGACACAGATGAGACTGCAAATTGATGAGGTGAAGAATTTAGAAGCTGCAGTTTTTAGTATATGTATTTAGCGTGTTGCTGTTGTATTCTCAATCGAATGTAAAAGAAAATTTACAGTTAATAACAAATAAAAATTTTGAATGGTTGGAGAAAACTAAGGCATATAATCACTGCTGGGTTCTAATTTTACTTACAAACCTAATGATTACACCAAATTTAGAATTTTGACCGTGGTGTACTTAAAGGCGCAGTAAGGAAGATGTTAGGGCAACGTAGCACTGGTAGGAGAGAAACCAGGAACCCAAGCAAAGATTCACTTAATGAGACTCTCACTCAAATAACACAACAACGAATCTTCTATACAAGCTTTTGGAATGGTCAACAATGCCCGTGCATATTCATGATTTGATTTTCACTTTAATACCGCCCTTTGAAAATACATAGGTCCAGAATTTACAGAGTGTTTTGATGGGGAACCATCGGTCTTGGTGCCATTATTATCCCTCTGAATCTGGATTTAGCACAGACCCAGATTAACAGGCAAATCCTAAATTCTCTGGGCAGGATATACATGCCGCGTTGTGCCCGAAAAAACAATGCGGCGCAGCGCAACGTGACTGGCAGATGCCAGGAGGTCCCACTTCCGTGATCCACCCAGCTCGCCACGCCTCACGAGACCTATCGTGATCTCGTGCGACGTCGCGATTTGAATCCCGCCCATTGTGGGCGGGATCACTTTCTGGCAAATCTGCTTATTAGAGTGAGACAGCTAGTCTCACTCTAATATGCGCTCCCGCGATCTACCCAAGGTGTGGGATCTAACCCCCCCCTTGTCTTGGAGATCTCGGACGAGCACCGTTCAGTGCTGTTCTCCACAAATGGGACCAGTTGGAACGGCACTCTTGGGTGTCTTCCAGGGGATTGGAGGTCCCCAGATGTATGCCCTCTGGGTAGGGTGGTACACTGGCACTGCTGGTGCCATCTTGGCACTGGCACCATGGCAGTGCCAGCTTGCCACCCAGGCAGTGCCATGTGGGTGCCAGCCTGGTACTTCCAAGTTTCCCAGGTGACACTGCCATGGTGCCAGGATTGCATGGCCAAGATGCCATGCTTGCATTTTTTGCATGGTGGTGATCGGGTTGGGGGGGGGGCGTTGTCCTGCACAGTGTGGAGGAGTGTGGGGTGGGGTCCTGGGGACCCCCTTATAGTGAGTGAGAGCTGGAGGGGTTCAGGGGTCACGTCAGGGGCTCATGAGATTGGGATGCCATTTAAAAATGGCGTCCCGATTCTCACAGCACTGAGGAGCTCTGGCTATCGGAGCCCCTAAGTGTAGAAAACGGGCTAAGTGCGGACTCGTCAGCCTCCGATCTACCCGGGTGGGCGTTAGATAGCGGGGTGTTTCTCAGCGCTCAGGGCGTGCTATGGGACTCTGTCCCCATTCGGGTAGATCGTGCCGACAATCAATCATCTACTGCCCCACCACAGGCTGCACTGTGGCCACTGAATTCTATTAGTTAGCCAATCCTCTATCCATGCTAATACACTCTCTCTCTGCGCAGTCCTTCCAAGAAGCCTGCCCATCCTTGATCTGCAGGCACTTCAATCCACACCATCAGAGGAAATCTTTGGGGACAAATTACAAATCAAATAGAAAATTGATGAGTGCATCTAATATGTTTCACACCAATGCTACTGATAGTGAGAATCACAGTCTAATTAAGAATGGTGGCAAAACATTACTTTATGTCAGAAAGATTGAATCACCTTATTGATTACTGCTGCATACATAGCTCAAACAAAGAACCACTCACTTAAAATAACCAAACTGCAAAAAGATTCTCAAACTTGGGGTGTCAGAAAGCACATAACTTTATTCATGGTACTTTAAAATGAACAGAAATCAACAGAAAATAAGAATTAATTATATGTTTCCTGCTGATTTTTATGCTTCATCGTGCTCAAATTGATTATAAATAAATTTCTTATTGAGCTACATATTCATAACAGATAGATGAGTTTCTAATGCTTTTGATACATGTTACAATATCTGTGACAATGTGATGGCGAGATGTGGATTAATAGGGTCTCTGTAAATATTCATTACACTTTTTTTTCAGAATCTCAGGACAGATTTCATTTTCTTTAAAAAAAATATGTTTATTCAAAGTTTTTCCAACAAAAATTTTCAACCAATTAAACCCCCTCCCCCGTAACAGAAAAAAACCAGAGAAAAGAACAGAACAGAACATGAACATAAAATCACAAATAAAACAGAACTTATACAATGGGTTTCTCCCGCACGTATTAGCCCTCCCATACCCTTTTTAACAAGCACCCCTGGGAAAAACCCCTTCCCCGCCTGCCCAAATACCCCCCCCCCCCGAAAGAGGCACCCCCCTCCCCTCCCTCCCTGGGTTGCTGCTGCTGCTGACCGACCTCATTCTAACGCTCCGCGAGATAGTCTAAGAACGGTTGCCACAGCCTGAAGAACCCCTGCGCAGACCCTCTCAAGGCAAACTTTATCCTCTCCAGCTTAATGAACCCTGCCATGTCATTTATCCAGGCCTCCTGACACTGGGGGGCTTCACGTCCTTCCGCAAGAGCAAGATCCTCCGCCTGGCTACCAAGGACGCAAAGGCCAGAATACCGGCCTCTTTCACCTCCTGCACTCCCGGCTCATCCGCCACCCCAAATAATGCCAGCCCCCAACTTGGCTTAACCTGGACTTTCACCACCTTGGACATAGTCTTCGCGAACCCCTCCAGAACCCATCCAGTGCAGGGCACGACCAGGACATGTGGGCGTGATTCGCCGGGCTTCCCGAGCACCTCCCGCATCTGTCCTCCATCCCAAAGAACCTACTCAGCCTCACCCCTGTCATATGCGCTCTGTGAATAACCTTAAACTGTATCAGGCTGAGCCTGGCACATGAGGAAGAGGAATTAACCCTACTCAGGGCATCAGCCCACAGACCCTCTTCAATCTCCTCCCCCAACTCCTCCTCCCACTTGCCCTTCAGCTCCTCTACCGAAGCCTCCTCCTCTTCTTTCATCTCCTGATATATCGCCGAAACCTTGCCTTCTCCGGCCCATACACCCGAAATCACCCTGTCCTGAATCCCCTGTGCCGGGAGCAACGGGAATTCCCTCACCTGCCACCTCACAAACGCCCTCATTTGCATATACCTGAACGCATATCCCAGGGGTAACCCAAACTCCTCCTCCAGCGCCCCTAGGCTCGCAAAAGTCCCATCTATAAACAGGTCCCCCATCCTTCTGATCCCTGCCCGATGCCGGCTCCGAAACCCCCCGTCCATCCTTCCTGGGACGAACCGATGGTTCTCCCGGATCGGGGACCACACCGAGGCTCCCATCTCACCCCTATGTCGTCTCCACTGCCCCCAGATCTTTAGCGTTGCCGCCACCACCAGACACGTGGTGTACCTTGTCGGCGAGAGCGGCAGCGGTGCCGTCACCAGCGCCCTCTCCAACCTCTTCCATGCCGCCCCCTCTCCCTCTATTACCCACTTACGGATCATCGCCACGTTGGCTGCCCAATAATAGCCACCCAGATTCGGCAACGCCAGCCCTCCCCTACGCTCCAAAAACCCCCTCCTTACCCTCGGGGTCTTGTTTGCCCACACAAAACCCATGATGCTCCTACTTACCCGCTTAAAAAAGGCCTTGGTAATCATAATAGGGAGGCACTGGAACACAAAAAGAAACCTCGGGAGGACCATCATTTTAATCGACTGTACCCTGCCCGCTAGCGAGAGTGGCAACACATCCCATCTTTTGAAGTCCTCCTCCATCTGCTCCACCAGCCGCGTCAAATTAAGTTTGTGCAAGGCCCCCCAGCTCCTAGCTACCTTGATCCCCAAGTACCGAAAGCTCCTTTCCGCCCTCCTCAACGGTAGGACATCGATCCCTCTTCCCTGGTCCCCTGGATGCACCACAAAGAGCTCACTTTTCCCTACGTTGAGCTTATAGCCCGAGAAGTCCCCAAACTCCCTTAGGATCCACATGACCTCCACCATCCCCTCCACTGGATCTGCCACATACAGCAACAGGTCGTCCGCATACAGCGACACCCGATGCTCCTCTCCCCCTCGGACCACCCCCCCTCCAGTTCCTGGACTCCCTTAATGCCATGACCAAAGGCTCAATTGCTAATGCAAACAACAGGGGGGACAGGGGGCACCCCTGCCTCGTCCCTCGATACAGCCGAAAATACTCCGACCTCCACCGATTCGTAGCCACACTCGCCACCGGGGCTCTATATAGGAGCTTAATCCAACTGATAAACCCCTCCCCAAACCGAAACCTCCGCAACACTTCCCAGAGATACTCCCACTCCACCCGGTCAAAGGCCTTCTCCGCGTCCATAGCTGCCACTATCTCCGCCTCTCCCTCCACCGATGGCATCATAATCACGTTTAGGAGCCTCCGCACATTGGTGTTTAGCTGTCTGCCCTTTACAAATCCTGTCTGGTGCTCATGAATCACCCCCGGGACACAGTTCTCAATTCTCGTAGCCAGCACTTTTGCCAGGAACTTAGCATCCACATTGAGGAGCGAGATCGGTCTATACGATCCACACTGCAGTGGGTCCTTGTCCCGCTTCAGGATCAGAGAGATCAGCGCCCCGACATTGTCGGGGGCAGGGTCCTCCCCTCCCTTGCCTCATTGAAAATCCTCACTAGCAACAGGGCTAACAGGTCCGCATACTTCCTGTAAAACTCAACCGGGAACCCATCTGGCACCGGGGCCTTCCCCGCCTGCATGCTCCCCAGTCCTTTAACCATCTCCTCCACCCAATTGGCGCCCCCAACCCAGCCACCTCCTGCTCCTCCACCCTTGGGAACCACAGTTGATCTAGAAATCGTTGCATCCCCTCTTCCCCCGCTGGGGGCTGAGATCTATACAGCTCCTCATAAAAGTCCATAAATGCCTCATTTACTTTCACCGCACTCCGCACCGTAGTTCCCCTGCTATCCTTGACTCCACATACCCTCTCGCTGCCATCCTCTTATGGAGCTGATGTGTCAGCATCCGGCTCGCCTTCTCCCCATACTCGTACGTCGCCCCCTGTGCTTTCCTCCACTGTGCCTCTGCCTTCCCTGTGGTCAACAGGTCGAATTCCGTCTGGAGACTTCGCCGCTCTCTAAGTAGTCCCTCCTCGGGGGGCCTCTGCATACCTCCTGTCTACCCTTAGGATCTCCCCCACTAACCTCTCCCTTTCCCTGCCCTCCCTCTTCTCCATCAGGGCCTATCCCTGCCCTCTCTCTCTTTGGCCATGGCATTAAGGGAGTCCAGGAAATGGAGGGGGGTGGTCCGAGGGGGAGAGGAGCATCGTGTGTCGCTGTATGCGGATGACCTGTTGCTGTATGTGGCAGATCCAGTGGAGGGGATGGTGGCGGTCATGCGGATCCTAAGGGAGTTTGGGGACTTCTCGGGCTATAAGCTCAACGTAGGGAAAAGTGAGCTCTTTGTGGTGCATCCAGGGGACCAGGGAAGAGGCCCTGATGGAGATTAACTCTCCCCTGACCACTGCCTTCAGCGCCTCCCATACTACCCCCACCTGCACCTCCCCATTGTCGTTGGCATCCAAGTACCTTTCAATGCACCCCCGCACCCTCCCGCACACCTCCTCATCCGCCAGTAATGCCACATCCAGACGCCACAACGGGCGTTGGTCCCTCTCCTCTCCTAACTCCAGCTCCACCCAGTGCGGGGCGTGGTCTGAGATGGCTATGGCCGAGAACTCCGTTCCCTCCACTTTCGGGACCAGCGCCCTACTCAAAACAAAAAAATCTATCCGGGAGTAGGCTCTGTGTACGTGAGAAAAAAAAGAAACTTCCCTGGCCAGGGCCTAGCAAATCTCCACAGATCTACTCCCCCCATCTGGTCCATAAACCCCCTAAGCACCTTGGCCGCAGCCGGCCTCTTCCCCGTCCTAGATCTGGAGCGATCTGATGCTGGGTACAACACCGTGTTGAAATCCCCCCCCATTATCAAGCTTCCTGCCTCCAGATCCGGAATCCGCCCCAAAATGCGCTTCATAAATCCAGCATCATCCCAGTTCGGGGCGCATACGTTTACCAATACCACCCACGCCCCCTGCAACCTACCGCTCACCATCAGTTATCGACCTCCCTTGTCCACTACAATATTCTTGGCCTCAAACGACACCCGCTTCCCCACCAGTATTGCCACCCCTCTGTTCTTCGCATCCAGCCCCAATGGAATACCTGTCCTACCCATCCCTTTCTTAACCTAACCTGGTCTGCCACCTTCAAATGTGTCTCCTGAAGCATGACCACGTCTGCCTTCAGTCCCTTTAAGTGCGCGAACACTCGGGCCCTCTTAACCGGCCCATTCAGGCCCCTGACATTCCAATTTATCAGCCGGATTGGGGGGCTTCTCACCCCCCACCCTGCCGACTAGCCATCTCCTTTTCTAGACCAGTCCCGTGCCCGCGCCTCCCGCACCCTCCAGTCCCCCAGACGGGGGACCCCCGTCCCAACCACCTCTTCTGTTTCCAGTTCCCCATTGGCCAATGCAGCAGCAACCCTATATCCCCCCCTCCCCCTCCCCCCGCTAGATCCGTATCTAGCTCTTTTGCTCCCCCCATAACACTCCCGTAAGTCAGCTGACCCCGGCCTCCCCCGCCATCCCATTGACCCCCCCCCACCATGTGGGAATCCCCCCTCCCCCTCCTCCCCAGCAATCAGTGTGCGCTCCTGCACCCCCCCCGCCCCCGTCCTTCCCTAACGCGGGAAAAAGCCCGCGCTTTCCTAAGATGGCCCCGCCCCCTCTGGCGCAGCTCCTTTTGCGACCTTATCTCAATTCCCCCATCCCCGGGCCTCCCCTCCCTCCAGCACCGCCACCCACACTCTCTCACAGTCTCCCCATCAGATCTCTTCCCGCATCCCATCCATCACCCAACCCGTGGAACATTCCCTACGCATAGTTAAAACCCTGTATACAACCAACATCCCCCCCACAACCACAAACCCTCAGTTTGAGTCCAACTTTTCAGTTTGTATAAAGATCCAAGCCTCCTCAGGCGTTTCGAAGTCGTGGTGCCGGTCCTGAAATGTGACCCACAATCGCGCTGGCTGCAGCATTCCGAACCTCACCCCATTCCGATGGAGCACCGCCTTGGCCCGATTAAAACCAGCTCTCTTCTTGGCCACCTCCGCACTCCAGTCCTGATAGATTCGGATCTCCGTATTCTCCCACCTGCTGCTCCGCTCTTTCTTGGCCCATCTCAAGACACAGTCTCTATCCACGAAACAGGAATAGTGCCAGAAGACTGGTGGATAGCAAAGGTTGTCCCCTTGTTCAAGAAGGGGAGTAGAGACAACCCTGGTAACTATAGACCAGTGAGCCTTACTTCTGTTGTGGGCAAAATCTTGGAAAGGTTTCTAAGAGATAGGATGTATAATCATCTGGAAAGGAATAATTTGATTAGAGATAGTCAACACGGTTTTGTGAAGGGTAGGTCGTGCCTCACAAACCTTATTGAGTTCTTTGAGAAGGTGACCAAACAGGTGGATGAGGGTAAAGCAGTTGATGTGGTGTATATGGATTTCAGTAAAGCGTTTGATAAGGTTCCCCACGGTAGGCTACTGCAGAAAATACAGAGGCATGGGATTCAGGGTGATTTAGCAGTTTGGATCAGAAATTGGCTAGCTGGAAGAAGACAAAGGGTGGTGGTTGATGGGAAATGTTCAGACTGGAGTCCAGTTACTAGTGGTGTATCACAAGGATCTGTTTTGGGGCCACTGCTGTATGTCATTTTTATAAATGACCTGGAGGAGGGCGTAGAAGGATGGGTGAATAAATTTGCAGATGACACTAAAGTCGGTGGAGTTGTGTACAGTGCGGAAGGATGCTACAAGTTACAGAGGGACATAGATAAGCTACAGCGCTGGGCTGAGAGGTGGCAAATGGAGTTTAATGCAGAAAAGTGTGAGGTGATTCATTTTGGAAGAAATAACAGGAAGACAGAGTACTGTGCTAATGGTAAGATTCTTGGCAGTGTGGATGAGCAGAGAGATCTCGGTGTCCATGTACATAGATCCCTGAAAGTTGCCACCCAGGTTGAGAGGGTTGTTAAGAAGGCGTACGGTGTGTTAGCCTTTATTGGTAGAGGGATTGAGTTTCGGAGCCATGAGGTTATGTTGCAGCTGTACAAAACTCTGGTGCGGCCGCATTTGGAGTATTGCGGGCAATTCTGGTCGCAGCATTATAGGAAGAATGCGGAAGCATTGGAAAGGGTGCAGAGGAGATTTACCAGAATGCTGCCTAGTATGGAGGGAAGATCTTATGAGGAAAGGCTGAGGGACTTGAGGCTGTTTTCGTTAGAGAGAAGAAGGTTAAGAGGTGACTTAATTGAGGCATACAAGATGATCAGAGGATTGGATAGGGTGGACAGTGAGAGCCTTTTTCCTCAGATGATGTCTAGCACGAGGGGACATACCTTTAAAATGAGGGGAGATAGATATCAGACAGATGTCAGAGGTAGGTTCTTTACTCAGAGAGTAGTAAGGGCGTGGAATGTCCTGCCTGCAACAGTAGTGGACTCGCCAACACTAAGGGCATTCAAATGGTCATTGGATAGACATATGGGCGATAAGGGAATAGTGTAGATGGGCTTTAGAGTGGTTTCACAGGTTTGCGCAACATCGAGGGCCGAAGGGCCTGTACTGCGCTGGAATGTTCTATGTTCTCTGTTCTAATACCACACTTACAGCATTTGCACACTTAAACCACCAGGGGTGCTAATGTTTCTTCTGTGAAATAGTGGGGCATAATTGTATGCTCCCCCCAAGGTGGGTTCTGAGGCAGGGGAAGCGTAAGAATGAATAGGCGGGATACCCCTGGATCCCGCCTGCCCCAACCCAGATGCAATTTCACGCTTGGGCAGGCAAGGCCTCAGGCAGGACTTCTCCAACTCAGAGAGCATCAATAATGGCTCACCTCACCAGGGACCAATCTCGTCTCCCAAGATTACATTTCCCTGGATTCCCGAATATGCACCCAAGCACCAACTCACAAGGACAACCACCAAGCACTTTGCCTGTTTGGAGCCGGTTCCTCTGCTCCTCTCTCTTTAACTGCAACCTTTCCCTGTCCCCGCGCACTCTCTGGGACCTTTTTTGGGGGGATCTCTCCCTGTCCCCTGCCTGGGACACTCATCTTGCATGGCACTCTGGCTCCCGGTCGTCTGATCCAGGTTTTGTGTTTCCTTCCGGCACATGTGCGCCGGGCCCACAGAACATTGAATTGCAGAACTGCACATGTGTGTGCTCTCAGTCTGCGGATGTGCAAAAGATCCAAAGTGATTGGGAGTTGAAGTTCCCAACCTCTGCTCTCAATGAGGTAAGTATACTTTTCATAACAATATTCTGCATCTGAATGTGAACTCAAATGTTGTAATCTGAAAACAATTAAATGAATCTGGTACATCTTGTTTTTAACCTAATTCGATAGCTTGAGTAAATGTACAATATTCAGGCAGAGCTACAGCTCAGAAAACGTAAACAACTGTTTTAACAGTTATTGATAAATCAGTGATTTGCAAAATCCATGAACCTCACAGCTGTCGGCCAACCTGATAGCAGATTGGCGGGACTCCCATCAGCCTTTGGAAGGAAGTCCTGCCTGTGACAGTTGTCGGACAATCGACACACAAACAATATTGTACAAGGGTGGTAACGGTGCTGAATGTATTCTGGTTGAGGCACTTCAATGCCCATCATTGGGAGTGAATCAGTAGCACCTCTACTGGCCATGTCCTGAAGAACATAGCTGCATGAAGTAGTAAGGGAACCAACAGGAGTGAAAATCTTACTTGACCTCGTCCTCACCAATTTATCTGCCACAGATTCATCTGTGTATTGGTAGGAGCAACCACCGCACAGTTCTTGTGGAGATGAAGTCCCGTCTTCACATTGAGGATACCCTCCATCATGTTGTGTGGCACTAGCACTGTACTAGATGCATTTCAAACAGTGACTCAAAATACGGAATTCATGAAGTGATCTGGCCCATCAGCAGCACCACAATTATATTCAACCGTAATCTGTGACCTCATGACCTGGAATATTCCCCACTTTACCATTACCATCAAGCCAGGAGATCACCTCTGGTTCAATGGAGATTGTAGGAGGGCATGCCAGGAGCAACACCAGGCTTACATGAAAATGAGGCGTCACCCTGGTGAAGGTACGACACAGGGGGTGGGATTCTATGACCCCGGGCCGGGTCGGAGAATCACTGGGCAGGGCGCGATTCATGGTGACCGGAGAATTGGCGCCATTGGCGCTGGCGTGGTCGGCGCACCACCGGTCGGGGGCAGCTCTACGCAGTCCCCCCCGGCGATTCTCCGCGTGGGATGGGCCGAGTGTCCGCTGAGGTAGCCCGAGCCCCGCCGGCGCCATTCACATATGGTCCTACCTCGCGGGACCTTGGCGTCCATCCTGTGGGGAGCGGCCTAGTGTGGGGGAGGGGGGATCCGACCCCGGCGGGGGCCTCCACCGTGGCCTGGCCCGCGATCGGGGCCTACCGATCAGCGGGCCAGCTTCTCCTGGTGGGGGCCTCTTTTACTCTGCGCGGCCCCTGTAGCTCTCCACCATGTTGCGTCGGGGCCGGCGCGGAGAAGGAAGCTGGCGCGCATGCGCGTGTTCGCGCTGGTCGCTGCACGCATGCGCGAATTCGCGCCGCCCGCAGCGCGCATGCGCAGACCCGCGGTGCCCGTTTGACGCTGGTATCGGCAGCTGGAGCTGCATGAGTCGCTCCAGTGACATGCTGGCCCCCTGTAGGGCTCAGGATCACTGCTCCTGGGGGCCTGTTGACGCTGTCATAAAATGCGACGGCATTTACGACAGCGTCAACACTTAGCCTCAGGATCAAAGAATCCCGCCCAGGATTCTTGCATGCCAAACAGCAGAAGCAGCAACAGGTAGACAGAGCTAAACAATCCCATAGCAAAGGGATCAGTTCTAAACTCTGCAATCATGAATGGCAGTGGACAATTAAACAACCCACCGGAGGAGAAAGCTCCACAAAAATTCCCATCCTGAATAATGAGGGAGCGCAGCATATCAGTGCAAAAGACAAGGCTGAAAAATTTACAGCAATCTTCAGCCAGAAGTATCAAGTGGATGATTTGTCTTGGCCATCTCCGGAGGTGCCCAGCAGCACAGATGCCAGTCTTCAGCCAATTAAATTCACTCCACGTGATGTCAAGAAACAGCTAAAGGCACTGGATACTGCGAAGGTTCTGGGTCTTGACAATATTCCGACAATAGTACTGAAGACGTGTGCTCCAGAATGACCTGTGATCCTAGACAAGCTGTTCCAGTACAGCTACAATACTGGCATCCACCCGGCAATGTGGAAAATTGTCCAGGTGTGTCCTGTACACAAGGAACAGGACTAATTGGACAACATTGACCAACCCGGCCAATTATTGCCCCGTCAGTCTACTCTTCGTCATCTGCAAAGTGATGGGAGGGGCTGCTGATAACGCAATCAAGAAGCAGTTACTCAGCAATAACCTGTCCAATGATGCTCAGTTTGGGTTCCGTCAGGATCACTCAGACTCTGACCGCATTACAGGTCCAAAGATGGAGCTGAACTCAAGACGTGAGGTGAGATTGACTGCCATTGACATAAAGGCAGCATTTGACAGGCATCAAGGAGCCCTAGCAAAACTGGAGGTAATGGGAATCACCAGGGGGTTGGGGTAAGGCAAAGTTCTCCACTGGTTGGAATCATACCTAACACAAAGGAAGGTGGCTGTGGTTTTGGAGGTCAGTAATCTCAGTCCCAGGATATTGCTACAGGAGATCCTCAAGGTAGTGTCCTGGGTCCAACCATCTTCAGCTGCTTCCCATCGTTGACTTTCCCTCATAAGATCAGAACTGGGGCTGTTTGCTGATGATTAGCATCATTTGTGACTCCTCAGATACTGAAGCAGTCTGTGCCCATATGGAGCAAGACCTTGACAACATTCAGGCTTGGGCTGATAAATGCTAAGTAATGTTTGCACCATACAATGACCATCCCCAACAAGAGAAAATCTTCCCTTGACATTCAATTACCATTACTGAATCCCCCACTATCAACATCCTGGGGGTTGCCATTGACCAGAAACTGATCTGGACTAGCCATACAAATCCTGTGGCTACAAGAGCAGATCAGAAGCGAGGAATCCTGCAGTGAGTAACTCACCGCCACACTCCCCAAAGCCTGTCCACCATCTGCAAAGCACAAGACAGGAGTGTGCTGGAATACTCCCTCTTGCCTGGATGAGTACAGCTCCAACAACACTCAAGCAGCTCGACAACATCCAGCGCAAAGCAACCCGCTTGATTAGCACCCCTTCCATCACCTTCAGCATTGTTATATTTATTTATATTTTTCTTCGTTGTTTATTTATTTATTCATTTTTGGAAATTGTAATTGTTGAAGTTAACCGAAGGTTTAAGGCATGGCAGGAGATCTCAGACCCGTGTCATGCTCCTCGTGTGCGATGTGGGAGCTCAGGGACACGTCCACTGTCCCTGGCTCCTTCACGTGCAAGAAGTGTGTCCAGTTGCAGCTCCTGTTAGACCGCTTGATGGCTCTGGAGCTGCGGATGGACTCACCTTGGAGCATCCGCGATGCTGAGGACGTCGTGGATAGCACGTTTAGCGAGTTGGTCACACCTCAGGTGAAAGGTACTGAGGGAGATAGAAAATGGGTGACCAAAAGACAGAGCAAGAGTAGAAAGGCAGTGCAGGTGTCCTCTGCGGTCATCTCCCTGCAAAACAGATATACCGCTTTGGATACTGTTGAGGGAGATGGCTCACCAGGGGAAGGCAGCAGCAGCCAGGTTCATGGCACCGTGGCAAGCTCTGCTGCGCAGCTGGGCAGGAAGAAGAATGGCAGGGCTATAGTGATAGGGGACTCAATCGTAAGGGGAATAGACAGGCAGTTCTGCGGACGCAATCGAGACTCCAGGATGGTATGTTGCCTCCCTGGTGCAAGGGTCAAGGATATCTCGGAGCGGCTGCAGGACATTCTGGGGGGGAGGGTGAACAGCCAACTGTCATGGTGCACATAGGCATCAACAATACAGGTAAAAAACGGGACGAGGTCCTACAAGCTGAATTCAAGGAGTTAGGAGTTAAACTAAAAAGTAGGACCTCAAAGGTAGTAATCTCAGGATTGCTACCAGTGCCACGAGCTAGTCAGAGTAGGAATGTCAGGATAGATAGGATGAATGCGTGGCTCGAGAGGTGGTGCAAGAGGGAGGGATTCAATTTCCTGGGGCATTGGAACCGGTTCTGGGGGAGGTGGGACCAGTACAAACTGGACGGTCTGGGCCTGGGCAGGACTGGAACCAATGTCCTAGGGAGGGTGTTTGCTAGAGCTGTTGGGGAGAGTTTAAACTAATGTGGCAGGGGGATGGGAACCGATGCAGGAAGTTGGAAGGTAGTAAAACAGGGACAGAAACAAAAGGCAGTAAGGGGGAAAGTGTAAGGCAGAGAAGCCATAGTAAAAATCAAAAAGGGCGACAGTACAAGGTACAGTGACTGAGGGGAGCTCAGTGAATAGGACCAGGAATACTAAAAGGAATAAAACGGAAAGTGAAAACATTAATGGTAAGCGACGTGGCAGGTTGTTACATGAAGATATGGGTTCAACGACAAGGAAAATTAGGAGAAAGGTTAAGAGGAAATATAACTTAGGAGAGGTTACTGATCGAGGTGTTAAGATTCAGAACAGAGGTAAAAAAGCCAACATAAGTGTACTTTACCTGAATGCTCGTAGTATTCGGAATAAAGTAAATGAGTTGATGGCGCAAATCATCGTGAATGACTATTATTTAGTGGCCATTACTGAAACATGGTTAAAGGATGGTCACGACTGGGAGTTAAATATCCGAGGGTATCAAACTGTTCGGAAGGACAGAGTGGATGGTAAGGGAGGTGGTGTAGCTCTGTTATTTAAGGATGACATCCGGGCAACAGTAAGGGATGACATCGGTGCTATGGAGGATAAGGTTGAATCCATTTGGGTGGAAATCAGGAATAGTAAGGCGAAAAAGTCACTGATAGGAGTAGTCCATAGGCCACCAAATAGTAACATTATGGTGGGGCAGGCAATAAACAAAGAAATAACTGATGCATGTAGAAATGGTACAGCAGTTATCATGGGGTATTTTAATCTACATGTTGATTGGTTTAACCAGGTCGGTCAAGGCAGCCTTGAGGAGGAGTTTATAGAATGTATCCGCGATAGTTTCCTAGAACAGTATGTAATGGAACCTACGAGGGAACAAGCGGTCCTAGATCTGGTCCTGTGTAATGAGACAGGATTGATTCAGGATCTCATAGTCAGGGGTCCTCTCGGAAGGAGTGATCACAATATGGTGGAATTTAAAATACAGATGGAGGGTGAGAAGGTAAAATCAAGCACTAGTGTTTTGTGCTTAAACAAAGGAGATTACAATGGGATGAGAGAAGAACTAGCTAAGGTAGACTGGGAGCAAAGACTTTATGGTGAAACAGTTGAGGAACAGTGGAGAACCTTCCAAGCGATTTTTCACAGTGCTCAGCAAAGGTTTATACCAACAAAAAGGAAGGACGGTAGAAAGAGGGAAAATCGACCGTGGATATCTAAGGAAATAAGGGAGAGTATTAAATTGAAGGAAAAAGCATAAAAAGTAGCAAAGATTAGTGGGAGACGAGAGAACTGGGAAATCTTTATGGGGCAGCAGAAAGCTACTAAAAAAGCTATAAAGAAGAGTAAGATAGATTATGAGAGTAAACTTGCTCAGAATATAAAAACAGATAGTAAAAGTTTCTACAAATATATAAAACAAAAAAGAGTGGCTAAGGTAAATATTGGTCCTTTAGAGGATGAGAAGGGAGATTTAATAATGGGAGATGAGGAAATGGCTGAGGAACTGAACAGGTTTTTTGGGGGTCGGTCTTCACAGTGGAAGACACAAATAACATGCCAGTGACTGATGGAAATGAGGCTATGACAGGTGAGGACCTTGAGAGGATTGTTATCACCAAGGAGGTAGTGATGGGAAAGCTAATGGGGCTAAAGGTAGACAAGTCTCCTGGCCCTGATGGAATGCATCCCAGAGTGCTAAAAGAGATGGCTAGGAAAATTGCAAATGCACTAGTGATAATTTACCAAAATTCACTAGACTCTGGGGTGGTCCCGGTGGATTGGAAATTAGCAAACGTGACACCACTGTTTAAAAAAGGAGGTAGGCAGAAAGCGGTTAATTATAGGCCAGTGAGCTTAACTTCGGTAGTAGAGAAGATGCTGGAATCTATCATCAAGGAAGAAATAGCGAGGCATCTGGATGGAAATTGTCCCATTGGGCTGACGCAGCATGGGTTCATAAAGGGCAGGTCGTGCCTAACTAGTTTAGTGGAATTTTTTGAGGGCATTATCAGTGCAGTAGATAACGGGGAGCCAATGGATGTGGTATATCTGGATTTCCAGAAAGCCTTTGACAAGGTACCACACAAAAGGTTGCTGCATAAGATAAAGATGCATGGCATTAAGGGGAAAGTAGTAGCATGGATAGAGGATTGGTTAATTAATAGAAAGCAAAGAGTGGGGATTAATGGGTGTTTCTCTGGTTGGCAATCAGTAGCTAGTGGTGTCCCTCAGGGATCAGTGTTGGGCCCACAACTGTTCACAATTTACATAGATGATTTGGAGTTGGGGACCAAGGGCAATGTGTCCAAGTTTGCAGACGACACTAAGATGAGTGGTAAAGCAAGAAATGCAGAGGATGCTGGAAGTCTGCAGAGGGATTTGGATAGGCTAAGTGAATGGGCTAGGTTCTGGCAGATGGAATACAATGTTGACAAATGTGAGGTTATCCATTTTGGTAGGAATAACAGCAAAACGGATTATTATTTAAATGATAAAATATTAAAACATGCTGCTGTGCAGAGAGACCTAGGTGTGCTAGTGCATGAGTCGCAAAAAGTTGGTGTACAGGTGCAACAGGTGATTAAGAAGGCAAATGGAATTTTGTCCTTCATTGTTAGAGGGATGGAGTTTAAGACTAGGGAGGTTATGCTGCAATTATATAAGGTGTTAGTGAGGCCACACCTGGAGTATTGTGTTCAGTTTTGGTCTCCTTACTTGAGAAAGGACGTACTGGCACTGGAGGGTGTGCAGAGGAGATTCACTAGGTTAATCCCAGAGCTGAAGGGGTTGGATTACGAGAAGAGGTTGAGTAGACTGGGACTGTACTCGTTGGAATTTAGAAGGATGAGGGGGGATCTTATAGAAACATATAAAATTATGAAGGGAATAGATAGGATAGATGCGGGCAGGTTGTTTCCACTGGCGGGTGAAAGCAGAACTAGGGGGCATAGCCTCAAAATAAGGGGAAGTAGATTTAGGATTGAGTTTCGGAGGAACTTCTTCACCCAAAGGGTTGTGAATCTATGGAATTCCTTGCCCAGTGAAGCAGTAGAGGCTCCTTCATTAAATGTTTTTAAGATAAAGATAGATAGTTTTTGAAGAATAAAGGGATTAGGGGTTATGGTGTTCGGGCCGGAAGGTGGAGCTGAGTCCACAAAAGATCAGCCATGATTTAATTGAATGGTGGAGCAGGTTCGAGGAGCCAGATGGCCTACTCTTGCTCCTAGTTCTTATGTATTAACTCCCTCCATCATCAAAGCACAGTGCCAGCAGTGTGCACCACCTACACGGTACACCTCAGGAACTCACCAAGGCTCCTTTGACAGCACCTTCCAAACCTGCGACCTCTACCCCAGAGGGACAAGGGAGCAGATGGATGACAGCATCACCAGCTGAAAGTTCCTCTTCAAGCCTCACACCATTCTGACTTGGAAATATATCGCCGACCTTCACCTTCGCTGGGTCTAAATCCTGGAACTCCTTTCCTTACAGCACTATGGGTGCACCTACACCACCATGGACTGCGGTGGTTCAAGGCGGCTCACCACCAGCAACTCAAAGGCAATTAGGGACGGGCAATAAATGCAGGCCTAGCCAGTGACACCCACAGTGAAAGAATAAATAAAAACTATTGAAAACATGCAATTCCTGAACACATACTCTGCACTCTATTGTTTCAGTTAGGAACAGCATTGTGCAGCCCAAGTCATAGAATTACTGGTTATTTGCTGCACTTTGCTTTTGTGTAATCACAGTCCTTAAATTATATATAATAAAAATAGAAAGTGCTGGAAAAATTCAGTAGGTCTGGCAGAGTCTACAGAGGGAGAAACAGGTTGAATGTTTCAAGTCCAGTATAGCTGTTGTTTGGAACTTGATTTAGTTTTAGTCTGAATAGTACATTTTTACAATGTGCCGTTTTCTGATTTCTCGTGTGGACAGGGTGCGAAAGAGGGCTTCAATGCTCAACACTGTTAAAAGTATAACTGGTAGTCCTGTGTCACACTATCTATCTCATTAATGTTTTGTGGAAGTTTCAGACCATACCAAATGTGGGTTTACTTAAAGCTGGAAGGGTGTTGAGAGAAAGCCGAAATTGTAACAGAATAAGGTTTACATGTTGCATTTTGTTGGATCTGATGCACTTCTCCTCATTGGTTTTTACAGCTTCAATTTCTTCTACACGAGAAGCTCAGATCTGGTGGATTCTACACCCTGAAACAGCTTTTCCAGGCACACGACCCCACTGGCAGAGGCCTTGTGACAAGGTGAAACACAAAGCCGTTTTCTTTACTGAATTATGTTTTAAGATTTAGGCAAGTATTAGTGAGGTATAACTTTAACAACCTGAGTCAGGCTTTGTTTCGTATGACTAAGGGTGCATTTTGTGAGGCTTCAGTGGCATTACGGAGCCTCAACGGTTGGGAGATCATGCAGTAACATCCAATACTGAAACCTGCTCATCTAATACACAGCTACTGCGTTGTACGGCAAAGGAATCTGCCCAATTTCTGGTGGCAAATAGCACAAAGCTCAACACAACGTTCGGTTTTATTTAGATGGTTCTGCACTTTATCCTTTTCGCCCCCCAGTAGCACAGTACAGACCTTCACACCCACAGGCAAAGTTGTGCCCTGCAGTAAAATTTGCTTACAGGTTAGTGTCAATGCGGCTGAGTTCAGGGGCAGCATCCCTTGTGAAGAAGAGATAGGCCTCTTTTGCTTCCCCCAGTAGGACTATCAGGATTTGTCAATAAAAAAGCACAGATTCTCTGTTAGGATTTGCTTTATTAACAGGAGTAACTCAGTTTTAAGGACTGCAAAACTTTTTTTAAATTACGTCATCAAGAATTTTTTTCATAATAGTCAATACAACTTGAATCAAACTGAAAAAAAGGCAAAACATCAGAATCTAAAATAAAGGGAAAACAACACACACCTAATTAACTTAAATCCAAAAACTAACCTAAATCCCCTAACAACTGACGATGACTAACTCCTTATAAAAAGGAAATAAATGGTTGCCATCTTACATAGAACCTCTCAACCGACCCCCTGGTGGTGAACTTGACCTTCTCCAAATGCAGAAATAACAATAAGTCAGCCAGCCAACCAGAAGCACTGGGCGGAGTGGGAGACCTCCACCCAAGCAACATTGGCCTCAGGGCTATCAACGAGGCAAAGGCTGTATCAACAGCAAATCCGACACCCAACTATGGATACCAGCGGCCGTGGATTCAAATCGACACGGTGTATCTCCGACATGGGTTAAAGAATGAAACCCAGAAGCCTATGAGTTTGGGACAGGACCAGAACATATGCAGAAAGTTAGCCGGCCCAAGAGAACAGCGCTCACACCTATCCTCAATACCAAGTGTGTCCTATGCAAAACTTTAAACTGAATCAGACTCGGTCGAACACATGAAGACGTAGCATTACAATCATAGAATAGAATCCCTAAAGTGCTGAAAGAGGCCATTCGGCCCATTAAGTCTGCACCGACCCTCTGAAAGAGCATTCCATCCAAGCCCACTCCCCCCGCTCTATCCCAATAACCGCTTAACGTAACCTACACATATTTGGACACTAAGGGTCAATTTAGCATGGTCAATCCACCCAACCTGCACATCTTTGGATAGTGGGGAGAAACCGGAGCACCCGGAGGAAACCCAGGCAGACACACAGAGAACGTGCAGACTCCACACAGTCACCCAAGGCTGGAATTGAAATCATGTCCCTGGTACTATGAGGCAGCAGTGCTAATCACCGCTGATGCCACCTGGGCACTTCCAGCCTTGCACCCTGGCAGTGCCACCTGGGTGCCAGCCTGGCATTACCAGTGTGCCTCAGTGGCACTGCCAGCTAGCAGGAGCAGTGCAAGGGTGCCAGGCTGGCAGTGCCAAGGTGCCAAGCAGGAATTTTTCCCGCAATGAGGATCAGGCCCGGGGATGCCCTGTGCGGGTGCAGGTGTTGCGGGATGGGGGGGGGGGGGGGGGGTGCCTGAGGACCCCCTTATAGTTGAGTTGGGGCTTTGGGAGGTCTCATCCGAGGGGTGCTGAGAGCTCCTCAGTTCATAAAAATGGACTAAAGTGACCTCGTCGGGGAATTCCCCGCTGAAGCCCTGAATCTACCCAAATGGGAACAGCGTCTTGTGGGACAGCGTGCGGTGTCTTGGCGCTCCGAGCACCGGAAGCACCCGGCTAAACATACTCGTTATGGGACTCTGTTCCTATTCGGATAGTTCGTGCCCAGAAGTTTCTTCATCAGGGAAGAGGGTGACGCCATTAGGCAAAACATCACTTAGAAATACTTCAAAAGACTGGAATTGAGCAGCTGGAATTTCCCAGCTAACTGCCTCAAACTGGCAAACCTCCCCTCCATGAACAGGTCCCCAAACCTCTCCAGACCTTTCACCTCCCAGGATTTAAATGTAGAGTCCAAACCAGCAGGTAGGAAAAGGTGATTATTGCAAATACGGGCTAGCAAAGACGGAAAGAAGATTGAAAAGCTGCCTAAACTGCTTCCAAATTCTCGAGGAGGAGACCTCCACTGAATTTCAGGAAAATCTAACAGGGAAAAAGGCGTCAGCGGAGTAATTGTTGCACGCAGAGTAGATAGAGTGCAGGAACAAGCTTCCATTTGTCCCAAAATGAACCTGGGATCACTAAACCACAACAATACTTTTTGAATGTTAGCTGCCCAGTAATAAAACAATAGACAATGATTAGGACTGGGGCTTCTTTCTTAGCCCAGAACATTTTGTCCATTTGGGGTGTCTCTGTCAACCTAACTTGATAAGATCAATTAACTCAGCATAGAGCAACAATCAGCCAGGGTTTGCAAGTACTGAGAAAATTATAAAATGTTAAATAGATATATTTTATTCAATGCGAACATTCACAAAGGCTGGGTTTTATGCATACTAAACAGAACTCTTCTGGTGAATCATAGGTGCAAACGTAGGGAATGTGCTCCCCTTCAAATTTTTGGCAGAGCATAGGTTCCCTTCTCACTATTGCTGCAGGCCCAGGTATTTCCCCAAATATCCCCATCCAATTCTTCGTACATATCGACACTCCTGATTTGTATGACTTCACAGCACAATACTCCAATGCACTTATGCTCATTAAATTGAGTCTGAACAGGGATGTGGCACAGTGGTTAGCACTGCTTCCTCACAGAACCAGTGACCTCCATTCAAATCCGACCTCGAGCGATTCTCTCTGTGGAGTTTGCATGTTCTCCCCGTGTCTGTGTGGGTTTCCTGTGGGTGCTCCGGTTTCCCCACCAAGTCCAAAGATGCACAGGTTAGGTGGATTGGCTATGGTCTATGCACGGGGTTATGGGGATAGGATGAGGGAGTGGACCTAGGTGCTCCTTCGGAACGTTGGTGCAGACTCGATGGGCCAAATGGCTTCCTTCTGCACTGTAGGGATTCTATAGTTACAGTAAGAAAGGGCTGTTTAAATTTATTGAGTTTTAGTTATTCGGAGAGTCCTTGCCTGCTCCTCAAGGTTTTTCCAATTATTAGAAGACGTGTGTTGGGACGGATATATTCATGTCGTTAGATTGACACATTAACAGCAATTGACATGATTAATTTTCTAAAAATCCAGAAATTCAAATCGTAAAAGAGATATGTCATGTGTTCTTTTTCTTTGCAACTTACTGGAATGTTTGCTGTTAACCTCACCTAAGCCAATATAAACGAATCCAAGGCCCACCACTGTCCCCAATACATGATTATAAGTTATTCCTGCTGCAATCATTTAAAGCTGTTAGCTAATGTTCTGGGGAGCCCTACCGATGATACAATTTGTGGGCCTGACATGACCTTGACCAGTGAAGCTGTGGAATCTCACTCTTGTTAATATCAGAATGAAATAATTTCGCTCAGTGGTTAGCACTGTTACTTTACAATGCCAAGGATCCTGTGTCGACACCCAACTTGGGCCACTGTCTGTGCGGTGTCTGTACGTTCTCCCCGTGACTGCGTGGGTTTCCTCCAGGTGCTCCAGTTTTATCCCACAAGTCTCTAAAGATGTGCTTGTTAGGTGAATTGGACATTCTGAATTCCCCTCAGTGTACCCGAACAGGCGCCGGAGTGTGGTGACTAGGGGATTTTCTTTGTAACTTCATTGTCATATTAATATAAACGTACTTGTGACACTAATAAAGATTATTATTATTATTATTTTCAGGGCCAAATCTGTTTCAGCATTCAGAAGAGGGTTGCTCTTTCAAATGATAATGAAAATGATTGCTTTCGTAAGATAAATATGCAAGTAATTTGAGACAGGACATATGGTAAATGCTGGAAAGGAGCTGACTTGGGAGTTGTTGTGCACAAAGCTCTCCTCCACAGGCTTTTTCCTCATGTCATTCTTCTGCCACTTGATAGAGAATGATTGCTACATTATTAATGTTTCATGTGACCGGCAGGATATTACAAAGCAACCAGGTGGATCTTCACCCTTGCTTGTCTGTCCATTCCGTTGTTCCCTTGCAAACAGTGTCCACTGAATGCTCTACTTTTCTTGATCTCTTAGTTCTATCCTTCAACATTTTTACATTTAATATGTCTACACACATATCATACATCACTTATAAACTTCTCAAGGACCAATACAAGGGCCAAACACAGCTGGCTTACAAGGCCCTCATCTTCTGCTTGTTCTTTTACTCTGTTTTTCTTACTTTTCCTACCTGTCTCTTTTGCCTCTCTTCTCTTAATCCATTCTTTTTGCTTCCCTCTCTTTATTCCGCTTTCAAATTCACCTCTTTTCTTTCTCCATCTTTCACACTGTTTTTCTCTCTTTCCTTTTCTTTCATGGATCGAGTTATTATATTACTATTTCTGATAGTAATGTTGCTTTTTGCAACATGTGTTACTCACTTGCTTCTTCCAGAATGATCTTTACCTCGATGTTGATTAACACTCGTAATCTTCCAATTAGAGCAAATACTTTATTGCGTAATGTTGACAAATTAACTGAGTTTGTTCTCCAATGCTTAAACTAGATGTTACATGAACATGATTGATTAAGAAATACTTAGGATTATCTACACCTGTGTAGAGCTGTCTCTGTCTGCTTGTGGTTCATCGTCCCTGTACCTGTGAAGAGGCAGATCTTGTCTCTAGTGCTGCCCTCTAGTGATTACGTGGCTGTTACATCTATACATTAACCCCTTGTGTACAGACAGATATGCAGATCACTACAAAGGTAATCTATCAGGACAGCTCGCATGAAGTCCCTGATAGGACAGTGATGTTTATTGGATCAAAGAATCGGTAATTTGAACCACAAAAAGTGTGTGATGTAAACGATGAGCATAAAAAATTCAACAGGCCTACCATTGCAGCAATTTCTGGCACATCCTATATTCATTTGAATAGGATAAATGAACACACATGATAATGGCTGGCTTGGTACAGAGATGTGCAACTCCAATACATTTCAGCATTTTATGGTTGAGACTGAAAACTTAGGAACAACAATTGGCTTAATGCATAATGGAATGATATTTTTTTCTCTTTTGCTTATACTCCAGGGAAGTATTATTAACGATTCTAACGAGATTTCTGAGAAGGTACATTGCTGCAAGGCATTTCTATCATCTTTTACTCAGGTACGTTCTAAAATGTACCATGAATGTCTAATTAGTAGGTTACGTATCAGACATTATTTCAAAGAGGATACTCAAGGGTGGGCTGTTAAGATGCAAGTTTTATTTCATTAGTGAGTTTATTTTCTATTTGCATCGCTCGGAAGCAGTGATAGTTGAGGTTAACAACTGGTTCAACGGTTTCAGCTGATGCACTGTGAGTGGTTGTGAGGCCACCAGGAATGGATCTCTCAAGGCGGACGTTTCAGTGTATGGACAATAGGTTTTGACTTAGATCACCACAGTCACAATTTGACCCGTTCCTCTTGTTTCACTTAAGTGCACCAAGTGGTCACATCTTACCTGACCCGCCCTCAAGCAGTTTAACGTTGGCCAGATTTTCCATGGGGGCCGAAACCTGGGACTTCACCACTCGATCAGTAACCAGGTTGCGAATGGTGATATTTCGAGTTAACCAGTAGGTGGGGAGTTGGGGGTGTCATCAGTCTATAGAGTTGTGGAGTGTGTTCTAGTAGGAGCTACAGGATTTCAGACGAGTGTGTGACGTACATTTGAGGTTCTGTGTCAATGAGAGTGCTTCGTTAGCTGTCAGTTCGTAATCTTTGAGGAGGATATTTTCCCTGCTGACATCACTTGTGATGTGACAAGATTACACAAATAGATCCTATATTCAGCCACTTACTATCATCATTGTTTATATATCATGTTTGATACAAAATATGATGCTCGAATAGCATTTTAAAAACTATATTATATCTAATTTTAGATGAGGCTGATGGATATGCAGAAGGTGCATCGCATACCATCTTAAAAATTCTGTTAGTAGGGCAGCATGGCAGCACAGTGGTTAGCACTACTGCCTCACGACGCCGAGGACCTGGGTTTGATCCCGACCCCAGGTCACTGTCCATGTGGAGTGTGCACATTCTCCTCGTGTCTGCCTGGGTCTCACCCCCACAACCCAAAGATGTGCTGGGTAGGTGGATTGGCCACGCTAAATTGCCACTTAATTGTAAAATTTTGTAAGAAGTTTTTAAAAAAATGATGTCAGTAAGATTCATTCTAGAAAGTATGGATGGCAGCAAGAGTCATTTTAATAGTTTTCCATGGAGCTATTTTGATTTTTCTCATTATTTGCATGTTGACCTACATACTGACATCTCTCACTGAGAAGTAGAACCTCGTGGCTTGAGTTTTCTCCCACCATAGTGATTTTAAAAGGTACCTGTGATGGCGGCACAGTGGTTAGCACTGTTGCTTCACAGTGCCAGGGACCCGGGTTCGATTTACAGCTTGGGTCACTGTCTGTGCTGAGTCTGCACATTCTCCCCACATCTACGTGCGTTCCCTCCGGGCGCTCCGGTTTCCTCCCACAAGTCCCAAAAGTCGTGCTTGTTTGGTGAATTGGACATTTGGAATTCTTCCTCTGTGTACCTGAACAGGCGCCGGAGTGTGGCGACTAGGGGATTTTCACATTAACTTCATTGTCGTGTTAATGTAAGCCTACTTGTGACACTAATAAAGATTATCATTATTATACATATTGTGAGTCAGCAAATATAAAAATTGAGACTATCAACATAAGAAGTATCTTGGAACAATGACATAGGTCATTCTGAGATCAGCAATTCAATGTGGATACCGTGCTGATGTGCGCCCTTTTGTTTGGTCATGTACCTCAGCCCCAATTCACACATTGCCTGGTTAACTTGCATTGTGTTGCCAACAATGGAGAGCCTGAGATGTGCAAAATAAACCCTTAACTGGAATTCAGGTAGCAACGTTCTTGTACACTACATGAGCCACTAATATATTGTTCAGCTTCTGTTAACTGACCAGTACTATTCAAATTGTCTCATTACAGACTTAAACTTAATGCAAACTCCATCATTCCATTTGAAAAATTTTATTCGCACTTCAAAGATCAAGAACCGAAGGGTTATCCAGCTTGGATGGATCCTGTAAAAAGGCCCCAAGAAAGCAAAAGGATGAGTGCAACACAAGTTCACATACAACTGAAAGCAATGGTTAGGGAGAGGTAATGTCTATGTCTTCACAAAAAATAGACAGTAAGGCTTTTTAATTATTTGCTTCAAACTTGAAGAAAATATTTTGTCCTTGTGCCTCATTAATGATCTTCTTCTGGTGTGTTTACTTTTCAATGGCAGGGGAATGTTTAATTGGTGTATTTGTATAACTTTTATACCCAATAAGTGGGAAGACTGCATATAACTATATCACTCACCAACGGATTCTGACACAGAAATCAACACACCACAGTGTGAAGTGACATGGCAGTGTTATAGGATGTTAAACTCACAATATGTAAAATCCTTGCCAAATTGCATTTTATTCGATGTTAATGCTTTTTGCTTTTTGCTTTTGTTTTATTTTGCTCATGGGATGTGAGTGTTTCTGGCAAGGGTGGGTATTGCCCATCCCTAACAATGGTGACAACCTTCTTGGACTGCTACCGTCCATCTGATTTAGGTACACATACCATGTCGATGAGTAAAGAATTCCAGGATTTAGCACTGGTTAGCACCAGGGATGTGGGTTCAATTCTGGACTTGGGTGACTGCCTATGTGGAGTTTGCACGTTCTCCCTGTGTCTGCACGGGTTTCCTCCGGGTTTTCTGGTTTCCTCCCACAGTCCAAAGATGTGCAGGTTAGGTGGATTCACCATGCTAAATTGCAACTTTGTGTCCAACGGTTTGCAAATTAGGAAGGGTTACAGGGATAGGGTGGGGGTATGGTCCAGATATGGTGCTCTTTCGGGGGGTCAGTGCAGACTCGATAGGCCAGATGGCCTTCTACTGCACTGTAGGTAGTCTATGGATTTAGACCCAGTGACAGTGAGCGTATATTTCCAAGTCAAGATGCTGTTGTGACTGAGAGGGAAACTTTTTTTTAATATAAATATTTTTATTCTCCATTTTCATATTTTCTTCAGAATTTACACCCCACCAACAAACAGTAAACGGTAACGAGTACAATGTCAATCCCCTTATTAACTACAACGATTCCATCCTCCCACCATCCCACAAACAACGGCCCACCTGACAATATAAGCATCAAATAAAACAAACCCGCCCAAGGTGGGAAAAAAAGGAAAAAAGAAAAAGGAATCAGGAATCGCCTATGGTCACCATTGACACATACAGTACACCCCCCAACCTCCCCCCGCCAATATTCAATGCCATCCAATCCCCCAAAAGAGTACTGTGAATGACACCCATGAATTATCGACATCCCCCCCACTCCCCCTCCCAGACTCCTCCCCTCCACTCACTCTTGTAAACTCCCCCCCCCAACCTTGGTTCCTTCCCCCAACTTTTCACCCTGGCTAGACTCACCGAAACCTGTTCTGCCAGGCTCCGATAGCTGCAGCCCTTCCCCCCACCTCACTCCTGTTCACTGGCCGGCTTAAACCGGCCAGCGTGGAGGCCCCCGCCCAGGTCTCCTTCCCCCTTGCCCGGTCCCAGGAAATCTCCTTTGGCACACAACCCCCGCATACACACCCATGGCCCAAAGAACCATCATTGCGAATGAAAGTCCCATCTCTTCCCTTGTCCAAATATATACAGCGTCGACTCATTTTGTACATACACCAACATATAGTGAAAAAAATAAAGCTACATGAGGCTACATCGGTACACAACCGTTTCTCAGTTCTGCCACAGTCCTTCTGCCTTCGCAAACTCCTCCGCTGCTTCCGCCGTCCCAAAATAAAAGTCCTTGGATTTGTAGGCCACCCTCAACTTAGCTGGGTGTACTATGCCGCACTGCACCTTGCTGATGTACAGTGCCTTCTTCACCCGGCTGAAGGCAGCCCGCCTCCTCGCCAGCTCCACCGTAAAGTCCTGGTATATGCGTATACCAGATCCAGCCCACTGCACCACCCGCTTCAGCTTTGCCCAGCACAGGACTTTCTCCTTCATGCTGTACCTATGGAAACACACAGTTACTACTCTGGGTGGCTCACTCGCCTTTGGTGCAGGCCTCCACTTCCGATGAGCCAGATCCAGTTCATATCGTGAGGGATCGTCCCCCTTCCCCAATAGCGTCGCCAGCATCGTGGCAAAATACTCCGTCGGCCTCGGCCTTCTACCCCTTCGGGCAGACCCACAATTCTCAGATTCTGTCGCCTGAATCTGTTTTCCAGATCTTTCATTTTGGCTCGCAGATCTTTGTTGGTCTCTATCACCGTCCGCAACTCCTTCCCCATCGAGGTGAGGTGATGACTTAGAGGGAAACTTACAGGTGTTGGTGTTCCCATGAATCTGCTGCCCTTTGTCCTCTATGTGGTAGGGATTGTGGGTCTGAAGATGCTTTCAAAGAAACCTTAGTATCCATTGCTGCCACTATGCGCTGATGTAGTGGGTGGGTTGCTGATCAAGGGGGTTGCTTTATCTTGGATGGTGTCAAGCATTTTGAATGTTGTTGAAGCTGTACTCAGCCACATAAATGGAGAGTATTTCATGACTTGTGCCTTGTAGATGGTGGACAGCCTAAGGGGACTCGGAGATGAGTTACATGTTGCAGAATTCCCAATCTCTGACCTGCTCTTGTAGACACAGTGAGCAGGATTCTCCAATAATGGGGCTATGTCCCCATGCCTGTGAGAAAATGGGCGCGAATCACTCTGGACTTTTTTCTAGAAAATCTGGGGTGATTCTCCGTTGTTAAGGAGGCTTGCAGGGCCCCGGAGTTCTCCACGCAGGTCTGGCAACCGATACGGGGCCCTGCACTTCCGGCTGCTGGTCTGCTTGCACACGGTGGCCGCCTGCGGCGCCGGCCCCGTGCAACATGGCAGACTTATACAGCGGGCCGGTGCCGAAGAAGTAGGCCCCCCCCCCCAGATCGGGCGCTCCTGCCGATTGGTGGCCCCTGATCGTGGGCCTGGCCCTCGTGGAGGACCCCCCCAGTGACGGATCCCCCGCCCCCCCCATCAGGACGGCCACCGCAGCCGCGACTCCGAGCTCCCGATGGGTGGAACCATATGTGAACCACGCCGGCGGGAACTCGGCCGGTCGTCCGCGGAGAATCGCCGCGGGGGCCTCTTTCAACGGCCCTCGACCGGCACCATGTCGACTGCACACGCACGACTGTCGGCGAATCTCCGGTCACGGGTCCGACACCACATTCTCCGCCCCCGCGCCGGGCGCGATTGTGGCGTGGAGGCTCGGTGAATCCTGGCCTGTATTTCTATGGTTGATTCAGTTAAGGTTTTAGCCAATTGTAACCCCCAGGATGAAGTTGTTGGGTGATTCACTGATGGTAATGCCATTGAACATCAAAGGCAGATGGTTAGATTCTCTTTTGCTGGAGATGTTTGTTGTCTGGCGCTTGTATGGCGTGAATATTACTTGTCTGAATGATTTTGGTTTCTACATATGAGTGTGAATTCCTTCAGTGTCGGAAAATTGCGAATGGTACAGAAAACCCTCACTTCTGACCTGATGAAGGCAGCAAGGTCATTGATGAAGCAGCTGAACATGGTTGGATCTAGGATACTATCCTGAGGATCTTGTGCAGCAATGTCATGGTGCTGAGATAGTTGGTCTCTCCAACTCTCCATTGGAGATTGTCCAGTGGAGAAATGTACCAGGGCTCTGGGCCACAGTATGGATCCCATTGATTTCAATTCCCAAAGTCTTTTTGAGGGTCTCTGTCAAACCCTGCCTTGGTGTCCTGAACCGTCAGCTCAGCTGATCGATGTTCCTGCAAAAACAGCTAGACTCAGTTAAATTCAAGTTTTCAGGTGGTTATGATTTTATTGGAAGCTGTGGAATAACTGAACAGGAACAGAAGCAAAACAACACATGTCTTGAGCCTGCAATGATTGTCTGTGAGTCAACTGAATCATACATTCATGAACAAGTGGAAGGTTGCTTGTATGGTGTCAAAAATGTTGCAAATGCAATCATTTACATCCATTGATAGCTCTGTAGAAGTTCTAAGCCTTGCATTTCTAAAGCTGAGAAGATGCTGGGCAACTTAAAGGCCATTGTTAATGCTAGCATTTAGCTGATTGTTAGGATATTTGTGATGGGGACTGTACCATGTGGGCAGCACGGTAGCATACTGGTTAACACTATGGCTTCACAGCGCTAGGGTCCCAGGTTCGATTCCCGGCTTGGATCAATGTCTGTGCGGAGTCTGCACGTTCTCCCCATGTCTGTGTGGGTTTCCTCCGGGTGCTCCGGTTTCCTCCCACAAGTCCCGAAAGACGTGCTTGTTAGGTGAATTGGACATTCTGAATTCTTCCTCAGTGTACCAAACAGACACCAGAATATGACGACTCGGGGCTTTTCACAGTAACTTCACTGCAGTGTTAATGTAAGCCTACTTGTGACAATAAAGATTATTATTATTATTACAATTATTCTCTTTCCAGTGTACCAGGACTCTGGGCCACAGTGTGGCTCAGGATGGAAACTCAGCAGTAACACAAGGTTAAACCTGTATTCCGCCATTTCAGTTTGTTGTGTGTTTCAACACCCTGTCCCATTTTGCTTTATTTTAAAGAAAATCTTTATTTCATGTATAAATGTGTAAATTTTCATAACACTATTTTGCATTAATTCCAGGCCATTGGAACTGAGAGATCTTTTTACGAAGATAGATAATGGCCGAATGCTTCCAATCACATTTCAAAATGTTTTGCATCAACTCGGAATAGAAATGGAACAGGAGGAATTCAGAAAACTTTTGAAAAGGTTCTGAATATTATTAATGACTGCAATACTAATAATGAAGTGATTTGCACAAATGGTGTAATGATATGATTACAATCCACAGGACTTGTCTAGTCCTTCCCTCCAATGTGATTAAAGCCCAGGAATGATTGCTGGTGATATTAGCAGGCTGATGATGTTTCTTTGTCTGGCATTTCAGTGGAGGAATCAACACATTTAAAATAACCAGGCTAATATCTCCATTAGGGTAGTCGGCAAAGGAACGCCACTGCAATAGGTTGAATACCTGTTTCATTTTAAAAAAACTTTGATATTGCAAATCAAGGGAACAAACTCAAAAAGGTTTGGGATTATGATGCACGATTGACCTGTGGCCATTAGTTCCGATGCAGGCAGTACAAAAAATTCAGGCCATTTAGGAGTTTGCAGCCAGAACGAAGATTGCTGTTGATTCGCTGTATGTCTGAACAAAATCATGAGAGTGTCACGTGAGTTCATGCAAAGCTGCAATTGTTAAAGGCAGCTTGCACCTCTTAAAGGGGAGGTATATTTTGACTGTAGCGGGTGCTGGACATCAATCTAAGAGTTAATTTGACCTCGTAAATACAAACAAATAGCATTACATGATAGAGAGAAGACCTCAAGCTTCTCTGATGCAGCATTGGAAACTGCGGTGCAGGAGGTGGAGAAGAGGAAAGAGGTCCTCTATCCACAGGGGACCAGAAGGCCTTCTAGAGCAGTGTTTTTTAAACTTTTTTCCCCGGGACCTGTTTTTGCCAACTGACTGGCCTTTCGGACCCATGCCGGTCGACCTTCAGGACCCACGTCGGTCGATCTTCAGGGCCCATGCCGACCGACAATCATCACCGGCGCTGGTCGACCTTCAAGACCCACACCAGCCGACCTTCAGGGCCAACACCAGCTGACCATCACGACACACCGTTGGCCAACCTTCCCGACCCATGCTGGCTGATCTTTGTGACCCACGGAGGCTGACTTTCACGATCCACGCCGGCCGACCTTCGCGATCCACGCTGACTGACCTTTGCGGCCCACGCCGGCCGACCTTTGCGGCCCACGCCAGCCGACCTATGTGGCCCACGCCAGCCGACCTTCGTGACCCACATCGGCCGACCTTTGCGACACACACTGGCCGACCTTCCCGACACATGCCACGTTCGCTTAACTTTGACGCGAAAGCAGAACCTGCTTGGTCCTCAAGATCTCATTTGAATCAGGTTCAAAGGTGGGGAGGGCAATGCGCAGACGTGCAGGAAAATGAAGGGGCTCAGACTCTGGGCTCTCAATCTGAGCCTGCCGGGGAGGTGGGTGGGTGGGGATGGTCCGCATAGCTGATCACAGACAGTCCAGCCAGAAAAGGACTATGTTGGTTGCTTCCTCCTCATCCTCCTTTTATTTCATCTCCTTCTCCTCAGCTCATTGCTGTATACGCTATATTGGGAGTTTTCTATAGGCCTCCAAATAGTTCTAGGGATGTAGAGGAAAGGCTGGCGAAGATGATTCTGGATAAGAGCGAAAGTAACAGGGTAGTTATTATGGGAGACTTTAACTTTCCAAATATTGACTGGGAAAGATATATTTCGAGTACATTAGATGGGTCGTTTTTGTACAATGTGAGCAGGAGGGTTTCCTGACACAATATGTTGACAGGCCAACAAGAGGCGAGGCCACTTTAGATTTGGTTTTGGGTAATGAACCAGGCCAGGTGTTAGATTTGGAGGTAGGAGAGCACTTTGGGGACAGTGACCACAATTCGGTGACGTTTACGTTAGTGATGGAAAGGGATAAGTATACACCGCAGGGCAAGAGTTATAGCTGGGGGAAGGGCAATTCTGATGCCATTAGATATGACTTGGGGGGGATAGGTTGGAGAAGTAGGCTGCAAGTGTTGGGCACACTGGATAAGTGGAGCTTGTTCAAGGAACAGCTACTGCGTGTTCTTGATAAGTCCGTACCGGTCAGGCAGGGAGGAAGGCGTCGAGCGAGGGAACCTTGGTTTACCAAAGAAGTGGAATCTCTTGTTAAGAGGAAGAAGGAGGCCTATGTGAAGATGAGGTGTGAAGTTTCAGTTGGGGCGATTAATAGTTACAAGGTAGTGAGGAAGGATCTAAAGAGAGAGCTAAGACGAGCAAGGAGGGGACATGAGAAGTATTTGGCAGGTAGGATCAAGGAAAACCCAAAAGCTTTCTATAGGTATGTCAGGAATAAAAGAATGACTAGGGTAAGAGTAGGGCCAGTCAAGGACAGGGATGGGAAGTTGTGTGTGGAGTTTGAAGAGATAGGCGAGATACTAAATGAATATTTTTCGTCAGTATTCACTCAGGAAAAAGATAATGTTGTGGAGGAGAATGCTGAGACCCAGGCTATTAGAATAGATGGCATTGAGGTACGTAGGGAAGAGGTGTTGGCAATTCTGGACAGGCTGAAAATAGATAAGTCCCCGGGGCCTGATGGGATTTATCCTAGGATTCTCTGGGAAGCCAGGGAAGAGATTGCTGGGCCTTTAGCTTTGATTTTTATGTCATTATTGGCTACAGGAATAGTGCCAGAGGACTGGAGGATAGCAAATGTGGTCGCTTTGTTCAAAAAGGGGAGCAGAGACAACCCCGGCAACTATAGACCGGTGAGCCTCACGTCTGTAGTGGGTAAAGTCTTGGAGGGGATTATAAGAGACAAGATTTATAATCATCTAGATAAGAATAATATGATCAGGGATAGTCAGCATGGCTTTGTGAAGGGTAGGTCATGCCTCACAAACCTTATCGAGTTCTTTGAGAAGGTGACTGAACAGGTAGACGAGGGTAGAGCAGTTGATGTGGTGTATATGGATTTCAGTAAAGCGTTTGATAAGGTTCCCCACGGTAGGCTATTGCAGAAAATACGGAGGCTGGGGATTGAGGGTGATTTAGAGATGTGGATCAGAAATTGGCTAGCTGAAAGAAGACAGAGGGTGGTGGTTGATGGGAAATGTTCAGAATGGAGTTCGGTTACAAGTGGCGTACCACAAGGATCTGTTCTGGGGCCGTTGCTGTTTGTCATTTTTATCAATGACCTAGAGGAGGGCGCAGAAGGGTGGGTGAGTAAATTTGCAGACGACACTAAAGTCGGTGGTGTTGTCGACAGTGCGGAAGGATGTAGCAGGTTACAGAGGGACATCGATTAGCTGCAGAGCTGGGCTGAGAGGTGGCAAATGGAGTTTAATGTAGAGAAGTGTGAGGTGATTCACTTTGGAAGGAATAACAGGAATGCGGAATATTTGGCTAATGGTAAAGTTCTTGGAAGTGTGGATGAGCAGAGGGATCTAGGTGTCCATGTACATAGATCCCTGAAAGTTGCCACCCAGGTTGATAGGGTTGTGAAGAAGGCCTATGGAGTGTTGGCCTTTATTGGTAGAGGGATTGAGTTCCGGAGTCATGAGGTCATGTTGCAGCTGTACAAAACTCTGGTACGGCCGCATTTGGAGTATTGCGTACAGTTCTGGTCACCGCATTATAGGAAGGACGTGGAAGCTTTGGAGCGGGTGCAGAGGAGATTTACCAGGATGTTGCCTTGTATGGAGGGAAAATCTTATGAGGAAAGGCTGATGGACTTGAGGTTGTTTTCGTTAGAGAGAAGAAGGTTAAGAGGAGACTTAATAGAGGCATACAAAATGATCAGGGGGTTAGATAGGGTGGACAGTGAGAGCCTTCTCCCGCGGATGGAAATGGCTAGCACGAGGGGACATAGCTTTAAACTGAGGGGTAATAGATATAGGACAGAGGTCAGAGGTAAGTTCTTTACGCAAAGAGTGGTGAGGCCGTGGAATGCCCTACCTGCAACAGTAGTGAACTCGCCAACATTGAGGGCATTTAAAAGTTTATTGGATAAGCATATGGATGATAATGGCATAGTGTAGGTTAGATGGCTTTTGTTTCGGTGCAACATCGTGGGCCGAAGGGCCTGTACTGCGCTGTATCGTTCTATGTCCTATGTTCTATGTACCTGACAGCAAAGGCTGTACCTGGATGATGCAGAGAACTGGACAAATTGTGTGAAACATGCTCTGCCAAGTACCTCAGGACTGCTGTAGAGCAGTCCAGGCTACAAAAGTGTTGTTTAAACACACGAATGCCCTGCACGATGACATTTCTTGGCTCATGTTATATGTTGACCATGGGTTGTGCAGAATCACAAACCATGTGTTCAGCGGATATCTGTTGTAGGCCAGTAGCTATCCCCTGGGGTTTTGTGGCAGCTCTGTGCTCATAGTACAGTAGTAAGAGAATTGCTCCCTTGCCCTGGGTGAATCATCCTCCTACTGTGAGCCCTTCCCCCACTGCTCCTCCTCCCTCTTCTAGCAGCTTGTAATTTTTTGGTCACCTCTACTCATTTACCCTGTCATGCTGCAGGGCAAGGAGAGTAAAAACAGGGAAACCCATGACTGAGGTCAAGTGGTCTGAACAGCAACTTTGAAGTAAGAACCAAGGTTGTCACCACGTGCAATACCATTTCCTGTGAACTTTACTTTGCAGTACAAACTTTCAAGGACTTTTACTAACTCAGCAACTGCCAGTAGAAATCAGTCAGCAACTAACCTGAAAATTATTGATGATCCCTTCAAAAAGAACCGGTGGGAGCTTTGGCCAGCTTTCTGAACACATGTTCGGTTGTGGATTACTAGAGGGTGTTAACTTCAGCGTTGAGGTCGGACTGGCTAGTGACAAATCAGCGTTACACACTGACTAACATCATGATCTGCTGACACTGCAGCCTTTAGCAGAAGCTGCCACAGCCCGCCTTAACAACCTACCCAAATTGAAGCATGGGGCAAAATCTGCACCACAAATGCGGCACAGACACCATCCAAGACAACACCGATAAGAGCGCACCTGGAGGTTTGGTCTCCTTAACTTGGGAAGGATATTATTGCTATAGAGGAAGTGCAAGGATGGTTCACATGACTTGTTCCCTGGATGGCAGAACTGTGAAAAGAAATTGGGGAATCTGGGCCGGTATTCTATAGAGTTTCGAAGATTGAGAGGTGATCGCATTGAAACCTACAAAATACTTACAGGAACAGACAGGGTAGATGCAAGTAAGATGTTTCCCCTGGTTTGGGGAGTCCAGAAGCAGGGGAGAGAATTTCAAAACAAGAGGGGGAAACCACTTACGAATGAGAAGAGGAGGCTTTCTTTTATTCAGAGGTGGTGAAGCTTTCGCATTCCCAGTTGCAGAGGGCTGTGGAAGTTCAGCATGGAGTATGTTTAAAGTAGAGATCGATAGATTTCTAAATATCACTGATGTAAAGGGAGATGGGGATAGTGTGGGGAAAAGGTGGATGGCCAAGATCCCATTCCATGGCAGAGCAGGCTCATAGGCTGAACAACCCACTCCTGCTCTGATGTTCCTGTGAATATTGACTTCACTGCAAAGGGGTTTTCTTAGGAACTGCATTCTAACAATGTAAAAGCCACAGTAAGATTCCATTCTGAGCCTTGGATAGAAGCAGTTCATCCTTATAATTCCAACGTTTTATCAAGCCTGGTTTACTAAGGACATCCTTGGACATCTGTTAGACATTGTTCCCACTTTTTAAAGGCACCCTGAATTGCTTCACTTCAAACGCTTGGAGAATGTGGATGCTTGCACCTGTACACTCTGAACCTTTAAGTGTGCTACGTTTTCCCTAGTGTTTGGGCAAGCATCACCAGAGTTTTCTCCAGGGCAGAGGAATTTTAGGAGCAGGCAGTGTAAACAAGGGAGTATTTGGCTGAAACCAAATCCAGCAACAGTCTTGGATCAGTAAGTGCGGATATAAGTGTACATTCAGATACTTCAGTGCAGTTCTGTACTTAATCGGTCAATTGAAAACATCAGTGAAAATACAGGCAATAGTCACCCACAATATTTGTGGAATGTTTTAGAAGTTTTTCGCAAAAGATTGATGTGATTGTGCAGTAGATTGGTGACGGGATACAAGACTCTAAAGCCATTCACTTCATGGCTAATGCTTGATCATAGTTTATTTGTTCAGGAGCAGCCTCAGTGAGCTTGTAGATACTGTTTGTAGATATACCCCATGGCTGATCTATGCAAAACCTGTTCAAAGGAGAGGCCTTGCCGCCAACGATGAGAATGTTTAAACGTGACTTTACATTAGCTGTTCAACTGTTCAAAGCCACGATTCTTTCTAAAAGAAAGCAGGTCCTCCCCACCAGAGTTATCCAGGAATGTAACTCCCATACTTTGATTTCTCACACCATTCATTTGTATCTCCTTTCCAATGTTAAACCTCTTCTGAGTTCCTCTGTTCTTTATTGATACAATCTCCAGGTACGACCCACATGAGCTTGGGATTATTAAAGCGGACAGCTTAATGAGGGCATTGAACTTCCAAACTAAAAGTGATAACAGGGAAGGATGGGGATCAGTTCCGCCAGCGCTTGGCAAAATAACCAGATTCCAATTACCAGAAGATCAGTCAAGTATGTATGAATACTTTCTCTATCCTTCATGAGACTACAGGATAACTTGTAAGCATTAAACCGGTGACTGGTGGAATGCGGTGGCTGGCTGCTCTATAGTGCCAGGTATATTTTGAGGGTAACGTGTATGCAATGAGCTGCAGGCAGCAGATGAGTGTCCTGAGGCTGTTTTCCAGCTCCAGGGTGGGAAAAAGGTAGGCTCGTGACGAGGGGCTTTTGCAATTGGAACTGGGGGAGGCCCAAGATGATTGAGGCTCACATTATTCTTGTTGAACCTGGAGGAGTGCCCCTGCTCCTCCTGACTTCAAGAAGACAACTTGAACTCTTCTACCATTCTGTCAAAGTGCCCACTGCTCAGCAGACAGTTAAAATGGCACTGGAGTCATACTTATGCCAAAGAATTTCGATTTGGATAGATAAATTAAGCTTCTACCTGATGCATGATGGTATCCCCGCACCCAGTGGAAGGGCCCGGGAAATACGGCACCCAGAGAATGGGGCAGAAAGATCATCATTTCCATTTGAATTCCTCTACTGCTCAGTTTCTGCCAGGCAGAGGAATGTAAAGTCTCCCCCCCAAATCTCCAAACTAGAATTAGAAGCAACAAAAATGCACATTATAAAATCACACTCGCGTACCACAAAATCCGAACAGATTTTTTGGTTGTTAGTATGTGTAAGAGCACATATGGGAACTTGGAGACTGGGAGCTTCGCTTGATGAAAAATCCAAAATAAAGTGAAATGAGCATTCCTTCATTTGTCATCGAACCCATAAACAAGTAACTAAAACCAGTACCAATTAATAACCTGCCAGACGGTTAAAAATTATGGCATAATTAAAGGTACACGTGTTACACATAGATTTCAATATGAACTGATGAATGTGTCAAATTCAAGACATTTGGTTTCCTTCCCCAGTTGGAATTTGTTTCTTTTACATCAGTGGATAACCTTTCACATTCAAATGCAGGATCCCCAGGAAGAAACCAAACCAAAGCAGACACGGAGAGAAAGCTGACATTGGACATAGAAAACTGGTTAAAGGAAAAGTTCAGGGAGGGTTTCAAGTGTATGCTGGCTGACTTCTATTACTATGACCAAGGCAATTCTGGAAAGGTAACTTAGTGTTCTTTGACCCTGTTGACATTAAATGTTGGTAATGCTCAAAGTGACATTCTATTCTCAGGCGAATTTCGTGTTTGTCTGTTCCCGTCAGGAGGAATTCTGTACGTCAGTATGGGGGAGGAGGAGCTAAAAGACTTCAATATTCCAGTGTGCGAAACAAGTTTGCTTTTGTCCAGGCTCCTATTCAGTTCTTTGGGAAATGTGCCAATTTTCAAGTAACATTTGGAACAGACTGTCGACCTAATAGAATAGCTTCATGGAGTTATATGTTGGAAACAATTAAGGGACACTATCTTCATAATAGTGCTTGGTAAACGTTTTATTTTATTTTATTGAAAGCATATGGCATGTGTTGGAACTCATTATCTTATGATTTATGTGCGATATAATATTTTTATGAAGACAGTACACTTTTGCCGTTATTTAAAGAAAATTCAATTTTGAAAAGAGAATATTTATATTGCCAATTTAAGGGATTGAATGACACAATGGAAACTGGGCTGGAATCCAGCCTAGACTGAAGGAATACAGTTTTAACAGTAAATAATTCTGTGGAGCCTTGACTCAGTTCCCAGTATAATTAATCCACAATGTAAATACACTTCCAGATATTAAACACTAATTTACTGATTTAGCTTTGACAGGCCACAAAGTCAATGAGTCTGGTGAGTGGAGTCGTTTTAAATATTCATTCATGGGATTATGGACATTGTTGATTAGGCCAGCATTTATTGCCCATCACTAACTGCGTGGAGAAGGTGCTGGTGAGCTGTCTTCTTGAACTGCTGCAGTCCATGTGGTGTAGGTACACCCACAGTGCTGTTAGGGAGGGGGTTCCAGGAATTTTGACCCAGCGACAGTGAAGGAACGATGATATGGTTTCAAGTCAGGACAGTGAGTGACTTGGAGGGGGAGATGCTGCTCTTGTCCTTCTAGAGGAAAGTTTGGAAGGTGTTGTCAAAGACCATAAGACCATAAAACATAGGAGTGGAAGTAAGGCCATTCGGCCCATCGAGTCCACTCCACCATGGCTGATTTCAACTCCATTTACCCGCTCTCTCCATAGCCCTTAATTCCTCGAGAAATCAAGAATTTATCAACTTCTGTCTTAAAGACACTCAACGTCCCGGCCTCCACCGCCCTCTCTGGCAATGAATTCCACAGACCCACCACTCTCTGGCTGAAGAAATTTCTCCTCATCTCTGTTCTAAAGTGACTCCCTTTTATTCTAAGGCTGTGCTCCCGGGTCCTAGTCTCCCCTGCTAATGGAAACAACTTCCCTACGTCCACCCTATCTAAGCCATTCATTATCTTGTAAGTTTCTATTAGATCTCCCCTCAACCTCCTAAACTCCAATGAATATAATCCCAGGATCCTCAGACGTTCATCGTATGTTAGGCCTACCATTCCTGGGATCATCCGTGTGAATCTCCGCTGGACCCGCTCCAGTGCCAGTATGTCCTTCCTGAGGTGTGGGGCCCAAAGTTGCTCACAGTATTCTAAATGGGGCCTAACTAATGCTTTATAAAGCTTCAGAAGTACATCCCTGCTTTTATATTCCAAGCCTCTTGAGATAAATTACAACATTGCATTTGCTTTCTTAATTACGGACTCAACCTGCAAGTTTACCTTTAGAGAATCCTGGACTAGGACTCCCAAGTCCCTTCGCACTTCAGCATTATGAATTTTGTCACCGTTTAGAAAATAGTCCATGCCTCTATTCTTTTTTCCAAAGTGTAAGACCTCGCACTTGCCCACGTTGAATTTCATCAGCCATTTCTTGGACCACTCTCCTAAACTGTCTAAATCTTTCTGCAGCCTCCCCACCTCCTCCATACTACCTGCCCCTCCATCTATCTTTGTATCATCGGCAAACTTAGCCAGAATGCCCCCAGTCCCATCATCTAGATCGTTAATATATAAAGAGAACAGCTGTGGCCCCAATACTGAACCCTGCGGGACAACCACTCGTCACCGGTTGCCATTCCGAAAAAGAACCTTTTATCCCAACTCTCTGCCTTCTGCCTGACAGCCAATCGTCAATCCATGTTAGTACCTTGCCTCGAATACCATGGGCCCTTATTTTACTCAGCAGTCTCCCATGAGGCACCTTATCAAAGGCCTTTTGGAAGTCAAGATAGATAACATCCATTGGCTCTCCTTGGTCTAACCTATTTGTTATCTCTTCAAAGAACTCTAACAGGTTTGTCAGGCATGACCTCCCCTTACTAAATCCATGCTGACTTGTCCTAATCCGACCCTGCACTTCCAAGAATTTAGAAATCTCATCCTTAACAATGGATTCTAGAATCTTGCCAACAACCGAGGTTAGGCTAATTGGCCTATAATTTTCCATCTTTTTCCTTGTTCCCTTCTTGAACAGGGGGGTTACAACTGCGATTTTCCAATCCTCTGGGACTTTCCCTGACTCCAGTGACTTTTGAAAGATCATAACTAACGCCTCCATTTCTTCAGCTATCTCCTTTAGAACGCTAGGATGTAGTAGTCCATCTGGGCCTGGAGATTTATCAATTTTTAGACCTCTTAGTTTCTCTAGCACTTTCTCCTTTGTGATGGCTACCATATTCAACTCTGCCCCCTGATTCTCCTGAATTGTTGGGATATTACTCATGTGGGTAGGTGGGGGGGGGGGGGGGGGAGGGGGTGGTGACTTCAAATGTCTTCTGAACCTCTTGAATGTCAAGGTCCAGGTCACTCGGAACCCTTCCACCCTATAGGCTAGAGTACTGGCCTCAGCATGTGAGGAGGTGCAATATATGAATGTGTGGAGGACTTTGCATCCCAGAGATAGACCTTTCTCAGCCATCAGTGTCACACTAGAAATGACTATTTTCTTGTGCCCAGGACAAACCTGGTGTCCTCTTGTTCTGTAGGCAGTATTGTAATTTCCGATTGTGAAATTTTCCTGGAATTTCTGCTTGAGGGCTCGTTCCCCCCCGATCTAGGTTATGGCAGTTTGACACCTCACTACCTGGCGCTGCACCTTTTACCACATATTTTAAGAAGGAGTATGAGTTTTTCTGCTCAGTTAACTCAACCTCTGATGTCACTCCTCCACCTTATGGAAGACTTTTAAGGCCCATGCTAGGGGACTGCTTATTTCTTACCTGACCAACAAAAGGTGTAGAATGCTGGAGAGCCAGCGTCAATTGGAGGTCTGATGATGATGAGGGGTATAGGAGGGCCCCTAACAAGCAAATGTTGTAGGAGGTTAGCACAGCAGTGGCGAATCTAGACTCATTCTTTTTGAATCTATATGAGTTTGGGAATAAGGCAAGTAAGTACTTGGCCTGTCTGACTAAGAAGAAGGCAGACTCTAGGGCTAGCCCCTTTGAGCAAAGTTCGTGGGGTGTGAGGCTAATAAATATGGTGGAGGTTAATTGAGCTTTTAATGCTGAGTTATATAAGTCTGATGATGTGATGAAACATGTAGAATGTTTTTTCACTCCCCTTGGATTCCCTGTAGCGTTGAATGACCAATGCTTGGATCTTAATGCTCCTTTTCTTTTTTAAAAATAAATTTAGAGTACCCAATTCATTTTTTTTCCAATTAAGGGGCAATTTAACGTGGCCAATCCACCTAGCCTGCACATAGAATCATAGAATCTACAGTGCAGAAGGAGGCCATTTGGCCCATCAAGTCTGCACCGGCCCTTACAAAGAGAACCCTACTCAAGCCCACGTATCTACCCTATCCCCGGAACCCCCATTTAACCTTTTTTGACATTAAGGGCAATTTAGCATGGCCAATCCACCTAACCCGCACATCTTTGGATTGTGGGAGGAAACCGCAGCACCCGGAGGAAACCCACGCAGACACAGGGAGAACGCGCAGACTCTGCACAGATAGCGACCGAGCCGGGAATCGAACCTGGGACCCTGGAGCTGTGAAGCAACTGTGTTAACCACTGTGCTTCCCTTAATGCTCCTGTTCTAAAGACGAGATGGCTGCGGCTCTTAGGGAGCATCGGCCGGGCAAAATCGTACAGCCAGATGGTTTCGGCTGTGAGGTTTACAGAAAGTTTAAGGATCTGCTGATTGAACCATTGGTGCTATGTACTGTCACTCTTTTGAGACAGGGATGTTGCCACTGACACTTTGGGAGGTTAACATCTTCCTGATTTTGAAGACAGGTAAAGATCTGGAGGAATGTGCCTCTTGCAGGCTGAACTTTCGTTTGAACGTTAACTTGAAATTCTTTTCTAAGATACGGGCAAAACGGTTGGAGGGTATTTTTAGTGACCAAGGAAGCCAGCGGTAGGAAGAAGAATATTTATTTTATTCATAACAATACTCTACCCACGGCCGTCACTAATTACGATCCAGTCCTTGTTGGGACAACCAACAAGCCGGTCCCTGCTCTGGCTGGCTTTTATGTTCAGTTCTAAGCTAGGTGGCCTCCACCCCTATCTGGGAAGCTCGTACTCCACGAGCCTCATGCAGAGATTGATAATGGCCTCACCAAAGGCCTTGTGGAGGTCATGACAGTATCCTTCCGACTATTCTTCAGGAAGATCAGACTGGGTTTATTAAAGGCAGGTTCTCTCGCAATAATGTTCGGAGATTGCTGAACGTGATGCAGGCCTTTCCGAAGCGGGTCCTGGATGGGCTGGTGATCTCCTTGGATACGGAGACAGCCTTTGATTGGGTTGATTGGAGCTACTTGTGGAGATTTGGGCTGGGTGAGGATTCAGATGTTGTACCATAGACCTATGGGGGCGGTGCTCATGAATGGCTTTAGGTCTGAGAATTGTGTGCTCCAGAGAGGGACAAGGCAAGACTGCCCCTATCACCCTCGATATTTGACCTGGCCTTTGGCAGCTATTAGGCGGGACCCCTAATATCGGGCTGGAGTGCGGGGATAAGTAGTGTAAGGTTACGCTTTATGCAGATGATGTGCTGTTTGTTTTAAGGGTCTTTGCTTTTAATTCACAGTAGAGATAAAGTATAACCAGGTTGCCACACTATAGGTTACTAACCAGTTGTCAGAGTTTATTCCAGAGGTGTTGTTTGCTTACTCGATGAAAGAGAGGGAAACCTCCCAAATGCCTCTGATGTCACCACGTATCACATGACATACTATACAGAAGGGCATTGGTTGCAATGCACAACAGTGTGGAAGATGGACATCTCGGTTCCCGCTATCATGAGTGTGGTGGATAGATTTAGTGCATACTCGGTTACAAAATCAATTTGACAAAATCGAAGGCAAAGTGGTGGGAGAGCTGAGGGGTAAGACCTCCCCCCCTTGCTAATTTCCCCTTTAGGTGGTCTCTGTTGGGGTTTAAGGACCTGGGTGTCATGATTACCCCCTGTTGAGGCAGCTGTATGGGCCAATTTTCCTCGCTGATCGCTTCTGTTAAGTGGGACTTGATTTGTTGGTCATCCTTGTCAGTTTCATGGCTGGGCAGGATTGGCTTGATTAAAATTATAGAATTTACAGTGCAGAACGAGGCCATTCGGCCCAACGGGTTTGCACCAGCTCTTGGAAAGAGCACCCTACCCAAGATTAACACCTACACCCTATCCCCATAACCCAGTAACCCCACCCAACACTAAGGGCAATATTGGACACATAGGGCAATTTATCATAGCCAATCCACCTAACCTGCACATCTTTGGACTGTAGGAGGAAACCGGAGCACACCCACGCACACACAGGGAGGATGTGCAGACTCCGCACAGACAGTGACCCAAGCCGGAATCGAACCTGGGACCCTGGAACTGTGAAGCAATTGTGCTATCCACAATGCTACCGTGCTGCCCTAGATTGTCTTGCCTAGATTGCTATATTGTCAATATTTCTGTCAGCTAGAGGTTTAAGGAGATTAATGGAATGATCAGGTTGTTTATCTGGAATAAGAAGAAACCTCACCATAAGTTTTTTTTTTGGAAAAGTACTTTTATTCCATTTTAACATTTTACAAAACAAAACAAAAATATGACACCCCCAAATACAAGTAAACCTGCACCAACCCCCCCAATCCCTTCCTCCCCCAAACCCACCCTCCTAACAGTTGACGGTAACTAGCTCTCCAAAATGCAAAATAGTCAAACCCCATCTCTTGTGGTACCCCTCATTTGCCCCGCTTAGGGCAAATTTCACCTTCTCAAAAAGTAAGAACTCTACTAGATCCCCCAGCCACGCTGAGGCAAAGGGTGGAGAAGCTGACCTCCACCCCAACAGAACACACCTGCGAGTGGTCAATGAGGCAAAGGCTAAAACATCTGCCCCCACTCCCGTCTGCAACTCCGGCAGGCCCGACACCACGAAAATGCCCCCCAGGGGACCCAGCTCCAAATGCCCAAGCAGGATTGCCGACATGATGCTGAAAAATGACCCCAAAATTTCTCGAACTTTGGGCAGGACAAGAACATGTGCACATGATTAGCCGGGCCCCTCCCAGGCATTTCACAAGTATCCTCTACCCTCAAACAGCTGGCTCATCCTTGACTTTGTTAAATGCGCCTTGTGCACCACCTTCAACTGTATCAACCCCAGCATCGCAAACGTGTTCACTCTCCGCAGCATGTCGCACTACAGTCCCAACCCCCAGCACCATTCCCAACTCCTCCTCCCACTTGGCCTGAACCCCTCCATAGACACCTTGGGCGAGATTCTCCGACCCCTCGCCGGGTCGGAGAATCGCCGGGGGCTGGCGTGAATCCCGCCCCTGCTGGTTGCCGAATTCTCCGGCACCGGATATTTGTCGGAAGCGGGAATCAGGCCGCGCCGGTTGGCGGCCCCCCCCCCCGCGATTCTCCGGCCCGAATGGGCCGAAGTCCCGCTGCTAGGATGCCTGTCCCGCCGGCGTGGATTAAACCTCCTCTCTTACTGGCGGGACAAGGTGGCGCGGGCGGGCTCCGGGGTCCTGGGGGGCGTGGGGCGATCTGGCCCCGGGGGGTGCCCCCACGGTGGCCTGGCCCGCGATCGGGGCCCACCGATCCACGGGCGGGTCTGTGCCGTGGGGCACTCTTTTCCTTCCGCCTTCGCCACGGTCTCCACCATGGCGGAGGCGGAAGAGACTCCTTCCACTGCGCATGCGCGGGGTGCCGTGAGCGGCCGCTAACGCTCCTGCGCATGCGCCGCCCGGCAATGTCATTTCCGCGCCAGCTGGCGGGGCACTTCCGCCAGCTGGCGGGGCACTTCCGCCAGCTGGCGGGGCGGAAATCAGTCCGGCGCGGGCCTAGCCCCTCAACGTTAGGGCTCGGCCCCCCAAGATGCGGAGGATTCCGCACCTTTGGGGCGGCGCGATGCCCGACTGATTTGCGCCGTTTTTGGCGCCGGTCGGCGGACGTCGCGCCGATACCGGAGAATTTTGCCGAAGTGGCGGAATTCTCCGGTATCGGCATGATATCCGCCGACCGGCGCCCAAAACGGCGCAAATCAGTCGGGCATCACGCCGCCCCAAAGGTGCGGAATCCTCCGTATCTTGGGGGGCCGAGCCCCAACCTTAAGGGGCTAGGCCCGCGCGGGACTAATTTCCGCCCCGCCAGCTGGCGGAAAAGGCCTTTGGTGCCCCGCCAGCTGGCGCGGAAATGACATCTCCGGGTGGCACATGCGCGGGAGCATTAGCGGCCGCTCACAGCATCCCCGCGCATGCGCTGTGGATGGAGTCTATTCCGCCTCCGCCATGGTGGAGACCGTGGCGAAGGCGGAAGGAAAAGAATGCCCCCACGGCACAGGCCCGCCCATGGATCGGTGGGCCCCGATTGCGGGCCAAGCCACCGTGAAGGCACCCTCCCGTGGCCAGATCGCCCCGCGCCCCCCCAGGACCCCGGAGCCCACCCGCGCTGCCTTGTCCTGCCGGTATGGTAGGTGGTTTAATCTACGCTGGCGGGACAGGCATTCTAGCAGCGGGACTTCGGCCCATCCTGGGGGGGCGATTCCCGACCACGCCGAATATCCGGTCCCGGAGAATTCGGCAACCGGCGGGGGCAGGATTCACGCCAGCGTCCGCCGATTCTCCGACCCGGCAGAGCGGTCGGAGAATCTCGCCCCAGATTCTTCAAAATCCTTCCATAAATCGCCGAGATGACCCTACCCTCCAACCCCATTACCGACAGCACATCCTCCAACACGAGGAGGTAAAACCTTTCTAGCAAAGTCCTGCACCTACATATACCGAAAACTCCTCTCACGCGGAAACCCATACTTCTACTTCAACTCCTCCAAATTTGCGACCCCTCCTCCAAAAACAAATCCTCCACCTCCTTCAGCCCTCTCTTTTCCCATCCCCAAAATCTCACTTCCATCCTCCCCATTTCTCACCTGAAGTTTACTAAGCTCCAGCTCCTGGGGCCAAGGGGTCTGGACGTCCCAAACATCAGGCTATATCAGTTGGCTTCTCACCTTAGGTTCATAAGGGATTTGGTTAGGGAGAACCATGCCTCCATTTGGTTCAACATTGAGGCTGACCCTCTGAAGGTCGTGTTGTTTTATGACGACATTAAGGCTGGGACTGCTAAATGTCATAATCCTATTGTTGTTAATATTCTTAGAGCGTGGAGATTGGTCCACCAATTAGAAGGGAGATCTAAACTGATTTCCACTTTCTCTCCCATCTTGGGCATCCCAGACTTCCCGTTGTGTCTTATGGACCATTTGGTGCATGGATAGAAGCATTTCTGGTCCAGGAGACATGTTCAGAGATGCTTCCTTGTCATACTTTGAGCAGCTATGCCACCAATTTGACATTCTGAGATATTCTTTAAAAAAAATATTTACAGCTTAGAGATCTTGGGCGAAATTCTCCGTTATCGGCGGAAAGTCCGCCGATCGGCGCAAAAAACGGCGCAAATCCCACTTGCATCACGTCATAAAAATGGGACGATAGTCTCCGGCCCGAAATGGGCTAGCAGCGACGTAACGGGATCCGCGCTTGCGCAGTGGTTCACGCCGTGCAGCGTCATACGCGCTGCACGGCGTGACGGCTCATAAGGCCGCGCAGCTCCCCCCCAACCGACCGGAACACCCGACCGCAACACCCGACTGGATGGCTGGCCGTCGCTCAGCCCCGAGGTTCGAGTCACGCGATGTGGAGCCGCTCCTGGACGCGGTGGAGCAGAGGAGGGACGTCCTGTATCCCGGGCACGGCCGCAGAGGTGCCCCACGCCACAGCCGGCGTCTGTGGAGGGAAGTGGCAGAGGCCGTCACCGCTGTGGCCCTGACACCACGGACAGGCACCCAGTGCCACAAGAAGGTGAACGACCTCGTCAGAGCAGGCAGGGTGAGCCTCCCCCATATCCCCCCCTCCCCCATATCCCCCCCTCTCCATATCCCCCCTCCCCCATATCCCCCCTCCCCCATATCCCCCCTCCCCCATATCCCCCATATCCCCCCTCCCCATATCCCCCTCCCCATATCCCCCCTCCCCCATATCCCCATATCCCCTCCCCCATATCCCCCATATACCCCCCTCCCCCATATCCCCCATATCCCCCCTCCCCCATATCCCCCATATCCCCCCTCCCCCATATCCCCCATATCCCCAAGTGAATCCAGCCCTAACCTTAACCTCTGCAATGCACGCGCAACCGATGGCGTGCATTCATATACCTGCCTAACACTGTTGCCTTTTACCCCTGCCACCACCCCCCCCCCCCCACAGGAGAAGCGCGCACACAACAATAGGGAGCATGTGAGGACTGGAGGAGGGCCCGCTGATGAGAGGCCACTGACCGTACACGAGGAAAGGGCCCTGGAACTGGCTGGCGGACCTGAGGACCGGGAGGTTGCTGATGCAAAGGTCGGGGGCCCACCAGCAAGTGAGCCACCGACAGCCCGTCCCCATTTCCCCCCTCCCCTATATCCCCCTCCCCCGTATCACCTGATCACTGCCTGATGTCTAACCATGCATGCTTCATTGTGTATCGCAGGACCAAACGTCCAGGCACCCATCCCCGCAGATGCACACCGCCCGCAGGATGCCCCTCGGAGACCACAGGAGACGGAGAGACCCGCACCCTCCAGCATGCAACGCCCGCAGGATGCCCCTCGCACACCACGGGAGACGGAGAGACCTGGAGCAACAGGGAGACGACACCCCCGTCACGTGCGGGAGCGACCACCCAGCGATGAGGGGGGCAGCCCCAGGCCCCCGTCACATCCGAGCCAGGACACCACTACCCAGGACACCACTACCCAGGACACCCCTACCCGGGACAGCACTTCCCAGGACACCCCTACCCGGGACAGCACTACCCAGGACAGCACTACCCAGGACACCCCTACCCGGGACAGCACTACCCGGGATAGCACTACCCAGGACACCCCTACCCGGGAAGACGAAATACCGGACAGTGACTCAGAGTGGATGGGTGGAGACGAACCCCCACCCCAAAGTGCCATGGAGTCAGAGTGGGACGAAGAGCACGACACAACGCCTCTGCTGTCACCAACACCCTCCACCATCGCAGAAACACTCACCACGGTTGGGCACTTTAGTGATGAGGCGTCTGGTACACTCACTGGTGCGCACAACACAGCCGTCCCGGTACAGCAGGTGGAGGTAGGAGCAGCAGAGGGACCGGGCGGTCGGAGGGCAGCCCAGGCCAAGCGAACATCTGCCGCCCAGATGGATCCCGGGTTCCTGCAGTTACCACACCCACACATAGATCCGATGCAACCACCGACCCGGAGACGAGCGAAGAGGGTGACGGGCGGCTTGCGGCGGCTGCGGTCGCAGGTGGAGGAGTCCACCCGCGTCCAGGAGCTGGGAGTGGTCCCGGTCATGCGTGCCAACCAGGCTGACACCGCACGGGTGGCGTCCGCGGTGGAGGCAATGGGTGCGACGGTGTCAGACATGGGGAACGGTTTGCGAGGCCTGGGGCCTTCCGTGCAGGCGGCGTCTGTGGCCCAGGAAATGGCTGCCCTCTCACAGGAGGCCATGAGCCAGTGCCAGCGCCAGATGGCAGAGGCGCTCAACGCCATAGCCCAGTCTCAGCAGGCCATGGCCCAGTCTCAGCAGGCCATAGCCCAGTCTCTGCAGGCCATGGCCCAGTCTCTGCAGGCCATGGCCCAGTCTCAGCAGGCCATCGCTGAGGGCATCGGCGCCAGTGGCCGTGTGCGAGCCGGCGTCGCACTGTCACAGACAGGGTTTGACAACACCCTGGGCTCCATGGCTGCAAACCTGCAGACCCCTGTCGATACCAGCACGGGCCTCCAGGACTGGCAGCGCCAGATGTCGGGGGGGCATCAGATGGCCAGTCCGTTCGCATCCCCCACCCATGTAGAGGCCTGGGGGCCATCGGGCACCCCGAGGGAGGAGGAGGTGGTGTGGTCCGTCCCGGCTCCCTCTGTAGGGGAGGTCCCGGTACACCGCGACACCTCGGACTCCCCCCCTTCCGTCCCAGGTGCATCGGGTGGGCAACGGGCAGGACAGGCTGGCAGCTCGCCATCCCAGTCGCCCGGGCCGCAGCCTGACCCATCTAGGCCAGGACGCCCCAGGAAACGGCCGCCAAAGGGATCCAGTGTCAGAGGGCAGGAATCACAGGAGTCCACCTCCAGTTCTGCTGTACCGTCTGGGGAACCACGTAGACGTAGTCAAAGGGCCCGTAAGGCCAAACAATTAGACACTGAGTAAGTTGGCCCGGGTGCAGGGCACAGATGAGTTTTAGGGGCTAGGGCACGTGCATGAACTCCTTTGGTTATTAAAGTCAATGTTACACCTACCGAAGCTGCCTTTGTGCTCTGTCCAAAGTGTGCGGGCGTGTCATGTACGTTGAGCGCAAGTGTGTGTGTGACGGGTGGTCTTACCTCAGCCCCAGGTGAGTCTGCCCCCTTCCCCCTGGGCCGCCATCAATATCCCCCGGGCAGAGGACGGGACCGTGCGCTGCAGTGTCACAGCCGCATGCAGGGATGGTCCGGGTGGATGGTGGTACTGTGGCCATGGGTCAGACATAGTCCAACGATGTAGAGCCAGGAGCTCATCGGAGGCGGGTTGTCATCATCCTCCATGGCCTGCGATAGACACGCGTCCACCCGCAACTGGGTGAGCCCGGCCCGTTGTGCCGCCGGTGGATCGGCAATTGGGGGGGGGGTGATGTGCATGCGGGTGGGGTGTGTGGGGTTGGGGAGGGGGGTGAGGGTGCTGGGTGGGTGGATGGGTGGGGGGTGTGGGTGGTCGGCTGTTGCCATGGTGTGCGGTCTGTGGCCATACTACCCGATTCCCACGCCCATCTAGTCAGTGAAGCGGGCGGCTATCAGTCTGTCCCGTGCCCGCTGGGCCAGCCGGTAACGGTGGACAGCCACCCGCCTGTGCCTACCCCGTCTGCCCTGACCATTGCCCCCATCCCCCCCATCTGGGGAGGACTGTGCCTCTTCCTGCTGCTCCTCCACTCCGCCCTCCTCTGCCTGCGGCACATCGTCGCTCTGCTGGGCTATGTTGTGCAGGACGCAGCACACCACAATGATGCAGCCGACCCTATCTGACCGATACTGGAGGCGCCCCCAGAGAGGTCCAGGCACCTGAAACGCATCTTCAGCACGCCAAAGCACCTCTCGATCACTCCCCTTGTCGCTACGTGGGCATCATTGTAGCGGTTCTCCGCCTCATTGCGTGGCCTCCTTATAGGCGTCATCAGCCACGATCGCAATGGGTAGCCCCTGTCGCCCAGCAACCAGCCCCTCAGCCGGGGATGGCGTCCCTCGTACATGCCGGGGATGGATGACCGCGACAACACGAATGAGTCGTGTACACTGCCTGGGTGACGGGCGCAGACGTGCAGGATCATCATGCGGTGGTCGCAGATCACCTGTACATTCATCGAATAGGTCCCCTTCCTATTAGTGAACACGGCCCTGTTCTCTGCAGGTGGCCGCACGGCGACGTGCATCCCATCGATCGCGCCCTGGACCATGGGGAACCCGGCCACGGCAGAGAAGCCCACGGCCCGGTCATCTTGGCTGGCCCGGTCCACGGGGAAGCGGATGTAGCGGTGCGCCATGGCATAAAGGGCATCTGTCACTGCCCGGATGCACCGGTGCACCGATGTCTGCGATATGCCGGACAGGTCCCCACTCGTTGCCTGGAATGACCCCGTCGCATAAAAGTTCAGGGCCACCGTAACCTTGACGGACACGGGGAGAGGGTGTCCCCCGCCAGTGCCACGCGGTGACAGGTGTGCCAGCAGGTGGCAGATGTGTGCCACGGTTTCCCGGCTCATCCGGAGTCTCCTCCTGCATTCCCGGTCCGTAAGGTCCTGGTATGACTGGCGGGGCCGGTACACACGGGGCGCCCTCGGGTGCCTCCGTTGTCGTGGGGCCGCGACGTCCTCCTCCCCCTCCTCGTCCTGTCGGTCAGGTGTCCCTCCAGCCTGGGCGGCTGCCGCCTGCCCCTCTGCGGCAGCCTGCGCCGCCTCTCTGGCACGCTCCTCCTCCTCCTCCTCATCCAGGGCAACATAGACATGAGCGGCTGCCACCACGGCGGCCAACATCGCTGGATGATCTGGAAACATGACGGCCTGGTGGGGGGGAGGGGAACGACGACATGTCATCATTGTCCATATCCCCTCCTCCCCCCAGCCAGGTGGCATGGACCGCATGGGTCCAACTGTTGGAGGCTGGCACCTGGCCAGGTGGACCAACTCATTTGCCCTCCCATCACCCTCCTCGGCAAGGACCCCCTCCCCAACCTCCACCCCAGCACGGACCCCCCCCCCAACCTCCACCCCAGCACGGACCCCCTCCAACCCCCAACCTCCACCCCAGCACAGACCCCCTCCCCAACCTCCACCCCAGCACGGACCCCCCCCAACCTCCACCCCGGCACGGACTCCCTCCAACCCCCAACCTCCACCCCGGCACGGACTCCCTCCAACCCCCAACCTCCACCCCAGCACGGACCCCCTCCCGGCACTCCCCCGGAGCCCAGCCTACTCTAACCACCCCCCCCACCGCCGCACACACACACACACAAGCCGAGACACACCTCTCCTCACGCAATCAGTCTGCGGCCACGCCATTTCCTGCCCAGAGCCAACCCCCCAGGCCGTCACTCACCTCCTCGCTGGTCGGCGTGAGCCTGGAGCACCGGGTCACGCCGATGAAAAGGAGGTTTGATTCACGTCGACGTGAACGGTCATCACGTCGATGGGACTTCGGTCCATCCGGAAGGGAGAATATCGGCAGGCCGAAAATCGGCTGCCTTGCGCAGACCCGTGACATTCTCCGCGGCAGCGGCGCCATTAACGTCCCGCCGACTTTTCTCCCTTCGGAGACTTCGGCGGGGGCGGGATTCACGGCGGGCAACGGCCATTCTCCGACCCGGCGGGGGGTCTGAGAATGACGCCCCTTATCCTTAATAAGACAACCTTACGTGTTAACTCCTCTTTATCCCTGGTGGAAAAAATACTGAACTCTGTGGAGCCTAAAACGCTAATCAGCAAGTTTTACAATATCCTATGTTCCAGATCCTGCGTTAGTAAATTGGGTATCCTGCAGCCTTGTGAAAAAGGCTTGGCAATTAACATTCATAGACTCACAGAATTTACAGTGCAGAAAGAGGCCATTCGGCCCATGGAATCTGCCCCGGCCCTTGGAAAGAGGACCTTACTTTAGTCCACACCTCCATCCTGCCCCGTAACCCAGTAACCCCACCTAACCTTTTTGGACACTAAGGGCAATTTAGCATGGCCAATCCACCCAACCTGAACAGCTTTGAACTGTGGAAGAAAACAGGAGTACCCGGAGGAAACCCACATAGACACAGGGAGAATGTGCAGACTCCGCACAGAGAGTGACCCAAGCCGGGAATCAAACCAGGAACCTTGGAGCTGTGAACGAACAGTGCTAACCACTGAGCTATCATGCCACCCTATTGATGAGGAAACATGGAGTAGTTTGTGGGATTGTAAAATTATTGTTTGCAATAAAATGAAGGCGACTCAATTTAAGATACTGCATCACCTACATTTCACACCTAGTCTTAGATTCAGGTTTGAGCCTGCTATATCCCTGATGTGCCTAAAGTGCCTGGTAGTCAAGGTGATTATATACACTGCATATGGGCCTGTGTTCGGATTCAATCCTCTGTCTGGTGTAGTCAGAGAGCTGTAAAAGATCTTTGACAGAGCCTTAGAACTTAATCCTATATTCCTAATTCTGGGTCATCCAGATGGGAGGATTACTGATACTAATGAAAAGAGGCTCCACAATATTCTCACTTTTGCAGCTTGTAAGAATATCCTATGATCCTGGATTAGGATTAGGAAACGTCCTTCAATTCAAAACTGGCATAAATTAGTTATGGAATGTATTCCTATGGACCCATTCTAAATCTGATGTATTCCACTTGGGACCCCTATCTTAAATTTATAGGTTCCACTTTGTCTGACCTGCTCCTGTGAGCTTTCCATGAAGATATTGTAGTGGTTTGTTTAATGTATTGATTGTCTTGATCTCGCAATACATGAAGATGAGTGCCCTGAACTTTTATCCTTTAGTACTTAAATGACATTAACCTTCTTTCCCCATAAATCTGTAATCTGTTATTAAGCTGCTATTGGATTGATCAGGTATAAAAACTGGAGCACTAGTTCCTTAGTATATTATGCTAAACTTATCCTGTCTTGTTTGATCCTATATTTCTATAATTCTTGTTCTGTACTATACCTGTTTTGCATTGTTAATTACGTTCCTTTTCTTTGTTGCAATATTTGTAAAAAGATTGAAAAATCCAATATAAATATACATAATAAAATGTGAAATAGGCCAGGGGGAGGAACTGTACATTACAGGATAAATGTTGATACTAACTGGTTTGAAACATATTGCCAGTCACCTCGGTAAGCCTATTCACCAATTAATAAAAGTAAGTTGTACCTTGTTGTACCGAGATACAGCAAGTAATTAGGAAAGTCAATACAATGTTATCATTTATTATGAGGGGAATCGAATACAAAAGTATGAATGTTATGTTCAGTTGTACAGGGCATTAGTGAGATCACACTTGGAGCATTATGTACAGTATTGGTCTCCTTATTTAAGGAAGGGTGTAAATGGGTTGGAATCAGTTCAGAGAAGGCTTACTAGACTAATACCTGGAATGGGAGGATTGTTTAATGGGGAAAGATTGGACAGGCTAAGCTTGCATCCGCTGGAGTTTAGCCGAGTAAGAGGTGACTTGATTGTAATCCATAAGATCCTGAGGGGTGAATGTGGAGAAGACATTCCCTCTTGTGGGAAAATAGAGAACTGTTTGCAAATAAGGGGCCATCCATTGAAACGGAGATGAGGTGAAATTTTTTCTCTCCGAGGGCCGTGAGTCTTTGGAACTCTCTTCCTGAGAAGGTGGAGTCTTTGAATATTTTTATGGCAGAGATGGATAGATTCTTGGTAAGCAAGGGGGGTGATGGGTCATCGGGGGTAGACAGAATGCAGATTTGAGGTTACTATCAGATCAGCCAGTTTTATTAAATGGCACAGCAGGCTTGAGGCCTACTCTTGCTCCTGTTTTCTATGTTTCCTTGTTCACATGAATCTTGTGTCAGCACTTAAACCCAGGTAACCCGCTTGTGGGATTTTATTTCACATGAAGGTAACTAGGGAAAACTTTTTACGTGTCCTTAAAAAGTACAACCTTCGACTTAAAGATGACCAGCTGAATACATTCCTCGTACGTTGTGGTCTTCAGGAAGATGCGGCACATATAAGCTACATGGAATTTCTTCACAATTTTCAAGATAGAAGTGGAAACGGAGTGCCTCACAGAATCATAACTGATGACAATCACAGGTGAGGTAGCTGATGACAATGTCATACAGCAGCATGTGTCTTGTCTTTGAATTATTTCTTTGTTTAGTAGCTGTGGTGGTGAACTGGTGCCTCAGGAATTGTTTGGGCTACAGAAATAATGCAGTATTCCTTTATTATAAAATGACTTCAAGATAAATTCTGTCTTTAATGGTTTTAATAGTTCTTTATTGTCCAACACAGATTTAACAAAGTCAGAAGCTTTGGCTCTCAATCCTCAATAACAGCTTTAGAGGCAAAACTAATGGAACTCTTGCATAATGAGTTCCTTTCCCTCTTAGGAAATTTCCAGTAAGTGATATATTCAATTTTACATACCTGATCATTATGAACTGATGAGAAAAAACAAATTGTACCTGGAACATGAATTAGTAACTTTTGAAGTACAGTCGATATTGTTATTGGGAAATATTGCAGGCACTAGACACCTGTTCGGTGAGATTTGGGTGAGGTGTGTTTGTGTGTGGGATGGGGTTGGGGGGGTTGGGGGGGGGAGTGGGGGCGGTGCCCAGTAATATGCCAGGGAGCCACGCTGGGAAAGCTCCTCAATGCAGTACTGTCTCTGGAGACCTTTCCCAGTGACACGAGCATAAGTGGCTCAGTTGCTCGCTGACTGGAAGCTAGTGGCAACCAGATTAAAAGACCCAATTGAGGGTTGTCTCCTTGATCTAGCGGCATTTAAGGCGGTGGAAGAGCAGAGCAGCTCCTGCGACATGGGGAGGCCACTAGCTGCATGGAGGCAGCCCTTCTGCAACCTCTCAGTGGGGGAGGCTCCAATGCCTAAGCAAGGAGGGACCACTGGCGGCAACGTCGTTCCCGACGCCACCACTGGAGAGGTTTCCTCAATGGAATGCCATGGCCTGACTGCTTGACCCTAGCACAAAACATGAAGTGCTTTCCTCCCCTGTAAATGAATCTCAAAATGGAGGCACTCTCTCGTTCTCCTTGCAGCCTCAGTGGAGGGATGACTCTCAGTGATGCTGCAGAGCTACTGTTCCTCCGATTGGATAGGTTTGTGCAATATTTCAAGCAACAGATTGAATCCTCTGTCAAATCAACACTCCAGGAATACTAACCAAAGGCTTGGACCAAAGCAGTATGTTTTTAGGATCATTCTAAAAGTGGTAGAGAGGCAGAGAGAATGGAAGGTGGGAGATCTGCAGAGAATTGGATTAGCTCAATCTTGAGGTAACAAACGTTTGAATGAGGGTTTCATCAGCAGATGAGTTAAGGAAAGGTGAGCAGCTGAGTAATGTGATATCACAAATCTGCACAATGTCACATGCATCACATGTCCAGTCATTAGAAGCACACATAACAGGGGGTATTGGTTAGCTCAGTTGGCTGGACGGCTGCTTCATGATGCAGAACAACACCAACCGCATGGGTTCAATTCCTGTAACTGCTGAGGTTATCCAGCCTCCTGAACCTTGCCCCTCTGAGGTGATGTGATCCTTGGTTAAATCACCACCAGTCAGCTCCATCTCAAAAGTGGGGGGGGAAGCAACTCAGGGACCGTGGCAACTTAAATTTCATGCAGCATGCACAATTATAAACAGATAACATTTTGGTATTATCTTGATTTGCAGTAAAATTGACAAACTGAAACGAGATGTGATCGGCCAACAGGCATTCTGGGCAATCCTAAAAAGCAGGTACATTTTAAAAAATTCTCTTGTGGGTGATTCACAGTCTTTGTAAGATAATAGACAATTCAGGCAACAAATTGTGATGTGAAATTTCTGGTACCCTATTTAACGATGCAGCATTTTGTTTTCAGCAAGCTCTACGTTTCTGATACCTCACCAATAGACAATGATGTTGAAATTTATGTAAGGGCACGAAGTTCCTGCACACTCACTAAACACCCAAGAAAGTTTTTGAACTAGTGTATTCAGGCGTAAGTGAGTTTTTAATGGCATGACAAGTCTTATTTATTTATATAAAAATGTTCTATTTCTTTGTCGGCGCAAAGGGAATAGGTAATCCACACGCTGGATTCTTGTAAAACACGATGAGAGGTTTATTAATGGTGTTGCTCATACAATCAAGGTGGTGACCCCACAAACACTCTGCTAATGTCACTACACATCACATGATGCAGAACCAACAAGAATGTATTCCCAGATACATAACACCCCTCCCTCTTTACTTCATTAGTGCAACAATATCAATTAACATTTATACAACAGATTCCCTGAATTGTTATTTCTACACATATATGTGTAGCGTGGTTGGTTTAGCACAGTGGGCTAAGACAGTTGGCTTGTAATGCATAACAAGACCAGCAGCGCGGGTTCAATTCCCGTTCCAGCCTCCCCGAACAGGCGCCGGAATGTGGCAAAAAGGGGCTTTTCACAGTAACTTCACTGAAGGCTACTGGTGACAATAAGCGATTATTATTATTATATAGAATAAAACAGTCTCTGTGGTGGACGTCTTTTCCTTTTTGATCCTCAGAGGTACCCTCATTCCTTTTTGTAGATGGTACCTCTTAAGTAGTAACTATTTCAGTATCTGTCGCTTTAAGCATTGAAAAGTCCACAGAAACAGAATCAGAACTTGTCACTGCCTCTGGTGTCCGTTCCAAAGTACAGCTCTCCAGGTCTTCGAAAGATAGAACCTCTTGAGAAGTTTCTGCAAACTCATCTTGAGCAGCAAGTAACTGATCAACGTGACATCACCAATCCCAAGAATCTACCATTGCTCCCAATGTCGTCCCACAATTAGTCAAAGTAAATCTTCTTTACAGCAATTTTTCTGCCTCAAAGTCATCGCCAGTTTTCTCTCCTGTTATATTTCTTTGTTGCCGCAAAGAGGTAAGGAGGTGCCCACACTCTGGATTCTTGTACAACCCAATGAGAGGTTTATTAAGAGTGTTGCTCACACTATCAAGATGGTGATCTGCTCAAGGCCAGTGCAAATAATCTGCTGACGTCACTACACATCATTTGACACAAAACCAGTTACATAACACCAAACAATCTCTATTGCGCTGAAATTTTAAATTTTACAAATATCAAATCTCTTCCCTTCAAATTTTAATTATTGTTGGAGCATTAATGAAGATTAAAAATCCAAACATGCCTTTAATCTCTTGTTCGATAGTATATCTCCGCAAACTTTGTGGAAATTGACCTGTACATGAAATGGAGCTTTCCATTGACACTTTTAATGGAGATAGGACAGAGAACCCACTCCTGGATGGCGAGCTGCTCATTTGAATATTTTACCGAGGTTGCATGCCTCAGGTTTTTTTTATCAGTCCCAGCATTAAGGCTGGCTGGCCTGTTTCCTGAGGAGGGACTGAAGAGGACATGGTGCGAAGGCTAGGGGAAATTTGTGGGGTATGGAGGACATCGGGATCTTGGTGGTATTGGGGGTGTTTGATCACAGGCCTATGTGAACCGGAGATCAGTAACGTACTCCTCACCTCCAGGAAATATCAGGGCCAACGTGTTAGAATTGTCTCAAACCAATTTGCAGTGTCCCTAAGCCTACATTTTAAGATAATAACAATGAACTCATTTGTTGTAGTCTCATTCTGAGCCCATTGGACAGGCAATTTGAAAAGCATATAGGTCACTCAGGAATTTATGGACCGGCACATTTTCCTTTAACGAAAAGGAAGGCAGATGTAACAGTATTGGCATAAGTAGCTAATCCACAGATTGTGCTGCTCAAAACGTGAAAAGAAAAATATCCAGCATCCTTTGGCAATTATACAGTTTGAGCTGGTTTGGAAGAAGAAATGAAGGGATCAAACAGTCGAGAAGCTTCTGGATATGCGAATAATAGTCGTCACTGTAATGAAATATTTTCATCTCATTTGATTGACTTGTTTCTGAAAACACAATTTGATTTGAGGGAATTTTTTTGATTTAAAATATTGGATGCCCAATTTTTGAAATGACTAATCTGCTTCAATTAGACACAGGCTCTCGTTACAGTTGCTAGTGCTTTTTACTGATAGAAATTACATTCAGAGCAATTTTTGAAGTTCAAGTGATAAAAGGTGAACAAAAAAGCCATCATATTGCATTGGTATTTTAGATAAACAGTAACTTGTTTGATATTAGTATATTTTTGATCATTATCTCCCTTTTTACATTCGCTGTCCAGTTTGTTGAGCTGTTATTATTTATCATCAGGCAAACCCCCCTATCTCTCCTCCTTTGATTGTGTCAGAGTACCAAGTGGCTGTGGGATACTGTGGCTCAGCTCAATGACATGCACAGGATCTTACGAAAAAAGGAGAAATTCCGAAGAAGATTAGAAAAATCCTCACCACAGAGAAATTATCCGTCAAGATAATACTGGGATGCTACATTAGGAGCTTCCCATTCTATAATCGGGCTAACTCTTTGAGCATACTAAGGATTGGTGGATGGGGTGGCATGGAGGCACGTTGGTTAGCACTGCTGCCTCACAGCATAAGGGACCTGGGTTCGATTCAGACTTAGGAGGACTATCTGTGTGGAGTTTGCACGTTCTCCCCGTGCCTGCGTGGGTTTTCTCCGGGTGCTCTGGTTTCCTCCTACAGTCCAATGATGTGCAGGTTAGGATGATTGGCCATGCTTACTTGCCCCTTAGTGTCAAAAGATGTGCTGGCTAGGTGGGGTTATGGGATTACAAGGAGATGGCAGGGGATTGGGCTGAGGTGGAGTGCTCTTTCGGAGGGTCAGTGCAGACTCATTGGGCCAAATAACCCCCTTCTGCACTGTAGGGATTCTGTGGCTATGATATTTTCTACATTATATTGAAACAAAAAAATATTTTCCGTGTAAGCCCAAACTATTCTGGAATATTGTAGAATGAGGTAATTTTCTGATACATTTTCTTAGTGCACATGTAGGAGAAGCAATTCAATGGTGTTGACATTCTGAACTTGTAAACTACTTTCATTGTTTGCAGTATTCTACTGAATTTAACTTTTTCTAAAGAAGGTGAAGCTGTACCTTGGGTTTAATATTGCAGGGCTATGGTTCTCTGATTCTGTTTTTTTTTTGTTTATCCCGCAAGGTTTGGTATTAACATGTCCGAGGATGAAGTGAATTATCTGAAGGAACGGATACCACTTGATGCCCAAGGCAATGTAAAATACCTTGAGTTCATGTCCATGTTTGACAGCTGGTAAGTGGCCCTCTGTTGCAGGTCAGATGCATTCCAGGCTGAGACCGAGGATGGTTCAGCTCATGGTTGAAAAGAATAAACACCCTCAGATAATGTGGTTCCGGACAGTCATCAATCAACTCTTCTATAAAACCTGGGTCACTGTCCGAGTGGAGTTTGCACATTCTCCCTATGTCTGCATGGATCTCACCCCCACAACTCAAAGATGTGCAGGGTAGGTGAATTGACCATGCTAAATTGCCCCTTGATTGGGAAGAAAAGAATTGGGTACTTTAAATTACAAAAAAACTCTTCCGTAAAGACTTACCTAGCTCTGACTTAGTGAGGATGAATAGGTCGCGGATAAGTGAACATTAAATGATATTCAGAATCTTTATTTGGTATCACATATATGAACATTCATAAAATAGATGTTTTCCTTGTTAATGGAGGTGCTCACCATCTCGGTAGGTGGATAGGTAAGAAAATGTATATTCCAAGAGATTACCAAACACAGTAATGTCATAAAGTGGTCTTTTCATTCACTACAGCTGCTTTGATAAATCAAGGTAAATATAATCACTTGAATTATGTGATCAATGGCCATGGAATGACACTCATCATTCACTATGTTTAAAGATGCTCAAAGGTTTTACAGAAAGAAAGATGGGGGGGGGGGAGGACGGGACTCTCCATACCCAATGGCAGTATCGGGATTCTAAATCAGGTGGAGAATGAAGCTTCGAGGGAAAAATGGGTTTGCCGTTACAATGCTCCATATCTTCGGCGTGAGCCTCAGCGTGCTGCCTGTGCCAATGGGAGGATACAACTCCATCAACCCCCTTCCCCCGCCGTAATGCACCAAACCCATAGTGGGAAATCCTCCAAGCAGGCAGCTAAGTGCTTACTGCTGTGAAAAAGGGGAAGTGAAAGAACTTAACTCTTTTTGATGTATTGAGAAACTGTTAGCCAGAGCAAGAGTGTTTATAAACATAGTGGTCAGCATGAAAGCATGGTACTTGAGATGCATTCAAGCGTGAAGGGAAAGATAGATCAACAATCAACCAACCACCTGTCTCTGGAGTGATAATACTACCAATCACTGGTTAACGCAATGTATTGCTGTGTGAAACTGAATGGAAGATTTGCATTTCAAAGGCTGTCAAGGGATTTGAGCCCTTTGAAGTGTATTTAGCTGTTGAGGAAACCTCTACCATGCTTTAAATGCTTTTGCCAGAGGCAGCAGATGTTAGGGAAGGGTAAGTGAAAATGCAGTGATTTTTCACAGCCTGGACTGCTCTTCAGCTTTCAGGCAGAAATGACTAATTGGCGCCTCTGTAGAGGTTTCTGATGCCGTTTTTGATAGGGGGGGTCTCGGATGGGCCTCTCTGATGGGGATCTAATGGGGGTCTCTGTTGGGGGTCTCTGTTAGGGTCTCCAAAGGGGGTCAGATGGGGGTCTGATGGGGGTTTAGGGGGTTGTTAGGGATGTTGGGTTACCTTCCTGCCTGCATGCTGTGGGGAGGGGAGGGGGTTGTCCAGTTATTCCCGTGGTGGGGCAGAGGATGTCCCTTCTTGTCAGCAGGGGGTGCGGGGGCTGGTCAGGATTTACATTGTGGGGGGGGGGGGGAGGCCCGCCGCAACACCATTTGTTCCTCAAAATATTGGCCAGATACCAGGATTCCAATGAAATCTGGCGCGCTCTCCTCTGTGCATAAATTAGCACTGTGAAGGGGAGAGTCCCACACCTGGGCGCCACTCCCAGTGTCAGCAGAGGCCCGTAGCGATTCTTCGCTGGCGGGAGCACTTAGGCACCAGAACGAACAGTCCAGGCCAAGATTAGAGAAAGAGGTATAATATAGACTACAGAATAAAGATCTTCATTAATTCTCCATCAAAATCTGAAGGGAAGCGACTCCACTTCGGAATTTAAAATGTCAGTGCCAGAGAGGTCGTTTGGGGTCAATAAGATTTGCCATGCCATGTGCAGGTTAGGTGGATTGGCCATGCTAAATTGCCCCTTAGTGTCCAAAAGGGTGGGATTACGGGGATAGGGTGGAGGCGTGGTCTTAAGTGGGGTGCTCTTTCCAAGGGCCGGTGCAGACTCGATGGGCCAAATGGCCTCTTTCTGCACTGTAAATTGTAAGATTCTATGAAAAACACCTGAATACACTCGCCCAAAGACATTCTCGGGTGTTTAGTGAGTGCGCACAGCAACATCACACCCCTACACAGATTTAAACGCCATGTCAGTTGGTGAGGCACCAATACAGTGCAGCTTGTGGAGGAATGGGGTGTCTTCAACAGCAATATCAGAATTGTTGTGTTTAACTGTGCATGTGTTGACATCAGAAATAGTTTTCCAATTTACTTCATAATAATGGTGTTAGCCTCACTGTTATTCTTACCACAAAATCCGAGCAACTCTCCCTTCCTGAGAAAACTAACAATAACTTGAAAATTTTACATGAAGTGCCACCCCGAGGACATTGCATCTCAGGGTAATTATCCTGCAATTTGTTGGATGGAAGTGGCTGTCATCCAATCTGTAACTAGCAGAAGAAAATTTAAATGAGTAGTCATTTTGTACAATGCCTTATCATTCATCTTTTTGCAGGTGAACTGCATTTTAATACAGAAATCCAAGGTAAATGCCTGAAGGACAATGGTGTGGCATTTAGCTTGATAAGTGCAAGTGACCTTCCTTGGATGGAGTCTGACGTACTCATTCTTTTCATGAAGTGTGTCAAACTCATCATGATAGAATATATTTTTAGCAATTTGCTGCTTTCAAGTTTCTACCAGAACAGAACATTTTATTCTACAGCTGTACAGATGAGGAGCCATGTCCCAATTTAACTGAAAAAATAATCACATCACATAAAATTGATAGCCGTGCCTTGGCAAGCGACAAGCAGAAATATTTTGATTTTAATTCTACCGCTAGTTACTGATTCAAAGCTTTACTTCTTACCTGAGATGATAATAGAATACATTGAGAATTAAGAAGCAGGATTATAAGCAAGGTAGTGCTACCTGAGAATAGTTTAGTATCAATACTAACAATTTCTATTTTGTAACATTTTAAAATATTCTTAAATATGGTTTTTAAAAAAAATGTTTTTATTGGGTTTTGTACATGATATACTTACAAATATACACACATAGAAACAAATGACAAAGGAAGTAAAAAAACATATAACATAACAGAAAAGGGGGTCTTTCCCCCCTTCTCTTTTTTTTTTACAGAACAAAACAGAGTGGAAGGGGCACCTGGGTGGTGTCCCTGATGCTATTTACATCTCTTGGTCATTTTTTTATTTTCGTCCGTTTGCATCAGCATCGGCCATTGGTCATTCCTTCTTCTTGTTCTTTCTTTCTCTCTTTCACCTTGCTGTGCTTGTTGTGGCCGTTATCTTCCCCTGCGCTCTCCCTCCTCTTTTATCCCTCCTGGTTCCCCTCAGTTATTCTTCACCCCCCCCCCCCCCCTCCCACAAGTCCCCTCAGGCCGGGTGAATGGCTCCCATGTTTTGAAGAAGCCATCTTCCGACCCACGGATGGCGTATTTAATTTTCTCCATTTGGAGAAATTCCGATTGGTCGGACAACCAGTCTGCAGCTTTAGATGGTGCTGCTGACGGCCAGCCGAGCAGGATTCTACGATTGGTGGTCAGAGAGGCAAAGGCAAGGACGTCCGCTCTCCTACCCATGAAGAGATCTGGCTGATCTGATACCCTGAAGACCATCACTTTCGGGCATGGCTCCACACTCATCCCCACCAATTTGGAAATTGCCTCGAAGAGGGCTGTCCAGTACCTGACAAGACTAGGGCAAGACCAGAACATGTGGGTGTGGTTGGCCAGGCCTCCTTGGCACCATTCACATCTGTCCTCTACCTCTGGGAAGAGCCTCCTCATTCGGGTTCTTGTTAAGTGGGCTCTATGTACCACTTTTAGTTGCGCACGTGGAGGCAGAGTTGAACCCAATGTAGTGCTTTGCTCCAGAGTCCCCACCCTATTTCAAACCCCAAGTCTTCCTCTCATTTCCTCCTCGTCGCGTCCCGTTCAGTGTCGGCCCTCTCTATCAGTCGTCCGTACAGTTCCCTCTGCCTAGAATGTCTGCGTCCAGTAGTTCTTCTAATAGTGTCTGTCGTGATGGTCACAGGTACGTCCTTGTCTTCTTCCGTAGGAAGTTTTTCAGCTGCATGTACCTGAGATGGTTGCCCTTTGCTAACTGGAATCTCTCCATCAGTTCGTCCAGTGTTGTGATCCTACCGTCAGCGTCTCGATCACTGACTGTTAGCATCCCCCTTCCTGTCTCCACCTTTTAAAGGTTGTGTCAGTGAGTGCCAGCGTGAACTTATGGTTATTGCAGATGGGGGCTCTATCGGACATTTCAGTCAGGCCAAATTGCTGCCGCAGTTAGTCCCAGGTCTGCAGGGTGGCTACCACCACTGGGCTGCTGGAGTGTTTTTTGATGGGGATGGGAATTCTTAAATATGATTGATCTTTGTTTTATGGGCCGTGTGCTCTGCAGTAGGACTCTGGTTGGTTATCATGTGAATTACTGGAGCCAACCTCCATGTTACTGCCTTGAGTTTAATCCAGCAGCATTCACTGCACTGTCCATGAGTAGCATTGTCAGGTCACATGGGAAAATGTTGGGAAACACTGGCCTTGATCCTAAGCTCAAGAATTTCCTACCTAAATCGCTCTGACTCTTTATCTCTCTTTCTTCCAACAAGGTACTCCTTAAAGCAGACCTCTCGGAACAAATAGTAGCTCCTTATGTGACTTGATGTTTCATTTTGCTTTATAATTCTCCTGAGAAGCACCTTCTGTTGTTTTATTACTTTAAAGGTTTATATAAATATAAGTTGTTTCATTTGGGCAGTGAAATGGTGAAAACTAATTTTTGTGCAAGAACAACAGACCAGTGCTTGCTAAACCTGTCCCTCTGTAACCCCATTTTAATGCGTTTAAACTGACATGATCCCAGAGTGAAGGATGGGGAGTTGAGAGTGTGGGGGGGGCATGGGGGGGGGGGGGGGGGGGGGAGGGTGGCAGGGGTTGGGGGCGGGGGGAGAAGAGGAGAATTGTTTTGAAGGATTTGAACGTTGGCAGAATTGATCCCGGTGACTGAGAGGGAATTCCTCTGCCCTCTCCATTGTATCAAACCTTGCGGCCTCCCTCCTGAGTGCCAGCTTTTCCAGGGTCAGGGGAGACAGTGGGCGAGCCACAGGGAAGACAAGTGGCTTCAGAGTGCATAGTCAGTTCTGCTGGATCAAACGCAAGGCAGCAAAATGGAGGCTGGCTTCAGCAGATCTCGTGATAACCATCCAGGCTCTTGTCATTGAGCATGCTGGGGAGCGAAACTTTCATCAAAGTGCACGCGTTCCCTTGGATCACTCTGCGGTAATACCAGGTATTGCAGTACCTGAGAGGTGAATAACCATTGGCTAGACCTAGGGGGTCTACCATTGGCTAATGTACATAGCCCCGCCCTGAGAGGTGCGGTATAAGAACCGATGCCGTCCCAGCAGCCTTCCCTTTCTGTATCATCGCTGCTGGGTACAGTTCTAGCTGATTAAAGCTGATTAGATATGACTCCCCTTGTCTCGAGAGTTATTGATTGTGCATCAATTTAATCAGCTAGTATTTTTGAAGGATGGATCTCCGCATCAAGCCGGCGTGCCTTCAGCTCAGCCCCCACGCAGACAACTCCGCTGCTATTTTTAAGCATTGGCTGTCGTGTTTCGAGGGCTACCTCGACACGGCTGCCGCCGCTCTACCTCAGACCATGCGACCCCAAAATCTCATCATGCACCCCCACTGGGGTCACAGTCCATGACTTGGGCACCGTTGCAGTCGTGAGTATAATTGTGCATGGAATATTGAATCCTAGCACATTTCATATTCTAAAACATCAGTAGTATCCCACTAGTCGCAAGATAGTCCTAAGTCAATCAAGTTTATGAATGTATTTTTGTGTGTATATTGCACCGACTGGTGGATCTCCACAAGATGCCAGGTCTGTAACATTTTAGCATTCCATGAAATCCATTTTAGTTTGCAGAGCCTAAATTAAAAAGAAATGCAATGCAGGATCAGATTTGGATTGTTTTCAATAATATCTTAATTCATCCCCTGCTTGTTCACTGAGCAAATGTATTCACAATTCAGACGTGCCTGTCATGATTGTAAACATATGGATTATTTATATATGTGGCTGAGGAAAAGTGTTTCACAGACTTCACTAAATGCCAGCAGACTTTTCTTTTCAAAAACGAAGGATGCCTGTGCATTAGTCCCACCTCCTATAATAGAATGGCTCAGTTGCCATACTGCGGAATAACTGGTAGCTACAGAAATCTGTCTAAGTGTGATTTTTAATTGTTACCACTCTCCCGCAATAAGGCTGTGATTTTATGCGGAGGTGGTGGCCAAAACTAGCAACCAGCCAGCCCATAATCGAATTTCATAGTTGTCAGGCAATTAGTTGCCTGAGGTCAGGCTTAGTCATGCTTACAGTTTTCACACTGAGCTGAGCAGAGAAAGTAAGAGTGGAATTTTATTCCATGCAGTCATTGCTATTTTGTTGATAATGATAAATTATGTAGGGCGATATGAAAGCCGCCACTTATAATACAATTGAAATCATCATAACTCACTGATAATTTCACCACTTCTGTTATTAAGTCTTTCCTCTAGTATTTTGTTGGTCTCGCTATTTTTCTTTGACTAGTCCACAGTTCATGTTTTAAAAAAAGAACAATGCAAACTTCACTAAGAGCTCAGCTGGTTAAGGCAAAAATTAGCTGCAAAACCTGCAAATCTCAGGTACAATTTCCAGTCTGTACTGAGTTAACTAGTTTCATTCTGGTTGATTGTACATCAGTTGCAAGTATTCTGAGCTGACCTGGGTCAGGAGAGGAACATTCGTAAGGCTTCCCAATTCTGGCCAATTTCCCGATTCAGCAAACTTTGATGCAAGTACACCCATGTGAATGTGAGGTACAGGTGCCCCCTACTGACTGCTAGTATCAACTTCAGCCTTTGTGAGGGCAACTTGACACCACTGGGACTGTTTCACTGCAAGGAGTTAATGGTCTCGGGAAAGATGGCAATTGATGAGGAGAAAATGACAGAGAGTAATATTTTTGATTCTGGGGTGAGTTAAAAAAATTATGTAACTGTATATAATTATCACTAATATTTAAAATATATTAACAAATCAAGTGCTAAGTGAGATTTGTCTTGATTGCTTAATAGTAAAGGTGCAAAGAGTCTTTTGTGTGACAAGTCTGTGATGACAAACCTCAGCAATGAACATTCAACAAACAAAGAGCTTAGCTTCGGAAGAACAACCGATCAGGTAAAGATTTTAGAGTTATTGTTTGGGATTTGAAATGCTTGCATTTGAGGCGCTGTTCCAGTTCTTTTTTATTATCTTCTTCAGACAGAAGGGCTTGTGTCGAGTCAGAGCTTACTTGACATTATGACTGGTGGACCATTCAGGATGGCCAGTATCCAAGTTATTTTGTTAGTTAGACAAGGGGCTCAAGTTAACTTATTGGGATCAAAGTCCCATAGCAAGCGTCTTTAGCCGTATGTTTCCTGGTGCTCGCAATGCCGAGAAACATGGCTGTACAATGTGACTTACGTTGTATAAGGGGCCTCAGCAGGGAACACATGACCAAGACCACGCATAGCCCCGTTTGTACATTGGGGAGCTACGTCCGCCGTGTACTCCCCATTTTAAAATCGCGTTCCAATTGCCAAGGCCCCGATGTACCCCCCGACCCCGAATGCACTATGGGAAGGTCCCCCACAGCAGGGGGAGGCAGTGGCATAGTGGTATTGTCACCGGACTAGTAAACCAGAGACCCAGAATAACACACTTGGGCCCGGGTTCAAAGCCCGCCACTGCAGATGGTGAAATTTGAATTCAATAAAAATCTAGAATTAAAAGTCGAATGATGACCATGAAATCATTGCCGATTGTCGTAAAAACTCACCTGGTTCACAAACGTCCTTTAGGGAAGGCAATCTGCTGCCCTTACCGGGTCTAGCCTACATGTAACTCCAGACCCACAGCAATGTGGTTGACCTTTAACTGCCCCCTCAAGGGCAATTCGGGATGAGCAATAAATGTTGGCACTCATGTTCCCATGGTGAATTTTTAAAAAACATGCAGGGCACCCCCCAAGCCCAATCACACAAATATGCCAGCTTGGTACCCTGACAGTGCCCACACCAACTGACAGTGCCATCTGTTGGCAGCAGTGTCACCACCCTGTTCAAAGGACTTGCAGCTGGGGGCCTCCAAATCCCTTGGGCAACTCCAACAGGTGTGAGCAGCACTCATCTGAGGTCTCCAAAGCAAAGGTGATGAATCACAAAGCCTTGGGCAACTTAGGAATCTGCACATTAGAGTGAGGCTAGCTGTCTCACTCTAATACGCAGATTTGCCAAATGGTGATTGCGTTGGATCTTGGCAGGCGTTGCGAGCTGGGTAGATCCTGGGAGCGGAGTCTTCCGGCTTTTATCGGTCATGCTGCGCCGCAGATGTTTGTTTGATGTTTGTTTGATGTTTTCTGCCAGTTTGGAAAATCTTGAGCATGCATTGCCAATAGACTCTCATTTCTGATGTATACCCTAATACTTGATGAATGCATTTCCCATGATAATGCCAACCTTAATGTTTTGGGTTTAAGATTAACAATGGGATCATGAGAAGTGCAGGAGGTTAATTGTATTGATTGAGGTTAAGTATATACAACTGGAAACACTAATTGGTTACTTGAACACATATAAAGGGATACCGACTGGCAGAGCGGGTGAGTCGGGCTATATACCCGTAATGCTTTACTCGGGGAGGGATTTACCGACTAACCCGCTGCATGTTTTATGGAGGTGGAGGTGGAGGTGGCTCGCCAGCGGGATTTACTGACCCCGACATTGTCATTGGGGTTTCCCAGTGTCTGCACCTCTCATCGCTGGGAAACACTTGTGCCGGCGTGGAACCAGAATATCCCGCTGGAGGGAACAGCTGGCAGATCGCACTCAAAGCCTGGTTCTGGTTTCTTCTGTCACTGAGTGGCTATGAGGAGTAGAACACATGCCTTTTCAATGGAAGCTGATTCTGGCAGGGTATGAAAAGAGTATTTGAAATAACTCTAATTCTAACATTATTTTACCATCACTTCTCAATCACTTCTTTCATCCAGATCTCAAATATCATACAGGATCTTGTGAAACAACAATACCAAATGGTGGAACAAAGCTTTAATAAACTTGATACAATGAACACCAGACGATTTTTACCTGAGTCAATGTACCAGTTACTGAAGCAGTTAAGAAAATGTTTCCTGCTTGATCTATTAAAGAATTGCAATTTCACATTCCCCCTTTTAAACTGCTCACAGTGTCTATGTTGTTTCACACAGGTTTGATATTCAGCCACCAATCAGTAGACATGAAGTCAGAAAACTCTGGAGCACTTTAATTACCAGTCAGGACAACACTTTGGATTTCTATGAATTTGTTCGACACTTTGGATTCTCACCTAAATCAGCTTGCTATCCAAATGCAAAAATATGTCCCCCAGTTAAAGGGGACAGCGACTTTCTGATCCGATCTAGAAAGCTAAACTGTGACACGGAGATCATTGAGGATAACCTGCAAGCTAAGGTTAAATAATATTTCAGTTACAAAATTATCAGTGAAAAACCGGTGTACAGCATTTTTATTTATCAATTATGACCGATATTTATTTAAGGGCGCGATCAAATAGAAACGTTTCTAAGGGCGGGATCTACCGGTAGCATTGCACCCGAAAAGCGGCATAACGAAACACGACCAGTAGATGCTGGGAGATCCCGCTCCCAGGGTCTACCTGGCGCACCATGCCTTACGAGATCTAACGCGTTCTCGCATTGTCGGCAAGATCACTTTCTGGCAAATCTGCATGTTAGAGTGAGACTGTTAGTCTCACTTTAATATGCATTCCTGAGATCTATCCAAGGTGTGGATCTAACCCCCTCATCTTGGAGACCTTGGGCAAGCACTGTTCAGTGCTGGTCTCCACAAATGGGGATGAGATGGAATGGCACGTTGGGGTCTCCCAGGGGATTGGAGGCCCCTAGATGCTTGCCTTCTGGGCAGGCTGGCACTGCTGGTGTCACCTGTCAAAGTGTCAAGCTGTCATTTTTTTGTATAGTGTTGATTGGGCTGGGAGGTGCTCTGTGGAGGGGTACTGAGTTGCGGCTTGGGGGTTGATTCGGGGGCTCGAGAGATTGGGATGCCATTTTTAAATGGCATCCCAATCTCTCCCTTCACCGAGGAGCTCCACTCGCTTCAGAAAACGGGGAGAAGTGCAGCTTCGGTCGCACGTTCCCCGCTGAGGCCCCCGATCTACCTGGGTGGACGTTTGATAGCAGGCTGTCAGTTGGCGCTCCGCGCGCTGGCAAACACTTGGCTAATCTCACAAACTACGGGACTCTGCGCCCATTCGGGTAGATCCTAAGTGTCATTTGTGGCGGGTTTTGCTGGGAGTTCCTGGCTCTGTTGGAAAGTTCCTCACCGTTATCTAAACACACTTAGTCACTTTATTGGGCCCTGGGAACTTTCTCACTGGGCTAGCTCACACTTCGAATTATTTTCATCAATGGGAAACTGAGTTCGCTAAGAACGGGCCACTATTTTGAAAGGTGGCCCTGTTTCTAAGTGGGCTTGAGGGTCCACCACATCACCCACCCATGAACAATGTCACCCCCACATACATGGGCAAGACCCCATGATGACCCCATGGGCAAGACCCAGACCCCCAAGTGAAGACATCCGCTATGGGGTCACCTTTTCTGACCTTTGCCAACCCCCTTTTGGGCCTCCCCCAGCCCCTTCCAGGACGGCCACCCTTCACCCTCCCAACCTTCCGGAGGCCTCTTCATACCCACCCTGCACTCCACCCCACTCTTCATACCCTCCTCCACCCTCTTTTCATGGGCACGGTCCCCCTCAGGCCCTGAGCCTTGGCCATGCCCCTCTGAATCGTACATTATCCTGATTTGGAACTGTATCGCTGTTCCTTCATCGTCGCTGGGTGAAAATCCTGGTACAGTTTCACCATTCCCCCACTATGCCACCTGCCCCCCGCCCCCCCCCCCCCCCCCAGCCCCCCCCCCCCCCCCCCCCCCCACCCAAAACCACATCCCAAACTAAGAGTTCTGTGGGTGTACTTCACCACATGGAATGCAGCAGTTCAAAAACGCTGCTTAGCATGACCTTCTCAAGGTCAATAAATGCTGGCTTGTTTTTTCTATTTACCTGGGATGTGGACATCACTGCCTAGGCCAGCACTTTTATTGTCCATCCCTAATTGCCCTTGAGAAGGTGATGGTGAGCAACATTCTTGAACTGCTGCAGTCCACAGTGCTGTTAGGGAGGGAGCCCAGGATTTTCACTCAGTGGCAGTGAAGTAACAGGGATATATTTCCAAGTCAGGATGGGTGTGGCTTTGAGGGGAACTTGCTTGTGGCCATGTATCTGCTGCCCTTTTAAGTGCTAGAGGTTGTGGGCTTGGAAGCTGTTATTGAAGGATCCTTGGTGAGTTCCTGCAGTGCATCTTGTAGAAGGTACAGACTGCTGCCACTGTGCATAGGTAATGGAGGGAGTGAATGTAGAAGGTGGAGGATCGGCAGCACGGTAGCATTGTGGTTAGCACAATTGCTTCACAGCTCCAGGGTCCCAGGTTCCATTCCGGCTTGGGTCACTGTCTGTGCGGAGTCTGCACATCCTCCCCGTGTCTGCGTGGGTTTCCTCCGGGTGCTCCGGTTTCCTCCCACAGTCCAAAGATGTGCAGGTTAGGTGGATTGGCCATGATAAATTGCCCTTAGTGTCCAAAATTGCCCTTAGTGTTTGGAGGGGTTACTGAGTTATGGGGATAGGGTGGAGGTGTTGACCTTGGGTAGGGTGCTCTTTCCAAGAGCCGGTGCAGACTCAATGGGCCGAAGGGCCTCTTTCTGCACTGTAAATTCTATGATATGATAATCGGATGCTAATCAAACGGGCTGCCTTGTCCTGGATGATATTGAGCTTCTTGACTGTTGTTGGAGCTGCACTGATCTAGGCAAGTGGAGAGTATTCCATTACACTCCTGATTTGTGCCTCAGAGATGATGGAAGAGTTCTGGGGAGTCAGGAGGTGGGTTACTCTGCTACAGAATTCCCAGCCCAGACTCCCAGCCCTGAGCTGCTCTTGTAGCCACAGTATTTATGTGGTTAGTCCAGTTCAGTGTGTGGTCAATGGTAACCCCCAGGATGTTGATATTGGGGGATTCAGTGATGGTGAATGTCAAGGGAAGATGGTTGGATTCTCCATTGTTGGAGATGGCCATTGCCTGGCACTTTGTGTGGCGTGAATGTTACTTGCCACTCATGAGCCCAAGCCTGAATGTTATCCAGATCTTCCTGCAAATGGGCAATGATGGCTTCAGTAACTGAGGGAGTCACGAATGGTGCTAAACATTGTGCAAATATCCCCACTTCTAACCTTATGATGAAGGGAAGGTCATTGAAGAAGCAGTTGAAGATAGTTGGGCCTAGGGCACTACCCTGACAAACTCCTACAATGATGCCCTGGGACTCAGATGATTGACGTTCAACAATCCCAGCCACCTTCCTTTGTGCTAAGTATGTCTTCAGCCAGTTCTGCCCCGGTTCCCTTTAGAACATAGAACATAGAAAAATACAGCACAGAACAGGCCCTTCGGCCCACGATGTTGTGCCGAACCTTTGTCCTAGATTAATCATAGATTATCATTGAATTTACAGTGCAGAAGGAGGCCATTCGGCGCCTTGAGTCTGCACCGGCTCTTGGAAAGAGCACCCTACCCAAACCCAACACTTCCACCCAACACCAAGGGCAATTTGGACATTAAGGGCAATTTATCATTGGCCAATTCACCTAACCCGCACATCTTTGGACTGTGGGAGGAAACCGGAGCACCCGGAGGAAACCCACGCAGACACGGGGAGGACGTGCAGACTCCGCACAGACAGTGACCCAAGCCGGAATCGAACCTGGGACCCTGGAACTGTGAAGCAATTGTGCTATCCACAATGCTACCGTGCTGCCCTTGAGAACAAATAAATCTACACTATCATTTTACTGTAATCCATGTACCTATCCAATAGCTGCTTGAAGGTCCCTAATGTTTCTGACTCAACTACTTCCACAGGCAGTGCATTCCATGCCCCCACTACTCTCTGGGTAAAGAACCTACCTCTGATATCCCTCCTATATCTTCCACCTTTCACCTTAAATTTATGTCCCCTTGTAATGGTTTGTTCCACCCCGGGAAAAAGTCTCTGACTGTCTACTCTATCTATTCCCCTGATCATCTTATAAACCTCTATCAAGTCGCCCCTCATCCTTCTCCGTTCTAATGAGAAAAGGCTTAGCACCCTCAACCTTTCCTCGTAAGACCTACTCTCCATTCCAGGCAACATCCTGGCAAATCTTCTTTGCACCTTTTCCAAAGCTTCCACATCCTTCCTAAAATGAGGCGACCAGAACTGTACACAGTACTCCAAATGTGGCCTTACCAAAGTTTTGTACAGCTGCATCATCACCTCACGGCTCTTAAATTCAATCCCTCTGTTAATGAACGCGAGCACACCATAGGCCTTCTTCACAGCTCTATCCACTTGAATGGCAACTTTCAAAGATGTATGAACATAGACCCCAAGATCTCTCTGCTCCTCCACATTGCCAATAACTCTACCGTTAACCCTGTATTCCGCATTCATATTTGTCCTTCCAAAATGGACAACCTCACACTTTTCAGGGTTAAACTCCATCTGCCACTTCTCAGCCCAGCTCTGCATCCTATCTATGTCTCTTTGCAGCCGACAACAGCCCTCCTTACTATCCACAACTCCACCAATCTTCGTATCGTCTGCAAATTCACTGACCCACCCTTCAACTCCCTCATCCAAGTCATTAATGAAAATCACAAACAGCAGAGGACCCAGAACTGATCCCTGCGGTACGCCACTGGTAATTGGGATCCAGGCTGAATATTTGCCATCCACCACCACTCTCTGACTTCTATCAGTTAGCCAGTTCGTTATCCAACTGGCCAAATTTCCCACTATCCCATGCCTCCTTACTTTCTGCATAAGCCTACCATGGGGAACTTTATCAAATGCCTTACTAAAATCCATGTACACTACATCCACTGCTTTACCTTCATCCACATGCTTGGTCACCTCCTCAAAGAATTCAATAAGATTTGTAAGGCAAGACCTACCCCTCACAAATCCGTGCTGACTATCCCTAATCAAGCAGTGTCTTTCCAGATGCTCAGAAGTCCTATCCTTCAGTACCCTTTCCATTACTTTGCCTACCACCGAAGTAAGACTAACTGGCCTGTAATTCCCAGGGTTATCCCTAGTCCCTTTTTTGAACAGGGGCACGACATTCGCCACTCTCCAATCCCCTGGTACCACCCCTGTTGACAGTGAGGACAAAAAGATCATTGCCAACGGCTCTGCAATTTCATCTCTTGCTTCCCATAGAATCCTTGGATATATCCCGTCAGGCCCGGGGGACTTGTCTATCCTCAAGTTTTTCAAAATGCCCAACACATCTTCCTTCCTAACAAGTATTTCCTCGAGCTTACCAATCTGTTTCACACTGTCCTCTCCAACAATATCACCCCTCTCATTTGTAAATACAGAAGAAAAGTACTCGTTCAAGACCTCTCCTATCTCTTCAGACTCAATACACAACCTCCCGCTACTGTCCTTGATCGGACCTACCCTCGCTCTAGTCATTCTCATATTTCTCACATATGTGTAAAAGGCCTTGGGGTTTTCCTTGATCCTACCCGCCAAAGATTGTTCATGCCCTCTCTTAGCTCTCCTAATCCCTTTCTTCAGTTCCCTCCTGGCTATCTTGTATCCCTCCAATGCCCTGTCTGAACCTTGTTTCCTCAGCCTTACATAAGTCACCTTTTTCCTCTTAACAAGACATTCAACCTCTCTTGTCAACCATGGTTCCCTCACTCGACCATCTCTTCCCTGCCTGACAGGGACATACATATCAAGGACACGTAGCACCTGTTCCTTGAACAAGTTCCACATTTCACTTGTGTCCTTCCCTGCCAGCCTATGTTCCCAACTTATGCACTTCAATTCTTGTCTGACAACATCGTATTTACCCTTCCCCCAATTGTAAACCTTGCCCTGTTGCACGTACCTATCCCTCTCCATTACTAAAGTGAAAGTCACAGAATTGTGGTCACTATCTCCAAAATGCTCCCCCACTAACAAATCTATCACTTGCCCTGGCTCATTACCCAGTACTAAATCCAATATTGCCCCTCCTCTGGTCGGACAATCTACATACTGTGTTAGAAAAGCTTCCTGGACACACTGCACAAACACCACCCCATCCAAACTATTTGATCTAAAGAGTTTCCACTCAATATTTGGGAAGTTAAAGTCGCCCATGACTACTACCCTATGACTTCTGCACCTTTCCAAAATCTGTTTCCCAATCTGTTCCTCCACATCTCTGCTACTATTGGGGGGCCTATAGAAAACTCCTAACAAGGTGACTGCTCCTTTCCTATTTCTGACTTCAACCCATACTACCTCAATAGGGTGATACTCCTCGAACTGCCTTTCTGCAGCTGTTATACTATCTCTAATTAATAATGCCACCCCCCCACCTCTTTTACCACCCTCCCTAATCTTATTGAAACATCTATAACCAGGGACCTCCAACAACCATTTCTGCCCCTCTTCTATCCAAGTTTCCATGATGGCCACCACATCGTAGTCCCAAGTACCGATCCATGCCTTAAGTTCACCCACCTTATTCCTGATGCTTCTTGCGTTGAAGTATACACACTTCAACCCATCTCCTTGCCTGCAAGTACTCTCCTTTGTCAGTGTTCCCTTCCCCACTGCCTCATTACACGCTTTGGCGTCCTGAATATCGGCTACCTTAGTTGCTGGACTACAAATCCGGTTCCCATTCCCCTGCCAAATTAGTTTAAACCCTCCCGAAGAGTACTAGAAAACTTCCCTCCCAGGATATTGGTGCCCCTCTGGTTCAGATGCAACCCGTCCTGCTTGTACAGGTCCCACCTTCCCCAGAATGCGCTCCAATTATCCAAATACCTGAAGCCCTCCCTCCTACACCATTCCTGCAGCCACGTGTTCAACTGCACTCTCTCCCTATTCCTAGCCTCGCTATCACGTGGCACCGGCAACAAACCAGAGATGACAACTCTGTTTGTCCTGGCTTTTAACTTCCAGCCTAACTCCCTAAACTTGTTTATTACCTCCACACCCCTTTTCCTACCTATGTCGTTGGTACCAATGTGCACCACGACTTCTGGCTGCTCCCCCTCCCCCTTAAGGATCCTGAAGACACGATCCGAGACATCCCTGGCCCTGGCACCCGGGAGGCAACATACCTTCCGGGAGTCTCGCTCGCGACCACAGAATCTCCTATCTATTCCCCTAACCATTGAATCTCCTACAACTATTGCTTTTCTATTCTCCCCCCTTCCCTTCTGAGCCCCAGAGCCAGACTCAGTGCCAGAGACCTGGCCGCTAGGGCCTTCCCATGGTAGGTCATCCCCCCCAACAGCATCCAAAACGGTATACTTGTTTTGAAGGGGAACGGCCACGAGGGATCCCTGCCCTTTCTGCCTGTTTGTTTTTTTCCCCCTGACTGTAACCCAGCTTTGACTCCACTTTTGTGAGGATTCCTTGATACTACCCTCGGCTAAAGGTTGCCTTGATGTCAAGGGCAGTCATGTTCATCATACATCTGGAGTTCAGCTCTGTCAACAGCGCTGGTATAGTTCAGTGGGCTAGACAGCTGGTTTATGATTCAGATTAAGGCCATCAGCGCGGGTTAAATTCCCGTACCAGCTGAGAATTTTGAATTCTCCCTCAGTGTACCCGAACAGGCGCCGAATGTGGCGACTAGGGGCTTTTCACAGTAACTTCATTGCAGCGTTAATCTAAGTCTACTTGTGACAATAAAGATCATTTATTTATTTTATCCACGTTTAGACTAAGCCTGTAATGAAATTAGGAGCTGGGTGGTCCGAGTGGAACCCAGTGAGCAGGTTATTTCTGAGCAAATGCCACTTGATAGCAGTATCAATGACACTTGATAGCAGTATCAATGACCCCTTCTATCACTTTGACGATGATGAACAGTAGACTGGGATGGTAATAGGCCCAATTGCATTTGTCCTGCTTTTTGTGGACAGGACATAACAAGGCTGTGGGCAGCATGGTAGCATTGTGGATAGCACAATTGCTTCACAGCTCCAGGGTCCCAGGTTCGATTCCGGCTTGGGTCACTGTCTGTGCGGAGTCTGCACGTCCTCCCCGTGTGTGCGTGGGTTTCCTCCGGGTGCTCCGGTTTCCTCCCACAGTCCAAAGATGTGCAGGTTAGGTGGATTAGCCATGATAAATTGCCCTTAGTGTCCAAAATTGCCCTTAGTGTTGGGTGGGGTTACCGGGTTATGGGGATAGGGTGGCGGTGTTGACCTTGGGTAGGGTGCTCTTTCCAAGAGCCGGTGCAGACTCGATGGGCTGAATGGCCTCCTTCTGCACTGTAAATTCTATGTAAATTCTATGAAGGCGGTTTTCCACATTGCTGGGTAGATGCCAGTGTTGTAGCTGTACTGGAATAACTTGGCTAACTGGAACACACGTCTTCAGTACTAATGTTGTAATGTTGTCAAGGCCCTAGCCTTTGCAGTCCCCAGTTCCTTCAGATGTTCATATTGCTATTATAACAGATTTATTACTTTTTGTAACAATATCGGTTGATGCCATAGTCGGATGGGAAGATCCTGGAATGGAACCCTGGCTCAAAAGAACCTTTACATTTTTAAAATAGTATGTGGAAGAATAGAGTCACAGGATTGCTAATTAGTTTTAACAACGAGAAAAAACTTTTATTAAATATGGAAAAAATGGATTATGATACAATACGTCTTTACTTTCCCCTTAGTTTAACAATTACTCACAGATTTTAGGATTAACACAGATTACAAAGTACATCTTAATCTACCATGGTTTCATTAACACAAAGCCCCTTTTACTCACAAGATGACTGTGGGCAAATAAACTTTCCATTCTGAACCCCAAGTGAAGGTTTATGGATATCTCCTCAGAATCCCCCCATATGAGTGTCATGTGAGAGTTTCCACACTCCACTCCCAAAATGTCCTGAACAGGTTTTTCAGATGACACCTTTAATTAAAACATCTGCTCCATGTTTAACAGGGAATCCAGTCCAAGATTTCATACCAACCCCTTTAGGATTTCTTTGTCTTGACGCTGTGCAAACTTCTCACAATTGTTTTAACTCTCAATTCCCATAAATGGCATCAGACGTTTGCTTTACCTCTGATGTCTGCTGTCCACTTTAAATCTAATTACTGCAATTGTCTCTTTAACTCAGAACACTTTGTTTACTCGTCTTTGAATTCTCCTGAACAATACCTTGGTCTCTGTTCCCTTAACTCCTGACTTCTTTGACACTTCATTTTATTTCTCTAGAACGCATTATAGGGGACTCAAGTTAAAGTCCGCTGAACGGCACATTTAGTGGGCTGTTTCTCAGCATCTGCAGTGCCAAGAAACATCCCACTGTCCAATGACACTTTGCCATTTCTTTTGGCCTTGGGAGATTTCTCCCCACCGAGGCTGAATTTAGCGGGAATTCCGAGCAGATTGAGGCACCATTTTGTCCGGCAGTCCTTCTTTCTCCTCTTCTTTCAGCCACCCACCAGTTTTTTGACCACCCCTCACACCCCCAAACTTGGGGATGCCCCCATGAACCCTCCTCACCCCCCCAACCTGGTACGGCCTCCCCACTTGGCCAGATCCCTGGCAGTGCTAACCTGGCATCTGGGCACCCTGGCACTGCCAGCCTGGCACCATGGCAGTGCCACTCATGCACCTTAGCAGAACTGTGAGAGCTGCCTTCTCTTTCACTGCCAATCTTCAACTGCTATCAAAATAGCTAAACTAAAACTTAAAAGCTTCTCTATCTTATGAGGCCGAAGTTGCGAAGCAAGCATTGCAGGTTTATTTATTCTTCACACTGTAGCCTTCTCTGAGCATAATAGAAACACAATTGGAATGGAACCAACCCCTACACAAAACATCTTTGTCCAGCATGAATCCAATTATAGGTTTTAACCTTGGAGGCACAGAAATATTAAACTGACAGACTTAAAACTCTACCCTATTTCTAATGTTCACCAATACAACTCTGACTCCCTAAAAACTATCTTTGTTTTCCTAATGGTAAGGAAGATTTTGCAGGGTCAACAGGGATGGGTTTACTGGTGTTGCTCTCGGTGCCATGGTCAATTCATCCGATTTTATTCCTCTTAGACTTTGTACCTGTTTGTTATAACTGAGTGACTTCCTAGGCCACTTCAAAGGACATTTAAAAGTTAACCACATGGGTCTGCAGTCACATGTTGGCCAGACCAGGTAAAGACAACAGATTTCCTTCCCTAAAGGACATTAGTGAGCTGGATGGATTTTTGAGTATTGCTGAAAGAGACATGCCATCAAAGTTTTTCATCTTGCACTCATCAGGATAGCTTGCAAGAAGTCGCCAACAAGAGCAACAATTTATACTGCATGAGAAGAGAGTGCTGATTGGTTGGCAAGTGGACTCTGCTTGGAGCAATTGCTATGGAGAATGCGGCATGGAACAGTTAACTACCCGGATTTGTTCAAACTCAAATTGGGCAGGTCACCTCTAATTGGTCAAGGCCTTGCCCTGGAGAATGAATCAGGGACTGACTGTTCCCTAAGATTTTGAACTAACAAAGAGGTTTCCTAGATCTGGTCCTAGAGAGGATCACGTGGCAATACCATCTATTTGGGCATACATGGTGTCGTTTAAACTGAACTCAACTGCACAAGTTGCTGAGTTCATAAGTTCAAGGGATTCAGATTCAGATATTGGGGGTAAATTTACAAACCATGATATGGTGATGCAGTGCAAATGTCTGTAGATTCCTGAGGGGCACATTAGTGAATAGGCAATGTTGAATGGGCATTGCTATTGATAAGTCCTGTATGATCTTCCCAAACGTGAAGGAGTCCTTCACCATGTATGTGAGAAACCTGCTCAGAACTTGGTGTAGCTTAGCACTGCTGCCTCACGGTGCTGAGGACCCGGGTTTGATTCAAGCCAGGTCACTTTCCATGTGGAATTTGCACATTCTTCCTGTGTCTGCGTGAGTCTCACCCCCCGCAACCCAAAGATGTGCAGGGTAGGTGGATTGGCCACGCTAAATTACCCCTTAATTGGAAATTTAAAAAAAAAGAATTGCATGTAGCAACTCGCACAACCATTTGGTCAATTAGTTGTGCAGAACCAATCAAAGATAGGAACGGCATGTGTTTACATACACAGATACAGTGAGCCTTGAGGGAGAATCCTATCATAAATATTGCCTTGCAGCTTGTTAATCTTACACAAATCCAACAAGCAATTTTGTTATTTGCTTTTGAGCAGGGCTCTCTAGTGATGCTTTTTGCATGCAACTCAATTGTCTAGTAGCATTGTGAGGCCTCAAGGCAAACCCAGACATAAATATCTGCTTACCCGATTGGAATAGGCATCCTCAACAAGTGTGCCCACATCATCAAAATGCACGCCATTCTTAATGACTGATCCAAATTCCTACCCATTGGACTTGATGCTCAGCGTTGCCAAATCTGCCTCCTCACAAATGCATGCTTTCAGGCCCATGCTCTCTGCTGGTGGACTGATTGTTAAAATCTATCCCAGTGAGTCTTATCACTATTATGAGATCTTTGGTTGAAAATCAGCTTTAACACTACATCATATCGGGGCATGGGATGGCGAAGGGGAATCTGGAGTACTCGTCGACCACACTGAGAATGTACGTGTGACGGTCGGTGGAGGGGAGGGGTCTTTTGAAATTCACGCTGAGGCGCTCAAAGGGGCGGGAAGCCTTCACCAGGCGCGCACGGTCCGGCCGGTAGAAGTGCGGCTTGCACTCCGCACAGACCTGGCAGTCCCTGGTGACTGTCCTTACTTCCTCGACGGAGTAGGGCAGATTGTGAGCTTTGACCAGATGATACAATCGAGTGACCCCCGGGTGACAAAGGCTGTCGTGTAGGGCCCGGAGTTGGTCCACTTGTGCGCTGGCACATGTACCTCGGGAGAGGGCGTCTGGGGGCTCGTTCAGTTTACCGGGGCGATACAAGATCTCGTAATTATAGGTGGAGAGCTTGATTCTCCACCGCAAGATTTTATCATTTTTGATCTTGCCCCGCTGTGTGTTATTGAACATGAAGGCTACTGACTGTTGGTCCGTAAGGAGAGTGAATCTCTTACCGGCCAGGTAATGCCTCCAATGCCACACAGCTTCAACGATAGCTTGGGCCTCCTTTTTGACGGATGAGTGTCGAATTTCAAAGGCATGAAGGGTGCGGGAAAAGAATGCCGCGGGTCCGTCTGCCTGGTTTAGAGTGGCGGCAAGGGCGACGTCTGAAGCGTCGCTTTCTACTTAGAAAGGCAGTGACTCGTCCACTGCGCGCATCCCGGCCTTGGCGATGTCTGCTCTGATGTGGTCGAAAGCGTGTTGTGCCTCGGCCGCGAGGGGAAATTGGGTGAACTGGATGAGTGGGCGGGCCTTGTCCGCATAGTTTGGGACCCACTGAACGTAGTAGGAAAAGAACCCCAGGCAGCGTTTGAGGGCTGGAGGGGAAGTTCCATGAGGGGGCGCATGCGGTCGGGGTCGGGCTCGAGAAGTCCGTTTTGGACAATATAGCCGAGAATGGCTAACCAGGTCGTGCTGAACACACACTTCTCTTTGTTGTAGGTCAGGTTGAGAAGAGTGGCAGTGCGGAGGAATTTATCGAGGTTGGCATCGTGGTCCTGCTGGTCATGGCCGCAGATGGTGACATTATCTAAGTACGGAAAGGTGGCCCGCAAACCGTACTGGTTGACCATTCGGTCCATCTCTCTTTGGAAGACCGAGACCCCATTTGTGACACCGAAAGGGACCCTAAAGAAGTGGTAGAGGCGACCGTCCGCCTCGAAGGCAGTGTATGGCCGGTCCGACTTCCGGATGGGGAGTTGGTGGTAGGCGGATTTCAGGTCAATTGTTGAGAAGACCCGGTACTGCGCAATCTGATTGACCATATCAGATATGAGTGGGAGGGGGTAAGCGTCGAGCTGCGTGTACCGACTGATGGTCTGGCTGTAGTCCACGACCATCCTGTGTTTCTCCCCAGTTTTAACCACTACCACTTGGGCTTTCCAGGGGCTGTTGCTGGCCTTGATAATACCCTCCCTAAGCAGCCGCTGGACTTCGGACCAGATGAAGGTCTTGTCCTGGGTGCTGTACCTTCTGCTCCTAGTGGCAATGGGCTTGCAATCCGCAGTTAGATTGGCAAAAAGGGAGGGGGGATCGACCTTGAGGGTCGCGAGGCCGCAAATGGTAAGGGGGGGTAAGGGCCCACCGAATTTGAGGGTGAGGCTTTGGAGGTTGCACTGGAAGTCCAGGCCTAACAGAAGTGCAGTGCAGAGATTAGGAAGGACATAGAGGCGGGAGTTACTAAATTCTACACCCTGGACCGTGAGGGTGACTGTACAAAAGCCTCGGATCGGGACGGAGTGGGATCCGGAGGCTAGGGAGATCCTTTGATTGGCAGGGTGGACCGCGAGGGAGCAGCGCCTTACCGTATCTGAGTGAACGAAGCTTTCGGTGTTCCCGGAGTCCAGCAGGCACGAGGTCGCATGGCCGTTGATTTTAACCGTCTTCGACGCAGTGGCCAGGTTGTGCGTGCGAGATTGGTCCAGCGTCATTGAAGCGAACTGTGGGTAGCCATCGGATGCTTCGGGTGGCGAGCATGTGCGGTTCCGATGTCGGGATGTCCGGGGACCCTATGGGGAACAAGATGGCGGCGCCCATGGTGCGCACATTGCGGGGTCGGGACAAGATGGCGGCGCCAATGGTGCGCACATTGCGGGGTCGGGACAAGATGGTGGCGTCCATGGGGTGCACGTGGCCGAAGGGGGACAAGATGGCGGCGCCCATTGGTCACACATGGACCCGGGAGGCGAAGATGGCGGCTCCCATTGTGCGTCTGGCGTGGGGAGGGGGTGATAGCGGGCGCGATCGCAGCGACTGCGCGGGCCTGGCACACAGCCGCGAAGTGGCCCTTTTTACTGCAGACTTTACAAACTGCAGAGCGGGCTGGGCAGTGTTGGCGGGGATGCTTCTGCTGACCGCAGAAGTAGCAGCGGGGACCCCCGGGGTGCGCGGATCGGCATGCGGCGTAGACGTATTGCGAAGGTACGGCCCCGGCTGAGGAGGTCGGCGGCGGCGGCGGGGTCCAGGAGGGGTAGGAAGGGGTAGAAGGGTGGGCAGCGCGGCGGGAGAGGTACTATTGTACGTTACGGGATGTGACCATCATGGAGAGTGCCAAGGTCTTCGTCTCCGCCCGTCACGAAGGCATCGCGCATGAGGAGATTCACGTGTTCGGCGGCCGTGACGGCCTGACAGTCACAGTCCCGGATGAGTGGAATTAGGGCCCGCCAGAAGTCTTCGATGGACTCGCCAGGTAATTGCGAGCGGGTGGCAAGTGCATGCCTGGCGAAGAGCGTGTTCGCCTTCTGCGCGTCGTGTTCTTTGAGGAGTTCCATTTCTTTTGTGTAAGTCGTGGCGGCTTGGATCAACGGGAACACGCTGGAACTGTCTGGAGTACAGGACGTTTATCTTCTGAGCCTCCGTTGGCGTGGGGTCCGCCGCATTGATGTCAGCCTCGAAACATGTCAGCCAGTGAGTAAAGTCTTTCCTGGCGTCGGGCGAGTGATGATCCAGCTGCAGGCGATCGGGCTTAATTCTGATATCCATTCTGTGGGAAATCTGACTGTAATAAATTGATGCACGATCAATTGCACAAAGACTAAAGTTGGGTACAACTGTGGCTTTATTACAGTCAGATGCGTGGCCTCCTGCTGCAGCTGGTGAAATGGCAGGGCACTGGAGGTCATGCATATTTATACAGTTCTCCCTGGGCGGATCCAGCCGGCAGGACCTACCGATGAACCTGTAGTGCAGGTCCTACCTTACATCTCCTATTACAGTGGATCACCACACACTAGTTCTATCCTCACAATGTTTCCATTCAGAATCGGTACCATTGGCATACTCACTCTAGAAAAGTACACAATTTTGGATGCCTCTAAGTAAAATCAATGCCAGAAATAATTGAGCAGCTCAGTAGATCATGAACACACCCGGGAATTCTTACCATCCATGAGCATCACCTGATCTGTTTGATCTGAAGCTTTGAAGTCACTTGCTGCTAGCTTATTGCTTCATTTGGCGTGGTAATGAAATATGTTATGCTGTTTTGTTTGTTGTGTTGATAAAGATGTCAGCAAGTGTTGTAAGAATTTGTGTAGTTTTGACTTTTAGATAAAGTTTTGCAGAGAATAATTAATGGTATTGTGATTCTTCTGCTGGCCCTTTCTCAGTGAATTAGAAGTTCATGTACTGTTTGATTATTTGTTGTGATAGAATAATATACTTTTTATATATTTATTGACATATAGAAAATCACAACACAGAAAAGACCATTTGTCCCGTTCTGTATGTTGGCTGAAATGCATTGATCCTATCTAACCCCAACATCCAACTATTGATCCATAGGGGGCAGCACGGTAGCACTGTGGATAACGCAATTGCTTCACAGCTCCAGGGTCCCAGGTTCGATTCCTGGCTTGGGTCACTGTCTGTGTGGAGTCTGCACATCTTCCCCATGTGTGTGTGGGTTTCCTCTGGGTGCTCCGGTTTCCTCCCACAGTCCAAAGATGTGCAGGTTAGGTGGATTGGCCATGATAAATTGCCCTTAATGTCCAAAATTGCCCTTAGTGTTGGGTGGGGTTACTGGGTTATGGGGATAGGGTGAAGGTGTTGACCTTGGGTGGGGTGCTCTTTCCAAGAGCCGGTGCAGACTTGATGGGCCGAATGGCCTCCTTCTGCAATGTAAATTCTATGATAATCTATGAATAGTCCTCTGGGTTACCTCAAGTGCATATCCAAGTGTTTTTAGAAATGCAGTGAAGGTTTCTGCCTCTGTTGCTTTTTCAGGTAGTGAGTTCCAGCCTCCACCATCCCCCGGGTGCAAATATTTCTCCTTAATTCCCCTCTAATCCTTCGACCAATTACAAAGTCTGTATCCTCTGTGACCTCTCTGGTTTTTTTTTTGTAAAATATTTTTATTCTCCATTTTCACATTTTCTTCAGAATTTACACCCCACCAACAAGCAGTAAACAGTAACAAATACAAAGTCAATCCCCTTATCAACAACGATCCCATCCTCCCATGACCCCAAAGAATGGCCCACCTGACAATATAAGCAACAAATAAAACAAACCCTCCCGTGGTGGGAAAAGCAAAGGAAAAAAAAATGAAAAAGGAATCAGGAATCGCCTCTGGTCACCATTGACCTTTAGAGTCCACCCCCCCCCCCTTAACATTCAATGCCATCCAATCCCCGAAAGAGTACCGTAAATGACACCCATGAATTGTAAAACCCCCCCATTCCCTGACTCCTCCACTCCACTTCCTCTTACAAAACTCCTCCCCCCAATCTCTGTTCCTTCCCCCCAACTTTCCACCCCGGCTAGACCACTCAGACCCTGTTCTGCCAGGCTCTGATAGCCGCAGCCCCTCCCCCCACCTCACTCCTGTTCACTGGCCGGCTTAAACCGGCCAGCGTGGAGGCCCCCGCCCGGGTCCCTTTCCCCCTTGCCCGGTCCCAGGAAAACCAAGAAATCCCCTTTAGCACACAAACCCCGCGTATACACCCAAGCCCCAAAGAACCATCATTGCAAGTGAAAGTCCCATCTCTTCCCTTGTCCAAATATATACAACGTTGGCTCATTTAGCACGCAGTGAAAAAATACAGTTACATGAGGCTACATTGGTACATGACCATTTCTCAATTCAGCCACAGTCCTTCTGCCTTCGCAAACTCCTCCGCCGCTTCCGCTGTCCCAAAATAAAAGTCCTTGGAATTGTAGGTCACCCTCAACTTAGCTGGGTATACCAGTGTCGTTCAAACTTTTTTTCCGGGGACCCATTTTTACCAACCGGCCAACCTTCGGGACCCAACCCGGCCGACCTTCGCGACCCACGCCGGCCGACATTCGTGACCCACGCCGGCCGACCTTCGCGACCCACGCTGGCCGACATTCGTGACCCACCCCGGCCGACCTGCGTGACCCACCATTTTCTCTTACCTTGTTTGCTGCCGACAAAAATGGAGGGAATGGTTTTGGGTCCCTTTGGCCCTCGTACACGCTCCTCCAATGGAACCTGTTGGATAAAGGTGAAGCCTTCTGGTGTCGGAAAGTATGGAGTCTCCATCTGTCCAAAGTTCCGCATTCTTTTCCTGTAAAATTTTATCAAATAAACCCCCCCCCCCAAACTTGTAAAAAATAAAATGAGTAAAATAAATGAAAAAAATGAAGAAAATCCCCCCGAACTTGTAAAAAAATAAAATGAATAAAATAAATGAAAAAAGTAAAACTTAAATGAATAAAATAAATGAATAAATGAATAAAAACCACTACAGAACTTGTAAAACCGAAAGCTGCAACCGTTTAAACAAATAGCGGCCGCACTGCGCATGTGTGCGATCGGGAGTGCCGCAGACAACGGCTCCTCGACCCTCCCGACACCCGCCCGCGACCCACCCGCGGGTCGCGCCCCCGACTTCGGAGAACACTGGGGTATACTATGCCGCACTGCACCTTACTGATGTACAGTGCCTTCTTCACCCAGCTGTAAGCAGCCCGCCTCCTCGCCAGCTCCACCGTAAAGTCCTGATATATGCTATAGCAGCTCCAGCCCACTGCACCACCCGCTTCTGCTTTGCTCAGGACCTTCTCTTTCACACTGTACCTACGAAAACACAGCGTCACTACTCTTGGCGGCTCACTCTCCTTTGGTACAGGCCTCCATGACCGATGAGCCCGATCCAGTTCATATCGGGAGGGATCATCCCCCTCCCCCAATAGCTTCGCCAGCATCGTGGCAAAATACTCAGTCGGCCTCGAGCCTTCCACTCCTTCGGGCAGACCCACAATCCTCAGATTCTGTCGCCTGGATCTGTTTTCCAAGTCGTCCATTTTGGCTTGCAGACCCTTGTTGATCTCTATCCCTTCCGCATCTCCTTCCCCATCGAGGTAAGTTAATCACTGTGCTGCAATAATGTCTCTTCCACTTCGGTCAGCGCCTCACCTTGCTCCTGCACCTCCGCCACTGCGCTCAATACCGCCGCCCTCACCGGGGCAATCGCCTCCTCCACCAGCACTTTGAATATCTCCCCCATCCCCTTCCTCATTGCCTCCATGTGTTTTGTGAACTGCCTTTCGAGTTCCACAGCCATCACCTTAGTCATTTCTTCAGCCGTGGGCAATGCGGCCTCCCCTGGTGCCCCAGCCTCCACTTTCCTTACCTTCCCCGCGGTGACCTTTCCACTTCCCGATGGACTTTCAGACGCTTTTTTTACAGCCGTTGTTTTACTTATTTTCGACATTTCCCTTCACTGTGCCTTCTCCCTGCTTTTACCGCCTTTGTTGCCCCTGGGACCGGGCAACCCCGAAAATGCCATTCCCAAACGGGAGCCCTCCAATGTGCGGCTGCCTCCCGCCCGCCATCCCCGAAGGTCCCCTCTGTGACCTCTCTATTAATGGAAATATATCCCTGTAGCCATCTGGGATGGCCACGTCCCAATTACAAAATGGACACTCGCAAAGACTGCAGGGAAAATTGGACAATGCTAAGAAACAAGCAGGTGCAAGCTCTGTCTGTTGATTAGAACCTTAAACTCTCAGACAGGACAGAAACTACCAAACGATCTACATACTAATGAGCCATCTCCGGGGACAAATGGGAAACATTTAGATACACAATGTTAGGACAGACTCCCCGGCGCCAGAAGAAGCTAAGACAAAGCAGAGGGACAGTCACCAGGACACGCCCAGTGTTCAGGGAACCACCCCTTTATTGGAGAAAAATCGATACAGATGATTGGGAAAGACCCAATTAGTTGAGGCCAAGTTCAAGGCCTGCCCAAAAGCGCGCAAAGCCCTTTTCAGTATAAGAGATATCCCCCAAGGGAGAATCTTCCTCCTTTGGCTTTGGCTCTCACCGAAGAGAGAGACCTGCCTAGCAGCTGCATCAGACCAAGTAAGTCCCAAGTCAACGCACGCTACGAGATAGATGCTCCTAGTTGCTACCCTGTAAACAGCTCAACCCAGCAGCCTCAGAACCGAGCAACGGCCATTGTTCCTCTGACTGAGTGGGCGCCCGAAGCTAAGTATAGGCTTTAGTAATAGTGGTAGTTTAGTTTGTAGAGTTTATGCATGAGTAGATTTGACTGTGTGCAAATAAATGAGCATTGCTTTTGAACTTACTAACTGGTGTATCGAGTCATTGATCAGTATTCGGTTCTGAACCTTATGGCGGTGTTGAAAGATACCTGGCGACTCTTGAGCAAACGTGATTAAATAAAGCCAAATTAAGAGCCAACCAAAAGTTAGCAACATCCCTCCTATCTAAGCTATCTCAACCCTTGATTTAGTTCAATTAAATCTCTCCTAGCTTCCAAAGAAAACAAATTCAGCCTCTTTCCTCATAACTAAGATTTTCCATTCCTGACACCATCCTCATAAATCTCTTCCCTATTAAATTTCCTATTACAAACTAAATATAGCCTACTGTAGCTAACCTAGTAGATGGTAGATAAATGGATCAACTGGAAGTGTTCTTGGAAGTTTTGGGTCAGAAATCATTGTGGAGCTCAAAATAGCTAATATACAAGAATGTAATACTGATTTTGAAGCACTTTCATTTAGCCCTAGCTCTTTGTTTTGTTCCCTCAAGTTGATTTCTAATAATACAATACTTAGAACAAAAGTGCATTCCAATTGTAATGTTTAAGATTTCAACTGAGATATTACATAATTCACTGCAAGTTGACTCAAGCTGGTTGGCAGGTTGGACAGCAGGAGAGTATAAAACTTATCAGTAATATCACTAAAGTAATTTGGTTTTGATTACAAATAGGTAGATAAAAATAGGCACAAACAAAAATAAAAAACATTTCTTTTAGCAAATATAATACAGCCACTACCCAAACTAAAATTGGATTGGATTTGGGTTTATTGTTGCATGTACCCAAGTACAGTGAAAATTATTGTTCTGGGTACAGTCCAGCCAGATCGTTCTGTATCATAGGACATATGATAGATACACAATGTAAATACATAGCAGACATCTGGTGAAGCATACGGAGTGCAGTACTACTCAGTAGAGAGGATGTGAGGAGGGATCAGTTCAGTCCATAAGAGGGTCATTCAGGAGTCTGGGAACATCTGGGAAGAAGCTGTTTTTGCATCTGTTAGTGTGTGTTCTCAGACTCTTCTATCTCCTGCCCAACGGAAGAGGTTGAAAGAGAGAATAATCTGGGTGGGAAGGGTCTTTGATTATGCTGCCCGCTTACCCAATGAGTGTAGACAGAGTCAATGGATAGGAGGCGGGTTCGCATGATGGACTGGCTGCGTTCACGACTCTCTGCAGTTTCTTATGGTCTTGGGCTGAACAGTTGCCATACCAGGCTGTGATCCAAAAGAGACAATGCTGGAAAATCAGTAGATCTGGCAGCATCTGCAGAGAAAAGAGCAAACGTTTTGAGTCCAGATTACCCTTTTTGATCTGGGCTTGGAAGAGATGCTGCCAGACCTGCTGAGATTTTCCAGCATTTTCTCTTTTGGTTTCAGATTCCAGCATCCACAGTAATTTGCTTTTATTTATAAGATGCTTTATAGGATGCTTCTGTAAAAATTGGTAAGAGTCGATGAGGATTTGCCGAATTTCCTTAGTTTCCAAAGAAAGTCCAGGCACTGTTGTGCTTTCTTGGTCATAGCGTCAATGTGAGTGGACCAGGAAAGATTGTTGATGATGTGCACACCTAGGAATTTGAAACTGTCAACCATCTCCACCTCAGCACCATTGATGCAGACAGGGGCGTGTGCGATACTTTGCTTCCTGAAGTCAATGACCAGCTCCTTAGTTTTGCTGATGTTGAGGGAGAGGTTGTTGTTCTTGCACCACGCCAAAAGGTCCTCTATCTCTCTCCTGTACTCTGACTCATTGTTGTTCGAGATCCGACCCACTACGGTTGTGTCATCAGCAAACCTGTAAATGGAGTTGGAGTCACATTTTGCCACACAGTCATGTGTGTATAGGGAGCATAGTAGGGGGCTAGGTATGCAATCTTGCAGGTCCCCGTATTGAGGACTATTGTGAAGGAGGTGTCATCGTTTATCCTTACTGATTGTGGTCTATGGGTCAGGAAGTCGAGGATCTAATTGCAGAGGTCCAAGTCCTAGGTTTTGGAGTTTTGATATGAGCTTGGCATTCATTCACATGTTATAGGTATCCCATGTCGGAAACCTGGTTGTCTTGATCTGATTTCCAATTTTATAGTTTACAATCTTATCATAGGTTCAGCTCTTGCTGGATGACCTTTGGACAAACTTTCATGAGTTGGATCAATTTAATACTGGTTTTGTTACCAAAGAGGAGTTCAGAGACACCCTCATGGACCTGTGCGAGGCACTGAATGACCAGACCTGTGAGATAATCGCCAACAAGTTTGACCATGGAAAGAACCGGTTAGTTTTGCGTGCAGTTATCTTGTTACAAAATGCTTTCCTCTTCAGTTTGCACCGTTACATCTTGATTGCATCGATACAGGGATGAATGAGGATCCACAAAAGTATACTCAAAAAAATGTTAATATTTAGGAATGGCCTAGAAACATCAATACATTCTTCATGGAACAGTAGGATATGAGTTTACAGGCACAAATTCACAGACCTCAGATTTATGACCTTTTGTTTATTGATGGGGAGGAGATTCCAGTGCATCAGCAGAATGTGGGAATTCCTCCACAGGGAGAGAAATGATCCTGGTGCCTGCCATGTGTCGATCTAAAGAGGGATGAATAGAAATAAATGGTGAGGCTAAAGCATGACATGCCAGTATTACAAAACATTATTTTTCTTCCTTGTCAAAGACAAATTGTTAAAAAAAATATATGAAATTCAGGCAATGCCATTTTGTGATATTATAACAACATCTGCATAAATGTATGTAGCATTTTTAATGTAACATCCCCAGGGGGTTTACAGCAGCAAAATATGCGCCGGCATTCTCCGTTGCGGGTCTGCCTTGCTTCAGCTGCCAGCGAGAATGGGGAATTTGGCGCTCAGCCAAATCGCCACTCCCTGCAGCGGGACCGGACAACTGTCCGGCATGAAGGAACGTGGAATATTGCTGGCGTGAAGGAACGGAGAATCCCGCCCGATAGGGCTGGAGTCAGCAGTTAGGGAACTAGGTTTGGACTGAAAACAATGGCCTCAGTCGTCCAAATGTTTAAATGGAGTAAATTTCTACTCGTCCAGTACTGGATGATGGATAAGCAATTTGCTAATTTATCAACAGTGGCGAAATCAAGAATAGTGATGGTGAGGTAGAGCCAGCTGTCATCGGTGTCCATGTGAAAATTAATGCCGTGCTTTGGATGGTGTCACCGAGCGCAGTGTGTGGATGTGAAATAGGAAGGGGTCAAGAATAGATCCATGGGGGACACCAGAGGTAACGGTGTGGGCGTGCAAAGAGAAATCATTGCAAGGATCAAGCCGCTGGCGTAGCCCATGTTGCTGTTAATTAAAGATCACCTTACATCGTGGCAGATGTCTGAGGGAACTGGAAATCTGGGAGTGCAGTCTTAGCATTAGTGGTTGACACCGGAAGCCAAAGCTACCTTTTGCCAGGGCAAACAGAGGGAAGACCAGACGAACTGGAGGGTTAGCCCAACTGCTCAGCACATCTCACAAGTCTGAAGAATGAGACCTTTATATGTCACTCATGAGGTGAACTATGTTTCAGAGCTTCTCGATGCAGTGTGTTCCTTTGTGTCCTACAACAATGATCAAAAATTAAGTTAAAAAAATTACTCATGGCAGTTAACTGGCTTCAAAAACCAACATCAAATATACCAATGTGATTTTGATTAATTGTGGCATTTCACGCTGTAGCTTTTTCAAACTTGCTCTCTCAATTTCAGAACGTAGTCAGAAATATGTTTGAAGCTGGTGCATTGTTAGAATTTTGATTTAAATTTTCTTTGAAATTATTACCCATTCGTTGTTCAGGATTTCTTATCTCGAGTTTCTTCAGCCATTTGAAGACCGACGGAGATCAGTCAAGTTTAACAATGTGAAAACTCTGAGCCAAAAGCAACAACACCCAGAGTTCACAATATACACAGAATCCATGCATAAAGGTCTGAACACCATCACAGAGAAACTTCGAAGAAAGGTAATCGGTTTGCAGAGTCCTTTAACAGACATTGTAGCCAATATCATGTTTTACCTTGTGACAAGCAAAGTATTTGTAAAGATTGACAGCATTTGGCAGGTTTGTGTTGCAATCTGCTTTGAGTTTGAAGGTTTATTTATTTTATTCGTTCATAGGATGTGGACATTGCTGGCTCGATCAGCATTTATTGCCCATCCCTGAGGTAAGAGTCAACAACATTGCTGTGAGTCTGGAGTCACATGTAGGTCAGACCAGTTAAGGACAACAGATTTCCTTCTCTAAAGGATTTGTTATGGGCCAGGGTTTAGAGAACCCCAAAGTGTATCATGGAGTTCACCTGATTGTGGTATGGGGAGCATACGGCCCACTCTACAGTACAGCAGAAAACGAAAAGTAATTTTTAATGCAAAACAATATATATTCTATGAACTCAGTTAACCTTTTTAAAACATACAGTGAACATCTTAGCAACCATCAATTCAAATACACTCCCCAATGAATACAACATTCAAAGTAATACTTAAACTTTCCTTTTAACATCCATGAGACATTAAAAAAACTTTTAACAGAAGCACATCAGGTTTAAATTCACTACTGAGAACAGTTATCACTCTGAATTCACCAAATGATCAAGAGATAGTCTTTACATGGCAGAGAGAAAAACATTACACATTATTTGGCTGGCTGCAGCTCCAACACTGAAACGAAACCAAAAAAACACAGACACACCCAAGCTTTTCTCAAAGTGAAACTAAAAAGCAGAGCCAGAGCTCAATTCCACCCACACTCTGACATCACTGCAGTAATGAGCAGACAAACATTTCTTAAAGTGACATTCTCATGACACCTCCCCCCCAAGAAAAAAAACCCATCAACTTCAAGATGGTTTCATTTTTCACTTTTTCACTATCCTTTAAGAAATGCACACAGTAAATATACTTTTTCGTTTAAAAAAACAACACACGCAAACAGGTATAATAATATAGTCCATTTTTGTTCTTCTTCCTTGAACTGAACCTGCTTCTGTTCATCACATTTGTGACAAAGCATCAGCTATCACGTATTCTCGTCCTGCCACATGTACTATTTATAAATAAAACGGCTGTAACAATAAACTCCAGTGAAACAGCCTTGCATTGGTATTCTGGAATCGTTCCAGAAACATCAACGGATTATGATCAGTATATCTAATAGTGTCAGACGGATTGCTGGTCAAATAAATGTGAAAATGTTGCAAAGCCAGCACCAAACTCAAAGTCTCCTTCTCAATCATTGAATACCTTTGCTGGTGAGAATTCAATTTCTTTGAAAAATAACCAATAGGCCGCTCTAGCCCTTCGTTGTCATCTTGTAGAAGCACCGCACCTACGCACACATCACTCGCAACAGCCACTTTGAATTGTTTTGTATAATTTGGGATGGCTAACACAGGAGCAGTGGTTAACACAGCCTTCAGGCCGTCAAATGCCTGTTGACACTCTGCTGTCCACTGGCATTTGTTACGCTTCTTGAGCAAGTCCGTCAGTGGAGCGGCCACACTGCTAAAATTCGGTACAAATTTCCGGTAAAATCCGCTCTCTTTTTTTTATTTTTATAAATTTAGAGTACCCAAGTCATTTTTTCAAATTAAGGGCCAATTTAGCATGGTCAATCCACCTAGCCTGCACATCTTTGGGTTGTGGGGGCGAAACCTACGCAAACACTGGGAGAATGTGCAAACTCCACATGGACAGTGACCCAGAGCCGGGATTGAACCTGGGACCTTGGCGCCATGTGGCAACAGGGCTAACCCACTGCGCCACCATCCTGCCCGTAAAATCCACTCATACCAAGAAATCCCATTATTTCCCGTCGTGTCATGGGTATCGGAAACTCCCTAATAACTTTTGCTTTCACATCCCGTGGGACCATTCGACCCTGTCCGATTGTATGGCCAAGGAAAGTGACTTGGGATTTTCCAAATTCACTTTTGGCGAGTTTTATCACCAAACCCGCCCCTGAAGTCGATTGAATAACTCCATCAGATGTTTTAAATGTTCTATCCATGTCTGGCTGAAAATGACCAGATTGTCAATGTATACCGTACAATTGGGTAATCCTGAAACATCTTTGTTAGTTAACCATTGAAATGTGGCTGGGGCGTTCTTCATGCCAAATGGCATAACTTTGAATTGGTATATACCATCTGGAGTCACAAAAGCTGAAATCTCCTTCGCCCTTTCAGATAAAGGTACCTGCCAGTAACCTTTGAGTAAATCCAATTTGGAAATACAAGCTGATTGTCCCACTTTCTCAATGCAATCCTCCAAACGTGGGATAGGATAAGAGTCTGTTCTTGTAACTGCATTAAGCTTTCTATAGTCCACACACAACCGTTGGGTACCGTCTGGTTTTGGTACCATCACTATGGGTGAGCTCCATTGGCTGCAACCTAATCAATTAGGCCATTTTTAAGCATACTCTCAATCTCTTTGTCAACCTGTGCCAATTTTAAAGGGTTAAGTCTATATGGATGTTGTTTAATTGGATCAGCATTTCCCACATCTACATCATGTATAGCCATTTTAGTACTTCCCAATTTATCTCTACAAACTTGCCCATGTGATATCAATAACTCTTTCAGGTCAGTCCGTTTTTCCTCTGGAAGGTAACTCAACAATTTATCCCAATTTTTAAGAACATCCTCATTTTCCAATTTAATTTGAGGTATGTCAAATTCAAAGTCATCTGGATTTGGTTCGTCACTTTGAGTTAGAATCATTAAACCTCCCCCTTTTGCTATCCTTTCCTTTCAAAGTACCTTTTAAGCATATTCACATCGCTGCAGTAACATGAGCAGACAAACATCGCTGCAGTAACATGAGCAGACAAACATCGCTGCAGTAACATGAGCAGACAAACATTTCTTAAAGTGACATTCTCAAGACAGACATTAATGAACCAGATGGATTTACAACAATCGTTCCTGGTTTCATGGCCATGATTAGACTTTTAATTCCAGCATTTTATTGAATTCAAATTTCACCATCTGCCATGGTGGGATTTGAACATGGGTCCCTAGGAACTTTTCCCTGGGTCTCTGGAATAGTAGTCCAATGACAATGCTACTACGCCACTGCCTCGCCTCTGATTTCTTAAATTGCAGGGGAAAAAAATCTTTATTGTCACAAGTAGGCTTACATTAACACTGCAATGAAGTTACTCTGAGAAGCCCCTAGTCATCACATTCCGGTACCTGTTTAGGTACACAGAAGGAGAATTCAGAATTCTTAGCTGGTACGTGAATTGAACCCGCGCTGCTGGCCTTGTTCAGCATCACAAACCAGCTGTCTAGCCCACTGAGCTAAACTAGCCCTTGACACTGACCAACTGTCCAAACACTGACCAACACTGACCAACAGTCCAAACGCAAGAAACGTATCACAGAAGGTTCGTTTGTCTGATCATTTTTGTGAGACTGACCAATGCGCAGCACGGTAGCACAGTGGTTAACACTGTTGCTTCACAGCTCCAGGACCTCAGGTTCAATTCCCGGCTGGGTCACTGTCTTTGTGGAGTCTGTACCTTTGCACCGTGTCTGCATGGGTTTTCTCCGGGTGCTCAGGTTTCCTCCCACAAGTCCCGAAAGACATGCTGTTAGGTAATTTGGACATTCTGAAATCTACCTCTGTGTACCCAAACAGGTGCCGGAATGTGGCGACTAGGGGCTTTTCTCCGTACCTTCATTGCAATGTAAGCCTACTTGTGATAATAAAGATTATTAAAAAAAGAATTAGAAATTCCTTTTGGACAGTCAATGAAATTCAATTCTGGGCGCTGTGTAGATGCTATGGTGGCTGCCCTGATACAATCTATTGTGTGCCACTGCCCGGAGTGCATTTCTAGCCCCTAATGTTTTATGCGGTAGTATAAAAAGGTGCAGGATTGTTCTTCACACTTGCAGTTGTAACTTCATTGTGTTCACAATCATAACAATATAATGAAAATCAGAGGAACAAATGAGCAACGGAAGCAAGCAACTTCCCTAAATGGTATGACCTTTGCTGTATTAATTTATATTTCCTGATCTGTGAAGTTGTAGGCAATTTGGAATATTTATTCAGGTGTATAAACATATCTATAATCAACATCTTGTAAAAACTTTTTGTCCATTAAATGAGGCAATGGTGGGGTCGTGGTTATGTCACTGAACTAGTAATGCAAAGACCCAGGCAAGTGCTCTGCAGTCATGGGTTTAAATCCCACCATGGCAGCTGGTTGACTTTCAATTCTGTTAATGAAATCAAGAATATAAAGTTAGTCTCAGTAATAGTGACCATGAAACTAGAATTGATTGTCGTAAAATGCCGTTTTGTTTTCCCCTCGAGCGAAGGAAATCTGCCATCCTCACCTGGTCTGACCTCCATAAGACTCCAGATTCACAGCAATGGGGATGACTCCTAACTGTACTCTGAAATGGCCGAGCAAGTCACTCAATTCAAGGGTAATTCAAGGGATGTGCAACAACGCTGGCTTTGCCAGTGATGCCTACAATAAAAAAAAATTGTTACTATATCTTAAAAGTGGAACTGCAGTGCTCTAGTGAGCATTCTATAGAAAGTGGCTTACGAATCCGTTACTCCTAAGCAACAGCTTGCTATTTCTGTTTACTAATTCAGTTTATCAGAATGTACGTTACTGGTACTTCTCACCTGAACGCAAGGCTGTATAGTGGGATATATTCTGTGGCTGATGTGGACATTTGCAGTACCTTGTCTGAATGGTTATTCTTCACATTGGCAGATTTATTGACCGAGAGAGAGAGAGAGAGATACAGAGCTGAGCTCAACCCTGCCTTCACCTTGCAACCATTAAAAAAAATATTAGGTGTTTCTTGACTGCGACTTAAGAGATTTGGTTTCCCCTGAAAGCTGAAGCCAATTGGTTTTCTTTCACTTCTGCTCAACATAAATAAACCTGACAACTTGGCATAAAATGTTAACTGAATCTGCAATATGTGTGAGTCTCACTACAGATTGCACGCACCCACGTAACCAATGGTTACTTGAAGTTAGCTTTAAAAACAAGTTGATTTGCTCTTACATTGCATGAAGCTGTTTGTGGTCTTATGCTATTGCAGGTGTTTAGTTTGTCAGGTAAAAATACAAAGATACCGTTGTAGAGATTAAAAGGAAAATTACAAATGTTCGAGATCAGAGAAAAACATTCAGGCATGGCCAATCATCATTTGTGATAAAGACAGGTTAAGACTTTTGGTTTAACCTGTTTGAATCTTCAAGGTGTTGGTATTGGTTTATTCGGTTATACAGTGTGAGGGTACATGTTAACACAGTGTTCTTCAAACTTTTGTCCGGGGACCCATTTTTACCAACCGTCCAACCTTCGGGACCCAACCCGGCCGACCTTCGCGACCCATGCCGGCCGATCTTCACGACCCACGCTGGCCGACCAGTGCGACCCACCATTTTCTCTTACCTTGTTTGTTGCTGACAAAAATGGAGGAAATGGTTTTGGGTCCCTTTGGCCCCAATGGTCCCTTTGGCCCCCCGAACTTGAATAAAAAAGGCTGCGACCATATTTTTAAAAATGCGGCCGCACTGCGCATGCGCACCAATGATCGGGCACGCATGCGCAGTGCAGGCAAATTTAAAAAAAATCTGTTCCTGGCCATTTTGAAGGCTGCTTGTAGCCGGCATTATTAAAAGCCGGCTGCTGCGTGCGGATTTGCGCAATCGGGAATGCCGCGACGGACGGCTCCGTGACCCTCCTGACACCTGCCCGCGGGTCGTGCCCCCCGAGTTTGACAATGCCTGTGCTAACATATTTAACCCATTGCTGATTTTATAGGGCGATAATTTTGTTGATCTGGCGATATTGACAGTCTTCGGGCGCGATCTTCCGGACACGCTGCGCCGGAAAAGCATCTCGCTGCGGTGCAGCATGGCCAGTGAAATCCGGGAGACCCCGCTCCTGGAATCCACCCAGCTTGCAACGCCTCGCGAGATTCAGCGCAATCTCGTGAGGCGTTGCCCACAATGGGCAGGATCACCTATTTGGCAAATCTGCATATTAGAGCCGTGGTGCCAGGTTGGCACTGCCAAGGTGCCAAGCTGCCATTTTATGCAACATGGGGGTTAGAGGTTGCAGGGGGGGTGCAGGGCCCTGTTGCCTTTGGGCTGGGGGGAGATTGGTGATTTTATTTGTGGGCTTCGGAGATCGGGACACCATTTTTAAATGCCGTCCCGATCTCGTGCTTCAACGGGCAGTTCCGGCGAATGGAGATCCCCGTTTAAAAAATGGGGCTATGTGAGGCCTTATTCAACATGAGTAGCGTTGAATAGCCACATGTTTCATGTTTCACGGCCGAACGCGCTCACTAGGGGACTTTGTTCCCTTTTGGGAAGATCATGCCCATAATCACTGAATTGAATTCAATGTCTATTTCTAAGACTCCATTGTCCTTTTCTTCCCCTCCTACAGTTAGCTGGCAATTGGAAATCCCTGGAAAGAGTGTGTAAAAAACTGGATTGTACCAGTACTGGATTTCTCACATTGCCTGAATTTCGATCTGTTCTTCGACTCTGCAATATAGTCTTGGATGAAGATGAAATTTATCACATGATGTCAAAGTATGATGAAAATATGGAGGGCAAAATTAAGTATTCAAATATTATCAACAAAATCTTCAAGGCCCCGTGAATATCACTTGCTTGATTCAGATTTGTTAATTATTTGATATATTCCTCTGTATCTTAAAAAAATGTATTTTACTGTTTACATTTTGGTTGAATTTTAAAAACTAATAGATGATATAAGACCTGGGACAATGAGAGTTTATGACAATCATTGGTTTTGATCGTGAGTGGGTTCTTTCAGACAATCCCAGAACGCAGATCTTCATTTAACTTCATAAATAAGTTAAGAATTTGACATTTGAGGGGTCTTGGATTGTAAATATGTAAAGAACATTGCACGGCATATCAAGATAACAGCAGAAATTGCTGGATTGATTCAGCAAGTCAATTTGGCACAATGCGTAACTAAGAAATAATGTGACGAGTTCATTTTACAGCAAAGAAAAAACAAAGGGGGGATTGTGTGGCCCCTTCTGTCAGCGCAATCTATCTTCCGGTCCTTCCGAAGACCCCCCCCCCCCCCCCCCCCCCCCCGCCCACCACGGTGGGTTCCCTGGCAGCAGAATGGCCGATCCACACAAAACATCACAGACATCAGCAGGATTGGAAGATCCCTTCAGCAGACAATGGCGAGCCGCCTCTGTGGCCAGAAAAGGATCTACGGGAGGAACGGAAAATCCTGCTCAAAGTGTTGGAAAATGTCTGAAGATCTGGCCGCATCGGTGGAGGGAGAAAGGGAGTTAGCGGTTTGATCCCATCATAACTCTTCTACAGAGCAGGAGAGAGGTGGAAATCTGATAGGCTTTATGCTGTTGGAAAAAGGGGGAGGGTCAGGTGTAACAAATGGAAAGGTCAGCGATAGGTTGGAGGATGGGAGAGATTAAATTACAAAGGTGTCATCGAACAAAAGGCAACTGGAGTGGCAATGGTTGTAGTACAGAAGGTCTTGGTCAGAAGTGTTGATGGTAGAATAAATGGCAGCTGTCTTAAAGCAAATACATGAAAAAAAGATACAGAATGGGACTTGGCAAACAAAAATCAAAATGGAGAACAGAGTTCCTGGTTTGAAATTTATGGTCCCCAATGTAGAGGAGATTTACACCTCCCCTCGCCTCACTGTCCAAGACCCTAAACACTCCTCCAGGTGAAGCAGCATTTCATTAATTGATACTTTCAATTCAGTGTACTCTGTTTTCTGCTCACTAATGCACTCTTCTCTACACTGGGGTAGACTAAACACAGACTGGGTAAAAACGTTGCAGAACACCGCCACTAGGTCTGCAAGCATAACCCCAAACTTCCAGTCGCTTGCCATTTTAATTCACCGTCTTAATCTTAGGCTCACGTTTCCGTCCTTGGCCAGATGCAATGTTCCAGTGAAACCCAACGCAAGCTTGAATTAAAGTAAGTCGGTAAAGGGATATGTTGAAAGTGTACAGGTGGCAACACATCGAATCATAGAATGGTTACAGCATGAAGAGGCCATTCCCATCTGGCTATCTGCATGGGAAATTCAGCTCGTCCCATTGACCTGCCCTTTTTTATTCTGCTTCTGGAATTCTCTGCTGGAGGCAAGTCATTGACGATGATTTATGAACCACAGCCAAATGCCGTAATTTTTATACAGGAGTGGAGGTAGGTCCTGAGTCCACCTCAGCCAGACCAGGGATTGAACCCACTGCTGTTGGTAGTATTCTTTTTAAAAAATATATATTTTATTCAAATTTTTCGGCCAAACAAAACAGTACAATGGTTTTTCCCTTTTTACAACAATAAAACAATATAAATAACAATGACCGTTTTTAACAAATAGATAAATAATATATAAACTAAATGGCAACTGCCATAACAAAAATAATAGCTCTCCCAAATAATAAAATCAAGCAATCCAATATACATAACCAAGTACAAGTATCTATACAAAAACACCCCTGAGGACCCACCCGAGCCCCCCCCCCCCCCGCCTAACCCCTCTCCCCCCCCTTCCCCCCTGGGTTGCTGTTACCTTCCCATTTCCTTTATCGTTCTGCGAGGTAGTTAATGAACGGTCGCTACCGCCTGGTGAACCCTTGAGCCGAACCCCTTAGTGCAAACTTTATCCGTTCTAATTTTATAAACCCTGCCATGTCGTTTATCCAGGTCTCCACGCCCGGGGGTTTGGCTTCCTTCCACATAAGCAATATCCTTCGCCGGGCTACTGGAGATGCAAAGGCCAAAACATCAGCCTCTCTCGCCTCCTGCACTCCCGGCTCTTCTGCAACCCCAAATATAGCCAACCCCCAGCGTGGCTCGACCCGGACCCCCACCACCTTCGAAAGCACATTTGCCACCCCCACCCAGAACCCCTGCAATGCCGGGCATGACCAAAACATGTGGGTGTGGTTTGCTGGGCTCCTCGAGCATCTCTCACACCTATCCTCTACCCCGAAAAATTTACTGAGCCTTGCTCCGGTCATATGCGCCCTGTGCAAAACCTTGAATTGTATCAGGCTAAGCCTGGCGCACGAGGACGAAGAGTTTACCCTACGTAGGGCATCTGCCCACAGCCCCTCTTCGATCTCTTCCCCCAGCTCTTCTTCCCATTTTCCCTTCAGCTCATCCACCATGATCTCCCCCTCGTCTCTCATTTCCCTGTATATATCCGACACCCTACCATCCCCCACCCATGTCCCTGAGATCACTCTATCCTGAATCTCCTGCGTCAGGAGCTGCGGGAATTCCCTCCCCTGTTGCCTCGCAAAAGCCCTCAGTTGCATGTACCGAAATGCATTCCCTTGGGCAACCCATATTTTTCCGTCAGCGCTCCCAGACTCGCAAACGTCCCGTCTAAGAACAGATCCCTCAGTTACACAATCCCAGCTCTCTGCCATGCTCTAAATCCCCCATCTATTCTCCCCGGGACAAACCTATGATTATTTCTTATCGGGGACCGCACTGAGGCTCCCGTCATTCCTCTATGCCGTCTCCACTGCCCCCAAATTTTCAGTGTTGCCACCACCACTGGACTTGTGGTGTATTTCTTCAGGGAGAACGGCAACGGCGCCGTCGCCAGTGCTTGTAGGCTGGTTCCTTTACAAGACGCCATCTCCAATAATAAATCATCTGCATACAGTGATACCCGGTGTTCTTCTCCTCCCCTGAGTACTCCCCTCCACTTCCTGGAGCCCCTCAATGCTATGGCCAGGGGCTCAATTGCCAATGCAAACAGTAACGGAGACAGGGGGCACCCCTGCCTCGTCCCTCTATAAAGACGGAAGTAGTCAGACCTCTGCCTGTTCGTGATCACACTCGCCACCGGGACCCTATATAGCAGCTGTACCCATCCAATAAACCCTTCTCCAAAACCAAATCTCCTCAACACTTCCCACAGGTAGTCCCACTCCACTCTGTCGAATGCTTTCTCGGCGTCCATCGCCACCACTATCTCCGCCTCCCCCTCTGGTGGTGGCATCATCATCACCCCTAGCAGCCTCCGTATGTTCGTGTTCAGCTGTCTCCCCTTAACGAACCCAGTTTGATCCTCGTGGACCACCCCTGGGACACAATCCTCTATCCTCGTCGCCATCACCTTGGCCAGGAGCTGAGCATCTACGTTCAAAAGGGAAATGGGCCTGTGGGACCCACACTGCAGCGGGTCTTTTTCCTTCTTCAAAAGGAGTGATATTGTCGCCTCCGACATAGTCGGGGGCAGCTTCCCCCTTTCCCTGGCCTCATTAAAGGTTCTCGTCAAAAGCGGGGCCAGTGGGTCCATATATTTCCTATAACATTCCACCGGGAACCCATCCGGTCCCGGGGCCTTCCCCACCTGCATGCTCCCAATCCCTTTTACCACCTCCTCCACCTCAATCTGTGCTCCCAGTCCCGCCCTCTCCTGCTCCTCCACCTTCGGGAATTCCAGATGATCCAGGAAATGCATCATTCCCTCCTTCCCTTCCGGGGGCTGAGCCTTATACAACCTCTCATAGAATGCCTTGAACACCCCGTTCACTCTCTCCGCTCCCCGTTCCATCTCTCCCTCCTCATCTCTCACCCCACCTATCTCCCTCGCCGCTCCCCTCTTCCTCAATTGTTGGGCCAGTAGCCGACTCGCCTTCTCTCCATACTCATACTGTACACCCTGTGTACTCCACTGTGCCTCTGCCTTACCCGTGGTCAGCAGGTCAAATTCCACATGTAACCTTTGTCTTTCCCTGTACAGTCCCTCCTCCGGTGCCTCTGCATATTGCCTGTCCACCCTCAGAAGTTCTCTCAACAATTGCTCCCTTTCTTCACTCTCTTGCTTCCCTCTATGTGCCCTTATGGATATCAGTTCCCCTCTGACCACCGCCTTCAACGCCTCCCAGACCACTCCCACCTGAACCTCTCTGTTGTCATTAAGCTCCAAGTACCTTTCGATACACCCCCTCACCCTTAGACATACCCCCTCATCCGCCAATAAGCCCATATCCATTCTCCAGAGTGGGTGCTGTTCTTTTTCCTCTCCTACCTCCAGATCTACCCAATGTGGAGCGTGGTCCGAGATGGCTATGGCCGTATACTCCGTCCCTGTCACCTTCAGGATCAGTGCCCTTCCCAGGACAAAAAAGTCTATCCGTGAATATACCTTGTGAACATGGGAGAAAAATGAGAACTCCTTACTCCTCGGCCTAATAAATCTCCAGGGGTCTACTCCTCCCATCTGCTCCATGAAGTCCTTAAGCACCTTGGCCGCTGCCGGCCTCCTCCCGGTCCTGGACCTCGACCGGTCCAGCCCTGGATCAAGCACCGTATTGAAGTCTCCCCCCATTACCAACTTTCCCGCCTCCAGGTCCGGGATACGCCCCAACATACGCCTCATGAAGTTTGCATCATCCCAGTTCGGGGCGTATACGTTCACCAGAAACACCGCCTCCCCTTGCAATCTGCCACTCACCATCACGTATCTACCCCCACTGTCCGCCGCTATGGCCTTTGCCTCAAACAGTACCCGTTTCCCCACTAAAATAGCCACCCCCCTATGCTTCGCATCTAAACCCGAATGAAACACCTGCCCCACCCATCCTTTACGTAATCTGACCTGATCCCCCAGTTTCAGATGCGTCTCCTGCAACATAACCACATCTGCCTTTAATTTCTTTAGTTGTACGAGTACCCGTGCCCTTTTAATCGGCCCATTCAGCTCTCTCACGTTCCACGTGATCAGCCGGGTTAGGGGGCTCTTTACCCCCCCCACCTTGTCGACTAGCCATCCCCTTTTTTAACCCAGCTCCTTACCCGGTTCCCACGTACCCGTATATCCCACCGACGGTGCCCTCCCCTCTCGACCACCCCGCCCCATAACAGCTCCCCCTTCCCCTTAGCAGCAGCAACCCAGTTAACTCCCTCCCCCCCGCTAGATCCCCCTCTAGCGTAATTACACCCCCCATGTTGCTCCCAGAAGTCAGTGAACTCTGGCTGACCTCGGCTTCCCCGTTTGCCCTCGGCCCCTCACTGTGCGAGGCCCCCTCCTTCCTGCGTCCCTGTTCCCGCCATAATTACCATAGCGCGGGAGCAACTCCCGCGATTCCCACTCGGCCCCGCCCCTAATGGCGCAGTTCCCTTCTCCTTCCCCTTTCCTTCCCACCGGCGCCCACAGTTCCTCATACTCCGCCCCCCCCCCCCCCCCAACGAGGGGAAGAGAGAAAGATTACAGGATTGAAAAATTAACAAATTGGAAAATCATCCCCCCCCCCTTCCCTTCCTCTTCCTCGCCCCACATAATCACCCCACCACTTTATCCCAGAAGCTCTTTCTCTCGCCAGACTATTCCAGCTTCTCGTCCACAATGAATGTCCACGCCTCTTCTGCCGTCTCAAAGTAGTCGTGCTTCCCTTGGTGTGTGACCCACAATCTCGCCGGTTGCAACATTCCAAATTTAACCTTCTTTTTGTGAAGCACCGCCTTAGCCCAATTGAAACTTGCCCTCCTTCTCGCCACCTCCGCACTCCAATCCTGGTATACGCGGATCACCGTGTTCTCCCACCTACAGCTCCGAGTTTTCTTTGCCCATCTTAGGACCATCTCTCTGTCGTTGAAGCGGTGGAACCTCACCACTATGGCTCGAGGTATTTCTCCAGCCTTTGGTCTTCGCGCCAGAACTCGATAAGCTCCCTCCACCTCCAAAGGGCCCGTCGGGGCCTCCAATCCCATTAGCGAGTGAAGCATCGTGCTCACATATGCCCTGACGTCCGCCCCCTCTGTGCCTTCGGGAAGACCCAGGACTCTTAAATTCTTCCTCCTCGATTTATTCTCCAGGGCTTCCAACCTCTCCACACACCTTTTGTGCTGTGCCTCGTGCGTCTCTGTCTTCACCACCAGGCCCTGTATTTCATCTTCATTTTCAGCAGCCTTTGCCTTCACGACCCGAAGCTCCAGCTCCTGGGTCCTCTGCGCCTCCTTTAGCTGTTCAATCGCCTGTAGCATCGGGGCCAACACCTCCTTCTTCAGCTCTTCCACACAGCGCCGCAGGAACTCTTGTTGCTCCGGGCCCCATACCAAACGGCCACCTTCTGACACCATCTTGCTTCGAGCTTCCCTTCCTTGCCGCTGCTCCAAAGGATCCCGCTGTTGGCAGTATTCTGATCCACATGCTAGCCATCTAGCCAACTGAGTTCACCCCCACCACACCTACCCCTTTCTCCCTGTAACCCTGCAAATGTCTTATCACCTTATCTTCATTCTCAGAGAATGAGTCATGTGACAGCGCGTGGTGACTAAAGTGGACGATGTGGTAGCAAATGGCAGGCAAATAGATCACGGTACATGGCAGAGAGGATGCCTACCGAGGTATTTTGGTGCAATGTAGCATTACCCTTGCCCCTGTCTAGAAAATAATATTTGTATTGTGGCCAAAAATCCTCAACCCTTCCCATGAACTTTCATTGCAATGCCCGCAAGACAGTGCCACAAGGGATAGAAATTAAGTCAGCACCAACCAGATTTGGCAGTTGACCTCAAAAACAAACACCTCAAAATGCACAGCTGTCTACAGATTCAATGTCACTGGCACTGCCAGGCTGCCCACGTTAGGAAACAAAATCCAATGATTCAAACAGAGGTCAAAGTACCCAAATTCAAGGCAGCTCAGAATTCTTCCTCGACCGAGCTAATTACTTGTTCAACTTTGCAGATTGCTGAATTTGTCAAGGGGATTCAGAAATGCATTGTGACACGTTTGGTTTTATGATTCCGATTGCATAATCTGTTTCCATTGCGCTATACGGTCGTACAGCAACATCATACAGTTGGCTGGCAATAATGCAAATTAATCTGGAGGGTAAATTTTATATTTACTGCTATTCATCTCGGTATATGGAGACTATTTGTCCAGATCAGGTGACTCAGCAATAACTTAATTAATAATGTTGAGCAACTCAAATAAACGTACAAGAAAAGTTGTTTGCAGTAGATTAGATTAACCATGTTGGTAAAATCTTGGCTTTCTAGATACCAGGTCTACTTTGTGCCTTCTTGGCTCAACCCACAAGTGTCTTATGGGGTGGGAACAATTAACTTCCCCGTGGACCTTGCAGAATACGAGTTCCCCCCATTAAGGGAGGGTGGGGGGGAGGGGACCTCTTAACAATGTATAGTTGTATGGTATATAAAGCTGGCAAGTTAGATACCGGCAAGGCAGACCCAATTGGGATCTACCGTGTGATATATAGAATAGTTTTTCTAAATAAACTAAGTTTCTTTGATCTACTCGGGGTGGTCTCCTTATAAAACCCCTGGCCTTATAAAACTTTCATAATAATCTGTAACAGCCCTGAAAGATATGGACTTGTGATCTTCTACTGCAGGGATCTCTGCCACTAGTCCTGCTGAATTTAAAGGGGTCAGCTGAGGTCTCTAGGGGCAAAATCACTTACATGTGCTGACTGAGAAGGCTGTAAGCTAGAGTCAGCGACTGGCTCTGTGGGAGGGAGAAGGATGTTGAATTTCCTCCTGCACCGCCCCTCACTAAGTACACAGTTCTGTATGCTTGCACACAGCAATCCCCCCCCCCCCCCCCCACCCCCCTCCCCACCCCCTGCCCGTTGGAAGGAAGTAAAAATCTCCACAAAAACCAAGCTGCCCCTTTTTTGATTTGAGGGCATAGGCCATACTTCCAACCTCGCCCCCACGTTGGTGTCATTGCAGCCATTTTCTTCTTGAAACTAAAGAAGCATTGAAACTCATTACCTCTATAAATTGATTAATGTACAGGAGATTAATTTGTTGCTGTAATTTCAAACTAAAACAGGATCCACTCTGTCTGGTATGAGTCATTGTTGCAAAACCTGTTCACTTTGAGGTCTGAACAATAAATATGTCATGTAGTACAGCATGGTGAGATTACTTTTTATGGGTGTGCTAACAGCTAGACTATTGTCTGAGTCCAAACTATTCCCGCATTCCTTCTTACGAATGCTTTGCTACGATGTGGGTGAAGAACAGCGGTCATGGAAGGGCTTCAATGGAAACAAAAATCAGGAGAGGTATAGAAAGTGCTGTCGATTTGCCATTTTACACTCTCACAGAAACAAAATTACCTTCAAGCAGTTTTGAACACGCAATGTTAAAACAAGTTTGAACTTATAAATACTTTCGCGCATCTCCAAGAAACATCTCACAGCCCTTCTTGGTGTACAAATGCAATTGTTTTGTGGACAGACATAACAGTTTACAATTTGTTGACAATGATTCCACAATCAGCAATGAACTGAATGATTAATTACAGTGTTAAGATGGTGTTGGTCTGAGAGGAATGTTGGCCAGAACACTGGGGTAACTTCTGCCAATTCTTCAAAAGCAATTACAGGATCTTCAACATTCACATGAATAGGCAGAGAGGACCTCAGTTTGACAACGCTTTCAGATGACATCACTCTCTCACTTTTGCACCTAGCAGCCTAGGTTGTGATCTGGTGGTAATGCGGGGGTGGGGAGGGGGTGCTTTTGACCCATTATCTTCTGATTCAGAGAACAGTGTTCTATCAGCATAGCCAAGTTAATTCTCGTGTCATTTTAGAATTTAATAGCAAATATTTTGGTGGGCGTAAATCTTATCCACCTTTTCAAATTCTTGAGGACTTATTAAAAAACGGTTTTCACAACAAAATCAAGTTATAGATGTCCAGCAGAAGACAATAAAATAACCTGTTATTAAATTCCTGACTCTGCAAACCCAACTTGGGAGAAAGTGCCTTGGCCTTCCAGAGTTTTTCTCCGTGAGTCCGGGTACTAACTGTAGTTGGGCCCACCAAGCCCCAGAGGCAGTGATGAGGCAGCTACAAGTGAAGAGGACGGCTGTTTAAAAGATCTGCCTCAGTGCTCCTGTGACAAAAATAAATAACTTTAGCTTCAACCTCCTCACCCCTACACACTCCATGCCCCACCCATGCCAACTCATTCTATCTCATGTCCCTCACTCATTCCCCAGGGTCACTCAAACCATCCATGCCAACATATGCTCCTCTGCCCACCCCCATGGCCCTTTATAGCCTTGCACCAAACTGAATGCCAACTCATGCCAACCTATACCCTCACCTTCAGCATCCCTTTTCCTAATGCTCTCCATGACATCTCACTCAGTATCCCCTGTGGCAGACCTTGGGAGCCATAGTAAGGTGAAATAAAGTTCTGAATATCTATTATGGTCCTCACTATATTAAAAATCACACTCATTGATCAAGGTGCATTCAATACATTTAAATTCCTTCAAGTACTTAAGCCATTATAAAACAAATATTTGTACGCATAGCCCCAAATCAAAGTCATCTCTTTATAAACCACTTGGAACTGTCTATCAACTGTGAAATTATAGACCCCCACTGTGCTAATAGCAGGAAGCAGTCAAGCAACATTAGCTCTGCATGGTTAGTTCTCAGCCTTATGTCACCAAACAGACAGAGAAATTGCAAGCACCGATTATTTTCAATATGTTCTTTTCCCCACTATTCAAGGGGCAGATATTAAATGCCCTGACAGCTTGACAGCTCTACAGATTTTATCTAACTTTAAGGCACATTTATGTCCACTTTTTACAATCCCAAAGGTGTACCTGACCTCCAAAAGGTTATCTTACCTCTCCAAAGAGCTTTGCTAGCTTTAGACCTTCTCCTCAAATGTGTGAGTTGTGTTTCAGAAACTAGGGTGACCAAAATTGCTTCTGTTTGAAGGCAGCTGCAATACATGTGAACCATAGATGTGTGAAATATGACCCGTCTCCATCCCACCACCCCACTCCCACACGCTAACAAAAATAATGGATCCACATTCAGGGGCAGGACTTATGGATGGGCTGCAACTAAATGCTAAAGCACAGAGCTCTTACATCTCCACAAAAAAATATCAGGCCCAAAATTCAATTGAATGCTTGAAGTTTGGCTTGACTGCCAATCTGAGAGGATTTCTGTGCTGTTGTGTGTTCATTTAATTCTTGTACCCAGCTGTTACAATTTTTATCAGATTTTATTAGCATAACAGAAAACCTTAGAGACAGTAGGTTGTGGATCGCAGCTAAATATCAATCAGCACAACGGTATCATCAAATTTAATAAAGTGCTAGATGTATTGGAAATTGCAATATCAGTAAGCACAGATATTTTAAAATCATGATTAGCTATTATTGAATAAATATATGTCATTGAAATCTTTACATTGGCTGCATGTTGTCAATGAATTTATCAAATGAATATAATGACATTTTGCAGGAACTGGTATGTTCACGTATAACCTATTATGCGATCTGCGTAACGCCACATGAACAAATGAAACAAAATTGTCAAATAACTCATTGACCTATTATGGACATCAAATGCTTTTTGTACTACTTTTCCTGATTCCATGATTAGTGAGCGTTGCAGAATATTTGAAAGTTCTTTTAAATGACAGCTAATGCTTGTCTATAATAAGCAAGTTGGGCAATTTATACAAGCAACAATTTCCATTTATCTATAATCTTTTGCCTCTTGAGTGAGAAGACCATGAGTTCAAATGAAATCAAGGATTTGAGCTAACAGTCGTGTGTGTACCGAGAGAGATGTGCATTGTCAGATAGGTGATGGAACAGCATGTCTATGCATTTTGATCCCATTTTAAGTGAGCCGCAGTTGTTTTTCAGAAAAGCGTTGGGAAGATTAAAGTCATCATCTTCTGCCCTTGCCATAAATCTGTACCCATTCCACTGACTTCTTCCTGTTTCCTCAGCTACAATCTCAGGTTGAAGCAGACCGTTCTCAACCTCAATATTCAACGGGATCCTGAGTTGAACTTCCAAACCTTATCTTCTTCATTACAAAAGCTGCCTGCTTCGGCCCTGCTAACATTGCCTGTCTTTGCCCCTACCTCAGCCCATCAACTATTAAAACCTTCATTCCTGTCTTTGTCACTTCCAGACCTCTATTCCAAAGCCCTCCAGCGTGACCTCCACTCCACGATCATCCATAAACTGCACATCATCTGAAACTCTGCTGGCTGTATCCAAACCTGTTCCAAATCTCCCTCACCAAACATTTTATCCTCTCTGATCCACATTGGTGCCAAGACACCAAAGCCTAAAATTTGAAATTCTCACCTGTTTAAACCCCTCTAAATGTCTCTACTCCTCCTCCAGTGTTACACCCTCCTCTCTAAATTCCCAAGTGCACTGACTCCAACCTCTTGTACATCGCCCTTTAATCGTCTCACCATTGACAGTCACACCTTCAGTCTGAAATTTTCTTCCAATGCACTCTGCCTTCATACCTCCCTCTACCCCTTTAAGACTCACTGTAAAACCTCTAAAAGTTTCTACATTAAAGGCATACTGAAAATACAAGTTCTTCTTTTAGAAGTAGTATTAGTATCACAGGTCTCCAATAAATGTTTCTCATGTTCACTGTAACATATTGTAATAGACTCAGCTTCAGTTGTCAAGTGATAACATGCCCCATATTCAAAATAATGCTGAATGCGAAAGAAATGACTTCTAAGTTCCATTGGTACTAACCTTGGGCGGGATTCTCCGACCCACGGTGGCCTGGCCCGCGATCGGGGCCCACCGATCCGCGGGCGGGCCTGTGCCGTGGGGGCACTCTTTTTCTTCCGCCTTCGCCATGGTCTTCACTATGGCAGAGGCGGAAGAGACCCCCTCCCCTGCGCTTGCGCGGGGATGACGTCAGCAGCCACTGACGCTACCGCGCATGCGCTGACCCGCATAGCCCGGCGTAGACCTTTCGGCCCCGGCTGGCATGGCGCCAAAGGCCTTTCCCGCCAGCCGGTGGAGCGCAGACCACTCCGGCGCGGGCCTAGCCCCTCAAGGTGAGGGCTTGGCCCCTAAAGGTGCGGAGACGTCCGCACCTTTGGGGCGGCCCGACGCCGCAGTGGTTCCCGCCACTCCATTACACGAACCCCCCGCCCTGCCGGGTAGGTGAGAATCCCGCCCCTTATATTTATTCCACCTTAATGATGATTCACCAAACAGTGGAAATCATTTCTCACAGTTCAAATCTTTGAATAGTCCTTGTTGGCTGCCCTTTAGCCTTCACTTCTCCTGTGAGCATAGTCCTTGTCATGATATTCAAGTGAACATCACAGCACATACACACATATATAATGATAGACAGAGCAACGGACCAATTAGCACACATAACACGACAGCCAATCACAGACAAGAGCATACACAGTACAAAACAAGAAACACGACACTTCCTGGGCAGTCCATCAGGAGACGGCACAGGGCAAGCACCTCATAGCCAGACACTCACACAGTCACCACGTGCTGAGTACCAAGTTTGTTATATAAATAGTTTAAAGGAATAAAACTGCGTTGTACTAATCGCAACCGTGTTGGTTCATCTGTATCTCAGAGCACCCAACACTTCAGTCCTCATTTATCGTTTACCGTTCCTGGGATCATCTTAGTAAATCAAATTTAATACCTTTGACACTCATGAAAACTGTCAGGTTGTTGATAAAATCAACCGGCTCACTGATATTCTGCAGAGAAAGAAATCTGCCGATCTCTCCTTGCCTGACTTCCATATGCCTCTCGTCTTATGTGATTGACTCCTAAAACTAGGATTGATTTTGACTTCTTTACCTCTTTCTCTCCTTTTAAAGTATATGATACAGCTATCATTTGGAGATGCCCAACTTAGTGAAAGTTCTCAAATCAATGGTGTGTTTCTGTGGGCACAGATGTATTCACAAAATCTGTCTTTTGAATATCCATGAGCACAGACAGATTTGTAAGTGACAGGTTTTCTACACTTCTACTTCTGTAAACAATGAGATCATTGAATATGTTCACTTAGCAACATTAGTATTTCTAACTTCCATAAGTACATATAATACTAATTATTATAAATTTGTAATAAGTATGTTTCTTTTTAAGTCTTTGCTCTTCAGGATAATGACAGTATCAGTAATTCAATTTGTAAGTATCACTCAAGTCCTATTAGGATTCTGATAATCTGTTTTCAACTTATTTGTGCGTGCTTGACATATTTGAGAGTGCCTTGTGGCAATCAGAAGGTTTTGTCTTCCACAGTATTCTTCTCAAGACTGTATCCACGAGGCCTTGTACATGTATCTTCAGGAGGATCTGATGCAGAATTCCCTGGTTCCCCCGATGCTGCAAATGCTGCTAGCTCTTCGTCAGTCTACATGTGGTGGTACAATTTGAAAAATGGTCACATTAGGTTAGAACTTCATTGAGATATTACACAAACAAGGACAGAATAAGAGCCAATAATGAACCACAAACAATGCATCAAGTGTGTCATACAACAGCAACATCACACTAGTTGCACAGAAAACATGAGGGACTCTAAATTTGTTCAGAAGACTAAGAGGCGACTTGATCAAACTCTTTTAAAATCCAGAGGGATCTTGACAGCATGGATGTGAAGAGGATGTTTCCTCTTGTCGTAGAATCTAGAACTTGGGGTTACGTTTTAAAAATACGGGGTCGCTCATTTAACACAGAGTTGAGGGGAAATGTTGTCTCCCAGAGGACCCCGAGTCTCTGGACCGCTCTTCCACAAAAGGCGATGAAAGCAAAGTCTTTGAATATTTTAAAAGCAGAGCTAGATAGATTCTTGATTAACAAGGGGTGAATGGTTATCAAGGGTAGGCAGGTTTGAAGTTACAATCAGATCAGCCATGATCTTACTGAATGGCAGAGAAGGCTTCAGGCCTACTCCTGCTCCTAATTCACATATTCACACATGTCCGTATGAGGTACGGCAGGACTTTCTGCTGCCAGATTATAGCAAATCCAACCCCACTAAATCACCATTTTGGTACTAAAAATGTGAGTCAGACGAGCAGCACAAATTAAACAAGCTTGCAATGCCATTGGGCGGGGGTAGTGAGGGAAGGGGTTGAAAATATGTGGAGAAGCAAGAGGAATATCCCCAATGCCCCTCAATGGTCAACATGCCAGGGGCAGAAAATCAGTATGAGAGATGTGGAGATCTGATGCAGCTGCCAAATGTAAAACTTACTTAGAAGAGGAATAGCAACAATGGAGGAAGGAAGAAAGCTAAGGTTTGGTGATAGCAAGGAGACTCAAAAAGAGACTTGGACCGGAGAAAGGATCATTTGGATTTTCCACCAACAAGAAAAATGGAGTAGGAGGCATGGGCTGTTTGGAATTGGGTGCACAAAGATATAGTCTGCTTTATGTGGAAAGAAGGGACTGCAGAGGCACGTGTTTGACCCCCAACAACGTACACCCCCCCCCTCCCCCCATACCACCAACACTCGTTTGCAGTGCAGAAAGAAGTTTAACAATCTCACCAGGGTAACCAAGGTAAACTACCTGCCTCACCTGCACATAGGACACATCTTTATTCGTTACTCTCACAGTGTCCCATCATTTATCCCATCACTTTGTCAAGCATTACCTGCCAATTTACCAAATCTTAAAGTACCTCCTATGAGCCTCCTTCTCTGTTACTCACAGCTCATGATATGACTTCATATTTTGAATTGTTATTTTCAAGAGACTCTGCCTAACCATCATTACTGTAATCATGCCTTGTCTTCTCATTTATAGGGTAAGTTGCCCTAATACCCACAAATCTGAGACCTCCAGTTCCATTCCCTCAATACAGAACTTTTGGCTCACAAGGAGATCCTGTGAAGCCAGGTCTATTGTGGACAGACCTACAATTTGCCTGCATAATGGTCCAACAGCACAAACACAATACATTTCACACATACACAATAACCGTTTAATATTATTATATCTCTTCATAAATCAGCTAAATCAAAACACATATTCTAATGAGGAGGAAGAAAGAAGCAAGAATCCTTGGGCGGGATTCTCTCAGCCCACGCCGGGTCGAAGAATCACCGGGCCGGGCGCGGATCGCGTGACGCCGCCCTGATGCCAGTCCGCTGATTCTCCTGTGAGTGGAAAATCGGCGCCATTGGTGCCAGCGTGGTCGGCGTGGCGTCGGTCGGGGGCTGCTCTACGTGGCCCCCCTCGGGGCCTGGCCCGCGATCAGGGCCCACCGATCAGCGGGCTGGCCTCTCGGGTTGGGGGCCTCCTTTCTTTCGCACCAGCCCCTGTAGCCTTACGCCATGTTGTGTCGGGGCCGGTGCGGAGAAGGGAGCCACCGCGCATGCGCACATTGGCGCTGGTGCCACTGCGCATGCGTGGACCCCGTGGTGCCCAGTTGAAGCCGGGATCAGCAGCTGGAGTTGCGTGGGTTGCTCCAGTGCTGTGCTGGCCCCCTGTAGGGGCCAGAATTGCTGATCCTGAGGCCATGTTGACGCCGTCGGGAAACGCGACGGTGTTTACGACGGCGTCAACACTTAGCCTCAGGATCAGAGAATCCCGCCCAGGGTTGCTCAACACAGAACCCATGAGAGGTTATGGATTGCAGGCTGTTTGATGCTTGCCAGAATGTTTGCTGGCTAAGGAGGAGGTGAAAGTTGATGTGTTGGGTACTCTGCTACACAGACGAACCAACACGGTTCCGAATGGTACAACTCAGTTTTATTGCTAACATTTATTTACAGTGGTAAACTGGTTACTGAGGTTCGGTCATAACCCTAGAATCGATGGACCTATTCCTAATACTATCTTGTAGTGGCACTCAGCACATGGTGAATGTCTGAGTGGCTTGCTATGAGCTCTGTGCCCTGAGCTGTCTCCTGCTGGAATGCTCAGGAAGTGTCGTGTTCCCTGTTTTGTACTGTGTATGCTCTTGCCTGTGATTGGCCGTGGTGTTGTGTGTGTGTTGATTGGTCCATTGATCTGTCCATCAGTATGTATGTGCTATGATGTTTACCTGAATATCATGACAAAAGTGGGGTTTGAAAAGAGATGAGGAGAGGGGTAGGAACGAAGGGGTAAAGGGCTTGGGCGAATTGAGAAGGACTTAGAATGGATAGGTGGGGAAAAGCATTTTGTTTTAGAGGAGCCTGCACTTGAGTGCCAATAAGATCAGGCAGCTAAAGCACGTCCAAGTTGCACTGTTTGTATCGTGGGAAATCTTCCCTTTTGGATAATCACACAGCACTGATGGATCTTGTAGACAATTGGTGCAGCGACTTTCATACCATTGCACAATGAAGAATTTCTGGCACTTGTATTTCCTACATTATAATAGTGACTACATTTCAAAAGCAGCTAACTGGCAGTAAAATACTTTGGGATATTCAGAGGCAAATTGTCCTTTCTTTAAGAGTGAAACTTTTCACTGCTGCTCATGAAGGAAGACCACCCACATGCATTTTGACTAAAAGTCTTGACTTCAAAATGTTTTATAGCTTTTCCATACCATGTTAGACACAGTTTACCTCCAATTAATCCATTCCTACCTCCAGTGAGTCCTTCAAATCTTCTTCCACATTGTAATCTAATTTTGGCAAAGGCTCCTTGAATCCCTCTTTGCCTTTTAGCCAGTATGTTGCCTGATTTCCCTTTCCCTTATGAAAAATACAAATGGGTCGTATTTTTAATAGTACATATTAGAATATTAATTTCTCTTATCTATAAATACATTTTCTTATAATGAGAGCTAGGTGTACGAAATTGTAGGGGTGAAGTCTTTTCCTCAAAAGCATATTTTTCTTGAATGCATAATATCTACATTTTTAAATTGAAGGAAAACAAAGATTTTCTTCTTCTTTGTGCTGAAGAATACTCCGATTCCAGACATTGTCAAGAGAAAAAGGGGCTGGAGACTTGGGGCGGAAGTCTCCCAGCCCGGGGCCCGGCCGGAGAATCCCCGCAACCAGACCACGCTGCCGCGACACCAGCGCCGGTCGGTCTACGCGGCCGGGCAGCCGATTCTCCGGCCCGGATGGGCCAAGCGGCCGCTCTAAAAAGGCAGAGTCCCGTCGGCGGCATCCACACCTGGCCGCAGCCGGCGGGAACTCTACCCGCAGGGTCGAGGGGTGGCCTGTGTGGGGGGGGGCTCCGGCCCCGGGGGAGGGTCTCCGATGGGGCCTGGCCTGCGATCGTGGGCCTACCAATCAGCGGGCCAGCCTCTCGCTCCCCGGGCCTATTTTCTTCCGCACCGGCCCCTGAACTCCCGCGCCATGATGCGTCGGGGCCGGCGCGTTGAGGGGGGCCACCGCACATGCGCGGGTTGGCGCCGGCGCCACTACGCATGCATGGATCCCGCGGCGCACAGTTCGCGCCGGGATGGGAGGCTGGAGTGGCGTGAAGCGCTCCAGCACCGTGCTGGCCCCCTGTAGGGGTCAGAATCGGTATTCCCAGCAGCCCGTTCACGCCATCATGAAATGCGACGGCGTTTCCGACAGCGCGGACAATCTGCCGCCGAATGGGAGAATCCCGCCCCTGGTTTATGACATTTCCTTTCCCAGAGCTTGTGCCTACAGTGGAGACAAAGAGAGGTGGGAGGAAGACTCCCTTATTTTCGAATAGCCATTAGGGAGCCAAAAAGGTAAAACAGCCCCCAAAAGCAGGTAGTGGGGAGTGGAGCAGGAATCTGCTTCAACTGGAAGATCAGTGTGGTAGTCACCACTGTTGTATTATATTGTATATATGGGTATTACGGTAAGGCCACTGTACTACAGGTACGGGGGTAGATCCCTGCCTGCTGGCTCCGCCCAGGAGGCGGGGTATAAATATGTGTGCTCTCCGAACAGCAGCCATTTCGTAAGCTGCTGTCGGAGGCCACACATCTCTGTGTAATAAAGTCTCGCTTACATTCTACTCTCATCTCGTCGTAATTGATAGTGCATCAATCAGTGAAATCAGCTGGGTTTGTAAGGTGTTTGAAGGTAGAGGTAGGCTGCAGATAAGGTCATTGTCATATCTCATTGTGTACTTGAAGGAGGTCAGTTAAATCAAACTTCCAGGACTGTAGACAAGTCCCTTTTCCTGCCTCCCATTCACAATGCAAGACCCTAAAATGCTAATAGTCTGGGTCAGGGAATTTGACATGACATGCTTGAGTTATCTGGCATCAGGGTGGGAGTGGCAGAGAAATAAATGTTCTCACACATTTGGAGGTAACTTCAAACTGATTGCATGATTGCTTCAGGCTTCATTATGCAGGTTTCATGCTAGGGAACCAACATAAAATCTTAAAGAGATCTATTTGCACTAGAAAGTGACAAAAGGCAATTGCGCAATTTAAATTCCACCCACAACAATCTGGAAACTAAAATGTAGATACTATTCGTGAATTCTTTTTCAGGAACGACGAGGAAATCAGAGAGAGAATTAATCTCGGCCCAAGTTTGATTTTTCCAGTCTGGGTCAAAGGTTTCATTAAACCCAAATTTATTTCAATCGGTTCAGCAGCAGGTGTGAGTTGCAGGTCAGTTGCACAGCTGTCTCTGTGGCAGACGTCACATCACATTGATGCAGAACATGCTGCATGATCACAGTTTGAAGTCACCACTCTTGGTAAATAGTGACAGACTGTTCTGAGAGCGGGGCGGGGCGGGGGGTGGTCATTGCGGTGTGGGAACTTGCCATCGGCTGCAATGTAACTACAAATCATCCAATACCGTCTTTCAAAAAACTATTTTCACAATCGAAAAGATTTTGAGGACTATTGTAGGTTTTTAAATATTAACAAAGGATCAACAGGCCACATATGATTTTACTAACATTAAAATGTTACTGACATTGAAAGTGGAGCTTGATAAAACATTTAATAAAACTGAAGTGTGGAGCAAAATAGAAATGGCAGCATAATTCACCTGCTGATCCGTTAAATGCAAACTGTCAAATGTATTACTTACTTGAAGAAATAATTTTTATTCTGTTTCTAATGGAAAAATAAACAGATTAAAACAAGTAAAATCCTGTAAATATAATTTCTTGATTACAATTTGACTTCCTACCTTCACTTTAATTGTCCCTCTTTCCACTAGATCGTATCCTCCCAATGCTCTCAGTGCTTCAGCAGTGCTGTGGGATATGTGTATTTTCAAAGCTAAAAGTCAAAAGAAGCTCAGCTTACATAAGAACATAAGAAATAGGAACAGGAGCAGGCTCTCAGGCTGGATCGACCATTCAGTACGATCGTGACTGATAGTCAACCTTTTTTGCCTGATTCCTATAAGCCTTAATTTTCCTGGGAAGTCCAAAGTTACTGTGAATTTCGGTGTTGAATATGCTCAGTGGATGGATTTCCTGGCCCCAACATTGGTGAGCATCATTGCGGGCAGGGCTGGAAAATTTGGAGAGCTGTCAAAATTCAACGAGCCTCCAGATTTTCCTGTCACTTCCTGGAATACTCCGGTCAATGTCAGGGATCCAGACCTTCTGGATTAGAACATTCCAAAGATCCATAACCCTCTGGGCGACTAAATAGTTTCCTGATCGCTTGTCCGACCCCTCATAGAATCATAGAATTTATAGTGCAGAAGGAGGCCATTCGGCCCATCAAGTCTGCACCGGCCTTTGGAAAGAACATCCTACCCAAGCCCACGGCCAAACCTCCACCCTATCTCCATAACCCACTAACCCGACCTAACATTTTTTGGGCACTTAGGGGCAATTTAGCATGGCCACTCTACCTAACTTGCACATCTTTGGACTGTAGGAGGAAACCGGAGCACCCGGAGGAAATCGACAAAGACACGGGGAGAACGTGCAAATTCCACTCAGACAGTGACCCGAGGCCAGAATTGAACCCGGGACCATGGCGCTGTGAGGCAGCGGTGCTAACTATTGTGCCACCGTGCCGCTCATCTTGACACTGTGCCTCCTGATTCTAGAACTCTCCAGCCAGGGGAAACTGCCTCGGTATCTATGTAACAGAATGTATCTCATAAGTTCGCAATTTATGTTCAAAAAATGTTCGTGGGCCAGCAAAATAACCTGACAATTACACTGGCCCAATCCGTCTGTCATTGTGTCACTGAGCCAGTTAATAGGCTGGAAAGTGAACTACATGGTGCTAAGTGATATGGTTCAGTAGGTTTGATTACTGGTCTGTTCTGAGTTAGCTAATTTCACATCAACCACTAATTCATGTTGGAAATCAACTTTTTTAATTATATTTCTGTGAAACGCCATGAGACTTTAATTACATTTGAACTGCTAAATAAATGCATGTTATGGCTGAACCTGGAGAGATCGCAAAGATTTTTCTCATTAGCCAAGTTTGGGACACAAGGATAATGTGGATTTCCCTGCTTTCTCCTCACTTGCACTTTCTGACCACAGTTATTGATCGATGAGAGTATTTTTTTCAGCGGAAAGATATTTCCTAGGCATCAAACTTAAGATAAATTTAAATGAAGCTGATTTCTCCCGATCATTAAAAGTTGAATTTCTTCGACATACATGTGTCTTAATCTTAACCCAGGTTTTACAGCATCACTCATTTCTACCGAGCAATTCCTGTCCCAAAATTCACAATATCAAGGAGGAAGGTGCAGAATCTGCTGCTGCTGTACAGCATGGAGTATTCAACACTTGTATACAGGATTACACTGTGCAGCCCACCTACTCAGGGAAGCTGAGCTCTGCAATGGGTTCGTTTATTTATTTTAACAAATCCATGAAGGAAAAAGACTGAATAGTTACGTCGACCATTGCTCTCCATCCTTGATGCTACGTTGACAGTATCTCCAAACAGACAGTATCTGGGCATCATTGTTCCAACGACACCCGCAACTACTGGGCCTGCAAAAATAATTTTAACCGTGATTTTAAAATACCCTTTGCCACTCTGTAATCAATACCCTTCAGACCCACCCACCAATATTCTGTCATGTCGCCCTGCTTCTCATAATTTGCAGCAATTAGGAATTTCGGCCACTAATAATAATAGCTTGTTGTCACAAGTAGGCTTCAATTAAGTTACTGTGAAAAGCCCCTAGTCGCCAAATTCTGGCACCTGTTCGGGGAGGCCGGTACGGGAACTGAACCGGCGCTGCTGGCCTTGTTCTGCATTACAAGCCAGGTGTTTAACCCACTGTGCTAAACCAGCCCCTAGTCATCTCCCAAAAAAGTTCCGAAGGATTACGAATCTGAATTGATCACGTACTGTCGGAAACCAGAAAGTAAAACCTGTGGAAACTTTTGACCTCATTCAGTATTTTATGTTAGATTGGAATAGAATTTTATCAATCACATGAAGAACAATAGGACTTAAATACATACCTATCAGCCAAAAATGGAATTTCTTTGTTCTTTCATTCATTCATGCTTGGGAGTAGGAACTCCCCAACCGATGGGATTCCCCCACCTGCACAGGGACTCTTTCACCCACTGCCAGGCCTGACCAGGACCTCACCCACTTGACCCCCACACCAAGCCTCATTCTAACCTCAATCCCCCTTCCACCCCAAGGTACGACTCGACCTTACCCCACGTGCTGAGGTCTGACCTGACCCAGCCCCACAACGAGGCCTGACCCAACCTGACAGTCTCCCAGCCCCCGCCCCTACCCCCCCACTCCCCCAAGATCTAACCCCTCATTCTCTCCTCAGTCCAATCCCTCACCCCAAGGACTAATTCCCCCTCCTCCACCCGAAGCCTGTTACACCTACAGCCCCCTTGCCTCCCAAATCCCACCCAATCACCTTATACATTTGCCTTCTCCCTGGTCTGTCAAGGCCCTTTAAACTTCACTGGACCTTTAACTTTTTAAAATTCATTGAGTGTCGCTGACTGGGTCAGCATCTATTGCCCATCCCCAATTCCCCTTGAACTGAGTGGTTTGCCAGGCCATTTCATAGGGCATTTAAGAGTCAACCACAGTGCAGTGGATCTGGTGTCACATGTAGGCCAGATCAAGAGGAGGCAGTGGCATAGTAGTATTGTCACTGGACTAGTAACCCAGGGTTTCCCTGCTTTTTTCTCACTTGCACAGAGACCTACGGTAATGCTCTGGGGCCACAGGTTTAAATCCCACCAGCACAGATAATGAAAATTGAATTCAATAAAAATCTGGAACTAAGAGTCGAATGATTACCATGAAACCATTGCCGACTGTCGTAAAAATCCATTTGGTTAATTAATGTCCTTCAGGGAAGGAAATCTGCCACCTTACTCTGTCTGGCCTACATGTGACTCCAGACCCACACAGCGATGTAGTTGACTCTTAACTGCCCCCAATTGGAATGGCCGAGCAAGCCGTTCAGTTTAAGGGCAATTAGGGATGAACAACAAATGCTGGCCCAGCCAACTCCGCACCCGAAGAACGAAGGAAAAAAAAGGTAAGATTTCCTTCCCTAAAGAACATTAGTAACAATAATTGGTCACCATTAGACCATTAATTCCAGATTTTTATTGAATTCAAGTTTCAGCATCTGCCCGAATGGGATTCGAACCCATGTCCCCTAGTTCATAGAATTTACAGTGCAGAAGGAGGCCATTTGGCCCAGCGAGTCTGCACCGGCTCTTGGAAAGAGCACCCTATCCAAGCCCACAACTTCCCCTATCCCATAACCCCGGAACCCCACCCAACACTAAGGGCAATTTTGGAGACTGATGGCAATTTAGCATGGCCAATCCACCTAACCTGCACATCTTTGGACTGTGGGAGGAAACCGGAGCACCCGGACGGAACCCACACACACACGGGGAGAACGTGTAGTTTCCGCACAGACAGTGACCCAAGCTGGGTATCGAACCTGGGAACCTAGAGCTGGGAAGCAATTGTGCTAACCACTATGCTATGGTGCTACCCATTCTTTGGTAGTTCTTTAGATTACTAGTTCAGTGGCAGTACCACTACCCCACTGCCCTCCCCATAAATGGAGTGTGCCTTTCTTCCGTTCGAAAGACCTGTACTTGAGGCTGGGCCTCAGGAGTGTGCTGCACTACTCCAATTGTGCCCGTCCTGAGCCGGATGGTCAGGTGAGACAAGATTTCAGGGAAGAAACTGGGAGCTGAGAGGCAGTCCAACGCTGATTGCCAGTCACATGGAACTCAGGCTCAATCCAACTTGTAGTTGTGTAAGTGTCTTTAATTGCTAATCCTGTGTATTTTTGTAAATAAATTGGTTGAGTGGTTTTAGAGTGTTGATTCTCTGTCTTTTGTTGACCATTCCTGTCCAAAGTGAGTGTGGAAACCTAATTGAAATTTGGGCAATTGTTCATCATCAGCTGCAGAAACTCAGTTGGAACTGAAAGTGAAGAGATGAAGAATTCAGATGGTGAGGAAAGTGTCACCAGGTCCCCTGCAGCATGTTTGTTTTTATTTGACACCTCATTCAGAGAGATTATTGTACATTTATAGGGAAATTGTCCTCAGACCATTGAAAAAGAAAATGGTGACAGAGAGATTGAATCTTGGGGGTTCATTTTTAACACCAGCCAGCCCCCCCCCCCCCCACCACAAACCAGAAATGCAGATAGGGAGAGGTTAAGATCATCTCAAGTCAACTTATTGGTCCAAAACTGTGCAATTCCCACTCGGCAACAGTTTATCTACAATTATGAGATTGGTCAAGGTTCCTGCTGAAAAGCGGGCCGGGCCTCATAAAGAATTAAAAATCACAGCCCAATGATGTCACGCACACAACCATTCCATTTCAACTCGTGGTTTGCAAGGACCTCTGTCGAACTAGCACTACCTTGCCCCGAGTCTGCAGAGTGGCTAGAAAAGGCCCAGCTGAGTTTAAAATGTTACTTTTATAGTCATCGGGACACTCCAGCACAGGAGGAAGCCAGTTGGCCCATCAAGTCCATGCCTGCTTGAACAACCCAGTCAATCCCATTTTCCAGCACAATCCTATAGCCCTGCTATTTTATTCTTGTCAAGTGCCGATCTGATTTGCTTTTGAAATCATTGATTATCTCTGCTTCCACTACCCTCGTACTTAGCCAGTTCCACTCACTGCGTAAAACGTTCTTCCCCACATACCCGGTGTCCCTTACCCAAAATCTTAATCTGGTTCCCTTGTTCTTGCACCATCAGCCGATGGTAACAGCTTTATTTTGTCAAAATAATCTAAACCTGTCATAATCTTGTACAACTCTATCATCTCGCTGCAATCTATTTCGCACTGTGGAAAATAACATCAGCTTGTTCACTTTAACCTTGTAGCTAAATTCCCTCGTCCCTGGAATCATTCCGGAAATTTCCACGGTAGCTTCTTTAAAGACCTTCACATCCGTCCAAAACTGTGGTGACCAGACCGTGAGACAATAAATACTCCAGTTGTGGCATAACCAGAGCTATATAAAGGTTCAGCAGAACATCTCCCCATTTGTATTCATTACCTCTATTTAGATACATATGTCGAATCCATGTGGATTCGGATGATCGAACGTGGCATCACCCTTGTCATCCAGTCCCAGTAACACTATTTGTTGGCCACTGCTCCTGGTGATACTGCTGGCTGTCTGATTAGCCGACAGCTCTCCGAGGAGAAATGTCCTCCCAGATAGGGGTGGAAGTCTTGCCCTGAGCCACTTAACAGCTCGACCGCCACAAAATCAACTCATGGCAGGCTCCCTCCTGACCTTTCAGGCAGGGTACGGGGCCAACATTTCCATGTAAACTTCCGGCCATGTTACCAGTTGCAATTTTTGACTGAAATCATGCAAGACCTCAAGGAGAACGCAAAGGCTACTTAAACAGGATAATATATTCTCACTGAATCCATAGAATCCTTACAGTGCAGAAGGAGGTCATTTGGCCCATTGAGCCTACACCGACCATGCAAAAGAGCACCAAAGAACAAAGAAATGTACAGCACAGGAACAGGCCCTTCGGCCCTCCAAGCCCGTGCCGACCATGCTGCCCGACTAAACTACAATCTTCTACACTTCCTGGGTCCGTATTCCTCTATTCTCATCCCATTCATGTATTTGTCAAGATGCCCCTTAAATGTCATAATCGTCCCTGCTTCCACCACCTCCTCCGGTAGCGAGTTCCAGGCACCCACTACTCTCTGTGTAAAAAACCTGCCTCGTACATCTACTCTAAACCTTGCCCCTCTCACCCCTAGTAATTGACCCCTCTACCCTGGGGAAAAGCCTCTGACTATCCACTCTGTCTATGCCCCTCATAATTTTGTAGACCTCTATCAGGTCGCCCCTCAACCTCCTTCGTTCCAGTCAGAACAAACCGAGTTTATTCAACCGCTCCTCATAGCTAATGCCCTCCATACCAGGCAACATTCTGGTAAATCTCTTCTACACCCTCTCTAAAGCCTCCACATCCTTCTGGTAGTGTGGCAACCAGAATTGAACACTGTACTCCAAGTGTGGCCTAACTAAGGTTCTATACAGCTGCAACATGACTTGCCACTTCTTATACTCAATGCCCCGCCAATGAAGGCAAGCATGCCGTATACCTTCTTGACTACCTTCTCCACCTGTGTTGCCCCTTTCAGTGACCTGTGGACCTGTACTCCTAGATCTCTTTGACTTTCAATACTCTTGAGGGTTCTACCATTCACTGTATGTTCCCTACCTGCATTAGACCTTCCAAAATGCATTACCTCACATTTGTCCGGATTAAACTCCATCTGCCATCTCTCCGCCCAAGTCTCCAAACAATCTAAATCCTGCTGTATCCTCTGACAGTCCTCATCGCTATCCGCAATTCCACCAACCTTTGTGTCGTCTGCAAACTTACTAATCAGACCAGTTACATTTTCCTCCAAATCATTTATATATACTACAAACAGCAAAGGTCCCAGCACTGATCCCTGTGGAACGCCACTGGTCACAGCCCTCCAATTAGAAAAGCATCCTTCCATTGCTACTCTCTGCCTTCTATGACCTAGCCAGTTCCGTATCCACCTTGCCAGCTCACCCCTGATCCCGTGTGACTTCACCTTTTGTACTAGTCTACCATGAGGGACCTTGTCAAAGGCCTTACTGAAGTCCAGATAGACAACATCCACTGCCCTACCTGCATCAATCATCTTAGTGACCTCCTCGAAAAACTCTATCAAGTTAGTGAGACACGACATCCCCTTCACAAAACAATGCTGCCTCTCACTAATACGTCCATTTGCTTCCAAATGGGAGTAGATCCTGTCTCGAAGAATTCTCTCCAGTAATTTCCCTCCAACTGAAGTAAGGCTCACCGGCCTGTAGTTCCCTGGATTATCCTTGCTACCCTTCTTAAACAGAGGAACAACATTGGCTATTCTCCAGTCCTCCGGGACATCACCTGAAGACAGTGAGGATCCAAAGATTTCTGTCAAGGCCTCAGCAATTTCCTCTCCAGCCTCCTTCAGTATTCTGGGGTAGATCCCATCAGGCCCTGGGGACTTATCTACCTTAATATTTTTTAAGACACCCAACACCTCGTCTTTTTGGATCTCAATGTGACCCAGGCTATCTACACACCCTTCTCCAGACTCAACATCTACCAATTTCTTCTCTTTGGTAAATACTGATGCAAAGTATTCATTTAATACCTCGCCCATTTCCTCTGGCTCCACACATAGATTCCCTTGCCTATCCTTCAGTGGGCCAACCCTTTCCCTGGCTACCCTCTTGCTTTTTATGTACGTGTAAAAAGCCTTGGGATTTTCCTTAACACTATTTGCCAATGACTTTTCGTGACCCCTTCTAGCCCCCCTGACGCTTTGCTTAAGTTCCTTCCTACTTTCCTTATATTCCACACAGGCTTCGTCTGTTCCCAGCCTTTTAGCCCTGACAAATGCCTCCTTTTTCTTTTTGACGAGGCCTACAATATCTCTCATTATCCAAGGTTCCCGAAAATTGCCGTATTTATCCTTCTTCCTCACAGGAACATGCCGGTCCTGAATTCCTTTCAACTGGCACTTGGAAGCCTCCCACATGTCAGATGTTGATTTGCCCTCAAACATCCGCCCCCAATCTATGTTCTTCAGTTCCCGCCTAATATTGTTATAATTAGCCTTCCCCCAATTTAACACATTCATCCTAGGACCACTCTTATCCTTGTCCACCAGCACTTTAAAACTTACTGAATTGTGGTCACTGTTCCCAAAATGCTCCCCTACTGAAACATCTACCACCTGGCCGGGCTCATTCCCCAATACCAGGTCCAGCACCGCCCCTTCCCTAGTTGGACTGTCTACATATTGTTTTAAGAAGCCCTCCTGGATGCTCCTTACAAACTCCGTCCCGTCTAAGCTCCTGGCAATAAGTGAGTCCCAGTCAATATTGGGGAAGTTGAAGTCTCCCATCACCACAACCCTGTTGTTTTTACTCTTTTCCAAAATCTGTCTACCTATCTGCTCCTCTATATCCCGTTGGCTGTTGGGAGGCCTGTAGTAAACCCTCAACATTGTGACTGCACCCTTCTTATTCCTGATCTCTACCCATGTAGCCTCACTGCCCTCTGAGGTGTCCTCCCGCAGTACAGCTGTGATATTCTCCCTAACCAATAGCGCAACTCCGCCACCCCTTTTACATCCCTCTCTATCCCGCCTGAAACATCTAAATCCTGGAACGTTTAGCTGCCAATCCTGCCCTTCCCTCAACCAGGTCTCTGTAATGGCAACAACATCATAGTTCCAAGTACTAATCCAAGCTCTACGTTCATCTGCCTTACCCGTAATACTTCTTGCATTAAAACATATGCACTTCAGGCCACCAGACCCGCTGTGTTCAGCAACTTCTCCCTGTCTGCTCTGCCTCAGAGCCACACTGTCCCAATTCCCTAGTTCTCCCTCAATGCTCTCACCTTCTGATCTATTGCTCCCGTGCCCACCCCCCTGCCATACTAGTTTAAACCCTCCTGTGTGACACTAACAAACCTCGCGGCCAGGATATTTATGCCTCTCCAGTTTAGATGTAACCCGCCCTTCTTATATAGGTCACACCTGCCCCGGAAGAGCTCCCAGTGGTCCAGATAACGGAAACCCTCCCTCCTACACCAGCTGTTTAGCCACGCGTTTAGCTGCTCTATCTTCCTATTTCTAGCCTCACTGGCACGTGGCACAGGGAGTAATCCCGATATTACAACCCTAGAGGTCCTGTCTTTTAACTTTCTTCCTAGCTCCCTAAACTCCTGCTGCAGGACCTCATGCCCCTTCCTGCCTATGTCGTTAGTACCAATATGTACAATGACCTCTGCCTGTTTGCCCTCCCCCTTCAGGATGCCCTCTACCCGTTCGGAGACATCCTGGACCCTGGCACCAGGGAGGCAACATACCATCCTGGAGTCTCTTTCACGTCCACAGAAGCGCCTATCTGTGCCCCTGACTATAGAGTCCCCTATTACTATTGCTCTTCTGCGCTTTGACCCTCCCTTCTGAACATCAGAGCCAGCCGTGGTGCCACGGCTCTGGCTGCTGCTGTTTTCCCCTGATCGGCTATCCCCCCGACAGTATCCAAAGGGGTATACCTGTTCGCGAGGGGGACAACCACAGGGGATTCCTGCACTGACTGCCTGCCCTTTCTGGTGGTCACCCATTTCTCTGCCTGCACCTTGGGTGTGACCACATTTATATAACTGCGATCTATGAGGCTTTCCGCCACCTGCAGACTCCTAAGTGCATCCAATTGCTGCTCCAACCGAACCATGCGGTCTGTGAGGAGCTCCAGTTGGGTGCACTTTCTGCAGATGAAGACATCCGGGACGCTGGAAGCCTCCCGGACCTGCCACATCTCACAGTCAGAGCACTGCACCCCTCTAACTGACATTGCCTCAATTAATTAAAATTAAAAGTTTAAAATGCTTTTAAATATATTTTTTAATTTTTAAAAAGTTACTGTTAACTATCTGTTTCCTAGCACTAGATTTCTAATATAAATGCGAAAGCTAAATATAGTACTCTCCGATCTCTGGTTTAGATACCCCTCGAAATTATAATTGAGTAATTATGTTTAATTATTTACCAATGCTTAATTTTTTTAATTTAGTGTAGATTCCCAACCAGCCACTCAGGTCACAGCTTTTCTGTGATGTCACTTCAGTTTCCCCCCCGACACACACAATTTGAAAAAGGTATAAAAGTAAAAATGAGTAAAAATCACTTACTTACCTTCTTATCTTCTGAGTGTCTTAGATGTTCTCAGGTTCTCTCCCTGACAGAGACTGCTCCTCCTCCTCTTCCGAACGGCTCCCGAAACTAGGCCGCGATCTTTTAAAATCTCCGCCTAGGCCCACTCCCCTGCCCATCCAGCCATAGCACCCATAGCCCCATAATATAACCTGCACATCCCTGGACACTAAGGGATAATTTAGCATTGCCAATACACAGAACCTGCACATCTTTGGACATTCTATATAGGTATTGTACATATATAGCATAAAAACAATTTGTGACAGAAACATTTGAGTCAAACTAATGTTATGTTACCTGTGTTTAGTCCAATGCGAAGTTTCATTTGCACATTATCTATGTGTCTTATCTTAAACCTCACAATGGCACTGAGAAAATGCAAAGACATTGTGGCAATTTCCCCAGCGTGCTGTATTCCATTGCGAATTGGAAGTCCACTTGCTACCATGTAAGCATCGCCTATCGTTTCAACCTTCAGTCAAGATAGAAATAGAATGCGATAATAAATTTCACAATTAGAAAGGAATGTCTAAACATCTGGACGATGGAAGGGAACAGACATTCAGAAGATTTCTGTCTCCCTTTTAAATTGTACTTATTTTTTAAGAGGAAAGAGACATCAGGGTTGATTGACATCACGACACTAATCACAGTACTACACGCTGTTTAAATTTGTGAATATTTGCTGTCACTCCAGATGTGTTCGTTGATTCAACAACTGTTTGTTGCCAATACAAACAATATGTAAATGATGCAATCAGTTACACAAGTACTGGAGAAAAGTAATTGTGCCAATTGTTAGCATTGCCATCCCGATGGACAAGATTTTCCTGGGAATCAGCAAAGGCGGGCGTTGAACCCATGACAACAATGATGGCTTTTCCCGTCGTGTAGTACTGAGTGCCAAAGATTTTCATCCACGTGTTCCATGCCATATCGCTAGCAGCGTGGCCTCTGATTCGTCCACCTCACCATCACCTCAGCGCTGTGATCATCATAGCAACAAATTTAAAGGCCACAGTTCTCTGTTCTCGTACATTTAATCTCAGACGCCTTGGAAACTTCTCTTAATTTCTCTAGTTTGCTTAACTAGCTAGACTATAGTTCTCTGCACTTTCTTTCTTAGCCATTGCTCCATGTTGTGGGTTTTTTTCCAGCAAAGGTAAAAGAGATGTTTACCTTTCTAACCTTCTAAACCAGTTGCTACTGCATTCAGCTAAAATTAAACTCAAAAGCTTTCTACCTTAAAAAGGTCCCTGGTTCTAAGCAACAACCCCATGCTTCTGCTAGCTTTTATTTATTATTTACATCATAACCTCTCGGAACACAGTTTGAATTGAAACCAAAACCCCCACACATATAAACACCTTTGTCCAGCAGGAATCTAACTATAATGTTTACCCTTCCTTACACAGAAACAATACATTGAACCCACTTAAAACCAAAGCTTGTTTCTAATATTTACCAATACAATATTAAACTACATTTGGTTTCCTATGCATGCCTGTTGATCTTAAGGAATGATAATGTCTCCCACAATGAACAGGGCTAACACCTCGTGCCAGTGAGACTAACAGGAGAACAATGTTCACAGAAAGCATGTGAAAATAATAGGATGTCCTCACTGGATCCCCTCATGAATCTAGCAGCAATCAGCATGTCTCAAACTCATCTGCCTCGCCTGGACATCGCCATTGACTGAAGCCTGACATCCTCTCCCTCAAGGATTCCACTGGGTCTAATGAGGTGGCAGCTCTGTGCGATTCATCGTCTGAGTGCCGAGCTAGTCCTGCAATTCCTTCCTCTTCTTAAGAAACAAAAGCAGCTCTCACAGCTCTGCTAGAAGTAGTTGGTTTTAGAAGGCTAGAGAGGGAACATCTCTCTGCTTTACCAGAAGAAAAGCCATACAATGGAGTAATGGTGAAGAAAAATCCTAAGTTGCTTTACAAGTATATTACAGGTCAAAGGATAACTAGGGAAAGAGTAGGGTCCATTAAGGACCACAGTAGTAATTTGTGTGTGGACCTGGAGGATGTAGTTAGGGTTTCTAACTGAATACTTTGTGTCGGTGTTCACAAGTGGACTGGACGATGTGGTATAAAAATCAGGGAGAAGGACTCTGATGAAATTAAAGAAATTAACATTGGCAGAGACGAGGTTTTGAGTGATCTGTCATGCTTAAAAGTAGACAAATATCCAGGGCCAGGTGAAATGTATCCTAGGTTGTTGGGTGAGGCAAGGGAGGAAATAGTTGGGGCACTGGCATTTTTTTTCAATTCCTCTCTGGCCACAGGAGAGGTACTGGAGGTTTGGAAGATAGCCAATGTGATCCCATTATTCAAGAAGGGAGGAAGGGATACATCAGGAAACTACAGGCCAGTCAATCTAACCTCATTGGTGGGGAAACTACTGGAAGCAATTCTGCAAGACAGAATTAATCTGCATTTGGAGAGGCAGCGATTACTCAAGATGGTTTCGTTAAGGGGTGGTCATGTCTGACCAACTTGATTGAATTTTTCGAAGACGTTACCAGGTGTAAATGCGGGCCATGCATTTGACGTACTCAACTTGGATGCCAGCAAGGCTTTTAATAAGGTCCCACATTGGAGACTGCTAGCTAAGGTTTGAGCCCAAGGGATCAAAGGAAATTTGGCAAATTGGATCCAGAATTGGCTGAGTGGTAGGAAGCAGAGGGCGATGGGCAAGAGGAGTTTTTCCTGACTAGAAGCCTGTGTCCAGTGGGGTCTCACAGGAATCAGTGTTGGGGCCCTTGCTGCTTACGGTTTATATCAATGATTTAGACATAAATGTAGGAGGGTTCATCAGTAAGTTTGCGAATGATACGAATATGCCTTGGTGGAGGGATCAATGACCAGAGGTATAGATTTCAGGTAAAGGGTGTCATAATATACACCAGTATATCATAGTGCAGACACACACACTGATGGACACACAGCAAGACCAATCAACACACACAACACCGCAGCCAATCACCAGTTAGAGCACACTCACTATATCGACAGAGGGCATCAGAGATCCCGCTCAATTGGGATGCAGCTTCTCAGAAGGACAGAGCTTACAGCTTACAGCACAGATCTTCACCATGTGCTGAGTGCATAGGCTGGTTAGGACAGCATAGGTCTTTAGTTTAATCTAACATTGTGTTAACCCACAGTGAAAGTATGTTCAACAGTTTCTAACTTAATAAAATAGTGTTGTACTATTTTAAGTGTTGGTGGCCTGTATGTGTTCCACGGATCCAGAGCACCCAACACATCAAAGGGCAGGAGGTTTAGAGGGGATGTGAGGAAAAACTTTCACCCAGAGAGTGGTAGAAGTCTGGAACTTACTACCTGAAAGGGTAGTGGAGGCAGAGACCCTCATAACATTTAAGAAGCATTTAGATGTGCACTTGCGATGCCGAGGTATACAAGGCTTTGGGTCGAGTGCTCGTAAATGAGATTCAAATAGTTAGGTGGTTGCTTTTGACTGGCAGAGACATGATGAGCTGAAGGACCTTTCCTGTGCTGCAGACCTCCATGACACTATGACTCTAAAAGCAATGCCGGAAATCTAAAGTCCAGCTAGTAAACAAACTAGTGAAATGAAGAGAAATGTCCAGGAAGTCTGCAGTTAAGTGAATAGAGACCAAGGTATTGTTCAGAAGAATTCAAGGAAGAGTAAACAAAATGTTCTGAGTTGAGGAGACAATTGAAGTCACTTTCAAAGATAAGACAAACGTTTGATTCCATTGCAATTCAGTCTGGGAATTGAGAGTTAAAGCAATTGTGAGCAGTTTACACAGCAATCAAAACAAAGAAACCTTAAAAGGGATTGGTATGAAATCTTGGACTGGATTTGCTGTTAAAAGTGGAGCAGAAGCAAGAGTAATTTGGAAAACCTGTCTGGATTCTGGAATGCAAACTGCTAAGGGAAAGCATGCTTATGGGAGAAGATTTAAAGTGTGTTTTGGGGAGTGGGGTTCAGAAACTATCCTGTGACAATCATCTGGGGGATTCTGAGGAGACAGCCACAAACATTCACTTGGGGGACAGAGTGGAGAGTGTAATTGCCCGTAGTCATCTTGTGTGCTGAAAAGGGACTTTGTGCTAATGAGATGATTGTAGATCAAGATGAACTTTGTCATCTTTGTTAATCCTAAAACATGTGTGTAATTGTTAATTACGGGGGGAAGGGGTGCTGTAAAGGTGTATTGCAGCTTACTCCAATGTTTTCATGTTTAATAAATGTTTTTTTCTGTTGTCAAAACTAGGCAGTGCTGATCCTGATCTAGGGGGGCATTTGTCAATGCACGCCTCAGTACACAGCCAAAGATTAAGCACGCTCAGACGGACAATGGCACACCATGGCAGTCAGCGATTTTTGAAGTAAGAGCACCAAGTGTTAAATGCTGTGCAGCAAACAGTGGTATCCACACACATACATGACACTTGAATAGGCATAATTGTGTGAGTACATTGACTCCAGGCATCACTTGAGTTACAGCTGAATGGTCTCAGCTGAATGGGGCAATGGTCACTGACATTGTCCTTGGCAACATCCCACCTCCAGAACCCACACTCTCCACTGTTTATAGGTTAAAACTTTGGTACTCCCTCCTTCCCTGATTCTGTACCAGGGGTTGCAATGGTTCAGGACGGCAGGTCACCATTCACCTTCTCAAGGGTAATTAGGGATGGCCAATAAATGCCGACCTAGCCAGCGACGCCCACATCCCATGAATGAATAAAACAAACAAGTAATTAAACCGGATTGAGGGCAATGTCTTTTTTTTCTGGTTGGATGGAATCTTTCTGCACAGTTGGGATCGTTTTATATTGAAAAAGTCTGCACTAATTGAACTGGTTAAAAACAGTGACATTGCATTGTGTGCATGTGAGGTGTGATTGAAGAGATTGAGTCGATTGAAGTGGGGTTGGGGCTGAGGGGGACCAGAATGAGAGCATTTCCATCTACTACCCTAAGCAAATGGTGAAATTGTGGGCACAGTCAACTTAAAAGACTGGAAATACACCTTGTTAGTAACTTCCAGTGTCTTTCAGCGCATCAGACTGGCTTATTGATATTTCAGGTGAAGTTTACTTTGAATGGGGCAAAGTGGAGTAAAATTTGACTGGGAAATATCCATGTGTCCTGTCTACAGGATGCTTTAGTGGAGTGACATTTTGGCCGGGATTTTTCGGAGCTGTGTGACGTTGTGAACTTCCGCTCCCCTCAAAAGTCAATGGACTTTTGGCTGGCCAGAGACATCCTCCACAGCGGGTCCCACCATGGCATGGGAGGAAAATCCCAGTCTATATTAATATCAGGAATGTGTCCAATAAAAATGTTCAGAAGAAGAATATTCTTTGCTTATGCTTTGACTATTTAATCCTGCCTTCATATGTCAAAAGTGGGGGAATTGTGTAATTGTTGTTCCTCAGTTTATGTCTGCCAGGAAAATAGGATAAAAGTAGTTGGATTTTACTCACCACTTAATACATCAAGCATTGTGTAAGCATTCTCCTACCTTGTATACATCATAAGACATTATAATGTCATCAAACAGACTGTAGAGATCATTGAGCATATCCACGACTTGTAGTGGTGTGCTGCTGGAGCACAGGTTTGTGAAGCCAACAATATCGGAGAAGAAGATAGTAACACATTCAAAGAATTCCGGCTCCACAGGATTTCCTTGCATGAGCTGTTCTGCAATGAACCTGTTGATAATGAGAATGACAACTATCAGTCAGGAGGCAGCTAATCTGTAATCTAAAGAAGGTCCATGAATCTTGATGAAAGCTCATTGACTCAAAATGGCGAAAGAATAATCTTCAGAGGCTGGGGTACCGTGTCTGCCTGAATTCCTGGTGTCTTGGCCACCATGTATAAAACATATGATGAATAGTGCACTTAAATAGGATTTGGGTTAAAATTCAGGGTTGACCTGTAAGTCATGAGACTACGTGGGCTTAACCTTACAGTGTGTATAAAATGTAATTGGCATGGCAAGGCTGAACAAGGCAGCACGGTAGCACATGTGGCTAGCACTGTGGCTTCACAGCGCCAGGGTCCCAGGTTCGATTCCCCGCTGGGTCACTGTCTGTGCGGAGTCTGCACATTCTCCCCGTGTATGCGTGGGTTTCCCCCGGGTGCTCCAGTTTCCTCCCACAGTCCAAAGACGTGCAGGTTAGGTGGATTGGCCATGATAAATTGCCCTTAGTGTCCAAAAAGGTTAGATGGGGTTATTGTGTTATGGGGATAGGGTGGAAGTGAGGGCTTAAGTGGGTCGGTGCAGACACGATGGGCCGAATGGCCTCCTTCTGCACTGTATGTTCTATTTAAGTTTAAAGCCCATATAGCTTTGTTGCACGGAAAAGGGCTTTAAATTTGCCTCCAATGTGTAACAACCCATCTTGTTAACAGATGTGTGAAAATCGATGGAGGGGTGTAACTGGCAGCCGGGACCTGAATCCAGGATTCCCAACATCATTCCCGAGGTTTCCAATTTCCAGCCATGCCTTTGAAGGGTGCGAGCCGGTTTGGGTCACAAGCCCTCTCTCTGTACTCCCAACCTGACTGGCTCCATTGTGAAGCTAGGTATGTCCTAGTGCTCCATATTTTTCATGGAGCTGGATCGGCATTTCAAAGAGCAATAGTTTACGGCACCTTAAGAGGTGTTGTGAAAAATAGTCTGGGTGAGGGATCCTTTTGAAAAGAAAGTTTAAAAAGATCCTCCTCATGCCCTTCCATGCCATGCCATTACCCGCCCCCTTGGCCTCTCATGCGTGCTATGCTATGGCGTTTCTATACCCATTAACTATACACTGTATGGAACCAATGAATACTCTAGTCATTATACGGTTTTTTGGCATGGAGGACATGAAGGTCCATTGGGGTGAGTAGGCGGGCATATCTTGAGAGGCAGGGCATAAGGATTAATGGGCTGTGGATGGGGGCATATTTTGGCATGAGGTGCCAATGAGGCTGGGTGAGTGGGCATGGGGTGGCATGGAGACTGTGTGGGGTGGTGAGGGGTGTGGGGAGTGAGAGCCAGAAGTTATTATTTTCCTCCAACTGGGATGAAATCCAACAGCACTAAGCCCACCTCGGCACTGAGCAGGCTCTGGCTGCCTCCAAACCCTTTCCCAGGTTGACTGGCCCAACTGCAGTTTGCAGACCTGCTTTCCTGTCGTTAACTTCAACAACAGAGCATTCCGCTGCCTACTTCGCTATTGAAATATATTGAATTGCATGGAAATGCTGTATTTGTGTAGTATCTATGAACTAAATTCATCAGAATTCTCATATGGCAGAGTGATTAGCACTGTTGCCTCACAGTGTCAGGAACCAGGGGCGAGATTCTCCGACCCCCCCCGCCAGGTCGGAGAATTGCCGGGGGCTGGCGTGAATCCCGCCCCCGCCGGTTGCCAAATTCTCCGGCACCGGATATTCGTCGGTTGGCGGGCCCCCCCCCTGCGATTCATGCCTGTCCCGCCGGCGTAGATTAAACCACCTACCTTACCGGCGGGACAAGGCGGCGCGGGCGGGCTCCGGGGTCCTGGGGGGGGCGCGGGGCGATCTGGCCCCGGGGGGTGCCCCCATGGTGGCCTGGCCCGCGATTGGGGCCCACCGATCCGCGGGCGGGCCTGTGCCGTGGGGGCACTCTTTCCCTTCCGCCTCCACCACAGTCTCCACCATGGCGGAGGCAGAAGAGACTCCCTCCAATGCGCATGCGCGGGAATGCCATCAGCGGCCGCTAACGCTCCCGCGCATGTGCCGCCAGGAGGTGTTATTTCCGCGCCAGCTGGCGAGGCACCAAAGGCCTTTTCCACCAGCTGGCGGGGTGGGAATTTGGCGCCGACCTAGCCCCTTAAGGGTGGGGCTCGGCCCCCCAAGATGCGGAGCATTCCGCACCTTTGGGGCGGCGCGATGCCCGACTGATTTGCGCCGTTTCGGGCGCCAGTCGGTGGACATCGCGCCGTTTCTGGAGAATTTCGCCCCAGGTTTCAATTCCGACCTTTGGTGACTGTACGTCCGGAGTTTGCACATTCTCCTCGTGTGCGCGTGGGTTTCCTCCGGGTGCTCCGGTTTCCTCTCGCAGTCAAAATATATGCAGGTTAGGTGGATTGGCCAGGCTAAATTGCTCCTTAGTGTCTAAATATTAGGTGCGATTACGGGTATAAGGTGGGAGAGTGGGCCTAGGTAAGGTGCTCTTTCAGAGGGTCGGTGCAGACTTGATGGGCCTCAAAAGTCAGTGGGTGCAGAGTCTTTGAACATTTTCAAAGCAGAGGTAGAAAGATTCTTGATAAGCAAGGGGATGAAAGGTTATTGCAGGTAAGCGGGACATGACAGGTAAGCACTTTCTTTCTTTTTCTTTTTATCTAGAGGGGATGGCAGGGAAGGTAGTGCAATGTTCCTCCTGCAGAATGTTTGAGGTGAGGGACGCCGTCAGTGTCCCTGCTGATTTCATCTGTGGGAATTGCACCCATCTCCAGCTCCTCAGAAACCGCGTTAGGGAACTGGAGCTGGAGCTGGATGAACTTCGGATCATTCGGGAGGTAGAGGTGGTCATAGATAGAAGCTTCAGGGATGTAGTTACTCTGAAGAATAAAGATAGATGGGTGACGGTGAGAGGGGCTGGGAGGAAGCAGTCAGTACAGGGATCCCCTGTGGTCGTTCCCCTTAGTAACAAGTATACCTCTTTGGATACTGTTGGGGCTGGGGACTTACCAGGGGTAAGCCATGGGGTGCAGCTCTCTGGCGCAGAGTCTGTCCCTGTTGCTCAGAAGGGAAAAGGGGAGAGGAGTAGAGCATTAGTCATTGGAGACTCCATAGTTAGGGGGATAGATAGGAGATGCTGTGGGAATGAGAGAGACTCGCGGTTCGTGTGTTGCCTCCCAGGTGCCAGGGTGCGTGATGTCTCGGATCGTGTTTTCGGGATCCTTAAGTGGGAGGGGGAGCAGACCCAAGTCGTGGTCCACATAGATACCAACAACATAGGTAGGAAAAGGGATAGGAATGTAAGGCAGGAATTCAGGGAGCTAGGGTGGAAACTTAGATCTAGGAAAAACAGAGTTATTATCTCTGGGTTGTTAGCCGTGCCACGTGATAGCGAGACGACTAATAGGGAAAGAGAAAAGTTGAACGCGTGGCTACAGGGATGGTGCAGGAGAGAGGGTTTCAGATTTCTGGATAATTGGGGCTCATTCTGGGGCTGGTGGGACCTCTACAAACGGGATGGTCTACACCTGGACCACAGGGGTACCAAAATCCTGGGGGCGAAATTTGCTAATGCTCTTCAGGAGGGTTTAAACTAGTTCAGCAGGGGCTTGGGAACCTGAATTGTAGCTCCAGTATACAGGAGGTTGAGAGTAGTGAGGTCATGAGTTGCAGGAGTGTACCGGCAGGCAGGAAGGTGGTTTAAAGTGTGTCTTCTTCAATGCCAGGAGCATCCAAAATAAGGTGGGTGAACTTGTGGCATGGGTTGGTACCTGGGACATCGATGTTGTGGCCATTTCGGAGACATGGGTAGAGCAGGGACAGGAATGGTTGTTGCAGGTGCCGGGGTTTAGATATTTCAGTAAGCTCAGGGAAGGTGGTAAAAGAGGGGGAGGGTTGGCATTGTTAGTCAAGGATAGTATTACAGTGGCAGAAAGGACGTTTGATGAAGACTCGTCGATTGAGGTAGTATGGGCTGAGGTTAGAAACAGGAAAGGAGAGATCACCCTGTTAGGGGTTTTCTATAGGCCTCCGAAAAGTTCCAGAGATGTAGAGGAAAGGATTGCAAAGATGATTCTGGATAGGAGCAAAAGCAACAGGGTAGTTGTTATGGGGGACTTTAACTTTCTAAATATTGACTGGAAATGCTATAGTTCGAGTACTTTAGATGGGTCCATTTTTGTCCAATGTGTGCAGGAGGGTTTCCTGACACAGTATCTAGATAGGCCAACGAGAGGCGAGGCCGTATTGGATTTGGTACTGGGTAATGAACCAGGACAGGTGTTAGATTTGGAGGTAGGTGAGCACTTTGGTGATAGTGACCACAATGCGATTATGTTTACTTTAGTGATGGAAAGGGATAGGTATATACCGCAGGGCAAGAGTTATATCTGGGGGAAAGGCAATTATGATGCGATGAGGCAAGACTTAGGATGCATCAGATGGAGAGGAAAACTGCAGGGGATGGGCACAATGGAAATGTGGAGCTTGTTCAAGGAACAGCTACTGCGTGTCCTTGATAAGTATGTACCTGTCAGGCAGGGAGGAAGTGGTCGAGCAAGGGAACCGTGGTTTACTAAGGCAGTCGAAACACTTGTCAAGAGGAAGAAGGAGGCTTATATAAAGATGAGCCATGAAGGTTCAGTAAGGGCGCTCGAGAGTTACACGTTAGCTAGGAAGGACCTAAAGAGAGAGCTACGAAGAGTCAGGAGGGGACATGAGAAGTCGGATCAAGGATAACCCTAAAGCTTTCTATAGATATGTCAGGAATAAAAGAATGACGAGGTAAGAGTAGGGCCAGTCAAGGACAGTAGTGAGAAGTTGTGCTTGGAGTCAGAGGAGATAGGCGAGGTGCTAAATGAATATTTTCCGTCAGTATTCACACAGGAAAAAGACAATGTTGTTGAGGAGAATACTGAGATTCAGGCTACTAGACTAGAAGGGCTTGTGATTCATAAGGAGGAGGTGTTAACAATTCTGGAAAGGGTGAAAATAGATAAGTCCCCTGGGCCGGATGGGATTTATCCTAGGATTCTCTGGGAAGCTAGGGAGGAGATTGCTGAGCCTATGGCTTTGATCTTTAAGTCATCTTTGCCAACAGGAATAGTGCCAGAAGACTGGAGGATAGCAAATGTTGTCCCCTTGTTCAAGAAGGGGAGTAGAGACAACCCCGGTAACTATAGACCAGTGAGCCTTACTTCTGTTGTGGGCAAAATCTTGGAAAGGTTTATAAGAGATAGGGTGTATAATCATCTGGAAAGGAATAATTTGATTAGACATAGTCAACAAGGTTTTGTGAAGGGTAGGTCGTGCCTCACAAATCCTATTGAGTTCTTTGAGAAGGTGACCAAACAGGTGGATGAGGTTAAAGCAGTTGATGTGGTGTATATGGATTTCAGTAAAGCGTTTGATAAGGTTCCCCACGGTAGGCTACTGCAGAAAATACAGAGGCATGGGATTCAGGGAGATTTAGCAGTTTGGATCAGAAATTGGCTAGCTGGAAGAAGACAAAGGGTGGTGGTTGATGGGAAGTGTTCAGACTGGAGGCCAGTTACTAGTGGTGTACCACAAGGATCTGTTTTGGGGCCACTGCTGTTTGTCATTTTTATGAATGACCTGGAGGAGGGCGTAGAAGGATGGATGAGTAAATTTGCAGATGACACTAAAGTCGGTGGAGTTGTGGACAGTGCGGAAGGATGTTACAAGTTTCAGAGGGGCATAGATAAGCTGCAGCGCTGGGCTGAGAGGTGGCAAATGGAGTTTAATGCAGAAAAGTGTGAGGTGATTCATTTCGGAAGGAATAACAGGAAGACAGAGTACTGGGCTAATGGTAAGATTCTTTGCAGTGTGGATGAGCAGAGAGATCTCGGTGTCCATGTACATAGATCCCTGAAAGTTGCCACTCAGGTTGAGAGGGTTGGTAAGAAGGCGTACGGTGTGTTAGCTTTTATTGGTAGAGGGATTGAGTTTCGGAGCCATGAGGTCATGTTGCAGCTGTACAAAACACTGGTGTGGCCGCATTTGGAGTATTGCGTGCAATTCTGGTCGCCACATTATAGGAAGGATGTGGAAGCATTGGAAAGGGTGCAGAGGAGATTTACCAGAATGTTGCCTGGTATGGAGGGAAGATCTTATGAAGAAAGACTGAGGGACTTGAGGCTGTTTTCGTTAGAGAGAAGAAGGTTAAGAGTTGACTTAATTGAGGCATACAAGATGATCAGAGGATTGGATAGGGTGGACAGCGAGAGCCTTTTTCCTCGGATGGTGATGTCTAGCACGAGGGGACATAGCTTTAAATTGAGGGGAGATAGATATAAGACAGATGTCAGAGGTAGGTTCTTTACTCCGAGAGTAGTAAGGGTGTAGCATGCCCTGCCTGCAACAGTAGTGGACTCGCCAATACTAAGGGCATTCAAATGGTCATTGGATAGACATATGGACTATAAGGGAATAGTGTAGATGGACTTTAGAGTGGTTTCACAGGTCGGCACAACATCGAGGGCCGAAGGGCCTGTACTGCGCTGTAATGTTGTATGTTGTATGTTGTATGTTGTATGTTCTATGTTACAATCAGATCAAACATGATTTAATTGAATGGCAGAGCAGGCTCAGAGTGGCCTACGCCTGCTCCTAACTCATACGTTTGTATGTTCTTTCCCTCTCTGCAGCTGAGCGGAGGTTGAATTTGTATTATTCCTTGTGTTTGAATAAAGCTCGTAGTCTTACAGTTGAAGTAGATGCTTTATTTCTATGAGTTTGTTCTCTCTCCAGCGCTTATACTATGTTACATCTGAGCTGCCTGTCTGTGTCCTGCTCACCAGCTGCCATTCCTGTGAAGACTTCCTGTTTGTCTATGTTTATATACATCTCTGGTGCTCCCTCTAGTGGTTACTTAATTGTAGTGTATTTACCTTAACCCCTTGTGTATATACAGTGATGCATATCACTACAGAATTCACTCACTCTAAGTTACATTTTTTTCTTTGTCGTTATTCTAATTATCGGATAATTCCTCGGTAAAATTGGATAATGAAATACACTTTTGCTTATAAGTATCTGAGGGGGTTGGCAATGTAAATGTTGAGAAGATATTTCTCCTCCAGGGGAGCATCTAGAACTCGAGGGCCCAGTTTAATTATCACGGGTCTTTGAGCTAATACAGCGATGAGGAGGAATTTCTTCTTTGCACAGAGAGTGCTGCTTGGCTAAACGGGAGTGCTTTTGGAGTTGGATGAAAAACAGAAAGTTGTAAGGGGTAAGTAGTAATTAAACTTAATTTCAGGGCTAATTTCAAGCTAAATGAGTTCTTTAATCTTTGAGTTGGTATCACTCATGAGAGGGACGGTGTGGGTATAGAAATCAGGAAGCAGAGAGTGATGATCGAGGGTGTTTTCTGACTGGAAGCCTGTGTGCAATGGGGTCCCACAGAGATCAGTGTTGGGGCCTGTTGTGTTATGCTTCTTCATGTAGCATAAGCTGCTTCCTTGATGTATGCTCTGACAAAGGAAGGTTCAGACTTGGAGATAGGTTTAACACATTTATTGAACAGTTAACAATTCTCCTACTTGAGTTTGACTCTCTTGCTAATCTTGCTATAGTAACTCAGTCTAACTAACCAGTCTGCTCTAAGCCATGTGGTGGGTGTGATGCTTCTGATCTGCCCCGAGCTTCTCTCAGAGTGTCACCTGTGGATAAGAGAAAGAGCATGTGTGCCCTGTCCTTTTATATGGGTTGCCCCCTTGTGGTAGTGTCACCTCTGGGTGTCTTGACTGTCCATTGTTCGTGTCCTAGTCTATGTGTTCATTAGCTGTATGTTTGCATGTCATGACATCTCCGGTGCTCCCTCTAGTGTTTACTTAGTTGTAGTGTATTTGCATTAACCCCTTCTGTATATAAAGTGATGCATATCACCACATCCCCCCTTTTTTCGTGTTACATATTTTCTGTATAGTGTTAAAGAAAATTGAACAAAATAGGTAGATAAGTGATGACACGTACAAATCATGATGACAGTGATGATTATACAATACCAAATAATATGTATATGAGTCCAAAGTTCATGAATTAATATGGTTGAGTGGCTGTCTTTTTTTGTTATTGAAGTGTCGATGTTGCTGTTGTCATTTCCTTGTGAACGCCGTCAGTGTCCCTGTGCTTAAGGAACCAAGAAGTCATCAGGAGGTGTTCAAATGGTCAAATTACTTCGTTGTCTGATTTGGCCTCTTTTTTTCTATGCTTGTGGTAGCGATGCAGTATGTCATCCGTGTTGTCTGACCTGGACTGTTTCATGTGATAGCGATATTGATGCCGTATGTCAGCAGCCTTGAAAGCTGGTTTGCTTGTTAGTAGTGGAGCAAACTTGAACCGGTGAGATTCATTGTCATGCCATGGTATGTCTATACTCTGGCCAGTGTTAGGAGCTCTGCTGTTGCAATGTCCTGCATTTGCAGAGTCGTACTATGTCGTACCAGCCGTTGTTCCATTGTTGTTGGTTTTGTCGGCTTGTTGTTGACGTTGGTACGCTTCTTGTTGTTATCTTTGTTGGTTTTATTGTTACCTTTGTTGCGCTCAATGACCACACCGAGTGGAGAATTCGAGTCCATCACAAAGTTACTTGTGTCAGTGTCCTTTGTGGCATCTGCTGTTTCATTGAGCATTTTGTCTTTGATTCCTCGGCGCTCCCCCTCTGGAGTCATGTCCGGTTCACTGGAATCATCTTTGGCTTGTCGATGCTCCCCGTCTGGAGTCTGTTTTAGTTCACATGAATCAGCTTTGGTTTCTTGACACTCCCCATCCGGAGTCATTTCAGGTTCACTTGAATCATCTGAGGTGTCACTTGAATCATCTGAGGTGTCTTGATGCTCCCCGTCCGGAGTCAAAACGTTCAGGGATACATGTTCTTGTGGAGAGGCTCGAGTGGATGAGGTTTGAATTAATGTGGTGTCACTGGAGTCATTAGTAACCTCACTTTGATCGTTGAGTGCCTCTGTACATACTAGCTGAGGTCTGTCAGTCTCGCTGAGATGTTGCACATCTTGTATGGGAATTGTGAAGCGTTTGTCACGTGTTTCACATACAGTGGGTAGACCTTCAGTGTCTTCTTGTTGGTTAGATGAGCTGGGTAGACTGTCAGAGTCTTCTTCTGGTGGCTCAAATAATCTGGGTAGACTATCATAGTCTTCTTGCTGTGTACTTGAGCGTGGCAGACTGCTGCTGGTTGCTCAGATGAGGTTGCTAGACCTTCATGGTCTTGTTCATGCAAGGACTGCTCTCTGGAGTCTTGCATTGCTTCCTATCGTGGAGTCTGTCAACGAGCTCGCTGTGGAGGCTTGTACTGCTCTCTCTGTGGTGTCCGGCATCGTTCCCTGTGTGAAGTCATGCAGTGGTCTCGCTGTGGAATTGATCTGTGCGCTCTCAACGGAGTTGTGCAATGGTCTCACTGTGGAGTCTTTCTGTGTTCTCTGTGTGGAGACGTGCAGTGGTCTCGCTGTGGAGTCCGTCATCGCTTTCTGTGCGGAGCCGGGGACTCTTCGTGGTGCGTGGCCCACTGATTTGGCGTCAGGGCGCTCTCTGTGGGCTTGTACCTCTCTCAGTCTCTTGGCATCAGGCCGCTCTCTGTGGGCTTGTACCTCTCTCTGTCTCTTGGTGTCAGGCCGCAGCAGAATCCTGTACTTCTGGGTTAGGATGTCGTCTGTGCTGGGTGGAGGATCCTCAAATCCGAAGAACTCGTCCATGTCTTTGTCGAATTCTTCACTGTACAACACATCTCGTTGCGGTTCGGATTTGGTACTGAGGTCGCCACGTCCAAAGAAGGCATCAACGTCCTGAGTCGTAGTCTTCAAGGACCAAATCATTTCTTTGGGCGGTGCTAACTGCTTGTTGCAGGAGGTTACTTTCAGCTACTGGTCGAAGTTCAGGCATTGTGCTATCATTCCAGGTGAAAGAATTGTGTTTTACAGCTTTAAAATGTGTTTTCCTTATTTTCTGGCATTTCCTCTTTAAGTGTGCGTGGTCCGGGGCCTCTGACGTCATGACGCGTGTGACGTAGAGTGTAGAAATGGATTGCGCATGGCCAGATTGTTTTTCCTGTAAGTCCTTTACTGTGCGCTCTTTGTGCAACTACGCATGCGCGGCTTCTCGCACATGCGCAAAACACCGTTTTGCCGGTACACTTCTTCTGGGGAACTGCGCATGTGCGGCTTCTTTCTCAAGATGGCTGCCAATCAAAACTGCTGTTTTCTTCTGCTGCAAGCCTACCTGTGTCTCGTGGTGAGTATAGGCGCCTCTTTTAACGATCTCTCTTGTGTTTTCCTCGCAGTATTTTTCAAACTTGTCCAGGACTGCCTGGACGGCTCTCTTGTCTTGCCCTTAGGAGAACTTGAAGGTCTTGATGATTCCTGCTGCACTTTCACCCGCAATGGTGAGCAGAAACTCTATCTTCTCTGCATCCGCCATGCCATCTAGGTCGGACGCTACCAGGTGGATCTCAAATATCTGTTTGAATGCACGCCAGTTGCCACTGAGATTGCCATGTTACCTGAGCTGCTGAGGAACTGGAATCTCGAACATCTTGCCTGGGTGCTGTTGCTGGTAGTCACGGATCTTGAGTTGAACTACATAGATTCAACAGGACACTACTGGTACCATGTTGTGTTATGCTTCTTCATGTAGCATAAGCTGCTTCCTTGATGTATGCTCTGACAAAGGAAGGTTCAGACTTGGAGATAGGTTTAACACATTTATTGAACAGTTAACAATTCTCCTACTGGAGTTCGACTCTCCTGCTAATCTTGCTATAGCAACTCAGTCTAACTGATCAGTCTGCTCTAAGCCATGTGGTGGGTGTGATGCTTGCCATCTGCCCCTGTGCCTTTATCTGAGTGTCGCCTGTGGAAAAGAGAAAGAGCATGTTTGCCCTGTCCTTTTATATGGGTTGCCCCCTTGTGGTAGTGTCACCTCTGGGTGTCTTGACTGTCCATTGGTTGTGTCCTATTCTATGTGTTCACTAGCTGTATGTCTGCATGCCATGACATCTCCAGCGCTCCCTCTAGTGTTTACTTAGTTGTAGTGTATTTGCATTAACCCCTTGTGTATTTACAGTGATGCATATCACCACAGGGCCCATGCTGTTTGTTGTTTATATAAATGATTTCGATATGAATGTAGGAGGGTTGATCAGTAAGTTTGCGGATGATATGAAAATTGGTGGGGTGATAAATAGTGAGGTGGATAGCCTCAGATTACAGGAGGATACAGACAGGCTGGCCAGATAGGCTGATCAGTGGCAACAGGATTTCAATCCAAGTAAGTGTGAGGTGATGACTTGGGCAGGCCAAACAAGGCAAACAGCAGGACCCTGGGAAGCACCAAGGATCATAGGGGCCTTGGTGTGCATATAGCAAGGCCCCTATGATTCTCGGTGCTTCCCAGGGTCCTGGTCCCTTCAGGTTCAGAGCAGCTAGGTACAGTGGTTAAGAAGGCATATGGTGTTCTTGCCTTTATTAGCTGAGGCACAGAGTTGAAGAGCAGGGATGAAAGAGAAAATGCTGTAAACTCTCAGCAGGTCTGGCAGCATCTGTAGGGAGAGAAAAGAGCTCACGCTTCGAATCCGATGACTCTTTGTCAAAGAAACTCAATTGTATTGAACTGTATTAAACACTGGTTACGACACAGTTAGAGTATTGTGTGCATTTCTGGAATACACATTATAGGAGGGATGTGATAGCACTGGAAAGGGTGCGGAGGAGATCTACCAGGATGTTGCCTGGGCTGGAGAGTTTTAGCTGGGAAAAGAGATTGGATAGACTGTTTTTTTTTCTTCCTTGGAGCAGAGGAGACATGGGGGACATGATTAAGATGTATAAAATTATGACGGGCATAGACAGAGGGGAGAGGAATAAACCTTTCCCCTCGGTGGAGGGATTCATGATCAGGGGGCATAGATTTAAGGTAAGGGGCAGCAGGTTTAGAGAGGTGGTGAGGAAAACCTTTTTCACCAAGATGGTGGTGGGAGTCTGGAATTCACTGCCTGAAGGGATGGTGGGGGCAGAGACCATCAGAACATTTAAGAAGTATTTAGATGTGCACACAAGGCCAAGTGCTGGAAAATGGGATTAGGATAGGTAGGTGGTTATTTTTGACCGGCGCAGTGATGATGGGCCGAAAAGCCTTTTCTGTGCTGTAGACCTCTATTACTATGAGAGGGTCGTTAATCTTTGGAATTCTCTTCTACAGAGATCGGTGGAGGCTGGGGTATTGAACCAAGATCTTATTGAATGGTGGAGCAGACTAGATGGGCCAAATCTACTGCTGCTCCCATTCTTACGATCTTATTTCCCTGTAAGATATTGGTGCTCCTGCAATTCAAGTCTCTCGCCCGGCCCTGATGTCAATCCCTCCTCCCATTGTTGTTGGTCATTGCTTCAGTTGCTTGGACATCAAATTCTGGAATTCCCTCTCAGAACCTCTCTGCCACTCAACCTTTCTGTCCTACTTTAAAACGCTCCTTAGATCCTACCTGTTTGATTCCACTTGCAAGTCTCTTCCTGCACCTAGTGGGTGCAATAACGCAGACCTCCCGGAACTGGTCGCTAGTCTGTCACCAGAGGCCTATAGTTTGAGGGGTGCCACTCCACACCAAACATGGCTGACCAGGAATCTCTCTCCATTTTACCACCAGCCATTGGTGGCTTTGGAAGGATTTGCAGGTTGGCACACAGTCATAACCCCCTCAGGGGTCAGAATCTACATTGTAATAGAACATAGAACAATACAGCGCAGTACAGGCCCTTCGGCCCACGATGTTGCACCGAAACAAAAGCCATCTAACCTACACTATGCCATTATCATCCATATGTTTATCCAATAAACTTTTAAATGCCCTCAATGTTGGCGAGTTCACTACTGTAGCAGGTAGGGCATTCCACGGCCTCACTACTCTTTGCGTAAAGAACCTACCTCTGACCTCTGTCCTATATCTATTACCCCTCAGTTTAAAGTTATGTCCCCTCGTGCCAGCCATATCCATCCGCGGGAGAAGGCTCTCACTGTCCACCCTATCCAACCCCCTGATCATTTTGTATGCCTCTATTAAGTCTCCTCTTAACCTTCTTCTCTCCAACGAAAACAACCTCAAGTCCATCAGCCTATCCTCATAAGATTTTCCCTCCATACCAGGCAACATCCTGGTAAATCTCCTCTGCACCCGCTCCAAAGCCTCCACGTCCTTCCTATAATGCGGTGACCAGAACTGTACGCAATACTCCAAATGCGGCCGTACCAGAGTACTGTACAGCTGCAACATGACCTCCCGACTCCGGAACTCAATCCCTCTACCAATAAAGGCCAACACTCCATAGGCCTTCTTCACAACCCTATCAACCTGGATGGCAACTTTCAGGGATCTATGTACATGGACACCTAGATCCCTCTGCTCATCCACACTTTCAAGAACTTTACCATTAGCCAAATATTCCACATTCCTGTTATTCCTTCCAAAGTGAATCACCTCACACTTCTCTACATTAAACTCCATTTGCCACCTCTCATCCCAGCTCTGCGGCTTATCTATATCCCTCTGTAACCTGCTACATCCTTCCACACTATCGACAACACCACCGACTTTAGTATCGTCTGCAAATTTACTCACCCACCGTTCTGCGCCTTCCTCTAGGTCATTGATAAAAATGACAAACAGCAATGGCCCCAGAACAGATCCTTGTGGTACTCCACTTGTGACTGTACTTCATTCTGAACATTTCCCATCAACCACCACCCTCTGTCTTCTTTCAGCTAGCCAATTTCTGATCCACATCTCTAAATCACCCTCAATCCCCAGCCTCCGTATTTTTTGCAATAGCCTACCGTGGGGAACCTTATCAAACGCTTTGCTAAAATCCATATACACCACATCAACTGCTCTACCCTCGTCTACCTGTTCAGTCACCTTCTCAAAGAACTCAATAAGGTTTGTGAGGCATGACCTACCCTTCACAAAGCCATGCTGACTATCCTTGATCATATTATTCCTATCTAGATGATTATAAATCTTGTCTTTTATAATCCCCTCCAAGACTTTACCCACTACAGACGTGAGGCTCACCGGTCTATAGTTGCCGGGGTTGTCTCTGCTCCCCTTTTTGAACAAAGGAACCACATTTGCTGTCCTCCAGTCCTCTGGCACTATTCCTGTAGCCAATGATGACATAAAAATCAAAGCCAAAGGTCCAGCAATCTCGTCCCTGGCCTCCCAGAGAATCCTAGGATAAATCCCATCAGGTCCCGGGGACTTATCTATTTTCAGCCTGTCCAGAATTGCCAACACCTCTTCCCTACGTACCTCAATGCCATCTATTCTATTAGCCTGGGGCTCAGCATTCTCCTCCACAACATTATCTTTTTCCTGAGTGAATACTGACGAAAAATATTCATTTAGTATCTCGCCTATCCCTTCAGACTCCACACACAATTTCCCATCCCTGTCCTTGACTGGTCCTACTCTTTCCCTAGTCATTCGCTTATTCCTGACATACCTATAGAAAGCTTTTGGGTTTTCCTTGATCCTTCCTGCCAAATACTTCTCATGTCCCCTCCTTGCTCGTCTTAGCTCTCTCTTTAGATCCTTCCTCGCTACCTTGTAACTATCCATCGCCCCAACCGAAACTTCACACTTCATCTTCACATAGGCCTCCTTCTTCCTCTTAACAAGAGATTCCACTTCTTTGGTAAACCACGGTTCCCTCGCTCGACGCCTTCCTCCCTGTCTGACCGGTACATACTTATCAAGAACACGCAGTAGCTGATCCTTGAACAAGCCCCACCTATCCAGTGTGCCCAACACTTGCAGCCTACTTCTCCACCTTATCCCCCCCAAGTCACGTCTAATGGCATCATAATTGCCCTTCCCCCAGCTATAACTCTTGCCCTGCGGTGTATACTTATCCCTTTCCATCATTAACGTAAACGTCACCGAATTGTGGTCACTGTCCCCAAAGTGCTCTCCTACCTCCAAATCCAACACCTGGCCTGGTTCATTACCCAAAACCAAATCCAACGTGGCCTCGCCTCTTGTTGGCCTGTCAACATATTGTTTCAGGAAACCCTCCTGCACACACTGTACAAAAAACGACCCATCTATTGTACTCGAACTATACCTTTTCCAGTCAATATTTGGAAAGTTAAAGTCTCCCATAATAACTACCCTGTTACTTTCGCTCATATCCAGAATCATCTTCGCCATCCTTTCCTCTACATCCCTAGAACTATTAGGAGGCCTATAAAAAACTCCCAACAGGGTGACCTCTCCTTTCCTGTTTCTAACTTCAGCCCATACTACCTCGGAAGAAGAGTCCCCATCTAGCATCCTCTCCGCCACCGTAATACTGCTCTTGACTAGCAGCGCCACACCTCCCCCTCTTTTGCCTCCTTCTCTGAGCTTACTAAAACACCTAAACCCCGGAACCTGCAACATCCATTCCTGTCCCTGCTCTATCCATGTCTCCGAAATGGCCACAACATCGAAGTCCCAGGTACCAACCCATGCTGCCAGTTCCCCTACCTTGTTTCGTATACTCCTGGCATTGAAGTAGACACACTTCAAACCACCTACCTGAACACTGGCCCCCTCCTGCGACGTCAAATCTGTGCTCCTGACCTCTATACTCTCATTCTCCCTTACCCTAAAACTACAATCCAGGTTCCCATGCCACTGCTGCATTAGTTTAAACCCCCCCAAAGAGCACTAACAAATCTCCCCCCCAGGATATTTGTGCCCCTCAGGTTCAGATGTAGACCATCCTGTCTGTAGAGGTCCCACCTTCCCCAGAAAGAGCCCCAGTTATCCAGAAATCTGAATCCCTCCCGCCTGCACCATCCCTGTAGCCACGTGTTTAAATGCTCTCTCTCCCTATTCCTCATCTCACTATCACGTGGCACGGGCAACAACCCAGAGATAACAACTCTGTTTGTTCTAGTTCTGAGCTTCCATCCTAGCTCCCTGAAAGCCTGCCTGACATCCTTGTCCCCTTTCCTACCTATGTCGTTAGTGCCAATGTGGACCACGACTTGGGGCTGCTCCCCCTCCCCCCTAAGGACCCGGAAAACACGATCCGAGACATCACGTACCCTTGCACCTGGGAGGCAACATACCAAACGTGAGTCTCTCACGCTCCCACAAAATCTCCTATCTGTGCCCCTGACTATAGAGTCCCCAATTACTAATGCTCTGCTCCTCTCCCCCTTCCCTTCTGAGCAACAGGGACCGACTCCGTGCCAGAGGCCCGTACCCCATGGCTTACCCCTGGTAAGTCGTCCCCCCCACAAGTATCCAAAGCGGTATACTTGTTTCTCAGGGGAACGACCGCAGGGGATCCCTGCACTGACTGTTTTTCCCCAGTCCCTCTTACAGTTACCCACCTATCTCCAATCTTTGGTGTAACTAATTCCCTGAAGCTGCTATCTATGACCCCTTCTGCCTCCCGAATGATCCAAAGTTCTTCCAACTCCAGCTCCAGTTCCCTAACTCGGTCTTGGAGGAGCTGGAGATGGCAGCACTTCCTGCAGGTAAAATCACCAGGGACACTAACTGCATCCCTCACCTCAAACATCCTGCAGGAGGAACATTGCACTCCCTTCCCTGCCATTCCTCTAACTTTCTACCAAGATCTGGCTAACAACTAAATTAAATTTTTATAAAAAATAATAATAATATAATAAAATATGGTACTTACCTCAGACCAATGGGTTTTATTATTAGGTTAGAGGAGGAGGGCGGGTGGGAGACACTACACGTGTAGTGTCTCGGGTTTCCTCTCCACCAGAATTTATTGGTGAGGGTCTTCCCAGACGTCCGTGGGTCGACTTCCTGTTCCCGCCTAAAAAACTAATTTAAAAAAAAGAAAAATTCTCAGCTCCTGCTGAAATTGACTAACCAGCCAGCTCCACTCCCACCGAAATCGACTGGCCTGCCCCTGCAAAGACAAGTGCTTTTAAAGGACAGACTTACCTCCCAGCAACCACTTCCGCAATGCTCCCGCTGAAACTGACTCACCAGCTGTTCTCACGCCGAAATCGACTGGCCTGCCCCTGCAAAGCCAAGTGCTTTTAAAGGTTGACTTACCTCCCAGCAGCCACTTCCGCAATGCTCCAGCTGAAACTGACTCACCAGCTGTTCTCACGCCGAAATCGACTGGCCTGCCCCTGCAAAGACAAGTGCTTTTAAAGGACAGACTTACCTCCCAGCAACCACTTCCGCAATGCTCCCGCTGAAACTGACTCACCAGCTGTTCTCACGCCGAAATCGACGTAATAATAATCTTTATTGTCTTAAGTAGGCTTACATTAACACTGCAATGAAGTTACTGTGAAAAGCCCCTAATCGCCACATTCCGGCACCTGTTCGGGTACACAGAGGGAGAATTCAGAATGTCCAAATGACCTAACAGCACGTCTTTCGGGACTTGTGGGAGATTCCCCTCCTACATTGTATTAGATTCCCCTCCTACAGCTTGCAATATGAACTCCTCAGGTGATTAGGAGGTGGGGCTTCCTCCAAATTGGCAGAATCCCCACAGGAAGGGTGGCACGGTTGCACAGTGGTTAGCACTGATGCTTCTCAGCACCAGGGTTCCAGGTTTGATTCCTGTCTTGGGTCACTGTCTGTGCGGAGTATGCACGTTCTCCCCGTGTCTGCGTGAGTTTCCTCCGGGTGCTCTGGTTTCCTCCCACACATCTGGGAGCAGTCTGGGAGAGAACATTGAGAGAAATGGAGTAGAGTTCTTATATTGTGGAGTATTAGAATAAACCTTGTTGTATCCTGTTTATCTGGCTACGTGTAGAGTCCTTGCCTTTGGTCACAACACACACTCAACCTGTTGACTGTGTTCTGAACACATCTTCCTTGGCCACCAAATCCTAGGGTGGGACTTGAACTTGGACCTTCTAGGTCAGAGGCAGGAACGCTGCCCACTCCGCCACAAGACCTCCTCCTCTTTGACCAAGCCTTGCCCTAACAAGCTTTGCCGCCTGTCCTTATGCTGCTCAGTGTTAAGCTTTGTTTGGTGACTCTCCAGCGAAGCATCTTGGGATGTTTGACTATATTAAAAGGTGCGATAATAATATAAGTTTTTATTCTTTTGTCTGAGGTTCTAGATGCTGTTTCTCTTGCTATCAGCTTGCACTATCAGCAACTTGCCATGCATTAAAAACTTAAAACCTTAACTGGGGTAAGGTAGGTCTAACTAATTGCAAGCATCTACAGATACCCTACTGCACCAAAACCTGGCTCATTATGTCATGATTCAGTCTGAATTTGTTAAATATGAATGAAATGAAAATCGCTTATTGTCACAAGTAGGCTTCAAATGAAGTTACTGTGAAAAGCCCCTAGTCGCCACATTCCGGCACCTGTTCGGGGAGGCTGTTACGGGAATTGAACCATGCTGCTGGCCTGCCTTGGTCTGCTTTCAAAGCCAGCAATTTAGCCCTGTGCTAAACAGCCCTGTCCGTAAAAGTGAATGTTCTATCTGATCCAGAAAGACCCAGAATTTGTGATTGTTCAGAATCTTCTTGTATAATCATCATTGTTCTATTTTTTTTTAAATTTAGAGCACCCAATTCATTTTTTCCAACTAAAGGGCAATTTAGCGTGGCCAATCCACCTAGCCTGCACATCTTTCGGTTGTGGGGACGAAACCCACACAAACATGGGGAGAATGTGCAAACTCCACACGGACAGTGACCCAGAGCCGGGATTGAGCCTAGGACCTCGGCGATCATTGTTCTATTTACTATTAGAATCGTGTTTTAAAGTACTGCAGATAAGAATAGTATTTTGTGAGGATAACACTTCTTCACAGAGCTGCTCAATGTCAAAACTCCAAGAAACAATACCTTGGCAGCAAGTTGGACAGGAGCTTATCTGTCTTCCCCTTCTCCACCATGAGTTGGTTTGTTCTTTCTTGAACGACTTCTTCGAGATGAGTAGCATATTTTTCCAGTTTATCTACCATGTTGTCGAGAATGCTCACTTCACTATAAAAATAAAAGATAACTGCTTCACTATTAAAACAGCACTGATATAATGTGCTCGCCTCCATAGTTCATTTTTGCCCCTCACAGGAACTGGAATCCAACCAGTACTGAAGGGATGGCCGTTCAAACACATGCACAAACGTTGAACATCCATTGGTTGAGAGGCTTTCATCAAACTGCAAACCAGCAAAACAACTGAAGGATGCAATCGAGACCTCAGTCTGTTAGCCACTGGCAATTGAACACTCAAAATTCAGTAAAACAAACACAACAAAATACTCAAGTTGCTGCAAAACAGAAGTAGAAAATTCGGGGAACACTAAGAAAGTCAGGCTGCATCCCTGGAGAGAGGATGGCTCTGATGAAGGAGCTTACAGTGTCTGCCAGTACATTTGATGCCTTCCACAGTGGCTACTATAATGACTGGAGAATGTACTTGACATTCGTTATAACATTATTTGCTTGATAGGTAAGCTTAAAAGGGGGCCACTCTTGCTTTATAATTTTGGGACAAACCAGTCTCTCCTTGTTGGTGTATTTAGGAAACACATCCACGGGTAGAGAGGGGGCCAAAGGTGTATTGTACTGACAATAGCATTGTGCATTTTGTCCACTTGAGGCTACCATACACACATGTACCAGCAGAGGGAGTCTGCTATGAAGAGAAACTGGAGGAACCACATTTAGCAGCTTGTGTGGTTCTAATTCTAAATGTCTCTGGTGAAAAATGTTGCTGTTTCTGTCCCAAAAATGTCCCAAATTGCCTTTCATTTGAAAGTGCCACATATTTACTGGATGTATCATTAACTTCCAGTTATGGTTTAAACAATATGTTGCTTATGCAGTTCTCTCATAACATAACCGCGCCAACAATATATCCTTAATTAGACGTTTAACAGCAACAGATCCGAAAAGGAGAACCCCAACTGTAAATGCAAAGCTTTTTTTGCAACAGGGTTATTGAGAACTCTTTCCCAATTGTCATGAGATGTTAATTCCTAAGAAAAGCAAAAAGCCTATCAGTGTCAGACTTTTCAAACTCACCCTTCTGGGCTTGCCCTTCGCAATGCTTGTTTGATTGAACGAAAGTTTGGTCTCCTATCTGCACATTCATCCCAGCAGGCTTGCAGCAGAGTGAAGATCTGGTCATTGCACTTTTCAGCTGCCAGCGTAGGTCTCAGTTGTGTCTCCGGGTTTATGATTCTATTGATAATTTCTAAATAAAATAAAATGGGTAATGAAAAAATATTGTAGCAACTCCAGATAGCTTTTTAGACACCAAAATATGTTTCATTGATAAATTCCTTGAGTTATTCTGAGCACCAATTGCTGTTGAACCGGATCAGTGGATTCGACATTTCTAATCTTCTCTAGCAGGAAGGAACATAGGAACAGAAATAGGCCATTCAGCCCCTCGAGCCTGTAACGCTATTTAATAATCTCTATCTCAACTTCCTTTACCCACCATGTGCCGCATAAGAGACTGATCCAGAAGGCGAGATCGGAGGGGATTGGGGTAGAGTACTAGATTTTATTAAGGATTGGCTAACTGATAGAAAGCAGAGGGTCGGGATAAATGGGTCCTTCTCTGGCTGGGGAACTGCAACTAGCGGGAAGCCACAGAGGTCAGTCCTCAGACCTCAACTGTTTACAATCTATATAAATGATCTGCAAGCAGGGACAGAGTGTAACATAACAAAATGTGCGGATGATACAAAAATAGGCGGAAAAGCAGGCAGTGAAGAGGAGATAAAGATTTTACAGACGGGACATAAATAGGCGAGGAGACTGGGCCAAAATTTGGCAGATACAGTTTAATGTGGATAAATGTCAGCTTATCCATTTTTGCTGAAAAAATAGAAAAGCAAATTATTATCTAAATGGAAAACAGATTCAAAATATGTCTGAGCAGAGAGTGTCTTTGTTCATGAATCACAGAAAGTCAGTATGCAGGTACAGCATGTAATTAAAAAGGCAAATAGAATGTTAGCGTTTATTGCAAAAGGACTGGAGTATAAAAGTAGAGAAGTGTTGTTGCAATTGTATAGGGTGTTGGTGAGACTGCACCTTGAGTATCATGCCTAGTTTTTGTCTCCTTACTTGAGGAAGGATGTGGTGGCATTGGAGGCAGTTCAGAGGAGGATTATTAGTTGATTAGATTGTGATAGATCATATTTTGATGAGTTAGATTGTCAAAACATGAATTTACAAATAAATTGGAAAAATATCATAGTACCTGTGTACAAATTACACATCAGGCGTTATTCTCCGACCCCCCGCCAGGTCGGAGAATCGCCGGGGGCTGGCGTGAATCCCGCCCCCGCCGGTTGCCGAAGTCTCCGGCACCGGATATTCAGCGGGGGCGGGAATCGCGCCGCGCTGGTTGGCGGGCCTTCCCGCTGGATTCTCCGGCCCGGATGGGCCGAAGTCCTGCCGATAAATTGCCTGTCGTGCCGGCGTGGATTAAACCACCTTTTGAACGGCGGGACAAGGCGGCGTGGGCGGGCTCCGGGGTCCTGGGGGGGGAGCGGGGCGATCTGGCCCCAGGGGGTGCCCCCGCGGTGGCCTGGCCCGCGATCGGGGCCCACCGATCCGCGGGCGGGCCTGTGCCGTGGGGGCACTCTTTCCCTTCCGCCTCCGCCACGGTCTCCACCATGGCAGAGGCGGAAGAGACTCCCTCCACTACGCAGGCGTGGGAAACTGTCAGCGGCCGCTGACGCTCCCGCGCATGCGCCGCCCGGAGATGTCATTTCCGCGCCAGCTGGCGGGGCAACAAAGGCCGTTTCTGCCAGCTGGCGGGGCAGAAATTCCTCCGGCGCCGGCCTAGCCCCTCAATGTTGGGGCTCGGCCCCCAAAGATGCGGAGCATTCCGCACCTTTGGGGCGGCGCGATGCCCGTCTGATTGGCGCCGTTTTGGGCGCCAGTCGGCGGACATCGCGCCGCTTCAGGAGAATTTCGCCCCTGATTTAATTCATTGAACATAAACAACAGACCAAAACATTCAAGCCATTCAGGAAACCCTGCAGAGTTGAGGCTGGATATTTCCACCATTCATGGCGGCAGCATCTTCTGGTACACATCCACCGCGGACTTCCTGGCGGCGAGGAATATATTTAATGGGAAATCCTGTTGACAATGGCAGGACCAGAATATTCCGTTTCCAGTCAATGGAAGGCTGCCTCCATGTAACACGTGATGGGTTGCGCAGAAAATCCCACCTGACATTTGCGTAGTGACACGGTGGTTAGCACTGTTGCCTCACAGAGCCAGGGGTCAAGGGTTTGATTCCGGTGACTGTGGTGACTGTGTATGGCGTTTGTACGTTCTCCCCGTCTCTGCGTGGGTTTCCTCACGCAGTCAAAAGATGTGCAGGTTAGGTTGGTTGACTATGCTAAATTGCCCCGGAGTGTCCAAAGATGTGCAGGTTAGGTTGGATTATGGGAGGAAGGGAAGGGGTGTGGTCAGAGGTAGAGAGCTCTCTCAGAGGGTTGGTGCAGACTTGATGGGCCATATGGTCTCCTTCTGAACTGTAGAGATTCTATGGACTCTATATTTACCTTTATAGACAGTTCTGCAGCAAAACACATCAGTACTGTAAATATTTCAAACCTGTACTTGTCTTTTCCTCTCTTACCTATTTCACTGCCCCAAAAAATTACATTAAAAAGTATTAATCTGTCCGTCTTAATTCTTAAATTTCTACATTTTCTGTTCAAAACCTGAAAGCATTCGTTCCCCAGCATAGGCAGACCATGTCCCCAAACTTCTACAGAAGTTGTGCCATTAATCTCCACTAGAGGATACAAAAAAGCAATGTCAACTTCATAGTTTTATTTCCCGTCCCCCAGGTCAGCATTATGTGGACACACAGACACAAGCTGAACCATTGCCCTGCTGCTCTCTGTTGGATAGCTACTCGGATCAGGGGCGGGATTCTCCCAGCCCTGGGCCGGGCCAGAGAATCCCCGCGGACGGGCTACGCCGCCCCGACGCTGGCATGCGATTCTCCACAGAGCGGAGAACCGGCGCCGTTGGCGTGGCACCGGTCGCAGGGCGCTCTACGTGACCGGCCCGCCGATTCTCCGGCCCGGATGGGCCGAGCGGCCGTAAGAAAAGAGCCGAGTCCCAACGGTGCCGTTCTAACCTGCTCTGGGCCGGCAGGACCTCGGCATGGATGGGTCGGGTGGCAGCCTGTGGGGGGGGGGAACCGACCCCGGGGGCGGCCTCCGATGTGGCCTGGTCTGCGATCGGGGCCCTCCGATCGGCGGGCCGGCCTCTCTAGCTGGGGGCCTCCTCTCCTACGCGCCGGCCCCTGTAGTCCTGCGCCATGTTGCGTCGGGGCCGGTGCGTTGAAGGAGGCCACTGTGCATGCACGCGTTGGCGCCGGCGTCACTTCGCATGTCCGCGTTGGCATCGGTGCAACTGTGCATGTGCGGATCCTGCGGCGCACAGTTCACGCTGGGATCGGCAGCTGCAGCAGTGCGAACCGCTCCAGCGGCGGGTTTCTGGCCCCCTGTAGGGACCAGAGTTAGTCCTGGGAGTGCACACTCTGCCGCGGGATTGGACAATCCCACCCCAGATGTTTTAGAGAAATTTTAATAAACAATATTGCAATTTCTTTTGTGGTACGCTGGTGAATTTATATTTTCTAAACAACACAGGACTGCTGGTTTGCATCCACTGCTTCCAGTTACAAGCATAGGAATTAGGAGCAGGAGTGGGCCCCCGGCCCTTCAATCCTGCTCCACCATTTAATGAGATCACGACAGTTCTGATTGAAATGTCCCCACCTACCCCGATAACCTTTCGCCCCTTGCTTATCAAGAATCTATCGAGTTCTGCCTTAAAAAGATTCAAAGACTCTAGGCGGGATTCTCTGAAATGGAGGCAGAGTGTTCGCGCCATCGTGAACGCCGTCGAGGTTCACGACGGCGCAAAACGGCCCCTATCCCAACCGATTCAGGGCCTGATAATGGGCTAGGAGCGGTGCCGCGTCATTCATGCTTGCCAGGCCTTGGCGCCGCGAGAAGGTAGCGCCGCATACATGACGCGGCCGGCGCCGCATAACTGGCGTCACCCGCGCATGCGTGGGTTTGGCCGGCGCCAATCCGCGCATGCGTGGTTGCCGTCCTCTCCGAGACCGCCCCGCAAGAAGGTGTCTGACGGATCTTGCGGGGCTGCGGAAGAAAGGAGGTCCTCCTTCAGAGAGGCCGGCCCGACGATCGGTGGGCACTGATCGCGGGCCAGACCCCATTTGAGGCTCCCCCGGGCAGGATCCCAGGCAGGATCCCCCCTCCTCCCCCGCAGGCCGCCCCCCCCAGCGTTCTCGCGCTGTTCCCGCCGGCAGCGACCAGGTGTGGACGGCGCCAGGGGGAACCCGCCGTTTTGGACAGGCCGCTCAGCCCATCCGGCACTGAGAATCGCGGGGGTACCGGTGAATCGCCATTTTGGCTGTCTCGGGCGATTCACTGGACCACGACGCGCAAAACGTGATTGTGCCGATCTGGCCGCTTCCGTGAATCGCGGGCGGGCGTCGGCCCGGCGTGGCGGGAACATTTGGCGACCCAGGCGATTCTCCAAATCGGCGCGGGAGCGGAGAATCACGCCCTCTGTTCCTCCCCCTTTTGGGAAGATTTACGACTCTCTGAGAAAAAAAGATCTCCTAAACTCTTCCTAAATGGACAACCCCTTATTTCAAAACATTGGTCCCTCATTCTAGATTCTCCCGCAGTGGAAACATCCCCTCCACCTCCACTCTGTCAAGACCGCTCAGGATCTTGGGCGGGATTCTCCGGGAATTAGCGGGGCGGTCATAAACGGCGCAGTGGAGTGGCGGGAACAACTCTGGTGTCGGGCAGCCCCAAAGGTGCCGAATCCTCCGCACCTGCAGGGGCTCGGCTGGCGGCGGAGTGGTTTGCGCCTTGCCGGCCGGTGTGGAAGGCCTTTGGCGCCGCGCCAGCTGGGACCGAAGGGATTCCGCCGGCCAGCGCGGGACTGCGCATGCGCGGGAGCGTCAGCGGCTGCTGACATCATCCCCGCGCATGCGCATGGGGGGGTTCACCTTCGCGCCGGCCATCGCGGAGGCTTACACGGCCGGCGCGGAGCAATAGAGTGCCCCCATGGCACAGGTCCGCTCGCGGATCTGTGGGCCCCGATCGCGGGCCAGGCAACCGTGGGGGCACCCCCCGGGGCCAGATCGCCCCCCCCCCCGAGGACCCCGGAGCCTGCGCCGCCAGGTCCCACCGGTAAGGGACCTACTCCACTTTATGCCGGCGGGACCTGCATAGAACGGGCGGGACTTCGGCCCATCGCGGGCCGGAGAATCGCTGGGGGGAGCCCGCCGACCAGCGCTGCGCGATTCCCGCCCCCACCAAATCTCCGCCGCCGGAGAATCCGGCAGCTGGCGGGGGCGGGATTCACGTCGTCCCCCGGTGATTCGCCGACCCGGCCGGGGGAGGGGGGGGGCGGAGAATCCCGCCCCTTATGTTTCAATAAAGTCACCTCTTACTGTTCTAAACTCCAGTGGATACAAGTCTAGCCTGTGCAACCTTTCCTCATAAAACAACCAGTCCATTCCTGGTATTAGGTTTGTAAACCTTCTCTGAACTCCAAACGCACTTACGCCTTTTCTTAAACAGGGAAGCCAATAGTGTATACAGTAATCCAAATGTGGTCTCACTAATGCCCTGTGCAATTGAAAATTCACCTTCCGACTTTTAAATTCAGTTCCCTTGCAATAAATGATGACATTCTATTACCCTTCCTAATTATTTTCTGTACCTGCATACCAGCCTTTCGTGATTAGTGTGTTAGGATCCCTAGATCCCTTTACAACTCAGAGCTCTCGTATTCTCTCACCATTTAGTTTTTATTCTTCCTTACCTTCCGGGTGCTGAGACAGGTGGACGTGTGAGGAACACCTCTACTCAGGCAGAGGATAAATACAGCGCGTGGCTCGTGGCCTTCACTCACCTTCCGTGAACATAGACAGCCATACCTGCGAGGGACACCTCTCAGAGGACAGAGGATAAATGCAGCACAAGGTTCGTGACCTTCACTTACCTCCCGGGAGTGGAGACAGCCGGCCCTGTGAGGGACACCTCTTCTGGGCCAGAGGACTGAGTTTGTAAAACAATCCAGGACCGACATCAGGGGAAAATGGTAAGTTCATTGGCTGATAAGTAACTGCCAATTTGCATTAACTATTCTAAATTGCTTTCAGATTAAAGGTGCAAAGGAGAGATATTTTGCATATTAATAAAACTAAAAAGCAGTTGGAAATTTAAAAGAAGACAAATTCAAAACTAACTAAATAAAATAGAGATGTTGGGCCAGGCGCTGTGTTGTACCTGCATCATGTGGGAGCTGGTGGACCCCATTGTGGTTCCCAGTGAACACACCTGTAGCAAGTTTTGGTTGCTTGAGGAACTTTGGCTCAGAGTTGGTGAGCTAGAGTCTGAGCTTCAAGGCGGCACATCAGGGAAGGGGAGACTTACCTGGACGCTGTGTTTCACGAGGCAGTCACACCCCTTAGATCAGTCATTTTCAAAGTTGGGTTCGCAAGCTGCGGGTGGGTGTCGGCAGGGTCGCGGAGCCATCCATTGCTGCACTCCCGATCGCTGGAATTCACGCGCAACGGCCGCCGCAGCCGCCTTTTAAAAATGTCGACTGCAACCGGATTTAAAAATGACGGCTGTGAGCGGCTTTCAGAATGCGGGCACGCTGCGATGAAATAGCTGAATTCCAGAGGTGAGAGTGAAGCTTCTTGATATCCAGGAAGTACTTGATGGAGTGTGGCATCAAGGAGCCCTAGCAAAACTGGAGTCAATGGGAAACAGAGGGAAAATGTGGCGCTGGTTGGATTCTAACCTAACACAAAGAAAGATGGTTGTGATGGTTGGAGGTCAATCACCTCAGCTCCAGGACATCACAGCAGCAGTTCCCCGGGGTAGTGTCCTAGGCCCAAACATCTTAAGCTGCTTCATCATTGACCTTCCTTCCAACATAAGGTCAAAAGTGAGGATGTTTGATGATGATTACTGTACAGCACCATTCACAACTCCTCACATATTGAAACAGTCAATGCCCAAATGCAACAAGTCTTCAACAATACCCAGGCTTGGGCTGACAGGTGGCAAATAACATTCATACCAAACAAGTGCCAGGCAATGACTATCTCCAACAACAGGGAATCTAACCATACCATATAAACACTCCCCAAATTATCTTAGCCATAGCTTCAGAATTACCATATAAATACTCGGATCATGGGCTCTTCCCAATCCATTTAATCACCTGTAGAAATGTTCAGATTAGAAGTCTCCCTCCCTTCTCACCACCAAGGTTATCTTAGCCATAGCTTTAGAATGTCTGCCTCACTTTATATCCTACATTGTACAGCATTGAACCTTCCCCTTCTCAGCCCTTTTAAGAATGAAGAAAGTTAATTTCTGTCAGTTTGTCTTCATAGAATTTACAGTGCAGAAGGAGGCCATTCGGCCCATCGAGTCTGCACCGGCTCTTGGAAAGAGCACCCTAGCCAAGGTTAACACCTCCACCCTATCCCCATAACCCAGTGACCCAACCCAACATTAAGGGCAATTGTGGTTACTAAGGGCAATTTATCATGGCCAATCCACCTAACCTGCACATCTTTGGACTGTGGGAGGAAACCGGAGCACCCGGAGGAAACCCACGCACACACGAGGAGGATGTGCAGACTCCGCACAGACAGTGACCCAAGCCGGAATCGAACCTGGGACCCTGGAGCTGTGAAGCAATTGTGCTATCCACAATGCTACCGTGCTGCCCTTCTATCTAGAAGGACAACAACTGCAGAGACATGGCAATGGCATCGCCTGGAAGCTCCCCTCCAAGGTACTGACCATCCTGACTTGGAAAAGTATCAGCGTTCTTTCACTGCCACTGGTTCAAAATCATGGACCTCGTTCCCCAACAGCACAGTGGGTGTACCTACACCATATGGACTGCAGCGATTCAAGAAGGCAGCTGACTACCACCTTTTCAAGGGCAATTAAGAATGAGCAATGAATACTGGCCTAGGCAATGATGCCCACAACCACTAAAGTGAATTTTAAGAAGTTATTTATTTTTAATTTTACCCACCCTGCTCACCAAACTCCACCTGCTCACAACACCCACCGTGTTCACCAAAATTCCCTTGCTCACCTAACTCACCCTGCGCACCAAACTCCCCATGTTCACCAAACCCACCCAGCTCACCAAAATCACCCTGCTCACCAAACTCACCCTGCTCACCAAACACCCCATGCTCACCAAACCCACCCTGCTCAACAAAATCCCCCTGCTCACCAAACCCACCCTGCTCACCAAACTCTCCCTGCTCACTAAACTCACCCTGCTCACCAAACACCCCATGCTCACCAAACCAACCCTGCTCAACAAAATCCCCCTGCTCACCAAACCCAACCTGCTCACCAAACTCCCCCGCTCTCCAAAGCCAACCTGCTCACCAAACCCACCCTGCTCACCAAACCCGCCCTCCTCACCAAACCTACCCTGCTCACAAACTCCCCTGCTCACCAAACCCTCCATGCTTTCCAAACTCCCACTGCTCACCAAACACATCCTGCTCACCAACCCCACCCTGCTCACCAAACCCATCCTGCGCACCAAACTCTCCCTGCTCACCAAACACCCCATGCTCACCAAACCCACCCTGCTCACCAAACTCTCCCTGCTCACCAAACCCAACCTGCTTACCAAATTTCCCCTGCTCACCAAACCCACCCTGCTCACCAAAATCCCCCTGCTCACAAAACCTACCCTGCTCACCAAAGCCACCCTGCTCACCAAACTCCCCCTGCTCACCAAACTCCCCCTGTTCACCAAACCAACCCTGCTCACCAAACCCACCCTGCTCAGCAAACCTACCCTGCTCACTAAACTCCCCCTGCTCACCAAACACACCCTGCTCACCAACCCCACACTGCTCACCAAACCCATCCTGCGCACCAAACTCCCCCTGCTCACCAAATTCCCCCTGCTCACCAAAATCACCCTGGTCACCAAAATCCCCCTGGTCACCAAACACACCCTCATCACCAAAATCCCTTTGCTCACCAAACTCACCCTGCTCACCAAACTCCCCATGCTCACCAAACCTACCCAGCTCACCAAAATCCCCCTTCTCACCAAACACCTCATGCTCACCAAACCTACCCTGCTCAACAAAATCCCCCTGCTCACCAAACCCATCCTGCGCACCAAACTCACCCTGCTCACCAAACACCCCATCCTCACCAAACTCACCCTGCTCACCAAAATCCCCCTGCTCACAAAACCTACCCTGCTCACTAAACACCCCACAGCTCACTAAACTCCCCTTGCTCATCAAATCCTCCATGCTCACCAAACTCCCCGCGCTCACCAACCCCACCCTGCTCACCAACCCCACCCTGCTCACCAAACCCATCCTGCGCACCAAACCCCCCCTGCTCACCAAAAACCCCATGCTCACTAAACCCACCCTGCTCACCAAAATCCCCCTGCTCACAAAACCTACCCTGCTCACCAAACCCACCCTGCTCACCAAACTCCCCCTGCTCACCAAACTGCCCCTGTTCACCAAACCCACCGTGCTCACCAAACCCACCCTGCTCACCAAACCTACCCTGCTCACTAAACTCCCCCTGCTCACCATACCCAACCTGCTCACCAAACTCTCCCTGCTCACCAAACCCACCCTGCTCACCAAATTTCCCATGCTCACCAAACCCACCCTGCTCACCAAAATCCCCCTGCTCACAAAACCTACCCTGCTCACCAAACTCCTCCTGCTCACTAAACTGCCCCTGTTCACCAAACCCACCCTGCACACCAAACCCACCCTGATCACCAAACACTCCATGCTCACCAAACTCTCCCAGCTCACCAAACACACCCTGCTCACCAACTCCACCCTGCTCACCAAACCCATCCTGCGTACCAAACTCCCCCTGCTCACCAAAATCACCCTGCTCACCAAGCACACCCTGATCACCAATCTTGCCCTGCTCACCAAAACCACCCTGCGCACCAAACACCCCATGCTCACCACACCCACCCTCCTGACCAAACCCACCCTGCTCACCAAACTAACCCTGCTCACCAAACCCACCCTGCTAACCAAATCCACCCTGCTCATCAAATTCCCCCTCCTCACCAAACCCTCCTTGCTCACCAAACTCCCCCTGCTTACCAAACCCACCCTGCTCACCAAACTCTACCTGCGCACCACATCCACCCTGCTCACCAAATTCCCCCTGCTCACCAAACGCAACCTGTTCACCAAAATCCCCTTGCTCACCAACTCTCCCTGCTCACCAAACCCAACCTGCTCACCAAATTTCCCCTGCTCACCAAACCCACCCTGCTCACCAAAATCCCCCTGCTCACAAGACCTACCCTGCTCACCAAAGCCACCCTGCTCACCAAACTCCCCCTGCTCACCAAACTCCCCCTGTTCACCAAACCAACCCTGCTCACCAAACCCACCCTGCTCAGCAAACCTACCCTGCTCACTAAACTCCCCCTGCTCACCAAACACACCCTTCTCACCAACCCCACACTGCTCACCAAACCCATCCTGCGCACCAAACTCCCCCTGCTCACCAAATTCCCCCTGCTCACCAAAATCACCCTGGTCACCAAAATCCCCCTGGTCACCAAACACACACTGATCACCAAAATCCCTTTGCTCACCAAACTCACCCTGCTCACCAAACTCCCCATGCTCACCAAACCCACCCAGCTCACCAAAATCCCCCTGCTCACCAAACACCCCATGCTCACCAAACCCACCCTGCTCAACAAAATCCCCCTGCTCACCAAACCCATCCTGCGCACCAAACTCACCCTGCTCACCAAACACCCCATCCTCACCAAACTCACCCTGCTCACCAAAATCCCCCTGCTCACAAAACCTACCCTGCTCACTAAACACCCCACAGCTCACTAAACTCCCCTTGCTCATCAAATCCTCCATGCTCACCAAACTCCCCGTGCTCACCAACCCCACCCTGCTCACCAACCCCACCCTGCTCACCAAACCCATCCTGCGCACCAAACCCCCCCTGCTCACCAAACACCCCATGCTCACTAAACCCACCCTGCTCACCAAAATCCCCCTGCTCACAAAACCTACCCTGCTCACCAAACACACCCTGCTCACCAAACTCCCCCTGCTCACCAAACTGCCCCTGTTCACCAAACCCACCGTGCTCACCAAACCCACCCTGCTCACCAAACCTACCCTGCTCACTAAACTGCCCCTGCTCACCAAACCCAACCTGCTCATCAAACTCCCCCTGCTCACCAAACCCACCCTGCTCACCAAATTTCCCATGCTCACCAAACCCACCCTGCTCACCAAAATCCCCCTGCTCACAAAACCTACCCTGCTCACCAAACTCCTCCTGCTCACTAAACTGCCCCTGTTCACCAAACCCACCCTGCACACCAAACCCACCCTGATCACCAAACCTACCCTGCTCACTAAACTCCCCCTGCTCACCAAACCCTCCATGCTCACCAAACTCCCCCAGCTCACCAAACACACCCTGCTCACCAACTCCACCCTGCTCACCAAACCCATCCTGCGTACCAAACTCCCCTGCTCACCAAAATCACCCTGCTCACCAAACACACCCTGATCACCAATCTTGTCCTGCTCACCAAAACCACCCTGCGCACCAAACACCCCCTGCTCACCACACCCACCCTCCTGACCAAACCCACCCTGCTCACCAAACTAACCCTGCTCACCAAACCCACCCTGCTAACCAAATCCACCCTGCTCATCAAATTCCCCCTCCTCACCAAACCCTCCTTGCTCACCAAACTCCCCCTGCTTACCAAACCCACCCTGCTCACCAAACTCTACCTGCGCCCCACACCCACCCTGCTCACCAAATTCCCCCTGCTCACCAAATTCAACCTGTTCACCAAAATCCCCTTGCTCACCAACTCTCCCTGCTCACCAAACCCAACCTGCTCACCAAATTTCCCCTGCTCACCAAACCCACCCTGCTCACCAAAATCCCCCTGCTCACAAGACCTACCCTGCTCACCAAAGCCACCCTGCTCACCAAACTCCCCCTGCTCACCAAACTCCCCCTGTTCACCAAACCAACCCTGCTCACCAAACCCACCCTGCTCAGCAAACCTAACCTGCTCACTAAACTCCCCCTGCTCACCAAACACACCCTTCTCACCAACCCCACACTGCTCACCAAACCCATCCTGCGCACCAAACTCCCCCTGCTCACCAAATTCCCCCTGCTCACCAAAATCACCCTGGTCACCAAAATCCCCCTGGTCACCAAACACACCCTGATCACCAAAATCCCTTTGCTCACCAAACTCACCCTGCTCACCAAACTCCCCATGCTCACCAAACACACCCAGCTCACCAAAATCCCCCTGCTCACCAAACACCCCATGCTCACCAAACCCACCCTGCTCAACAAAATCCCCCTGCTCACCAAACCCATCCTGCGCACCAAACTCACCCTGCTCACCAAACACCCCATCCTCACCAAACTCACCCTGCTCACCAAAATCTCCCTGCTCACAAAACCTACCCTGCTCACTAAACACCCCACAGCTCACTAAACTCCCCTTGCTCATCAAATCATCCATGCTCACCAAACTACCCGCGTTCACCAACCCCACCCTGCTCACCAACCCCACCCTGCTCACCAAACCCATCCTGCGCACCAAACCCCCCCTGCTCACCAAACACCCCATGCTCACTAAACCCACCCTGCTCACCAAAATCCCCCTGCTCACAAAACCTACCCTGCTCACCAAACCCACCCTGCTCACCAAACTCCCCCTGCTCACCAAACTGCCCCTGTTCACCAAACCCACCGTGCTCACCAAACCCACCCTGCTCACCAAACCTACCCTGCTCACTAAACTCCCCCTGCTCACCAAACCCAACCTGCTCACCAAACTCCCCCTGCTCACCAAACCCACCCTGCTCACCAAATTTCCCATGCTCACCAAACCCACCCTGCTCACCAAAATCCCCCTGCTCACAAAACCTACCCTGCTCACCAAACTCCTCCTGCTCACTAAACTGCGCCTGTTCACCAAACCCACCCTGCTCACCAAACCCACCCTGATCACCAAACCTACCCTGCTCACTAAACCCCCCTGCTCACCAAACCCTCCATGCTCACCAAACTCCCTCAGCTCACCAAACACACCCTGCTCACCAACCCCACCCTGCTCACCAAACCCATCCTGCGTACCAAACTCCCCCTGCTCACCAAAATCACCCTGCTCACCAAACACACCCTGATCACCAATCTTGCCCAGCTCACCAAAACCACCCTGCGCTCCAAACACCCCCTGCTCACCACACCCACCCTCCTGACCAAACCCACCCTGCTCACCAAACTAACGCTGCTCACCAAACCCACCCTGCTAACCAAATCCACCCTGCTCATCAAATTCCCCCTCCTCACCAAACCCTCCTTGCTCACCAAACTCCCCCTGCTTACCAAACCCACCCTGCTCACCAAACTCTACCTGCGCACCACACCCACCCTGCTCACCAAATTCCCCCTGCTCACCAAACACAACCTGTTCACCAAAATCCCCTTGCTCACCAAACACACCCTGCTCACCAAACTCCCCATACTCACCAAATCCACCCAGCTCACCAAAATCCCCCTGCTCACCAAACTCACCCTGCTCACCAAACACCCCATGCTCACCGAACCCACCCTGCTCAACAAAATCCCCCTGCTCACCAAACCCGTCCTATGCACCAAACTCCCCATGCTCACCAAACACCTCATGCTCACCAAATCCACCCTGCTCAACAAAATCCCCTTGCTCACCAAATCCACCGTGCTCACCAAACCCACCCTGCTCACCAAACTCTCCCTGCTCACCAAACTCCCCCTGCTCACCAAACCCAACCTGCTCACCAAACTCCCACTGCTCACCAAACCCACCCTACTCACCAAAGTTCCCATGCTCACCAAACCCACCCTGCTCACCAAAATCCCCCTGCTCACCAAAATCCCTCTGCTCACAAAACCTACCCTGCTCACCAAACCCACCCTGCTCATCAAATTCCCCCTCCTCACCAAACCCTCCTTGCTCACCAAACTCCCCCTGCTTACCAAACCCACCCTGCTCACCAAACTCTACCTGCGCACCACACCCACCCTGCTTACCAAATTCCCCCTGCTCACCAAACGCAACCTGTTCACCAAAATCCCCTTGCTCACCAACTCTCCCTGCTCACCAAACCCAACCTGCTCACCAAATTTCCCCTGCTCACCAAACCCACCCTGCTCACCAAAATCCCCCTGCTCACAAGACCTACCCTGCTCACCAAAGCCACCCTGCTCACCAAACTCCCCCTGCTCACCAAACTCCCCCTGTTCACCAAACCAACCCTGCTCACCAAACCCACCCTGCTCAGCAAACCTAACCTGCTCACTAAACTCCCCCTGCTCACCAAACACACCCTTCTCACCAACCCCACACTGCTCACCAAACCCATCCTGCGCACCAAACTCCCCCTGCTCACCAAATTCCCCCTGCTCACCAAAATCACCCTGGTCACCAAAATCCCCCTGGTCACCAAACACACCCTGATCACCAAAATCCCTTTGCTCACCAAACTCACCCTGCTCACCAAACTCCCCATGCTCACCAAACACACCCAGCTCACCAAAATCCCCCTGCTCACCAAACACCCCATGCTCACCAAACCCACCCTGCTCAACAAAATCCCCCTGCTCACCAAACCCATCCTGCGCACCAAACTCACCCTGCTCACCAAACACCCCATCCTCACCAAACTCACCCTGCTCACCAAAATCTCCCTGCTCACAAAACCTACCCTGCTCACTAAACACCCCACAGCTCACTAAACTCCCCTTGCTCATCAAATCCTCCATGCTCACCAAACTACCCGCGTTCACCAACCCCACCCTGCTCACCAACCCCACCCTGCTCACCAAACCCATCCTGCGCACCAAACCCCCCCTGCTCACCAAACACCCCATGCTCACTAAACCCACCCTGCTCACCAAAATCCCCCTGCTCACAAAACCTACCCTGCTCACCAAACCCACCCTGCTCACCAAACTCCCCCTGCTCACCAAACTGCCCCTGTTCACCAAACCCACCGTGCTCACCAAACCCACCCTGCTCACCAAACCTACCCTGCTCACTAAACTCCCCCTGCTCACCAAACCCAACCTGCTCACCAAACTCCCCCTGCTCACCAAACCCACCCTGCTCACCAAATTTCCCATGCTCACCAAACCCACCCTGCTCACCAAAATCCCCCTGCTCACAAAACCTACCCTGCTCACCAAACTCCTCCTGCTCACTAAACTGCGCCTGTTCACCAAACCCACCCTGCTCACCAAACCCACCCTGATCACCAAACCTACCCTGCTCACTAAACCCCCCTGCTCACCAAACCCTCCATGCTCACCAAACTCCCTCAGCTCACCAAACACACCCTGCTCACCAACCCCACCCTGCTCACCAAACCCATCCTGCGTACCAAACTCCCCCTGCTCACCAAAATCACCCTGCTCACCAAACACACCCTGATCACCAATCTTGCCCAGCTCACCAAAACCACCCTGCGCTCCAAACACCCCCTGCTCACCACACCCACCCTCCTGACCAAACCCACCCTGCTCACCAAACTAACGCTGCTCACCAAACCCACCCTGCTAACCAAATCCACCCTGCTCATCAAATTCCCCCTCCTCACCAAACCCTCCTTGCTCACCAAACTCCCCCTGCTTACCAAACCCACCCTGCTCACCAAACTCTACCTGCGCACCACACCCACCCTGCTCACCAAATTCCCCCTGCTCACCAAACACAACCTGTTCACCAAAATCCCCTTGCTCACCAAACACACCCTGCTCACCAAACTCCCCATACTCACCAAATCCACCCAGCTCACCAAAATCCCCCTGCTCACCAAACTCACCCTGCTCACCAAACACCCCATGCTCACCGAACCCACCCTGCTCAACAAAATCCCCCTGCTCACCAAACCCGTCCTATGCACCAAACTCCCCATGCTCACCAAACACCTCATGCTCACCAAATCCACCCTGCTCAACAAAATCCCCTTGCTCACCAAATCCACCGTGCTCACCAAACCCACCCTGCTCACCAAACTCTCCCTGCTCACCAAACTCCCCCTGCTCACCAAACCCAACCTGCTCACCAAACTCCCACTGCTCACCAAACCCACCCTACTCACCAAAGTTCCCATGCTCACCAAACCCACCCTGCTCACCAAAATCCCCCTGCTCACCAAAATCCCTCTGCTCACAAAACCTACCCTGCTCACCAAACCCACCCTGCTCATCAAATTCCCCCTCCTCACCAAACCCTCCTTGCTCACCAAACTCCCCCTGCTTACCAAACCCACCCTGCTCACCAAACTCTACCTGCGCACCACACCCACCCTGCTTACCAAATTCCCCCTGCTCACCAAATGCAACCTGTTCACCAAAATCCCCTTGCTCACCAAACTCACCCTGCTCACCAAACTCCACATGCTCACAAAACCCACCCAGCTCACCAAAATCCCTATGATCACCAAACTCACCCTACTCACCAAACACCCCATGCTCACCGAACCCACCCTGCTCAACAAAATCCCCCTGCTCACCAAACCCGTCCTATGCACCAAACTCCCCCTGCTCACCAAACACCTCATGCTCACCAAATCCACCGTGCTCAACAAAATCCCCTTGCTCAACAAATTCACCCTGCTCACCAAACCCACCCTGCTCACCAAACTCTCCCTGCTCACAAAACTCCCCCTCCTCACCAAACCCACCCTGCTCACCAAAATCCTCCTGCTCACCAAACTCCCCCTGTTCACCAAACCCACCCTGCTAACTAAATCCACCCTGCTCATCAAATTCCCCCTCCTCACCAAACCCTCCTTGCTCACCAAACTCCCCCTGCTTACCAAACCCACCCTGCTCACCAAACTCTACCTGCGCACCACACCCACCCTGCTCACCAAATTCCCCCTGCTCACCAAACGCAACCTGTTCACCAAAATCCCCTTGCTCACCAAACTCACCCTGCTCACCAAACTCCCCATACTCACCAAACCCACCCAGCTCACCAAAATCCCCCTGCTCACCAAACTCTCCCTGCTCACCAAACTCCCCCTGCTCACCAAACCCAACCTGCTCACCAAACTCCCCCTGCTCACCAAACTCACCCTGCTCACCAAATTTCCCATGCTCACCAAACCCACCCTGCTCACCAAAATCCCACTGCTCACAAAACCTACCCTGCTCACCAAACCCACCCTGCTCACCAAACTCCTCCTGCTCACCAAACTGCCCCTGTTCACCAAACCCACCCTGCTCACCAAACCCACTCTGATCACCAAACCTACCCTGCTCACTAAACTCCCCCTGCTCACCAAACCCTCCATGCTCACCAAACTCCCCCTGCTCACCAAACACACCCTGCTCACCAACCCCACCCTGCTCACCAAACCCATACTGCGCACCAAGCTCCCCCTGCTCACCAAACTCCCCCTGCTTACCAAACTCCCCCTGCTCACCAAAATCACCCTGCTCACCAAACACACCCTGATCACCAATCTTACCCTGCTCACCAAAACCACCCTGCTGACCTAACACCTCCTGCTCACCACACCCACCCTGCTGACCAAACCCACCCTGCTCACCAAACTAACCCTGCTCACCAAACTCACCCTGATCACTAAACCCACCCTGCTCATCAAATTCCCCCTCCTCACCAAACCCTCCTTGCTCACCAAACTCCCCCTGCTTACCAAACCCACCCTGCTCACCAAACTCTACCTGCGCACCACACCCACCCTGCTCACCAATTTCCCCCTGCTCACCAAACGCAACCTGTTCACCAAAATCCCCTTGCTCACCAAACTCACCCTGCTCACCAAACTCGCCATGCTCACCAAACTCACCCTGCTCACCAAACACCCCATGCTCACCGAACCCACCCTGCTCAACAAAATTCCCCTGCTCACCAAACCCGTCCTACGCACCAAACTCCCCCTGCTCACCAAACACCTCATGCTCACCAAATCCACCCTGCTCAACAAAATCCCCTTGCTCACCAAATCCCCCCTGCTCACCAAAGTTCCCTTGCTCACCAAACCCACCCTGCTCACCAAACTCACCCTGCTCACCAAACTCCCCCTGTTCACCAAACCCACCCTGCTCATCAAATTCCCCCTCCTCACCAAACCCTCCTTGCTCACCAAACTCCCTCTGCTTACCAAACTCACCCTGCTCACCAAACTCTACCTGCGCACCACACCCACCCTGCTCACCAAATTCCCCCTGCTCACCAAACGCAACCTGTTCACCAAAATCCCCTTGCTCACCAAACTCACCCTGCTCACCAAACTCACCATTCTCACCAAACCCACCCAGCTCACCAAAATCCCCCTGCTCACCAAACTCACCCTGCTCACCAAACACCCCATGCTCACCGAACCCACCCTGCTCAACAAAATCCCCCTGCTCACCAAACCCGTCCTACGCACCAAACTCCCCCTGCTCACCAAACACCCCCTGCTCACCAAACCCAACCTGCTCACCAAACTCCCACTGCTCACCAAACCCACCCTGCTCACCAAAGTTCCCATGCTCACCAAACCCACCCTGCTCACCAAACTCCCCCTGCTCACCAAACTCCCCCTGTTCACCAAACCCACCCTGCTCACCAAACTCCCCCTGCTCACCAAACTCCCCCTGTTCACCAAACCCACCCTGCTAACCAAACCCACCCTGCTCACCAAACTCCCCCTACTCACCAAACCCACCCTGATCACCAAATTCCCCATGCTCACCAAACCCACCCTGCTCACCCAAATACCCCTGCTCACCAAACCTACCCTGCTCACCAAACCCACCCTGCTCAACAATCTCCCCCTGCTCACCAAACTCCCCCTGCTCACCAATCCCACCCTGCTCACCAAACTCCCCCTGCTCACCAAACCACCCTGCTCACCAGACCCACCATGCTCACCAAACTCCCCCTGCTCACCAAACACACCCTGCTCACCAACCCCAGCCTGCTCACCAAACCCACTCTGCTCGCCAAACCCATGCTGCTCGCCAAACTCCCCCTGCTCACCAAACTCCCCCTGCTCACCAAACCCACCCTGCTCACTAAACTCCCCCTGCTCACCGAACCTACCCTGCTCACCAAACTCCCCATGCTCACCAAACCCATCCTGCTCACCAAACTCTCCCTGCTCACCAAACCCGCCCTGCTCACCAAATCCACCCTGCTCACCAAACCCACCCTGCTCACCAAACTCCCCATGCTCACCAAACCCACCCTGCTCACCAAACCCACCCTGCTCACCAAACGCCCCCTGCTCACCATCTCACCCTGCTCACCAAACTCCCCCTGTTCACCAAACTCCCCCTGTTCACCAAACTCACCCTGCTCACCAAACTTCCCTGCTCACCAAACTCATCCTGCTCACCAAACTCCCCCTGCTCACCAAACTCCCCTTGCTCCCCAATCCCACCCTGCTCACTAAACCCACCTGCTGTCTAAACTCACCCACTCACCAAGCTCCCAGGTATGTAGTCAGTTCCAAAGCTGCACCTGTTTGCTTTAGCTGCACATTGGAATTTACAGTGAACTGAAATGGGGTTATAGAAACTAGATTCTACCAATTAGCTAATAAACCCACTCTGCTCAGTAAAGTCCCCTGCTCACCAACACCCCCCCCCCCCGCTCACCAATCCCCCCCCCTGCTCAACAATCACCCCCTGCTCACCAAACCCCCCCTGCTCACCATTCCCCCCCCCCGCTCACCAAACGCCCCTCAGTCAGCCCTCTCAACAGCATGTTTACCTTCTCTAAGGATGGTAGCAAGAAACCTTGTCTGCTTAAACAGTACTTACCAATTGCTGCTAAGTACAGCTCCCCACCCTACGCCCCCTCACCTGCCTTCACTGTTCTCTGGTGTTCCTTTGGGGCATCGTGATATTGCGAAGTCTGTAAACTGTCTGGGGCATAGCAGCATAAGAAAATGAGATTGAGAAAGTGCTATTTGTCTTCAAGCCCATTAATTGACAGAGCATATATAAACACTCTATAATGGGCTCTATCCACCTCATTTAATCTCCCGTAGAAAAGATCATATCAGAATTCTCCCTCCCCTCACAGTGCCCAAATTATCTTAGCCATAGCTTCGGAATAACTGCCTCACTTTATAGCCGACATTGTACAGCTTTGACCCTGCACTTCTCAGTCCCTTTCCTTTAAAACAAATATTTTAATTGAGATGATTTTTAAAAATAACTCCATAAGATCCATATGACACAACAAGTACAATTCAAGACTCAACCACCCGCACCCCCTCTCACCCACAAAGAAAAACAACCAAGACAAAATTCAAAACAAATCCCCCCCCCCCCTCCCCCTCAACATCTGACAGCGACCAGTTCCCTGAAAATCAAATGAAAAGCTGCGGGGTATCCAGAATTTCGCATGACATTCCAGCTCTGGCCTTATTGATAACCTCTACTTGTTTGTCCATGAGATGGAACCCTAACAGCGCTGTGGGTGTATTGCCACCTGAGAGACTGCAGCGGGTCAAGAAGGCAGCTCACTGCCACCTTCTGAAGGACAAATATGGATGGGTAATAAATGCTGGCTTAGCCCGTGACGCCCACATCCCACAAATGAATTTTGAAAATACATGATTAGCCATGGCATGCACAGCATTATATTCACTGGATATTTTCAATAAGTAATCCCCTCGATATTGATGTGAAGGGTAGAGGACTCAGAATGAATTCCATGGACTCCAATGGTTTCTGTGCCCTATACCAAATGGGGTGGCCATAAAATTCAACACTATGGTGCCTGTGTAACGTTGCAGGGGGGCCCCCACAAATCACATTTGTATGTTTTGGTCCTGTCCAAAGCTGGAGGATTTTTAGGTTTTTAGGGTAATCTCTAAAGTGGTGCACGTGAAACTGGACCCAGGCCCTCGGGAGACCATATTCGGGGTGTCGGACCAGCCGGGATTGGAAACGGGTGCGGAGGCAGATGTTGTAGCCTTCGCCTCGTTGATCGCCCAATGGCTGATCCTGATGGGATGGAGATCAACCTCTCCACCCTGTGCCCTGGCATGGCGGGGGGACCTGCTGGAATTCTTGACTTTTGAGAAGGTTAAGTTTGAATTGAGGGTAAGGATGGAGGGGTTCTACAATTCATGGGCATTATTCATCATGCACTTTCAAGAACTGGATAACATCGAACATTAGTTTGCGGGGGGTGGTGGTTGGGGGTGGTGGTTGGGAGGGGAGTGTGTTAATGGTGACTATGGGTGATTCTTTTTTGTCATTTGTTTATGTGAACATGCGGGCTAATGTTTGGGGTTTGATGGGAGGATTGGATCGTTGTTATTGATATGGGGATTGACATATTCGTTACTGATTATTGTTTATTATTGGTGGGTGTAAATTTGGGAGAAAAAGTGAAAAAGGAGGAGAATAAAAATATATTTTTTAAAACTATAGTGCCTGTGTTTTTTTTCACTGTTGTGGGTGCTGTTTCAACCCCAAAATGACATTCGAGGCTTGCGCTCAGACCTCTGGTACGAGTCGCACCCAGCGTGATTTTGATAAGATTATTAACAAATTCTCAAGGAGTGTCCACTGGGAGAATGAACTGTTGTCTTATCGGGTTGTTAATCAGTGCGTAATGCTGATTTTACATCAGTGCGGCCAATTTCGAATTCAAGCAATGGCATCGCTTCAACACGCCCAGCTGTACATGTGTTCACTAGCAGGAAGGCACCTCGCCCTCAGCTCTATTAACCGGGATCATCAACTGTTTTCAGGTTAGTTGCTGATTGAACTTTATCCGCACTTGCTGCATTTGAAAAGTGGTTGGTGATTCTTAGAGCTGTTTAAAATGACCGGAGTCTATAGAGAGTGATGGATAAGATGGATAACGGGAACCTGTAGAAGTGGTCTACTGGGATTTCCAAAAGGCATTTGAGAATACAGGGCGAGTTTGGTGCAACATCAAAACCAACTACACAAGTTAAGAGCAAATGGAATATTGGTTAACATATTTGCACAGATTAAGGGTTGCTTAGCTACGAGGAAGCAGAGATTAGGGATAATTTAGTCTTTTTCGGGTTGGCAACCTGTAACTAGGTAGAGTGCCACAGGGACCAGCGCTGAGCTCTCAGTTATTTGTAATGTAGATCAAAGATTTGGATGACGGAACGGAAAATGAAATTTGCTGATGGCACTAAGATAGGTAGGAAAATAAGTTGTCAAGAGGCAGTAAAGAGACTCCAAAAGGGTATAGATGGGTTAAATGAGAGGGCAAAAATAAGGCAGATGGGGTATAATGTGGGGAAATATAAACTGATCCATTTTGGCAGGGAGAATAGAAAAGCAGCATACTATTTGAATGGAGGGAAATTGCAGAACTCGGTGATGGTGAGGGATCTGGGTGTTTTGCTACAGGGATCACAAGTTAGTGAGGATGTACAAGAAGGGTGGCATGGTGACGCAGTGGTTAGCACTGCTGCCGCACGTCACCGAGGACCCAGGTTTGTTCCCGGCCCTGGTTCACTGTCCGTGTGGAGTTTGCAGATTCTCCCCGTGTCAGCGTGGGTCTCACCCCCACATCCCAAACGATGTACAGGTTAGGTAGATTGGCCACGCTAAATTGCCCCTTAATTGGAAAAATTAAAAAAGGAGGTGCAAGTGATTTGGAAGGTAAATGGAATATTGCTGCTTATTGTAAGGGAAGTGGAAAAGAACAATAGCAAAGTTTTCCTGCAGCTGTTCAGGGCCTTGGTGAGATCACGTCTAGAACACCGTGTACTCCTTATTTGGAAAAACATATATAATTGTGTAGAAACAGCTCAGAGAATGTTCACTTGACTCAGTCCTGGGATGAAGGGCTTATTTTAAGAAGAATGGTTGAACAGGTTGAGCTCAGAGTCACTGGGGTTTAGAAAAATGAGGAATGATCATGTTGAAACACAGAAGATATCGAGTGGATGTGATAGGGCTGAATGCAGAGAGGCTGTTACCTCTTGTGGGGGAGACTGGAGTTGGGGGACCCAGTTTAAAAATAAGGGGTTTCCTTTTAAGGGAGAGATGTTTAGAATGTTTTTTTTCTCTGAGAGGTTGGTTAGTCTGTGGAATTATCTTGTCCAGAATGAAGGCTGGGTCATTGAATTTATTTAAGGCGACGTTAGATTTTTGACCGACAAGAGAGTCAAGGGTTGTGGGGGGTAACCAGGAACGTGGAGCTGAGGCCACACCAGATCAGCCATGATCTTATCGAACAGTAGGGCAGATTCAAAGGGCTGAATGGCCTACTCCTGTTTCCAAGTTCTATGTATCATACAGGTCAATGGCCCATGTCCTGGCAGCAGTCACAATGCCTTCATTCAGCACAAGTCTTCTGCACCATTTGCATTTGAACCACCATGACCAGCCTGGCGAAGCTACCGTGCACATATAATTAAAGTTACTCTGCCGCATGAATTGCAATTGAGCTGACCACTAGGGTGCTTAAACAATGTTTCTATTGTTTAGAGCACTCTGGAGGAGCCTGGCGGTACTTGGCAGAACATCTGTCAAGATATATGGTGCAAAACCTCACCACAGCAACGAGCTATACAGTGACAAGCTGAGGAAGAGGAGACGCAGCAAAAGGTGGAGGTGGGAAATATAACAATTGATATAAATTACTGTTTTACCTTCGGGGTTCATCTGAAAATCATGGAATGGCCCCGTGTCCCCATGGTACAGCAATTCCCTTATAAGAATAGCAAAACTATACACATCTCCTTTCTGTGTTCCATTCAATGGGTACTCCTTGAGTCGCAACAGTTCCGGAGCAGTCCAGTACAGCTCTGTAAGGAGATAAATGGATAAATGTGGAAAATGGACAGCAAAGTCCTCAAGGCAAGCTTTCTCTTAACCATTGTTTACCAGTGATTGAATGTACCTTCATAGTTCACCTCTTCTGTAACAACTACTTTCCTCTTGGTTCCATATCGAAACTCCCATAGGCCAAATCCTGATATCTTTACTTGCATCCCACTGTCTACCAGACAAGTCTTCGGTTGTAAATTCCCATGAGACTTCAGTGGACTGTCGTGTAAAAATACCATTCCCTATGTCAAAATTTTAAAAATCATTAGCTTCAATGCAGTCTTTCCTCCTCCCTTTGCTCTGCGATAATTAATCACAACAGTTTTGTTTAATTGTGACCAGCGAAACTGAATCTGGGATATTCTGAGGCAAGGCCTGAATTTGAAGCCAAAATTAACAAGTTAGAAATCATAGAAACCTACAGACAGGAGACCATTCAGCCCATTGTGCCTGAGTTTGCTATGACAGGAACAGCAGGGCTTGGTCCCCTATTCCTGTTTTTTTGTTTGTAATCCTGTGAGTTCCACATCCTCAAGTACCTGTCCAACTCCCTTTTTAAATTATTTATGGATTCAGCTTCCGCCTCCTTACAAGAGTTTTGTTCCGGAGTGAGAAAAAATTGTCGTCATCTCCACCCTCGATCTTTTGAATGTGACATTGCATCCAATATCTCTGGCTGTTGAACCCACTAGTCAGAGGGAATAGTTTTCCTCTCGCTACCCTATCAACCACTTTGAAAAGGTCACCGCTTAATCATCACGGTTCCAGGCAGCGATATCCAAACTTTTCTAACCCCTCATCGTAACTAAAGTCCCTCACTCCTGTAACATCCTAGTTAACTACCCCTGTTCCCTTTATAAAGTGTTTACTTCTTTTCTGAGGGATGGTTGTCAGAATTGTCCAGCATACTCCAGCTAGAAGGCCTAATAAGTGATTAGCCGTTATTATTTCATGGTATGTGGCTTGGCCAGCATTTGTGGTGTATCTTTAATTATCTTTGGGAAGGTGGCAGTGATTTATAAAGTTCCAGCCAGATCTCTTTGCTCTTATAGTCAATCTACACTCGGTCAACACAAATAATACAAGGAGTGATTTAATTAACTTGCTTGGCAAGTTGACCAGGAATGAAGAGTGGGGTGTTACATCTTGAAGGGATGTCCTCGATGCTTTCAGGGAACCTCCTGAATGATCTGCCCCCTCCTCCTTCCTGCCTTTTTTCAACTTAGTCTCATAAACAGACTGCCCATGTCAGCCCACATGCTCACGCCTTAGTATCCCGGTCAATTGATTTGTAGCAAGCTCAATTGGCCTTTAATTATTTATTTAAATATGGCGAGTAGGCTGCCGTTTTTGGGACCCGCTCACCCAGAGTATTCTGGGGTACAGCTTGGGGGAACAGCGGGGGGGAAAGGTAGGGATCTGAAATCCAGCCAATTAAACCAGAAAGTTTCATTTCAAACTTACATGGCTTTTCATGAGAATATCAGGGGCGAAATTCTCCGGTATCGGCGTGATGTCCGCCGACTGGCGCCCAAAACGGCACAAATCAGTCGGGCATCGCGCCGCCCCAAAGGTGCGGAATGCTCTGCATCTTTGGGGGCCGAGCCCCAACCTTAAGGGGCTAGGCCGGCGCCGGACGAATTTCCGCCCCGCCAGCTGGCGGAAAAGGCCTTTGGTACCCCGCCAGCTGGCGCGGAAATGACACCTCCGGGCAGCGCATGCGCGGGAGCGTTAGCGGCCGCTAACGGCATTCCTGCGCATGCGCAGTGGGGGGGGTCTCTTCCGCCTCCGCCATGGTGGAGACCGTGGCGAAGGCAGAAGGGAAAGAGTGCCCCCACGGCACAGGCCCGCCCGCGGATCAGGGGGCCCCGATCGTGGGCCAGGCCACCGTGGGGGCACCCCCTGGGGCCAGATCGCCCCGCGCCCCCCCCAGGACCCCGGAGCCCGCCCGCGCCACCTTGTCCCGCTGGTAAGGTAGGTGGTTTAATCTACGCTGGTGGGACAGGCATTTTAGCAGCAGGACTTCGGCCCATCCGGGCCGGAGAATCGCGGGGCGGGGGGGGGGGGCCCGCCAACCGGCGCGGCGCGATTCCCGCCCCCGCTGAATATCCGGTGCCGGAGAATTCGGCAACCGGCGGGGGCGGGATTCACGCCAGCCCCCGGCAATTCTCCGACCCGGCGGGGGGTCGGAGAATCTCGCCCCAGGTTGTTTTTAAATCCCATTTCTCTCAAAAATGGATATCACAATTAATACAGACTTCATTCCCGTCAACATATAAAATCTTACTCACATTTACTATATCGTAAGCAAGTGAGAGCTTGAAAATCCAATCAAGTTCAAAATCTGTGCTTTTCAAGATATCCTGGGGAAAGAAAATGGAATATCTGTCTATTGAATATTTCCACTGACTGTTTGTTAACCCGATAAATATGTGCCGACTTTTTAATTCAGCTTTGTGATTGGAGGAAAATACAGCTAAATGTTGAAAGCTTGGTCGAAGCTGTGAATAGGCAAGTGCCCTTCCCAAATGTTTGATCAGAAACACAGCTGGGTGCACCTCCTGTCTGCCTCCTAGCCCTTTTTTGTTTAAAGCCGCAATATCCCACCAACAACACTGTAAATTGTATATTGCAATATTAACGCCACTCAAAAAAAAGCTCATTCCTTTAGTTTCGCTAATGTGGAAAATGTTAGGAGTTTTTATTGACGTAGTTCTGTGTTGCGCACACATCTGTGAAGTGCGTTTGGATTAAATGTGCTGAATAAATACAACTTGTTGTGCTTTTCAGATGGTGGTAACCTGGACCCTGTGATACTATTACCCTCCAATGGAATGAAGAAACAGCATTAAAAGATATATATTCTATGGGTATTGGTCCATGACAGGAGGTTGCATGAATGTTTCCAATTAAAACACATTTTCAAATCATTTTCAATGAGCAGCTTTGCTTCTAGGAAAAGAGACTGCCAGGCTCTGCCAAGGTGCACAGGTGGCACTTGCAGCTGGTGACATTTTTCCCACACTGGGGATCAGGCCAAGGGGTGCCCTGTGCATGTGAGGTGGGGGTGCAGGGGTCCGAGGACCCCCTTATAGGTAAATTGGGGCTTTGGGGGGGAGTAGGGGCTCGTGTCAGGGGTTGAGAGATCCAGGCACCGTTTAAAAATGGACTAAGTCCAACCTCGCCAGGGCAGTTCCTGCTGAGGCCCCAATTGAAACAGAGTCCCAATACATAGTATGGTGTTTCTCGGCGCGGCAAATGCCGGGAAACACCCGGCCAAATGGGCTCGTCACGGGGCTCAATTTGGATAGATCGCACCCAGAGAGAGAGAGCGAAGAGAGGGAGCAGGTCCTTGTCCCTGTGTTTCCAGGTCTCAACTCTGCTTCCCTTAGGTCTCTGGAATCAGCCCACTCAGGCAGGAGCCAATCACCACCTGTTACCGGGCAGAATACAGCCTTCCTTTGGCTAATTCGTTGGCCACCAGCCATCCAAGCAAACCGAGTCCCACCTCATCTCTTGGGTGCCACAAATTCTGGGTGTTGTTGTCCAAAGCTAGCAGCACCATAAACTATGTTGCAACTTCCTGAATTCTTTATTCTCTCTGCTGCTTGACTTGTGTCCATTAAGCATCCATGGATCAAAAATGATAACGACAAAAATAAAGAAAGCGGAAATAAGGGAATCAACAGGATTATAATAGTGTGAAGAAGGTTAAGAAAGCAGACAGTCAGTAGATCTTACAGACAAGATTATCTTAGAGAGGGCACGCAAAGTGGAGAAAGTTTTGCATTCTTAGGGAGGACAAGGGGAAGTCATTGGGAAATTTGCCTTGGTGGGAAAGGGAAAGGGGAGGAAGCGATAGGTGTAGTTGAATAGTCGACACCATTCTCTGTGAACTGATTTCATGTTGATGAAGTTTAATACACCTTTGAAAATACTCAATGGTGCCATATAATTTACACACTTATCAATCAGCTTACCTTTAAACTTCCCTTTTTGCAGTATTGTGAAATGATACATCTGTGTGGTAAATCTGTACATACACCAAAGAATGTTACTAGATTTTCATGTCTTAGTTCTCGCATCTGGAACAAATATCGATAGTTTCATTAGACACAATTTTGAAAATGAATGGATATTGTTTTCTTCAAATGTACATATCTGAGTCACTAAACTTGCAGCAGTGAAAATCATGCCCCCAGCTCCTCAGTATGTAGTGTATACAAATCAATAGATTGCAGTCTTAAAGAAAGAAAATCTTTAGACATCTCAGGCAATATAGGATTAGGACAGGGACAGTGGAGTTGACAGAGAAGATCATACATGTTCTTATTGAATGGTGGAGCAGCCTCGAGGACCATATGATCTAGTCATGTTAATACCTTTTATATTTACGATCATAAGCAGTGCTTCTTTTTGACTGTCCTTTGCATGACAGTATCAGTATGTATTTTGTTTTAAATCCTGAAGAATATTTACTTTGCAACATTACTAAAGGGGGCGTGTTTCAGTTTCCAGTCCCCTATGCCTGAATTATGTGCTGGATTAGCTGAACTCAACCAGGGGAGCCTGAAGAGGCATCACAACTAACAGTAACAGTACTCCTATACTGTAGATGAAGAAAGAAACCTGGCTTACTGCTCCCAAGCATTATTCAGGAATCCCTACAGGATGGTACATGTCCTTAGTTATCAGCGGAGGACAGGACCAGGCTTGAATAGGCTGCCAACACTCATTGCTTAGCCACGTGCATATACTGGAGCTTCGGGCTGCGGGGACCTCAGGGCCTACAGCGTAGCGAGAGTCAGTGTCTTGGGAAATGAGGAGAGAGAAGGTTGAATAAAGATTGACAAGAAAGCAAGTTCTAAAACATACAAAACTAATAGTTTGTAAACTTATACTGAGAGGTACTTAATTGCACGCTGTAAATGTAACCATATTTTGTCATACCATCTGCAGCTCTTGTAGTATTGATTGCTTGCTCATATCTGGAAATGTTGATCCATCAAGGTGCACAACTGCTACATAATTTCCCTGTCACGGCAGAAACAAATGAGTACCACAGCAGTAGTCATGTCATGTTTGTTTTCAGCACATTTTCTTTCAATGGATTTGCAATTTGACTGGGTAGTTCTCTAAGAATTCTCACTGTAATTATAAATCAGTATTTGTATCATAGATCATATGCGCTGAGTCAATGCTGGGGGGCAGTTGGTGCAGGAATATTTGTGGGGCACTTAGCTGCCTTTGCAGGAAAATGGAGGGGCTCTGCCTCACCTTGGGCATGTTGGTTGGTGTGAGGCTTTAAGTTTGTACAATCCACTCTAAAGAATTGAAGTACTATCCTCACCAGTGTTGTGCATCTTGGCAGACTACCGGCAGGATGTTCGCAGATTAAAAGAGGAGGTAACGGTATTATGACCTTTATTGGCCAGAGATAGACGCAGAATATTAAAATATTGCACACATTTCGTCCAAATACTGATTTCCCATATGTTTCCCCCCCATTCATGACCCCCCTCCCCCATTCATGACACATGCTAATGCATTTATTCCTGGGAAATCGCATGGTAACCCACTCACTCCTCAAGGTCATTTCGGATTTTTGTAGTATATTTTGGAGGACTTTTCGCAGGAGATAGGTTTGACATGGGGTTGGTCACTGCAGTGCCTGGCATCAGACATTTCAGGCACTGAGGAGAATATGTATCATAGAATCATATCATAGAATTTACAGTGCTGCAGGAGGCAATTCGGCCCATCGAGTCTGCACCGGCCCTTGGAAAGAGAAGCCTCCACATCCACCCTATTCCCGTAACCCAGTAACCCACTTAACCTTTTTGGATGTTAAGGGCAAATTTAGCACGGCTAATCCATCTAACCCAGATATCTTTGGACTGTGGGAGGAAACCAGAGCACCCGGAGGAAACTCACGTAGACACGGGGAGAACGTGCAGGCTCCGCACAGTCACCCAAGCCGGGAATCGAACCTGGGATCCTGGAGCTGTGAAGCAACTGTGCTAACCACTGTGCTACCGTGCTGCCCTGTAGATTGTAACAGCCTCCCCGAACAGGCGCCGGAATGTGGCGACTAGGGGCTTTTCACAGTAACTTCATTTGAAGCCTACTTGCGACAATAAGCGATTTTCATTTCATTTCAAGAATGCTGTAATCGTGACTTGTATGATATCAAAGATTATTTGGAAATTTCCGTGAACAATAAAGCAGTTTAATACTGTTTAATACCAATATCTGAATTCATAAGAAAAATGTTATTAATGATTACACTGATAAAATTGTTGAGTGCATTATAAAATGTCAATTGTACCTGTAGGTGACACTGTGCCCCATATTATTTACAATGGAGCTGAGATAATAGCTTGGATTGTTGCTTCCCTGGCTCTTCAAGAGTGGATGGGGCAGAAAGTCACAGGAATATTAAAAGTCAGGGATTCCCCCGCACAGCACGAAGCTTAAACCTTGGGTGGTGGTGGCTGCCAATCGTCCCAGTGGTGAGTGGTTGCGGGGGTGGCACGTAGTGGCAGGTGGTATGAGGGGTTGTGGATTGCAGACATGAGGCGGGAGGTAGATGGTGAAATCAGAGGCCTGGAGGAAAGGTTTGAGACCTGGAAGGGAATTTGGAAGCATGCGGGGAAGGCCGGAGTGCAAGGTGTGGGGGTGGGAGCGGTGGGCTTTGGCTGGAGGCTTGAGGGTGGTGAAATTGAAGGACTGGACCAGGGAAATAAGGGACTTGGTGAGATTGGTCGTGAGGGGTGTTCCTGATCATGGAGTTTCCTCCATCATGTATACTGGATCCAACAGATAGGTGTATACCCACTAACTTCCTGGTCTGCCAAGTAAATCCTCACCTTAATGTGACTGCTGGATTTCCTGAGGCTACAGAGGCCACGTCATCCAAAATTATAGAAACAGCTGAGAGGCTCGCAGCCTCATTATCATATTTAAAGTACTAACCAGCCTCCTTGGAATTGTGTGGACACCCGTTCATTTCCCCCCTTCTATTAAAGTCAGAGGTGGGTTGATTGGAGGTGGATTTGGATTTTTCAACTGACTCAACCCCTTTTTTGGGGTTAAAATTACCCCCGATGTACCAAATTCTGACGTGTGAACAGTGGTGACATGTCAGCGCCAAAGATCTCGCAATCTCTTGAGTAGTCGATTTCCCCGTTGCCAACCTCAGTTTGAGTCCGGTGCCAAGGCAAGGGGATCTCCAGATGTCCAGTGACACTGTTGTCACCAAAGGGATAAAAAAAACAATTACATAATAATAAGAATAATAATTGAAGTATTCTCACAGACGGCAAAAAAACCACTGAATCCCTTCACTTTTTAATATCATTTGATGTTTTAGAGGAAACAAACATATACTTAGGAGTAAGATAAAAGCTGAAATTTCATTTTAAAAACTTCAACAGACATTTTAGAAACTTGCAGAATTTGCATTCTCATAATGTATAGATTTGGGGGGCGATTCTCCCAAATGGAGCCCAAGTGTTCATGCCGTCGTGAGCACCGTCGCGTTTCACGACGGCGCAAACCGGGCCCGGGCACGACCGATTCTGTCCCCCACAGGGGGCCAGCACGGCGCTGGAGCAGTTCACGCCGCTCAAGCCTCCCTTCCCGGCGCCAAATTGGCCCCGTGCCAACCCGCGCATGGGCGGGGACTTCTTCCGCGCGCCGGCCCCGACTCAACATGGTGTCAGTGTTCAGGGGCCGGCCGCGCAGGAACGTAGGCCCGGGGGGGGGAAGAGGCCGGCCCGCCGATCGGTGGGCCCCGATCGCAGGCCAGACCCCATCGGAGGCCCCCCTCCCCGGGGACGGAGCTCCCCCCTCCCCTCCACAGGCCGCCACCCCCCCCCCTGACCGTTCGTGCAGAGTTCCCGCCGGCAGCAACCAGGGGTGAACGGCGCCGGCGGGACTCTGTCGTATCCGCGCTACCGCTCAGCCCATCCGGGCCGGGGAATCGCCGGCCATACTGATTCCAGCAGCCCGCGGCCAAAGCCGCGCCAACCGCGCCGGCGCAAATGGCGCTGATTCTCCGCACCTCGGAGAACCGCTCGCCGGCGTCGGGGCAACGTGGCACGGTTGCAGTGATTCTCCGTCCCAGCGCGGGGCTCGGAGAATCGCCCCCTTGACATTTCGCAAATATAAAATCAGTTTATGAAGGCCAAAGAGATTGTTCAGAAAATTTAGAGCACTGTTAAAAAGCCAGTTATATCTCATTCAACTTTTTCAAGAGTTGTTACGAGACTAGCTATATAAAAGGGCAGGTTCTTGGGAATGATTTCTAATTGAACACAGTCGAGAGGAGTTTCAACAGCAAGCCCTGTGGGCAAGCGTAGATTGGAATATTTTGAACTTAGAAAATAACTGGTCAGGACCATTTCTGGGCCCGAACCCCAATAATGTGTGATGTCGGTAGGCTGTTGTGACCTTATGGGTGTTGCACAATTAGCAGGCCACCTCCATTTTCGCTGTCCAATTAAGGGTGATGGATGAGGCAGAAATTAAGTGCCAGGGCACCTCAAAATGGAGGTGATCGCAAAAAGATGGAAAAGATCCCAGAGGGGAGATCTAATTGGGGTATACAAGATGATAAAAGGTATGGATAAAGTAGCTGTGGAGCGGATGCTTTCTCGCCTGGAGCAATCTAGAACAACAGGTCATAGTCTGGTATCAAGTTTAAAACAGTGTTGAGGAGAAACTACTTGTCCCAAAGGGTTGTGAATCTGTGGAATTCACTATCCCAGAGTGCAGTAGGTGCTGGAACATTGAGTAAATTTGAGGAGGAGTTAGATAGATTTTTAATTGGTAATGGGTTGAACGGTTATGGAGAACAGGCAGGACGGTGGAGTTGAGGCCAGGATGAGATTAGCCATGATCGAATGTCAGAGCAGACTCAATGGGCCGAATGGCCTGATTCTGCTCCTATATCTTATGAACTTATAAGCAAAGAGGGCTCAGAGCTATTGGGGACATCAGTAACCATCTTAGTCTTTCAGCTAAGACTATGGTCGCTTCAACCTTCCATCTCTCCAAAGGCGCTGGAGATTTCTTTGGCCATGGAGAGCGCAGAAAAGGGCGCCAAGGAATTACAAAGCAATCTGAGCAGCGCATCCGAAAGCAGCAGTGGTGCCAGGAGTGAAGGAACTGGCCCAAACAAGGAAATGAATATTGAAAACTGCAAGAGCCAGAAGGAATAAAAGATTGACCCAGAGTGCGCAGAGTGTTACAGATGTGGGTGAAATCACTTCCCAGACATAGGCAGATTTAGGAAAGCTGAATCCTTCAGGTGTGGGAAAAAGGACATTTGAGACAGAAGTGCAAGTATAAACAGAGCCTGCCTAGCACTAAGAAATCAAACCGTACAGTACAGCACCAGTATACCAGTATGAATGATGGGTCCTGAGGCACAGCGGAAAATTATGTCTGCCAATAATGTAAAAGGGGGCAAATTGGCCCAGATCTCAGTGGAGTCAGTGATACACAGAACATAGAACATACAGTGCAGAAGGAAGTCATTCGGCCCATCGAGTCTGCACCGACCCACTTAAGCCCTCACTTCCACCCTATCCCCGTAACCCAATAACCCCTCCTAACCTTTTTGGTCACTAAGGGCAATTTATCATGGCTAATCCACCTCACCTGCACATCTTTGGACTGTGGGAGGAAACTGGAGCACCCGGAGGAAACCCACAGAGACACCGGGAGAACGTGCAGACTCCGCACAGACAGTGACCCAGCGGGGAATCGCACCTGGGACCCTGGCGCTGTGAAGCCACAGTGCTAATCACTTGTGCTACCGTGCTGTCCAAGGAAGGGCATTATGGATGGAAGTGAACACTGGGGCCTCATTGAGGGGGAAACAGATCTACTGGTACCTTCAAGAAGGGGTCCATCCCCTGAGGTTGCACAACACTGGCACCAGGCTGATGACATAAACTGGGGAGGCCATAAACATAATAGCGCAAAGATGACCCCAGTGAACTACTGATCCGCTAAGCTGCCTTTAGTTGTGGTGGCTGGTCAGAGAGCGAGCTTAATGATGCATGACTGGCTCCAGGAGATCAAATTAAATTGGCTAGAGATTTTTAGCATCAAAGAAGGGTGCCCGATCAATATCATTCACAAGGACCAAGATTTTTTCGAGGAAGAACTGGGGAAAATAAAATAAGTCAAGATGAGAATTGATGTGAAGCTGGAAGCCAGCCCAAAATTTTCCAGGGCCAGGCCTGTGCTCTATGCATTATTGGAGAAGCTGGAAACAGAACAGCTGAAAAATCTGGAAGGCCTAGGCATTATTCAATCAGTGCAATTTGCCGAATGGGCAACACCCACTGTGCCAGTAGTGAAACCGGATAAAATCATTTGATTACCAGCCAACGGTGAACCAGACCGTGATGCTGAACAAGTACCCCAAACCCAAAATCGAAGATCTATATGCAAAACTGGTTGGAAGTCAAACATTCACTAAGTTAGACATGAGTCATGCCTACTTGCAGCTGGGGCTGAAACATGCCTCAAAGAAATATGTGACTATAATCACCCATAAGGGGTGTACCAGTTCACACACTTTCCCTTTGGAATTTCATCAGCGTGTGCTATATTACTGCAAGGCTTGCCGGGTGTCGTCGTGAACTTGAATGACTTATTAGTAACAGGACCTATGGATAAAGAATGCTTGCTGCATTTGGAAGAAGTATTAAGGAGATTGCAGGAAGCAGGAGTGCACCTTCCAGGCTAATGAGGTGGTTTACCTGGGTTATCAGATGGAAGCACGGGGGTTGCATCCCATGGATGTGAAAGCAATTAAGGAGGCACTGGGCCCTAGGAATACCTCAGAACTCAAATCCTTTCTGGGGATGGTTAACGATTATGGGCAGTTCCTCCCAAACCTGTCAACAATGTTACCTCCACTATGTGCATTATTAAAGAAATGCCAGGAAGGCACCCTAAAAAGGGACATTTAGCCAGGTCAAGCAGCTGTCGTAGTCGCTGTGTTTATCGGCGTACATCAACCCCGCCAAGAAGATGATACGAACATGTGGTGCATCTCCATATGGCGTTGGGGCAGTTTTATCCCTCAGAATGGATGATGGGTCGGAGAGACCTGTGAGATATGCGTCGAGAATCCTTACAAATGCAGAGAAGAACTATTCACAACTCGAGAAAGAGGGACTAGTGATCATCTATGGCATCAAAATATTCCAATAATATCTAAACGGGAGACATTTCACAGACCACAAGAAGATAAGACGATTCCACCAATAGCTTCTGCAGAGATACAGTGTTGGGTGTTGTTTCTGTCGGCTTATGAGTACATCATTGAACATCGTCCAGGAATGTAAATAGCCAATGTAGATACCCTGAGTCATATTCCATTGCCACAAATTTTCTAGATGCTTTGTCAGTGCCGGCTTAACAGATTTAGTGCTGGACAAACAGAGTTTCAATGTTGCCAAAGGTGAAACAGATGATATTGTATGGATGGCGAAGCGAGTGCGCTTCAGAGAAATGAAGCCTTACCAGATCAAGGAAGACAAGCTTAGCTGCGGGAATGGTATCATCCTCTGGGGATCGAAAGTGGTCGTCCCTGGGCCAGGAAGAGAATATCTACTGGAAGAGCTACATAGTGCCCATCCAGGCAGGTCTAAATGAAGATGCTAGCGAGAAGCTGCGCATGGCGGTCTGGCATCGATGCTACAATTTAAAGAGGGATAAAACACTTGATCTGTACAAGTTTCAGCAACAGTTACTTGCCGCAGCTCCGTTACATCGGCCAGGTCGACAAAGGGTTAGGCTCCACGTTGACTATGTGGGACTGTTAATGGGCACAATGCTTTTGTTGTTAGTGGACGTCCATTCTAAGTGGATGGAGGAATTTGAGATGAGATCACAACTGCTTATGTCACAGTTGAGAAGCTTCAACAGTATTGCCCAAAGGGTTAGGTGTGATTACAGGGTTACGGGGGATAGGGTCTGGGTAGGGTGCTCTTTCCAAGGGTTGGCACAGACTCAATGTGCCAAATGGCCTCCTTCTGCACTGAAGGGATTCTATGATTGTTACTGTTTTCGCATTTGTGCAATTTGTGTAAAAAGCGACTTAAAGCGGGAGGGATATAGTGGATAGCCCCTTTAAGGGACGTTCTCTGAGGGAGAGCTCATGTGGCCCACTGATCCAATCAGGGACAGGATTGGGAATTCACTGGAAGTGTTGGTACTTGTCCCAGCCGTTGGACTCTAGAGCTGAGCATGGGAAGACCGTTTTAAAGTGCTCTGTGTCATAATATACGCCAGTATATCATGGTGCAGACACACACTGATGGACACACAGTGGGACCAATCAACATACACAACACCGCAGCCAGTCACCAGTGAGAGCACACGCACTATAAAGACAGGGGGTATCAGAGTTCCCGCTCATTCGAGTAGCAGCCAGCTCGGAGCACAGAGCTCACAGCCTGCAACACCGACATTCACCATGTGCTGACTGCATCAACTGGTTAGGACAAGGCAAAGGTCTTTAGTTAAAGCTAGTATCGTATTTACCCACAGTTCATGTATGTTTAAATAGTTAACCTTTTAATAAAATAGTGTTGCACTGCTTCAAGTGTTGGTGACCTGTATATGATCCAGAACACCCAACACATCACTCTGTAAATATTTGTTTATAGTCAAAATAAATCGTGGTTTCTTATACGTTAACTGGGGGAGCTAATTCTTGAAGCGATTACACATTGTAAGCCTGTGATCATTCCTCCTTTAGCCACCTCACTGGTTAACTGGTGGATTCTCCAGTTCTCTTCGTCACCACACATACCCCTCCTCCACTGCGATGGGTTAACTAGGTAAAGTCTCAGATGACCATAGGCTGCTTTCCCCTTTGAGGAGGAGAGCTGACTGTTGGTTATTTAATCTGAGGATGGGTTAACTACTATCAAGCAATCATCCCCTTCCTAAGATTATTTGTCTATCAAGCCACTATCTTTGACTGACCTGGTTGATATACTTTTTGAATAGAAATGCAGGATGGATTCTTGTATTTAGTCCACAAATGGACAGCACAATAGCACAAGTGGCTAGCACTGTGGCTTCACAGCGCCAGGGTCCCAGGTTCGATTCCCCGCTGGGTCACTGTCTGTGCGGAGTCTGCATGTTCTCCCCGTGTCTGTGTGGGTTTCCTCCGGGTGATCCGGTTTCCTCCCACAGTCCAAAGACGTGCTGTTAGGTGGATTGGCCATGACAAATTGCCCTTCGTGTCCAAAAAGGTTAGGAGGGGTTATTGGGTTACGGGGATAGGGTGGAAGTGAGGGCTTAAGTGGGTCGGTGCAGACTCGATGGGCCGAATGACCTCCTTCTGCACTGTATGTTCTATGTAAATAGTCAATTTAATCCACTAAGAAAGCAATTGTTCAGGATACATCACAACCAACAGTTGCTTCAACCAGTTGCTTCACCTTATTTTAGATATCAAGCAGCTTATCAAATGGTTAGAAGTGAACAAACATGGGTAACATATATCGACAAGAGCCAATTTGACTGTCAACCAGCACTAACATGATTTCAACTTGCCTTTCACTCTAAAGAGGTTTCTTTTCCCTGCAGTGGTATTTTCATAATGAGAATGAAGTTCAATTTTACATAATTCATATGTGACGATAAAGCCATCAGATCCAATGAATTATTTGGGCATATTAGTGAGAGCGCTCCACTGCAAACTGTGTCGCTAGTCCATCCAGTGGTTTGGCACATGTGTTGATATACAGGTTGTAAGAATAATTAAAACAATTTCAGTCTTTCATAATCAATATTCAATTTCAGCCTTTCCATATTCCATTGTAGCCTCAGGCGATCTATTTAATTTCACTGGAATGTCAATCACACAGAATACTCGGAAAGCGAACAAGCTGGTGAAAAAATGATCCCCAGTTAGTATTCTGAGAAGGAGCAACATTTAATGCCCCTCTCTAATTGCTGCAGTCCATGTTGCATGGGTCATGTTAGTAAGAGAGTGGCAGGATTTTGGCAAAGCAACAGTGAAGGAATGGTAATTGAGTGCCAAGTCAGGTTGGTGTGGGACCTGGAGGGAAACTTGCAGGTGGTGGTGTTCCGATGCATCTGCTACCCTTGTCCTTCCTGGTGACAGAGTTGTGGGCTTGGAAGCTGCTAAAGAAGAAGTCTTGATGAGTTAATGCATGCACCTTGTAGAGGGTACACACCTCTGTCACTGTGCATCGGTGGTGGAGGGAGTGAATGTTGAATGTTGAAGGTGGTAGATGGGGTGCTAATCAAGCAGGCTGCATTGTCCTGGATGGTGTTAAGCTTTGTGAATGTTGTTGAAGCTGCACAACACTAGATAAGGTTACTGGAGAGTGTTCCATCACACTATTGACTTGTGCTTTGTATATGATTGTCATGCTATGGGGAGTCAGGAGCTGAGTTATTTGCCACAGAATTCCAAGCCTCTAGGCTGCTCTTTTTGCCACAGTATTTATATGACTGGGCCAATTCTATCTGTGGTCAATGGTAACCCCCAGGATATTTATAGTACGGGATTCAGAGATGATACTGCAATTGTACCATTGAACGTGAAGGAGAGATTAGTTAGATTCTCGCTAATTGGAGATGGTTATTGACTGGCACATGTGTCGAGTGAGTTTTACTTTGTTACTTGCCACTTAACCCAATCCTGAATGTTGCCCAGCTCCTGCTGCATATGGACATGGACTCCGTCAGCATCGGAGGAGTTGCGAATGGTATCGAGCACTATACAATCACCAGCAAACATTCCTCCCTACCTTATGATGGCGGAAAAGTCATTGATGAAGCAGCTGAGATCACCACATATTAAAAGTAGCCACCACACTTAACTTCTGTCATGTTTTCACATATCTTTTCACTCATCATGAGCAACAGCATGGGAGATCAGATAATGTAACTAGAAAATATGATTTGCATCTCCAGGGTAGGCATAAAAAGGCATAAATAAAAGAGTTACCATGTCTAATTTTTAAATAGTTCTATAACAAGGGAGAAGAAAATTTGTTCTTTTTAAAAATTCCTTCAAGGCACAGATGCTGAATAAAGTGTGGGATATGAGTGTCATGATATGCAGACATGCAGGTAATGATATACAGACAGGCACAGACAGGCAGCTAATGAACACAGAGAACAGGACATGACCAATGAGCAGGCAGGACACTCAGGGGTGGTATCTCACTATAAAAGGCACGAGGCACTCACACTCCGTCTCTTTCCACTGATGAACATCTACAGAGTGAGTCAGGGTGTATGTACAGTATCACACCTCCAGCACGTGGCTAAGAGCTAGTCTGGTTCAGTCAGACAGAGTAACCACACTTAGGTTAGCAGAGAGTCGAACTCATAGAGAACTGTGCTAACTGTGCTACTGGTTCAATAAATCAGATTGAACTAACTTCAAGGTCTGGAGTATCTTTTGGTTAAAGCTGCATCCAGTTGCAGCCTGTGTTATCCCAGAGTACATAACACAACATGCTACCAGGAGACTGCTTAATCTGGGTGGTTTATCTCAGTCCGTTCCGTGACGACCAGCGAATGTATCCCGGCACCATGGAGAAGATTCAGGCTCCTCACCAGCTCAGGACCTCCGGCAATCTCAGTGCCAACTGGCGGACATTCAAGCAAAAGTTTCTGCTGTACATCGAAGCTTCAGACCTCATGGGTGCGTCGGATGCAAGGAAGATTGCACTCCTACTCTCAACAGCATGGACTGGTTGGGCCGAAGGGCCTGTTTCCATGCTGTAAACTTCTATAACAGCGGGTGATCAAGCCATCGAACTCTTCAACTCTTTTCATTTCACCGAAGGCCAGGACAAGACAAAGTTTCAGATCATCCTGGACAAGTTTGGCAGTCACTGTGATGTGGACGCCAATGAAACCTTTGAGCGCAACATATTCAAACAGCGTCTACAAGGTAAAGATGAATCTTTCAACTCCTTCTTAACTAACCTCCGCCTGCTAGCGCTGCCCTGCAATATTGCTGACTCCATGATCAGAGACCAAATCGTTTTTGGAGTTCACTCTGATCCTCTGAGAGAGCACCTACTGAAAATCAGGCATATGACCCTGCCAGTCGCGATTGAAACATGCACAGTGCATGAGCACGCCAGAAATCACTATGCCCAGTACAAATCGGCTGAAAATGAGAAACTTGCCTCCCACGAGGCAGAGAGTGCGCAGGCCATCTCCCGGATGCAGCGCCTCAGCATTGATGAAAGCGGCCACTTTGCGCGCTTTTCCCGGGGCCCCACACATGCGCGATGCGAACGGGATGACGAAGGGGCACTGCGCATGTGCGACGACGCGCGGAGCATCAGGACGCCGACGTCATGACATGCTCAAACTGCGGCAACGCCCACTTAAAGAAACACTGCCCTGCAAGAGGCAGGCGATGTTTAAACTGCGGGAAGCCTGGACACTATGCAGCCTTGTGCAGGTCTGCACCACCAATCAGGGGCCAGCGCTCCCAATTCCGACGATGGCGCGTTCAGAGTGCGCATCAGCGATTACAGGATTCTGATCCTGGCAGCACAACGGATCCAGAGGAAGAATGCCTGGACTCCGCCTTCTGTGTGGGCATCATTACCAAATGTGAATATGCCACATCCAACGCATCACAAATTCAATCCATCCTTGCTGTGGATTCTGCGGACGAATGGCGTGCGGTGATTCAGGTCAACCACTGCTCCATCCAGTTTAAGCTGGACACAGGTGCTTCTGCCAACCTCCTCTCACAGGCAGATTTCAAACGTATCAAGAAGCCCCCCAAGGTCCTTCCAGCTGCCCGCAGGCACCTGGACTACAACAGAAATGCCATTACGGCACTGGGATCCTGCCATCTACTCGTCTCCAACCGGGGCACCCATGCACGGTTACATTTTGAAATTGTCAAGCCAGACAGGGCATCCCTACTTGGCGCACATGCCTGCAAGCAGCTGAACCTCGTGCAGCGGGTTTACACAACGACATCCTCAAATGTAGATCTTCAGGCCGGCATTAACGACATCCTCGCTCAGTATCCGGATGTGTTCGACAGGATGGGCACGCTGCCATATCGATGCAAGATTCTGCTATGACCTGATGCCAAGCCAGTGGTCCACGCATCACGCCGGGTCCCGGCTCTGCTGAGGGAGCGCCTGAAGGAACAGCTCAAGGATCTTCAGCAACGGGGCACCATTTCCAAGGTAACCGAACCGAGTGACTGGGTCAGCTCGATGGTATGTGTTAGAAAGCCTTCGGGAGACCTGCGCATCTGCATTGATCCCAAGGATCTCAATAAGAATATAATGCGTGAACACTACCCCATCCCGAAGCGGGAGGAACTCACCAGTTCGTTCACCAAGTTAGATGCGTCACATGGATTTTGGCAAATCCAGCTGGATGAGTCCAGCAGATGGCTCTGCACCTTCAACACACCGTTTGGCAGATACTGCTATAATCGCATGCTGTTTGGCATTGTCTCGGCATCGGAGATCGTCCATCGCATCATGGAGCAGATGATGGAGGGCATTGAAGGGGTTCGTGTGTCCGTGGATGACATCATCATATGGTCCACAGCCCCTGAAGAGCATGTTTCCCTTCTCCAGCAGGTATTCCACTGTGTCCACGCCAATGGCCTGAAGCTGAACAGGTCCAAATGTTGCTTTGGCTTGTCGACACTCAAGTTCCTAGGTGACCAGATCGCTCAGTATGGCGTGCGCCCAGACACATACAAGGTCAAGGCCACCGAAGCCATGAAGGTCCCTGAAGACAAGAAGGCGGTGTTGCGCTTCCTGAGCATGGTCAATTTTCTGGGCAAGTTCACTCCAAACCTGGCCTCACACATCACGGCCCTACGAAACCTGGTGAAAAAGTCCACTGCTTTTGAGTGTAAGGCAGCACATCAGGCAGAGTGGTTGGAGCTGAAAGCCAAGCTCACCACTGCACCCGTTTTGGCATTTTTCGACCCAGTCAGGGAGACGAAGATCTCGACAGATGCGAGCCAGGATGACATCGGTGCGGTGCTGCTTCAACGCAATGACACTTCATCCTGGGCACCGGTAGCCTACGCATCGAGGGCCATGACGCCCACCGAAACAAGGTATGCGCAAATAGAGAAGGAATGTCTGGGTCTTCTCACTGGCATTCTCAGGTTTCACGGCTATATCTACGGCCTGCCGACATTCACTGTCGAGACGGATCATAGGCCTCTGGTCCACATTATCCACAAGGACCTGAACGACATGATGCCTTGGTTGCAGTGCATCCTCCTCAAACTCAGAAGGTATGACTTTGACTTAGTGTACACGCCTGGCAAGGAGCTCCTCATCGCTGATGCATTGTCCCACTCCGTCACCTTGCCTAGTGAACCGCTGGAAATCATCCGGCAGATTGAATCACAGGTGCAGCTGTGTGCTAGCACCCTCCCAGCGTCTGATGAGAAGGTGGTTCGTATCCGCGAGAAGACAATCAAAGACCCCCTCTTGCAGCGTGTCATGCACCACCTCGTCAATGGCTGGCAGAAAGGGCAGTGCCCTCAATTTTACAATGTAAAGGATGACCTGACAGGGATTGACGGTATCCTCCTCAAGCTGGACCGGATTGTCATTCCACTCAGTCTCCAGAGCTTGATGATCCGCCAAATCCATGAGGGACACCTGGGCGTTGAGAAGTGCAGACGCAGAGCCAGGCAGGCTGTCTACTGGCCCGGTATTAGCCAGGACATCTCGAACATGGTCCTCAACTGTCCAACCTGTCAACGCTTCCAGCCAGCGCAGAGCAAGGAGACGCTCCAGCAGCATGAAATCGAGACCTCCCCAAGTGGTCCAAGGTTGGCATCGTCCTCTTTCGTGCGAATGGTCATGACTACGTGTTGATTATTGACTATTTCTCCAATTACCCTGAAGTCGTGAAGCTCTCAGACCTCACATCTCGGACCGTCATCAAGGCCTGTAAGGAGACGTTCTCCAGGCATGGTATCCCACTCACTGTCATGAGTGACAGTGGCCCATGCTTCAACAGCCACGAGTAGTCTATGTTTGCCAAGTCATACCATTTTAAACATGTCACTTCCAGCCCACACTATCTGCAGTCCAATGGGAAGGTTGAAACAGGGGTGCACATTGTGAAACAGCTCATCTGCAAGGCCGCGGATTCTGCTTCTGACATCTACTTTGCGCTGCTTGCGTACAGGGCGACCCCACTGTCCACTGGCATGTCGCCGGCTCAACTCTTGATGAACAGGGACCTGCGGACGACACTTCCAGCCATACACTTGCCCAACCTGGATCACCTCCCGGTGCTGCAAAAGGTGCAGCAGCTCCAAAACCAGCAAAAGCAGGGCTATGATGCTCATGCCACCGATTTCCCATGTTATCCCCGGCAGACACTGTCAGGATCAAGATACCGGATGGTGGCTGGTCTGCTCCAGTTGTCGTTGTTCGACGGGCTGCACCCCGCCTGTATGTTGTACGTCTGGCTGACGGTTCTGTTTTGCGACGAAACAGACGGGCACTGCGCAAAGTTGCCAGCCCGAAACCGCTTTCTTCTCCGTTTCCGTCCGTTGTTTGCCACCTCCTGATACCTCGAACTATGAGGCCACCAGTCAGGCTTCCATCCCGCCTGTCAAGACGCCATCGTCCCCACCACCACCTCTCCGGCGGTCGACAAGGATCAGACGCAAGCCCCAGAGACTGGACACATGAACATTTGTTTTGTTTGCTATGTTCTGTTTTCTCACATTAGACAGCTGTCTTCACATGTAAATACGTTCACAAATGCCACCGCTTGTAAATATGTTAATACATGCCACCACATGTAAGTACGTTCCCATGTGCCAACAAAACATTAAAAAGGGGGATGTCATGATATGCAGACGTGCAGATCTTGATATACAGACAGGCACAGACAGGCAGCTAATGAACACAGAGAACAGGACATGACCAATGAGCAGACAGGACACTCAGGGGTGGTAGCTCACTATAAAAGGCACGAGGCACTCACACTCTGCCTCTTTCCACTGATGAACATCTACAGAGTGAGTCAGGGTGTATGTACAGTATCACACCTCCAGCACGTGGCTAAGAGCTAGTCTGGTTCAGTCAGACAGAGTAACCACACTTAGGTTAGCAGAGAGTTCAACTCATCGAGAACTGTGCTAACTGTGCTACTGGTTCAATAAATCAGATTGAACTAACTTCAAGGTCTGGAGTATCTTTTGGTTAAAGCTGCATCCAGTTGCAGCCTGTGTTATCCCAGAGTACATAACACAACAATGAGTATATCAACGCTTGGCATGTTTGTCACCGATCCCTCTCCCTCTGCGTTAAAAGAGATGTGTTGTCGCCTTTAAGCTAAATGGGTTAAATTAGTGGAGGTGAATTTCAGCTGAAACCAGAATTTCACAGCCACAATTGTTTCATGTCCTCTCACATGTGAACAACAACAGATATCACAAGGAGCACATGGAAGCATTGTAAATTAACAGGATAAATTAGAAATGCTTAGAATTAATCAAGTTTGAAACGCATCCCTATCCCTTTATCTCTTGGTCCAACCTTAGTTCTTCATCTATTGACGTTCTCTATATATCTCCTCTTATTGAATGGAATTTCTACATCTCTCATTGTTAACGCTTCCTCCAAGAAGCTCAGCTCCTTTTCTTTATGCCAAGCATTTCTTTCCTCATAACTATCGATAACTCAAAAGTGTGCGCAAGATTTATATGCTGCTCCAATATTTGATGAGGCAAGCACTGTATTTTATCAATATTGATACATTATTTCTCCTCTGAATATTATTTTTCCAAAGTGCATTCTTCTGGCACTGCACTGCCTACCATGCTTTTCCTTCCCCTGGCATTCTGCTGCTGAAATCAATACTCTTTGAATTATCTTGCCTCGGGCTCAAAACTGTAGCACTTGGCCTTAGCTAATCAAAGTTCTTAATTTGTTTGTGTTCCTGCTCTTTGCTACGTTTTCTGCCTGTGTCCTACATCATGTGCCGTTTCCTTTGATCTAGATTTCTCAATGAAGAAAATATTGGAGGCTGGAGCATTTTCTGGAAGCTGTGTGGGAAGTTGATGAAACGGCCTGTGAAATATGGTAGCCATTGGAAATCACAGGTTATTCTTCTGGAGTGAAATCAGTCAGCGCACATAGAAATGAGTCAGTGCACATGGAAATCAGTCAGTGCACATGGAAATCAGTCAGTACACATGGAAATCAGTCAGTGCACATGGAAATCAGTCAGTATACATGGAAATCAGTCAGTGCACATGGAAATCAGTCAGTACACATGGAAATCAGTCAGTGCACATGGAAATCATTCAGCACACATGGAAATCAGTCAGTGCACATGGAAATCATTCAGCACACATGGAAATCTTACATCCTGAAAATAAAAATCCCACTGAAATGAATTGGCCTATATTTCAGGGTTGTCTTCTGAAAGCATTTGAAATATTATCCCAACCAGGCGGCACGGTTGCAGTGGTTAGCACTGCAGCCTACGGCACTGAGGACCGGGGATCGATCCAGCCCTGGGTCACTGTCTGGGTGGAGTTTGCACATTCTCCCTGTGTCTGCGAGGGTTTCACCCCCATAACCCAAAGATGTGCAGGTTAGCTGGATTGGCCACACTAAATTACCCCTTAATTGGAAAAAAAATAATTGGGTACTCTAAATTTATTTATTTTTAAAAAATATTATCCCAACCAAATGTTGTTAACAATCTTATTCCTGACAATGATCTATCTGACTTTACTCAGTAAAACATCACTTAATTATATATTTTAACAATGTAAGAATTATTGAAGCAAACTCACTTGGTAAAGGCCGATTGTGGAATAAACTACTCTGTTTCCAAGTTTATCTCTGGAACCATAATTCTGATGGCTTGAGACGTTAGTTTTAGATTCAATGCTTCCAACTTCTTTGGTTGATGTGGTAGCACCAAGCAAAGCATCAACATGTTTCTGCACATTGATATGGAAACAAAACGTGCATTTGTGTAAAACTGTGCTTCATTTTATGTCTGTTTTAATCCTTGATAACAGCAAATATACTGTACACAGCCAATCTTGTACCTTGCTTTCTTTCAGGATGGTTATGTCTTCATATTTTATTTTCCACCACATATCCTGACCTTGATTTTGTGATTTACGTTTCTTTACCAATAGGAAGACAATAAAAGCCGCTGCAACAAAAGCTATGACCAGAAGGACAGCGACTACTGTCACAAGGGTGTTACCTGGAAAAACAGAGCTAACAAAGTTAGTACATAGCCAGGATAATCCAAATTGACAATAGTCAGCGAGAATGTATGTGGCTGGGATGTATCAATGTCTGAGATGAACAAATTTAAATTCTTTAGAAGGCAGTGTTGTAGTAGGGAGAATTCTAACTCCCAGCCACAGGCATGCAAATTGATCATGGGAGTTTTGACTTCTGGGTAAAATTGCGCCTCTCCTGCTATCTCACAGGAGAGCGCCAAACCCATGTGATTTCACTGATAGAAAACCAGAGGTGAGGCTATTGGTGAGGAGGCAGGTGGCTGGCAGTGGTTAGATGGACATAAAAGCATGGGTGGCATGGAGCCTGGGAGGAGAGAGAGCGTGAGCACGGGTGATTGTGAGTGACAATTGTCAGCATTGGACGGACATGTCAGCAGAGGAGGCAGTACTTCACGTTGGATGGTGGTAGGGAGCGTGCACACTTTCAAAGAGGGCATTCTCAGTACCTGTTGTGTTCTCTGTAAAAGATGTCACATTGACAATAGTGGTGTTCACTGTAAGCAAAGTAACAGAGCACAGATCAGACAATCAACAGTAACACCCTGCCTGCAATATTACTTTGCAACGTCCACTTTTGAATTTAAATGACCCCAGACAGAACCAGTTCCACTCTATCTTGTTGATCCCTCCCTGTTAAAGTTGTGTCACTGATAATGTTCAGAGGAATGACTCCATTTTCCACCGCCTATCCTGACCTTGATTTTGTGATGTACAATCAAAGCAGCTACAACAAAAGCCATGACCACAAACGCAAGGGTTTTATCTGGGCAAACACAACAAACAAAGTTAGTATATAACCAGGCTGAACCAAATTGACAGCAGTCAGGGAGAATGTGTGCGGCCAGCATTTATCAGGGATGTATCAGTGTCAGCCATGAAGAAATGTAAATTCTATAGAAGGCAGTGTTACAATAGTATTACAATAGTGATACAATAGAGGAGGTTATTTATGAAGGCCCCGCCTTCTCAACCTTGTCCCTCACCTAAGGTGTGGTGAGCCTCAGATTAAATCACCACCAGCCAGCTCACCCCCTCAAAGTGGAGAGCAGCCTATGGACACCTGGGTCTATGGAAACTTTACCTTACCTTATAAGAGGGAGAATTTGGGTGCAGAGAACGACTGAGTTTCTTCCACACATCTACAAATTATGCATTTATTTGATGCTTCATTTTCCCCCTCTAATGTCAATACGTGGCATTTGCAAACCATTGACATTTTGCATTAGATCAACAATATCATAGAATCCCTACAGTGCTGAAGGAGGCCATTCAGCCCATCGAGTCTGCATCAAACCTCTGAAAGAGCACCCTACCTAGGTCCACTCCTCTGCCCTATCCCCGTCTAACCTGCGCATCTTTGGACGCTAAGGGGCAATTTTTGCATGACCAATCCACCTAATCTGCACATCTTTGGACTTTTCATACATACATACAATTTACAGTGCAGAAGGAGGCCATTCGGCCCATCGAGTCTGCACCAGCTCTTGGAAAGAGCACCCTACCCAAGCTCACACCTCCACCCTATCCCCATAGGCCAGTAACCCCACCCAACACTAAGGGCAATTTTGGACACTAAGGGCAATTTAGCATGGCCAATCCACCTAACCTGCACATCTTTGGACTGTGGGGGGAAACCGGAGCACCCGGAGGAAACCCACCCACACACGGGGAGGACGTGCAGACTCCGCACAGACAGTGACCCAAGCCGGAATCGAACCTGGGACCCTAGAGCTGTGAAGCAATTGTGCTATCCACTATGCTACCGTGCTGCCCAATGGACTGTGGGAGGAAACCGACGCAGACACGTGCAAACTCCACACAGTCACCCAAGGCTGGAATTGAACCTGGGTTCCTGGCGCTGTGAGGCAGCAGAGCTAACCACTGTGCTACCATGCCGCCATGGGAGGCTCGGAGGAGAGATAAAGAGTCCGGGTGATTATGAGTGATGATTGGACATAGCCATTAGCAGGAGAGGCAGTTCTTCAAGTTCGGTGGGGGTGGGGAGGGAGTCGTGCAAGATAGTGGAATTTTTTTTGTTGAGTTTCCAGCACCAGTAGCATGGGTGTGATACAAGACATTTGGACTTAACCATTGCTCTCTCTGTCCATCCCAGTGCATCATTGGACATCTCAGAGGAGATGCTGATGACGAATGAACAAAGTGGGAAGAATCTGTCAGTCAACATGCATTGGAGAACAAATACATTTGTACATTCGCGTAAACAAAAAGTCAAACTTTGTTCACTGGTGCACAGCTGTCATTTTCAAAATGTAAAGTCCTCAGACACCCATTTGCAGTTAGGTATCACAGATGAGGCAAGAACTTTAGTCAGGGGACTTCATGATGCTATCGAGGTTGTAAAATGTAGTCATTAGCTGACATTAAGCTTGACTGTAAGTGCTTGAAAGCTGGAGGAGATTATAGCCATTAAAGGCTGCAATGACAAACTTCCATGGGAGGATTCTAAGCTCCACAATGTTGTTCCAGAAATTCCCTCTCGTTTTAAACATCTAACTTAAACCAGCACATTGTCAGAAAGCTTGTTTCCAGTACCTGTTGTGTTTGATGGAGAAGGTACTGTGGCATCGGAAACAACGGTACCTGTAAAAGATGTACAAGGTATTAGATGTAGAGGGGAGATGGGGAGAAGTTTCTTCTCTTAGAGAGCTATCATGATCAGCAACTCTATATTTGAAAAACTGTGCTGGAAACTGATTTCATCCTCAAATTTAGAAAGGAGTCAGACAGGTATTTGGGGATGAGGGACTTACAGGGTTACAGACAAAAAAGTGGGGATGCGGGACTATAAGCACAATCATTCTTTCACAGGCTGGTGTCCATGTCTTAACTTGAATAGCAAACTGTTAAGAAATGATCCCACTGTCCAGGTCAGGTAGGGCTTGCACTTTCACCTTGTGTTTGTGTTCAATATTGTGTCCAGCAAGGCAATGCACAAAGCCCCAGGTGACCAAAGTGTCTCATGAGCTATAGAGAGGAAAGATGCAGACAGAGTTTCTGCCTCTGAATTGCTGCCTAGTGAATCTGTCTGTGTCTGTGCATGCGTGTCTGTCTGTGTATCTCTGTCTGCCTGTGTGCCTCTGTCTAACTGTGTGTGTCTTTGTATCTGTCTCTGTATCTCTGTCTGTGTGTCTCTGTTAGTATGTGTCTGTCCATGTGTTTGTCTGTGTGTGTTTGCCTGATGGTGCCTGTCTGTTTCTGTATGTTCCTAGATGTGTTTATGTGTCCATGTGCATGCCTGTCTGTGTGTGTTTGTCTGTATGTATGTGTGTCATGACTGTATATCACTGTGCCGCTACCTCTGCTAGGCCTGTTCTGCTGCTGGAACAGGGCATATCCAGCAATGTGTTGTCTGGAACATTGGCATAAATTCTCCGGATGTTGCAATTCACTTTTCCTGCTGGCATTGCATCCTGCCCATGGGTTTCCCGGCATCTTGGGGTGACTTCAATGGGAAATCCCATTAACAAGCAGCGGGAAGACAGAATCCCACCCGCAGCGGACGGCAGGCTGCCAAGAAACACGCGGCTGGGAAATCGGAAAATCCAGCCCGTTTTCGGTAAGGTACGATTCAGTATATGACTATGTTGTTGCTTGACTAGTCTGTGAGACAGCTCTCCTAATTAAGCCCCCAGATGTTAACAAGGAGGACTTTGCAGGGTCGACGGGGCTGGGTTTGTCTTTGTCGTTTCCTGCTGGGGGGGCGGGGGGGGGGGGTCCATCCAGTTTCTTTCCTTTTAGATTGCTTTTTTTTAAACCAGTTTTGATACAACTGTGTGGCTTGCTCAGATATTTCAGCGGGCAATTAAGAGTCAACCACATTACTGTGGCAGAAACTAGCAGAAAGTGCTTGGATTTTTTAAACTAGTACTCTGCTCAATTTCTGCCAGGTGGAGGGAATTAAACTTCTCCCTAATGCTTCCTGCACCACTCCTGACAGAAACACCCTGTAATTAGTAAAGCCAAATGTAAAATATAATGCTGTGTATTTTTGATAATAGTTTAGCATAGTTCTTAATCAGAGTTTACTTTTGTTGCCCACAAAAACCTCCACTTTTATCTATCAAACAAATCGCTCTGTTGAGTTAATAAAATCTTTCGCACAACTCATTTTTCAGGACTTTTAGCATTCTAGCATGAGGAGATGTCCCTCATAGCAGCATTTGACCGTTAACCTTTCCCAGATCATTTTAATTGAATCAGGTATGGTTCTTTATATGTTCCAAATGATACATGGATAAATGTGGTAATTCTCGAGTTACACATCCAAGTGCACTCCCACCCACGTGGGGTGCGTGCATTTATCAGGAGATGATAGGTTATCAGGGGTAGGCAGGAACATGGGGTTGAGGTTAAATCAGATCAGCCATGATCTTACTGAATGGTAAAAGCAGGCTTAAAGGGCCAAATGGCCGACTCCTGGTCCTAATTTGCATGTGCATTTGTATGCATTTAATTGTTTAAATGAATCCAAACGTTACCATCTGCAGCTGAGGGCTGAATGATAAAACTGCAATTAATTAATCATCGCTGATTCATTAATATAAAATGGCGAAGCAGTATGACCTCGACAGGGCTTGTAAGAAAGGCACGGCAATAATCTCGGGTGATTACAATAAGTTGTGGAACAACCAGAGAGCAGGCTACTCTGCATTTGGTATTGTGTACTGAGGAGAGATTAATTGGTGACCTCAAAGTTAAGGAACCCCGAGGGAATAGTGGCCATAGTATGATAGAATTCAAAATTCAGTTTGGGGGAGAGAAAGTGGAGTCCCACACTTGCATTCTGGAATTAAACTCAGGCAATTACATAGGCATGAGGATAGATTTGGCCTTAGTAGGGTGGGCCATAAGGCTAAAAGGTAGGGCAGCTGATGAGCAGTGGCAGTTGTTTAAGGAGATACGCAATTCGTCACAACTAAAATATTGTCCAGAGATGAAGAGAAATAATAAGAGGGGTTAAAAAAAATCTAAGGATAAGCAAGGAGGTTAAGGACAATAGTAAGACAACAAACTAAGGTATACCATGTTGCAAAGGCCAGTGGCAATCTGGAAGACTGGGAAACTTTCAAACATAAATAAAGGGTTACTAAAAAAGTAATAAAGAGAGCTACGGTAAATTACAAAAGAAGGTCGAGCGCAAAACATCAAAAAGTATAGCGAAAGCTTCTGTAAGTACATAAAAGGGAAAAGAGGTGCTAAAGTGAATGTTGGTCCCTTGGAAGATGAAACTGGAGTTTTAATTGTGGGAACACAGATATGGAGGAGATGATGAATCAATATTTTGCCTCAGTTTTCACGATGGAGCACACTAGTACCATCCCTATAGTAACAGGTAATTCAGAGGTAACAGAAAGGGTGGAACTTGGAACAAACAGCATTAGGGGCTGGTTTAGCACACTGGGCTAAATCACTGGCTTTGACAGCAGACCAAAGCAGGCCAGCAGCACGGTTCAATTCCCGTACCAGCCTCCCCGAACAGGCGCCGGAATGTGGTGACTAGGGGCTTTTCACAGTAACTTAATTTGAAGCCTACTTGTGACAATAAGCGGTTTTCATTTCATTTCAAAATGGAAACAGTACCCAACAAATTATTGGGTTTGGATGTTGGATTTTTTTACTGTCACGTGTACCGGGATACAGTGAAAAGTATTGTTCTTCCTGCAGCTCAGACAGATCATTCTGTACATGAAAAGAAAATACATAACAGGGCAAATATATGGAGGCAGGTCAGTGGCGATTCACTAGATTGATTTCAGAGATGAGGGGTTTGACGCATGAGGAGAGATTGAACAGTTTAGACCTGTACCCTCTAGAAGAATGAGGGGAGATCAAATTGAGGTATATAAAAAGATAAAAGGTAAGGATAAAGTAGACATGGAGTGATGCTTCCTCTTGTGGGGCATTCTAGAATGAGAGGTCATAGTCTCAAGATAAGAGGTAGCAAATTCAAAACAGAGATGAGGGGAAGTTACTTCTCCCAAAGGGCCTGGGATCTATTGAATTTGTTTCCCCATAATGAGGTGGATGCCGGGACAATGAGTAAATTTGAGGGAGAGTGAGACAGATTTTTAATTAGTAATGGGTTGAAGGGTTAAGGAGAATAGGCAGGATGGTGGAGTAGGGGTATTATAAGATCAGCCACGATTGTATTGAAAGATAGAGCAGGCTCGAGAGGCTAAATTGCCTACTACTAGTTCTCCTGTTCTAAGAAAGAACTACTCTGTCCAATTCCACCTTCCAGCTCTTGGTATGTGGCCCTGTAGGTAGCAGCACCTCAAGCACAAATCTGGTGTTCTTGATTAATAAGGGGGTTTCTTGATTAATAAAGGAATCAGAGGTTATGGGGAGAAGGCAGGAGAATGGGGTGATGAACATATCAGCCATGATAGAATGGCAGAGCAGACTCTATGGGCCAAATGGCCTAATTCTGCTCCTCTATCTTATGAACATATGAAATTACACTTTCAGAAGCAAACCTGGTCCAAAATATCAGACTACAACACGGGAGCAGGCAGTTCAGTCAAGTCGTGTTGGTATTCATCCTTCACATGAGCATCAGAACATAGGAACAGGAAGAGGCCACTAACCCCTTGAGCCTATTCTGTCATTCAGTTAGATTGAGGTTCATCATTATGTTAACTCCATTTACCTGTCTTGGGTCCATATCCCTTAATTTCCTTGCCTAACAAAATCTATCAATCTCAGATTTTAAGTTTTCAACTAACCTAGCCTCGGCACTATTTTGAGGGTAGAGTTCCAGATTTCCACTATCCTTGTGTAAGGAAGTGCTTTCTGGTGGGGCGTGCCCCCGCCAGCGGCGGGATTCTCCGTCTCGCCAGCTGGCCAATGGGGTTTCCCATTGTGGGCAGCCCCATACCGTCTGGAAACCCCTGGGGCGTGGGTGCGCGGCTGGCGCAACGGAAAATGCCGACAGCGGAGAATCCAGCCCACTAGCTTTAATTTTAAGTTTGTGCCCCCTTGTTCTGGACTCCCTAACCAGAGTTTAGTTTATTTCCAGCTTCTCCTCCATTTCTTTTTTTTTTAAAAATATTTTTTTCTCCTCCTTTTTCACATTTTCTTCCAAATGTACACCCACCAACAATAAACAATAATCAGCAACAAGTATGTCAATCCCCATACCAATAACAACAATCCCATCCTCCCACCAAACCCCAAACATTAGCCCGCATGTTCACATAAACAAATGACAACAAGGAATCAGGAATCACCCAAAGTCACCCTTAATAAACACAGCCCCCCCTCCCCCCAACCCTCCCACCCCCCCCCCCCCCCAACTAATGTTCGATGTCATCCAGTTCTTGAAAGTGCATAATGAATAATGCCCATGAATTGTAGAACCCCTCCGTCCCTCCCCTCAGTTCAAACTTAACCTTCTCGAGAGTCAAGAATTCCAACAGGCCCCCCAGCCACGCCAGGGCACAGGGTGGAGAGGCCGCTCTCCATCCCATCAGGATCCGCCTTCGGGCGATCAATGAGGCGAAGGCTACGATATCTGCCTCCACACCCGTTTCCAACCCTGGCTGGTCCAACACCCCGAATATGTCCTCCATATCTTTTAATAGTCTTAAACACATCAATTAAATTAGTCTTAATCTTACTCAATGGGACACAAACCTAGTCTATGCATAGGCTTCATAATTATTGTCTTCGTAATTTAGCTCTGTGAGTCCTGGTGTCGTTTGAAAGTGGTACTCACCATCGCACAAAGAGGGCTGACTGTGAAGTGAAATTCATCCTATTTGTCTATTGTAGGCAATACGTGGCATTAAGAGCCATATGCTGACTTTCTTGGTCAAGTGATCAACAGATGTTTCACCTCCATGTTACCTGAATGCATGTCAATTCTTCTGTGAAGCATTCTATACCTGCCTTAAACGCACTCAAGAAAGGTGATGGACAGGAGAATACCTACTGGCGCACCCAGGCTGTCCCACACAGGAGAGTGACTTGGTTAAATGATTGTTGCTAGAGGCTGTTTGGCAAAGCTCATTGTGAAATCCGCACTCAGGGTAGTCTTTAACAGGAGTTCCACCCGGCCATGAAATGTTAGCAAATTCCTTTGTCGAGCTGCAGAAGTGGGAAGAGGAAATAATCATTCTATGATTCGCTCTGTAGTTTTTTTGAGAGTAAGCATGCCGTCCATGAGAAGGAGAAATCCAGTCTCGTAGAATGCATGCTCGCCAACATTTCCATTTTTATGAGGGAGATCTTCTCTGTATATCATGTGCAGCAAAATTGTGTTTTCTTTATAAATGTGCTCATGGTTTTATGCATAGGCACTCGCACCAACTCCTCTATTTGATATGGTGTTAAAATTACGGTGCATATGAATTGATGCTTAACTTTTAAAGATGTCAGGGCGAGAGTATTAGGCTCATCAAATATTTACATAATCATATTGAGACACATCATTGTATCATGCGACGGTGAAATCAAATCAAGTCCAAGACATGAACAAAACCTTTATAAAGCACTGCAGTATTCAATGAGCTGACAATTATAGCTCAACAGAACCTACCTTATTGATTTTCTGTAGCTGTCATACTGAAGAACAGGAATAAACTTTGTGGTGTTTTCATACCATTGCAGGTCATACACAATATAATTCATATATCTTTCTCCAGAGCTATCAATATCCACAAAGCCAGTTATACCTATTAAGGCAAAGAATAGGATTTCTGCTCTCATTTTCTAGTATTGCTAGAGGATAAAAAGACATTTGTCCTCTCCATATGGATTACTTGCCCTCTATTTACAAAAAAAAGTTACAATCTCCAATACTCTTTTGACACCCTTATCAACACTGTTATAATTAAAAGCAGGCAAACATTAACTTATGTGAACTTGACAAGATTTGGAGAACGGATCACTGCATAAGTGATGTTCAGTGATTATTCGGTGGTCGATAGACCTGTGGTGAAGAGATTGAACAGATACTGAACTCCAAAATAAAAGAGTTTCACAATCACTAAGTGCATCATTCATTCCCATTGAGTTCTGGTCAGTAAAATAAAGCCCTTCCACAAATGAGGTATTGCAATTTAAACATTCACACTTGACCTTGTGTCTTTTGGATGATTATATTTGTGCCTCATTTGCTGTGACAAGACAACTAATAATGTCTAACAACTCACCATATGTCCTCGCATGTTTGGCATTTTAATTATATTGCGTGCCAAGTTGCTGAGAATCTGTGCTGGAAATGGTGGAGCAAAGGTGACAGTGTATCTGAGACTAGAGTCAGGCGCAGCACGGCAGCACAGTGGTTAGCATAGTTGCTTCACAGCTCCAGGGTCCCAGGTTCGATTCCCGGCTTGGGTCACTGTTTGTGCAGAGTCTGCATGTTCTCCCCGTGTCTGCGTGGGTTTCCTCCGGGTGCTCTCACAGTTCAAAGATGTGCGGGTTAGGCCATATTAAATTGCCCTTGGTGTCCAAAAAGGTTAAGTGGGGTTACGGGGATAGGGTGGAGGTGTGGGCTCTTTTCAAGGGCTGGTGCAGGCTCAATGGGCGAAATGGCCTCCTTCAGCACTGTAAATTCTATGATTCTATGATAGAGTGGAACAGAGCAAGCAACTAACCCGATTGAAAGATTGACAAAGCACGAGGAGTGAGAAGCAAGTGTAAACTGGAGTGGATGCATTCAATATCAAATGAGGCACTGACAGAAATAAAGAGACAGAAAGAATAATTAATTCAAGAAAGAGGTGATAGCCTGACTAAGTCCTTTTGTTTGGATTGTGTGAGCATCATTGGTTCTCAGTTACCCAGTTGGGCAGGGGACCATTTTGAAATGAGCTACCCCAATTGTGAGAAGGGGTAAAAAACAACAACCCCCAAATTTCCCTTCTCCAAATGTGCTTCCTGCTGATTGTGTATTGCAGGGTGGTAAGCATGATAGTGGAGGGAAAAATGATAGCGGAGAGCATCCTACACTTCCAGCTGGAGTAGGAATGCGGTCACAAATAGCTTTTAAGGCAGAAAATTGTCAGGAAACAGAGTACGAATAAACATATAAACTCCCATATATTATTCATTTTATTAAAGGCTTTACTGCAACATGATCACCTAGGGGGATAGATTGGTATGGAGATGGATCCCATTAATTATACAATCATGCACTATTTTTATTATTGTTTCCCATTAGGGAATAATCCAACTTTTCTCGGGATGATTTTTTTGTCCTTTATTCTTTCATGGGATGCGAGTGGCATTGGCAAGGCCAGCGCATGTTATCCATCCCTAATTGCCCTTGAACAGAGTGGTTTGTTAGGCCATTTCAGAGGACAGTTATGAGTCAGCCAGATTGCTGTGGGTTTTGGGTCACATGTAGGCCAGACCAAGTATGGATGGCAGATTTCCTTCCCTAAAGAACATCTGTGAACCAGGTGGATTTTTCCGACAATGGATGGTAGTTTTGGTTTATATTCCAGATTTATGAATTAAATTTAAATTCCACCAGATGCCTTTGTGTAATTTGAACCTGTGTCCTCAGGCATTAGCCTGGGCCTTTGGGTTACTAGTCCACCAGCATTACTGCTAGGCCATCAGCCCTTCTACACTTTTGTTTGAGCTTCAATATCTCAGAAAATGTTGTTTTCAAATAATTTCTTTTTAAACTTTCATCATGGCTCCCACCAAAAGCATTCTGGAAAATTGTTCTTGATGTAGTCTATAGTTTGAGTAGCCAAAAGTTTCAAATTCCAGCCACCCATCTCTCACCAAATCAACACATTCTGTGGAATCTCAGAAAGTGTTTGTTTGATGGCGGAATATTATAAGTTGACAGAAAAGGCACTTTGTACCCTCTGGTCCATAACTGAATATTGAGCTAGATGCTGCCTTGAATCTATGCATCTCGCCTCCAGAGTGTCAGAAGGTGACAATGAACTGCCACAATGAGGAAGGGTTGAAATAGGATCAAGTGGGTCTAATAAAAACAATTTGTTCTTTTGAAGAGCTTCACTGTTATTCTAAAGCTCTTGAAATATGTAAAACCTAACATTTGCATCAATCAAAGTATGTATTATGTAATATCCCACCGCACGGGAATAATGCAATGGTGGTGATTGTCTTCCTCATGTCCCTTGTGGAGTACAAGCTCCCTTACTAAGGTAGCTGGGTAAGCTCTATCCATATTGTGCGTAAGCTGGGCTATTTCGGCACGACCATTAAGACCTGGTTGGGATCTACTGGGAGCTGTATATTATAGCCTTGTAAATAAACCCAATTTCTTTGATACAACTTGGTGTCGACTCCCCGTATCTTCACAAAACTGGCGATGAGGAGTAAATTGGTTGGCTGACGATGTTGCAGCCCTGTTGGTTGAGCCACCACCCCCCCTGTTTCGGTGGATCCAGGATGGAACCTGTTTCTTTCACCATGCCTCTGTTTGGGCGGTTGGATGAGTTCAATGCTGGGGTCGATGACTGGAATCAATATGCAGAGTGCATGCGCTATTTCTTTCTTGCGAATAACACCATGGAGAATGACTGCCAGACGGTGCTGTCTCCTTGTGATGCCCATTTGTACGGGGTAATTCAAAGTCTTATGAACTCGGCAACACCCGATACCCACACCTTCAACCAGCTCATGGCATTTCAACCCGATGCTGTCATTATCATTCAGTGGTATTGTTTCAACATGCCAGAAAGATCCCCGGGTGAGTCGGTCACTGAGTTTGTGTCCCGGCTATGTAAAATTGCCAGATTCTGTGAGTATGGTACTGTTTTATTTGCGTGATCGTCTGCTCTGTGGTATAAACAACTTGGAGACACAGAGAAAGCTCTAGGCTAAACCCTCCCTGAATCTGCAACAAGTGCCAAAGCTCTCCTTATCCCGTGAGAGCACTGAGCGGACGTGCAGGAAATACCAGGGATGGAGGTGAACGCCCTAGGGCATGATCTGCCCTGTGCAGCTTCCCTCACCCGGTCAGACCGCCAAAGAGACTCCAGCCTATGGTTGCAAGCCAGACCACCATGGCAGGAAATGTCCCCGGATTTTGCTGGAGGTGATTCATTTCCATGTGGAACGTGCGGCTGCCGGCCCAGGCGCGGTCGCCAACAGCAAGGGCTCCAGTGACCCCGGTGCCCTGATAGGGGTAGGCAGCTGCCTTGGAACCAGGCTTTTTATTTGGATGAGCCAGACGAAGAGGCCGCAATGCAGTTGAATTGTGTGGCAGAGCCCCGGTGGCTCCCATTCGGGTTCCCGTGCAGGTGAACGGCTATTTAGTAAACATGGGAGTTGGATACGGGGCAACGGTTTCTACTGTGGCACAGAGCACCTTGAATGAACATTCACGAGCCAACTTAGCAAACCGGACCTCAATACGGGCATAAGATAGTGATCCAGCTGGGAAGCAGTATTGACCGTCAGTTTATAATCCCGTACAAACAGACCGTTCAATCCGGTTTCATGACAGGGACCGCCGGTACCGCCCAATATGCAAAGCAGTAAAAAGCCTGCAGACTTTGACCTTGGCGGATACGATGCTCAGTTGTTTATATATACTAGGAAGCAGCTGACTATTGTTCGGACAACATTGACCCCAGTGGTTTAAGGACGCCAGCCGGCTGCATCCCTCTCATTATCATTCAAGGGAACAGCCCGAGCCTGTTACACCATTTGCACTTGGACTGGCAGCACATGATTCACGTAGGATCTGGTGGCCTGTGCGAGATGTTCGCCAAGGACCCTGAAGTCTTCCAGCCCGGATTAGGGATCATAAAAGAGGTTGAGACCAAGAGCCAAGGTGACCTGGAGGCTCAACTGGGCTATTTCCGGGTGCGCTTAGTTCCCTATGCCTTAGTGGAGAAGGTGGAGACCGAACTCAACAAGTTGGAGAGTTTGGGCATTATTCGGCTTTATACTGCTTTGCATATTGGGCGGTACCGGTGGTCCCTGTCATGAAACTGGATTGAACGGTCTGTTTGTGCGGAATTATAAACTGAAGGTAAATACAGCTTCCCAGCTGGATCGCTACGTTATGCCCCTATCGAGGTTCGGTTTGCTAAGTTGGCTGGTGAATGTTCATTCAAGGTGCTCCGTGCCACAGTAGGAACCGGCACAAACCATTAAGACCTGGTTGGGATCTACTGGCAGCTGTGTATCATAGCCTTGTAAATAAACCTGCGTTTCTTTGATCCAACTTGGTGTGAACTCCCCATGTCTTCATAAAACATTAATAATGGAATAAAGCATCACTTCCAATTTTAACTTATTTTTGCCTGGCATTCATGGGGTGTTCTTCGCAAAAGTTAATAAATATGAGAGAAGCGAGGATTAAACTGTTCCAATTAGGTTCTGTTTCGATGCGCCCTATTTCCAAACCACTACAGAGGGGGCTAACGCTATTCGAAGAATAAAGCGATGACAAGTAAATGAAAAAAAAGCTTGATGTACAATGTTTTATCACATACCATAAAATCGCCCTTTACCAAAACCTTTCAAATGCTTAATAAGTGCTCTTCCATCAAATGGATTCTTTCCTGCCTTTAGCATTTCCTGAAGAGCCATGGCGTACAGCATCACTGCATCATGCAGATAAGCTGAATAGGAGTTCACCTGCTTTATGCCAGACAAAACATAGATTAAGATCAAAAATATCAACAAAAAACAATTGTCACACTAGCATGTTCTCTTTTCTTTCTTCATCTAAATCTGCTGAATAATATAGTTCATTTAGAGTACTTACTACTATCTCCTTCATAATCACAACACAATACATGCCCTGAAGCAGCTTTCACATGGAAAACATAGACATTTGTGCAGAGATGAAGATCATTCAGCCCATTCTGTCTATGCCAGCCTAAAAGGAGCTATCCAGCCTAATTCCAGTTTTATTTGAAAATTTTATTTTACCATTTGCTATCACTATTGTCCTAAATGAGGCCTGTTCACCACTTGGTTCACCCCAGTTATTTTGCACCTTCCCTTGTTTTGTATTGTACAGGATTACCTCATGTTTGACACAAAGTGGCGCAGGGATACTCCTTATTAGAAGTGTTATGCGCATACTTTATTCAGTTATTACAATTTAGCTCAGTTGGCTGGACAGCTGGTTTGTGAAGCAGAGCAAGGCCAACAATGCAGGGTCAAATCCCGTGCCAGTTGAAGTTATTCTTGAAGGCCCTGCCTTCTCAACCTTACCACTTACCTGAGGAGTGGTGGTCCTCAGGTTAAACCACCACCAGTCAGCTCTCCCCCTCAAAGGGGAAAGCGGTCTATGCATCTGGGACTATGGCGACTTTGCTTATAATTTACTTAAGGTATACAGGATCCCCCAATGAAGCTTGAAGACTAATGGGAAGCTAATAGATGACACTCTTTTGCAACACTTGAGTGCCACGATTAAGTCTTCAATATTTTTAATGCTTTGTTCAATTCTGTTGCCATTTAATAATAAAGATTATTTTCTATTTACATTATTTTGCAGGACAATCTTCATGTCTGGGACTAGTCACTTGATGGGATGTGAACCATTCATTCAGATTTTACTCCTTGAGTTCAACAAAACATCACTTTTATTACTCACCAAGGATTGTTTTTTAAAAATATATTTATTACTCACCAAGGATTGTTATCCAGCAGAAAATCTTGTCAAGATGTAAACATAAAACTCAGATAACTCTTTTTATTTATTCAATCTAACTTTTGAAAGAAGTGCCCTTATTTCTATTTTATTTCCAGCCACATTATACGTGGCTGCCAATATAGTGTATTCTTACTACACCATAAGGCGCAATATTAGGCCTTAACTCATCTCGATGTAAGTGCAGAGGGAAGTTTTCCTCAGGTCACTCACACCACTGCAAAGCATTCGTCTGCATGGCTGTGCCTGATAGGCGGGCATCACACAGTGGTTCACCTGTCTCATCTGACAGTCACACAAGCACATTTTCCAGGAATTGAATCAAAGTGCTTTTTGTTATACCACCTGATGTTTTATCCATTAAATCAGGAGAAAAACTCCTTTTTTCACAATTAAAAATAAATAATTGACTTGGTGGAGCCAGCTTAATAAAATAAACACATATATCAATCTAAGTATATAGATAAACGGGCTTATTGTAAATTCCATTCACTTTAATTGAAGAATGGTGATATGTTCTAACAACATAAGTTCAGTTATATACCTCTGTTTCTGAAGACAATTCACTGTTAAATGGGGCTCCTTTTAATCGGCGGTATACTTCTTGTAGAAAGTTGAAGTGGCTGTATTCGCTGTAGAACTTCAGTGCGACCAGGAATGCCGAGTTGTATGCATTCAAGGCAATTTCATCTTTCCCATCCAGTAAAGCAGATGTCCAAAAGTTATCCTGTGGTGAATAAGAAAACTTTGAAGCATTATGAACGGCTCCCATAGTGTCTTTTGCGTTTCATTTTTGGGAGGAAGGAGGGAACTGAGATACTCTGAATGAGTCTCATTGGTGTTACTCAGCCTTCATATTTGAACCTTACCAAATGCACCAGAAGAAGCCTGAGAAGCAAATTCAAGTTCAGACTGCTCCTGTCTTACGAACCAAATGGATACATCAGTTGATAATCCTCGCCTTACAAATCCAGCTGCCCGCAGCATCGTCATGTCGTCCTCGTCGTCGTTATTGATGATGCACAGAGAATACTGGATACTTAAGAGTTTCAAAACTGCACTTCAGACAGAGGTTTCAGATGACATTATAAACCAAGAGGGCTAAGGCTTTCAAGTTTGCCTTCTTTTTGTTAAAATACAAAGAGAAACAACACTTAAATGTAGGGGCAGGACTTAAAAATGAGCGCTTCCAGCTATAATGTTAATGGATAGGAAATTGTATAGGTTGTGCTGACTTCTGTGCATTTCTGATATGCCAGGTGACCACTCATTTGGAAAATCTACCTTGTGGCCTATTAAAACTGGCAAGGTGATTCCAGAACATTCTGAAATACCACTATAGATAGTTGACATTTGGAACTGTATTTTGTTTTGATAAATTCTGCCATAGTATAAGGTTGTTGAATTTTCAATTATACACTTTTGTTCTTATCATCCATGAATTTTTAAAAAAAATTTAAATTAAAGTTTTTCATAATAAATAGTAATAATCCTAACACAGCAAAATAGAGTGAACATTAACATATTGCAAAAAGAGAATATACAATAGCAATTGACTAGATGTGACCCCACGCGCCTCAGTCTTCCCACACCCTCCCAATGGAGCACTCACCCCCACTCCCCTATGGGTCGCTGCTGCTGCTGACGTTTTAATTTTCCCTGAGAAGCCATCGGACGGTATTATGCCCCCGCTCAACAGCAGCAGCTCTGTGCACTTGGCAAAATTATTTCCACACATAAGTAGGCATCTGTTCGTGGTGTTGTCGTCCCTTGCTTCTCCCAGGCGGAGTTCGCTGCCGTTGTCGTCTCGTTCCGCTTCTGCGGCCCTCCCGTCTTCCCCGTTTTCCCTGTTCCTGTGAACGTTAAGTTTGTTAACGTTTCCCAGCCTCCCCCCTCCCCCCTCCCTGGCTCTCCTCTTATTGTTCCGTCTCTTCCCTCTACCCACCCCCCCCCCCCTCCCTGCTCCTGCCTCCCCTCCCCCCTGTGGCTCGCCTTTCCTTCCTCTTAGATTTAGCTGCCCCCCCCCCCCCCACCCCACTCCCGGTCTATTTCTCCCTCTCATGCTTTGGCTACTCTCCCCTGTTTCTTGGCTTCCTGGCTATTCTTCTACTTGATTGTTGGCCACAAACAGGGCTCGGAACAATTGGGTGAATGGCTCCCACGTTCTGTGGAAGCCGTCGTCTGACCCTCGGATGGCGAATTTGATTTTCTCCATTTGGAGAGATTCCGAGGGGTCGGACAGCCAGTCTGCAGCTTTGGGTGTGCTGCTGACCGCCAGCCGAACAGATTCTACGGCGGGCGATCAGGGAGGCAAAGGCAAGGGCGTCCGCCCTCCTCCCCAGGAATAGATCTGGCTGGTCTGAAACCCCGAAGACCGCCACTTTCGGGCATGGCTCCACCGTCACCCCCACATTGCCTCAAAGAAGGCTGTCCAGTACTCCACAAGTCTGGGGCAGGACCAGAAGATGTAGGCGTGGTTGGCTGGGCCTCCTTGGCACCGCTCCCATCTGTCCTGCACCTCCGGGAAGAACCAACTCATACGGGTTCTTATTAAGTGGGCTCTATGTACCACTTTTAGTTGCATCAGGCTGAGCCTTGCGCACGTGGAGGTGGAGTTGACCCTATGCAATGCTTCGCTCCAGAGTCCCCACCCTATTTCGATCCCCAGGTCCTCCTCCCACTTCATTCTTGTTGCGTCCAATACGGTGTCGGCCCCTTCTACCAGTCGGTCATACATGTCACTACAGTTTCCTTTATCTCGTATGCTTGCGTCCAGCAACTCTCCCAGTAGTGTCTGTCGTGATGGTTGTGGGTATGTCCCTGTCTCCTTTTGTAGGAAGTTTTTGAGTTGCAGGTACCTTGGCTCGTTCCCCCTGGCTAGCTGGAATTTTTCTGTCAGTTTGCCCAGTGTTGCGATCCTGCCATCCGTGTATAGGTCCAAGACTGTCAGTGTCCTTCTGTCCTGTCCCCACCTTTTGAAGGTGGCGTCAGTCAGCGCTGGCGTGAACCTATGGTTGTTGCAGATGGGAGCTTTACCCGACATTCTGGTCAGGCCAAATTGTTGCCATAGTTGGTTCCAGGACTGGAGGGTGGCTATCACCACCGGGCTGCTGGAGTGTTTTTTGGGTGGGGATGGGGATGGGAGCGTCACCATGGCGAGGGCCCGGAGGGAGGTCCCCATGCAGGAGGCCTCTTCCGCGCGCACCCACTCGGCTTCTGGCTCCTTGATCCATCCCCTTATTCGCTTGGCCGTCGCCGCCCAGTGGTAAAGTTGGAGGTTTGGGAGGGCAAGCCCCCCTGGATTTTGTTTTTTGTAGGACCTTCTTTGGGATCCTAGCATCCCCCCCCCTCCCCCCCCCCTCCAATATGAACGCCATGATTAGTTTGTCCAGTGCTTTGAAAAAGGCCTTGGGGATGTAGATTGGGATGGATCTGAATAGGAAGAGGTACCTGGGCAGCACGTTCATTTTGATCGTCTGGACTCTCCCCGCGAGGGAGAGTGGGAGTATGTTCCATCTTTGCACGTCCTTTTTTACATCCTCTGCCAGACTGGTGAGGTTCCATTTGTGGATCCCTTTCCAGTCATGGGCTATTTGGATCCCCAGGTAGCGGAATTTGTGTCGGGCTTGTTTAAGCGGCAGTCCCGTTAGTGCTGCCCCACCTACTTGTGGGTGTACCGGGAAGATCTCGCTTTTGCTCATGTTGAGTTTGTAGCCCGAGAAGGCGCCAAACTCTTTCAGGAGCGCGGTGATTCTGTACATGCTGCTCTGTGGATCCGAAATGTCGAGGAGCAGGTCATCTGCATAGAGTGAGACTCTGTGCTCTCTGCCACCCCTTCGGATCCCCCTCCAGCTTTTTCCTGCTCTGAGCGCGATTGCTAGCGGTTCGATCGCTAGAGCGAACAGCAGCGGGGACAGTGGGCATCCTTGTCTGGTACCCCTGAGCAGCTGGAAGTATCGGGAGTTGGTATTGTTGGTCTGTACACTCGCCATGGGAGTGTTGTATAGGAGCTTTACCCAGGAGGTGAACCCTGTTCCAAGCCCGAAACCGCTCCAGTACCTCCATGAGGTATTTCCATTCGACTCTGTTGAAGGCCTTTTCTGCATCTAGGGAGAGGATCACCTCGGGTGTTCTCTCCCCGGAGGGGGGTTATTATCACGTTCAGCAGGCGCCTGATGTTCGAGGTAAGCTGGCTACCTTTGACAGAGCCTGTCTGGTCCTCTGCGACCACCTCAGGTACAGTCTTCTAACCTTTTGGCTAGGATTTTGGCCAGTATTTTGACGTCTGCATTCAGCAGTGAGATGGGTCTGTATGACCCACATTCCGTTGGGTCTTTGTCTGTCTTAGGTATCAGCGAGATTGAGGCCTGTGCTAGCGTGGGTGGCAGTGTGCCCCTCGCTAGCGAGTCTGTGAATATCTCCCGCAGGTGCTGGGCCAGTGCTGTCGCAAATTATTTGTAGAAGTCCGCCGGGAACCCGTTGGGTCCCGGCGCCTTCCCCGCCTGCATGGAGCTAATGCTGCCCATGATCTCTCCCAGTGCTAGTGGTGCTTCCAAGCCCCGTTTTTTGCCCTTCCCCATGACTGGAATGTCCAGTCCATCAAGGAACTCATCCCAGACTCCCCCATTGGGGGCTCTGAGGGGGCTCTTGGTAGAAGGCCTTGAAGGTTTTGTTGATCTTTTCTGGTTCTGTTCCTAGTGTGCCTCTGGTATCCCTGATTTGTGCAATCTCTCTGGTGGCTGCCTGCTTTCTCAGCTGGTGTGCCAACAGGTGGCTGGCTTTGTCTCTGTGTTCGTATAGGGTCCCACGTGCCTGGCGGAGTTGGTGCACTGCTTTCCTGGTGGAGAGCAGATCAAAGTTTCTTTGCACCTGTTTCCTCTCCGCCAGGAGCTCTACGGTCGGGGCCTCGGAGTATTTATGGTCTACCTCCAGTATGGAGTCGACCAGCTGCTGCCTTGCCACCTTTTCCTCCCTATCTCTTCGCGCTTTGAAAGTGATGATTTCCCCTCTTAGCACGGCCTTTAGCGCTTCCCAGAACGTGGAGGGTGAGACCTCCCCGTTCTGGTTGTTCTCGGTGTACTCTGCAATGGCCCGTGATAACCTTTCGTTGAAGGCCTTGTCCGCTAGTAGGGCGACGTCCAACTTCCATGTGGGGCGTTGGGCCCTGCCCATCTCCAGCCTCATGTCCATGTAGTGTGGAGCGTGGTCTGATATCACAATTGCGGAGTATTCCACCTTGTCTATCCCCAGAAGCTCCGTTTTCCCGACCACAAAGAAGTCAATTCTGGTGTATACGTTGTGTACTGGGGAGAAGGAGAATTCCTTCTCCCCCAGGTGGGCGACCCTCCAGGGGACCACCGCTCCCATCTGCTCCATAAAGTTGACTGAGTTCCCTTGCCATGCTTGAGGTTTTCCCCGTTTTGGGGTTTTATCTGTCTGTCTTTGGTCGATGCGTCGTTATGTCAGGGATTTCTGCCATGGTCTTCTTGATGAAGCTCGTGTCGTCCCAGTTGGGTGCGTACACGCTTACTAGTACTACCAGTGCCCCTTCCAGGGCTCCGCTAACCATGATATACCGTCCCGCTGTGTCCGTAACCGTCTTTGTCGCCCTAAACATCGTCCTCTTGCCAATCAATATCGCCACCCCCCTGGCCCTTGTTCCATAGCAGGAATGGTAGGTTTGTCCCACCCAGCCCTTCTTACCCGCAGTCGGTCCTGCTCTCTCAGGTGTGTCTCTTTGAGGAAGACTATGTCCGGCACTCATATTTCTTAGGTGGGTGAGGACTCTGGATCTCTTCACTGGGCCGTTGAATCCAGGTGATTATCCTGGTGGGGGGCTTCTGCCCCCTTGCTCCTGTGGGATTAACCATACTTACCTGGTGGACGCGCCCCTGCCCTCCGGGGTTTCCCTTTGTTAGGGGGCCGTCCAGGATGGCCGCTGTCACTGCTCTCTCCATGTGGTCGGGTCCCTGCGCTCCAGGGTTTCCCTTTGTCCCGGGAGCACCCGACATGGCCGCCCACTGTGCGTCCGCCATGCGGGTAGTCCCCTGCACTCCGGGGTCTCCCTTCGCCCAGAGACCGTACTGGGTGGGTGCTTGCAGCGATTCCTTGTTGCGAGCTCTTGGTTGTGGCACTTTGTAGCCCAATTCCTTTTCTAGCCCTGTTTGTCCCTCCTTTCCTGTGTCACCCCTCCAATGTCTCTCCTTCCCTGCCCCCCCCCCCCCACCCCGGTCTCTCCCCTTTCCCGCCTCTCCCTTGTACCCCTCCTTTGTGCCTCTTTCCCCTGTTCCTGTCCCAGTTTGCTCTCCCGTCTCTGTTGAGTGGTTCCCCCCCACCTCCAGCCTGGCGCCTTCCCCCATGTTGGGGGGGCGCTGCGGCCCTGCTTTGTTGCATGCCCCCGGCGCTAGCTTTCCCGCTAGTACGGTGGCCCCCCTCTCAGGAGTTACTGTCTCGCTTCTCCCCTGCCCGGCCTCTACGGTTTTCTGCCAGCTCTTCCCCTATCCTACCCTGCACTCCTCTCGCTTGCTCTCCCTTCTCCGCTACTCTCGTTCCCTCGTGCTGGGGCCTGGCCTCCCACCTGAAACGGTCCCTCGGGCAGTGGTCTGTTCTTAGTTCAGGGTGCGCTCGCCGTGGCGGGGGCGGGGGGGCCTGGTGTTGCCTCACCCCTCCCCCCCGTCGGCGCGTTGTTGCCCCCTGCCAGGGGCCCCTCATTTCTACCTTCGCTGGTGGTTTTCCAGCCCGTGTTCCTCAACAAACCTGTTTGCTTCGGCAGCGGCTGTAAAGAAATATTCTCTTTCTTGGTATGTGACCCAGAGTTTCGCTGGGTACAGCATACCAAGACACACATTGCTCTTGTGAAGAGCTGCTTTCGTTCTATTAAACTTGGCCCGTCCCTTGGCTAGGTCTGCCCCAATGTCCTCGTAAATTCTAATGGCATGTCCTTCCCATTTGCAGGTTCAGTTTTTCCTGGCCCAGCGTAGGATTGTTCCCCTATCTCAGTACCAGTGCAGTTTAACTATAACTGCTCTCGGGTGTTCCCCTGCTTTGGGCTTCGGGCGCAGCGGCCGGTGAGCTCTGTCCATTTCTGGTGGGCTGGGAAAGGTTTTCTTCCCCATTAAGTTGCCCAGCATCTCGGTCACGTATGCCGTGGAATTTCTACCCTCGATCCCCTCTGGTAAGCCCACTATCCTGACATTTTGCCTCCTCGAGCAGTTTTCCTGGTCGTCCACTCTGCCCTTTAGACTCCCCTGTGTTGTGCCCTGTCTCGCCACCTCCCTCTCCAGGGCCGTGATCTGGTCACTCACATCAGTCGCTGCTTTCTCCAGCTCCTTGATGGTCGCCTCTTGGGCATCCAATTTCTCCTCTGCTCTGCCCAGGGCCTGCTGCACCTCCGCCAGGGCCTTGGCCATTGCTGCCTGCACTGTGGCCTTTATGTCTGCCCTAGCCTCTGCCTTGTTTACCTGCTGATGTTCCCTCAGCGCATCGGCAAAGGCTGCCTTCCAGTTCCAGCTTCCCCCTGGCCCCGGGGCAGATAGCACCTGTCTGCCCAGCTCTTTTTGATGCGGCGATACTTCTGTTCTGCCACTTTGCTCGCTAATTGGCTCGTCTGAACTGGCTCGCCCATTGCCCCGTCTGCCTTTGGTGACCCTTCTCCCTCTGCTTTGACTCCCATCTGGCATTTTTTCCCCCCTTTTTTTTCCTCCTCCCCCTCTTATTTATTTATTTATTTTCTCCCCCCCCCCCTTCCCTTTTTCTTCTCCCCTCCCTTCTCTCCTTTATCACTTTATTTTTCCCTCTTTTATAAAATTCTTCTCAGGTGAACTTATTTTGGGTGAGAACAAGAAAAGTGCAAAAATATTTTTTTTTAAAAAGTTTTAAAAGTTTTCTTTTCAGAGTTTTGTTTTTGCAAAAGTTCTTTTTTCCTTCCTTTTCCCTCACTCACCCAGGTCGAGAGAGAGAGAGAGTTGTCATGATCTCCACATCAGCATATCATGTCAATCACACACACACTGATGGACAGGCAGTTGGACCAACCAGCACACACATAACATCGCAGCCAATCACCAGTGAGAGCACACGCACCATAAAACAGGGAACACCACAGTTCCCGCTCATTCTACCAGGAGATAGCTCAGAGCACAGAGCTCAGAGCGTGCCACTCAGACATACACCATGTGCTGAGTGCCTCACCCAGATATTGATAGGGCTGGGTCCACAGGTTAGCTGGTGAAGCACGTACCCAAGCCAGTAGTTAGTTCTTTCAGTTGTTTAGACAATAAAACAGAGTTGTACCATCTACAGCGGTGTTGGATCATTTGTGCATCAGAACACCCAACACGACAAGAGTGGCTTCTGGTCCGGAGTCCCTCTTTGTTCCTGCCTCGTGGTGGTCGCCGCCGGGGCGGGGGGGGGAGGGGTCGGTCGGAAGGTCCCCGCTTCGTTCTTCGCTGCTGTCCCAGCTGCTCGGTCCGGGCCGCCGCTCGTCGCACCCTGCGCTCTCCTGCTGGGAAGGGGGGGGGGGTCGCTCCTCCGTTCCTTCCTCCCTGCAGGTTCGGCCCCCGCTTTGGTCCTGGCCGCCGCTTTGGTCCTGGCAGCCCCTTCGGTCCTGGCCGCCGCTTCGGTCCTGGCCGCCGCTTCGATCCTGGCCGCCGCTTCGATCCTGGCCGCCGCTTCGGTCCTGGCCGCCGCTTCGATCCTGGTCGCCGCTTCGGTCCTGGCCGCCGCTTCGGTCCTGGCCGCCGCTTCGGTCCTGGCCGCCGCTTCGATCCTGGCCGCCGCTTCGATCCTGGCCGCCGCTTCGGTCCTGGCCGCCGCTTCGGTCCTGGCCGCCGCTTCGGTCCTGGCCGCCGCTTCGGTCCTGGCCGCCGCTTCGGTCCTGGCCGCCGCTTCGGTCCTGGCCGCCGCTTCGGTCCTGGCCGCCGCTTCGGCCCTGGCCGCCGCTTCGGCCCTGGCCGCCGCTTGTCCTGCCGCCGTACCCTTATAATCTGCCTTCCTGTTTTTGCTACTAAAGTGGATAACTTCACATCTATCCACGTTATACTGCATCTGCCATGCATTTGCCCACTCACTCAACTTGTCCAAATCACACTGAAGCATTTCTGCAACTTCCTCACAGCTCACCCTCCCACCCAACTTTGTGTGATCTGCAAATTTTAAGATATTACATTTAGTTCCTTCATCTATATCATTAATATATATTGTGAATAATTGGGGTCCCAGCACCGATCCCTGTGGTAACCCACTAGTCACTGCTTTCTACTTGGGACAAAACCTGTTTATTCCTACTCTTTGTTTCCTGTCTGCCAATCAGTTTTCTATCCATCTCAATACATGACCCCCAATCCCATGCACTTTAAATTTGCACACTAATCTCTCATGCGGAACTTTGCCGAAAGGCTTCTGAATGTCCAAATAAACCACATCCACTGACTCTCCCTCGTCAGATCTACTAGTTACATCCTTGAAGAATTACAGTAGATTTGTCAAACATGATTTCCCTTTCATAGATCCTTCTGGCTCCGGCCGATGCTGCCACAAGTGCTCTGCTATTAAATCTTTTGTAATGGAATCTAGCATTTTCCCCAATACCGACATCGGGCTGACTGATCTATAATTCCCTATTTGCTCGCTACCTCACTTTTTAAATTGTGGGGTTACTTTAGCTACCCTCCAATCTATAGGAACTTTGAGGGTCTATAGAATCTTGGAAGATGACCACCAATGCATCCACTATTTCCATGACCATTTCCTTATGGACTCTGGGATGTAGATTATCAGGCCCTGGTGATTTATTGGCCTTCAATCCCATCAATTTCCCCAACACCATTTCCCGACTAATACTGATTTCCTTCAGCTACTCCCACTCACTAAACTCTGTGTTCCCCAACATTTTTGGTATGTTATTGGTGTCCTCCTTTGTGAAGACAGAATGAAAGTAGGTATTTAGTTGATCAGCCATTTCTTTGTTCCCCATTATAAATCCCCCTGTTTCTGACTAAGGGACCTACATTTGTCTTCACCAATCTTTCTTCTTCACATACATATAGAAGCTTCTATAGTCAGTTTTTATGTTCCCCGCAAGCTTACTCTCATACTCAATTTTACCCTTCTCAATCAATTCCTTTGTTCTTTGCTGAATTCTAAACTGCTCCGAAACCGCAGATCTGCTGGTTTATTTGCCACTTCTTTTGATCTAATACGACCTCGAATTTCCCTTGTCAGCCATGGTTTGGCCACCTTTCCTGTTTTATTTTTGTGTCAGACAGGAATGAACAATTGTTGCAGTTCACCCATGCGCTCTTTGAATGTTTGCGATTGCCTATCCACCATCATCTCTGAAAGTAATGTATCCCAATCCATCATAGCCAACTCATATTATCATAGTTACCTTTATTTAGATTCAGGACCCTAGTCTCAGAATCAATTACGTTACTCTCCATCTTAATGGAGAACTCTATCATATTATGGTTTCTCATCCCCAAGGGGTCTTGCACAATTAGATTGCCAATGATTCCTTTCTCATTACACATTACCCAGTTAGGATGACCTATTCTCTAGTTGGTTCCTCAATATATTGGCCCAGAAAACCATCCTGTATAAACTCCAAGAATTCCTCCTCTATGATATTGTTACATCAATTTGATTTTCCCAATCTATATGCAGATTAAAGTCATCCATAATTACTGATGTCCTTTATCTCGTGCGTCTCTAATTTACTGTTCAATGCCATTCCCAACATCACCACTGCAATTTGGAAGTCTACATGCAACACCAACTAATGTTTTTTGCCCCATGGTGTTTCTCAGCTCGACCCATACAGATTCCACATTGTTGGAACTCATATCTTTCCTCACTGTTGCATTAATTTCCTCTTTAACCAGCAATGCAATTTCACTGCCTTTTCCTTTTTGTCTGTCCTTCTTAAACACTGAATACCCCTGGTTCAATTCCCATCCCTTGTCACCTGCAGCCATGTCTCCGTAATCCCGACTATATCATACCCGTTTACACCTATTTGCATGATTAATTCATCCACTTTTTTGCAAATGCTCTATGCATAAGGCTCAAAGCCAGAAGGCTTTACCATTCCTTCTCCCCTACCTGTTATTTTTCACTGTGGCCTTGTTTGATTCTGACCCTTGATTTCTCTGCCTATCATTTTCTTTATTTCCCTTTCTGTCTTTTGTACTTTTCCGAGTTCCCTCTTCCTCTGACTGCTTGCACAGGGAAAAAAATGATTAAAATGAAGAACAGAGGGCACGGTGGTGCAGTGGTTAGCACTGCTGCCTCTCGGCGCTGAGGACTCGGGTTCGAGCCCGGTCCCGGGTCACTTGCCTTGTCAACCACAATGGGAGGGGGACCTTAGTTCAGGGAAAAAAAATACATGCCAGAAGTGGCATTTTGGATGGTAGCATCATTGACACAGATGCAACGGAGGCAGAGAAACTGGGAAAATGGGATTGAGTCCTTCCGGGAAGCAGAGCGTAAGCAGGTATGGTTGAGTGGTGGATGAGAGTCAGTGGGCTTGTAATGAATATTGCTAGACAGTCTATCACCAGAAATGGAGCTGAAGGCGTACTGATTCATCAGATGAAGTAGTATTTCATTTATATTTCTTTCAGTTCAGTCTATTGCAATCATTGCTCCCAATGCATTGCGGGGAGACTAAACGCAGGTTGACTGACCGCTTTGCAGAACACCTTCGCTCAGTTTGCAAGCGTGACCCCAACCTCCCTGTCGTTTGACATTTTAATTCACCATCTTGACCGGGCTGGCTTAGCTCAGTGGGCTAGACAGCTGGTTTGTGATGCAGCGCGGGCTCAATTCCCGTACCAGCTTACCCGAACAGGTGCCAGAATGTGGCGAACAGGGGCTTTTCACAGTAACTTCATACTTGTGACAATAAAAGGTTATTATTATTATTATCACGCGCACATTCCTGTCTTTGGTCTGCAGCTATGTTCCAGTGAAGCCCAATGCAAACTGAAGCAACAACACCTCATCTTCTGATTAGGCACTTTACAGCTTTCTGGAATTAACGGTGAGTTCAACAACTTCCGACCATGAACTCTGTCCTGTATTTTGATAATTACTTTTTGCCAACACCCTCCCCTCACTAGGCCAGTCTGTTCTGGCATCAACCCATTTTGCTGCCTGACCTTTGTGCCACTTTATGCCTTAGTCTTTAACATTATCATCACCAGTCCCCTTTTCTTGTGATCATGACGTCTTTGTCAAATCTCTCCTGAGATCCCACCTATACCTGATCATTGATTTTGCTCCACCTGCTCCACCCCTCTCTCTTCACCACTACTTTCCATTTCTACCTCCAATCAGTTCTGAAGTCATACGGACTTGAAACGTGAACGCTGTTTCTCTCTCCACATGAGCTTCAAAATGTTACCCTGTGTGCATCATTGGATGCAGCTTGTTAAGCCTACAGAAAATCGGAACTCTATCAACATTTATACACTCATATGTTGAGTGTATATCAATTCATTGGGTGGGAGTTCTAGAATTACTTGATTCTGTGCTTTCATACCTGCAAAAGAACTGATGTTATGCCAGCACTTTACACTGTAAGTAATTGCTCTTGCCAAACAATATCACCTTCTTGCCAATATATTAATTGTAAAAAGCTTCTTCTAAAAACATACTCACCATCTCGCCAGTGACCTCAAACATATGTAGTATAAAAAACACGTATTTCCCGCTTGTCATTCCAAGCTGCTGAGCTTCCAACATTATAGATCTTGCCACCTTAGGAGTACAGATTAAAATAACAACTGGAAAAACAAACATACAGAAGTGTTAGTGATTGAAAAGCGAAGGATGGAGATATCATGGGCGCGATTCTCCGATGCCACGCCGGTTGTGAGAATCGCCTGGCGCGCCATTTTTCCACGCGACGCCGGTCATACGCCCTCCCGCGATTCACCCAAGAGGCGAGATCGGCCCCGTCGAGTTCTGCGCGGCGCAGGCCGGAGAATCACCCAAAATGGCGATTCTCCGCAACCCCCGCTATTCTCCAGCCCTGATGGGCCGAAGTCCCGATGGCGTGACCCCAGTTCACGCCGTCGCCGTTCACACCTGGTAAATAAAGTCGTCAGCCAGTCGTTCTGGCTGACGCTGAGCAGTGAGGAGGTGAGCGGACTGTTCCGGAGCTCCTGCAGACCGGGTCGGCTTCCCCAAGAACGCTGTGGCCAACGGGGGGGGGGGAGGGGGTGGGGGGTGGGAGGGAGTGCAGGTGGGAGGGGGGAGGGAGAGTGTGGCAGTTGGGGGGGGTGGGAGGGAGTGGAAGTGGGAGGGGGGTGAGGGAGGGAGTGGAGGTGGGAGGGGGGTGAAGGAGAGCTTGGAAGTGGGAGGGGGGTGAGGGAGAGTGTGGAGGTGGGAGGGGAGTGAGGGAGAGTGTGGAGGTGGGAGGGGGATGAGGGAGGGAGTGGGGGTGGGAGGGGGTGAGGGAGGGAGTGGAGGTGGGAGGGGGGTGAGGGAGGGAGTGGAGGTGGGAGGGGCGTGAGGGAGAGTGTGGAGGGTGTTGTCCATCCGCGGATGCCATATGTCAGCCGCCCTGATATGGCAGGACGGTGACGGGGACACAGCCGCAGGGTGCGTGTGGCTGATGGGCACAGGCGACTGGCACACTGGTGAGGAGGATGGTGTGAACTGACCGTTGGTCGCAGACAGTGACCAGGTGTTAGGCTGGCTGCATATCTGCAGCGCGACCAGGCCACTGGGGCACACAGGTATCCCATGCAACCCGGCTGCCGAGGTGTGGAAGAACCTCCGTGTAACATGTCGTTTCTTGGCCCCCCACCACCCTCCTGCAGGTAACCATGTATGCCAACCAGACAGCGATGTTCACTGCCGTGGTTGGAGCCGCAGCTCTGCAGGTGGCCATCCGGCAGCGTAGACTGCGATGGCCCACAGTGGCTGTAGAGGGAATGGCTGCAGAGTGGCCTGTCGTCACTGCGCAGTGGCCCGTCGCCACCGCGCAGGCCGCAGGCGCTTAGGCCCGGAATGTCCAGGGGGATGCCGAGGGGAACATTGACCCCCCGACGGCGAGGAATGCACAGGAAGCAGGCACTGATATCAAAGTGCTTGGGGGGAGGAGGAGGAGGAGGAGGAGCCACTGATGGTGGTGCCAGGGCACCACAGGGTCCAGCAAGACCTAGGGTGTACCGTGACAGAATGTCGCTCGAGGCCCTACTGGACATCACATGCAGGAGGAGACTACGGTTCAGCAGGGATACGGTCGCACATATATGCCACCTCGTGGCACACCTCGCACCACTTGGAATGGGTGGAGGACACGCTATACCAGTCTCCGTCAAGGTGACGGTGGCCCTAAACTTTTACGCTACCGGTTCCTTCCAGGCGCCGAGCGGGGACCTATCCGGGATCTCACAGGCATCGGTCCACAGGTGCACCAGGGCCGTCACCGACGCCTTGCACGCCATCACGGACAAGTACATTAAATTCCCCGAGAACCGAGCACAGCAGGATGCACGGGCACGTGGATTCGCCAAGGTGGCCAGGATACTGATGGTCCAGGGTGTCATCGATGGTGTGCACGTCCCCATGCGCCCACCTGCAGACAACAGGGAAGTGTTCATGAACAGGAAGGGCGCATACTCCATGAACATTCAGGTGGTGTGCGACCCCCACATGAAGATCATGCACGTGTGCACTAGGTACTCCGAGAGTTGTGCATGACGCCTACATTCTGGCACAGACGTTCATCCCCGCAATGTTCGATGGATGCCCCCTCCAGCTGAGGGGCTGGTTGCTGGGCGACAGGGGCTATCGTTGAGGTCATGGCTGATGACGCCACTACGGAGGCCTCACACCAACGCGGAGAGCCTATACAATGAGGCCCATGCAGCAACCAGGGGTGTGGTGGAGCGGTGCTTCGGCCTGCTGAAGATGCGATTCAGATGCCTGGACTGCTCCGGAGGGGCCCTGCAGTACCGGCCCGACAGGGTAGGTCGCATAGTTGTGGTCTGCTGTGCGCTGCACAACATTGCCATGCAGTGGGGAGATGCACTGGTGGAGGAGTCGGAGGGAGGACACGCGGCACCAGAGCTAGCGCAAATGAAGGGGAGGAGGAGGAGGATGGCGTGCATCAGGGTCGGGGCGCAGGACACAGACACGGCCCGGGTGCTGGTTACGTCCAGGTGGCTGCACGACGACACCGTCGAGGACAGCGGGCACGTGACGCGTGACGCGTTGGTGGCCGCACGGTTCACGCACCAGGGGGGAGGGATTCGCTGAACACTGCCACTTGCACCGCCAGTCCTGCACACGGGCACTACACTGCACCCAACCCCCCCCCTTGCACCCCCGCACCGCGTACACGGCACCAATTCCACATCACCTTACCATTGCGGCACTACGGGATTGCAACACATTGATGATTGTGTGAGCGGGTGTGATCAGTGCCATGTTGAATGATGACAGCTCTGCGATGAGCTGTGATCTGAGATTCACCAGCCAAGGTCTGACTCATGGCTATAGCTGAACCATGCACTCCGGTGCTCACAGCCTTCGTAAAGGACATTTCATCACGTGCCCGTGTGGGGTAGCTGGTGTCGGAGTGCCGAGGACTACGGTGTCCGATTTTGGGAGGCAGGGGGGAAAGGGACAGCACATCCGGCACAGACGTTGAACCGCTCGTTAACCACAGCGCCACTTGGTCACCTTCACGAGCCCACTGGCACTGGGCATAGCACAGAGTCTTACAAGTTAAGTGCAACAGTGAGTTTATTTGTGACATTCACATACACATGCCCTACCCCCTACAACTAAACTGTGCCCTGCACCCATGCCAACTTATTATGTTTCTAACTTCTTTGCCTTATGGGCCCTACCACTACGTCTAGGTGTCTCCCCAGATGGTACAGCAGGAGTGGAGGCGGACTGCTGAGAATCACGTCCTGCGACATGGCTCCCTGTCAGCACGCGTTTCCTGTGGCGGCCCTGCTTCGATGGGCCAGGCTGCTCGGCGGGCGTGCTGAATGGCATGGCGCCACCCTGTCCTGCCCGCTGCCCACCAGATGCGCCAGGGACGGAATGGAGGGAGGCCGAGTGTACCGGGACGACCCTTGCTGGAGGTACCGGGACGGTCCCCAGAACCTCCGCCTCCCTCGGGGAGCCCGGTGGCCCACGAGCCTCACTGTGGGACGGAGGTGCAATTGGAGACATGCCCCGTCGCACCACCGACACCTGGCGCTGCCAGTCCTAGAGGCCTGCAGCGGTATCGACCACGGTCCGAATGCTCGCAGAGACGGAGCCCAGGGAGTGCGACATTCCTGCCATGGACTGTGCTATCTCAACTTGAGACTGCGCTACGCCAATAATCACGTGCACCAGGTGGTCTATGCTCTCCGCGACTGACTGCTGGGACTGTGCCATCGCCTGCTGGGACCGGGCCATGGCATGGTGAGACTCGGCCAGGGCCCGGAGAGCGGCGGCAATATCCTGTTGGCTCTGTGAGAGGGCAGCCCTCTCCTGGCCCATGGATGATGCATGCACGTGAAGCCCAACGCCTTGCAGAACCTGACCAATGGCCGAAACCGTTTCACCCATTGCCTCCACCGCGGACGCCACCCGTGCGATGTCGGCCTGGGTTGCTGCGATCAGCGGCACCACTCCCTGCTCCTGGACGCGAATGGACTCCTCCAACTGCATCTGCAGGTCCTGGAAGATGGCCCTCATCCCGTTATTCAGTCCCTGGGTGTCCACACGCATCGGGTGTCCGTGTGGGTCAAGTACATCCAGGAACCCGGGAACCGTCTGCGCAGCAGCTGTTCGTTGGGCCTGGGCATCCCTCCGACCGTCCAGCCCCTCGGCTGCTCCAAACTCTACCTGCTGTACAGGCTCGGCTGTGTGGTGCGCACCAGACCGTGACCCGGGAGCCTCATCACTTATCTGCCCAACCGAGGTGAGTGTCTCTGCGATGGTGGATGGTGTGGGAGACAGCAGTGCCGCTCGATCTAGGTCATCGTCCGTAAAGAAGTCTAGTGTGTCCCGGTCCCCCTCAATGGCCCGGCGCAGGGCGCATGCGGCCCATGTCATGTTCCGCTCCAGGTGATTCCGTGGACTGTGTGGCCGTTCTCTGTGTGTCATCATCACTGTCCGTCCTATGCCCCTCAGTATTGTCTCTGTCCGTCCTCTGTGCGTCCCCGTCCAGCGTCCCAGACCGAGAGGATGGCCCTCCTGTCCGACCGACTGACCACCCTCTGGCGTGCATCCCTGGGTGTGCTTGAGGTTGGAGATGGTCGGCTTTGTCTTGGCCGAGACGACCCTGGACGTTCGGCGGCTGGCCCTGAGGAACACAACGATACGGGGTTCGTTAGACACGCTGGGCCAGGTGTATGGTGGTGGTGGGGGCAGTGCGAGGGGGGAAGGGGATCGAGGGTGCAGTGGCATGAGTGCGAGGGGGGAAGGGGATCGAGGGTGCAGTGGCATGAGTGTGAGGGGGTAGAGGATCGAGGATGCAGTGGCCAGTGTGAGGGGGGAGGGGATCGAGAGTGCAGTGGCCAGTGTGAGGGGGGAGGGGATCGAGGATGCAGTGGCCAGTGTGAGGGGGAGGGGATCGAGCGTGCAGTGGCCAGTGTGAGGGGGGAGTGGATCGAGGGTGCAGTGGCCAGTGTGAGGGGGGAGGGGATCGAGGGTGCAGTGGCCAGTGTGAGGGGGGAGGGGATCGAGGATGCAGTGGCCAGTGTGAGGGGGGAGGGGATCGAGGATGCAGTGGCCAGTGTGAGGGGGGAGGAGATCGAGCATGCAGTGGCCAGAGTGTGAAGGGGGCGATGACAGGTGGGGGGGGGGGGTGAGGACATGCGGGTTGTCTCACTTGTTTCTGCGCCTCCGACCTGGCATGTCGCGACCTCCCGGGTGGCAGATCACCCAGCGAGGTCCAGGGCCCTCTGCTCGTGAACATTTAGGGGGTGCAGCACAGGAGAACCCCCTCTGGTTCTCATACGCTCACGGTGGTTGTGAGCTGTCTTGTCCTGTGGGGGGGGGGGGGGGGAATGGATAAAGCATCACAATTAGGTGGGTATCATCAGGGCGTGCAGATGTAGGCTATATTAATGCTGGGTGAGGAGACAGTTGGAGCCACGCCTTGACATCTCTCCAGGGGGGCCCCGGTGCCCATGTGGGTCAAGTACAATGTTGTGCACCCTGAACCTCCCCCCACCCCCCCCCCCCCCCACCCCCACCCCACTTCCCGCCCTCGTGCACGGGGGGGGTGGGGTGGGTGGTTGTGACCCGGGGGCACCCTCATGGCACTTACCCTGGCAGCCCGAGTGAGGTTGTGCAGCTTCTTCCGACACTGCTCCCCGGACCGGGGGGTGTGCCCACAGGACACAGTGGTGCCAACTTCACGCCAACCGTGCCTCACCGTGCTGGACAGCTGGCGATGCCCACATCTTGGGCAGAGAGTGGCCCTTCGGTTTTCAACCTCATTGAGGAGGGTGTCCAGGTCCGTGTCCCGGTACCTCGGTGCGGCTCGTCGGGGCTCAGCCATCTCTCCTCCTTCTCCTCCTCCTGGGTCCTTCCGCGCGTGGATCGCGCCATTTATGGCACAGCGCCGCGTCATTCGGGCGTCGCACGCTTACGACGCTGCTTCCACGCCACGCCCCCCCCCCCCCCCCCCCCCCCCGAGTTCCTCACGGCCCCGCTCCCAGCCCATTTTCGGGCCCTGAATCGATCGCAATCGGGGCCGTTTCGCGCCGTTGTGAAACTCGACGCCGTTCACGACGGTGTGGGCACTTAGTCGCGGGAGCGGAGGATCGCGCCCCCTATGATTACATTGGTTTCATTGCTAACTGTGTGAAAACGTTTGTCTTTCTTTGCACGCTCAATGTGGTGTAAATATCTTTAACCATTTATTTTAGACAATTCCTAATGCAACATAATAATTGAATTATTGTGTGGTGGTGTTGAATTAGCAAGAAGGTGAAAAGAAAAGGTGAAATTATTCATCAAATTAAGTCACTGGAGTAGCTATCCAGAGACGAATGCTCTGGGGACCCAGGTTCCAAACCCAGCTGGTGGAAGTTAAATTCACTTAGTTAATCAATTCAGATAATTAATAAAACTGAAATTGAAGGTTAGTCTCAATCATGGTGACCATGAAACAATCATTACTTGTTGTGAAAACCCATCTGGTTCGTCAAGGACCTTTAGGGAAACATAGAAAATACAGTGCAGAAGGAGGCCATTTGGCCCATCGAGTCTGCACCGACCCACTTAAGCCCTCAATTCCACCCTTTCCCCGTACCACAATAACCCTCCTATCCTTTTTGGTCACTAAGGGCAATTTATCATGGCCAATCCACTTAACCTGCACGTCTTTGGACTGTGGGAGGAAACCGGAGCACCCAGAGGAAACCCACGCAGACACGGTGAGAACGTGCAGACACGGTGAGAACGTGCAGACTCCGCATAGACAGTGACCCAGCGGGGAATCGAACCTGCGACCCTGGCACTGTGAAGCCACAGTGCTATCCACTTGTGCTATCGTGCTGCCCAAAGAGATCGCCATCCTCACATCTGGTTTATGTGTTACTCTAGACCCCCAGCAATGAGGGAATCTTAACAGCCCTCTGAAATGGCCTAACAAACCAGTCAGTGTGTACCAAACCATAACCGAAAAGTTGAAGAGGAATTAAACAGGATGGACCACCCAACACTGACCGCAGCACCAGAAACAACAATGATACACCCAGCCCTGCTCACCCTCCAAATTCCTCGGTGCTAACTACTGGGGGCTTGTGCCACAATTGTGAAAGCTGTCCCATGGATTGGTCAAGCAACAGCCTGACATAGTTATACTCACAGAATCATACCAATCAACAAATGTCCCAGAAACCACCATCACCATCCCTAGGTATTCCCTGTCCTACCAGAAGGACAGACCCACCAAGATGGTGACACAGTGGTTATACATTCGGGAGGAAGTAGCTTTAGGAGTTCTCAACATTGACTCTACGGTCCTATCTTGCGTTTCTTAATTGCTTAGACAATATAAACCAGCATACCTCACATGTTCCTGTATCATTAACTGCTTTAACTCAACAATGCAAGTTATTTAAAGAAAGCTATTACTCTGTGCAACATTAGCAATCGCCACTTAACATTCCTGTTATATTATTCTGTGCGCAATTCTACTGGAGACATGCAGTTAAAATGCAAATGGTTTGATCATTAGTATCATACTGTGAATCTAAATGCTACCTGTTGCTGAGTCAGTAGCATGCTTGCCTTGGTATTGTATTGTTTTGGGTTCAGATCTTGAACCAAATCAAGCCTGATACTCCAGTGCATACTGAGGGAGCATTTTGGATTAAATGTTAAATCAAGGTCCTATCTATCTACTTGAGTGATGTAAAAGATCCTATGGAAATCTCAGACTCGTTCCTTCCCAAACAAAGGTATGGATACAGAGTCAAACAAATGTTCAAGTTGGAGATCGAAAGAGTTCTGTTAGATAACGACATTCGGAGATGTGAAGAAAATATGGGCATGGGAGTGCGGGCTCAAATCAGCCATAATCTAATAGAATTGCTGAAGACTGGCTGGATGGTTTACTCTAAGTCCTATATTTGAATGCTGCTGGTCTGTTCCAATTCTGCTCTTTAGAACCTTAATGATATCATCCACAATGGACTGTCAAAGTCCTTTCCCTTGGCCTCCCTATAATAAACAAGACTAAAATATCAACAGGATATCGAAAACAACCAAGAATATTTCACTTAATCAATTTATAAAATACAAATTCAGAATGAAATATTGAGAAATATTATAAAATGAAATACTAAAACGATAGTCACCTTGAACATTTGTTCGATAGTCTCTAAGTGTGCTGTTTTTTAAAAAAATGTATTACTTATTAAACAATGTCCCTTAATGATATCAGTGCTGTTTGGTTGATTCTAATGTCCTTTAGGGAGGGAAATCAGACTTCCGGTGACGGTGGGCGGGAGGCGGCCGCACAATGGAGAGCTCCCGCTCGGGAACGGCATTTTCGGGGCTTTAAGCCCGGTCCCAGGGTCCACGGAGGCGGCAGAAGCAGGGAGAAGGCATGGAGGAGGCACTGTGAAGACACAGGAGGGAAAAAAACCCAAAGAAAAATGTCGAGGGTGAGCAAAAAAACGGCCGAAAAAAAATAGCTGGAGGTCCATCGGGTAGTGGAAAGGTCACCGCAGGGTCACCAGGAAAAATGGAGGCTGGAGCACCAGGGAAAGCCGCACTGCTTACGGCTGAAGAAATAACCAAGGTGATGGCTGCGGAATTTGAAAAGCAGTTAGCGCAGATTGCGAAATGCATGGAGACAGTGAGGAAGGAGATGAGGGAGATTTTGAGTGTGCTGGTGGAGGAGGCGGTTTCCCCGGTGAGGATGGAGATGGCGAGTGCAGTGGCGGAGGTGCGAGAGCAAGGGGAGGCGCTGAAGGAAGTGGAGGAGACGTTATTGCAGCACGGTGATCAACTTGCCTCGATGGGGAAGGAGATGCGGAAGGTGATGGATACTAACAAGGATCTGCGAGGAAAAATGGAAGACCTGGAAAACAGATCCAGGCGACAGAATTTGTGGATTGTGGGGCTGCCTGAAGGAGTTGAAGGACCGAAGCCCACTGAGTATTTTGCCGCGATGCTGGCAAAACTACTGGGGGAGGGGGAGAACCCCTCCCGATATGAACTGGATCAGGCTCATCGGTCATGGAGGCCTGTACCAAAGGCGAGTGAGCCGCCAAGGGCAGTGACCCTGTGCTTCCGTAGGTACAGGGTGAAGGAGAAGGTCCTGAGCTGGGCCAAGCAGAAGCAGGTGGTGCAGTGGGCTGGAGCTGGTATACGTATATACCAGGACTTTATGGTGGAACTGGCATGGAGGCGGGCTGCCTTCAACCGGGTGAAGAGGGCACTGTACATTAGCAAGGTGCGGCATTGTATATCCAGCGAAGCTGAGGGTGACGTACAAGCTCAGGGACGTTTATTTTGGAACGGCGGAAGCAGCGGAGGAGTTTGCGAAAGCAGAAGGACTGTGGAAGAACTGACAAATTGAGGAATGGCCATGTGCCGATGTAACCTCATGACTGTATTTTCTTCTTTTTTGTATCACTGCGCGCGGGTGTAGAGATTAAAGGAGCCAATGTGGTATATATTTGGACAAGGGAAGGGACGGGACTTTCACTCGAAATGAGGGTTCTTTGGGGTGTAGGTGGATATGCGGGGTTTGTGTGCTAAAAGGGGATCTTTGGGCTTTCCTGGGGCCGGGCAAGTGGAAATTGACCCGGGTGGGGGCCTCCACTCTGGCCGGGTTAAGCCGGCCAGTGAACGGGAGTGAGGTGGGGGAGGGGCTGCGGCCATCGGAACCTGGCAGAACAGGGTCCGAGTGGTCTAGCCGGGGTGGAAAGTTGGGGGGAAGGAACCAAGGGTGGGGGAGGAGTTTTACAAGAGGCAGTGGACAGGAGGAGCTGGAGACCTGGGGGGGGGGGGGAGCTGTGTAAGATTCAGGGTGACTACGGGTAATCCCTGATTCCTTTTTGTCATTTGTTTATGTAAACATGAGGGTTGGGGTTTGGGGGTTGGTGGGTAGATGGGATTGTTGTTATTATGGGGACTGACATATCTTGCTGATTATTGTTTATTGTTGATGGATGTAAATGTGGGAGAAAATGTTAAAATGGAGGAGAATTTTTAAAAAAAATTTTTTAAAGGGAGGGAAATCAGTTATCCTTAACTGGTCTGGCCTACATGTGACTCCAGATCCACAGCAATGTGGTCTACTCTTAAATGCCCTCAGGGATATGCAATAAATGCTGGCCCAGGCAGCGACACCCGCATCTCGTGAACAAATAAAACCAAACAGGGAAAAGGCACTGACTTTTGAACCATTGCATTCAGCTTCAGCTATGACTAAGCTACCTTAGGATGCAGTGTTTCAACGGATAACAGTACAGATGGTTGTCAATGGAGTGGAATGTGGTAACCAGCAGCACACCCTTAAAAAGAATGAAAGTGAGGGTTCCGAAACTAAATTTGCCAGGTCCTTTTAATATCTGTGATCTCACAGGGCTGCAGGTGAGTGAAGTGCAAGACAATTGAAGTGACCGCCAGGGAATTGGCATTAACCTGTATAACACAGATACTCCCTGAAAAGAAGTGCTTTGAACGTCCAAGCTCCCACCTGGCCATGGCTGGAACTCTTCAGGTTTACTGAACAAATACTTCTCAGCCTGTCGGTTTCAGTAAAGAAACACTTCCCGCTGTGCACTCGCGTTGGTGACCCTAGTTAGTTGCTGACAGTTCAGGAAACCAGGAAACCTTGCCGGGAAATCCAGAATTGAGGTTAAAAACAACTCGTGATTGGTTTTGCCAGTACCTTAATTTTTTACTTGATGGATAGAAGGGGGTTCCTGTTCACCTTTAATCCCATCCTGGGGAATCCCAAACAAGAGCAGGGTGAATGTTGGATCCTGACCCAATGTTGCTTTTAGCTCCCTGACTGCACCCAAGCCTGCATTCCCTTGTCGGAAACATTCCCCCCCCCAATAATCTGATTGTGCAAACATGTGGTGACACTTACTTCTAGCTACTGTGGCAATTTGCTTGAGATTTTCCTGATGAAGGGCTGAGTTGCCCGTGTCATACTTGGCTCGAGCTGTAATGATGAAGTTTGTTTCCAACATTTTTACCATCATTTCCCAGAGCTCGTCAATTTTATCCCATGTAGAATTGCGAGCAGTACCTCCGATAAGAGCAATGTATTTCCAGCCAAAGAATTGCAATGTTTTGGTAAGGACGTCGGCCATCCTCTGGGGTGGAGACAGCAGATTCATGTAAGTGTCATACACAAGGAAATTATCTAACATCGGTGTTTGGTCCACAAACCCAAAGATGGGGATGTTCCATTGAGAGGCGAGAAGACCTGTAATCTAAACAGCATGATCCAAGAATAGTCACTACACGGTAGATATCAGTTAGAACATAAGAACTAGGAGCAGGAATAGGCCAGCTGGCCCCTCGGGCCTGCGCTGCCATTCAAAAAGATCATGGCTGATCTTTTTGTGGACACAGCTCCACTTACCCGTCCGCTCACCATAACCCTTAATTCATTTACTGTTCAAAAATTGATCTAACTTTGTCTTAAAAACATTCGACAAGGTAGCCTCAACTGCTTCACTGGACAGGAAATTCCACAGATTTACAACTCTTTGGGTGAAGAAGTTCCTCCTCAACTCAGTCCTAAATCTGCTCCCCTTTATTTTGAGGCTATGCCCCCTAGTTCTAGCTTCACCCACCAGTGTAAACGACCTCCCTGCTTCTGTCTTAACTATTCCCTTCATAATTTTATAAGTTTCTATAAGATCCTCCCTCATTCTTCTAAATTCCAATGAGTATAGTCCTAGTCTACTCAGTCTCTCCTCATAAGCCAATCCTCAACTCCGGAATCAACCTCGTGAATCTCCTCTGCACCCCCGCCAGTGCATCCTTTCCCAAGTAAGGAGACCAAAACTGTACACAGTACTCCAGGTGTGGCCTCAACAGCACCCTATACAGTTAAATAAAATAATCTTTAGAACTCTCTATCTCAGAGGGTTGTGGAGGGTCTGTCATTGAGTATGCTCAAAGCCCAGATTGATAGATTGAGACACCAATGGCGTTGAGGGATTCGTGGATAGTGCAGGATGATGGCATTGATGTAGAAGATCAGCCGTGATCTAGTTAAATGGCGGGGAAGGCTCGAGGGATCAAATGGCCTACACATGCTCCTATGATCCAATGTTCCTGGAACTAATTGTTGAATTTTACACCGTTTTTCTTTCAGCTCTCTCCTTCCAATTGTATTTGACTCCTCCCCCTATTCAGTTCTGTTATTATTTTCAATGTTGTTTTTCTTTAAGCCTTTGCTCTTTGGTTTCTATTTTCTTCATCCCTCAACACAACTCAGCTTCCAGCCTTTTTATTGTCTTCTAAAATTATTTTTATCCCTTAGGCTTCATAATATCCTTTCATTCAGTGTTCATCTGTTTGGTTCACTTTCTGTTTAAGGAAACTTTCTCTTTAAATAGATATTTCCACATTTGCTGGTACTCTCATATAATAATAATCATTATTAGACTTACATTAACACTGCAATGAAGTTACTATAATACTTTCAGACAATTAATAAAAGAACATTAATGGTTGCTCCTTTGGATTCATTTTCATATAACAGACAAAAATGATATTTCAAGTTGTCCATTTACTTAAAGCCACACGACCCAACTCAGAGCAACCCGAGATATACAGAATTCAGGAAAATTGACAATCGAATCTCTGAATTAGAGATTCAAGATTTTAATATAATTTGATCGAAATGTCAAAGATTGCTCGTTCAGTTAGATAATTTTGCCCCTTAAATCCAAGATATTGCCTTTGTTTCTCTACATATTTTCTCCTGCAACAATAATTTCAATTATGAACATTTTGCAGTTGATGATGTACAAAATACCGAACAACAGATGGGAGATCCTCTACACGTGCCTCTTACCTCTGCTGCCTCAGAACAGGCTGGCCCAAAGAGCGCTGAAATATTGTATTTCTGCACCTGGCTGATGAATGCGTTTATGGACACCTTGGGGTCACAGTCACTGTCAGCATACACAAAATCCAGTGTGCAGTTTAGCATGAAAAAAGGGTCCGAATTTATCGTCTCAATGGCCAGCTGCATGGCGGATCCCAGTCTCATTGCGCTGAAGGGGAATGAGACGTTTCGGGGAACTTGAAGTCCCAAGAAAAGTTTGGAAACCCCAGCGCAGTTGCCAGGAGGAAGCAAGTAGAAAAAGGAGCAGACAAGTAAAGGAGTCGGTATTGGAGCCATCACACATTCGCTCGCAGCAACAATAAACGTCTAGCTCTTGGCGATGAAATTTGGATTGCTTTCTTGTTATCTTCCAATTGTTGAGGGTTTAAATTGATATGGCCAGTACCTCAGGTAGTAATGATACCACAGATCGGTGTTTTATTTATATCTAATGCACCAGGTGATTGTGATAATCCTCAAGTGCCTTGGTTCTTTCATTAATTAGCAGAACTCTTGATTTCCTGGCTCTCGTGTGATGAATATGATTTAAGTGAAAGGTTTCCGTTAAAATCAAACAAGTTCCAGAAGCTACACCTGGGTACCACAAGCAGTTAGCTCTGTTTATAGTTTCTGGAGTTCTGGCTGTTCCTACCATTGTAACTCTTAACTACGATTCAGTTTGATGAGACTTAACCGGTCATAGACACTTCTTGCAGCAGTATCAAACGTTTTTAAAAATTAATTCAAGGGATGTGGGCATCACTGCCTAGGCCAGTATTTATTGCCCATCCTTAGTTGCACTTGAGAAAGTGGTGGTTATCATGATATGCGGACACACACATAATGATATACAGACAAGCAGCTAATGGACACTGAGAACAGGACATGACGAATAAGCAGGCAGGACACTCAGGGGTGGGATCTGACTATAAAAGACACGAGGCACTCACACTCCGCCTCTTTCCACTGATGAACATCTTGGGCGAAATTCTCCGGAAACGGCGCGATGTCCGCCGACTGGCGCCCAAACCGGCGCAAATCAGGCGGGCATCGCGCCGCCCCAAAGGTGCGGAATGCTCCGCATCTTTGGGGGCCGAGCCCCAACCTTGAGGGGCTAGGTCGGCGCCGGACGAATTTCCGCCCCCCCCAGCTGGCGGAAAAGGCCTTTGGTGTCCCGCCAGCTGGCGCGGAAATGACATCTCCGGGCGGTGCATGCGCGGGAGCGTCAGCGGCCGCTGACCGCTTCCCACGCATGCGCAGTGGAGGGAGTCTCTTCTGCCTCCGCCATGGTGGAGACCGTGGCGGAGGCGGAAGGGAAAGAGTGCCCCCACGGCACCGGCCCACCCGCGGATCGGTGGGCCCCGATCGCGGGCCAGGCCACCGTGGGGGCACCCCCCGGGGCCAGATTGCCCCGCGCCCCCCCCCCCAGGACCCCGGAGCCCGCAAGCGCCGCCTTGTCCCGCCGGTAAGGTAGGTGGTTTAATTTACGCCGGCGGGAGAGGCATTTTAGCGGCGGAACTTCGGCCCATCCGGGCCGGAGAATCGCGCGTGGGGGCCCACCAACCGGCGAGGCGCGATTCCCGCCCCCGCCGAATCTCCGGTGCCGGAGACTTCGGCAACCGGCAGGGGCGGGATTCACGCCAGCCCCCAGCGATTCTCCGACCCGGCGGGGGGGCGGAGAATCTCGCCCCTTGAGAGTCAGTCAAGGGTGTTGTTACAATCTCACCCTCCCCCACCACGTGGCTAAGAGCTAGTCTGATTCAGTCAGACAGAGTAACCACACTTAAGTTAGCAGAGAGTCGAACTCACAGAGAACTGTGCTAGCTGTGCTATTAGTTCAATAAACCTGATAGAACTAACTTCAAGGTCTGGAGTATCTTTTTGATCTATGCTGCATCCAGTTGCAGCCAATGTTATACCAGTGTACCTAACACAACAGTGTTGAGTTGCCTTCTTGAACCACTGCAGTCCCTGAGGTGTAAGTACCCCCACAGTGCTGTTAGAAGGTGTTCCAGGATTTTAACCCAGCGACAGTGAATGGGCGACGGTATGTTGCCAAGTCAGGGTGGTGAGTGACTTGGGGGGGGGACATCCAGGTGGTGGTGTTCCCATGTATCAGCTGTCCTTGTCATTCTAGATGGTAGAGGCCATGGTAGAGGAAGGTGCTGTCTGAGGAGCCTTGGTGAGTTCCTGCAGAGCATCTTGTAGATGGTACACACTGCTGCCACTGTGCATCGGTGGTGGAGGAAGTGAAACTTTGTGGATGTGATGCCAATCAACCAGGCTACTTTATCCTGGATGGTGTCAAATGTCTTGAAATGTTGTTGGAGCCGCACTCATCCAGGCAAGTAGAGAGTATTCCATCAGATTCCTAACTTGTGCCTTGTAGACAGTGGACAGGCTTTGGGGAATCAGGAGGTGGGTTAATAGTTCAGCTCAGTTTTTGGTCAATTGTAACCACAGGATGTTGATAGTGGGGGATTCAGTGATGATAATGCCACTGAATGTCAAGGGGCAATGGTTAGATTCTCTCTTGTTGGAGATGGTCATTGCCTGACACTATTGTGGTGCGAATGTTACTTGTCACTTGTCAGCCTAAGCCCGGATATTGTCCAGGTCTTGCTGCATTTGGACATGGACTGTTTAGAAGAGCCCCAAATGGTGCTAAACACTTTGCAGTCATCAGCGAACACCGCCACTTCTGATCTTATGATGGAAGGAAGGTTATTGATAAAGCAGCTGAAGATGGTCGGACGTAGGAACTGTACCTGAGGAACACTTGAAGTGATGTCCTGGAACTGAGATGATTGACCTCCAACAACCACAACCATCTTCCTTTGTGCCAGGTATGAATCCAACCAGTGGAGAGTTTTCCCTCTAATTCCCATTGACTCCAGTTTTGCTTGGGCTCCTTGATACTATACTCGATCAAATGCTGCCTTGATGTCAAGGGCAATAACTGTCACCTCACCTCTGATGTTCAGCTCTTTTTTCCATGTTTGAACCAAGGCTTTAATGAGGTCAAGAGCTGAGTGACCCTGGTGGAACCCAAACTGAATGTAAGTGAGGAAATTATTGCTAAGCAATTACCATTAGATAGCACTGTTGATGAACCCTTCCAGCATTTTACTGATCAAGACTAGACTGATGGGTCAGTAATTGGTTGGGTTGGATTTGTCCTGACTTTTGTATACAGAACATACCTGGTCATTTTCCACTTTGCTAAGTAAATGCCAGTGTTGTAGCTGTATTGGAACAACTTGATTAGGGACACGGCTGGTTCTGAGCACAGGGCTACTGTACTCTTGTCAGGGCCCATAGCCTTCTAGTCTTCAGTGCCTTCAGCCATTTCTTGAAATCACATGGAATGAATTAAATTGGCTGACGACTGGTATCTGTAATGCTGGGGACCTCCGGAGGGGGTCAAGATGAATCATCCAATTTACACTCCTGGCTGAAGAGTATTTCAAGTGCTTCAGCCTTATCTTTTTGTGCTGCTATGCTGGGCTCCCCCATCATTGAGAATGGGGACATTTGTGGAGCCTCCTCCTCCAGTGAGTCGTTAAATTATCCACCGCGGGACTTCCGGTGGCGGCTATGGAGGAGTAAGTCGCACATTTGGTGGCTCCTGCTCTGGTCAGACGTTTGGACCTTCCCCCCCGTTTTTCTACCGGACTTGAATTGTAAAACGGATATTAGTGGCAATTGTTTACTGAATTCCCACTTCGTTGCATGGAGAGAAGGAGTAGAAGTGTTCGTAAGGGCAGAAACAAAAAGACAGAGAAGGCTTGGGCCGTAGCTGCAACAGAAGACAGCATGGCGGAGGTTCGGACCTCTGGCTTGTCGACCCAGCAGTCTATGGAGCGGCTGATGCAAGTCATTCAGGAAGGCTTTGCTACGCAGAAACGGGACTGCTTGGACCCGATAAAATAGTCGATTGAGCGGTTGGAGCACAGATTGGACACCTAAGATCGGGCGATCCAGAAGGTGGAGAAGACGCTGGCTGAGCAGGAGAAACATTAGACTGCGATGGAGTTGGAGGTGGGGCTGCTGAGGGACCAGCAGAAGAAGCTCCTGGAGGAGGTGGAGGACCTTGAAAATAGGTCCCGCCAGCAGAATCTAAGAATCGTCGGGCTCCCGGAGGAGTCCGAAGGAACGGACGCTGGGGCATACATTGCAGACATGTTTGTGAAGCTGCTGGGGGTTGGGGCATTCTCCCGGCCCTTGGAGGTGGCTAGGGCTCATAGAGAACTGGCGAGGAAGCCGCGAATGGGAGACCTCCCAAGGGCAATGGTGGAGAGATTCCACAGGTTCTCGGATAAGGAGCGCATTCTACAGTGGGCCAAGCAGACACGGAGCTGTAAGTGGGACAATTGCATCCTGCGGGTTTACCAGGACCTGAGTGTAGATGTGGCCAGGAGGAGAGCAGGCTTCAACCAGATCAGGTCGATCCTTTTTCAGAAAATGGTGAAGTGTGGACTGTTATACCCAGCCCGTCTCTGGTGTCACGTATGAGGATCAGCACTTCTACTTCGAGTCGCCTGAGGACGCCTTGGACTTCGCGAAAAAGAAAGGGCTGGCGAAGGACTGAGAAAGTTTGAACTTGACTGCTATGTTCATGTTTTTGGGTTTTTTTCTTTTTGTTTCTCTGTTTTTGTAAAAATTTTATCGTTTTGCGTTTTGTGGAAGATGTTTGTGATGCCGTTTGCATTGATTTGGAACCAGCGGTAGAGCTGAGTGAGTTAAGGTTTTCATTTGCACTGCTGGGGGATGGAGGTGTGCTTGTTTTGATCTTGGTGTTTTTTCTGTTGGGCAATTGTGCGGGGATTGTTTGATGTTGGAGTTTGTTTGTATGAGCGGGAGGAGGGTGGGGAGGGAACAATAGGTGGGAGAATATCTGGAGCCGGGGATGGGGGCCACCAAGCTAGCTGGGCGAGCTAGCTCACGGAAGCGCAGTGGGGGGTGTGCAAATGTTTGGTTTAGTAAAGGGATCGGGTTACAAGGTGTTGTTATTGGGGAGAAGGGGGGGCTGACGAGGGAGGGACTTGAGTTGAAGGACAGAGAGGAGTTTGGGGCGGGGGCTGCCTGGGGATGGACCGGTGGAGGTGCGGAGCACGGGCTGGAGGCGGGCCTAAAAAAGGGGATGGCTGATCGGCGGAGGGGGGGAGGGGGAAATGAGCCCCCCAACTAGGCTGATCACCTGGAATGTTCGAGGGTTAAATAGGCCGGTCAAAAGGGCACATGTGTTCGTGCATCTCAGGGCATTGAAGGCGGACGTGGTAATGTTGCAGGAAACGCACCTTAAAGTAACGGACCAGGTTAGACTGAGGAAAGGCTGGGTCAGTCAGGTCTTTCACTCGGGGTTAGACTCAAAGACTAGAGAGGTCGCGATTCTGATCAATAAGCGGGTGGTGTTTGAGGCGGGTAGAATGGTCTCGGACGTGGGAGGTCAGTACATTATGGTCAGTGGGAAGCTAGAGGTGGAGCAGGTGGGTATTAGTAAATGTATATGCGCCAAATTGGGATGATGTGGAGTTTATAAAGAGGATGCTGGGGAAGATACCGGACCTGGACTCGCACAGGTTGGTCATGGGAGGGGACGTCAACACAGTTATGGACCCTGGCTTGGCCGGTCATGCTTGAAAATGGGCAGGGTGCCAGCAATGGCAAAGGAACTAAGTGGGATCATGGAGCTGATGGGGGGGGGGGGGTGGATCCATGGAGGTTTGGGCAGCCGAGGGTGAAGGAGTTCTCCTTCTACTCACACGTGCATGAAGTGTATTCCCGAATTGATTTCTTTATTTTGAGCAGGGCCTTACTGGCTGGGGTGGTGGACACAGGGTACTCGGGATTTCAATCTCAGACCATGCTCCGCACTTCCGTTGTCTCTGGCTGGGAGGGTGCAGATGGTAAAGATGACAGTCCTCCCGAGATTACTATTTGTATTTCAGTGTCTCCCCATTTTTATTCCGCGGTCCTTTTTTAAGCGGGTCAACAGAGTGATCACGGGCTTCGTCTGGGCGGGCAAGACCCCGCGAGTAAGGAAGGTAATGCTTGAGCGGCGTCAGGGAGAGGGCGGGCTGGCACTGCCAAAATATAGCAACTATTACTGGGCAGCTAATATTGCCATGATCAGGAAGTGGGTGGTGGGGGAGGGGTCGGCATGGGTGCCCATGGAGGCGGCTTCATGTAAGGGCACCGGTTTGGGGGCATTGGTAACTGCGCCTCTGCCGTTCCCGCCGGCACGGTACTCCACCAGTCCAGTGGTGGTGGCGGCCCTGAGGGTTTGGGGCCAGTGTAGGCGGCCTGTGGGAGCAATGGGAGCATCGGTTTGGGCCCCAATCTATGATAATCACCGGTTTGCCCCAGGGAGTATGGACGGGGGGTTCCGGTTATGGCGGAGAGCGGGGATTGAGAGGATGGGGGATATTTTCACAGACGGGAGCTTTCCGAGTGTGAGGGCGTTGGAGGAAAAGTTTGGGTTGGCAAGGGGAAACAAATTCAGGTATCTGCAGGTGCGGGACTTCCTTCGTAACAGGTGTCAACCTTCCCACTCCTACCGCTAAGGGGGATTCAGGACAGGGTAGTTTCCAGAGGGTGGGTAGGAGAAGGGAGCATCTCGGTCATTTACAAGGAACTTATGGCGTCAGAGGAGACGCAGATCAAGGAGCTGAAGCGCAAGTGGAATAAGGGTGGGAACTGTACGAGAGGTAAATGGCTTTTGCACTATGTTTATGGTTTCATGTATATTGTTTATTTTGTTGTTACTATACCAAAAATACCTCAATAAAATGTTTAATAAAACATTTTTTTTAAAAAAATTATCCACCATGTAAGAGTCCTTCATGTTTATTTTGTTTGTTCCCATTTCTTTTATGTCATTTAATTATTTTGGTTTATGGACTCATTGTGCATTTAAGCAGAAGCCTCAAGATGGAAGCAGTACGTGGCAATCAGCAGTATGTTCCCTTGCCTATGTTTGACCCAATGCTGTGAGACTTTATATGGTCTGGAGCTGATGTTGAAGACTCTCAGGGAAACTCCCTCCTAACTCTATATCACCATGCCGGCACGTCTGCTGGATCTGTCCTGCCGGTGGGACAGGAGGCTGGATTCTCTGATCCTGAGGCTAAGTGTTGACGCTGTCGTAAACGCCGTTGTGTTTCACAAAGGCATCAACAGGCCCTCAGGAGCAGCGATTCCGAGCCCTACAGGAGGCCAGCATGGCACTGGAGCGACCCACGCCGCTCCAGCTGACGATGCCGGCGTGAAATGGGCGCCACAGGTCTGTGCATGTGCACTGCGACCGCCGCCAATGCGCGCATGAGCAGTGCGACCGGCGCGGTTGCGCGCATGCGCGGTGGCTCCCTTCTCCGCACCGGCCACGACGCAACATGGCGTAGGGCTACAGGGGCCAGCACGGAGCAAAAGAGGCCCCCAGCCTGAGAGGCCGGCCTGTCGATCGGTAGGCCCCGATCGCGGGCCAGGCCACAGCGGAGGCCCCCCACCCCCCACGAGGTCGGACCCACCTCCCCCCCCCCCCCACCAGGCCGCCCCAGATGGATGCACGCCGAGGTCCCACCGGGTAAGACCACGGCGCCAGCGGCACTCGGATTTTCTTTGCGGCCGCCCGGCCCTTCCCAGGCGGAGAATCGTCGGGGCGGGGGGCGTGTAGAGCGGCCCCCGACTGGCGCTGCGCTGGCGTCAATGGAACCGATTCTCCTCTCTCCGGAGAATCGGCGGACCGGCGTCGCGCGATTTGCGCCCGGCCCGGCGTGGGCTGAGAGAATCCCGCCCAGGATTATTGCCTCGTATTGTCCTCAAATTGTGTGCCTCTGAAATTATTGTTTCCTACTATTTTCTTCTCCCAGTTCATCTTTCATTCTCTTGGACATGTACTCATCTTTATCAGAGACAATCTTTTATATCCTCAAACTACTAGCCTAAAAGGTGTGTCTCCACTTAATGCTTTTTAGCGACATAAAGGGGGAAATAGTGTTCCAGCCTTCATGAAAGTTGAAAATATTTACTAAATTTAAATATTTATTAACTTTACCAAGGGTTGAAGGAAGCACTGGACAAAAAAAGCAAAGGGAACGTAATGCAGACAAAGAGGTTCCAGGGGCAAGTGAGGAGATTTGAAGAGGTGTTCCAAATGTTGAGCGTTTTTGATACAGTGGACAAGGAGTAGCTGTTTTAAGAACTAACGGTGACATGAGGAACCATTTTCTTTATTCAGTGAGTTGTGTGATCTGGAATGCATCACCTGGAAGAAAATTCAACAGCATTAGCATCTCGGTTGGAGACTATTACCTTTAAAAATGAAATTCAAACTTCCAGTTGTGGTATTATCATAACTATCAGCATTGCAATGGTTAATGTAGTGTTGAGAGTAGCCACTAGAGGGAGCTTCAGATACAACTATATAAGGCAGTGATGCTAGACCTTAGGGGAGAAGTGTTTGCAGGAGATAGCTGGTGAAGGTCATAAGAGCGGGTAGTGTGAGTAAGGTTAGATCATAGTTTATACCAGTTGTGAGATCAGCAGTAGATGAGTGTAGTTAGATGTTATTGATCAAATTGTGTATTCTTTAGGGCTAAGTGTCGAATCCCAGTTTAGTGGTGTAAATAAAATCATAGCTTGGTTTAAGTTAAAAGCTATTCTGTGGTCTTTGTGAACACTACCCCAACCATGCTAAAATAAGCAACATAAAGAACACCACAACAATTATTAACTGAAAGAATTGTGCCACAAGGTTTCACATTTTGAACCAAAAATGTTAATGTGCAGGAGATAAACAAAGCAAATACGACTAACTTATATTCTGCAAACATTTGTTCTTTAAGCCCAGAAGTCTCAAAAGGACACTCCCCAGTCTCACGTTATTTTCACCTAAGTTCCCTGATACTTTACAGTATTTTGCGGATTCCCTCACTTCTCCAGGGACCAATCCAAGGTGAGCCACAACTTTCAGCAATTCACTTTGATTCTCCTCAGTGTTCCTTCTATTCTCCGAAGGATCTAAGATTTCTTGCGATCCTTCCACTAGCATCCAGCCAGGACACCCTACAATTCACCTAAAGCACCTCAGAATTGTGGGCGGCCAGCTGAAGTATGAGCTTCATTTCCTTCTTGCTACAGCTCCGGGAAGGCTTTTCTCTCTCTGCTGCTCAAAGCTGCTGCCAGGCGCCAACTGCAACTGCAGGCAGATTTCTCTCTCTGCCTTCCCTTGATGTTCCAGCCCCTGATGTGAGACGCCTGTTTTCTGTGAGAAATCATACAGATGAACCCAAAGAAAGGTACCTCTCTGCAAACCTATAACCATGGCAACATGGCACTCCGGGAATATCGCTGAAAGCGGTTTCAACTAATTAACCTGTCCTTTGATCTGAAAAGTTAGAGATATTTTAAGACCTTCCAATGTTTGTCACTTCTTTCCAATCACCCTTTGATCTGGGGAAATTACACAAATAATTTATACCTCTAATGGGAACAATTATGGGCGGCACGGTAGCACAGTGGTCAGCACTGTTGCTTCACAGCTCCAGGGTCCCAGGTTCAATCCCCGGCTTGGGTCACTGTCTGTGTGGAGTCTGCATGTTCTCCCTATGTCTGCGTGGGTTTCCTCCGGGTGCTCCGGTTTCCTCCCACAGTCCCAACGTTTAGGTGGATTGGCCATGGTAATTTGCCCCTTAGTGACCAAAGGTTAGGTGGGGCTATGGGGTGCTCTTTCGGAGGACTGGTGCAGATCTGATGGGCTCCTACTGCACTGTAGGAATCCCATGCAGCGTTCAAGGGAGTTGTGTGTGGGTGTGCACACAATCATGCCACGGGGAACTTATCGTGATCTTTTGTGATGGAGGTGGACTTGTGTGGCATGGGAGGGTGTGGACCATTTTACCATGTCTTTATTGATATGTTGGGTCGACTTCCGGGTGTGGTTATGCAGAGCTAGGTCGCATATTCGGTAGCTCCCGCTTGGAACGGACTTTTGGGCTCTTTTACAGGGCCCCCACGGCATTTGTTTGACATTTCCCGGTGTGGGAAGAAGGCTGCAGCATTCCCCTGACAGTGTCCCCCAGGAGTGTTGTGTCTTTTGGCTACCAGACCCGGCAGAAACAGTGAAAGATTTGGCTTGAGCTGCAGGAATAGACTAAAGCCTCTTCCAGCATGCAGTAGGGGGAAGGGCAAGCTTAAAGCTGCAATCTGACTTGACTCTATCAAAGGTGAATTCTAGCAACAGAGGGAACAACTGTGAAAAGATCTACCAAGGCCATTGAAGAAGCAGGGACGAGGCTTCCGGTGGCGGCCATGAAGGAGTAGGTCGCGCATTCGGCAGCTCCCGTCTGGAACCGACTCTCAGACCTTTTTCAGGAGTTTCCATAGACTTTTTGGGGCAGACTGGTGAAGTGAACACTGCCAAAAGGATTCCCTCTCGACTTCCGGTTGCGGCTATGCGGAGCTAAGCCGCACGATTCGGCAGCTCTCGTTACCGCGGACTTTCGGGCTCGTTAGAGGGGCCCCAACGGAACTTTTTTTTTTTTTTTGGACGCAACCCGTGGGGAAGGGAAGAGAGAAGTCCCCCTCCAACTTCTATGAAACGGACCAGAAGTGAAACGGCCAAAGGAGCGGCACTGGAGCAACGGGAGAAGCGAGGTAAAGAAAACAAAATGGCGGTGGCCAGGGGCAAAGGGGAGCTGCAGGAGTTCATCAAGCGCTGCTTCGAGGAGCAGCGCGAGGAGATGCGCAAGGAGATGTTGGCGCCTATGCTTTCGGCAATTGAAGGACTCGGGATCACCCAGAAGGCCCACGAAGCTAAGATCCAGGAGGTACAGAAAAGAGTCAGTCAGAACGAGGACGAGCTTGTGGGCCTGGCGGTGAGAGGGGAGCAGAACGAGGCGCTACACAAGAGGTGGGCGGGAAGACTCGAAGACCTGGAGAACAGGTCGAGGAGAAAGAATCTGCGAATCCTGGGTCTCCCTGAGGGAGTGGAGAGGGCTGATGCCGGGGCATACGCGAGCACGATGCTCGAGGCGATGATGGGCACGAAGGCCCCTTCGAGGCTGCTGGAGTTGGACGGGGCACATCGGGTGCTGGCGAAGAAGCCCCAGGCAAATGAGCCGCCAAGGGCGATGGTGGTGAGGTTCCACCGGTTCACGGACAGAGAGTGGGTGCTGAGATGGGCCAAGAAGGAGCGGAGCAGTAAGTGGGACAATGCAGAGATCCGAATATACCCGGACTGGAGCACGGAGGTTGCAAAGCGGAGAGCGGGTTTCAACCGGGCCAAAGTGGCGTTGTACCGGAAAGAAGTGAAATTCAGAATGCTGCAGCCAGCGCGACTGTGGGTCACATACACGGGCCAACACTATTACTTCGAAACGCCTGAAGAGGTGTGGACCTTTGTACAAGCCGAAAAGTTGGACTCTAGCTGAGGGTTTGTGAGGGTGGGGGGGTGTTTTGGGGTTTGATGTGTGATGGTTGTCGTATATAGGGGGTCAATCACGCGCAGGAAATGTTACATGGGCTGGGGGAGAGAGAGACAAGGCCGCGACAGGAGCTGCGCCAGAGGGGGCGGAGCGGGCTTTGGAAAGGCGGGAAGGGGAAAGAAGGAATGCATATGGATTGGGAGACTCCCACGCCGGGAGGTCAATGGGACGGCGGGGGAAGCTGGGGTCAGCAGGCGTCAGCTGACTTACGGGAGTGACATGGGGGGGAGCAAAAAAGTTAGACAGGGGTCTAGCGGGGGGAGGGGAGGGGGGGAAGGGGGGGAAAAAGGGTTGCTGCTGCACTGGCCGAAAGGGAATGGGACACAGAAGAGGTGGTCGGGACGGGGGTCCCCCCTCTAGGGGACTGGAGGGTGAGGGAGGCGTGGCCACGGGACTGGCCCAGAAAAGGAGATGGCTAGTCGGCGGGATGTGGGGGAGGGGGGAGAGCCCCTCCAATCCGGCTGATAACGTGGAATGTGAGGGGTCTGAATGGGCCGGTGAAGAGGGCTCGAGTGTTCGCGCACTTAAAGGGACTGAAGGCGGACGTGGCCATGCTCCAAGAGACACACCTGAAGGTGACAGACCAGGTCAGGCTAAGAAAGGGATGGGTAGGACAAGTATTCCACTCGGGACTGGATGCGAAGAATAGAGGGGTGGCAATATTGGTGGGAAAGCGGGTGTCATTTGAGGCCAAGACTATTGTAGCGGACAATGGAGGGCGATATGTAATGGTGAGCGGTAGGCTGCAAGGGACGTGGGTGGTGTTGGTAAACGTATACGCCCCGAACTGGGATGATGCAGGATTCATGAAGCGCATGTTGGGGCGCATTCCGGACCTGGAGATAGGAGGCGTGATAATGGGAGGGGACTTCAATACAGTGTTGGATCCAGCACTGGACCGCTCCAAATCAAGGACTGGAAAGAGGCCGGCGGCGGCCAAGGTACTTAGGGGGTTTATGGATCAGATGGGGGGAGTGGACCCATGGCGGTTTGCAAGGCCGCAGGCCAGGGAATTTTCTTTCTTCTCCCATGTACACAAAGCCTACTCCCGGATAGATTTCTTTGTTCTGGGTAGGGCGCTCAACCCGAGGGTGGAGGGGACGGAGTATTCGGCTATAGCCGTTTCGGACCATGCCCCGCACTGGGTGGAACTGGAGCTGGGAGAGGAGAGGGACCAACGCCCGTTGTGGCGGCTGGATGTGAGACTGCTGGCGGACGAGGTGGTGTGTGGGAAGGTGAGGGGGTGTATCGAAAGGTACTTGGAGGCCAACGACAACGGGTAGGTGCGGGTGGGGGTGGTATGGGAGGCGTTGAAGGCTGTGATCAGGGGAGAGCTAATTTCCATTAGGGCTCATAGGGAGAAGACTGAGGGTATGGAAAGGGAAGGTTAGTGGGGGAGATTTTGAGAGTGGACAGGAGATACGCAGAGGCCACGGAGGAAAGATTACTTGGGGAAAGACGACGGCTCCAGACGGAGTTTGACCTGTTGACCACAGGAAAGGCAGAGGCACAGTGGAGGAAAGCGCAGGGGGCGACCTACGAGTATGGGGAAAAGGCTAGTCGGATGCTGGCACACCAGCTTCATAAGAGGATGGAAGCGAGGGAAATAGGGGGAGTCAAAGATAGAAGGGTTCGGAGTGCAACAAAAATAAACGAGGTATTCAAGGCCTTTTATGAAGAGCTGTACAGATCCCAGCCCCCAGCGGGGGAAGAGGGGATGAGACTATTCCTAGATCAGCTGAGATTCCCGAGGGTGGAGGAGCAAGAGGTGGCTGGTTTGGGGGCACCAATTGGGTTGGAGGAGCTGAGCAAGGGTTTGGGGAGCATGCAGGCGGGGAAGGCCCCGGGACTGGACGGATTCCCGGTGGAGTTCTACAGGAAGTACGCAGACCTGTTGGCCCCGCTACTGGTGAGGACCTTTAATGAGGCAAGAGAGGAGGGGACCCTGCCCCCGGCAATGTCGGAAGCGACAATTTCTTTGATCCTGAAGTGGGACAAGGACCCACTGCAATGTGGATCGTACAGGCCGAGCTCGCTCCTCAATGTGGATGCAAAGTTGCTGGCAAAAGTGCTGGCCACGAGGATCGAGGACTGTGTCCCGGGGGTAATCCACGAGGACCAGACGGGATTTGTAAAGGGCAGGCAACTAAACACCAATGTGCGGCGGCTCTTAAACGTGATAATGATGCCATCGGAGGAGGGAGAGGCGGAGATAGTGGCAGCTATGGACGCGGAGAAGGCCTTTGACCGAGTAGAGTGGGAGTACCTCTGGGAGGTGCTGCGTAGGTTTGGGTTCGGAGTAGGGTTTATCAATTGGGTTAAGCTCCTTTAAAGAGCCCCGATGGCGAGTGTAGTGACGAACCGGCGGAGGTCGGAGTACTTTCGACTGTACCGAGGGACGAGGCAGGGGTGCCCCCTGTCCCCCCTGTTGTTCGCATTGGCGATCGAACCATTGGCCATGTCATTGAGGGAGTCTAATAAATGGAGGGGGGTGGTCCGAGGGGAAGAAGAGCATCGGGTGTCGCTATATGCGGATGACCTGTTGCTGTACGTGGCGGATCCAATGGAGGGGATGGTGGAGGTCATGCAGACTCTAAGGGAGTTTGGGGAGTTTTCGGGCTATAAGCTCAATGTAGGGAAGAGTGAACTCTTTGTATTACAGGCGGGGGACCAAGAAAGAGGGATAGGGGACCTACGCTGAGTAGGGCGGAGGGGAGCTTTCGGTATCTGGGGATCCAGATAGCCAGGAGTTGGGGGACACTACATCAACTGAATCTGACGAGGTTGGTGAGCAAATGGAGGAGGATTTCAAAAGATGGGACATGTTACCGCTCTCGCTGGCGGGTAGATTGCAGTCGGTCAAAATGGTGGTCCTTCCGAGGTTTCTGTTTGTGTTTCAGTGCCTTCCCATCGTGATCACTAAGGCCTTTTTTAAGAGAGTAGGCAGGAGTATTATGGGGTTTGTGTGGGCGAACAAGACCCCGAGAGTAAGGAGAGGGTTCCTGGAACGCAGTAGGGACCGAGGAGTGTTGGCGCTGCCAAACCTGGGGAGCTACTACTGGGCAGCAAATGTGGCGATGATCCGCAAGTGGGTTATGGAGGGAGAGGGGGCGGCATGGAAGAGGATGGAGATGGCGTCCTGTAAAGGAACGAGCCTGGGGGCGTTGGTGACGGCACCGCTGCCGCTCTCGCCGACAAAGTATACCACAAGCCCGGTGGTGGCGGCAACGCTAAGGATCTGGGGCCAATGGGAGCATCGGTGTGGTCCCCGATCAGGGGTAACCACCGGTTTGTCCCGGGGAAGATGGACGGGGGGGTTCCAGAGCTGGCATCGGGCGGGGATTGGAAGAATGGGGGACCTGTTCATCGACAGGACGTTTGCGAGCCTAGGGGCACTGGAGGACAAGTTCAAGTTACCCCCGGGAAATGCCTTTAGATATATGCAGGTGAGGGCTTTTGTGAGGCGACAGGTGAGGGAATTCCTGTTGCTCCCGGCACAAGAAGTTCAAGATAGGGTGATCTCGGGTGTATGTGTCGGGGAGGGCAAGGTGTCGGAAATACACCAGGAGTTGAAAGAAGAGGGGGAAGCGCTGGTAGAAGAGTTGAAGGGTAAATGGGCGGAGGAGCTGGGGGAGGAGATCGAGGAAGGTCTGTGGGCTGATGCCCTAGGTAGGGTTAATTCCTCCTCCTCGTGTGCCAGGCTCAGCCTGATACAATTTAAGGTGGTCCACAGAGCGCACTTGACGGGGGGTGAGGTTGAGTAGGTTCTTTGCGGTAGAGGACAGATGTGGAAGGTGCTCAGGGAGCCCAGCGAACCATGTCCATATGTTTTGGTCATGCCCGGCTCTGGAGGGGTTCTGGAGAGGAGTGGCGGGAGCAATATCTCAGGTGGTGAAAGTCCGGGTCAAGCCAAGCTGGGGGCTAGCAATATTTGGAGTAGTGGACGAACCGGGAGTGCAGGAGGGGAAAGAGGCCGGCATTCTGGCCTTTGCGTCCCTAGTAGCCCGGCGAAGGATCTTGCTGATGTGGAAGGAGGCGAAGCCCCCCAGCCTGGAGGCCTGGATAAATGATATGGCTGGGTTCATAAAGTTGGAGAGGATTAAGTTCGCCTTGAGAGGGTCTGCGCAGGGGTTCTACAGGCGGTGGCAACCGTTCCTAGACTATCTCGCGGAGCGTTAGAGGAAGGACGGTCAGCAGCAGCAGCAACCTTGGGGGGGGGGGGGGTGGAGGGGACGTCCTGGGAGGGGGTGGGGAAGGGGGAGGGGGGGGAAAGGGGGGACTGCCTGGGAGGGTGGATGAGCAAGAGATAACATGAAGGGTTGGGGAAACTGGCACGTACGGGTGAGGGCCAGTGTACAAAGCTGTGTAAATATATCATTTTACCATGTATATATCGTGCTCTGCGCGATTTCTCGTTTTTGTTTTTTTTTGTTACGGGGGGGGGGGGGGGTGGTGTTATTGTTTGTAAGGGAGAAAAATTGTGTTAAAAAACTTTAATAAATATATTTTAAGAAAAAAAATTGATGTGTTGGGTGTTCTGGATCACAAACAGGTCACCAACACTGGAAGTGGTGCAACTCTATTTTATTATAAGGTTAACTATATGAACATACGTGAACTGTGGGTAAATGCAATACCAGCTTTAACTGTTGACCCTTGCCTGGTCCTAACCAGGTGATGCACTCAGCACATGGTGAATGTCTGTGTTGCAGGCTGTGAGCTCTGTGCTCCGAGCTGGCTGCTACTAGAATGAGCGTGAACTCTCCTGTCCCCTGTCTTTATAGTGCATGTGCTCTCACTGGTGATTGGCTGCGGTGTTATGTATGCTGATTGGTCCAACTGCATGTCCATCAGTGTGTGTGTGTGTCTGCACCATAATATACTGGTGTATATTATGACATTTATGACTTGATGCTGCCCCTCCCACAGTCTTTGGTGAGACCATGTGAGTGTCCAGTTTTGTCTAATGATTGTACTGAGCCAGTTATGATGCCATTCTCCTTTTCCATGCTGTACTCATTTATGTTAAACCGTTTTCTTCTCCTTGCTTATGGCGATGTTTTACTTTGTAACTTTGTTGCGCTATTCTTTAAAATGTAAAATCTTAATAAAGATACTGATAACAAAAAAAATTCTTAATGCTTGGAACAGTAACAATCTCTAGAACATTTTTGCAGGCTAAAGTGAAAAGGGGGAGTCATGTGACAGGAGCCCTCAAGCTGGGGGGCCAGTAACGCTGTCTTGCTGTGCTATAAACCAGTCTAGCACCTTCCATTTACCATTTATCTCTGTGTGCCTATCTCATCGTGGAAGTCAACTCTGCTGAGAAAGTGAATTATCCAGCATCCAATTTGATCCTGCCGACATCTGCGAAGGAGTACACCATTGGACTTTCATTCTAGACTCTGTACTCATGTGAAACAATAATTCTTACTCTGTGGTCTTTGCCCTGTAAATCAATCTTTCTCCATCCCTCTTTTATTATACAAGCAGAAAGGGAGCCACATTGCAATCCTCCTCTCGTGTTTGAGTGCGCGCAAATAAACCAACCCTGTTGAACATAGAACATAGAAAAATACAGCACAGGACAGGCCTTTCGTCCCACGATGTTGTGCCGAACATTTGTCCTAGATTAATCATAGATTATCATTGAATTTACAGTGCTGAAGGAGGCCATTCGGCCCATTCAGTCTGCACCGGCTCTTGGAAAGAGCACCCTACCCAAAGTCAACACCTCCACTCAACACTAAGGGCAATTTATCATGGTCAATCCACCTAACCTGCACATCTTTGGACTGTGGGAGGAAACTGGAGCACCCGGAGGAAACCCACGCAGACACGGGGAGGACGTGCAGACTCCGCACAGACAGTGACCCAAGCCGGAATCGAACCTGGGACCCTGGAGCTGTGAAGCAATTGTGCTATCCACAATGCTACCGTGCTGCCCTTAAGAACAAATAAATCTACACTATATAATTTTACCGTAATCCATGTACCTATCCAATAGCTGCTTGAAAGTCTCTAATGTTTCCGACTCAACTACTCCCACAGGCAGCGCATTCCATGCCCCCACTACTCTCTGGGTAAAGAACCTACCTCTGACATCCCCCCTATATCGTCCACCATTCACCTTAAATTTATGTCCCCTTGTAATGGTTTGTTCCACCCGGGGAAAAAGTCTCTGACTGTCTACTCTATCTATTCCCCGATCATCTTATAAACCTCTATCAAGTCGCCCCTCATCCTTCTCCATTCTAATGAGAAAAGGCCGAGCACCCTCAACCTTTCCTCGTAAGACCTACTCTCCATTCCAGCCAACATCCTGGTAAATCTCCTTTGCAACTTTTCCAAAGCTTCCACATCCTTCCTAAAATGAGGCGACCAGAACTGTACACAGTACTCCAAATGTGGCCTTACCAAACTTTTGTACAGCTGCATCATCACCTCACGGCTCTTAAATTCAACCCCTCTGTTAATGAACGCTAGCACACCATAGGCCTTCTTCACAGCTCTATCCACTTGAGTGGCAACTTTCAAAGATGTATGAATATAGACCCCAAGATCTCTCTGCTACTCCACATTGCCAAGAACTCTACCGTTGACCCTGTATTCCACATTCATATTTGTCCTTCCAAAATGGACAACCTCACACTTTTCAGGGTTAAGCTCCATCTGCCACTTCTCAGCCCAGCTCTGTATCCTATCTATGTCTCTTTGCAGCCGACAACAGCCCTCCTCACTATCCACAACTCCACCAATCTTCGTATCGTCTGCAAATTTACTGACCCACCCTTCAACTCCCTCATCCAAGTCATTAATGAAAATCACAAACAGCAGAGGACCCAGAACTGATCCCTGCGGTACGCCACTGGTAACTGGGCTCCAGGCTGAATATTTGCCATCCACCACCATTCTCTGACTTCTATCGGTTAGCCAGTTCATTATCCAACTGGCCAAATTTCCCACTATCCCATGCCTCCTTACTTTCTGCAGAAGCCTACCATGAGGAACCTTATCAAATGCCTTACTAAATTCCATGTACACTACATCCACTGCTTTACCTTCATCCACATGCTTGGTCACCTCCTCAAAGAATTCAATAAGACTTGTAAGGCAAGACCTACCCCTCACAAATCCGTGCTGACTATCCCTAATCAAGCAGTGTCTTTCCAGATGCTCAGAAATCCTATCCTTCAGTACCCTTTCCATGACTTTGCCTACCATCGAAGTAAGACTAACTGGCCTGTAATTCCCAGGGTTATCCCTATTCACTTTTTTGAACAGGGGCATGACATTCGCCACTCTCCAATCCCCTGGTACCACCCCTGTTGACAGTGAGGACGAAAAGATCATTGCCAACGGCTCTGCAATTTCATCTCTTGCTTCCCATAGAATCCTTGGATATCCCATCGGGCCCGGGGGACTTGTCTATCCTCAAGTTTTTCAAAATGTCCAACACATCTTCGTCCTAACAAGTATTTCCTCGAGCTTACCAGTCTGTTTCACACTGTCCTCTCCAACAATATGGCCCCTCTCATTTGTAAATACAGAAGAAAAGTACTCGTTCAAGACCTCTCCTATCTCTTCAGGCTCAATACACAATCTCCCGCTACTGTCCTTGATCGGACCTACCCTCGCTCTAGTCATTCTCATATTTCTCACATATGTCCTGTCTGAACCTTGTTTCCTCAGCCTTACATAAGTCTCCTTTTTCCTCTTAACAAGACATTCAACCTCTCTTGTCAACCATGGTTCCCTCACTCGACCATCTCTTCCCTGCCAGACAGGGACATACATATCAAGGACACGTAGTACCTGTTCCTTGAACAAGTTCCACATTTCACTTGTGTCCTTCCCTGACAGCCTATGTTCCCAACTTATGCACTTCAATTCTTGTCTGACAACATCGTATTTACCCTTCCCCCAATTGTAAACCTCGCACCGATCCCTCTCCATTACTAAAGTGAAAGTCACAGAATTGTGGTCACTATCTCCAAAATGCTCCCCACTAACAAATCTATCACTTGCCCTGGTTCATTACCAAGTAATAAATCCAATATTGCCCCTCCTCTGGTCGGACTATCTACATACTGTGTTAGAAAAGCTTCCTGGACACACTGCACAAACACCACCCCATCCAAACTATTTGATCTATAGAGTTTCCACTCAATGTTTGGGAAGTTAAAGTCACCCGTGACTACTACCCTGTGACTTCTGCACCTTTCCAAAATCTGTTTCCCAATCTGTTCCTCCACATCTCTGCTACTATTGGGGGGCCTATAGAAAACCCCTAACAAGGTGACTGCTCCTTTCCTATTTCTGACTTCAACCCATATTACCTCAGTAGGCTGATACTCCTCGAACTGCCTTTCTGCAGCTGTTATACTATCTCTAATTAACAAAGCCACCCCCCCACCTCTTTTACCACCCTCACTAATCTTATTGAAACATCTATAACCAGGGACCTCCAACAACCATTTCTGCCCCTCTTCTATCCAAGTTTCCGTGATGGCCACCACATCGTAGTCCCAAGTACCGATCCATGCCTTAAGTTCACCCACCTTATTCCTGATGCTTCTTGTGTTGACGTATACACACTTCACCCTACCTGGAGTTTCTGTGAGTTATTAATAGAAATTGGATCAAACCACAACCGAGCAGTTGGTAAATACACCTCTGCTTATAAAGAGGGAAATCAAAATCAAAATACCTTTCTGCTTACGGAAAGGTGGTGAGAGGGGAAATTAGGGAATTCTAAAGTACTCCACGTCCTTAACAATAATCAGTGACAAACACTCCCACCCGCCTTTTCTTATTTCTTCAAGAAGTGCTTTTCCTTTTCCAAGTCGGGAAGCACCATTAGAAATCTCCAAAGTAAGGACAACATCGGACTATTTTAGACAGCACCGGGGAATGAGACAGGGATGCCCCCTCGCCCCACTCTTGTTTGCGCTGGGTATAGAGCCGTTGGCAATTGCTCTAAGTTGCTCGAGGGGCTGGAGAGGACTGGTCCGGGGGGTGGGGGTGGGTGGAGCACAGGGTTTTGCTCTATGCGGATGATCTGCTCCTGTATGTTTCGGACCCAGTAGAAGGGGTGGAAGAAATTATGAGGATTCCAGGGGAATTTGGCCAGTTTTCAGGGTATAAGCTTAATATGGGAAACAGTGAGACGTTTGTAGTTCAGTCGAGGGGACAGGAGAGGCGACTGGGAGAGCTGCCGTTTAGGTTAGTAGAGGGAAGCTTTAGGTAGCTAGGCATCCAAGTGGCGCGGGAATGGGACCGGCTGCATAAATTCAATCTGGCCCGGCTGGTGGACCAAATGAAGGATGATTTTCGGAGATGGGACGTGCTTCCGTTGTCTCTGGCTGGGAGGGTGCAAACAGTGAAGATGGCGGTCCTCCCGAGATTCCTATTTGTATTTCAGTGTCTCCCCATCTTTATTCCGCAGTCCTTTTTTAAGCGGGTCAACAGAGTTATCACGGGTTTCGTCTGGGCGGGCAAGACCCCGCGAGTAAGGAAGGTAATGCTTGAGTGGAGTTGGGGAGAGGGCAGGCTGGTGTTGCCAAATTTTAGCAACTATTACTGGGCGGCTAAATAGCCATGATCAGGAAGTGGGTGGTGGGGGAGAGTTCGGCATTGGTGCGTATGGAGGCGGCTTCATGTAAGGGCACCAGTTTGGGGGCATTGGTAACTGCGCCTCTGCCATTCCCGCCAGCACGGTACTCCACCAGCCCAGTGGTGGTGGCGGCCCTGAGAGTTTGGGGCCAGTGGAGGCGGCATGTGGGAGCAGTGGGAGCATCGGTGTGGGCCCTAATCTTTGATAATCACCGGTTTACCCCAGGTAGTATGGATGGGGGATTCCGGTTATGGCGGTGAGTGGGGATTGAGAGGATGGGGGATATGTTCATAGAGGGGAGCTTTCCGAGTATGAGGGCGTTGGAGGAAAAGTTTGGGTTGGCGAGGGGAATTGAATTCAGGTATCTGCAGCTGCGAGACTTCTTTCGTAAACAGGTGTCAACCTTCCTGCTCCTACCGCCAAGGGGGATTCAGGACGGAGTAGTTTCCAGAGGGTGGGTAGGAGAAGAGAGCGTCTCGGACATTTATAAGGAGCTTATGGGGTCGGAGGAGACGCAGACGGAGGAGCTGAAGCGTAAGTGGGAGGAGGAGCTGGGAGGAGAGATAGAGGATGGTCTATGGGCAGACGCGTTGAGTAGAGTCAACACGTCCGCATCATGTGCCAGGCTCAGCCTGATACAATTTAAGGTTGTTCACCGGGCTCTCATGACAGTGGCCCGGATGAGCAGATTCTTTGGGGTGGAGAACAGGTGCTCAAAATGTGCGGGAGGACCGGCGATCCATGTTCACATGTTTTGGACATGTCCAAAGCTGAGGGGATTTTGGCAGGGGTTTGCGGACATCATGTCCCCGGTGTTAAAAACAAGGGTGGCGCTGAGTCCAGAGGTGGCGATTTTCGGGGTGTCGGAAGACCCGGGAATCCAGGAGGAGAAAGAGGCAGACGTTCTGGCCTTTGCTTTCCTGGTGGCCCGGAGACGGATACGATGAGCATGGAGGGACACAAAGCCCCGAAGTCGGAGACCTGGCTATCGGACATGGCTAGCTTTCTCTGTTTTGAGAAAATCAAGTTCGCCTTGAGAGGGTCACTGTTAGGGTTCGTCCAGAGGTGGCAATCGTTCGTCGACTTCTTTGTGGAAAATTAATCGTCAGTAGACGGGTGGGGGGAATAGTTTAGATTAGAGTAGGGGGTCAATAAGGGTGGGACCTGTATGAGAGGTAAATGGCTTTTGCACTATGTTTATGATTTCATGTACTTTGTTTATTTTGTTGTTGTTACAATACCAAAAGTACCTCAATAAAATGTTTATTAAAAAGAAAAGAAATCTCAAAAGCATTCTCTGCTGCTCCTTCTGCTGATTGCAAAGGACAACAGCTGAAGCCAAGGCAGTTTGTGGGACAGGAGTTGGAAATAAAGATCCGATGATAAACAGGGCTTAATGACAACAAATGTGAATGTACCAAAGAAAATGCAGATAAAATAATATGATGAAAGAAAAAAAAATCTAACGGTCAGGCAATGAGAAAGCGACCTGCATCTTTAAGTAGCCAATTTTCTACAGGCCATGCCAGCCGTGGCTGATTTATATAAACAAGCAGTGACCTTAATGAGCAGATGGCAGAAGGTCGCAAAACCCAGCAGTGTGTTTATACTCAAAATCCCAGCCGTGATTCTCCGAGCCTCCCTGCCGCAATCGCACTCGGCGCGGGGGGCAGGAATGGGGCGTCAGATCCGCGATCAGGTCCGAAGCCTTCGTGCCATTTTCTGGGGACAGGAAAATTGCCGCCAATCGCACATGTGTGGTCGACTCAGCGCCGGTCGGGGGCCATTGAAATAGGCCCCCGTGGCAATCTTCCGCCGGCAACTGGCCGAGTTCCTGCTGACGTGGTTCATTCATGGTTCCACCCGGTGGGCACTCGGAGTGGCGACTGCAGACACAGTCCATGGCCGCCCTGGTGGGGGGTGGGGGGGATCCATCACCGGGGGCGGGGGGCCTTCAGGATGGCCAGGCCCGTGTTTGGGGACCACCAAACGGCGGGCCATGCGATTTGGTGGGGGGGCCTATATTGTTGGGGCTGGTCTGCTGTGTGGGTCCGCCATATTGCGCCGGGCCACCGCGCGCAGTCGCGGACCTGCGGCCGGAAGTGCAGGGCCCCGTATCGGCAGCCGGAGCACTCTGCGGCCCTGCAAGCCCCCTTCAAAATGGAGAATCACTCTGGACTTTCTCCAGGAAAGTCCATAGTGATTTGCGCCCGTTTTCTCACGGGCGTGGGGACATAGCCCATTAACAGAGAATTCCGCCTATTTCTACACTTGATGAGACTTGAAGTGGTCAGCAGCAGTGTCTCCAAAAAATACGAACTGTGTTATTGCAAAATAGGACATACTGAGACCATAAGTAGGCAACCTCCATTTTTGCAGCCCATGTTTATTCCTAGTAAGGTTCGGTGCTATTAGCAGAGTATCACAAAACTACTGCTATAAAATCTAACACAAGTACCCAATCACAGTATTGTCGTTCTACAATTTTCACTAATAAGACAACCAAAAAATATATCATGTACCTTTTGGCCCAGGCACCTACATTAATCCTTTGTTACATCTATCCTTTGGACCTTTGGATCTAGCGGATGCGCATATTACAAGTTATCTTTTACTTTGTACTTATAAGTTCAGTTCTTTATCTTATCTTTCCTGGCAAAGTTCTTAATCTTAGCTGGTACAGATCATAAAAGTTAGAGACTGGCTTTCTTTTGCGTAGGTTAATAGAAGCATTTTAATAGGTAGTAACTGATTAACTGTAGACTTTCATTCAATATTTGCACTCATTACAAGCCCAAAGGTACAAAGAACAGATGTTTGAAAACGTGTATTTTCAGAATCAAAGTACAATTTCAAAGAAAATGAATTATGCTTCAATGCAAACATTAATTTAATCAATTAATACAATTACTGCAGATTGGAAAGTAGCATATGTAACCCAACAATTTAGGAAAGGCGAGAGAGAGAAAACAGGGAACCACAGATCTAATAGCCTGACATCAGTAGAATGGAAATGTTAGAATAAAGGATGTGATAACAAGGCACTTGGAAAATAATGGAGGGATTGGGCAGAATCAACATGGATTTGTAAAAGGGAAATCATGTTTAACAAACCTGTTAGAGATTTTGAGGATGTAGCTAGCAGAATAGATAAGGGGGCACCAGTGGATGTGGTGTATTTGGATTTCCACGTTACTTCAATAAAGTCCTATGCAGGAGGTTAGGAAGCAACATGAGAGCACATGGGCAGGATTGGGAGTAATATATTGACATGGATTGAGAATTGGCTAATGGATAGAAAAGAGAGAGTAAGAATACACAAATCATTTTCAAGTTGGCCAGCTTTGATTAGTTGGGTAATGCAAGGGTCAGTGTTTGGGCCCCAGCGATTCACAATCTATATCAATGATTTGGACCAAATGTCACATTTCCAAGTTTGCTGATGATGCAAACTTCAAGTGGATTTAGACAGGCTAAGTGAGTGGGCAAGAACATAGCAAATGGAATAATATGTGGAAAAATATGAAGTTATCCACTTTGGTAGGAAAAACAGCATGCAAATTATTTCTTAAATAGTGAAAGGCAGGGAAGCATTGATGTCCAAAGGCCATGGGTGTCCTAGTTCATGAGTCACTGAAATCTGTCATGCAGGTGCGGCAAGCAAATACAAAGGCAAATGGTATGTTGACCTTTATAGTAGGAGGTTTTGAGTGCAGAAGGAAAGAAGTGTTGCTGCAATTGTGGAGAGCCCTGGTAAGACTGTACCTGGGGTACTGAGTACAGTTTTCATTTCCTTACCTAAGGAAGGATATACTTGCCAGAGGGGAGTGCAGCAGGGATTCACCAGACTGATTCCCGGGATGGCAGAATTGTCCTGTTGCTAACTTTTGGTTGGCTCTTAATTCGTAATTTGCTCTGTTTGTTTAACCTTTTCTCTAGAGTTGCCAGGTATCTTTACGAGGTTCAAGTTCAAGTAATGATCAATAACTCAACACACCAATTAGTAAGATTCAAATCAAAACACATTTATTATACACAGTAAGTCACTACTCATGCATAAACTCTACTTTCTAGACTATTTCTATCACTAAAAGGCCTATACTTAGCTTCGGACTGGCCCACCAGGTCAGGGGAACAAATGGCCTTTTGTTCAGGTCCTGAGTCTGCAGGATTCAAAAGCTGGTATGGACTTGTAGCTAGGAGCGCCTATCTCGTAGCGAGCATTGACTTGAGACTTACTTGGTTGGCGTGGCCGCTGGACAGTTCACTCTCAGGGGTTGCTTCGTGTTGCTGAGTGACCCTGTCAAGAAGGACGATTTCAACTTGGGGGCTTTACTTTATAGTCCCCAGGGGATTCCCGCCCTTCAGGGCGGACCCCGTACCTGGTTCCAAGTGATTGGACTGCGTTCCGATCACTTGGATCGATTTCTCCAATACTGGAGTGGTTCCCTGATTGCTGGGCGGTCCCTAAATGTCCGTTGCCCTTCCTTTGTCTTGGCTCCTGCTGGCGCCGAGAAGTCTGGCTTGGCTTTATTCACCTTAACTGTTGCAATTGTGCCTTGGAATCGCTCATTACTATGCAGATGGCTGCTGGTTTCAGTGCTGAAGGTTTTTTGCAGGTTTCAATACACATGATTTCTGCACTTGTTAGTCTTTGCCTGTGTTGGCTGAATTTCCCTTCAGCCTTTGCGGTTCTCCATTTTAAGTCGGGAAGTGGCCAACCCAGGTGGCTACACACCCTCCTTGTGATCCCTAACGCGAAGCGTGAAGGATCACATAACTGCGTTGTCTTCATTTCCTGACCCGGCGAGCACTCTTCCATGGCCTCTACACTGACCATAACTATGCAGTAAAAATGTTAACTAACATTCTAAGTGGCGCTATGTCTTAAAGGGGCATGCATTACAACACAAAAAAAACGGTACCTCTAACTGGCCTCAATACACTACACTCACTAAAACATTCAATCACACTAACTTCCTAAACAATACAAAAATAAATGCAGCATTCACATTTTTCCTGGCTTGGCAGTCAAGCACAGGGGTGTACAATCTTTCCGTCGTAAATGAAACACATTTTTTTTTTTAAATTTACAAAAAGAACGCAAACAAATGTCCTTTATTATAGATCGAGGGGTTCGGGGTCCTGGTGATAACCGAATATAGGGGATCTTATCCTGTATACCGGGGTGCTAGGCTCTCCTTCTCCATTTCCTCATGCGGATAGTCTGCACGATGCTGCAGAGTATCGCCAACACTAATAGGGATTTGACTACGTAGGAAAGGGAGTACCATGTTATGAGCTTATCACACCATGATGGTGTGGTGTTGCCTGTTACTGGGCTCTGGGTGCTATGGGGAAGTGAATCATTAACTGCCGGGGGGGGGTTGGGGTCAGGGGGTTCGCGTTCGCGCGCAACCGAATACACATTGCAATAACGACGAAATACACGTATGACGTCTTCATTGTTGTCTTCTTTCCTTTTTGTCTCTTCCTTTCCTTTTTGTCTCTTTTCCTGGAAGCTTCTGGGGTTCTGTGGGATCAAGCATAGTTTCTGTTACTATCTTGGTTAATATCTCATCTGTTAGTGTGTCTGTCCTTTAGTGCCAATTCTCCCTTTATAATTTGTCACCATGTGTGACTCCGACATTTAAAAACATTTTTTTTAACCGAATATTCAGGACAAGACACACTTAAAAATACTGAAACAGTGCGAGCCGACTCGCAGGCTGTGCGATTTACCATCCAAATGTTTGAGGATGTAAATAGCATAGGGATGTCAACCTAAGGGTTGCCGGAAAACAAAACAAAACTTTTTGAACCAAAAGTGCCGAAATGAGGTGCATATGGGCCGCGACGGCTAAGAGTTGGATGGAATCCCTGGGTAGGACGGCGACCAATTGTGGTAATACCAATTATTGCAGTACCTGAGAGGTGGATGCCCATTGGCTAGACCTAGGAGTCTACCATTGGCTAACGTACATAGCTCCGCCCTGAGAGGCGGGGTATAAGAACCAATGCCGTCCCAGCAGCCTTCACTTTCTGTATCGAAGCTGCTGGGTACAGTTCTAGCTGATTAAAGCCGATTAGTATGACTCTCCTTGTATCGAGAGTAATTGATTGTGCATCAATTTAATCAGCTATTACTTCTGAAAGGATGGATCTCCGCATCAAGCTGGAGTGCCTTCAGCTCAGTCCCCACGCAGACAACTCCGCTGCTATCTTCAAGCACTGGCTGGCGTGTTTTAAGAGCTTTGTCGACACAGCCGCTGACTCCCCCACGGAAAGGCAGAAAAAGCACCTACTACGCTCCCGAGTCAGCCCTGCAATCTACCCTCTGATCGAGGAGGCGGAGAACTATGCTGCAGCTATTGAGCTGCTAGAAGGATATTACATCCGTCCTCTGAACCAGGTCCACGCCCGTCACCTGCTGGCAACTAGAAGGCAGAGCCCAGAAGAAACACTGGAAGACTTCTATCGGGCTCTACTAGTGCTAGGCCGGAATTGGGGCTGCCCAGCAGTTACGGGGAACGAGCACACGGAACTTTTAATTCAGGACGCTTTTGTGGCAGGTATGACTTCCCCCGACATCCGCAGAAGGCTCCTTGAAATGGACACACTGGGCCTCACTGAGGCACGGGCCCTGGCAGGGTCCATGGACGTTGCGTACAAAAACGCACTGGCTTTTGCTCCCGGGCGCACGGCGCCCCCCTGGGCTGCGTGGCACCCCGTCACGGCAGGCCCCAAGACCTTCCCGCTAACTCCGCAGGCCTGCGCCGCAAGACGGCCCGTTTTCACCGCCGGCCAACGCTGCTTCTTCTGCGGCCAAGCGAATCATCCCCGCGTGCACTGCCCGGCCCGCACCGCCACCTGCAACGGGTGCGGCAAGAAAGGCCACTATGTCGCGGTCTGCCAGGGCCGCGCCATGGCAGCGGTCGCCAGCGACTATCAGCAGCCTTTGTTTCAGGTCCCGGCTGTCCAAGGCCCACCGCCACCCTTCTATCCCCAGGCAATGTGCGACCCACGGGCGTGGCCATTTTGCCCCCCTGCCACCACGCTGGATGGGTGGGCGCCGCCATTTTGTCCCTCGCCGACGCGATCTTCTGCATCCCTGGACTCCATGTGCGACACGTGGCTGACGCCATCTTGGATGAGATGTCAAGCCCCCAGCACTGCCGACTCCACGCTGCCTGACCAGAACTTCCCCTTGCTGCAGCTGGCCTCCGTTACCCTGGACCAGAGTCGGCCCCGGACGCTAGTGAAAGCCACCACAACGATCGCCATCAACGGCCACATGACGTTGTACCTGATCGACTCCGGGAGCACGGAAAGCTTTGTCCACCCCGACATGGTAAGGCGCTGTTCTCTTGTCACCCATCTCGTAAACCAACAGATCTCCCTGGCCTCCGGGTCACACGCGGTGGCGATAAAGGGGTTCTGCCTAGCGAACCTCACTGTCCAAGGCAGGGAATTCCGCAATTTCCGCCTGTACGTTCTGCCGCACCTCTGCGCAGCCACCCTCCTTGGGCTGGATTTCCAGTGCCACCTACAAATCCTGACCTTTAAATTTGGCGGCCCTATACCCCCCCTTACTGTCTGCGGCCTCGCGACCCTTAAGGTCGACCCACCTTCCCTGTTTGCAAACCTCACCCCGGATTGCAAACCCATCCCCACCAGGAGCAGACGGTACAGTGCCCAGGACCAGACCTTCATCAGGTCCGAGGTGCAAAGGCTGCTGAAGGAGGGGGTCACGAAGCAAGCAACAGCCCCTGGAGGGCTCAAGTAGTGGTGGTAAAGACCGGGGAGAAACATAGGATGGTCATCGACTATAGCCAGACCATCAACAGGTTTACGCAGCTGGACGCGTACCCTCTCCCCCGTATAGCCAACCTGGTAAACAGGATTGCGCAATACAAGGTTTTCTCCACGGTGGATCTCAAGTCTGCCTACCACCAGCTGCCACTCCATCATGGGGACTGCCAGTACACTGCCTTAGAAGCAGATGGGCGGTTCTATCACTTTTTAAGGGTTCCCTTCGGTGTCACGAACGGGGTCTCGGTCTTCCAGCGTGAGATGGACCGAATGGTTGACCGGTACGGCTTACGCGCAACGTTCCCGTATCTTGATAATGTCACCATCTGCGGCCATGACCAGCAGGTCCACGACACCAACCTCCGAAAATTTCTCCAGACCGCGAATATCCTTAATCTGACCTACAATAAGGATAAATGCGTGTTTAGCACCGACCGTCTAGCCATCCTAGGCTACGTAGAGCGAAATGGAGTCATAGGCCCCGACCCTGAACACATGCGCCCCTCATGGAGTTCCCCCTCCCTCACTGCCCCAAGGCCCTAAAGCGCTGCCTCGGCTTCCTTAGCTATTATGCACAGTGGGTCCCCAATTACGCAGACAAGGCTCGACCCCTGATCCAGTCCACAACCTTCCCCCTGTCGACGGAGGCCTGCCAGGCCTTCTGCCGCATCAAAGCGGCCATCGCAAAAGCCACGATGCGCGCCATCGATGAATCCCTCCCCTTCCAGGTCGAGAGCGACGCGTCCAAAGTAGCTCTGGCGGCCACCCTCAACCAAATGGGCAGGCCCGTGGCTTTCTTCTCCCGCACTCTCCATGCTTCCGAAATTCACCACTCTTCGGTCGAAAAGGAGGCCCAGGCCATAGTAGAAGCTATGAGACATTGGATGCATTACCTGGCCGGCAGGAGATTCACTCTCCTCACGGACCAACGGTCGGTGGCCTTCATGTTCGATAATGCACAGCGGGGCAAGATTAAGAACATCTTGCGATGAAGGATAGAACTCTCCACCTACAATTACGAGATCTTTTACCGTCCCGGGAAGCTGAACAAGCCTCCGGATGCCCTGTCCCGCGGCACTTGTGCCACCGCACAAGTAGACCGCCTCCGAGCCCTCCACGAGGACCTCTGCCACCTGGGGGTCACTCGTTACTTTCATTTCATTAAGACCCGCAACCTGCCCTGCTCCATCGAGGAAGTCAGGACAGTCACCAGGGACTGCCGAATCTGCGCGGAGCGCTAACCGCACTTCTACCGGCCAGAAAGAGCGCATTTGATAAAGGCTTCCCATCCCTTTGAACGCCTCAGCATGGATTTCAAGGGTCCCTCCCCTCCACCGACCGCAACTCGTATTTCCTGAACGTGATTGACGAATACGCCCGGTTCCCATTCGCCATCCCCTGCCCGGACATGACCACGACCACCACCATCAAGGCCCTCCAGGGTATTTTTACACTGTTCGGTTTTCCCGCATACATACACAGTGATAGGGGGTCCTCCTTTATGAGCGACGAACTGCGTCAATTCCTGCTCAGCAAAGGCATCGCCTCCAGCAGGACGGAACGGTCTGGAAGACCTTCCTGCTGGTCCTTCGGTCCAGGAATCTCCCAGTCTCCCGCTGGCAGGAAGTCCTCCCGGTGGCCCTTCACTCCATTCGGTCGCTACTCTGTACTACCACAAACCAGACACCTCACGAACGTCTCCTTGTTTTCCCCAGCAAGTCCTCCTCCGGGACCTCGCTCCCAAACTGGCTAGCGACACCCGGACCCGTCCTGATGCGGAAACATGTGAGGGCGCACAAGTCGGACCCGTTGGTCGAGAGGGTCCACCTGCTGCATGCCAACCCCCAGTAAGCCTACGTAGCGTTCCCCGACGGCCGCCAAGACACGGTCTCCCTTCGGGACCTGGCGCCCGCCGGAGTCCCGCGCGCACCCGCAGCATTGCCCCCACCCCCACCCTCCCCGCAGCACCTGACCGGAGGGTCAGTACTGCCGCCTCCCCTACCCAGCGCCGAACAGGCACCGACGCCCCCTACAGGCGCCCCTCCCCCTGCCCACTTTTCGCCCCAACAGCGCCGCCTAGGGGTGACGAAGCTGCCTGGGAAGGAGACAACACGTTCCCGGAGCCACAACCGCCGGGGCCCCCACCAGGATCATCGCCGAAGCCCAGACGCTCCAGAAGGACAACAAGGCCACCCGATCGTCTGATTGCTGCACTACAAAACAAAAAAACTTTCTCTGTTACCCTCGACATCACGGTACCTCCATACCTGGTCCTGCCATGCAAAAGGCGACAGTAACGCTGGCCATCACCCCGCTGAGTTCTTTTTTTAACAGGGGGTGAAGGTGGTAATACCAGGTTTTGCAGTACCTGAGAGGTGGATGCCCATTGGCTAGACCTAGGAGTCTACCATTGGCTAACGTACATAGCTCCGCCCTGAGAGGCGGGGTATAAGAACCAATGCCATCCCAGCAACCTTCACTTTCTGTATCAAAGCTGCTGGGTACAGTTCTAGCTGATTAAAGCCGATTAGTTATGACTCACCTTGTCTCGAGAGTAATTGATTGTGCATCACCAATGCCGTGTGTGCTCTACCCGAGCATAGCTGACCAGAGTGGGGGGTCCTCAGGCAGGGCGGAGACCAATGTCGTTTCTCCACTGCCTGAGCAACCGGTAATAACGGGCAAAAATGTAGTCATCGTGGGGGGGTTGCCGTAAAGGTTCTACCTTCGAACCAGAAGAGCAGTTATGAACGGGGGCTGGCAAGCTCTCAGCGGTTTCTGCCGATGAGCGTGCGGGCAAGTTCTCATAGGTTTCGGCAGACAAATAAGGCGTGGGGACGTTGGAAAAAAAAAATTCCGATCTTAAGTACAACACATAACAATAACAGTAACGAACAACATTAAACAACATGCTGCAGGTTCCATCAGAAAGGACATCGTAAATCACATTTGGACTGGGGTGTAACTAGCATATGGAGGCAGTGTAGTGTGGCCGAAGAAGAGAGGAAGGAGGAGTGAAACAAAAATGAAGTGGCCTTGCTGAGGTGTCCCTGCCATGAGAAGTGGTGGGTAAGCGCTCACAGTTTGCATGGGGCAGCTGGGACCTTGTAGCTGCTGTGGGTGTTGTTCTCTTTCATATCTGGGGGCTAGTCTAGCTGGTGGGGGTCTCCTGCAATCTCGGGCGAAGTATCCAGACTGCCCACAGTTGTAACATGACCCCTGGGGCACATAAGGTGGAGCAAGCTCTCTGGTGCATTGTTCCCTTGCGTATGGTTCCCTGGGTGGGGGGTCAGGGCTGTTAGTGTCTTTGCTGGTTCAGGGGGCATTTGTGGGATTATTCCGTTGCTGTTTCAGGGGGGCTTGACATTCTCGTGCGTAATGTCCTAATTGTCCGCAATTGTAGCATTCTTGAGCTTTGGGCTGGGGTTGGCTGTTCCTGCCCTCATTTACCCATGCGGTGTTCTGGTGTGCTTTAACTGGGTTCATTTCTACCTGCTCTTCATCGGGTGCTATAAATGCGGTTTTGTTTTGGACAGATTGCTCCCAGGAGCGGGACAATCTTTTTAAAACCCACTTTTCGTTGTGCGCTTCTTCCGAGGGGTCATAATTGGTACAGGCTTTTTGTCCTGCCTCTGTGGCATGGGAGATAAGGGTGCGGGTCCATTTGGCCATACCGTCTTGGGACAAATGGGCACGTTCTAAACTACCAGAAACTGCTGTGAAATGGATCCACAGCCCTCCGGCAAACGCTGTGGGGTGTTCCATCTTTTTCTGCCTGCATTTATTCAGGCCTTCTACGGGGGCACCTCTGTTGTAGCCGATCGCGTCTAGGATCGCTGCGTGCATTTCTGCAAGGGTGCCTCTTCCTACATTCTGTGGGTCGGGAAGGGCTGCTACAACCGAAGGGTCTAAACTCAAAACTGCGAGCTTCACGTGCTCTTGCTCATCCAGGCCGTACATGGTCGCCCGCTGCTTTACTCTGGCAAAGAGGTGGTGGGGGTCTGAGGTGGGGAGGAACGGTGTGATTTTCTCGCACGCGGCCAGTAATTGGGTCACGGTTAAGGGGGTGGTATACAGGAAATCCGTGTCTCCTTCCGATGTGACTGTGCGGTGGGTGGTACTGGATTCATTGGTGCCTGAACTATCTGTGATGTGGGGGGTTGGGGCACTTTTCTTTTCTGGGGCTTTCCTTGTGCACATGTTCCCTGAACATATCTATGCACGGTCTAATTTACTTCTTCCCAATCCGGGCTGTCTTCTGTATCTAACTGGGATCCAAAGGTGCTGTGGAATGTACCATGTAAACTGAAAGCAAAGACTGCAGTTCTGCAATCTGCTTCCGGCACTTTGCGTGATCTAGTGAGCTCTGTCTGTGCTCCGTGGTGGTAGCATGGAGTGCTCGTAATGCTGCTTTCAGGTCGCTACACAGCCTTTGCAATGCCTCTACCTGTTTCTCTGTTTCCTCGCTTACCAGGACTGCACGTTGCGTGTCCTGATAGGCCTTTCCGTATTGTGTCTGGAAGCTACTTAAATGCGCCAGACAAGACTGGTGTGCCCACTTGGCATCATCCACCTCTCCGTTCTTTGCTGCTAACTTCCTTCTCAACTCTGCGTTCTCTTTCTCTATCTCGCTCACATCGACCTTACTCATTCAATGTGCCTCCTCTTTCTCTCTGCAGAGCGTCCGAACGACCTCCTCTGTGCCTCGCAATTGTGCCAAACAGGACATGATTGCCATCGGCTTGCGCGCGTTTCCCAAGCTTTTCTTATGAATTTCTGGCAGGTTCTCCCACCAAGTATGTCCTATATTCCCGGGTTCTGTTTCTTCATTGTCACAGAATTCGCTCCAAAGGGGCCATCCTTTCCCTTTGAGGTACTTTCTGATTTCCTCTTCCCAAACGGGACACTGACCTACTCTGCTGCTGATCGCTGCGACCACAAATTCTTCAGGGTTCATGAGGCATTGTATTACCTGCATTGCCATCTTTCATCTCTAAACACTCTCTTAAATTTGGAACGAGGGGTACTAAGGCGGTGCTGTAATTACAGGTACGGCTTTCGCTATTTTCCGGAACACAAACTCTCGACAGTTTTTCGCAACAAAAATCTATCAGTTCTACCTTAAAGCCCTGTTAACGCATGCATTAACACATTCCGAATTATGAGGATTGATCGGAACTGCTTGAACACTTGCGGTTTTTCTGTTCTGAATTGGATTTCTAATTCAAATTTTGGGTTCTCCCGGAGTGGTTAAGCCACTTCTAAGTCGGGTCCCATCTGGGTCGCCAGTAATATGTTGCTAACTTTTGGATGGCTCTTAATTCGTAATTTGCTCTGTTTGTTTAACCTTTGCTCTAGAGTCGCCGCCACGAGGTTCAAGTTCAAGTAAGGGTCAATAGTTCAACACACCAATTAGTAAGATTCAAATCAAAACACATTTATTATACACAGTAAATCACTACTCATGTATAAACTCAACTTTATAGACTATTCCTATCACTAAAAGGCCTATATTTAGCTTCGGACTGGCCCACCAGGTCAGGGGAACAAATGGCCTTTCGTTCAGGTCCTGAGTCTGCAGGATTCAAAAGCTGGGATGGACTTGTAGCTAGGAGCGCCTATCTCATAGCGAGTGTTGACTTGAGACTTATTGGTTGGCGTGGCCGCTTGACAGGTCACTCTCAGGGGTTGCTTCGCGTTGCTGAGTGACCCTGTCAAGAAGGACGATTTGAACTTGGGGGCTTTACTTTATAGTCCCCAGGGGATTCCCGCCCTTCGGGGTGGACCCCGTACTTGGTTCCAAGTGATTGGACTGCATTCCGATCACTTGGATCGATTTCTCCAAAACTGGAGCGGTTCCTTGATCGCTGGGTGGTCACTAAATGTCCGTTGGCCTTCCTTTGTCTTACCTCCTGCTGGCGCCGAGGAGTCTGGCTTGGCTTTATTCACCTTAACTGTTGCAATTGTGCCTTGGAATCGCTCATTACTATGCAGATGGCTGCTGGTTTCAGTGCTGTCTGGTTTTTTGCAGGTTTCAATACACATGATTTCTGCACTTGTTAGCCCTTGCCTGTGTTGGCTGAATTTCCCTTCATCCTTTGCGGTTCTCCATTGGAATAATATGTGGAAAAATGTGAAGTTATCCACTTTGGTAGGAAAAACAGCATGCAAATTATTTCTTAAATACTGAAAGGCAGGGAAGCATTGATGCCCAAAGGGTCATGGGTGTCCTAGTTCATGAGTCACTGAAATCTGTCATGCAGGTGCGGCAAGCAAATACAAAGGCAAATGGTATGTTGACCTTTATAGTAGGAGGTTTTGAGTGCAGAAGGAAAGAGGTGTTGCTGCAATTGTGGAGAGCCCTGGTAAGACTGTACCTGGGGTACTGAGTACAGTTTTCATTTCCTTACCTAAGGAAGGATATACTTGCCAGAAGGGAGTGCAGCAGAGATTCACCAGACTGATTCCCGGGATGGCAGAATTGTCCTATGGAGACAGGTTCAGGAAACAGGCCCTATATTCTCTTGAGTTTAGAAGAATGAGAGGCGATCTCATTGAAGTGTACAAAATGCTTACAGGGTTCATCAGTGTAAATGCAGGAAGGATGTTTCTCTTGGTTGTATGTGGGTAGGGGAGGGATGGTGGGGGAGCGGTCAAGAACCAAGGGTCACAGCCTCCCCGAACAGGCGCCGGAATGTGGCGACTAGGGGCTTTTCACAGTAACTTCATTTGAAGCCTACTTGTGACGATAAGCGATTTTCATTTCATTTTCAGTCTCAGAATAAGAGGTAGGCCATTTAGGACTGAGATAAGGAGGAAACAGTACCCTTTTCCCTTTACGGCAACAAAGAAATATAACAGGAGAGAAAACTGGTGACGGGGATTGGGGAAGAAAAATCGCTTGAAAGAAGATTTCTGTTGACAAATTGTGGGACGGCATTGGGAGAATTGGGATTCGCAGGACAGGACTCGCACACATACAGACGTCGGGCTAAGAACTGGCACTAATGTGAAGGATAAACAAAAGTTTGCAACGGTAACTGTGAGTCAGAAGACCGTCAGTCAGGGCAGACTTGCTTGTACTGGAGTGAGTGGGATCTGGGCTGCAGGGACCCCGCACATGGTGGAGATATATGGGTTGCGGGGAATGTGGATTTTGACGTCTGTCAACTCTGCAAGTGCCACTACTCAGTAGAAAATTCAAAATACTCAGGCATGAAAGGGAACGATTTCCTAGTTGCTTGTTCAAGGGATTGTTTGTGCCGTATTTTCCAACACAGTCGGGAAGAAGGAACAGTAGTTCCTAGGCGCCAGGATTCAAAAATGGCAGTAAAAATGGACAGCATGGATGCATTTGATGAGGATTATGAAACATGGGATTATGAAGAAAAATTCAAATCGGTTTTAATAGCTAATCAGACACCGGAGGACCTAAAGGTCGCAACGGCCAAAGACCTAAAGATCTAAGGGCAGCATGGTAGCATTGTGGATAGCACAATTGCCTCACAGCTCCAGGGTCCCAGATTCGACTCCGGCTTGGATCACTGTCTGTGCGGAGTCTGCACATCCTCCCCGTGTGTGCGTGGGTTTCCTCCGGGTGCTCCGGTTTCCTCCCACAATCCAAAGATGTGCAGGTTAGGTGGATTGGCCATGATAAATTGCCCTGAGTGTCCAAAATTGCCCTTAGTGTTGGGTGGAGTTACTGGGTTATGGGGATAGGGTGGAGGTGTTGACCTTGGGTAGGGTGCTCTTTCCCAGAGCTGGTGCAGACCCGATGGGCCGAATGGCCTCCTTCTGCATTGTAAATTCTATAATAAACTCATTGGTCACCCTGTCAGGGGTTTTCTATAGGCCTCCGAAAAGTTCCAGAGATGTAGAGGAAAGGATTGCAAAGATGATTCTTGATAGGAGCGAAAGCAACAGGGTAGTTGTTCTGGGGGACTTTAACTTTCCAAATATTGACTGGAAATGCTCTAGTTCGAGTACTTTAGATGGGTCTGTTTTTGTCCAATGTGTACAGGAGGGTTTCCTGACACAGTATGTAGATAGGCCAACGAGAGGCAAGGCCATATTGGATTTGGTACTGGGTAATGAACCAGGACAGGTGTTAGATTTGGAGGTAGCTGAGCACTTTGGTGATAGTGATCACAATTCGATTATGTTTACTTTAGTGATGGAAAGGGATAGGTATATACCGCAGGGTAAGAGTTATATCTGGGGGAAAGGCAATTATGATGCGATGAGGCAAGACTTAGGATGCATCGGATGGAGAGGAAAACTGCAGGGGATGGGCACAATGGAAATGTGGAGCTTGTTCAAGGAACAGCTACTGCATGTCCTTGATAATATGTACCTGTCAGGCAGGGAGGAAATGGTCGAGCAAGGGAACCGTGGTTTACTAAAGCAGTCAAAACACTTGTCAAGAGGAAGAAGGAGGCTTATGTAAAGATGAGACACGGAGGTTCAGTTAGGGCGCTCGAGAGTTACAAGTTAGCTAGGAAGGACCTAAAGAGAGAGCTAAGAAGAGCCAGGAGGGGACATGAGAAGTCTTTGGCAGGTAGGATCAAGGATAACCCTAAAGCTTTCTATAGATATGTCAGGAATAAAAGAATGACTAGGGCAAGAGTAGGGCCAGTCAAGGACAGTAGTGGGAAGTTGTACGTGGAGTCCGAGGAGATAGGAGAGGTGCTAAATGAATATTTTTCGTCAGCATTCACACAGGAAAAAGACAATGTTGTCGAGGAGAATACTGAAATTCAGGCTACTAGACTAGAAGGGCTTGAGGTTCATAAGGAGGAGGTGTTAGAAATTCTGGAAAGTGTGAAAATAGATAAGTTCTCAGGGCCAGATGGGATTTATCCTAGGATTCTCTGGGAAGCTAGGGAGGAGATTGGTGAGCCTTTGGCTTTGATCTTTAAGTCATCTTTGTCTAGAGGAATAGTGCCAGAAGACTGGCGGATAGCAAATGTTGTCCCCTTGTTCAAGAAGGGGAGTAGAGACAACCCCGGTAACTATAGACCAGCGAGCCTTACTTCTGTTGTGGGCAAAATCTTGGAAAGGTTTATAAGAGATAGGATGTATAATCATCTGGAAGGGAATAATTTGATTAGAGATAGTCAACATGGTTTTGTGAAGGGTAGGTCGTGCCTCACAAACCTTATTGAGTTCTTTGAGAAGGTGACCAAACAGGTGGATGAGGGTAAAGTAGTTGATGTGGTGTATATGGATTTCAGTAAAGCATTTGATAAGGTTCCCACGTTAGGCTGCTGCAGAAAATACAGAGGCATGGGATTCAGGGTGATTTAGCAGTTTGGATCAGAAATTGGCTAGCTGGAAGAAGACAAAGGGTGGTGATTGATGGGAAATGTTCAGACTGGAGTCCAGTTACTAGTGGTGTACCAGAAGGATCTGTTTTGGGGCCACTGCTGTTTGTCATTATAAATGACCTGGAGGAGGGCGTAGAAGGATGGGTGAGTAAATTTGCAGATGACACTAAAGTCGGTGGAGTTGTGGACAGTGTGGAAGGATGTTACAAGTTACAGAGGGACATAGATAAGCTGCAGCGCTGGGCTGAGAGGTGGCAAATGGAGTTTAATGCAGAAACGTGTGAGGTGATTCATTTTGGAAGAAATAACAGGAAGACAGAGTACTGGTCTAATGGTAAGATTCTTCGCAGTGTGGATGAGCAGAGAGATTTCGGTGTCCATGTACATAGATCCCTGAAAGTTGCCACCCAGTTGAGTGCGTTGTTAAGAAGGCGTACGGTGTGTTAGCTTTTATTGGTAGAGGGATTGAGTTTCGGAACCATGAGGTCTTGTTGCAGATGTACAAAACTCTGGTGTGGCCGCATTTGGAGTATTGCGTGCAATTCTGGTCGCCGCATTATAGGAAGGATGTGGAAGCATTGGAAAGGGTGCAGAGGGCAGTTACCAGAATGTTGCCTGGTATGGGGGGAAGATCTTATGAGGAAAGGCTGAGGGACTTGACGCTGTTTTCGTTAGAGAGAAGAAGGTTAAGAGGTGACTTAATTGAGGCATACAAGATGATCAGAGGATTGGATAGGGTGGACAGTGAGAGCCTTTTTCTTCGGAGGGTGATGTCTAGCATGAGGGGACATAGCTTTAAATTGAGGGGAGATAGATATAGGACAGATGTCAGAGGTAGGTTCTTTACTCAGAGAGTAGTAAAGGCGTGGAATGCCCTGCCTGCAACAGTAGTGGACTCGCCAACACTAAGGGCATTCAAATGGTCATTGGATAGACATATGGATGATAAGGGAATAGTGTAGATAGGCTTTAGAGTGGTTTCACAGGTCGGCACAACATCGAGGGCCGAAGGGCCTGTACTGCGCTGTAATGTTCTATGTTCTATGTTCTAATCAGAAAAAGGCCCATTTATTCCAACTCTGTGCTTCCTGTCTGCTAACCAGCTTTCTATCCATCTCAAGACACTATCCACAATCCCATGCACTCTAATCTTACCTAGTTATCTGCTATGTGAGACCTTGTTGAAAGCCTTCTGGAAGTATAAATAAACCACATCCACCGGTTCTCCCTGTTCAACTCTAATAGTTACGGACTTCCGGTTGCGGTGATGCCGAGCTAGCCGCACGTTTCGGCGGCTCCAGCTCCGACGGACCTTCGGGCTCTTTTAAGAGCCCCAATGGGGAATCTTTTGTCGACCCAGCCCGGTGTGGGGTGTGGGAGAAGGGAGTCCCCCCCCAAACGAAGGAGGAAGAAACTGGCGGCGGCGGCTGCAGCCCGAGGAATCATCGACCAAAAGGTCAGAGGGAGAGAAGTTCAAGATGACGGGGGAGAAAGCGCAGGCGACATGGGGGCCTGAGCAGGATGAAATCGTGAGACGGTGCGTGGAGCTGCTGAAGAGGGAGGTGCTGACCCCGTTGCTACAGGCAATTGAGGGGCTCAAGGAGACATTAAAGACCCAGGAGACAGAGCTTCGCGTGGTGGAGCAGAAGGTGACAGATATTGAGGACGAGATCCTGGGCCTGGCGGTTAAGACTCAGACACACGAGGCACTTCATAAAAAGTGCACTGAAAGGATCGAGGCCCTAGAAAACGGAGCGCGAAGGAAGAACCTTTGGATACTTGGTCTCCCTGAGGGTGTGGAAGGAGTGGACTGTGGAGCGTACGCAAGTACGATGCTGAGCTCACTGATGGGTGCTGAGGCCCCTACGGGCCCCATGGAGGTGGAGTGGGCAAATCGGATTCCGTCGAGAAGACCAAAAGCGGGAGAACCACCGAGGGCGATAATCGTGCGATTTTACCGCCTTAAGGACAGAGAAGTGGTCCTGAGATGGGCTAAAAAGGTGCGGAGTAGCAGATGGGAGAACGTTGTGGTACGGATATACCAGGATTGGAGTGCGGAGGTGGCGAGAAGGAGGGCGAGCTCCAACCGAGCCAAAGAGGTGTTGCATAAAAGGAAGGTGAAGTTTGGGATGCTGCAGGCGGCAAAACTATGGGTCACGTCTCAGGAGAGACGCCATTATTTCGAGACGGCGGAGGAAGCATGGTCCTTCATCAAAGAAGAGAAATTGGATGGGAACTGAGGGACTGATGCTGCAGGAAATGTTATTGTTATTGAGTTTGTTAATGTTATGGGTGAAGTTAATTGAGAAGCAAACTGGAAAGGGGGGAGACATTGGGGAAATGTGGGCGCCGGTGATGGGGGAAAGAAGGGACACAGTCGGAGAATAGGGAAGGGGAGGGGGAGGGGAAAGGGAGCTGCGCCATAAGAGGCGGGTCAGGTAAATGGATGTTCCCGTGCCAGAAAGAATAAGGCGGGAAGACAGGCGCAAGGCGGATGGGAGTTCCCCCACACGGGGGGGGGGGGGTCGAGGAGTGAGCAGGAGTAGCCGGGGTCAGTTGAAGTCAGCTGACTTACGGAAGTGACATGGGGGGAGCAATCAAGCTAGATAGGGATCTAGCCCGGGGGGGGGGGGGGGGGGGGGGGGGGGGGGGGGGGGGGGGGGACAACTGGGTTGCTGCTGCGGAAATCCAAAAGGAAATGGCTAAAGAGTGGGTGGGCGGGGATGGTGTGCGACGCTGGGGGAGCGAGCGAGAGCGCGGAGGCGGGATATGGGACTGGCCTAGAGAAGGTAATGGCTAGTCGACACGGGAGGGGGGCAGGTAGCCCCCTAGTGAGGCTGATCACGTGGAACGTGAGAGGCCTGAACGGACCGACAAAAAGGGCCCGAGTGCTCGCGCATTTGAAAGGACTAAGGGCAGACGTGGTTATGCTCCAAGAGACGCACCTAAAGGTGGCGGACCAAGTTAGGTTAAGGAAAGGATGGGTGGGACAGGTGTTCCACTCAGGACTGGACACAAAGAACAGAGGGGTGGCCATTTAGGTGGGGAAACGGGTAGCATTTGAAGCAAAGAACATCGTAGCAGATAGCGGAGGTAGATATGTAATGGTGAGTGGTAGGCTGGAGGGAATGGAGGTCGTGTTGGTTAATTTGTATGCCCCAAATTGGGACGATGCGGGATTTATGAGACGGTTGCTGGGGTGTATACCGGACCTGGAGGTAGGAAACTTGATTCTAGGAGGGGACTTTAATACGGTGCTAGACCCGGGGCTAGATAGATCCAGCTCAAGGACCGGAAGGAAGCCGGCAGCGGCCAAGGTACTTAAGGGGTTTATGGACCAAATGGGGGGAGTGGATCCATGGCGATTTCTTAGACCTAGGGCTAGGGAGTTTTCCTTCTTCTCCCATGTCCATAAAGTGTACTCCCGGATAGATTTTTTTGTTTTGGGAAGGTCGTTGATCTCTAGGGTGGAAGAAGCTGAGTACTCAGCCATAGCGGTTTCGGATCATGCCCCACATTGGGTGGACCTGGAATTAGGAGAGGGAAGCGAGCAGAGAACACTCTGGCGATTAGATGTGGGACTGATGGCGGATGAGGGAGTGTGTGCAAGAGTGCGAGGGTGTATTGAGAGATACCTGGAGGTCAATGACGACGGCGAGGTCCCTGTGGGAGTGGTATGGGAAGCACTAAAAGCGGTGGTCAGAGGAGAGCTGATCTCTATTGGGGCCCACAAAAGGAAAACAGAGGCCAAGGAAAGGGAAAGATTACTGGGGGAGATTTTAAGGGTGGACAGGGAATTTGCAGAGACCCCGGAGGAGGAATTGTACAGGGAGAGGCGACGACTCCAGACGGAGTTTGACCTTCTGACCACCAGAAAGGCGGAGGTACTGTGGAGGAAGGCACAGGGGAGGAGGTATGAATATGGGGAAAAGGCTAGTCGCCTGTTGGCTCATCAATTGCGAAAGAGGGCAGCAGCGAGGGAGATAGGAGGAATTAGAGACGAAAGGGGAGACACGGTGCGAAGGGCAGGAAAGATAAATGAGGTGTTCAAGACCTTTTATGAGGAACTGTATAGGTCTCAACCCCCAGAGCGAGAGGAGGGGATGCGGCAGTTCCTGGACCAATTGAGGTTCCCGAAAGTGAAGGAGCAGGAGGTGGTAGGCCTGGGGGCACCGATTGAGGTGGACGAGGTCATTAAGGGACTGGGAAGCATGCAAGCAGGGAAGGCCCCGGGGCCAGACGGGTTCTCGGTGGAATATTACAGAAAATATGTGGACTTGTTGGCCCCGTTGATGGTGAGGACGTTCAATAAGGCCAGGGAAGGGGGGGACTCTACCCCCGACGATGTCGGAGGCGACGATATCGCTAATTTTGAAGAGGGACAAAGATCCGTTGCAGTGCGGGTCCTATAGACCTATTTCACGATTAAACGTGGACGTCAAATTGCTGGCAAAGGTACTGGCATCGAGGATAGAGGACTGTGTCCCGGGGGTGGTGCACGAAGACCAGACAGGGTTCGTAAAAGGGAGACAACTGAATGTTAACGTGCGACGACTATTAGGGGTGATAATGATGCCCCCAGTGGAGGGGGAGGCAGAGATAGTGGCGGCAATGGATGCAGAGAAGGCATTTGATAGGGTGGAGTGGGAGTATTTATGGGAAGTGTTAAGGAGGTTTGGGTTTGGGAACGGGTTTATTAGCTGGGTTAGACTTCTTTATGGGGCTCCAATGGCAAGCGTAGTTACATGTCGACATAGATCGGAGTATTTCCGACTGTATAGGGGAACAAGACAGGGATGCCCGCTGTCTCCATTGTTGTTCGCGTTGGCAATTGAAACTCTGGCCATGGCGTTGAAAGACTCCAGGAAATGGAGAGGGGTGATTAGAGGGGGAGAAGAACACCGAGTCTCGTTATATGCGGATGACCTATTGTTATACGTGTCGGACCCAGCGGGGGGGGACGATAGAGGTTATGCGAATTTTGAGGGGGTTCGGGGAATTTTCGGGGTATAGGCTAAACATGGGGAAGAGTGAATTATTTGTGATACATCCAGGGGACCAGAGTAGAGAGATAGAAGGCTTGCCGCTAAGGAAAGTGGAAAGAAACTTCCGACACCTGGGGATTCAGATCGCTAGGAGCTGAGGAACCTTGCACAGACTTAATCTGACACGGCTGGTAGAACAAATGGAGGAGGACTTCAAGAGGTGGGACATGCAGCCTCTCTCGCTGGCGGGCAGGGTGCAAGCAATTAAGATGATGGTCCTCCCGAGGTTCTTATTTGTATTTCAATGTCTCCCTATATTAATCACCAAGACCTTCGTTAATAAAACAGACAGGAGCAACATGAGCTTCGTGTGGGCAGGGAAAGTCCCGAGAGTAAGGAGGGGGTTCCTTCAGCGTAGTAGGGACAGAGGAGGATTGGCACTACCGAACTTGGGCGATTACTATTGGGCCGCCAATGTGGCAATGATACGTAGATGGATGATGGAGGGTGAGGGAGCGGCGTGGAAAAGACTGGAGAGAAAGTCCTGTAAAGGGACGAGTTTAGAGGCGCTGGTGACGGCGCCGCTACCGTTCTCACCTAAAAAGTTTACCACGAACCCGGTGGTGGCGGCAACACTGAATATCTGGGGACAGTGGAGGCGACAGAGAGGGGTACAGGGAGCTCTGGTGGGGTCCCCTATCAGGAACAGCCATAGGTTCGCCCCAGGAAGAATGGATGGAGGATTTGAGAGCTGGTACCAGTTGGGAATTAGGAGGGTGGGAGATTTATTTATAGATGGGACTTTTGCGAGCTTGGGAGCATTGGAGGAAAAGTATAAGTTGCCCCGGGGGAATTTCTTGAGATATATGCAGGTGAGGGCGTTTACTAGACAACAGGTGAGGGAATTTCCGTTGCTCCCGACACAGGGGATACAGGACAGAGTGCTTTCAGGGGTGTGGGTCGGAGAGGGCAAGGTGTCAGAGATTTACCGAGAGATGAGGGAAGAGGGGGAGGAATCGGTGGGCGAACTAAAAGGAAAGTGGGAAGAAGAACTGGGGGAGGAGATAGAGGAGGGTATGTGGGCTGATGCCCTAAGCAGGGTAAATTCCTCTTCCTCATGCGCCAGGCTTAGCCTGATTCAATTTAAGGTGCTACATAGAGCACACATAACGGGAGCAAGATTGAGCAGGTTCTTTGGAGTGGAGGACAAATGTGGGAGGTGTGGCGGGAGCCCGGCAAACCACGCACATATGTTTTGGGCGTGCCCGGCACTGGAAGGGTATTGGAAGGGAGTGACGGGAGTGATTTCGCAAGTGGTGAAGGCCCGGGTCAAACCAGACTGGGGGTTAGCTCTATTTGGAGTTGCGGAAGAGCCGGGAGTGCAGGAGGCGAAAGAGGCCGACGTTGTGGCCTTTGCGTCCCTAGTAGCCCGGCGCAGGATCCTACTCATGTGGAAGGAGGCGAAACCCCCCGGACTGGAGGCCTGGGTAAATGATATGGCGGGGTTCATTAAACTGGAGCAGATAAAGTTTGCCCTGAGAGGATCGGCTCAAGGGTTCACCAGGCGGTGGCAGCCATTTCTCGGCTACCTAGGGGAACGTTAGAGGGAAGACAGATGACCAGCAGCAGCAACCCAGGGGGAGGGGGCGGAGGGTTTTTTTTAGTTTAGTTTAGGTCAATAGATAAGGGGGTTTTGTTACTTGTGTATTGTTAAAAATTTCTGTCTTGTTACTGTTGCGTTTGTAAGAGGAAAAATTGTTGTTTGGGAAAAAAAATTTCAATAAAATATATATTTTTAAAAAAACTCTAATAGTTACATATTCAAAGAATTCCAGTAGATTTGTCAAGGATGATTTCCCTTTTGTAAATACATGCTGACTTTGTCTGATTTTCTTCAGCTCCTCAATAAAACTTGTGTTTCTCAGAATTTCCAGCACATTATTCATGTCTTCCTTTGTGAAAACAGAAGCAAAGTAGGTATTTAGTTCCTCAGCCATTTCTTTGTTCCCCATTATGAATTCCCCTGTTTCTGACTGTAAGGAGCATCAACAACAGCATCCTAGCAGGAGCTGTGAGGCTGAATTTGCGGTATCCCAGTCGCATGTTTCTCAGCGGCACATCCGTTTGCTGACGGTGGGATTCTACACTCCCACCACTTGTCAATGGGATTTCCATTTGAACCGACCCTACTCCGCCATGAAACCCGCTGGCAAGGTGGGTGCGCTGCGGCAGGAAAAGTGAATCACAACAGATGGGAGAATTTCTGCCAAGAGCACCAGAATCGAGCCATGATCAGCCGAAGCCAACTCTGCTGGGCCGGTCATGTGCTTAGGATGTCAGAGTCTCGACTGCCAAAGCAAATCTTCTTTGACCAGCTCAAGGCAGGCTCCTGAATAAGAGGAGGACAAAGGAAGTGCTTCAGAGACATCCTGAAGTCTTACCTCAAGAAATGCAACATAGATAGATGTCAATGCCTCAGAGACCCTTGCCCAGAAGAGACCTACTTTGAGGAACCTCCTGATTGAAGGAGGACACCTGAAGGCAAGAGGAAACCCGGAAAAAGAGCCTGAGAAAGAAATACCAGCGACCTAAAGTCCAAGGACTGATCCCATTTCCCTGATATACCTACAAGTGTACGGTTGGTAATGTGGCTAGGATTGGGCTCATCAGCCACGCAAGGACCCACAGAACCCAATCCACCTAACCTGCACATCTTTGGACTGTGGGAGGAAACCGGAGCACCCAGAGGAAACCCACGCACACACGGCGAGGATGTGCAGACTCCGCACAGACAGTGACCCAACACAGAATCGAACCTGGGACCCTGAAGCTGTGAAGCAATTGTACTAACCACAATGCTACCGTGCTGCCCATGACTAGTGGGGTATCGCAGAGATCTGTGTTAGGACCCCAAATGTTTTCATTATATATTAATGAGTTGGACTAGGGAACTAAATATATTATATCCAAATTTGCAGATGGTATAAAGTTGGGTGGGAGGTTGAACTGTGAGGAGGATGTAGAGATACTTCAGTGGGATTTGGACAGGCTGAGTGAGTGGGCATGTGCATGGCAGATGCAGCATAATGTGGATAAATGTGAGGTTATCCAATTTGGGAGCAAAAATTGGTAGGCAGATTATTATTCGAATGGATTTAAATTGAGAGTGGTGTCCTTGTGCATTAGCCGCTGAAAATAAGCGTGCAGGTATATTGGGGTAAAGAAGGAAAATGGTATGTTGGCTTTCATAGCGAGAGGATTTCAGTATAGGAATAGGGATGTTTTACTGCAATTATATAGGGCAATGGTGAGGCCACACCTGAAGCATTATGTGCAGTTTTGGTGTCCTTATCCGGGATCAGGGTATTTAATTTGATGAGCAGCCATGATCATAATGAATTTTGGAGCAGGCTCGAAGGGCCGAATGGCCTGCTCCCCCTTTTATTTTCTATGTATGTTTCTATATATGTTAGTACGCCTGTCCTCCCAGCTGATGTGGAGAATCTGTCTCAGACAACATTAATGGTACCTCTCCAAGGCCTTCAGGTGGCATCTGTACATAGTCCAAGTTTCTTAGCCGTATAGAAGAGTTGGGAGGATGACTGCCTTTTACATAGGGACCTTGGTGTCAGCATGAATTTTGGGGTGGCCAAAGACTCTCATCCTTAGGCGTCCAAAGGAGGCGCTCGCAAATTGGATCCCAGCATTGATGTCAGCCTTAGGTGATAGATGGCTCCCCAGGTAGGGGAAGGTTTGGCAAGGTTTATCCATTGATCTTCATGGAGGTAGAGACCGGATCTTGCTCTGGGGTGGATTGGTAGAGAATTGAGTCTTCTAGAGGTTGAGGCAGAGAAGGTTCTTCGGTGGCGCATTGCTTGGAGATTTTCTTCTGAGAGAGTGGAGATGACGATATCATCCACATACTGCAGTTCCACCATGATGTCAGGGTCTTGGCAAGGTGAAAGATGGCAGTGATGGAGAAAAGGGTGGGGGTGATGCTACATCCCTGCTTGACTCCAATCTTGACCTCAAAGTTTTGTGTTGGTGAGGGCTGTTTCTGACGTCTTGCCATAGAGGAGTCAGAGGATGTTGATGAATTTCTCTGGACAGCTGTCCTTTGCCAGGGTCTTCCATAGCACTTCCCGATTAACTGAGTCAAAAGCTTTGGTCAGATCAATGAAGGCCATTTAGAATGGTTGATGTTGCTCCTGGCTTTCTCTTAAAGTTGCTGAGCAACAAAAATCACATTTGTGATGGAAGATAGGAAATATTTTCAGTCATTACCACAGTCTGCTTTGTCTCCTTTTTGAACATAATGGCAATGAAAGCTCCCCTGCATTTGGCAGGAATTTTTTCTCTGTCCCAGATTTTCAAGAACAGCTGATGGAGATGACAGGTGATCTCTTTGAAAATCCCCACTGGAATCTGGTCCATTTCTACTGCTTTTCCATTCTTCACCTGCTTAATGGCATCTTCGACTTCGTCCATGCTTGGTGCGAGTTCAAGATCATCTTTGATGGGGAGTTAGGGGTTTCCTCAAACCCGTCCTCTTCTACTGTATCATGGTTTAGGAGTTCTTTGAAGTGTTCTCTGGCTCTCAAGAGGGCTCCGTCCTTACTCCATGCAGGTTTGAGACCTAGAGAGTTAGGTCCATATATTGCTTTGGTAGCACTGCAGTGGCCCCGGTGTTGTGTTTGTCGGCAAGGAGTTGCTGCTCCTTCACTTTATCAGTCCACCATTGGTCTTGATTTCCTTAGTTCTTCTTTGTACCTCCGCCTTGGCTGATTGATGAGCTCACAGCTTAGTTGGCCATAAAACACTTGAGCTGCTATCGAGTCCTGTCCACCCAGCAAAACCAGGAGACAGGTCCTTCAGTGAATTAATGAACATTTTAGAGGGGCAGTTCTCTCCTAAACCGTTACTGATTGCAAGTATTGGATTTACTCCAGCATTCCCCCACCATAGTTAGGAAAGGATCCGATTCCACCACCATAGTTAGGAAGAAGGCAAAACCATTTTACACTTTATAGCATCTTTAAGGAAGTTAGCTAGACATTGTGAGTTTAGTGTAACATTTGATGATACTCTTCGAGACAGGCTGGTTTGTGGGTTACAAAATGAAGCAATTCAGAGGAAGCTGCTTACTGTCAGTGATTTACTCTGAAACCTGCCGTGGACGTTGCTACGGCTGTGGTGCTTGCAGAGAGAGAAGCCTCACAGTTAGGGTCTGGAGCAAAGATCCACAAATGGATACCTCGTGGAACAGGGCTGCAAAGGTGCAACCATATCACCATTGTACACAGGTTGGACACTCAGTGGGGGAATGCTGGAGTAAATCAAATACTTGCAAGAACTCTAGCAAGAAGGGTTACATTGGCAAAGTGTATTAGGCTCAGAAAACTTATCCTATACCAAGAAGGTGCAAGAAGAACAATGCAAGTAAACAATCTAGTCATGTCTACAAATTAGTGAGTGAAGCTCATGATTACTCAAAAGACAGCGAAGTCAAGCTACTGCAAAGAGCTAAAGCTAGGATTTTGTCAATGCATGGAGATCCATAATGTTTTTGGGCATATCCAAAACCTGAATATCATGAAATTAAAATGCAAGTGGATATGGGTGCAGCAGTATCGCTAATATCTGAGTCAATCCATCTCTGCCCTTCAGTGTCATAGGATTCGATTTTGACAGTGTTGGATCCTTTTGCATCAGGTCTTGATTTCCTTTGCAGACACTGGTAATGTCTCTAAGAAATTTAGAGTCATCGTGACCTCCTCCAATGCCGGCAAGAGAGCCGGGCTTCTGGGCAGCGGGAGGTAACTCAAGCCATCAGCGTTAGCTATTCGCATTCCTGGGCAAAGCTCTTTCAGCTCCAAATAACAGAGCCCAATGCTGTATCGGCTGGAGGCAATAGGGGGATCCCCTTATCCTCGAAAAGTTCCGATAAGGGCTTGTGGTTGATCACTATTATAAAACACCTGCCATAGGCGTAGTGGTGAAAATCTTTTATATCAAACATGACCGCCAAACCCACCTTCTCGATTTGGGAATACCTCCATTCGGCATACGAGAGAGACCTGGATGTGTAAGCAATGGGCCTTTCCTTTCCGTCTTTCCGATGGTGTGACAGTACTGCCCCAACCCCGTAAAGGGAAACATCACAAGTCAGGATGAGTTCCTTTTTGGGGTCGAAATGGCCCAATAAATTGGATAACAGCAGCTGTCGTTTTACTTTCTTGAAGGCCTCCACCTGTGGTGCTTTCCAAGACCATTTTTGGTACTTTCGCAATAGTATGTATAGTGGAGACAGAAAAGAGGCCAAATTTGTGATAAACGTCCCATAATAATTAACTAGTCCCAGGAAGGATTTCAATTCCACGGTGTTTCTTGAAGTTGGTGTTTCCCTGATGGCCCTCACCTTGTCCTCCACTGGATGTAAGCCTTTTTATCCACCCAATAGCTCAAATAAGTCACTTTGCTCACTTGGAAAATGCTTTATTCCCTCTTCAGATGTACCCCAGATTTCAAAAGTTACAGTAAGACGTCCTCTAGTTTTGACAGGCGCTCTCGTTCTGAACTGCCCATGAGCAGAACATGTACACTGCCACTTTAGCTAACCCATGGATTATGTTCTCCATGACCTGTTGGAATATGGGGCACGCTGACGATACCGCAAAGGGTAAACGAGTACACTCATGCAAGCCCTTGTGCGTATTGATTGTAACGTATTTGCGGAAAGGCTCATCTAATTCGAGTTGAAGATAGGGGCGGCTCAAATCTAACTTGGTGAATGTCTGACCACCTGGTAACTTGGCATATAGATCTTATACTCGTGGCATGGGTACCTATCCAATTTGAAAACCTAATTGAACGTAAGCTTATAATCCCTGCAGAGGTGGGCCGATTTGTCCGACTTAAGGACAGGGGTGACAGGCGCTGCCCACTTTGGGAGTTGCAGTGATTGTATCATACCCAAAATTCCCAGACGCCCAATCTCAGTCTCTACTTTCTCTAACATTAAATATGGAACCGGTCTTGCTCTAAAATATTTAGGCTTAGTGTCGGGGTTGACATAAATTGTGGCTCTGGCTCCGTTTTTTTTTCCAAGGCCATCCGGGAATACTTCATGGTATTTGCTGATAACTTCATACAGTCTTTCCACGCCCAGCCTGAAAATCTCTAGCCAGTTCAACCTGATACTCTGGAGACAATCGCCCCCATTAGACTTGCTCCCTGCTCCTGCACAACAAGGTGTGAAACTCGAGCTGATTGTTGCCTGTAGGTCACTGGGGTCATTGTGGTGCCCTTAATCTGCAAAGATCCTTCAAATGTGGATGGCTAGTCTGGACGTCTAGACTCAAGGAGTAGATACCAGTTTGGAGGGGATCAAATGTCTGCTCTCCAATGTCAGAAACAGGATGTCTACCTCCATTTCTAATGGGTGATGATTTACCAGCAGTTCTATCATAATTGGGGTGGGCATGGTCATGATGATATGGTTTAGTTGCATTGGCTCTGCTTCTGAGAATGGGTATTGCTGCAGCGCTGAGACACACCCCGCTGTTTACCAGCCCTTTGCTGGCCCTACTTAAGTGGATTTCCTGCGCTGGGGAGCTGAGCTCGACAGCAGGACCAGCTCCTCACGGATAAGGGTGCCATTTTGAATGACTGCATGGAATATGAATTTCCCTATTGAGCGGGCAGTAGCTCGTCCAATAGGAAATGAATAGTGGGAGCTAAAAACCCTCTGTTCCAACCTGGACTGGCATCTCCTTAGGCCCCCAGGTTTGGATGCATGTGTTGTAAGCCATGGCTGCAGCCTTTTCTGTTACTGCAATAAAGGGGTTTTGTTTTGTAAGATTGGCCTTCGCAAAGTCATTGCATATCATCTCACTGATTGAATATGATGATGTGGGAATATGGTCATGGTCAGTGACTGGACATACATGAACTAAGAAACAATTTATTCCATACCTAGGCGATTTTCATTTTGATAATTTAGAGCTATTTACAATCTATTGTAAAGATTTTCAGCTTTACAGAAAGGTGCAGCAAAAGGCCTTCATAGTGAGAGGATTCGAGCATAGGAGCAGGAATGTCTTGCTGTAATTTACAGGGCCTTGGTGAGGCCACACCTGGAATATTGTGTGCAGTTTTGGCCTCCTTATTTGAGAAAGGATATTCTTGCTACAGAGGGAGGGTAGAGAAGGTTTACCAGACTGATTCCTGGGATGGCCGGACTGAGGTATGAGGAGAGATTGAGTTGGTCAGGATTGTATTCACTGGAGTTTAGAAGAATGAGAGGGGATCTCATAGAATTCTATAAAACTCTAATAAGGTAAATGCAGGAAGGGTGTTCTGGATTGGCAGGGGTGTCCAGAACCAGGGTACATAGTCTAAGGAAAAGGGGTGAACCATATAGATGAGAAGATATTTCTTCACCTAGAGAGTGGTTGGCCTGTTCAATGTTTTACCCCGCAAGCAGTTTGAAGCCAAGAGAGATCTTGGGGCTAAAGAAATTAAAGGATATGGGGTGAAAGCTAGAACAGGTTACCTACATGGGTGATCAGCCATGACCATAATGAATGGCGGAGCAGGCTTGAAGGGCTGAATGGCCCACCCCCACTCCTATTTTCTATGTTCCTATGTTTCTCCACCCACCAAACAAAAGCAAGGTATAGGAATTCATTTATGTGGAGAGCTATATGTGAGCTAGCCTGTTGAAATTATCTATTAAAGTCCCCAAATTAGAAGTGGATTTTGAGCTCCAAAGATTCTTTGGAAATAACCTTACTGTACTTATCAGTGACACGGCATCAAACTTCAGAAGCTCTGGTGGACCAATTTCCTGAGACAAGAATTATCAAAATGCAAGACTGCCTGATCTTACACAATGCCACGATAAAATTCCACACAACCATTTTTTTTTCTAATTCAAGCTTTCTTTTACGGAAAGAAAGGAAATTATTGCATTCATATAGCACCTTCCATAACTTCAGGAAATCCAAAAGCGCCGTCTAACCAATGAATTGTTTTCGAAGCATATTCAATGTTGTAATGTAAGAAACATGGGAAACTATTTGGGCACAGCAAGATCCCACAAGGAGCAGTGCGATGAATGGCCAGGTTATCTGTATTTTAGCTGTTGGGGATCAATATTTCCAAGGGAAATAGGAAGATCTCCCTGCTCCCCTTCTTCGAATAATGCTGTTAATAATGAGCTACAAATCACTGTCATTGCTTGAAAGGCTGGAGGATGATCTGACCCCATCTGTAACCAGCCTCGCTGTCGGTCTCTGTTAGTCAACATTCTTTTAATGCTAATGTTTCAACATGCAAGTATGCTTGATAAAGCCAAATCAGGCCACCTCAGGGTAGACTGGATGAGTGATGCCACTGAGCAACCTTAGATGACTAAATGGAGCTTCTCAGGACCAATTGTTCTGTCTGAGCAGCGAAGTGCCCTCAGCTGAGGTATTTCCAGAGAATGCAGGTCAGAGATGGGCCAGTAAAACCAGGCACCAGTGAAATTATTATTCGGAAGAAAGGGTAGATAAATCAGGGAATAGTGATAAGTGGCATCGAGTTTATGTTTTGTTAAAAGACATAAGCTGCAAGAAGAATAGAAAATTGAGTTAATGTGTGGCACGGTATTGAAGTGCTGAGTTATAAGGAGATTACGGGTAATTCCATGATCCCTGCTTCCATTGAGACGCAGGAAATGTGGATTCGAGAAAGAACTACAACATTGCAGAAGCTACTAAAACATTTTGATCACCATTGACCTCATACTTAACTAGTTAGTCATAAAGAGGGGCTGGTTTAGCACACTGGGCTAAATCGCTGGCTTTTTAAAGCAGACCAAGGCAGACCAGCAGCACAGTTCAATTCCCGTACCAGCCTCCCCGAACAGGCGCTGGAATGTGGCGACTAGGGGCTTTTCACAGTAACTTCATTTGAAGCCTACTTGTGACAATAAGCGATTTTCATTTTTTTCATTTCAAGTGCTCAAGTCTCCCATTTCTTCCTCCAATACTTGTCTGCATTAAAATTGACCAATCATTATTTTGCCTATTTGCATATTGTTGTAGTTACTGAGCTTTGCCTCAGAACCACTGACATTTTCAGTTTAGCCTGATCTCCAGAATTAACCTAATTTGTACACAATTCCTAAATCTGGTTATAATTGTAAAAAGAAATCCGGAATGGTCATGCACTGACTTTCACCATATTGAGACTTTGGTTTTGACTTCTTGATAATTAGAACATCTATTGCTGTAAATTCAAGCTAAAGCCAAAGCTGAAACTGCTAAAGCGTTCAGAGACTTGCCCTACTGGATTAGCGCTGCTGCCTCACAGCACCAGGGACCCAGGATCGATTCCGACCTCGGGTGACTGTCTGCGTGGAGTTTGTACATTCTCCCCGTGTCTGTGTGGGTTTCCTCTGCGTGCTCCAGTTTCCTCCCACAGTCCAATGATGTGCAGGTTAGGTAGATTGGCCGTGCTAAATTGCACTTTAGTGTCCAAAGATTAGGTGGGGTGACGGGGATAGGACGGGGGGGAGTAGCCCTAGGTAGGGTGCTCTTGCAGAGGGTAGGTGCAGACTCGATGGGCAAATGGCCTCCTTCTGCGCTGTGAGGATTCTATATATTCTTTACCGAATTTTTCACACTAAAATCAAGGAGTCAAAAACCAGGTGGCATAGATTTAAAGTAATTACGAAAAGGGGATGGGAGATGAGGAAAGATGTTTTACCCAGGGCAGCAGGGGCCTGGAATTCAATAACGTGCTGGAGGCAGAAAGTCTCATCATATTTGAAATGTACTTGGATGTCTATTTACAGAGTCATGAGTGTAACGGACTGAGTGCAGGAAGATGGAATTATGCTGGGTATCTCTTGTAAGATGGTATGAATACAAATGGCCGAGTGCCGTCCTTTTGTGTTGTAAAGTTTTAATGATTTTAAAGTAATCCTATGTAAGCCATATATTGTCAATGTTCTCTGTTGATTATTCTTTTTGTCTACTGTGTACGTACTGTGTACGTTCCCTCGGCTGCAGAAAAATACTTTTCACTGTACTTCGGTACATGTGACAATAAATCAAATCACATCAATCAATAAGCAGGGGCTGGATTCTCTGTTTTGGAGACTAAGTGCGGCCGCCGGTGTAGAATCATGCGAACGGCGCGCTCCCTCGAGGAGCGCCGGCCAGGAGAAATTCGATCATGCAAATTGGCCAGCACGCAGTCCGCCCAATTCCCGTCCCCACTGGCATCTGATTCGCTGGGGTTGGGATTCTCATTCAGAGTCTGACAAGCTGGAGCAGCTTTTAAGCATTCCACTCACCGCAGACTGTCATTCCAGCCAATACAATGGCAGCTAAAAGACCTGCCCCAAGGTTCCAGGAGTCAGAGGTCAACCAAATGCTGGACGCCATTGTGGAAAGGAGGGACACCCACTTCCCCAGGGTGGGACGAAGACTCAAACCTGCCACACTAAACAGCGCGTGGAATGAGATGGCAGAGGTTGTCAGTGCTGCCAGCCTTCACCAGGCAGACTAGCACACAATGCTGATAGAAGATAAAGGACAGCTCGGGTGAGTAACCACCTCTGTGTCCCTGGCATCACTCCTCCCGTCTGCCCCTATTCCCCTGGAGGCCAACAACACCCCACCTGTCTGTATCTCCCTTACAACCCACCCTGCACGAACAGCCAACACATGTATTGTCCGGGAGCCTTGCACACACATGCCACGAGCTACAGAAACCCCTAAATCCCACCTACCAGCATTTCACTATTTCCTTTCTGTGACCCCAAGGATAAAATGGGCCATAATCGCCATGTGTCTTTTGTTTGGGGTGAGCACTGCTAATCGCCTGATCCCTTTGCAGTGGCGCAGTGCTTGTGAGGAATGCACTGAGAAATGCCAACACCTGGCGGGCCGGTGATTGAGCATGGCCACACCCATCCCCTTGATGGTACTGCTGGTGTATGAAGGTTGCCAGAGGGGCAGTTTGAGTGGGGATTCACATGATCAGGTATGCTCAGAGCATATGCAGGATACTGTCAGCAGTCGGCAATCTCAAAAGCCAGGAGCCTGTAAGTTACCCTGGTGATGGGTTTAAATGATTTTATCGCAGCAATGGGGGTCTCAGCCAGGGTACCAGGGGGACAAACCAAGTCTACACACTTGCCACCAAGTCATTCCCACTGCTCCATGAGGTCTAGGCATACACATAATCAGGGGTTAGTGAAGTAATTGAAGTAAAAGGATTAGAGTAGAGTTAAGGAAAAATGTTTCCACCTAGTGAGAATCTGGAACTTACTGCCAGCAAGGATGGTAGAGACAGCAACCCTCATCCCATTTAATAAATACATGAATATGAAGTACTGTAACCTACTGTAGCAGGGATGTGGACCAAAAGCTAGAAACTGGGTTAAGGTGAAAAGCTCTTATTTGATCAGCATAGACTCCTTGGGCTGAATAGCCTCCTTCTGCATCCTAAATATCAACGATTCTATACAGGTCCGTGATGATAGAAGTAGCTCTATACGTACTTCACAAACTCAAATCAAGAAAGAGCAGCTTAATTTAAATAATTGTGTCCTGAAACGTTTCAATTAACTTATTAGGATTGAGCTATGCTGAATGAAGCCAAGTCCGATTGAAGGAGTTAAAGATGAAAAATAAAACTGATTGAGTTAGGAACTACTATCAGAATTGTTTGAGTTAAGTGAACCTTGGAACTCCTCTCAATAGAGGTTCAAAGATTACCTGGGCGCAGTACCAAAAGTTGGCTCCTAGCCATGTGCTGCAGGAGTGACATTTCAGTACGGAAAAAGTGTGTCTTGAGTAAGTGCTGTGTGGGCAGTAAGTAACTGTATGTATATATATATGCACATGTAAACTTTAAACCCAGACTAGTACTTGGATTACCAGTCACAAAGAACCTCCGGCAATAAAGGTAGGGTGTTCAGCCTCAATGTTTACGTTCCATTATTTCGACTCACAGTTGTTAACTGTTGCACTGATAGGTATGTAAAATTGCTTCCTTCCTTGTTAATATAGCACAAATGGACAATGCTTTAATCCTGATATTTTGAGGCCGTCACTTATGATAAGAGGATGGCATGACACAGGAATTTTAAAAAGTATCTTCCACTCGTTCCTCATCATTTCGATGTGCCGATTTACTTAACTATCTGATATAAATCTTTGACAAATTAACATTCTACTTGATTTGTTTCTTTTTTCTGTAACTGTCGCAACTCAATTCAAACAAATCTAGATCCTTTGATTTAGCTTTTAGATTAACTCTTTCAATTATAATGATGATGACTGTTTATGCACAATCGTCTTTAATGGTGAAATCCATTCAAAATAGCAACAATCAACAGTCATGCCAAATATATTTTGATAGCACTCTTAATTGCTGAAGTTGGGAAGCCAACATTAAATCCATTCATTATACAGATTCAGAAACAAATGCAGTATTGTATTCCAGTGAGTAAACATAGTGTGTGTCCAAACATCATTAGCAGTGCCAACACCTGAGCAAATTACCTGATGGATAAATTGAAAGAACAATACTCGTGTATCTGCTGAGAATGTGTCTTCTAGCAACGAGATTCAGCCAGTGTCACAAACAAACTACGCTCACTGGATTAAACTTGAATTAAACTTAAATTAAATTTTGTCCACTAACAATTTTCCTTTGCATACACATTTCCCCAAGCTAACCCAGCAAAGTAACTTATGTCACAGCGCTAATCTTTCCAGTATCTGATATGAACTTGTACATTTTTAGCAGACAGCTGTTTGATTTATTAGTAAATGTATTACTTCATTCCGCTGCTATGTGTATTAGTTTTAGTTCACAGTGTAGATTTATTCTGTACAATGTGTTCAGCTTTAAAACGTCTTTTATATCAACACATTTGTATTAAACCGTTAGAGTACTGTAGGTACACTAACCCAGTGTTTAGGTTGCCTCATATTTTTTGCTAACAAAATACAATCATCGCAGCTTTAATTTAGTTGGTCATTGGTTGTGATGACTTTCCGTATTGGCTGAACAAATCTTTCATTTATTGAAGTCACCTCTGGCTTAGTAACAGAGTAGCTGGTTCACAACGAGCAGATTCTTCTGTGCTTTAAGGAACAAAATGGGGAAACAGTGTTAAAATTGATGACATAATGGTCAATATAGGTAACAGTGTAACTATCATTCATATACTTACTTTAGCATTACAGTCCTTTTTACAATCTTTATCATTGACCTATTTATTGAAAACTTTGCAAAATAATCAGTTGTATTATTTAACTGTTTGAAGTCTTTACTTATTATTAATGAATGAAAGCTCTGGGTTCTGATTGGCTACAGCATTTACCATAATGTTATCAATGTTTCCTAATAAATGTAAAGCTTTGGAAGAACCAACAACAGCAGACATGTCAAGAGCAAATTCAAAATCCTGTCAACAGAAATAAAGCACCAGTGCAAATAAGTCAAAAGTGGCATGGTGGCACAGTGGTTAGCACTGCTGCCTCACAGCTCCAGGGTTCTGGGTTCAATTCTGGCCTCGGGTGATTGTCTGTGTGGAGTTTGCACTTTGTCCCTGTGTATGCGTGGGTTTCCTCCAGGTCCGGTTTCCTCCCACAGTCCAGAGATATACAGGTTAGGTGGATTGGCCATGCTGAATTGCCCCTTATGTCCAAAAATGTTAGGCAGGGTTACTGGGTTACGGGTGGAGGTGTGGGCTTAAGTAGGGTGCTCTTTCCAAGGGCTGGAACAGACTCGATGGGTTGCATGGACTCCTTCTGCACTGTAATTTCTCAAATGCTGTGAAAAGCGATTGATTGTTGACCATTTACTCCGCCTGTAGATTTTGATTGAATACGTTTAGCGCTGCAATAGAAGTTTAAAGCACTTGGCTATTATTTAAACCTTAATCAGTTGCTTATCTCTTATTGCAGCAAAGAGATCAAGCACATACTGACATTGCCAAACATGATTCTGTCTAATCAATGTTTAAGTATTCTACCGCTTAATCATAAATTGCAACACCAGGGGCAGCACGTTGGCACAGTGGGTTAGCACTGCTGCTTCACAGCACCGAGGTCCCAGATTCGATCCCAGCTCTGGGTCACTGTCCGTGTGGAGTATGCACATTCTCCCCGTGTTTGCGTGGGTTTCACCCCCAAAACCCAAAGATGTGCAAGCTAGGTGGATTGGCCACACTGAATTGCCCCTTAATTGGAAAAAATAAATTGGGTATGCTAAATTTTAAAAAAAATTTAAAATTAAATAAATTGCAGCGCCATTTTGCAAAATTGTCATACCTTTCTGGTAGAAAATTGAACTCAACTTTTCAGAATTTTTCATGAAACGCCATGATACGGCACAGCAGTTGTACAATATTCAAGCAGCAATCTGTACTGATTGGTTACTTGGAATACAAGGACAGATGGAAAGATGAGTTACTGAAGGTGTACTGCTGTACTAAACCTAAATCATTTTGTTTTTTGTAAATTGTACAATAGAGCAAATTGGTGGATACGTTGGCTGCGAGTCAGCTGACTGTAGGTAAGTCCGCTGAATGGTTTATTTAGTGGGGTGTTTGTCGGCATCTGCAGCGCTGACAAACACCCTGCCATCCAACGGCACTTTGACATTTGTTTTGGCCTTGGGGAGTTTCTCATCGCCGAGGCCGCACTTGATTTCCTGCTGGCGAGCTGAAGCTTGGACCAGATTCCTACTAGAATGTGTCGGAGATAGCATCTTAGGTTCAGTGAGTTCAATTCTTGTGTAAGTGGTCTAATTATCTTACTTTTACGGGAATTGATTTGGGTTGGCTACATCTCTTTGTACAATAGTGTAATTGTTAAGAACCACGCTGATGTTATCTGAGAGAATGTCTCAAACCCCCAAAGGATAACTTGAAGGACTGGTTCTTAGTTGTGTATTTTTGTTTGGAATAATGTGAGGAAACATGTACAACCCAGTGAGGAACCAGTCCAGTCACTGTGTAAACAATTCATAAAGAATATTTATTAAACTAAAAGAAAAAAAAACTCATGACAAAAGACTCCATAACACATAAGTGTATATTAATAACTAAACATACCGCTTTATCTGAAGTTATCGCTTGTTCCAAAAATATACCACATTCCCTGAACTCACTGAGACAACCCTTTTCCCAAACAACATCCGTTTTTTGTAACTCTATAGGTCAACTCCACTTAATAATTACCACACAATACCACTTAGGTGACCATGCCTGGGAAAACATCTCTTCCTGGTTCAGCGAAGGCACAAAACTGCAGCTTTTAGAGAGAATACCTTCAACCTGCTGTGGCTCTAAATGTTAAATGGAAGAGGCCTCCATGGCTCAGATCATATATGTAACTGGCCTGCCTGACTGTTGGATGGTGAACTAGCCTCCTTCCTCAATGAGACCATAAGACAAAGGAGCAGAATTAGGCCACTCGGCCCATCGAGTCAGCTCCGCCATTCAATCATGGCTAATATTTTCTCATCCCAATTCTCCTGCCTTCTCCCCATAACCCCTGATCCCCTTATTAATCAAGAACATATCTATCTCTGTCTTAAAGACACTCAGTGATTTGGCCTCCACAGCCTTCTGCGGCAAAGAGTTCCACAGATTCATCATCCTCTGGCTGAAGAAATTCCTCCTCATCTCTGTTTTAAAGGATGCATGCAGCTATACTATTCAGTCTCTTTGATATCCCTGTAGATTCGGCTGCCTACATCTGTCAAATTCCTTGCCTTTAGAAGTTACATTTGCATATTTTCACAGTTACTTCATTGCAGTTTTATGTAAGCCTACTTGTGACACAAATAATAATTATTATTATAGCTCCACTGATCTCTGGTAAACAATGTCTCTGATTTGGCCATTCCCATCTCAATGTCTCTAGACGCCTGCTAATATTACTTTGCAGATCGCATCTCATTATTCCTCTAGACACCCGCTAGTCTTGTTACATGTCTGTTATTTGTATTCATCTCAAGGGGCAGCATGGTAGCACAGTGATTAGCACTGTGGCTTCACAGTGCCAGGGTCCCAAGTTCAATTTCCCGCTGGGTCACTATCTGTGTGGAGTCAGCACGTTCTCCCCGTGTCTGCGTGGGTTTCCTCCGGGTGCTCCGGTTTCCTCCCACAGTCCAAAGATGTGCAGGTTAGGTGGACTGGACATGCTAAATTGCCTTAGTGTCCAAAAAAGGTTAGGAGGGGGAGGGTGGAAGTGAGGGCTTAAAGTGGGTCGGTGCAGACACGATGGGCCGAATGGCCTCCTTCTGTACTGTATGTTCTATGTTAACCTTGTTAATTTTCCAAATTCCTAACAGTAATCCAGGTTGTACAAATGGGGCCCGCAATCCATAATAAAACCAAAAAATTAACATGCTATATTTCCCCGCATGAGTAAGTAAATTTACTCAATCTGTAAAACTCCTAAAGCAGACCTTCCTTTTAGTGAAGTCTTTAAAATTATCTTGATACATTGTGCTTTTTGACATTCCGGTGTTTCAAGTAGCTCTTTTTACAAAAACCCTTTCTCTACAAATAGTTTCAACAAGATTCTTAACCCTCTCACTGTCTTTTTCACTATTTGACTACAAAGGCAGCAATAAATGACTTTCTTCTCCATCCCTCAATTCTGTTCTCGAACTGTAAGACTTACATGAGGTAACTCTAGGTTGACTCATTCTTCAGTATTTTCACCTCTATGAGCAAATGTCTTGGTTTGCAGTTCACTCAGAGATAACAGAAGTAAATGCTAATTAGCTAAGACTGCGGGAAGCAGAGTAAAGAAACTAATTTTACCTTTCACCGAGTGGAAGGTGGGTGAGGCTTAATTGAATTTTATGAGGGAACAGAAGCTGGAAGATTGCCAAGTTTGAAGCAATCTTGTTGGGGGGGGGAGGGGGAATAAGGAAAGCTGAGTGCATAGATATGTAGTTACAAGCCATAGTCCTAACTTAAACGTCTAATTGTTCTACATACAATAATATTTGTGTTTTTGTTAAAAAATGCAAAATTGTGTGGCTTAAAATGGGGTTCTCAGATTTACCTTTCAATGTTAATGATCCCCAACAGCCTATCAGGATTCTGTTTACTTTGATGCAGTATCCCTTTAAGGAACTGCATTTTTAATTTATCTCACAGTTTGTTGATTTAGTTTCTTTTGTTGACGCAAAGAAGTACACCCCATCAAGAAGCAAAAAATCACTGGCAGTAACTTCTGGATTTCTGCTTTTAACTGTTCATGTACATACTTCAGGAGTTGCTGTTTGTTTGAGAGGAGTAAAGACAGCAATCATTGATAGTTTTGCCATTATTACCACTAAATGCCCGGACCATCATTAGTTTACATCAAGCCTCATCTTTTGCTTTAACTGTAATGTTAGCCTTAAAAATTTACACTTAAACTTTGCCCAGGAGATAAAGTAATAATCACATTGCTTCATTTATCAATGTCATTCACGTAGTCTGCACAAGAAATGATCTTCTAATATGTTTGAACAAGACCTTTTGTACACCACTCATATCCTCATCACATTTTATGGCACTATAAACTATTTTTTTTAATTCATAGGTGTGAATTGGCATTTTTTTCTGACTTTTTAATACAATTTAGATTACTTAAAATGCTTGGCTATTTCCTAAAATTCAGCCAGACGTCAGGGGCAGGATTCTCCGACCCCCCGGCAGGTCGGAGAATCACCAAGGGGGCGGCGTAAATCCCGCCCGGCCGCCCTGTGATATTCTCCGGCCCACCCCAAAATCCCGTTGGCATGAATCGCGCCGCACGCCGCGCGCCTCGGAGAATGTCGAGGACCGGTGCGATGCAATGGGCCCCGGGGCCGCCCCAATTCTCCGGGCCGGATGGGCTGAAGTCCCGCTGACGTGACCACGGGTCACGCTGGCGTAAATCAAACCACCTATTTAACGGCGTCAACCAGTCGTGGTGGTTGATGCCGGCCAGCGCGGAGGTGGGGGTCGGCGTGGGGCGGCCGCCGGAGAAGTGACGGCACGGCCGCAGGTGGTGGGGGAGGTCGCAGGAGCCATTGGAGTATGCGTGCCGGGGGGAGGGGCTGGGGGGCTGGGGGGGAAGGGGAGGGGCTGGGGAGGGAGGGGCTGGGGGGAGGGTCTGGGGGAGGGAGGGTCTGGAGGTGAGGGGGGTGTTGGGGGTGAGGGGGGAGCTAGTGTGGGGAAGGGCTTGGGGGAGGGGCTGGGGGGGATGCGTGATGGAGAGGGTGGGGGCGGTTGGGGAGGGTGCGTGCTGGGGGGGGGGGGGGGTTTGGGGAGGGTGGGTGCCTGGGAGGGGGGGGGGGTCCGCCTGGCCATGTGCCAGCTGGCAACAGTCGCGACCATGCAGCCCATGGCACCTGGCTGCGGGGGAGAGAATGAGCAATGGTGACATGTCGTCTATCCCCCCACCCCCACCCCCTGCAGGCCATTGTGTTTGGTCATCACCCAGCAATGTTGGCTGCTGTGACGGGAGCCGTACTTCTACGTGTTGCCCTGGGAGGCAGGTGGCAGCCGCCCAGGCTGGAGGGCCGCCCGCACGACAGGACGAGGAGGAGGAGGAGGTGGTGGTGGTGCCACGGCGACGGAGCAGCCCGATGAGGCCCCGTGTGTACCGGCCCCGCTCGTCTACCAGGACCTCACGGACCGGGCATGCAGGAGGAGACTCCGGATGAGCCGGGAAACCGTGGCACAAATCTGCCACCTGATGGCACACCTGGCACCGCATGGCACTGGGAGAGGACACCCTCTCCCGTGGCCGTCAAGGTTACGGTGGCCCTGAACTTCTATGCCATGGGATCATTCCATGCGCCGAGTGGGGACCAGTCCGGCATCTCGCAGACATCGGGGCACCAGGATGCCGGGCAGCGGGCTTCGCTGCCGTGGCCAGGATGCCCATGGTCCAGGGGGCAATCAATGGGATGCGCGTTGCCGTGCAGCCACCTGCGGATAATGGGGCCGTGTTCGCGAATCGAAGGGGACCTATTCCATGAATGTGCAGGTGGTCTGTGACCACTGCATGAGGATCCTGCACATCTGCACACAGTATCCGGGCAGTGTACATGACTCATTCGTATTGGCGCAATCTTTCATCCCCACCATGTTCGAGGGACACCCCCCCACCCCCCTCCCACCCCCACCCCGGCTGAGGGGCTGGTTGCTGGGCGACAGGGGTTACCTGGCTGCGGTCGTGGCTGATGACGCCTGTACGGAGGCCACAGACTGACGCGGAGAACCGCTACAATGATGCCCATGCAGCGACCAGGGGTGTGACAGAGAGGTGCTTTGGGCTGCTGAAGATGAGCTTCAGGTGCCTGGACCGCTCTGGAGGGGCCCTCCAGTACCCGTCAGATAGGGTCGGCCGCATCGTTGTGGTCTGCTGCGTCCTGCACAACATAGCCCAGCAGAGGGGCGATGTGCCGCAGGCAGAGGAGGGGGAAGGGGAGGAACAGCAAGACGAGGTGCAGACCTCCCCAGACGAGGATGGGGGCAATGGTCAGGACAGATGGGCTGGACATGGACGTGAGGCTGCCCACTGTTACTGGCTGGGCCAACGGGCACGGGACAGGCTGATAGCCGCCCAACTCACGGACTAGGGGGGCGTGGGAATCGCTGAGTATGGGCACAGACTGCACACTACGGCACAAGCCTACCACCCTCACCCCACCCACCCAACACCTACCACCCTCACCTCACCCACCCAACACCAATCACCCTCACCCCGCCCATCCAATACCAATCACCCTCACCCCGCCCACCCAACACCAACCACCCACACCCCGTCCACCCAACACCAACCACCCTCACCCCGCCCACCCAACACCAACCACCCTCACCCCGCCCACCCAACACCAACCAACCACCCTCGCCCCACCCGCATGCACACCACCCCTCCATTTCACATCCACCTGCGGCACAACAGGCCGGGCTCACACAGTTGCCGGTGGAAGCGTGTCTATTGCAGGCCATGGAGGATGATGACAACCCGCTCTGCGATGAGCTCTGGACTCTACATCGTTGGATAATGTCTGACCCATGGCCACAGTACCACCCCCCACCTGGACCGTCCCTGCATGCGGCCGTGACACTGCAGCGCACGGTCCCGTCGTCTGCCCGGGGGGATGGCGAAGGCGACTCGGGGGGAGGGGGGTCACACTCACCTGAGGCTGACGTTCTATCACCCCTCACACACCCACTGGCGCTCACATCACACCACACCCCCGCACGCATCGGACAGAGCACAAAGGCAGCTTCTGTAGGTGTGAAAGTGATGCCCTGCACCCATGCCAACTTACTCATTGTCTAATTATTTGGCCTTACGGGCCCTCTGACTACGTCTAGGTGGTTCCCCAAATGGTACAGCAGAACTGGAGGTGGACTCCTGTGATTCCTGCCCTGTGACTAAGGACCCCTTTGGCGGCCGTTTCCTGGGCCTAGATGGGCCAGGCTGCGGCTCGGGCGACTGGGATGGCAGCTGCCAGCCTGTCCTGCCCATTGCCCACCAGATGCACCTGGGACGGAAGTGGGGGGGGGGGGGGGGGAGTCCGAGGTGTCGCGGTATTCCGGGTCCTCCCCTACAGGGGGACCCGGAACGGGCCCCAGCACCTCCTCCTCCTTCGGGGTGCCCGATAGACCCCGGGCCTCTACATGTGGCGGGGATGCGAACAGACTGAGCACCCAATGCCCCCCGACACCTGGCTCTACCAGTCCTGGAGTCCAGCCCTGGTATCAACAAGGGTCTGCATGTTTGCAGCCATGGAGCTCAGGGAGTTGGCCATCCCTGTCTGTGTCTGGGCGACACCGGCCTGCACCTGGGCAATGGCGCCGATGCCCTCAGCAATGGCCTGCAGAGACTGGGCCATTGCCTGCTGCAACTGGGCCACGGCGTTGAGCGCCTCTGCGATCTGCTGCTGGTTCTGGCTCATGGCTGCCTGTGAGAGGGCAGCCATGCCCTGGGCCACGGACGCCGCCTGCACGGAAAGCCCCACACCATGCATACTGCGACCCATGCCTGACACCGTCGCACCCATTGCCTCCACTGCAGACGCCACCCGTGCGGTGTCAGCCTGGGTGGCACGCATGACCAGCACCACTACCTGCTCCTGCACGTGGGTGGACTTCTCCACCTTCGCTGCAGCTGCCACAAACCGGCCATCGCCCCCTTCGGCCGTCCCTTGGTCGACTGCATCGGGTCTATGGGTGGGTGTGGTAACTCCAGGAACCTGGGACCCGTCTGGGCGGCAGATGGTTGCCTGCACCGGGCTGCTCTCCGACCGCCCGGCCCCTCGGCTGCTCCAGCCTCCACCTGCTGTACCGGGACGGCTGTGTTGTGCGCACCAGTTAGTATCCCAGATGCCTCATCGCTAAAGTGCCCAATCCCACCCATGATTTTTAAATTGTTGAGTACAAACATACAATCATTATGGTACATTTGCTGATTTGTTTTTCATTTCATGATGTTGACTGAACTGCTATTAATTTTTCTGTTCGAGAAATTAGCATCTTTCATTCAAGAAAAGAGGCATGGTAATTCTAGGATTTTTTTATTATTCGATCGTGGGATGTGGGTGTCGCTGGCTTGGCCAGCTTTTAATGCCCATCCCTGAGGGCAGTTAAGAGTCAACCACATTGCTTTGGGTCTGGAATGACATGTAGACCAGACCAGGTAAGGAATGTATAGGGATAAATCGAAATTACAGCTAAGGCTTTCTGATATGATCCCTGGGTGAAGATCAAGCAGTTTTTTGGAATCTTGATCAGGAACCGTTTAAAATACACTCTTAATTACATGTCAATTTAATTGATTCTTCTGCTCCCTTGTCAATTTTACAATGTTACAAAAAACACCATTTGTTTTCCTAACAAACAGTTTAAAGTGCATTTTTATACCAGTAACAATAATGACTTGGAGGTTGGAAGGATACTGTCATCCTTTGATGAGTTTTTGACATCATTTATATGGTATATTGGAACTCCTGCTAACTGAAAACATTCAGAGGAGTAGAATTGCAGCACTCACAGGATTAAAAGCAGTAACAGAGGGCATAGTCTCAGAATAAATGGGTGCCAATTTAAGACCGAGATGAGGAGGAACTTCTTCTCTCAGAGCCTTATGAGTCTTTGGGTCTCCTTGCCACAGGACTCTGTGGGGGCAGAGTCCTTGAGTATATTTAAGGCTGAGATCGATAGATAGGGAATCAAGGGTTATGGGGAAAGGGTAGTAAAGTGGAAGTGAGGAATGTCAACCATGATCCTATCGAATGACAGAGCAGGTTCAAAGGCTGAACAGCCTACACCTGTTCCTACTTCTTGTCTTATTAAGAACCATTAATACTTACACAGGTAAATGCTAAGAATATTTGAGGTATATCACGGTATTCTGTAAAATATTTTTTCCTTTGATGTCACTTTTTGTGAAGAAGTGGCACATTACAAAATGATTCCTATTCACACCTTGTATGTTTATTCATAAATGTCCTGAAGATATTGAGCTTTTAATTTGGTTTTCATTTGTTCCATTTTTAGTTGTTCTAACTACTCCATTAAATTATTGCTTTTCAATTCAAAAAGAGTTTAGTTTTTTCTTCTCCAATGATGTTCTGGTGGTAGACAAGTTTCCATCTGTCTTCAAGTGGCAACAGAACCATTAATATCACAGGATAATTATGCTTAAGGCAGGTCATTGGGCCCATTTTAGTTGATCCATTTTAGAATGAGCTGCTGCTCCTCCCCACCCTTCCATTGAATTGCCTTCACTAATCTTTCACAGAGTCCAGTCAATTTGCTTCTCATTCTCTGTGTGAGAAAAACACTCCTGACATCAGTCCTAAAACCTAACTGGATTAAACCACTATTTCTTGCCCGACATCTTTCCAATTCAGTTTTAATGACTGGATGTACCTTTTCCACCCGGTCCACAAGGATATGTCGGTGAGTCATTCATTTAGAAATACAAGTCATTAATAAAATCCTCCCCTACAATAGACATCAGGCTTTTAAAGATGGAAACATGGGCAGGGGAAGAATGGTGTAAGGAAGGAGAACTTGAAGGGGGAGGGGATATAAAAGAGGGTGAATTTGATTGGAATCAATTGCAACAGTATGTAAATGCTGTTAATAAAAAGAAGCACAAGCATGATTTTTTTCTTTCCCCATAGCATTTAAAAAAAAAAGATAAACTATTTTCTTTCTGAGCTAAATGTCTGTGGCAATTTGTGTGTTGACCTTTTGTCGTGACCTTCTGATGGCTAATTATTAGAATGCACTGGAAGATAGATGAGGAGTTTGTCGATTGCCATTCTTGAAACTGGTTTAATTTAATGATCAAAGTTTGAGAAGGGAACTATGGCTGCTGATTTATTTTAGTGGCTTGCATGTGGTCGCAGTATATCAAGCACATGTGATAAAATATTTTTTGTTTTTGCATACCAAATATCCAGACTCATTCAACTTTGCATGCTGTTTTAGTTTGATGAATGAACAATAACTAACTCAGGCATTTATTTAAGATTGTCAATCGATATGTGTGTGAGAGGTCAAAATAAAATGAGCTATCAATTGAATCTATTAGTAAAGATTCAATAGTATCGAGATTGATATTGTTATCAAACAAGGTGTTCTGACATGATTATTTGTGCAAAATGTCTCACTGACTTGGTTTTTTTTGTCTGATTACTTCAGGTTTTCAGCATTTTCCCCAGAGGTTTAGAAGATGAGCACAGTGCTGCTGACCTTGTCTGTCCCTATTCTGGTTTTGATTGGTACTTTTTTATATTGGCTGATAACCAAGCCAAAGCCCGTCAAACCAACATGTGATCTTTCCAAGCAGTCGGTGCAAACTAAGGTACGTTAGGCAACAATTGTAATAGAATTCATATGATTAAAAAGGACTTGAGTGGATGAAAATGTGTAATTTTGAGGAAATCTTTTATGTTATTTAATCCCAATTTAGAATTGTTGAGTTCATCTCCTTAAATCAGAAGCAATATAACTACCAACCATTTTAATTGCTTGTTAACATTTTGAACTTTTCTTTTCCCTAATCCCCTTTCCTATTCTAAATGAGTTTCAAGCTGAGAAAAAATTCCATAGATATTGCTACCCAATAATACTTCAACCTCCTTCTTCTTCTTTGGAGATCACTTGCAAACGTGTATGATTGCCAACCTAAGAAATTATGGACTTCCGGTGGCGGCCATGGAGGGAGTGATTGCGCACAGGGCAGCTCCAGGTCGAAGGTGTTCGTTTGGGCACTTTACACCTGTTAGTGGGGTAGTTTTGGCGGAAAAGTGGTGGGGAAGGTGTAGGAGAAGAGGTTCTCCTCAGGATTGGCATGTCTACTGACTATCAGCAGAAGACAGTTAAGGACCTGGCCAAGGAGTTGGAGGAGACCTGTGGCACAGCACCAATTTTGAGAATGGCAGAGGGGGAAGGGTTACGGTCATTGGGAACGCCTCAGGTGGAGCAGTTGATTAGCTTCATCAAGGAGGAATTTTGCCTGCAGGGGAAGGAGATGCACGAAGATTGGTCGAAGACGATTGAGGGAGCAGTGGCACCTCCTGCGAGGGTCATTGGGCAGGGTGGAGACGTGCCTCAAGGCGCAAGGGGTGACAATGCATGAGGTGGAAAAGGTGGTGTCCACCAGAGCAATCGGATTGTGTCTTTGGAGGTGGAGGTGGGGATCCTGGTGGATCTGTGCAAGTCACTGCGGGTGAAGGTAGAAAATCAGGCGAACAGGCCCAAATGGCAGAACTTGCAGATTGTGGGTCTGCCAGAGGGTGTGGAAAGAACGAGCGCCACAAAGTACGTTTCGAGGATACTGGCCGGGCTGGTGGAGGAGAAGGTGCTGGACAAGGCCCCAGTGAAGGACCGGGCCCACAGGTCCTTGAGGCAGAGGCCGAGAGCAGGGGAGCCATCACGGGCAGGGATTGTGCAGTTGCACAAGTTTGTGGACAAGGAGAAGATCCTGAGATGGGCCAGAGTGAAGTGAGACTGTGAATGGGAGGGTAATCGAGTCAGGATTTACCCGGACATGGGTGCGCAGTTGGCGAAGAGGCGGGCGGGATTCAGCAGGACCAAGGCTGTGTCGTATCAACGGAAGATTTGTTTTGGGGTGCTGACCCCGCAAGACTTTGGGTTACGTTTTGATGGCCGGGAGTACTATTTTGTGACGTCAGAGGAGGTGAATGACTTTTTAAGGGACTTTAAGCTGGGGAGAACTGAAGGGTTGTGTGGGATAGAGGGGTTAAGTCTGCAAACGTTGGGTGTTATTGCTGTTTTGTGGCAGAGTTGGAGGCTGAGCGTGGTCATGGGCAGAGAGGGGGGGGCTATCTTGGATGGGCCCGATTCACCTTCTTGGGAAGGTCGAGGATGGCGAAGGAGTTGGGGAGGTGGAGGGGGGGGGGGGGGGGGGGGTGGTGGTGGGGGTGGTGATGGAGGGAAGGGAGTACTACTTCTCGCTCGTGTATAAGGTGTATTCTAGAATTAATTTCTTTGTGGTGAGTTGGGTGTGGTGGGGGCGGAGTATGCAGGAATTGTGATTTTGGTGATGCGCCACATTGGCTGGAGGTGAGGCTGAGCTCGGGGCAGGTGCAGAGGCCAGGGTGGAGGTTAGTCTCGGGCCTCTTGGCGGATAGGGCATTTTTTGAAAAGGTGAGACTGGCGATTGGGAATTATGTGGAGCTTGATCAGAATGGGGAGATATTGGCGGCCACATTCCGGGAGGTGTTCAAGGTGGTGGTTCGAGGGGAGATTATTTAGTACAAGGCTCACAGGGAAAGGAGGAGGAGCATGGTGGCTGCTGGATGAGATAGTTGAGGGGGACAAGAGATACGTGGGAGTGCCCCCATGAAGCATTTGTTGGCGGAGAGGAAACGGTTGCAGGGCAGTTTGATAGGGTAACGACGGGCAAAGCCATTGGGGCAGCTACGCAGGGTGAGGGGGCTGAAGTATGAGTATGGAGAGAACTCGAGCCTCATGTTGGTCCACCAGCTGCAGCGGCAGGTGGTGCCTAGGGAAATTCTAAGGGTGTGAGCGGGGAATGGGGCGGTGGTGTCGGAGCCGGGGAGAATAAACCAGGTGTTCGGGGGTGTATTATGAGAAGCTGTATAATGCCGAGCAACGTGGAGAGGAGGGGGATATGGGACGGTATTTGGACGAGTTGCAGTTCCCAGAGTTGGAGGAAGAGAAGAGACAGGCGTTGGAGGAGCCACTGGGGCTGAGGGCGGTGATAGACAGTATCAGGAGAATGCAGTCGGGAAAGACCCCGAGGCTGGACGGCTTTCCGGTGGAGTTTTATGAGGTGTTTGTGACCAAGTTGGCAGTCACTTCCTGGGGATGTTTAGTGAGAAGGGGGAGATGTCAGCAGACACAGGCATCGATTACACTGATTCCGAAGAAGGGTAAGGGCCTGCTGGAGTGTGGGTCATACAAGCCCATCCCGTCGTTGAATGTGGGCGTGAAAGTATTGGCTAAGGTGTTGGCAGGGAGGATGGAGGTGTGTGCGCCGGGGGTGGTTTCTGAGGATCAAATGGGTTTTGTGAAGGGCAGGCAGCTCTCTAGCAATATCAAGAGGCTGTTAAATGTGGTTAGGACTCCATCAGGGGGGCCGGAGGTTATTGTTTCTATGGATGCAAAGACGGCCTTTAATTGGGTGCAGTGGAGGCACTTGTTTGAAATTTTGGATTTGGGCGGAAGTTTGTGTTTGGGCGGAAGTCTGCTGTCTGTGTCCCCGGTGGCAAGTGCACGCACGAATGAAATGACTTCACCAGGTTTCGGATTGCGCAGGGGAATGGTGCAGGGGTGTCCGCTGTCGCCACTGTTATTCGCACTGGCGATTGAACCCTTGACGATGGCCCTTCGAGGGTCAGCTGAGTGGCGACGGATTGTGAGGGGGGGACAGAGAGCACCGAGTGTCATTGTACGCAGACAACCTGCTGCTGTTCGTGTCAGATCCGCTGGAGAGTATGGGCAGGATCCTGGGCCTGTTGGAGAGATTTGGATATAACTTGAATGTTGGGAAGGGAAAGGTGTTTCCAGTGAATGGGGGGGGGGCTTTAAGGGGTGTTTTTAGGAGGTGGAACACTGCACTTGACGCTGACAGGGAGGATGCAAGTGGGAAAAATGAATGTGCTGCCAAGGTTCCTGTTAGTCTTTCAGACCCTCCCGATCTTTCAGGCCTTCTTCCAGAGAGTGCAAGCACTGAGCTCGGAGTTTATTTGGGTGGGGAAGGTGCTGAGGGTAAAGAGGGCTGTGTTACAGAGACAGAAAGGGGGGGTTGGTGATCCCGAACCTACTGCATTCTCATTGCGTGTAATGGGTCAGGATGGAAGAGGAGATCTGTAGGAGATCCAGTCTGAGGGCCATGTTGATGGTTCCACTGCTGTTAGCTCCAGGAGAGTACACTGGGAGCCCATTGGTGCAGTCGACAGTTATGGCGTGAAAACAGTTGAGGAGTCATTTTAAGATGGAGAGGATGTTGGTGCTGACGGCACTGTGTGGGAAGCATAGGTTCAAGCTGGGGGAGATGGATGGGATATATGAGAAATGGAGGGAGGTGGGGCTGGCGCGGATTAGTGACTTGTTCTAGGAAGGGAAGTTTGCGGGACTGGATGAACTGTGGGAGAGGTTTGAGCTGCCGAGGGGCAGTGAGTTTAGGTATATGCAGGCGTGGGACTTTGCGCCGAAGGAATGGAAGGTGCTTCCCAAGCTGCCGGAGTGTACACTGTTGGAGCACTGCTGGCCCCGGGTGAGTTGGGGGGAGGGCAGTATTGGAGATGTATACGGATGGTTGGGGGAGCGGGGCAAGTGGTGAGATCAAGGGTAAATGGGAGGAGTAGTTGTGGGGGGAATTGGTTGGGGGCTGTGGTGCAAGCCGATGTGAACTCTAAATTGTCCAAATTGTGGACTGTGACTTTATAGGCTGCGTATTTTATATTTTGCTGTTGTTACATACGTTTGGAATTAAAATACCTAAGAAAAATCCGAAGAAACTCTGTTATTGGTCATGGGGTCTGTGGCTCCTTGCATGGCTGATGAGTCCAGTCCTTGAGCACATCTTCAAACGCACACTTGGAAGGTGTTTCTGAGGGTCGAATTGGTCCTTAATTTTGGTCCTTGGATCTAGATCACTGGTATTCCTTTCTCTGGCTCCTTTTCCAAGCCTCCTCTTGCCGTCGGGTTTCCTCGATGAATTGTGTCCCTTCAATCCGGAGGTTCCTTCAAGTAGGTCTCATCCGAGCAAAGATCTGCTGAACATTGACATTGATGTTGCATTTATTGAGGTAAGTCTTCAGGGTGCCTTTGAAGCGCTTCCTTTGTCCTTTCCTTAAGTTGGGCGAAGAAGATTTGTTTTGGCAGTTGGAACTCTGACATCCTAACCCTAAACACAAACCCAGGTTATGAGAAATTTCAGATTATCCATTTACAGATTACCCTGGCCTTGATGTTGATGTTCTTGGCTCCTTCAAGGACCCTGATAGAACGCCTGTCCTCCCAGCTGATGCAGAGAATCCATCTCAGACAGCGTTGATGGTACCATTGCAGGGCATTAAGGGGGTGTCTGTACATAGTCCAAGTTTGGGAGGACGAATGCCTCTTACACAAGGGTCTTGGTGTCGGCATGGTTGTTGAAGATTCTCATCCTTGGGCATCTGAAGGAGGCACTCACGGATTGGATACGATGTTGGATCTCTGCATCAATGTCAGCCTTAGCTTCCCCAGGTGTGGGAAATGTTCCTCGTTTTCCAGGGTTTCTCCATTGATCTTGATGGAAGGAGGGACCGGAACTTATCATAGAATTCACAGTGCAGAAGGGGGCCATTCTGCCCATCGAGTCTGCACCATGATGCACAATCAATGACCACTAAAATGAGGTTGTAGTCCAACTGACAGCTTTAATAAGCTAGATGTTTCCCCCAGCAGCTCAGATACAGAATGAAGGCTGCTGGGGCGGCAAGGGTTCTTATACCCCGCCTAGCAGGGCGGAGCTATCATACATTCTAACCAATAGAAAGCATACAGTTTCCACCAATGGTGCTTTAGCCTATCAGGTACCGTAATACCTATAATACCACATTCACCCCCTGTTAAAAAAGAGCCCGGCGGGGGTGGTGGCCTGAAACTGCAAAACATGGCAACGTGGTAAAATTAGTTATGGAGGTACCGTAATACCTCCGTACAGTGTTTAGTAACTATTTACAATTCTGATAGCTATGTACATTTGATGGTTTATATTTACAGTTTACAATTAAAATGAAGCAATCAGTCGATCGGGGGCCCTGGTCGTCCTCTGTGATCGGCGGAACTTCGGTGGTGACGCCGGTGGAGGCACGGGCGTCTGTGACTCCAGGAGCGTGGCTTCGATCTCCACGTCCACCCACCAGCACCTAGACGGTGCTGGTGGGGAAAATGGTTGACCTGGCAAGGGAGCACCTGGGGGGGGGGGGGGGGGGGGGCGTCGGGGGGGGGGGCGTCGGGGGGGGGGGGGGGGGGGGCGTCGGGGGGGGGGGGGGGCGTCGGGGGGGGGGGGGGGGCCTAGATGGGGCCGGCGGAAGAACCAGTCCTCCTGTAAGGTGCTGCGGTGGAGGGGCGGGTGGGACTGGTGGCTGGGATGTGCGTGGGGTTCTGGCAGGTGCCAGGTCCTGTCGGGAGACCATATCTTGTCGGCCGTCGGGGAACACCACGTAGGCGTACTGGGGTAGATGGACCCTCTCGACCAACAGGTCCGACTTGTGCGCCCGCACGTGTTTTCGGAGCAGGATGGATCTGGGTGCTGCCAACCAGGTCGGGAGCGAGGTTACAGAGGAGGACGTCCTAGGGAAGACTAGGAGACGTTCGTGAGGTGTCTGATTGGTGGTCGTGCAAAGCAGTGACCGGATAAAGTGGAGAGCATCCGGGAGGACTTCTTGCCAGCGGGAGACTGGGAGGTTCCTGGACCGTAGGGTCAGTAGGACGGTCTTCCAGACCGTTCCATTCTCCCTCTCCACCTGTCCGTTACCCCGAGGGTTATAACTGGTCGTCCTGCTCGAGGCGATGCCCTTGCTGAGCAGGAATTGACATAGTTCGTCGCTCATAAAGGAGGACCCCCTATCACTGTGTATGTAAGCGGGGAACCCGAACAGTGCAAAGATGCTATGGAGGGCCTTGATGATGGTGGTTGCGGTCATGCCGGGGCAGGGGATGGCGAATGGGAACCGGGAGTACTCGTCAATCACGTTCAGGAAGTACGTGTTGCGGTCGGTGGAGGGGAGGGGGCCTTTGAAGTCCATGCTGAGGCGTTCAAAGGGAGGGAAGCCTTTAATAGGTGTGCTTTCTCTGGTCGGTAGAAGTGCAGTTTGCACTCCGCGCAGATTTGGCAGTCCCTGGTGGCTGTCCTGACCTCCTCGATGGAGTAGGGCAGGTTGCGGGTCTTGACAAAATGGAAAAAGCGAGTGACCCCCGGGTGGCAGAGGTCCTCGTGGAGGGCTCGGAGGCGGTCCACTTGTGCGGTGGCACATGTTTCGCGGGACAGGGCGTCAGGAGGCTCATTTAGCTTCCCGGGACGATACAAGATCTCATAGTTGTAGGTGGAGAGTTCGATCCTCCACCGCAAGATCTTGTCGTTTTTTATCTTGCCCCGCTGTGCATTATCAAACATGAAAGCAACCGACCGTTGGTCCGTGAGGAGAGTGAATCTCCTGCCACCAGGTAATGCCTCCAATGTCGCACAGCTTCTACTATGGCCTGGGCCTCCTTTTCGACTGAGGAGTGGGGAATTCGGAAGCATGGAGGGTACGAGAAAAGGAGGTCACGGGTCTGCCCACTTGGTTGAGGGTGGCCGCCAGAGCTACGTCGGACACATCGTTCTCGACCTGGAAGGGGAGGGACTCGTCGATGGAGTGCATCATGGCTTTTGCAATGTCTGCTTTGATGCAGCTGAAGGCCTGGCGGGCCTCTATCGACAGGGGAAAAGTAGTGGATTGGATCAGGGGACGGGCCTTGTCCGTGTAGTTGGGGACCCACTGGGCGTAGTAGCTAAAAAAAACCTAGGCAACGTCTCAGGGCCTTGGAGCAGTGAGGGAGGGGGAACTTCATAAGGGGGTGCATGTGTTCAGGGTCGGGGCCTATAACTCCATTTCGCACTATGTAGCTGAGAATGACTAGGCGGTCGGTGCTAAACACTCATTTATCCTTGTTGTATGTAAGGTTAAGGATTTTAGTGGTCTGGAGAAATTTTCGGAGGTTGGTCCTGCTGTTCATGGCCGCAAATGGTGACATTATCGAGATACGGGAATGTTGCCCGTAAACCGTACCGGTCAACCATTCGGTCCATCTCGCGCTGGAAGACCGAGACCCCGTTGGTGACATCAAAGGGGACCCTTAAGAAGTGATAGAGCCACCCATCTGCCTCAAAGGCAGTGTATTTGCGGTCACTAGTACGGATGGGGAGCTGGTGGTAGGCGGACTTGAGATCCACCGTGGAGAAGACCTAATAATGCACGATCCTGTTTACCAGGTCGGATATGCGGGGGAGAGGGTGTGCGTCCAGCTGCGTAAACCTGTGCTGGTCTGACTGTAGTCGATGGCCATCTTATGCTTCTCCCCGGTCTTTACCACCACTACTTGAGCTCACCAGGGGCTGTTACTGGCTTTAATGACCCCTTCCCTCAGTAGCCTTTGGACCTCTGACCTAATAAAGATCCGGTCCTGGGCACTGTAGCGTCTGCTCCTGGTGGCGACGGATTTGCAATCCGGGGTGAGGTTTGCAAACCGGGAAGGCGGGTCGACCTTGAGGGTCGCGAGGCCGCAGACAGTAAGGGGGGGTATAGGGCCACCGAATTTGAAGGTCAGACTTTGAAGGTTACACTGGACGTCTAAACCCAGGAGTGTAGCCGCGCAGAGTTGGGGAAGTTACGGAAATTTTTGAACTCCCTTCCCTGGACTGTGAGGTTTGCTACACAAAACCCCTTTATCTCCACTGAGTGTGAACCGGAAGCCAGGTAGATTTTTTGATGAATGGGGTGGATGTGGAGAGAACAGCGCCTTACCGTGTCAGGGTGTGTGAAGCTCTCCATGCTCCCAGAGTCGTTTAGGCAGGACGTCTCGTGCCCGTTGATGAATACGGTCGTCGTAGCAGTTGAGAGTGTTCGAGGCCGAGACCGATCCAGAGTCACCGAGGCTAATCGCAGCAGTTGAGAGTTCTCGTCGGGCAGTGCGTGGTCAGCCGAGCTGGGGTCCTGGGGGTTCATCCAAGATGGCGACTCCCATTGGTCGCACATGGCTGGGGGTGCACAAAATGGCGGCGCCCATCCCTTCAACGTGGCGTCCGTGGAACAAGATGGCGGCGCCCAGGGTCCGCATGTGGCCCTGGAATATGAAGATGGCAGCCCAGGGTCCGCATGGGGCCCCTGGAGAAGTTTGTGGTTGTGGTCCGCATTCACCGCTGGAGACCGCGGCAAACGCACGGGCCTGTGGGGGAATGGGGGAAGTCTCGGGGTTGGCCGCGGAAGGGTTCCACGCTGCCCAGGGGGCTGCCACGCGGTCGGGAACGTAAGCGCGGGCGTTCCTGGAGGCCACGTCCAGGGAGCCTGCAAGGCCCCGTGCCTCCCTGAGACCCAGGGTGTCCTTTTCTAACAGACGCTGGCGGATTTGTGAAGATAGCATACCTGCCACAAAAGCGTCCCGGACTAAGAGTTCCGTGTGTTCGCTCGCCGAAACTTGCGGGCAGCTGCAGCTTCTTCCCAACACCAGGAGTGCACGGTAGAATTCCTCCAGCGATTTTCCCCAGGGGTTTGTCGCCTTGTTGCAAGCAGGTGCCGGTTTAGACCTGGTTTAAACCAGTAGACCTGGTTTACCGGGCAAATATAATGTCCTTTTAGCAGCTCTATTGCTGCATCGAAGTCTTCCGCTTCCTCGATGAGGGTGTAAATCTCTGGGCTCACCCTTGAGTGCAGGACGTGCAGTTTCTGCTCTCCCGTGGGTGCGTTTTCGGCCGTCTCAAGATACCCTTTAAAGCACGCCAGCCAGTGCTTAAAGATTGCCGCTGAGTTCGCTGCGTGGGGGCTAAATTGCAGACACTCCGGCTTGATTCGGAGCTCCATCCTTTCTTCTTAAAAAAACTAGCTTATTAATTTGATGCACGATCAATGACCACTAAAACGAGGTTGTAGTCCAACTGAAGGCTTTAATAAGCTAGATGTTTCCCCCAGCAGCTCGGGTACAGAATGAAGGCTGCAGGGGCGGCACGGGTTCTTATACCCCGCCTAGCAGGGCGAAGCTATCATACATTCTAACCAATAGAAAGCATACAGTTTCCACCAATGGTGCTTTAGCCTATCATATACCATAATACGTATAATAGCACACACCATCCCTTGGATAGGGCACCCTACCCAAGTCCACACTTCCACCCTATCCCTGTAACCTGACCCAAACATTTTGGACACCTAAGGGCAATTTAGCATGGTCAATCCACCTAACCTGCAGATCTTTGGACTGTGGGAGGAAACCGGAGCACCCGGAGGAAACCCACGCAGATACTGGGAGAACGTGCAGACTCCGCACAGAGAGCGGCCCAAGCCGGGAATCGTACCTGGGACCCTGGAGCTGTGGAGCAACAGTGCTAACCACTGTGCTACCGTACTGCCCCTTGATGGAGCGAGGGACTGGATCTCACCCTAGGGCGCGTTGGTAAAGGACTTGAGACTTCTTGAGGTTGAGACTGATGCTGATTCTTTGGTATGCTTCTGCGAAGGTTTCAAGCATGGCTTGGAGATTCTCTTCTGAGAGAGTAGAGATGGTGATGCCATCCGCATACTGGAGTTCCATGAGCAATATCAGTGTAGTTTTCCTCTTAGACTTCAACTGGTTGAGGTTGAAAGGTTTTCCATCCATTCCTATAGATAATGTCCACTCCACTGGGAGGTTTGTTCTTGACAAAGTGAAAGATGGTGGCAAAGAAGATGGAGAAAAGACTGGGGATGATGACACATTCAGCCTTGACCTTGAAGGTTTCTGTTTTATTTCCATCGGTGAGGACTGTTGCTGACGTTTTGTCGTGGAGGAGTCCGAGGATGTGGATGAATTTCTCTGGACAGTCAGCCTTTGACAGGGTCTCCTGCAGCACTTCCAAATTGACTGTGTCAAAGTACTTGGTCAGATCAGGATGGCCACGTAGAATGGTTGCTGTTGCCCCTGGCATTTCTCTTGAAGTGCCGAGCAGTGAAAATCATGTCCATTGTTCCACGTGTTGGTTGTAAGCCACATGGCTTTCTGGAAGTATTTCTTCAAACTGGTGTGGTCATTCTCATTGAACCAGTCTTGGTGTTTCCTTCAGCCATATGATAATTTGTATTTATAAGTTTTCCCCAAAGAATACTGTGGTTGAATTTAATGTCAGCTAAACCATTACAAACTAGAGAATCAATCTTGCATATTCCTGGTTTGAGTGGTTTGCTATCACACTAGGTACTGAATTCTATTCTTTATGCTAGTTGAGGAACTTTTACAGTGCTTTGTGGCAATTCATAAATCATTGATTTTAAATCCAATCTGATCCAGTCAAGACTATGAAACAAATATTTAATCTCCACTGGCGGGAAGAAAACTGACATTAGAGTCTTTAACTTAAAGAAGCTCTCCAGTGCCTCATGGGCATAATTGATACTAGGCCACATAAGGAGATTTGGGGACACCCCTGGAATTTGTGCAGTACTGGATGGGCCTCCCACTGAAAGCAAAACTGGGCAAGTCACTGGGGGAGGGGGGGGTGCAGATGGCCAGCCTACCAGGCCTCCTGTTTTAACCTTCACTTAAACAGTATTGATCACTGCTGTGTTCGCCAGCTTCCCTTTTCAAGAGCCTGGCAGCTGTGGTCAGAGTTTGTTGGTTTTTTTTGCTAAATTTCAAACCTCTTTCAGAGGGTGCGTCAAGATGGAGGCGGCCAATTAGGCTGCCTCCCAGAAGATCAGGCCAATGGACATGTGGCCAAAAGGCGTGGGATCAGGAGTCAGAAATGGTCCTGCCGCTCGTTTATTTTTAAAGTAGGAAAGATTCTGCGCTCTATCTTTTTCCTTAGGCGGCACTGAGGTAGAGTAGTGTGAGCATTCTGCTGTATCTAAACATGCTATAAACTGACTTGGGAGTATTCAATGCTGATGCATTCTTTCAGTCTGGACTTCCAGCATTATCTGTCTTCAAAACACCGCGGTGGAAGTTTAAGCTTTCACTGGCGTAAGTTTATTCTTTAAAAATATTTAATTTTTTTTTAACTTCAGCACGGTGGGCATGCCAGGCGATGTGGACTATTGAAGGATGATGATGTGATTTCCTACTTTTATGATGATGCCAGAACACTCTACGAAGCTTTCCAGCGAGGTCTACATGTATCAGGTATTACAATACACTCAGTCTTGCAATTGGAAAGAGTTGTTTTTTTGCTTCATTCAGTACTTAGTGTCAAATATTTTTTTTTTCCTGTCAGGTAATGGACCTTGTCTGGGGTACAGGAAGCCCAAACAGCCTTATCAGTGGCTTTCATACAAACAGGTATGTACTATGATTAATGTTGAAATACCCGAAGTAACATGGAGGGATTCAAACTCTGAAAAGAAAATTTAGATTATGTAACTTCTGAGAACGGCTTCTTGTTGGAGAGGAGAAAGTGTTTTTTTGTTGCTTTTATTGGAAGCAGACGAGCGACTCTGAGACACCACTCCCCCCACCATTAAATAGCGCAATATCTCTTACACAATGATTAATTTCCAGTCAAAATGTAATGACTGTCCTGCAATCGAACTTTGTACCTCAGGTACCTTTCATCTAAAATAATGTTGACGAGACTGTTAGGCAATTGTATAAAATTGCCAGGGGTGATAAACTGATCTTCATTCAAGCTGTGTGCTTTCTTTCTGGCAAATTCTAAACTAAAGCCAGTCACAAGGCATCTATCTACCTTTTGAGTTCATACATGTGCACCTACATAGCTAGGAAAGCTGACTATATGTAATGATATGCTACTGAAAAACAGCCCTGAATTAAAACTCATGACTGAAGTTATTGCTTCAAGATGTCTAACTTTGCAGGTTTTTTTTAATGCTTTTCCATTGAATCTGACTGGAATTGAAACTGATGTTTTAATGGCATTGGTATGACACACCCAAAGTAATAGTTACATTGAAAATGGAATGGGTCATGACTTATTAATCACAGTACAATTATCAGTCAATTATCAGAATATCGGCCGTTGCCGAAGGTGATTGTTCGATAGGGCTTGCTTACAACATTAGATGTATTAAAATGCATGTAAATAATAAAACATAGATGTAAAGAATATAAGTGTTCTATAAGTGTTCCTCCTGTGGAATGAGGTATTTTCTTCCACTTTGCAAAAACCTTTCTGGCTTCAAAGGTAAGACATTGCACCCCATTCAGCTCCCTACTCTCTTCCCCAACTTTGCCAGTTCATATTGGCACTCTTCTCCCATTCCTATTATATAACCTGGTACCCTTTGTTTCGACCTCTACTCTTCAATCCACCCCACCCCAGACTCTTCCTGTGGCACTGTTCTCATCTTGTGTCCATTTCCTTTTCGTTACTATTTGTTGTAATTGTGAGTTTTATAAGATTATATTTTGGGACTATAGCATTAAATTTGGGATAAATGAAGGAGGTCACGTGACCTGTTCTGAAACCTGCATGACAGTAATCCTGGCTGGTTTGATTATTAGAGATCAACGAAAGGCTTAGATTGTTTTACTGAGAAGAAGGTATTTATGCTTGGAGACAATGGCAGCAGTCTGAGTTTACAATAAATAGACGGAGGGTGGAATTCTCCCAACCCATCCACTGTGGGTTTAGTGGCAGGCGGGTGTGAAGAATCTGGTAAGAGGCAAAAAGTTGGAAAATTGCTGGTGTAAAATCATGCTGCAATTCTCCCAATGGCGGGTTGCACTTCCAGCTGGCAAGTGGCTTGAATGGTCATTAAAACAGTTGCCCGTCAGGCATTTCAACCTTGCCTCACGTCAGCAGGAATTTACGATGGCGTCAATCCCGATTATTAAAGAATGGTGTGCACAAGGCGGTCTTCAGTTTACCAGAGACTTCTGGGTGAGTGTAACAACTTTCAGCCATAGTGTTGCACTGCTCCTGATGTGCTGCTCACCACTCAGACCGGTTCCTGCCTCTATCTCCATACTGAGCTGGTCTTCATGGACAGCACCCATGGACCCTCCTGTTGGTCACCAACTCTGATCAGTACTGGCCTGGGTTTTGGGAGTACAGCGGCCTCCTCCCTGCTGGTGACACACTACCAGTGTCCAACTGGTCAGCACTGCTTTGTGGGTCTCATGCAGCCATTGCCACAAAGGTTCAAAGTGTTTGAGGGATGCGGGTTTGCGGGTGGCCTAGCAAAGACAACTGGGGCAAATATGGAAGGAGGTCTGTGCAAGTGGGGGAGGGGAAGACATAGGCTCGCAATGGCATGCAAAGGGACAAGGATGTGAATGAAGAAGAGGAACAAGGAAAGGCAGAGGGAAGCTGGACCTCTGCAAGGCTACATTTCACTAGCAAGGGGATCAAAGGGACACCACATAATTTACAGGAAAGGAATGCCTGAAGACCCAGATGCGGTGAGTAGAGATCCAAGTGGGACATGGGTGCCTCGCAGGTGATGGGCTCGGTAGGGGTGTTGGGAGGAGGGGGTGTTGGTTGAATCAAGGAACAGACTTCTTGACGCTGCTCGCCTTTTCCCTCTGGGTTGCTGACATCCTGCAAGTCTGGTGAAGATAGGTGGGCTGGAGAGAGTGATGTGAGTGTGCTGGACTGGTATTTAAATGTGACACCAGGACCTTCAAAGCCGCCAACTGACGTGTGGATGAATCAGCTGCTGGCCGGCCAGGTGTCTCAATAATAATAATAATAATAATCGCTTATTGTCACAAGTAGGCTTCAATGAAGTTACTGTGAAAAGCCCCTAGTCGCCACATTCCTGGCGCCTGTTCAGGGAGGCTGGAACGGGAATTGAACCCGCGCTGCTGGTCTTGTTCTGCATTACAAGCCAGCTGTCTTAGCCCACTATGCTAAACCAGCCCATGGTGTCTCAGAGGGGAACATATTTTGTCATAATTAAGCGCATAGTCCAGCGCAGGACCCCACTATTCTGGTCAGCTAAGCTGCCCGCCACCGCACTTAGTCTCAATGGGAGAATTTGGCTCTGAGCCTGTCAAAGTCCCAGAAAGATCGTGTTATGTCAAGTTGTAAACTGTCCACTAACTTATAAGATGAAAGGGAGTTGTGGTGAAGAATAGCTAATTAGCATTTCTGTCTGGATCTTCCATAAATATGTTTCACATTGGCAAAGGGAGGAGTGCAGAAGAAGCCATTTTTGAGATCTGTTTATAGGTTTTTAAGTTGCTTCTCTTCAGTTGTTTCGCCTTGCTTGTATAGATAGTCAACTGATGCTGGAGTTCAGTGGATAATGTACCAGACCAACCTCTATTTACCAGTGGTCCCATTTGACATCTACCATTTGACATCTACTGTATATTGAAGGCAGGAATTCCCATTCTTGAATCCGGCAGTGCTCATCACCAAAAACAATGGAACCATATGAGGAGAATGGAGGCTAAGGTGGTGCATTCACCTTTAGACTCAGTTTGGTGGTGGGATGGGGGGGAAATGGTGAACAGGAATTAAAATTTCACTGACTATAGGATGTTAAGTGTGAATCAGGACATTAAATCGTGACTTGCGTGTCAACTGTCTGTCGGTTTGTTTTGGTTAGGTTAAGAAGGCTTCGTGAAGTCAATCAGATGGTAGGGGTGAAAAATGTGCTAATCTTGGAGTAAACCAGTAGTAGAAGTAGACTAGATTTAAAACATTTTCTCATCTACTTGTAGGTGTCCGACAGAGCAGAATACCTTGGATCGGGCCTTTTACATCGAGGGTGCAATTCATCCCCAGACCAGTACATTGGCGTATTTGCTCAGAATCGGCCTGAGGTAATGTCCATTGATCTATCGTACTACTAAACTTAACCACAGCAACTTCTTCGACTAGTAATTGTTACATTTCACAAATCCATAGGTTTGAGTTTTAATCTTTCTTCTATTTTGTCAATCCATAACATTTCTGGAGATGGGGTGGTGGTGGTGGGGGCTTTGAAGCAGACTGATACAAGGTCAGTTTTTATTGTGTATGACTCAAAAAATTGCAAAAGCTGCACAATTTCTATCCATACTCCTTTTTCAGGCATCTCGAAGAATTATGGAGGCTAGGTATTTCTCGGTCCACTGAAAATAAATCGTCAAAGTACTTCATTTACACTGAAAGTAACATTTTCCCTGTATCTCCTGGTACAAGAACAAAGAACAAAGAAAAGTACAGCACAGGAACAGGCCCTTCGGCCCTCCAAGCACGTGCCGACCAAGCTGCCCGACTAAACTACAATCTTCTACACTTCCTGGGTCCGTATGCCTCTATTCATGTATTTGTCAAATGCCCCTTAAATGTCACTATCGTCCCATCTTCCACCACCTCCTCCGGCAGCGAGTTCCAGGCACCCACTACCCTCTGTGTAAAAAACGTGCCTCGTACATCTCCTCTAACCTTTGCCTCTTGCACCGTAAACCTATGCCCCCTAGTAATTGACCCCTCTACCCTGGGGAAAAGCCTCTGACTATCCACTCTGTCCATGCCCCTCATAATTTTGTAGACCTCTACCAGGTCGCCCTTCAACCTCCATCGTTCCAGTCAGAACAAACCAAGTTTATTCAACCGCTCCTCATAGCTAATTCCCTCCATACCAGACAACATCCTGGTAAATCTCTTCTGCACCCTCTCTAAAGCCTCCACATCCTTCTGGAAGTGTGACGACCAGAATTGAACACTACTCCAAGTGTGGCCTAACTAAGGTTCTATACAGCTGCAATATGACTTGCCAATTCTTATACTCAATGCCCCGGCCAATGAAGGCAAGCATGCCGTATGCCTTCTTGACTACCTTCTCCACCTGTGTTGCCCCTTTCAGTGACCTGTGGACCTGTACATCTAGATCTCTCTGACTTTCAATACTCTTGAGGGTTCTACCATTCACTGTATATTCCCTACCTTCATTAGACCTTCCAAAATGCATTGCCTCACATTTGCCGGATTAACCTCCATCTGCCATCTCTCCGCCCAAGTCTCCAAACGATCTAAATCCTGCTGTATCCTCTGACAGTCCTCATTGCTATCCGCAATTCCACCAACCTTTGTGTTGTCTGCAAACTTACTAATCAGACCAGTTACATTTTCCTCCAAATCATTTATATATACTATGAACAGCAAAGGTCCCAGCACTGATCCCTGCGGAACACCACTAGTCACAGCCCTCCAATTAGAAAAGCACCCTTCCATTGCTACTGTCTGCCTTCTATGACCTAGCCAGTTCTGTATCCACCTTGCCAGTTCACCCCTGATCCTGTGTGACTTCACCTTTTGTACCAGACTGTCATGAGGGACCTTGTCAAAGGCCTTACTGAAGTCCATAAAGACAACATCCACTGCCCTACCTGCATCAATCATCTTTGTGACCTCTTTGAAAAACTCTATCAAGTTAGTGAGACACGACCTCCCCTTCACAAAACCATGCAGCCTCTCACTAATATGTCCATTTGCTTCCAAATGGGAGTAGATCCTATCTCGAAGAATTCTCTCCAGTAATTTCCCTACCACTGACGTAAGGCTCACCAGCCTGTAGTTCCCTGGATTATCCTTGCTACCCTTCTTAAACAAAGGAACAACATTGGCTATTCTCTAGTCCTCCGGGACATCACCTGAAGACAGTGAGGATCCAAAGATTTCTGTGAAGGCCTCAGCAATTTCCTCTCTAGCCTCCTTCAGTATTCTGGGGTAGATCCCATCAGGCCCTGGGGACTTATCTACTTTAATATTTTTCAAGACGCCCAACACCTCATCTTTTTGGATCTCAATGTGACCCAGGCAATCTACACACCCTTCCCCAGACTCAAAATCCACCAATTCCTTCTCTTCGGTGAATACTGATGCATTGAATTTGAGGTACAGGTGATGGAGGCTGCTTGCCAGCTTTGACGACATAAAAATGGAAGTAGCATTTGAGATCTAAATTGGTGAGCAGATGAGTCTTTCACAGATCAACTTTTTTGTATTTATTCAGCCAACAGGCAGAAAAAAAGCCAAATTGGTACCTGAGTTAAACCCAATAATTAGATTAAGTCAAGAATTATAAAAGGTCATTATATCCAATTCTCATCATAAAACTCTTTCCATTTCCAATTGCTGAGATAATGAGATCTGTGTGCTCCATTTATCTAACTCTTAAATCATGTCTATTGGTGAATATCTTGCAACATTGACTTCTGCCTGTCTTCAACCTTTCTGATCTAAATAGGGCATGGTAGCACAGTGGGTAGCACTGTTGCTTCACAGCTCCAGGGTCCCAGGTTCGATTCCCGGCTTGGGTCACTGTCTGTGCGGAGTCTGCACATTCTCCCTGTGTGTGCGCGTGGGTTTCCTCCGGGTGCTCCAGTTTCCTCCCAAAAGTCCGAAAGACGTGCTGTTAGGTAATTTGGACATTCTGAATTCTCCCTCTGTGTAGCCGAACTGACGCCGGAATGTGGCGACTTGGGGCTTTTCACAGTAACTTCATTGCAGTGTTAATGTAAGCCTACTTGTGACAATAAAGATTATTATTATTATTATAAATAATTGGACTTGGATTCAAAAAACATTCCTGCTTCTGCACATTTATGATGCTGTAATGTTCCTAATATCTCAATGGCAGCCTCTGCTGTATACGATTTTGTTCAGAAATTGATGCCTAATGCAATGTCATGATAAATTCTGTTACTGTTTTGTGAATGGATATTGTTGGGGTGAGCTTTGGATGGCCCATGTGACCTATTCATCCATTAGGATGGGACCGCGCGCTTGGCCTAAAAGAGAGAGCAGGTTTTTGGCCTCAGATCTTGGCTCTGGAAGTGGAGAAAGTGTGGCCTGTATTGCAACACTATTTCTTGTTGGAAATAATAAATAGTTCATAGTTGATTACTGACTGGTGGTCGTCTGGAGTCTCCATTACTACATTGGCGATGAGAGAAAAAATTCAGCACACCATTATAGAGTAGTAGAGGCTTGAATACTGATGTCAAATTGATCTGTGCAACCAGGAAAGGTATTGCCACAATGGAATTTTTAAGTAAGCTTGAACCATTTGATTCAAATGAGGATTGGATGCAATACATACAGCGTATATGCATTTTTTAAAAAATGAACAATATAGAAGGGAATGAAAAGCAGCGTGTTATCTTGCTTACAGCATGTCTCAACCAAACTATTTGGGTAATAAGAAGTTTGACTTACCCAAAGACTTCAGACTCAAAGTCACTTACCATGCTTGTGGAGCTGGTCAGGAATCGTTATAGAACATAGAATATAGAACATAGAAAATACAGCAAAGAACAGGCCCTTCGGCCCACAATGTTGTGCCGAACCTTTGTCCTAGAGTAATCATAGATTATCATTGAATTTACAGTGCAGAAGGAGGCCATTCGGCCCTTTGAGTCTTGGAAAGAGCACCCTACCCAAACTCAACACCTCCACCCAACACCAAGGGCAATTTTGGACACTAAGGGGCAATTTATCATGGCCAATCCACCTAACCTGCACATCTTTGGACTGTGGGAGGAAACCGGAGCACCCGGAGGAAACCCACGCAGACACGGGGAGGATGTGCAGACTCCACACAGACAGTGATCCAAGCCGGAATCGAACCTGGGACCCTGGAGCTGTGAAGCAATTGTGCTATCCACAATGCTACCGTGCTGCCCTGAAGAACAAATAAATCTACACTATATAATTTTACCGTAATCCATGTACCTATCCAATAGCTGCTTGAAGGTCCCTAATGTTTCTGACTCAACTACTTCCACAGGCAGTGCATTCCATGCCCCCACTACTCTCTGGGTAAAGAACCTACCTCTGATATCCCTCCTATATCTTCCACCTTTCACCTTAAATTTATGTCCCCTTGTAATGGTTTGTTCCACCCAGGGAAAAAGTCTCTGACTGTCTACTCTATCTATTCCCCTGATCATCTTATAAACCTCTATCAAGTCGCCCCTCATCCTTCTCCGTTCTAATGAGAAAGGCCTAGCACCCTCAACCTTTCCTTGTAAGACCTACTCTCCATTCCAGGCAACATCCTGGTAAATCTCCTTTGCACCTTTTCCAAAGCTTCCACATCCTTCCTAAAATGAGGTGACCAGAACTGTACACAGTACTCCAAATGTGGCCTTACCAAAGTTTTGTACAGCTGCATCATCTTAAATTCAATCCCTCTGTTAATGAACGCGAGCACACCATAGGCCTTCTTCACCGCTCTATCCACTTGAGTGGCAACTTTCAAAGATGTATGAACATAGACCCCAAGATCTCTCTGCTACTCCACATTGCCAAGAACACTACCGTTAACCCTGTATTCCGCATTCATATTTGTCCTTCCAAAATGGACAACCTCACACTTTTCAGGGTTAAACTTAATCTGCCACTTCTCAGCCCAGCTCTGCATCCTACCTATGTCTCTTTGCAGCCGACAACAGCCCTCCTTACTATCCACAACTCCACCAATCTTCGTATCGTCTGCAAATTTACTGACCCACCCTTCAACTCCCTCATCCAAGTCATTAATGAAAATCACAAACAGCAGAGGACCCAGAACTGATCCCTGCGGTATGCCACTGGTAACTGGGATCCAGGCTGAATATTTGCCATCCACCACCACTCTCTGACTTCTATCGGTTAGCCAGTTCGTTATCCAACTGGCCAAATTTTCCCATGCCTCCTTACTTTCTGCAGAAGCCTACCATGGGGAACCTTATCAAATGCCTTACTAAAATCCATGTACACTACATCCACTGCTTTACCTTCATCCACATGCTTGGTCACCTCCTCAAAGAATTCAATAAGACTTGTGAGGCAAGAGCTACCCCTCACAAATCCGTGCTGACTATCCCTAATCAAGCAGTGTCTTTCCAGATGCTCAGAAATCCTATCCTTCAGTACCCTTTCCATGACTTTGCCTACCACCGAAGTAAGACTAACTGGCCTGTAATTCCCAGGGTTATCCCTAGTCCCTTTTTTGAACAGGGGCACGACATTTGCCACTCTCCAATCCCCTGGTACCACCCCTGTTGACAGTGAGGACGAAAAGATCATTGCCAATGGCTCTGCAATTTCATCTCTTGCTTCCCATAGAATCCTTGGATATATCCCGTCAGGCCCGGGGGACTTGTCTATCCTCAAGTTTTTCAAAATGCCCAACATATCTTCCTTCCTAACAAGTATTTCCTCGAGCTTACCAATCTGTTTCACACTGTCCTCTCCAACAATATCACCCCTCTCATTTGTAAATACAGAAGAAAAGTACTCGTTCAAGTCCTCTCCTAACTCTTCAGACTCAATACACAATCTCCTGCTACTGTCCTTGATCGGACCTACCCTCGCTCTAGTAATTCTCATATTTCTCACATATGTGTAAAAGGCCTTGGGGTTTTCCTTGATCCTACCCGCCAAAGATTGTTCATGCCCTCTCTTAGCTCTCCTAATCCCTTTCTTCAGTTCCCTCCTGGCTATCTTGTATCCCTCCAATGCCCTGTCTGAACCTTGTTTCCTCAGCCTTACATAAGTCTCCTTTTTCCTCTTAACAAGACATTCAACCTCTCTTGTCAACCATGGTTCCCTCACTCGACCATCTCTTCCCTGCCTGACAGGGACATACATATCAAGGACACGTAGTACCTGTTCCTTGAACAAGTTCCGCATTTCACTTGTGTCCTTCCCTGACAGCCTATGTTCCCAACTTATGCACTTCAATTCTTGTCTGACAACATCGTATTTACCCTTCCCCCAATTGTAAACCTTGCCCTGTTGCACGCACCTATCCCTCTCCATTACTAAAGTGAAAGTCACAGAATTGTGGTCACTATCTCCAAAATGCTCCCCCATTAACAAATCTATCACTTGCCCTGGTTTGTTACCAAGTACTAAATCCAATATTGCCCCTCCTCTGGTCGGACAATCTACATACTGTGTTAGAAAAGCTTCCTGGGCAAACACCACCCCATCCAAACTATTTGACCTAAAGAGTTTCCACTCAATATTTGGGAAGTTAAAGTCAACCATGACTACTACCCTGTGACTTCTGCACCTTTCCAAAATCTGTTTCCCAATCTGTTCCTCCACATCTCTGCTACTATTGGGGGGCCTATAGAAAACTCCTAACAAGGTGACTGCTCCTTTCCTATTTCTGACTTCAACCCATACTACCTCAGTAGGGTGATACTCCTCGAACTGCCTTTCTGCAGCTGTTATACTATCTCTAATTAACAATGCCACCCCCCCCCCCACCTCTTTTACCACCCTCCCTAATCTTATTGAAACATCTATAACCAGGGACCTCCAACAACCATTTCTGCCCCTCTTCTATCCAAGTTTCCGTGATGGCCACCACATCGTAGTCCTAAGTACCGATCCATGCCTTAAGTTCACCCACCTTATTCCTGATGCTTCTTGCGTTGAAGTATACACACTTCAACCCATCTCCGTGCCTGCAAGTACTCTCCTTTGTCAGTGTTCCCTTCCCCACTGCCTCATTACACGCTTTGGCGTCCTGAATATTGGCTACCTTAGTTGCTGGACTACAAATCCGGTTCCCATTCCCCTGCCAAATTAGTTGAAACCCTCCCGAAGAGTACTAGAAAACCTCCCTCCCAGGATATTGGTGCCCCTCTGGTTCAGATGCAACCCGTCCTGCTTGTACAGGTCCCACCTTCCCCAGAATGCGCTCCAATTATCCAAATACCTCAAGCCCTTCCTCCTACACCATTCCTGCAGCCATGTGTTCAGCTGCACTCTCTCCCTATTCTTAGCCTCGCTATCACGTGGCACCGGCAACAAACCAGAGATGACAACTCTGTCTGTCCTGGCTTTTAACTTCCAGCCTAACTCCCTAAACTTGTTTATTACCTCCACACCCCTTTTCCTACCTATGTCGTTGGTACCGATGTGCACCACGACTTCTGGCTGCTCACCCTCCCCCTTCAGGATTCTGAAGACACGATCCGAGACATCCCTGGCCTATCATTCAAAACTCTCTATCATTCCTCCGAGGTACAAATTTAATTCCACAGTGAGGGCGCCAGGAGAGTCCATGGCAGATTTTGTTGCAAGCTTAAGGAAGCTGGCGGAATATTGCAAATTTGGAACATCCCTAAACAATATGTTAAGAGATAGACTCGTATGCAGGTTAAATAATTCAGCAATCCAAAAAGGTTGCAGATTCAGAGCTTAACCTGAAAAAGGCCATGGAGATAACCTTATGCATGAAAGGTGTGGAGAAAAGTGCTTGAGTTGCAAAGCATGCAAGGAGGTCAAGTCTACCAGTTGTGGAGTGAGGCCGCAAGGAGCAGCAACATCATGTTTGAGGGTGCATTTGGACACAAAAGAAAAGTTCCCGTTGCAGAAAATTAGATCAGGTGAGGCATTTTAACAAATGTTCTAGATGTGGGAGAAGTCGCACCCTGGAGAAGTGTAGATATCGAGATGCAGAATGTTTCAAGTGTGGTAGAAGAGGTCACTTAAGGCATAGATGTAAGAACAACCAGAATCTGTCCAGTTAAGGAAGGGGATAGAAGTCTGCATCAGTCCACAGTATGGGACAACACCTGTTGCCACAGCAGAATGTGTCAACATTAAACACATTTAAGTGGGTAAAGGAACCCCAATAACCGTGGTATTGCTAGTGAATAGACGTCCACTAAAAATGGATGTGGACATCGGGGCTTCGGCAACAATCATAGGGGAACAAACCTACCACTACTTGCAGGATGGGGTCCAGCCACTGAGGCTGAATAATTCCGTCGCCAGGCTAGCCACTTATATCGGAGAGGTGCTTAAAATCAAGGGAACTATGATGAGCCTGGTAGCTCACAAATCACAATCAACTCAGCTCTTGCTTATTGTCATCTTGGGACAAGGACCAAGTCTAATGGGGGAATGACTGGCACCAAAACATTTGGATAGAGATATCCATGGTGATGGGGGCCTGTACAAAGTCATCTGAAGATATTTGGAAGCTTTCCAAGAGGAGCTAAGAAAAATAAAAGGGCTCCAAGCTGAGATATAAGTGGATCCCGAAGACTTGCCAAGATATTATAGGGCAAGATAGGTACCTTATTCCATGTTGAAGAAAGTGAATGTAGAGCTTCAATGCCTTGAAGACCTGGGCATCATAAGACCAGTGTAGTTTGTGTGGGTAGCACCAATTGTTCCAGTCATCAAGCCTGACAAGATAGTCTGCATTTGTGGGCATTACAAGCTGATTGCCAATTGAGCTGCCAAATTGGACAGATCGAGGGCACGTATGCTAAATTGGCTGGTCGCTTCACATATATATGAAACTTGATATAGAATCATAGAATCCTTAAAGTACAGAAGAGGCCATTTGGCCCATCCTGTCTACACCGACCCTCTGAGGGTCCCACCTAGGCCCAATACCCTGCCCTCCCCCGTAACCCCACCAAACCTTTGGACACTAAGAGGTAAATAAGTATGGGAAATCTACCTAACCTGCATATTTCTGGACTGTGAGAGGAAATTTCCTCCCGGAGGAAACCCACACAGACAGTCACCCAAAACGGAATTGAACCCGCGTCCCTGGTGCTGTGAGGTGCCATTACTAACCACTGTGCCATCATGACGCTCTGAATCATGCTTACCAGCAGCTGGAGTTAGATCAGTCACCCCGGGGGTAAGTGACCATCAATACATGCAGGCTTGTATGAGTATACTCGGTTACTATTTGGGGTATCTTCAGAGTATGCAATTTTCAAGCACACCATGGAAAAGTTGGTACAGGGATTACCCAGAGTTGTGGCGCATTTAAACAATGTATGAACTGCTGTCTCTACAGAAGAGGAGCATTTAGCTAGCTTGGAAGAAGTGTTGAAAAGGTTTAGGAATGCTGGAGTGTGTTTGCGTTTCAGGCTAGCAAAGTAACCTATTTGGGGTACAGGATAAACACGAAAGGGCATCCCAAGGAAGAAAATGTAAAGACCACAAAGGAAGTGGCAGATCCCAGGAATACCACAGAATCAAAATGTTTTTTTAGGAATGATAAACTATTACAGTAGGTTCAGTCCAAACTTGTCTGCCTTGCTGGTGCCTCTGCACTCCTTACTGAGAAAACACCAGGCGTGATTTTGGAAGGCACCTCTGAAGGAGGCTTTCAATCAGGTGAAGCAACAACTTCAGTCATCAGGTCCTTTTCTTCATTTCAACCGTGAAGAAAACATGTTCTTACTTGTGACGCATCTCCCTATGGAATTGGAGATGTACCTTCCCACAGATGGAATGATTGAGCAGATAGCCCAATAGCTTACGCATCAAGGACCCTCTCTGAGGCAGAGAAAGAATAGTCCCAAATCGAAAAAGAAGGATAAGCAGTGATTTTCGGCATCAGAAAATTCCATCAATATGTGCGTGGGAGGCATTTCACAGCAGTAACAGATCATAAACCATTACGTGGATTATTTATAGAAGATAAAGCAATTTATCCCCATCAACTCCACCAGGATACAGCGATGGGCATTAACACTCTTGACATATGGATACATCTTGGAGCAACGGCCCAGAGCCCAAATAGCAAATAGCTTCGAGCTATTTCCCATTACTGGTAAGTTCAACATTTCCCTACTGGTGCCAGAAGGAATTGGGATGGCTATGAACCTTTTAGAGACGCTTCCTGTATCAGCGTGACAGATCAGAACTTGGACATAAAGGGACCCTTTAGGAACATAGGAATTAGGAGCAGAAGTAGGCAATTCAGTCCTTTGAGCCCGCTCCCCCATTCAATCAGATCATGGCTGATCTCTTCCTGGTCTCAAAACCACCTCCCTACCTGTTCCCCGTATCCCTTTAAAATCATTTTTTTAGTCACAAATATATCTATCTCCTTCTTGAAACCATTAATGACTCCACGCTATGGAGCAGCGAGTTCCACAAATTCACCACCCTGTCTGAGAAGTAGTTCCTCCTCATCTCAGTTCTGCATTTACCGCCTCTCATTCCAGATTGCCCCACAAGAGGGAACATTTGGTCTACGTTTACTTATCAATCCCTTTTAGTAATTTATATACCTCGATCAGATCCTGTTTTCTCCTTCTAAACTCCAGCGGATATAAGCCCAAACTTGTTAATCTCTCCTCATACGTTAACCTTTCCATCACCGGAATCAATCTGGTGAACCTCCTCTGAACTGCCTCCATTGCCACCATATCCTTCCTCAAATAAGGAGACCGAAACTGGATACAATACTCCAGATGTGGTCTCACCAACCCCCTGTACATTTGCAACAACACTTGTCTACTTTTATACTCCAGTCCTTTTGCAATAAACGCTAACATTCTATCTTCCTTTTTACTTATATGCTGTACCCGCATACCGACATTCTGCGATTCATGAACAAAAACACCCAGAAAAGTATGTTCAATGATCATGCTTCAGAGGCTATAAAACCTTATTTTACTCTTAAGACACATTGAGATGGTGTGGTCCTTTGGGGATCACGAGCATGAGGCAACATCGTGGGCCGAAGGGCCTGTACTGCGCTGTATTGTTCTATGTTCTATATGTTCTATGTTCTAAAAGTTATTGGAAGAATTACATAGTGCCCAACCCGCATATCCAAGATGCAAATGTTGGTGAAGAGTTACGTGTGGCGGCCTGGCATTGGTGCCGATATAGCCGACATTGTTATGTGACTGATGTCAACTACAGCAGAATGTACCCACTTCAGCCCCTCTCCACCCATGGGAATGGCTAGGGATCAATACTACTTTTGTTGGTGGATGCATGCACACTATGGATGTGTATCAGATGAATTTGACCATCTCCTATGCAACGATCGAAAAATTGCATCTGTTTCTGCATCCACAGAATACCCAAGGTTTGGGTTCCAGATAATGGTTCTGCTTTTACCAGAATGGTGTTCCAGAAATCCATGGCAGTAACCAATACCCACAGATACGAAGATTGCGAGATTTTTGTTAGTCTGCAAGACCACCCCACACACAACCAGCAGAGCGTGGTACTTCCAAATTTGGCAGAGTGGGTGGAGTCTAGGCAGAGTATTCCAAAAAGAAACCATGTTGCATCAAAGGCAGAGAAGACATTTGAATTGGATGACCCAGTTTTCCTAAGGAGTTTTGGAAGTGGTCCTAGCTGGGTCTCTGGAGTTATGGTAGCAAAGACGAGGCCAGTATTGTATGAAGAGCCTGGGAAGGCCCGTATCGCATGCAATAAGAGCCCAGGATAAGATCCTGAAGAAACATTTAGGCCTTTTTAGGAAAGAAACAAGCCTTCACAAGAGCCCATAGTGTAATTGACCTCAAGCATGCTGGTCAGTAGTACTGATGAGAGTAGTGAGAGAACTGAACAGGCCTCTACAAACCCAGAGCCTAATACTGTTGAAGCTGAAGAGACCGCAGTGGAGGATGCACTCCTACCATAAGGAGCAGTCTCGGAGGCTAGCCTAATTGAGACGATGCCTGTGGAGAGAGCCAAGCCCATGATACTGTGTCGCTTCCAAAAAAAGGAAGTTACCCAATAGACTGGGTTTCTAATAATTGTATCTCTAAAAAATATGAAGGGGAGGCATGTTGAAAGGGGGAGGCATGTTGAAAGGGGGAGGCATGTTGAAGCGAGTCACCTTTTAGGGGCAAGCTCTGATTGGGCCATGTGACCTTCGCAGCCTAAAAGAGAGTGCGGGTTTTTCGTTCTCAGCTCTTGGATTTGGAAGTGCAGAAAGAACGGTCGTGTCGCAACACTCTGTATATAGTTCTTGCTAATAGTTCATAGTTGATCGTCTGGAGTCTCCATTACTACAGATTTATATGGATTTTTTTACTTTTTAAAAATTATGACCTGTTTAATTATGATACTAATACAGAACCCGTCTTTTAATAGTGGATCATTTCTGAGCTGGCTTGCTATACCTACTCTATGGCAGTGGTACCATTGTATGACACTCTAGGACCTGAAGCTATTGTCTACATCATTAACAGAGGTGTGTATCGGTGAACAATTTTTAATTGTCAAATGTGAAATGTAACGTATACTGTGCATAAGAATTTCTAGGATCTACCTGCATTGAAAGTGGGGATTTGCCTATTGTGTAAGTCAGCGTTTCAAACTTCTTTTTCCCATTTTTACCAATTGGCAGACCTTCACGACCCATGCCTGCTGACCTTTGCGACACACCATTTTCACTTACTTTTAATGCGACAGGTGAGCCTGCTTGGTCCTCACAATCTCACTTGCTTTGTCATCAGTGCCTGCTACTTCGTCCCAGTTGCCTTACAAGCTGCAAGGCCCTCTAGCCCTCACCCCTCCACCCACCCCCACCTTTTCATGGCTCCTCCTTCCCTCTATGCTAACTCAGGGCCCCAACCATCTGAACCCTCACCCAGTATTCACCTTGGGCAAACCTCAGGAGCCATTTGGAGATGTAAAAAGAAACTTCTAGAAATCTAATAAAGCTGTCACTTACATACATGCTTGATGGTGGAAAAACACTCCCATTAATGAAATCCATTCAAAGCTTTCAAATCTCCTCAGCGGTGAATCTCTTTAAACAAACAACTTGTATTCAGGCCCCACATCAAAGACATCTAAGCCTTTTATATCCTCTTGAAACTTTCAATCAAACTATGAACTCAACCGAGGTAATTATTGGTTTGAAACTCAGCCAAGCATTCCTTATTGTCCTTGGGAAAATGTCAACAAAGCACTCCATGGAAATTGCATGAACAGATGCCAATTCCTTTCCTAACCTACAACAGCTGGTCTGTCAATCAAAACAGTTCAGCAGGAGGTTCTCTTCTGTCTGTTTTCTTTTAATGTTCAAAGAGTAGGGTATTTAAAAAGACTTCAGATCATGAGATCTTATCCTTCCTTCAAGTGTATTTACATCTACTCCATCCATTCCAAAAGGAATTAAAGACAACAGGCAAAATGGGGCCTGTTTGAACTTGGCAGTAAGTTCAAATGGCCCTGCTCAATTAGGTTACCCTGAATGATGCCACACCCCTTGTTCCCTTACCAACAAAAATTGGGCATGGGACTTCTGCATTCGGGGTCTGCTCACTTTTTTTTTAAAGTCCACAAGAAATGGCTCCAATGTGGACATTGAGTCCAAGAACATGTTTGTGTATTTTGGATTTTTTTTTTAACCATTTTGCTAAATGGTTCAAGGATTTAAATACTTTCCAGTTTATGTAATTATTGGTTGGAAGATTAGAACAGACTTGTTCGATCATGAGAAGAGTTGATTAAATTTATGGCTTTAATAACTGAAAGTTGCCATAGTCCCAGAGGACCATAGGGTGCTTTCTCCTTTTTGAGAGAGAGAGCTGACTGGTGGTGATTTAACCTAATGGTCACCACACCTCAGGCAAGGGTTAAGGTTGAGAAGGTGGGGCCTTCATGGTAAGCTCAGCCGGTACAGGAATTGAACCCATGCTGCTGCATCACAAACCAGCCATCCAGCCAACTGAGCTAACCAACAAACTATAATAACTATCGACTGACCAGCTGAAGGATTGAAGTAGTTGTGGAAAGCTTTAAAGACAAAGGTTACTTAAAGCTTTATTGTTATCACAATTTAATGCGTGTGATTAAATCACAATTTGAAATTTGAATTGCCTCATCCTATGAAATGTGAATCTAGTCCCATAATAGATACAATGATTGGTCAGCTTTTTGTAAGTGGAACATATTGCAATGAAACAAGCTTACTAACTCTAACATTTCCTCCGGTAGCTGAAATTTCCACTGTGATATGTGACAAGTTAAACAAAGCTAACACTTTGCTGGAAAATTGTGAAATGAATCTCACTCCAATCCTAACAACTATTGTCTTGATGGATCCATTTGATGATGCTTTAAAAGAACGTGGGACAAAATGTGGAGTTGAAGTCCTCTTGCTGAAAGACGTTGAGGTAAGATGGCAGGACAAAATGGCTGCTTCTCCTGTACAGAACTACAAAGCAAAAAAAATGTTTTAATCAGATACTTTAACTCATGGTTAGGACCTGGTTCAGAGTTGGTATTTTGTTGAACAAACTAGAAGTAAAAGCTAGATACCGATATAGCTAACAAAATATTCAAAATCCTGAAATTGCGCTTAAAATTCACAAGATTCTTTACCCAGGTGTACACCGTTCCACTGTTGTTAATTGGATGAGCAGAATCCAAATGATGGTGGAGTTTCCGTAAAAGTGAAACATTTCACTAATTGTAAAAACAAATTCAAGATCTAAACTTGCAAATATCGTGAAGATTCCTTCTAATCTGCCCGTTTCATTTTTTTACTTGATTTGCTATGGAGTTAAATCATATTCTAACCAGCAAAGAATGTATTCCTTGATGTTGCTGGATTTATCTGACATCGAATCATGCTGAGCTGAGCTTTTGCTTTTGGGGCTATACCAATACAGTTTTAAATGTGTTATATTGCTGAAAGAAACTACAGTTAGGGGGCGGGATTCTTCGACCCCCCCCCCCCTCCCCCCGCAGGATCGGAGAATCCACGGGGGGGGCGGCGTGTATCCCGGCCTGCCGCTCCACAGCCGGCTGCTGTACTCTCTGGCACCAATTTTCAGGCAGCGGCGGGGATCACGCCACGCCAGTTGGGAGCCATTGGCAGCGCCCCCCCCCCCCCCCCCCCCGCCCCCCGGCAATTCTCCGGGCCCCAATGGGCCGAGCGGCCGTCGGTTTCTGGTCAGTTCCGCCGGCGTGAAATGGACACGGTCCCACACGGCGGGACCTGGCTGGTAGGCAGGCTGGTGCGGTCCTCTGGGGAGCACGGGGGGATTCGGTCCCGGGGGGGGGCACCCACAGTGGCCTGGCCCGTGATCGGGGACCACTGATCTGCGGGCAGGCCTGTGCTGTGGGGGCACTCCTTCCTTCCGTGCCGGCCTCTGTAGGGCTCCGCCGTGGCCGGCGCGGAGAAGGCACCCCCCCCCCCCGCGCATGCGCAAGAATACACTTGCCAGTCTGCGCATGCACGGATCCACGCCGGAGGTTCTGCGCATGCACGGATCCACGCCGGAGGTTCTGCGCATGCACGGATCCACGCCGGAGGTTCTGCGCATGCACGGATCCACGCTGGAGGTTCTGCGCATGCCCTAACTCGCGCAGGCCCTTCGGCGCCAGTTGGCACAGCGCCAATCCCTCCGGCGCCGGCCTAGTCCCCGGAAGTGCAGAGGACCGCGACGTCCGTTTGGCCCGACGCCGGAATGGTTCGCACCATTTTTCTACTCCGGCTTCGGGCCATCGGGGGATTCAGGAGAATCCCGCCGAAAATCTGTAGATTTCTTTGAGTCCATATTTACATAGAAAATATATAAGCAATTTCTCATACCAAAATTGTTCATCTACGAAATGACTCCTAAATGTGCTGAGTTTAACTATACCTCCTTTATTTAAGTTGAGAAAGGTTCCTGTGTTATGATTTACCCTCCTTTTTCTTTTCTCCTGAAGGATGTGGCATTGCATGGTATGCTGAGTGACTGTTCAGTGAAAGTAGATGATTGTAGAAATTCGAACACAGAAAGAGGCCATATTGCCCATTATGCAGCTACCAGTGAGCTTGTTCTTGTGCACTACCTCCATTGCTTTAAACCTGCCAACATCAGAGGCGGGATTTTCCGACCCCCCACCAGGTCGGAGAATCCCTGGGAGGTGGCGCGAATCCCGTCCCCCCACCCCAACGCTGGCTGCCTTATTCCCCGGTGCCGGTTTTCGGGTGGGGGCGGCATTCACGCCACGCTGGTCGGGGGCCGTTAGCAGCAGCCCTCCTGGCAATTCTCCGGGCCCCAATGGGCCAAGCGGTCGTCCGTTTTTGGCCACTCCCGCCGGCGTGGGTTACGCCTGGTCCCACACGGTGGGATCTGGCAGGTAAGTCGGCGGGGGCAGTCATCGGGGAGGCGCGGGAGATCCAACCCGGGGGGGGGGTCCCCCATGGTGGCCTGGCCCGCGATCGGGGCACTAGTTCCTTCTACACTGGCCCCTGTAGGGCTTCGCAATGGCCGGCGTGGAGAAGAGAACCCCCCCCCCACGGATGTGCCAAAACACGCCGACGGTTCCGCGCATGCGCGGCATCACGCCGGCCATTTGGCACATGCGTGAACTCGCGCAGTCCCTTCGTCGTCGGCTGGAGCGGCGCCAACCCCTCTGCCGTGCATCTAGCCCCCCGAGAAAGTGAGAATTCCTCACCTTGTGGGCCCGTTGATGCCGGAGTGGTTGTGCCGGTTTTCCCGCCGGTGTGGGGACTTTGTCCCCTGAAAGGAGAATCCCACCCCAAGTCTCACTCTCACTCTCGCTTTTGTGCTCGCTCTCGCTCGCTCTCACTGATCTATTCAGTGTGAGTGCTGTCCCAAGCCTCAGAACAACTGCCTTTTTCTTCCCTGGACTCTGATATAGTTTCATTTTTGAGTACAGTGCCTTCGTCCACACAATATATTAGAGTTAGCTTTAGTATTGTGTAAAATAGGTTTTCAGATTTTACCACATCCTAGTCCTTGGCAATGCCAGTTAAGGGACTAATTATATCATACAGTGCAGAGCCATTCAGCCCATCGAGTCTGCACCAATCCTCTGAAAGAGCACCTTACCTAGGCCCACTCCCTCCGCCATATTCCTGTAACCCCATCTAACCTTTGGACACTGAGGGACAATTGTAGCATGGTCAATCCAGCTAACCTGCACACCTTTGGACTGTGGGAGGAAACCGGAGCACCCGGAGGAAACACACGTAGACACAGGGAGAACGTACAAACTCCACACAGACAGTCACCCAAGGCCAGAATTGAACCTAGGTCCCTGGTGCTGTGAGGCAGCGGTGCTAACCACTGGGTCACTGTGCCATCCCATAACCTTATCTGTCATTTTTTATTGATGGGTGCACAATATATGTGTTGCCTTTACTTTTCTGGGACAACACCAATTTGAAGATTGAGCTTCATTGCATAATGGTCCATTTGATCTAACAGGTGAAGGATAGCCATTCCCACTGTGCTTGTTGATTTCTCTTTCAGGTTTAATACCATGCAACAATTTTAACTTATTGAAAAATTTGGAAAATCTAAATCCTATTCTCCTACTTTGATCAGTGATTTCCTTCACAACAGGACCAATGGGTGATAGTCTCCACCATTTACTCAGAGTCCATGTTAATGAATGTTGGATGTACTCAGGGATGTGTACTGTCACCTTGTTTTTCATTCTCTATGTGAATGATTGTCGATCAGAGCGCAACAATGTAACAATCCTGAAGCCTGTTGATACGCTATTTGTGGATCTCACAAGGAATAATGAAGTAAACTGAGAATTCGGTGGAGAAATTTGTAGAGTGATGTTTCAACAATGTTCTTAAACTGAATGAAAACAAGAGGAGAAAACTGGTAGTAGACTTTCAAAAAAGAGCCAATTTGTGAAGATTCATGTTGGACATTGCTACCCAATGCTTTTAGTTACTATTTCAAAGCAGATGAATTTGAGGAACAGTGTATAGTCATGGTAGCCAAGGCACATATATGATTATACTACCTCAGAAAAATTGAAGTCCTTTTGAAGATCCCACAATCCTGAAACTTCTGTATGGCAGTAGCTGAGAGTACTAACCTTTTTGTGTCTTCCTTCTGGTACTGTTGACTGTTTAAAAGGTGCAGAGATTATTGAGCCAGACAGGAAGGATATATGATGAGCAGATCCTTCTGTTCTGGAAGAACTTTGACATAAGTAAAATGTCATGACAATAAGAGTCACGCGTTGCCTCTGTATTACTGTTGGATGCGTTTCGGAAAAAGGCTATAATCCCTCGGATGCAGGACATATTAGTTCTTGAATCTCATCTGTGCCCTTCTTTATAAAAACTTTAACATGAAGTTGAATGGATATGGACTCACTAACTATTTGGTTGCTTTGGGACAATTTTTTAATCTATTCAAATCAAAGTTAGACATGTGTGATAGGGCAACTTACTTTTATTGTTATTCCTCTATGTAATATTTCAATGAATGAGCAGGGTACCCAAAATTAATATCTGTATGGTCAATCGAATTGAATTGAATTATCCCAGAACCCATTATAAGTATCGTTGTCCACAATTGATTTCTCATTCAGTATAACCTGGCCGGTTATCAAACTCCACAGAATGTGCATGCTATATTCCAGCATCCTCTGTGTTAGTACTTGACTGTTGGCTTGATGCATTTCTAGTAGTTCTACGTTTTGCAAGAAATTGAAGTATCCACTGTGGAGTTAATTTGGCCATGACAACAGAGGCCCCACTGGAGGATGCTGGAGGATGCTGCCAACAGCAGTCGCCTGCTGTGAATTATAATTGCACTTGTCATTTGTTGCCAACATAAGTTTCAGCAATAATTTGGATACATTTTTTACTGTACTCTTTACTTGAAATGACTGTCTAAAACCTAATCTATAGTGTGCACCATGCTTTACCATTATCAACATTGCACCCTTGTTTCATTTATATCTGTGCACTTCAATGTTCTGACTCATTGAGCAACACTACAGCAGCTCCATTAATATTTACACAAATGTGTTTTTTCCAGGATCTTGGAAGAGAGAACCTAAGAATACCAGTTGTAAGTATATTGACTACATTTAATAGGAAATGATAAGTGAAACTGTTGAATCCTAATCCCCATCGCTTTTGTTGATCTCCCTACCCTTTAATTTGCAGGAAGATTTTCTGTCACATCAGAGGATTGATTATTAAGATAACCAAAGATGTGGCCTAACTTGGAAATGTAAGATGAACTAGCTCAGCTTGTACGAACAGTAAACCATCCAAACTTTGTCTAGGAAGTGCAGAGTTACATAGAAGTTGCAATCCAGAGATTTCCGGCAGAATTCTCTGATAATGGGGCTACATCCCCACTCCCGCGAGAAAACGGGCGCAATTCACTCTGGACTTTCCTAGAGAAAGTCCAGACTGATTCTCCGTTTTGCAGGGGGCTAGCAGGCCCCCGGATTACTCCTTGCAGCTCTGGCTGCTGATATGGGGTCCCGCACTTCCGGCCGATGGGTCAGCGCATGCATTCGGTGGCGCGACTCCGCACGACATGGCTGACCCACACCGCGGACCGGCCCCGACAATATAGGCCCCCCCCAGATTGCGCGCGCCCGCTGATCGGTGGCTCTCCATTGCGAGCCTGCCCGTCCTGGATCCCCCCCCCCTGGTGATCGATCTCTTCGCCCCCCCCCCCCGTGATCGATCTCTTCGCCCCCCCCCACCCCGGTGATCGATCTCTTCGCCCCTCCCCCCCGGTGATCGATCTCTTCGCCCCCCCCCCCCCCCACCCACCACCAGGACAACCGCGGAGTGAGTCTGCAGCCGCCACGCCGGGTGCCCGCCGGGTGGAACCATTAATGAACCACGCCAGCGGGAACTCGATTGCGGCTCGGAGAATCCCGGCCTACTTCATAGAATTTCATAGAATTTACAGTGCAGAAGGAGGCCATTCGGCCCATCGAGTCTGCACCGGCTCTTGGAAAGAGCACCCTACCCAAGGTCAACACCTCCACCCTATCCTCCATAACCCAGTAACCCCACCCAACACTAAGGGCAATTTTGGACACTAAGGGCAATTTATCATGGCCAATCCACTTAACCCGCACATCTTTGGACTGTGGGAGGAAACCGGAGCACCCGGAGAAAACCCACGCACACACTGGGAGGATGTGCAGACTCCGCACAGACAGTGACCCAAGCCGGAATCGAACCTGGGACCCTGGAGCTGTGAAGCAATTGTGCTATCCACAATGCTACCGTGCTGCCCCCTTGTTTGACCCGACCAATTTTGTTGGTGTTTATCTTCATGGGCAAAAGTCATGTACCACATTCCCTTTCCTTGAACTCTGTCTAATCTATTCTGAATTGTTGATTATTCTTAAATGTTGATAGTATGTAGAGTGTTTTCTTCCCTTTGTCCTATGGCTCATTTTTATTCTGTGCCAATCAGCAACCAAAAACAATCTGTTTCTATCTATTCGGTCCCATTCCTTCATAATCTATCAAAACACCCTTTTTAATCATTTTTTTCTCATTAAAATAGCCTGATTTCTTTCAATCTTTGCATCGCCTCATATAAGGCAGTATTATGATGAATCTATTATGCCTCCCTATTGCCTCGATGCTCTTATGGACCCTCAACAAAGGGTAATAGAACTGAGGATTTCCTAAGGTTTTATAGAGACTCATCATTGCAACTCTACTTTGACATACTGTGCCTCGAGGCTAAAGCCTAGGATTCAGATTAGATTTTTTAAAGAGTATTGTCCACTAAGATGGCTAATTAATATTTGTTTTCCAAACTAATATCACCCAGCTTTCTGTCATGTTTACTAAGATTAAGCTCAATGTGCATTGGGCTGGATTCTCCACTGCGCGTTGCTGATCGCAGAGTTCCCGATGCGGCGGAGAATGGGGGGGTCGGGGGACTGAATTGGCACCCTTCCGATGCTCCAGGCCCCCGCTGACATCAGGATCGAGATTCATGCCCCATGCTAGCAGGAGGGTCTACTGGGCAGGGCACCATATCATCAGGGCTCTCGTGATTTTCCGGCCTTTTGGGCTGGGAATCAAGTGGGTGAGAATTGATTGATAGTCCCTACGAGCGTGTGCCTGGTGCGGTGGGCACAGTCCACAGCCGTAACGCGATGTCCCCGAGAACTGTGAGGACACGCGACCGAAGCCATCGGGAAGTCGGCCCATCGGGGGCGGAGCATCGGAGGAGGGCCTCAGGTGACGTCACCCGAGGCCATCCCAACGTCGTGTGGCGTACTCGGCGATTACGCCACTTTTGAGGGGCCGGAGCATCAAAAAAACGGCGCCGCTCCCGATTTCAGCGTAAAAACGGATTGTTCGGCCTATCGCCGAACGCAATTTCGGCAATCGGAGAATCCCGCCCATAGTCTCCCAAACGGAGAATCCTACCCATTTCCTGGCGCTTCTTTTTATTCCAGAATTGTTTAGCTGTGCCTGCAACTTTGTTTCCCCACCCCTTATCCATATATCCAAACCACTGATGCTCACAGTGAACAGAGGTTTAAACTGTTATCCATTTATATAGAAAATAGCCAGTAAGTTGTATATTTATTACGTATTTTAAAATGAGACTTCACTTGTTTTATAGCCACCGAAACCCGAAGACCTGAGTATTGTATGCTTTACAAGTGGAACAACAGGTATTTCAAGTCTTGTTCAGGTCTGACACATTTTTATCCTAATGTGGCTTCCATGCTAATACGCGCGTTGTAGCGCACAATGACTTACGAGAGAGACGAGAAGTGACGAAGTCGATTCAGGCTTTATTAAGCGAGACTTGTCCCCAGCAGCTCAGCAACAGAATGAAGCGGCGGGGAGAAGCTCGGGTTCTTATACTCCACCTTCAGGGCGGAGCCAGGAGTTGGCAGCCAACCAGGACCCGGGATCTGTCAGCCAATAGCATCACGGCTTCACAGTCCCACATGACCCCTAATACATACCACCACATTCACCCCTTGTTAAAAAGGAACCCGGTGGGGTGGTGGTTCGCATGGTGGTAGGGGTTTACAAGGCTGGCCCTGGAAGGAAAATTTCAGACATGTTACTACAGTTTTAGCCCTACACTGGGCTATGTACAAGTTTGTGAAAACTATTTACAATATTAGCAAAAAAAAATTTTTTTTGTTACAACAACATTCTTGGTGTCACGCGGATTCCACGAGTCGAGCGGGCGGTCTGGTCTTCCTCGTCGATCGCCTCAGCCCTGGTGGTGGTGCAGGTGCTTGTTCAGGCGTTGTCGTCTCTGGGAGCGTTTCGGTGTTTGTTCCTGTTTTACTCCTGGGCGGGCACGGGAGGAGGACCGATCCCCCCGGGAAGGGGGCGGTCGCGGGGTGCGCCGGTGGCAGGGAGGGGATGATCGGTGTCGGGGGGGTGTGTGTGTTGCCGGCAGGCGCCAGGTCCCGCAGGGAGACCGTGTCCTGTCAGCCGTCGGGGTACGCCACGTAGGCGTACTGCGGGTTCGCGTGGAGAAGGTGAACCCTCTCGACCAACGGGTCCGATTTGTGCGCCCGCACATGTTTCCGGAGAAAGATGGGTCCTGGGGCCGCCAGCCAGGTCGGCAGCGACGTTCCGGAGGAGGACTTCCTGGGGAAGACAAGGAGGCGTTCATGAGGCGTTTGGTTAGTGGTGGTACACAGCAGCGACCGGATGGAGTGGAGAGCATCCGGGAGGACCTCCTGCCACCGGGAAACTGGGAGATCCCTGGACCGTAGGGCCAGTAGGACGGTCTTCCAGACCGTGCCATTCTCCCTCTCTACTTGCCCGTTCCCCCGGGGGTTGTAGCTGGTCGTCCTGCTCGAGGCTATGCCCTTGCTGAGCAGGAACTGGCGCAGCTCGTCACTCATGAAGGAGGACCCCCTGTCGCTATGGATATCCGCGGGGCAACCGAACAGTGTGAATATGGTGCCAAGGGCTTTAATGACTGTGGCCGATGTCATGTCGGGGCAGGGGATGGCGAAGGCGAAACCAGGGTACTCGTCCACCACGTTCAGGAAGTATGCGTTGCGGTCAGTGGAGGGGAGGGGCCCTTTGAAATCCAAACTGAGGCGTTCAAAGGGGCGGGAAGCCTTGATCAGGTGCGCTTTATCCGGCCTGAAAAAGTGCGGTTTGCACTCTGCGCAGATGTGGCAGTTCCTGGTGACTGTACGGACCTCCTCCACAGAGTAGGGGAGGTTGCGGGACTTTACGAAATGGTAGAATCGAGTGACCCCCGGGTGGCAGAGGACCTCGTGGAGGGCTTGGAGGCGGTCTATTTGTGCGTTGGCACATGTGCCGCGGGATAGGGCATCGGACGGCTCGTTCAGCTTTCCGGGACGGTACAAGATCTCATAGTTGAAGGTGGAGAGCTCGATCCTCCACCTTAAGGTCTTGTCATTTTTAATTTTGCCCCGCTGTGCATTATCGAACATGAAGGCTACCGACCGTTGGTCGGTGAGGAGAGTGAATCACCTGCCGGCCAGGTAATGCCTCCAATGTCGCACAGCTTCCACTATGCCTTGGGCTTCCTTTTCCACTGAGGAGTGGCGGATTTCTGAGGCGTGGAGGGTCCGGGAGAAAAAGGCCACGGGTCTGCCCACTTGGTTAAGGGTGGCCGCCAGAGCTACATCGGACGCGTCGCTCTCGACCTGGAAGGGGAGGGACTCGTCGATGGCGCGCATCGTGGCCTTTGCGATATCCGCTTTGATGCGGCTGAAGGCCTGGCGAGCCTCTGTCGACAGGGGGAAGGTAGTGGACTGTATTAGCGGGTGGGCCTTGTCTGCATACTGGGGGACCCACTAGGCGTAATATGAAAAGAAACCCAGGCAATGTTTCAGGGCTTTGGAGCAGTGGGGGAGGGGAAATTCCATAAGGGGGTGCATGCGTTCGGGGTCGGGGCCTATTATGCCATTGCGCACTACGTATCCCAGGATGGCCAACCGGTTTGTGCTAAAAACGCACTTTTCCTCGTTGTAGGTGAGGTTCAGGGCGTTAGCGGCCTGGAGGAACTTTTGGAGGTTGGCGTCGTGGTCCTGCTGATCGTGGCCGCAGATGGTTACGTTGTCGAGATACGGGAACGTGGCCTGCAACCCGTGCTGGTCAACCATTCGGTCCATCTCCCGTTGGAAGACCGAGACCCCGTTTGTGACGCCAAATGGGACCCTTAGGAAGTGGTATAGATGCCCGTTTGCCTCGAAGGCTGTGTACTTGTGGTCACCTGGGCAGATGGGGAGCTGGTGGTAGGCGGACTTGAGGTCCACGGTGGAGAAGACCTTATACTGGGCAATCCGATTGACCATTTTGGATATGCGGGGGAGAGGGTACGCATCTAGCTGCGTGTACCTGTTGATGGTCTGACTATAGTCTACGACCATCCTTTGCTTCTCCCCGGTCTTTACTACTACCACCTGGGCTCTCCAGGGACTATTGCTGGCCTGGATTATGCCTTCCTTCAGCAACCGCTGGACTTCAGACCGAATAAATATCCGGTCCTGGGCGCTGTACCGTCTGCTCCTAGTGGCGACAAGTTTGCAATCCGGGGTGAGGTTTGCAAACGAGGACGGCGGTTCAACCTTGAGAGTTGCGAGGCCGCAGATAGTGAGTGGGGGTATTGGGCCGCCGAATTGGAATGTTAGGCTCTGCAGGTTACACTGGAAATCTAATCCCAGTAATGTGGGCGCGCAGAGTTGGGGAAGGACGTAGAGCCTGTAGTTCTTAAACTCCCTCCCTTGCACCGTTAGGTTCGCGATACAGAACCCTTTGATCTCTACGGAGTGGGATCCTGCAGCTAGGGAAATCTTTTGCATGCTTGGATGGATGGTCAGAAAACAGCGTCTTACCGTGTCTGGGTGAATAAAACTTTCAGTGCTCCCGGAGTCGATCAGGCATGGCGTCTCGTATCCGTTGATCAGCACCGTTGTTGTCGTCGTCTGGAGCGTCCGGGGTCGCGATTGATCCAGTGTCACCGAAGCCAGTCGTGGTAATAGTGTCGCGGCATCTTCTTCGGACCCCGTGGAGCCGTCGATGCTGGGGTCCTTTGTTGTTAAACAAAATGGTGGCGTCCATGAATCGCATGCGGCCGGGGGTGGACAAAATGACCGCCCCCATGGATTGCACGTGGTCGGGGTTGGACAAAATGGCCGACCCCATGAATCGCACGCGTGGCTGGGGGGGTCACAAGATGGCGGCGCCCATCCTCCCCTCGTGGTGCCTGGGACCCAAAATGGCTGCCCCCGCGGGTCGCACATGGGGCGCTGGGGGGGGGGGGGTGGGGAGCGTTTGGGATATGTTGGGCTCGTTCTTCTCCGGGGATTGCGGCGACCCCCCGGGACCGGCACACTGCCGCGTAATGGCCCTTCTTGCCGCAGCTTTTACAAATAGCTGCGCGGGCCGGGCAGCGCTGCCGGGGGTGTTTCGCTTGCCCGCAGAAATAGCAGCGGGCCCCCCCGGGATGGTCTGGTGCTTTAACCGCGCAAGCTTGCGAGGGGGGGGGGGTTGTTGCGACGAGGGTCCATGGAGCCCAAGGGGCTGCCGCGCGGTCGGGGCCGTAGGCGCGGGCGTTTTGCGAGGCCACATCTAGGGAAGCTGCAAGGGCCCGTGCCTCAGAGTCCTAGCGACTCTCTTTCTAAAAGTCTTTGGCGGATTTGGGGAGAGTTCATACCTGCCACAAATGCTTCGCGAATTAGCATGTCCGTGTGTTCGATCGCGTTCACCGGCAGGCAGCTGCAGCCCCGTCCCAAAATTAGCAGCGCGGCGTAGAATTCTTCTAGCGATTCTCTGGGACTTTGCCATCTCGTCGCGAGTTGGTGGCGCGCGTAGACCTGGTTCACGGGCCGAATGTAGATGCCCTTCAGCAATGCGAGCGCCGTCGGGAAATCCTCTGCGTCTTCTATGAGCGGGTAAATTTCCGGGCTTACCCTCGAATGCAGGACCTGCATTTTCTGGTCTTCTGTGATCCGGCCGGGGGCCGTTTGGAGGTAGCCTTCAAAGCATGCTTGCCAGTGTTTAAATACTGCTGCTGAGTTCGCTGTGTGGGGGCTGATCCGCAGGCATTCCGGGGCGATCCGGAGCTCCATAGTCTTTTAAGCTCGCTTAATAAATTGTAGCGCACAATGACTTACGAGAGAGACGAGAAGTGATGAAGTCGATTCAGGCTTTATTAAGCGAGACTTGTCCCCAGCAGCTCAGCAACAGAATGAAGCGGCGGGGAGAAGCTCGGGTTCTTATACTCAGCCTTCAGGGCGGAGCCAGGAGTCGGCAGCCAACCAGGACCCGGGATCTGTCAGCCAATAGCATCACGACTTAACAGTCCCACATGACCCCTAATACATACCACCACACGCGTGTCATCTGTAATTAGGATTTACAATAAACACCTACCATCCAAATAGAATGACTAATTCGCATACAGGCATGACTTTTGGATTCTAAATACTTTGGTTTAAATTCAGCCAAGAGACTTCAAATCCATAAACAATCATTTGAAGGTCAGAGGCTGGAAAGCCAATAGCAGTGGACTTCAATGTTTTGCTTTGGAAACTGTATTCTATGTGGTTGTGGTGGGAGGGGGGAGGGGAGAAGAATAAGAAGGAAGAGGGGAAAAAACGGTGCACCCTGGAATTAAGATTGGGCTACACACAGCCCATTAGAAAAGAATATCAGCCAATTTTTATCACATCCCAGAACAGTGATGTCAATGGTGCATATCAACCTGATTTTGTATGTTGCGGGAATCCACTCTGATCCTTGATCTGTATGGCTTAGTACTACACCAAGTAATGTTTTATTCACTTAGCCATCAGGGATGTCTGCTCTTTCATCTCTCCAAACAGAGTTCAACTCGTTACATAAAGGCATACCTGACTGATTTGTCTAATTACATTATTTCTACTGGATTGCCAACTGCAGTATTCCCAGCACTCATAGTTGTCAAAAAAGGTTACTCCCTTTAGGAGAATTATTTTATTCCTTAAAACTTAAACCTGGGCTGTCAAGTGTTGCTTCACCTAAGTTGGTGCAATGCTCATGATGAGGAGGAGTTCACCCTACCCAGGGCGTCGGCCCATAGGCCCTCATCCAGCTCCTCACCCAGCTCCTCCTCCCACTTGGCCTTCAACTCCTCCACTGAGGCTTCCTCCACCTCCTGCAGCTCCTGATATATGTCAGACACATTCCCCTCCCCTACCCAGATGCCAGACACCACCCTGTCCTGGATCCTACGCGGGGGCAGCAGCGGAAATGTCCCCACCTGTTTTCTAAGAAAGTCCCGAATCTGGAGGTACCTGAACGTATTCCCCGGGGGCAGGCCGAACTTCTCCTCCAGGGCCTGCATGCTAGGGAACGTCCCGTCTATAAATAGGTCCCCCATCATCCTAATACCTGCCCTATACCAGCCTTGGAACCTCCCATCCAGCCTACCTGGAGCAAATCTATGGTTATTCCGTATCTGGGTCCACACAGAGGCCCCCTCCTCCTGCCTGTGTCTCCTCCACTGCCCCCAAATCCTCAGTGCCGCCGTCACCACCGGACTTGAGGTGTATCGCGCCGGTGAAATGCCCTTTTAACTCGCGGGGTTTTATTCGCCAACACAAATCCTGCAACAATCCTATTCACCCGCTTAAAAAAGGACTTGGGGATGAAAATGGGGAGGCACCGAAAGACGAAGGGGAACCTGGGAAGAACCGTCATCTTCACAGTCTGCACCCGCCAGGGAACGCGGGAGCATATCCCACCTTTTAAAGTCTCCCTCCATCTGCTCCATGTGCCGGGTTAAATTGAGCCTGTGCAGGGCATCCCAGTTCCTGGCCACTTGTATCCCCAAGTACCGAAAGCTCCTCTCCACTATCTTGAGCGGGAGCTCCCTCAGTCTCTCCTCCTGGCCTCTAGCGTGGACCATGAACAGCTCACTCTTCCCCACATTCAATTTATACCCCGAGAAGCTCTCAAAATCCCTCCGGATCCGCATGACCTCCCTCATTCCCTCTAGCGGATCCGAAATGTACAACAACAGGTCATCCGGATAGAGGGAGACCTGGTGTTCCTCCCCCGCCGCGCACCAGCCCTCTGCAATCCCTTGAAGACCTGAGCGCAATGGCCAACGGCTCAATTAAAGGGCAACAGCAACGGGGACAGGGGACACACCTGTCTCGTCCCCCGGTGCAGCCTGAAATACTCCGACCTCAGCCGGTTCGTGGACACACTCGCTACAGGGGCCTGATACAGCAGCTTGACTCGCCCTATGAATTCGTCCCCGAATCCAAATCTGTCTAACGCCTCCCACAAATGCTCCCAATCTACCCTGTCAAAGGCCTTCTCCGCGTCTATTGCAGCCAGAACTTTTGCATCCCCCCCACTCCGAGGGCATCATGATAATATTCAGGAGTCTCCTCACATTCGTGTTCAGCTGCCTGCCCTTAACGAAACCCGTCTGGTCCTCCCAATCACTCCCGGGACACAGTCCTCTATTCTGGTGGCCAGAATTGTTGCCAACAGTTTGGCGTCTACATTCAGGAGCGATATTGGCCTGTAGGACCCATACTGAAGCGGGTCCTTCTCCTCCTTCAAGATAAGCAAAATCAAATCCTGGAACATCGTCGGGGGGAGGGTCCCTCTCTCCTTTGCCTCATTGAAGGTTCTTAGCAGGAGCGGGCTCAGTTGCTCCGAGAACATTTTATAAAATTCTACAGGGAAGCCATTCGGACCCGGGGCCTTGCCCGACTGCATGCTTGCCAGCCCCCTGACTACCTCCTCCAACTCAATTGGGGCCCCCAATCCCTCCACCCGCTCCACTTCCACCCTCGGGAACCTCAACCGGTCCATAAACTGCCTCATCCCTTCCCCCTCCCCAGGGGGTTCCGACTCGTATAACTTCCCGTAGAACTCCCTGAAGACTTCATTGGCCCTCTCTGGGCACAGAACCATGTTGCCCTCTTTATCCCGCACTCCCCCCAATCTCTCTAGCCGCCTCCCTCTTGCGCAGTTGGTGCACCAGCATCCTACTCGCTTTCTCCCCATACTCGTAGACTGCCCCTTTCACTTTCCTTAACTGCGCCTCCACCTTCCCCGTGGTCAGCAAATCGAACTCCGCCTGAAGTTTCCGGCATTCGTTCAGCAGCCCCCCCTCTGGGGCCTCTGTGTATCTCCTGTCCACCCAGAGTATCTCTCCCACCAGCCTCTCCCTCTCCGCCCTCTCCTTCTTCTCTCTGTGGGACCTGATGGAGATTAACTTTCCTCTAACGACCGCCTTCAAAGCCTCCCACACCACTGCCACTGTTACCTCCCCTGTGTCATTCACTCCCACATAGTTCTCACTACAGATATTTATATACAAACCCATTTACAAACAGCAATTTCTTAAAGTTACTCTCACATGACACCTCCTCCCAAGAAAAAAAAATAAACCATCAACTTCAAGATGGTTTCATTTTTCACCTTTTCACTATCCTATAAGAAATGCATACAGTAAATATACATTTTCATTTCAAAAAACAACACACGGAAACAGGTATAATAATATAGTCCATTTTTTTATGTTCTTCATCCTCCAACTGAAATCCATCTCCATTGACAGTTTCTTTGAACAATAAGGTCTCTGCACAATCCATCCATTTCTCTACGCCTCGACATTTTTCTTTAAAGTCAGATACTTTAGTTCAATCTGATCACAGAGTCCCTCGCAATTTCCAAGACATGAGCATTGGTTATCACAGCTTTCAGGCAGTCAAATGCCTGTTGAAAGTCCGCTATCCATTGAAATTTTCAAAGTTTCTTCAGCAAGTCCATCAGTGGAGCCACCATGCTACAAATATTTTGCACAAATGTTCGATCAAATCCACTCATGCCAAGAAATCTCATTATTTCTCTTCTTCTCGAGGGTATCGAAAACTCCATCAGTTGTTTCAAATGTTCTGTCGATGTCTGGCTGAAAATTACCAGATCGTCGATGTATACCACACAGTTGGGTAATCCTGAAACAACTTTGTTAGTTAACCGTTGAAATGTGGCTGGAGCATTTTTCATGCCAAATGGCATAACTTTGAATTGGTATACACCACCTGGAGTCACAAAAGCTGAAATCTCCTTCGCCCTTTCAGATAAAGGTACCTGCCAGTAACCTTTAAGTAAATCCAGTTTGGAAATAATAGCTGATTATCCCACTTTCTCAATGCAATCTTCCAAACGTGATCAGATCGGATAAGAGTCCGTTCTTGTAACTGCATTAACCTTACTATAGTCCACACAAAACTGTTGGGTACCATCTGGTTTTGGTACCATCACTATGGGTTAGCTCCAATGGCTGCAACCCACTTCAATTATGCCATTTAACGCATACTCTCAATCTCTTTGTTAACCTGTGCCAATTTTAAAGGGTTAGGTCTATATGGATGTTGTTTGATTGGAACAGCATTTCCCACATCTACATCATGTACAGCCATTTTGGTACTTCCCAATTTATCTCTACAAACTTGCCCATGTGATATCAATAACTCTTTCAGGTCAGTCCGTTTTTCCTCTGGAAGGTAACTCAACAATTTATCCCAGTTTTTAAGAACATCCTCATTTTCCAATTTAATTTGAGGTATGCCAAATTCCAAGTCATCTGGATTTGGTTCGTCACTTTGAGTTAGAATCATTAAAACCTCCTTTTTCTCTCCTTCCCTTTCAAAGTACCTCACATGTATATTCACATGACACACTCGATGAGTTTTCCTTCTATCCGGTGTTTTTACCACATAATTCACCTCACTTAATTTACTTTCAATCTGATAAGGTCCACAAAACCTTGCTTTTAAAGGTTCCCCTACCACTGGTTACAATATTAAAACTTTATCTCCACTGGCAAAACTATGAACTTTGGATTTCTTGTCCGCTACCCGTTTCATCACATTTTGTGCAACTTTTAAATGTTGTCTAGCCAATTCACCTGCTCTATTTAATCATTTCTTAAAATTTGACACGTAATCCAATAATGTAATTTCCGATTTCCCACTCACCAATTTTTCCTTAATCCATTTAAGTGGTCCTCTTACCTCATGACCAAAAATGAGTTCAAATGGACTAAATTTGGTTGACTTATTAGGTGCATCCCTAATTGCAAACAGTACGAATGGAATTCCTTTATCCCAATCCTCGAGATAATCGTGACAAGCCCTCAACATTGTCTTTAATGTCTGATGCCACCTTTCTAACGCTCCCTGCGATTCTGGTTGGTATGCAGTTGATTTAAATTGTTTTATTCCTAAGCTCTCCATAACTTCTTTGAATAACCTTGAGGTAAAATTCGATCCTTGATCCAATTGTATTTCTGTGGGTAGTCCATATCTAATATTAAGTAACTCCTCCACAATCTTTTTAGCTGTAATCTTGGGTACTGGAATGGCCTCTGGAAACCTAGTAGACACATCCATTATCGTCAAAAGATATTGATTCCCACTTTTTGTTTTAGGAAGCGGTCCTACGCAATCAATTAGGACCCTTGTAAAAGGTTCCTCAAATGCCGGAATGGGTATTAAGGGCACTGGTTTTATCACTGCTTGAGGTTTCCCTATCACTTGACATGTGTGACATGATTGACAAAATTTAACTACATCTTTATGTAGCCCAGGCCAATAAAAATGGTTTTGGATTTTAGCTTGAGTTTTCCTTATTCCCAAATCACCTCCCACTGGTACCTCATGTGCCGACCGCAACACCTCCTTTCTATACCCTACCGGCAATACTACTTGATGAACTTCTGCCCACTTTTCATCCGCCTGCATATATAAAAGTCTCAATTTTCGCATCAAGTCATCACTTTTATGGTAATAACACTCTGGTATACACTCAGATTCCTCTTCCGTGTATGCTTTCTGAGACATCCGTCTTATTTCCATATCTTTTTGTTGTAACTCCTCCAATTTTCCTGAACTAAAAATATCCGCCTCATCCTCTTGTTCTTGTTCTTTTTCAACCATCTGATCAAAAATTGTTTCTGATAATTGCACTTCAACTTCATCTTCACTCTTTGATTTATCCTCTTGTCTTAACCTGTGACTTTGCGACCTTGTTACTACACAATCCGGAGAAATCCCAGGATATTCGTCCTTCAACACATCAGTTGTCTGATTTTCCACTGGCTTATCAACCACAGTAGGCATCACTCCCACTTGCAATCCAGCTATATCATGACCCAAGATGAACAGTATTCCTGGACAAGATAGTTTCTCTATTACTTCTACTACCACTTCACCACTCTTCACTGGACTTTCCAACCTTATCTTATATAATTGAACACTACTCCTCTCACCCTGAATTCCACATATTACCACCTTTTCTGGCCACATTCTTCCCAAACTACATAACTCCTCATCTCTTACCATTAAAGATTGACTAGCTACCGTATCTCTTAAAATTGTGACTTCTTTACCTACTCCTCCTGATACACATGAGTAAACTTTACCCACACAAGTAAATTCTTTAAAGAGATCTGGCACCTTCTTATCAATCACCTCTTGATCAGGCTGTACAATCTTTTGCACCTCCTTTGGTTCACTTGGGCTTTCCTTTACCACTTTAACAAACCCCACTGTCTTATCCTGTTTTCCCACATCAGCCTTCCCAGTGCTTTTCTTCAACCACCAACACTGTGACTTTACATGGCCTAGTTTATTACAGTGAAAATATCTGAAACTTTTCATTTCTTTTCCACCCTCCTGGATTTCTTTTTTAGTCTGAGGTACACTCTCCTTATTATCTCCCAGCAGATCACCTTTACCGAGTATTTCTCATGTCCCCAGTTTCTATCCCTCACAGGCTGAAACTGATGTCGGAAACCAGGTTTTGATTTATGAACTAATTCATAATCACCTGCCATTTCTGCTGCAAATCTCGGGGTTTTAACCCTCTGTTCTTACACATGAGTTCTCACTACATGAGGAATTGAACTTTTAAACTCCTCCAAAAGTATAATTTCTCTTCATACGTTTGATGTATTTTCAAAGCCCTTATCCACCTATCAAAATTACTCTGTTTGAGCCTTTCAAACTCCATGTATGTTTGACCAAATTCTTTCCTTACGTTTCTAAACCTTGGCTGTAGGCTTCAGGCACTAGTTCATATGCACCTAAGATGGATTTTTTTCACCTCCTCATAGGTCCCAGATACCTCCTCCGGTAGTGATGCAAACACTTCACTAGCTCTACCTATCAGCATTGTTTGAATCAGTAATACCCACATGTCCTGTGGCCATTTCATTTGTTTAGCTACCTTCTCAAATGAAATGAAAAACGCTTCCACTTCCTTCTCGTCAAACCTTGGCAATGCTTGGACATATTTAAATAGATCCCCACCAAGCCTTCGACTATGACGCTCTTTCTCACTCTCCTCATCATTACCATCCAACTATACGTTTCCCTTTATACCTGCCAATTTTAACTGACTTGTCATGTTTCATGGCCATTTTCTGAAGTTCAAACTCTCTTTTTCCCTGATCTGTATCTACCTGTCTCTTTCTTTTTCCTCTCTATCTCTTTCGTATTCAAGCTGCTTTAATTATTTCTCATGTTCCATTTGTTTAATTTGTAACTGAATTTTTGTCATTTCTGAGTCAAACTGTATCTCAGGCAACTCTAAATGCTTAGCCACCACCATAATTACCTCATCTTTTCGCATTTTGTCAGGAAATGTTAACTGCAATGTTTTTGCCAAATCTACCAGTCTGCTTTTAGTCTCTGTCCGTAAGGTACTGCGTGTGATCGTCTCAACCCCCAAAAACGTCAGAGCCTCTGAAAGAGCCATTGTCCACAATGCACTCCCCACTTCAACTAGAATACCACACCTGAAAAGCAACCACAATATGCTCACCCCTCACTGTCTTTAAGTTCACTAAGCCAATCCAATAGATAGACTTTTATCCATGACGAGCCCCCAATTTGTTATGGGCCAGGGTTTAGAGAACCCCAAAGTGTATCATGGAGTTCACCTGACACACAACTTTTACTAGATTGTGGTATGGGGAGCACACGGCCCACTCTACAGGTATGGTACAGCAGAAATGATAAAGTTTTTTTTCAAGCAAAACAATGTTTATTCTATGAACTCAAGTTAACCTTTTTGAATCATACAGTGAACATCTTAGCAACCACCAATTCAAATACAACCCCCAAAGAATACATGCTAAGTAATCCTTAATAACCTCCCAAAACAACATCCAGAAGACAGAAGAAACACCTTTCAACAGAAGCACATTAGGTTTACATTCACTACTGAGAACATTTATCATTCTGAATTCACCAAATGATCAAGAGATAGTCTTTTCATGGCAGAGAGATCAACAGTACACCTGCTCTGTCTGGCTTCAGCTCCAACACTGAAAACAAAACTAAAACACACCCTGCAGCAAACAGCCTAAAACGAAAGTAAAAAAACTGACAGACAGCCCAGCTCCACCCACTCTCTGATATCATGTGGTAAACACGGTAGCATTGTGGATAGCACAATTGCTTCACAGCTCCAGGGTCCCAGGTTCGATTCCGGCTTGGGTCACTGTCTGTGCGGAGACTGCACATCCTCCCCGTGTGTGCGTGGGTTTCCTCCGGGTGCTCCGGTTTCCTCCCACAGTCCAAAGATGTGCAGGTTAGGTGGATTGGCCATGATAAATTGCCCTTAGTGTCCAAAATTGCCCTCAGTGTTGGGTGGGGTTATGGGGATAGGATGGAGGTGTTGACCTTGGGTAGGGTGCTCTTTCCAAGAGCCGGTGCAGACTCGATGTGCCAAATGGCCTCTTTCTGCACTGTACATTCTATGAGACACCCATTTGTTAAAGGTACTCTCACTACAGATATTTATATACACACCCATTTATAAACACCCATTTCTTAAAGGTACTCTCACATGACAATAGTTATGGATTATTAATAAATAGTTTTATGTTCAACCATAGAAGCCTCCAGATCTCATAGTGAAATACCAAATAACTTTACAACGCTGCCTATATCTCGATTTCAGTTTGACAATTAAGCCTGACTGACTGAGAAATTGAAGTTTGTTTATCCAGAATGAGCTTCTGTATGGGCTGAATGACCAATCTTGATTTAAAAAAAATCAAGTTCAAGTACCCAATTCGTTTTTCCAATTAAAGGGCAGTTTTAGTGTGGCTAATCCACCTATTGTGCACATCTTTGGATTTGTGAGGATGAGACACGGGGAGAATGTGCAAAATGCACACAGACAGTGATCCGGGGCCGGGATCGAACCCGGGTCCTAAGCGCCAGGAGACAGCAGTAGTAACCACTACGCCACCGTGCCACCCAACAACCTTGTTTTTGATTCCTCAGTAAAAGTTCTCATTTGTTGTAGTTTTTAAAACAAATTTACAATTAAGGGGCAATTTAACATGGCCAATCCACCCACACTGCACCTTTTTGGGTTGTGGGGGTGAGACCCACGCAGACGGGGAAAATGTGCAAACTGCACACAGACAATGTCCCGGAGCCTGGATCGCAACCGGGTCCTCGGCATCCTGAGGTAGCAGTGGTAACCATTGCACCATTCTTTTTATTTGTTCATGGGACGTGGGTGTCGCAGGCTATGCTGGCATTTATTGCCCATCCCTAATTTCCCTTGAGGGGGCAGTTAAGAGTCACCCACATTGCTGTGGATCTGGAGTCACATTTAGGCCAGACCAGGTAAGGATGGCAGATTTCCTTCCCTAAAGGACATTAGTGAACCAGATCAGTTTGTTGTAGTTTTATATAGAAACTGTCTGATAACTAACGCATTCCAGTAAATACCATTTGCACCAATCTTGATTGTACTTAAAATGAGCATTTTTGTATTCTCTTTTTAAAAATAAATTTAGAGTACCCAATTCATTTTTTCCAATTAAGGGGCAATTTAGCGTGGCCAATCCACCTAGCCTTCACATCTCTGGATTGTGGGTGTGAAACCCACGCAAACACGGGGAGAATGTACAAACTCCACACGGACAGTGACCCAGAGCCGGGATTGAACCTGGGACCTCAGCGCCGTGAGGCAACAGGGCTAACCCACTGTGCCACCATGCTGCCTGCATTTTTGTATTCTCAATGAATCTTCACCCATGAATCCTCTTACAATTCTATAATGGTTATCTGAATTTGGCCCCGTACATGGGTCAAAAATGCAATATAAGTCTTTTGTGGAGCTTAATATGGTTGTCAGTCTCAATTTTCCTATCTGATTTATTTTAAATCATAATTGTTTTCCAATGGATGTGGACATAAGACTGACAATCCATCAAAGATGTTTAGGTATATTGGCTGTCTTTCATTTGTTTTTGAATACGAGGAGGGGGCAGAAATTAGCTTTTTTTAAATTTTGATGTAGGAAACCTTGGATAATGACTAGCTGAATTTTTCTTCTGAATTAGGTAACCCTAAAGGAGCTATGTTGACCCATGGGAATGTTGTGGCTAATTCAGCAGCTTTCTTCAAAATAATTGAGGTTAGTATATTGAAATCGTATAAATCTGAGATCCCTGTAAAAGCTGAACTCCTTCAGTAATGAAAGTTACTTTTGCTCTATAGACAGCTCATGATCATGTTTAAGCAACACATGTGGTTTGCTTCATGTTGCCCGTTGCTTGCCTCCCACTAATTCCTTGCATTTACACCTACCTTTTGTTCTTTCAATCTGATTATGAGGTACTTGTTTTTCCAATCCCCCTCTTGCCTTAAAAACAAATGCACATGGAAAAAGGAAATACACATGTGAGGCAGGGTTAACATTTCAGGTCTATGACGCTTCCTTCCAAGCTGAATAGTCAGCTCCACATGCGCCTTCGGAATAGGAAATGTGGAGACCATTGTCCATACAGTTGTGCACCATGGAAAGCAAAATAAAAGCAACAATGCCGAAGAGTACATTCTGAGGTCATGGATCCCATATGACCAGAGGCATGGAAAAGAATTTGGGGCTGATTTTTTTTGGACATGCGGAGAAGGCAGGTATAATTTATTTTCAAACAGGCGTGCAGGCAGCTCTGAACGATGACTGGGGTGGGGTGGTAAAAGCCAATAAGAATTGGAAGATGAGATAGCTAACTTATTATCCAAATAACTTTTAAATTTTATTGTTTGACGGGTGCATGCTGTAATAGCGAACCTGATATCACAATTCAGCGAATCCCGATTTTTTTTTTCCACTGATTAATTTGACATTTTTTATGCATGTTTGGAAAGATTGCAAAACCTTTTTGTTCCAATTTCGGATTCGCTAGAAAGTGATTGGCAAAGGCCTACTGGATATTAAACAGAAAATAGTGGAAATACACAACAGGTCATGGAGCATCTGTGCATAAAGAAACAGTTATGTCAATGACTTTTCATCAGAACTGGAGAAAGTTAGCGATGTTAAGGTTTTAAGCAATTGTAGAGATGGGGAATGTACCTTCTAAGCCACGCAGCTGAATAGCAAACCAAAGTGCAGTTCATGCACTGTCAACTCCAGTTACAGCATGCGATGGTCATGCAAAGAATTCAAAAAGGCTGCACATTCCAAAAAGTAAATTAAAGTTATATTGGGTGGGGTGGTGACAGAACAAAAGGAACATAGGAACAGGAGTGGGTCATTCAGCCCCTCGAGCCTGTCCTGCCATTTAATGAGATCATGGCTGGTAGTGAAATAGAAATGAAAAAGAGATCATAGTGCAAGACAAAAAGAGGGTGGTAATAGGACAAGTAAAGAAACAAAAGTTGGATCTAGAGGAGGTGGAAATGGGCATTGCAGAATTATCGCCAATGGGTGCCATTCAAAACATAGTGAAGATGGGAAGAAATCAATTCTGCGAGGCAGGAACTGGTTGAAACAGTGGGTTTCAGGGAAATAACAGGCATTTGTTGATTTTGGAAAGGAGGTAAAAGAGGGTTTTGTGCAGTTGGGGAACTAAGTTTGTTGGAGGCCAAGGTTGGCAGATCACCAGTGGAGAAGAGGCAAGTTGATTGCTTTGGAAGTGATGGCTTGATATTTTATGGAGTTACTGTCTCGGTACAATTGGATTTTTCTATTTGTCATTATGACACAGGAGACCATTTGACCCATTGAACCTGTGTTGGATGTGTCTGAAATTGAACTTACTTCTTTTAAATACTGCAGATTGGCTTCGGTCAAAATTGAGATGGCATTAACTCCAGTACTAATACATATAGATTGTTTTGCATTATGTCTCAAAGGTAGAATTAAAGAATCACTTCCTACAGTGTCTTGAACTGTGATGAATTGTCTTACAATAATCTAATGGCCTCCGGTCTCTTATCTCAACAGAACACATTTATACCCAGAACTGATGATATTTCGATCTCTTATCTTCCCCTGGCACATATGTTTGAAAGAGTGGTGCAGGTATGTCTTCATTTTATTACAACTTCTTTCAGTATGTATAAAGTAGTAGGCTTGAGATATTATGTACGATTTAAATGGGAACAAAGTCCCATAGCGAGCACATTTAGCCCCGTGTTTCCCAGCGCTTGCAGCTGTGAAACACAAGGCTATAAAACGTGACTTGTGTTTGATAAGGCTGAGGCTGCACATAGCCCCGTTTTGTACACAGAAGAGCTCCGCTCACCGGACCTCCCCAGAGTAGCAAGAAATCGGGACACCATTTTTAAATGGTATCCTGAACTCCAAGGCTCCTGAAGCGATTCCCCTCCCCAATGCATTGTGGGAGGATCCCCGGGCGCCTCCCCAACACTCACACAGGGCACCTCTGGCCCAATTGCACCCGTGCAAAAAATGCCAGCTTGGCATCCTGGTAGTGCCCCTGCCAGCTGGCAGTGACACCTGGGCACCTTCGTGGTGCCAGGCTAACATCCAGGTGATACTGCCAGGCTGGCAGTGCCAGGGAGCCTAGGTGCCATCAGCAGTGTTAGGATACTTACTACCATGCCCAAAGGGCATGCACCTGGGGTCCTCTGATCTCCTGGGAGACCCCTACGAGTGCCTTTCCATCTGGTCTCTGTTTGTGGAGGCCAGTACTGAACGGCACTCACCCAAGGTTTCCAAGGTGAGGGAGATTTTTCCCACACCTCGGGTACTTTGGGAATCTGTACATTAAAGTGAGACTAGCTGTCTTGCTTTAATATGCAGATTTGCTAAAAAGTGATCCCGCCCACAATTGACAAGATGTACATCACAACATCTCGCGGGATCACATTAGATCTTGTGAGGCGTTGCGAGCCACGTCGATCCGGGAGCGGGGTCTCCCAGCTTCTATTGGTCACTCTGCACCACCGCGAGCTGCTTTTCGGTTGCAGCATGGCCATTAAATCACGCCCATTATTACAAGGGACTAATTCTGGGCAAGCTCAAAACTATACTTCAAGAAAATTTTGGACTCCTTGTTTTACAAAATGGAAGTCTCTCCAATTGTGCATTTATTGTTCTTGGAATCCAAAGAGTAACTTGAGACCCTCAGCTGGTTTCAAGTTTATAATTAAGTAATCCAATTTATAGAATTATAGAATCCCGACAGTGCAGGAGGAGGCCATTCAGCCCATCGAGTTTGCACCCACCCTCCAAAAGAGAACACTTCCTAGACCCAATTCCCCAGCCCTATCCCTGTAACCCCACCTAACCTTCACATCCCTGGACATTAAGGGGCAATTTAGTGTGGCCAATCCACTTAAGCTGCCTTGGACTGTGGGAGGAAACCGGAGGGAGCATCCAGGGGAAACCTGACATGGGGATAAAGTGCAAACTCCACACACAGTCACCAAGGCCGGAATTGAACCTGGTTCCCTGGCCCTGTGAGGCAGCAGTGCTAACCATTGTGCTACCGTGCCGCCCATTATTCTGTAGATTCCATTTATCAATGTTCTTTGTTGTCGACGTTTGAAAGTAGAGGATGATGATTTATCATGTTGAGACTTATTCAATGGATATAATTGTACTGCTTCAGACAGCACTATACTGTAGTGGCTCCAGAGTGGGATTCTTCCAAGGCAATATTCAGTTGTTGATGGATGATATGAAGACGCTCCAGCCCACCGTCTTTCCAGTTGTACCTAGGCTACTGAACCGAATCTATGATAAGGTTTGTCCCTTCTAATGAAAGTAATATTGAAAAATTGAGTTAATTTGTTTCAAGTGCAATTCTTCTTCTCTCTATCTCCTTGGTGACTTGCCATTATTGAAAAAATAATAGATGCCTGGACACTTTTATTTTTTCCCTCGCCCCTTCTGTTTTGCTATTAAGTTGACGTAAATAAGGCGCTTACAGCTTCCCCTTCTTGGGAAGTAACCCGTGTCTTGCAATACGGGAAGCGAGGGAGGAGATTGCTGCGCCGTTGGCGATGATCTTTGCGTCCTCACTCTCCACTGGAGTAGTACCGGATGATTGGAGGGAGCTTGTTAATTAGTTAATTAGGCCAGTTTTCAGAGGCTAGAGTCACAGTATAAATGTGAGCCAGCTACAGTGCAGACTTTGTTTGCACTGAGTGCTGAATTTGGGTGCATTTGAGTGCTATAGTGAGAGTTTGGTGACTGAGGGAGTTAGGTGAGGAGGGAGAAAGGTGCTCCTTTCATTTCATTTCCTACATTTCCTCAAAGAGCGTGAAGGGAGCCGGGAGTTTACAGAGACTGCAGCTGACTGGGAGCAGAGTCGGAGGGCGGAGTTACAGTTGCTCCACAGTGCAGCTATATTCTGTAAGGTAAGAGGGGATGGAGGCTAGAGCAGTTGCATGCTCCTCCTGTAGCATGAGTGGTGAGGGATACCACCAGTGTCCCCACTGACTATACCTGCGGGAAGTGCACCCAACTCCAGCTCCTTAGAGACCGTGTTAGGGAACTGGAGCTGGATGAACTTCGGATCATCTGGGAGGCAGAGGGGGTAATAGAGAAGAGTTACAGGGAGGTAGCCAGACCCAAGGTACAGGACAAGAGCAGCTCGGTTACAGTCAGGGGAAAGAAAACAAACAGGAAGACAGTGCAGGGATCCCTCGTGGCCGTTCCCTTTCAAAACAAATATACCGTTTTGGATGCTGTTGGGGGGGGGGGATGACCTACCGGGGGAAGGCCCTAGCGGCCAGGTCTCTGGCACTGAGTCTGGTCCTGTGGCTCAGAAGGGAAGGGGGGAGAATAGAAAAGCAATAGTGATAGGAGACTCAATGGTTAGGGGAATAGATAGGAGATTCTGTGGTCGTGAGCGAGACTCCCGGAAGGTATGTTGCCTCCCGGATGCCAGGGCCAGGGATGTCTTGGATCGAGTCTACAGGATTCTTAAGGGGGAGGGGGAGCAACCAGAAGTCGTGGTGCACATAGGCACCAACGACATAGCTAAGAAAAGGGATGAGGATCTAAAAAATGATTTTAGGGAGTTAGGTTGGAAGCTAAGGAGCAGGACAAGCAGAGTAGTGATCTCAGGATTGCTACCGGTGCCACGTGCAAGCGAGGCAAGGAACAGAGAGCAAGTGCAGTTGAACACGTGGCTACAGGGCTGGTGCAGGAGGGAAGGCTTCAGATATGTGAATCATTAGGATATCTCCTGGGGAAGGTGGGACCTGTGCATGAAGGACAGATTACACCTAACCTGGAGGGGCACCAATATCCTGGGTGGGAGGTTTGCTAGAGCTCTTCGGGAGGGTTTAAACTAGTTTGGCAGGGGGATGGGAACCAGAGCTATGGATCAGAGGATAGGGTAGCTGTTGAACAGGCAGTAATAGTATGCAGCAAGTCTGTGAGGAAGGATAGACAGTTGATGGGGCAAAGTTGCACTCAGTGGAATGGGTTAAAGTGTGTCTGTTTCAATGCAAGGAGTGTCAGGAATAAGGGAGATGAACTTAGAGCATGGTTCATTACTTGGAACTACGATGTTGTGGCCATTACGTAGACATGGATTTCACAGGCAGGAATGGTTGTTAGATGTTCCGGGGTTTAGATGTTTTAAGAAGAATAGGGAGGGAGGTAAAAGAGGAGGGGGTGTGGCACTGTTAATTAGAGAGTGCACCACAGCTGCAGAAAAGGAGGTAGTTGAGGAGGGTTTGTCCACTGAGTCAGTATGGGTGGAAGTCAGAAACAAGAAAGGAGCAGTCACTTTATTGGGAGTTTTCTATAGACCCCCCAATAGCATCAGAGAGATAGAGGAACAGATTGGGCGTCAGATCTTGGAAAAGTGCAGAAGTAACAGAGTTGTTGTCATGGGTGACTTCAACTTCACTAATATTGACTGGAACCTCTTTAGTGCAAATGGTTTGGATGGAGCAGATTTTGTTAGGTGTGTACAGGAAGGATTCCTGACTCACTATGTAGATAGGCCGACTAGGGGGAAGGCCATATTGGACTTGGTGCTCGGCAACGAACCAGGCCAGGTGTCAGATGTCTCGGTGGGAGAGCATTTCGGTGACAGTGACCACAACTCCTTGACCTTTACCATCGTCGTGGAGAGGGATAGGAACACACAGTATGGGAAGGTATTTAATTGGGGGAGGGGAAATTATACTGCTATTAGACAGGAGCTGAGGAGCATAAAGTGGGAACAATTGTTCTTGGGGGAAATGCACAGTAGTAATGTGGGGATTGTTTAAGGAGCACGTGCTGCAAGTACTGAATTGTTTTGTCCCACTGAGACGAGGAAGGAATGGTCAGGTGAAGGAGCCTTGGATAACAAGAGAAGTGGAGCTTCTAGTCAAGAGGAAGAAGGAAGCTTATGTAAGGTTGAGGAAGCAAGGATTTGACTCGGCTCGAGAGGGTTAGATGGGATCCAGGAAGGAACTCAAAAATGGACTGAGGAGAGCCAGAAGGGGGCATGAAAAAGCCCTGGCGGGAAGGATTAGGGAAAACCCCAAGGCGTTCTACACTTATGTGACGAATAAGAGGATGATCAGACTGAGAGTAGGACCGATCAGGGATAGTGGAGGGAACTTGTGCCTAGAGTCTGAAGAGCTGGGGGAGGCCCTAAATGAATACTTTGCTTCAGTATTCACTAGAGAGAGGGACCTTGTTGCCCATGAGAACAGTGTGAACCAGGTTAATAGATTCAAACAGGTTGATATTCAGAAGGAGGATGTGCTGGAGATTTTGAAAAGTATCAGGATAGATCAATGTCCCCTGGGCCTGACTGGATATACCCAAGGTTACTTTGGGAAGCGAGGGAGGAGATTGCTGCGCTGTTGGCGATGATCTTTGCATCCTCACTCTCCACTGGAGTAGTACCGGATGATTGGAGGGAGGTGAATGTTGTTCCCCTATTCAAGAAAGGGAATAGGGAAAATCCCTGGGAATTACAGACCCATCAGTCTTGTGTCTGTGGTGAGCAAAATATTGGAAAGGATTCTGAGAGATAGGATTTATGATTATTTAGAAAAACATAGTTTGATTAAAGATAGTCAGCATGGCTTTGTGAGGCGCAGGTCATGCCTCACAAGCCTCATTGAATTCTTTGAGGATGTGACGAGACACATTGATGAAGGTCAGGCAGTGGATGTGGTGTATATGGATTTCAGTAAGGCATTTGATAGGGTTCCCCATGGTAGGCTCATTCAGGAAGTTAAGGGGCATGGGATACAGGGAAATTTGTCTGTCTGGATTTGGCTGGCCGAAAGAAGACAGTGAGTGGTAGTGGATAGAAAGTATTCTGCCTGGAGGTCGGTGACTAGTGATGTCCTGTAAGGATCTGTTCTGGGACCTCTGCTCTTTGTGGTTTTTATAAATGAATTGGATGAGGAAGTGGCAGGGTGGGTTAGTAAGTTTGCCGATGACACGAAGGTTGGGGGAGTTGTGGATAGTGTTGAGGGTTGTTGCAGTTACAACAGGACATTGATAGGATGCAGAGCTGGGCTGAGAAGTGGCAGATGGAATACAACCTCGATAAATGTGAAGTGATTCATTTTGGAAGGTCGAATTTGAATGCTGAATGCAGGGTTAAAGGCATGATTCTTGGAAGTGTGGAGGAACAGAGGCATCTTGGGGGTCCACGTACATAGATTCCTCAAAGTTGCCACCCAGGTTGATAGGGTTGTTAAGAAGGCGTATGGTGTGTTGGCTTTCATTAACAGGGGGATTGAGTTTAAGAGCCGCAAGGTTTTGCTGCAGCTTTATAAAACTCTAGTTAGATCACACTTGGAATATTGTGTCCAGTTCTGGTCACCTCATTATAGAAAGGATGTGGATGCTTTGGAGAGGGTACAGAGGAGATTTCCAGGATGCTGCCTGGACTGGACGGCATGTCTTATGAAGAAAGGTTGAGGGAGCTAGGGCTTTTCTCACTGGAGCAAAGAAGGCAGAGACTTGATAGAGGCGTACAAGGTGATGAGAGGCATGGATAGAGTGGATAGCCAGAGACTTTTCCCCAGGGTGGAAATGGCTGTCACGAGGGGACATAATTTTAAGGTAATTGGAGGAAGGTATAGGGGACATGTGAGAGGTAGGTTCTTTACACAGAGAGTGGTGGGTGTGTGGAATGCACTGCCAGAAGAGGTGGTGGAGTCTGAATCATTAGGGACATTTAGCGACTCTTAGACAGGCACATGGGCTGAAGGGCCTGTACTGTTCTATGTTCTATGATTGCGTGATTTTAAGTGCAATAAGCCTAAAACCTACTTCCTCTGCTTGGTTGCACCACACTTCCTTACATCCATGTAATAAGATTTGCATTCACCAACTGAGATGCTAACAATGTTGACCTTGCATGCTCTTCAACCTTCATAACATGTGAGTCCTTATTAATCATATTATCACTTCATTCAGAAACTAAGTAAATGTATTCAGTGGAGTAATTGTGAGATATTGAGCAAAGCTTGGGGGTCTGAAATCTTAGTTAATACGTTTAATTATTCACAGGTGCAAGGTGGGGCACAAACTCCCATCAAGAAATGGCTGTTGAATCTTGCTGCTAGTAGTAAAGAAGCTGAAGTAGCCAAAGGAATTATTAGGAATGACAGTTTGTGGGACAAGTTGATTTTCAACAAAATTCAGGTAACTTAGAATCTGTTTTGTGTTGTAAAATGACCTGACCAATGAGCTTTACTGTCTGCTTCCAGAAAAGATACTTTGTATCATGGTTCCTAGTTCGGTCCTGGTTGTAATAATTGGGCTTCAAACACCTATATCGGGACTTTTTTAGATGTGTGTACTTGTCAATAAATATTTGTTAAGTTACAATTCTACGTGTTAAAGGTCTTTCTTCTAGCATCAAAGTGTTGGGAAAGTAACATTTTACTCTGATCTCTGAAAATACTGCTCTTCAACTGAAAATCAATAACTGTGCATGGGAAGTAACTATTATTCATTTTCTTCGTAGTAATTCCTTGATATGCATAAAATGAATAGCCTTTTCTTTGGAAAAATCTGGTCGACCAAACAAACTGTGCATTTACCATTTCATAGGTCCATAATGTGAAAGATTGAGTTTGTCCACTGTGAATTGCCTCTGCAACATGATTAAGCAGAGAAACTCTAGCAGTCAGCTGGAATAAAATGCATTTGTTGCTAAGTTACAGCTCATTGCTATTACATAAAATAATTAGTGGTTATTTACTCCTAATATATTTTAGAACTTGCCTGCCAACCACTTGGCAGCAGCTGAACTTCAAGCTAATACTCATAATAATATATGTGGAATACCATTAACTTGATATAATGAATTCCCAGGACAATTCCAATTTTGAGCTTGTGATAACTAAGGTTTTGTTCAAGTGTGTGGCTCGGTGCCAAGTTTTGACTAATGATGTTCCTGTGAAACATTCTGGGATATGCGATCATATTGGCTGGTTAACAAAATTGAGGCTCATGGATTATGAGGGTCAGTATCAGCCCGGATAAAAATGAATTTGAGGACAAAAACTGAGTCGTCGTAATTTGTTTTTGCACTGAAGAAAGATAGACAATGGTGTTCCCCAAAGGGTCAGTGCCAGGACCACTTTGATGTAGATAAATGACGTGGAAATTTCATGCAGAGTAAATTTTGCCACTGATACCAGTCTTGGAAGAGTGTGGACAGGATACTATTAATGGACTGCAACAGAACGTAGGCTGGCAAAATTGGCAGACAAGTGACGGATGGAATTTAATATCAAGAAGTGAGGTGCACATTTCGGGCTGGGAGAATATTAACGAAAATAGACATGTCGCCCAAGCTGGAGTGAACAAATAGTTACACTAACGACCAATTTAAGATAATCAGCTGAGAGAACATTTACACTTGCTAGAGGTGACATCTATTCATATGCAGGGACCCATTCTCTGCAACAAGAAGGATTATGTTCAAGCCTTGTGCCTTTTTGGAATTACTCAGGAGTTTGGGGAGCCAATTGTTCCCAGTTGCTTTTTCCATGGCAATTCAGCAAATCAGTGTCGGCTTGCCAACCAATCAGCACCCATTCTTCCTGTAGTACAAATTGTTGTGATTTGATTGTTTGAAATTTGGCATTCTTGCTTTTGTCCAGATGAGTGGAAGACAACAGGTGCGATTCTCCCAAAAAATGACTAAGTATAACTTTGGGCAAGTTTAGCAGAATGTTTCCCGCTTGCTTTTTGGATGAAATCCAGACCTGTAGTCACCCACATTTAATCATTTTTGGGGGGCTTGGGGAGTTTCTCACTGGTCAAGCCCACACTTCGAAATTTTTTTCTACAGTGGCGAACTAATCTCGTTGGCTAAACCGGTTCGTCAGAGAATGGGATGCCTATGGAAAGGGTGCCTCAATCTTTAAGTGAGCTTGAGGATTCCCCCACACCGCCATCCACAGACAATGTAACCCGCTGTGGACATGGTATTCACCCCCTCCCCAGGTGAGCACATCTGCTATGGCGTCGCTGAGGCCCTCCCCCACCTTTAAGGCCTCCTCATTTCAGGAACCCCCACCTTCACCCCCAATCTTCATGACACCTCTTTTCACCCCCTCAATTCATGTATATGCCCCCCCTCAGGCCCTGATCATTGGCAGTGCCACCCTGGCACAGCCAACCTGGCACCCAGGCACTGCCCCTGACTGGCAGTGCCGATTCCGAGGACACTCCACTAGCCTCAAAGACCCCCAGAGTGGGCACCATACCTGGTCTCCGCACTAATCGGCACCCAGGTGAGGCCTCGCGCGGTGCAGCTGGTGACTCCCAGGAGCCGGGAGAATACAGCCTCAACAACCTGTGCATTCTTAAATGAGCGGATCATGCCCAGCAGGGTTTGATCCAGATTGCACTGGACACTGTGTTGGGTGACTGGTGCGGTTTTGTGCCCAGCGCAAAGCCCATTTTGAGCCCCTTCTGCAAGGCTCCTGGCACAACTGGATCGGCGCCAGGTGCAATCTGGTGGAAAAACCATGCCTGACATGCATGCCTTTTCAGCAATATTCAATTCTGTACTGCCAAGCAATATATACTTTATACCATATTCTAAAGTATATGCAGGGAGTTGGGGTTGGATGGTGTTGAGACAGCTTCATGTGCATGAAGGCTACGCTGAATCTTGTATAAAGCTCTGATTATGCTCAACTAAAATATTGCCTCTGCCTTTGATCACTGAGTGCGGAGGCGATTTACCAAAACGGTTTAGCTACAAGGTTAGTTTAGAGGAGCAGGGATTGTTCGCAAAGGAAAAATGTAATAAAGGTGTACAAGATTATTACAGATTTTATATAAGGCAGAGAAAGGACTATCCCATCAGAAGATGGTTCAAGGTCTGGGAGGCACGTAATTAAGATTTTAGGCAAGAGATGCAGGGTTGCAGGCTGGGGCAGGGGCAGCGTGCTTCTGAGAGGATGAACATCTCAGATCATAAGAAATAAGAGCAGGATTCGGTTTCTCGAGCCAGCTCCGCCATTTAATAACCTCATACTGATCTGCCTTCCCCCATAACCCTTGACTTTTTTAATGCAGTGTGTGATATTGACCTGGATCTTGCTGCCTACTAGGGTAGTGGAAGAAGAGATAATCAAAAGGAAATTGATGAGGCACTTGTGGGAAATAAACTTCCAGGGCTACGGGGATAGAGCAGAATAAAGTGGATAGAGAGCCTGGATGGACTTAATGGGCCAAATTCTGTCCTCCTGTGCCATAATGTCTCTGACTCTACTGAAATGAATGCCAAATTTTAAATATATTAGACTGTACATGAGGAAAGCACCATTCCTAAGAATCACTGCCAATAAGTTGTATGTCTTAGATTAACACTCAAAGAAATAATTCATTCTTTGTCTTTTTAATCATGTGTACCAAAGGCTGCAATGGGAGGGTGTGTCCGTCTCGTGGTAACAGGAGCTGCTCCTATCTCTCCTTCTGTTCTGACATTCCTTCGAGCGGCACTGGGTTGTCAAGTGAGTATAGATTCTAGACTGATTATGCTTTCTCATCCATCTGCTCTCCCTTCAGATTTTAATTCTGTATTGCAAACTGTTTTAATAATTTGTAGGTTTGCCTTTAAAAACAAAATGAGCGTAAACTGTATTTCTGAAAATGTTTCAGGTGGAAGGAGGCCTAAAAAAATGTGATTTTCTGAGTACATAAATCTGCGACGCTTTCTCAAATAATGGTAAATTAGTTTGTGTTAATTCAAAACACCAGGTAAGCTGGGATCTAGTTGTTTGTTTCTTCTTGTCTAGATTTTTGAAGCGTATGGACAAACTGAATGCACTGCTGGATGCACCATCTCAATGGTTGGGGATTCTACTGCAGGTAATCCAATTTCCGGACTGCCCCTCTCCCACCCAGTCTCCTCTCAAAGAATCTAGGTATCAATTGATATTCGCTTTAAATCTTCATCCAAATCAACGTTATCTGTCTCGTGGTGCTGATTTTAGAATTGGGCTATGAGTAAGTGAACCCCTTAATTAGCTAACAATGAACTTTAAAGTACATTCTGTGGTTCCGTTAAGATAATGGAAACCATCCTAGGGAAACTGACTGCCAGAGTTAAAAACAGCTGAAATGTAGATAAGGACATGGGGCTGGAGGAGACTGTGGATTTAAAGGGAAAAACTATTGGGCTTTAAGGATTTTTGAAAACCATATACTGAGCCACAGACAACATAAGAGTAGACAATTCATCCCCTCAAGCCTGTGTTGTCATTCAATTAGATCAAGGCCAATCTGTGACCTAATTCCATAGAAGTGGCTTTGCCCTGTAGTCCTTTTGGCGAACAAAAATCAACCATTCCATTTTAAAACAAACTAATATTTGTTATGTCCTTGTACAGACAATTACTGAGTCAGCGTACTAAAGAGCATTTAGCTCGAGACTAGTTAATTTTATTATAGCATAATAAACTGAGGGTAAGAAACTAATGCTATCAAATTGGAACGAATACAAACACGACTGACCACGATGGTTTCTCCCTCCAGTGTCACATGCTAATTCTTGCCTGACACCTACTGGTCGGAGGCTATACATATTTACACATACACTTGTTTATGCATATCACTACAGTATTGTTGAATGTTTGTAATAGGTGAGATTTTTTTTGTGTAAGGTAAGATGTAAGTGCCGGTGTCCTGGGTGAGCTGCCATTTGTGTAAAGTGGAGACACGAATTGGCCAATGCAGAGGGAAAGATGGTGGGGGAAGAATCCAATTTGGTGATGGTTGGATGAGAGTTCTGGTGGCAATTGAGGACTGAAGTCACGATAGAGATTGTCAATTGTTTCAGAATTGAAAATGAGTTTTGGAGCTTCAGATGTGGAATTTGTTTCAACCAAGCAATGAGACTGCATAATAAAAGCAAAATATACAGATGTTTGGAAACTGAAATAAAAACAGAGAAAGCTGGAATAACTCTGGTCTGGTTGCATCTGGAGAGAGAAGCGTGAACATTTCAAGTCCAATATGACTTCTTCAGGACTGGAAAGAGGTAGAAAGATAATGTGCTTTATGCTTTTGAAAAGGGTGGGCAAGTGGCCCTGGGTAGGGTGCATTTTGGAGGGTCGGTGCAGACCCGATGGGCCGAATGGTTTCCTTCTGTACTGTAGGGATTCTATAATGATGAAATCTTCGGACCAGAGAGAGGGTTAAAGCAGAATGTAGGTCAGCACTGCCTGGAAGCAAAGTAGCAGAATGTGTTTGTACCAGAAAAATTGATCCACTGTCTGAAAGCAAAACATGAGAACAAGGTAGGGCTGATTTGTGGGGAGATAGGGTCCGGTGGTGTTGGAATTCTAAATGGTGGACAAAGTTCATGGTCAAAAGTTGTTGAACTCAAATGTGGAATCCAGAGGTCTATAACGTGCCTAGTTGGAAGATGAGGTGCTGTTCCTCCAGCTGGTGTAAGCTTCACTGGAACATTGTAGCAGGTAAAGTACAGCAATTTGAGGAGGAGAGCAAAATGGTGAATTGAAATGACAAGGATAGGAAGGTTGGAGGTCATACTTGATGACAGAGCGAAGACCGTGTGACGACTTTGCAGAACACCTGTGTTTAGTCTCCCCAATGTAGAGACCGCATTGTGAGCAGCGAATATAGTAGACTAAATTGAAAGAAGTGCAAGTGCTTCACCTGGAAGGAGTGTTTAAGGCTTTGATGGTGAGCAGGGAGGATCTTAAGTGTTACACCTTCTGCAATTAGCGGGTGAGGGGGATGAGGTGTTGGGGGTGATAGAGGAGTGGACCTGGTGTCATAAAGGGAATGGTCCCTTCAGAATGCTGACAGAGGTTGTGAGGGGACAATACCATGGCGATATCATGCTGGAGTTGGCGGTAATGGTGACAGCTGATACTTTGAAGATGGAGACTGGTGGGGTGGAAATGAGAAGAAAGGGAACACTATCTTAATCCTTCGGGAAGGGAAGGGGTGAAGGCAGAAGTGTGGGAAATTGGTCGGACAATGTTGAGTCTTGCTCACCACACTTTGGAAGAATCCTTGAATGAGGAAAAAGGAAGACCTATCAGAAGCACCGTTGTGGAAGGTAGCATCATTGGAGGAGGTGCAACGCAGAGGGAGAAACTAGGAGAAAGGGTCTGAAGAGGTTTACTCAAGGTAGCTGTGGGAGTCAATGAGCTTGTAATGAATATTGGGTAGATAGTCTGTCACCAGAAATGGAGATAGATAAATCAAGAAAAGAAAGGGCATTGTCGGAGATGGACGAGTGGTAGAATTTGGAGAGCATGAAGTAGCACTGATTGTCATCGATGTGCCAAGAAAAGTTGCAGGAGTCCTGTATAGGACCGGAACAAGGACGTTGTGCCCATAGCAACAACCTTTTTATCTAGAGAAAAGGAGACAAGTTGAGGGAGAAATCGTTCAATGAGCAAATAAGTTCAGCCAGGTGGAGGAGGGTAGTGGTGGATGTGGGGTGGATTGTTTGTGCCCCCATTCAAGGAAAAAGCCAAGAGTTCTGGTGGGGGATGGAGGTGTAGAAGGATTGGACATCCATAGTGAAGAGGTGGTGGTGAGGGCCAGGGAACGGGAAATAGTTGAAATAACATAGGGTGCCAGACGAATCGCAAAAGAAAGAAATAAGTTCAGTGTGGAAGGAACAGGTTGATATGATGGTCTGCCAGGACATTCCTGTTTGCGGATTTTGGGAAGGAAGTAGAAATGGGTCCTGTGGGGTTGGGGGACTGAGCTTAGAGACTGTGGAATGAAGGTCTCCGGAGAAGGTGAGGTCAATGATAGTCCTGGAAACAATGGCTTGATTTTGGTGATGGGGTCATGATCCATGAGGCAGGAAAAAGTTTCTTGAGTGTTGGTGCTCAGCTGCTGCAATGAGAGTGCTTATTGGTTATGGTTGAGTAGTCATTTGGGAAGGTGAACAGGATCTGAAGCTAAGGGAGAAATTTCTGGTGGCAACAGATTATGGCTTTGAATTTTCCAAAATTGAGTTGTAATAAGATTATAGCTCATTAAGAATGTAATGCCTGACAGCAGTCATAACACCCCATGCGGTCATGTGAAGGAAAACTGAGTATTGATACCATACATATGAAAGCTGACTCCATGCTGTTGCTACATTTGCCACGGGGCAACCAATAGGAGAGAAAAAGAAACCCTAGATGGAATTTGAGGCTATCAGAGGTGATTAAGGCATAGAAAGCTGAACCATTACAGGAGATGGAAATTGAGACGGGTTGAATTGGAATCACAATCTGGTTCAAGAACAAAGTAGCCAGCTATTGCTCTGACACCTCTCGCTTTCTCAATGGAGAAAATTGACAAATGTTGCACCAATGTGCTTTTTAAGAATTGCCTAGGTTGCAATTATAAACTACCAACTAGATTGGTTGACTTCAGAGGGTTATTACAATTATTTTCAGCTTTTAAGTTTTGAGACTACACATAGAAACTTTATATACCGTTAATGGTTGTATAAAAACATGCAACATCGTGCTTTGCACACCACCACATGATTTCTAGGAATGGGTACCGTATTCTTATATTCCATACTCATAGGCAAACAATTGGAAGATCTTTTCTGGTAATCTGTGCTTTCAGGACGAGTGTGTGGCCTCTGACCTGTTTTCCTTGTGCATCTTTGAGGAGATATGTTGATGAAATTGTCTGTCTGGAGTACTGACCCAAGCTGTCTCATGTACCTTTCCTTCTAGGCCATGTTGGTGCACCAATTCCCTGCAATATTGTGAAATTAGTTGATGTTGAAGACATGAATTACTTTGCTGCTAATGGAGAGGGAGAGGTAATGAAAAATTGAGCAGACCATGTTTGTATGCTGTAATACAGATATTTGACGATGCCTTGTGGGCTTTTCTATTCTAGGTCTGCATCAAAGGCTCAAATGTGTTCCGAGGTTACCTGAAAGACCCAGAAAGGACAGCTGAAACTATAGACGCGGATGGATGGCTCCACACAGGGGACATTGGAAAATGGCTGTCTGTAAGTTTTTATTTCCTTCTGTATAACTTCACAAAACAAGGTTACTTACTGGATGTCACTGTAATCTAATCTCATGCTTGTTTAACTAGTGTGTCACACCCCAAAAAGGTGATACGCAAATTTCTAAAAACCATTGGGGTTGCACTGTTGTATACTTTCAGATCTATTCCCATTTCCGTTGAAAATTATTGGTTACACGTACTACACGGTAAAGATGTCATCCAAGGATGTCAATGTTGAACCAACGATCTAAGTACCCATTTAGCCCTTTTCATCCCTCCCCCCTCTTCAGAATATTGCCCAAATGATCAATTATGCAGCCTCAATTGCTTCCGGAAGACTCCTTTATGAATGTTATCTTGTTATGTTGCTGTGCTAATTCAATTTTTAATTTGCAGTGGACTTAAATGCTACTTTGCTGGAAATTGTACAGAGCATGGTTACTAAGACTAAATTTCCCAAATACCAACCACGTGAATGGAAGACCCACCAAAATGTCCTTTTTAGAATGTTGCTGCTCCATGCAGAAATCTTTTGAATATATTTCGGATTTAAATTCCAAATTTGGAATGTGTTAGCAATTATCACAACTGAATTGGAGAATAGTTGCTGTTACAGCTAATTAGCTCCAAATGCAGAGGAAAAACTTGTTGTTCTCAATTTAATTAATCAATTGCTTATTAATTTTATCTGAAGAGGCTTGTTTAGGCTTGGATAATTAACTGAACCAGTGTCTTTAGCTGCAATGCACCTGTCCAGACTGGTTAAGGCTAATGAATGTTAGAAGATTAGACAGGAAATAATGAGCAAAGGTGATACAGTTGTTAACAGATGAAAAGGGTTTGCTAATGAGTAAAAGCTCATTTCTGACCATTCACATTTTTGCTTTTAATATTGGTAGAGAATCTGGGTTTTTCTTGCATGCTTTTTAAAAAAAATTGTTATTAAAGCAATCTCACTTTTGCCTTTTCAGAATGGAACACTGAAAATAATTGATAGGAAGAAGAATATATTTAAACTAGCTCAAGGAGAATATATTGCACCAGAGAGAATTGAGAATATATATATTCGGAGTGCTCTTGTAGCCCAAATCTTTGTGCATGGAGACAGCTTGAAGGTATCATTTAAATCCCTTTTGTTTTACATAGAGTCCTATCGCTATTTTGGATATTACAGATTTGCATATATACCATTAAAGAAAGAAATTTACCTAGCTAATGATTTAACTTGTCTATTTCACTTTGACTGAATTATCTTTTACCCTTTTACTTCCCCCTTCCAGTCTCATTTAATAGCCATTGTGGTGCCTGACCCAGAGGTACTTCCAGAATTTGCTGCAAGTAAAGGATTTGAAGGCTCCTACCAAGCACAATGCAAGAATCCAGTACGTTTTTTTTTAAGTTTCTTATTGGAGCACTCAAGATTTTATACTAGCATGAGAACCTCATATATGATGTTTCTAGGTTTGAATCAACTGATGGTAGATTTAAGTTGAGTTATGAAGTTCTGATATTCCACATATTGCTGAAGTAATAGCTGTCATTTCTATTGCAGAGGGGGTACAATTGTATTTACTCCTATTCCCTTGTCAGAATAGTCTGATCAATGAAATTGGGGGATTGTAGGAGAGTGGTTCATTAGTTAGAAGTAGATTAGTTTTCACAAGGTATTTCTTTGTTGTTGACAACCCTGATGGTTAATAGGCCAACTTGTCTTGTTACTCATATCTTTTGCAGGACATTGAGTAAACTGTCGGTGCTGCTTAAGAAATAAAATATAAATTCTCTCCCCATGAAAGAGTCCAGAGCTTAATGAAATAAGATTTAAACTACCTGGTTCGTTCCAATATATTTGATTCACTTTTTCCAATGTACAAAGAAGTATCAAAGCTTGTAATGGTCTTATTTTTTCCCCATCCATTTTAGGAAGTAAAGAAGATTATTCTAGAAGACATGGTTAAACTGGGAAAAGAAGCTGGACTAAAATCATTCGAACAGGTACATAAGGTCCAAAATAGCTACTGCAGGAAAACACAGCACTATAAACGTCACTGAACTATTTGAATCACGCTACAGTAATTAACCCCCTCTCTGTAATCTCCAGGCCTGATGCATTGCATCTCCCCCCCAATGTCCCTAACAATTTATCACACTGGCAGCACCAAGTATGCTGTGCTTTCCTCTGCCTCGCTCCACATTTGACTGATAGTACACATCCATGTCTTAGGTTAAGTGGCTGCGTTGTTTGCCTTACAGGGTTGAAGGCATCTGGCCTTGACTGTTACAAATGGACAAAGGCAGCTGACACTACCCACAATCTATTATATGCAACAGAGCACTCCATCTACTCTAATGTGTGAATGTGGACAAGAAGAACTGGTTGGTGATCCACACTACATTCAATTTGAGAGTGCTTCTTTAAGCAGGGTCCTATACTGCTCTCAGGACAGATCTTAGTTGAAACAAATAGTTTGTGTCTCTTCTAAATTCCGCGTTCATAGCAGGATTAGGACAGTCAGCCCCCTCTAACATTTTCCACCATTGAATTAGATCATGGCTGAGGTGTACATTAAATCCATCAATCTTTGTTTAAATCCTTTAATGTCGTTATCTAATGTAAACCTAACAATCTCTGATTTTAAACTTGAGATAGCATTTACTGATTATTGTGGGAGGAAACAGTCTCCAACATTAGATGTGATTCACTGATTAAACAGCACTTGCTAACCAATCCTGATTGTGCCAAGAATTAGTGAAAACCAATTTAAGATTGCCAATCAGGCTTACAGCGTGGCAGTTATGCATGCTAGACGCCACATATATATTCACACACACGGCCTTGTCCTTTGCGGACAGAAGGAATATGTTCACACTTTCACCTTTTTTAAATCACTAAACTGAAGTCTTGGACACAGCAATTCCCTGGTTCATTCTCCAGGGCAATGCCTTGCTAAAACAAAAGCTGGTCAGTTAACTGTTCCATGCTGCATGCTCCATGGCTACAGTTGGCAATTTCTTGCGCACTATCCAAATGAGTGAAAGACCATAAGCTTTGAGTGTATTTCTCGCTTTTCTGCAATACTCCAGTTTTGTGCTACCAAAAAACGAGTTACCATCCATTAGGCTTTGTTTCTGTCTGCACCACTTATTATACCACAAATTCTTGCTATTTTTGTGCTTTAACATCATTAATAGTTGAGCAGCCAGCATAGAACCAAACTGCTTCCTTCCAGGTCAACTAAATACCCATTTGCCTGTTTCATGGAGTGGCCTGCCATTTGTGGGCAATGAGATCTTCTGGTCCCGCCCCTATCAGAGGTTTTGTTGAATGTTCCCCTCGCCACTGAGAAACATGCCTTCGGCAGGACCAAAAGATCCAGCCGGGGTGAAGGCTGGAAGATTCCAGCCAGCATGCATCACTCTCTTCCTAATTGGTTCTAGTTTAGTGTGCTCAATCGCTCCATTTTTATCACAGCATTCATCTATGCATTTTGGTACACCTTGCATGCACTTGTCACAGTCCTTTTATTTTGGCTGTGGTTAAATCATGAATGCATATCTGTACTTCCAACATTTCCTTTTTTGATTGAGCCATTAATGTACCATGTTTCCTCAGTAAGTTGTGGTTGCTTGCCTGAACATATTCATTTAAATTTGTTTAACATGCACAATAAAAAAAATTGGATTCTGAAGAATTGCCCTAGATACCAACTAGTTCAGCATCACTGCTGAAGGATAACTCCCAACAAAATTGGAAGGTAGTGAACACTTTAAAACCACACATCGAGGTGTGGGATGTAAACTGCTGTAGATTAAGTGAAGATGTGTTTGCTATACAAAATGAAAATATCCTTTTCAACTACAAGGCTCCAGCATGAACTGACTATTGGTTTCACATTGCTTTTTGTGAGTTAGTGGTAAAAAGCAAAAGAAACTTCTCAGCATCAAATCTTCTCCAACCCTTTAGGTAAAAGATCTGTATCTACACACTGAGATGTTCACTGTTGAAAATGGACTCCTAACTCCAACACTGAAGGCCAAAAGATCAGAACTTGCCAAGTACTTCAACAAAGAGATTGAGCGTCTCTATAAAAACACAACGGCATAATTTATAATATATCGGGAATCCCTGAGACGTGATCCTGTCCATGCTGTGTCGGAGTGGAAGATTCAACCCCAAATTGTACTATCTCAAAGTCATTAAAGCACATTGTTCTCCAATCAGTCTTGTAACTTGAGTTTTTAGATGGACAAGTTTGTACATGCAAAGTTTCAACCTGTTGGCATAAATTAAAGGTTTAAAATAATTGTCTGGCAGTGCACGTGCAGTTAGTTGAAGGGGGAGAAGATTATACCGATTAGGGACCCAGCTTACTATAGGAACAATTCATGCAAAATATAATGATGCCAAGCTTAACTTTTCACTGACTTTTAGTTAAAAGAAAAATCTAGACTAAAATCTCAATTTTTCTCAGATTTAATACAAATTGCCAATGGAGAGGTAGCTTATTTACCATTTAAGTTTGTGCTTCACTGCAGTCATGAAAGATCTTCCACATGGAACGATTTTAAAATAGTCCCTCACCCATGCAGACCTACAACCACTAACTCCTTGCCTAAACCTTCCACAAGTCGCTGTGATGCAGAGACATGACCTAATTCCCAAAGGGAAAGCAGTTGAATCAATAATAATAATCTTTGTCACAAGCTATGACTTTGATTACGTTTCTCCATCTATGGTCTGGAGCATCAGTCGTTCCCACAAGTAAACTGAGCATGTTTTAACAGGCATTTACTCACTTGCCTATAACAAAGGTAAATTATTAAAAATAATTCTGGTCATACAAGTAATGCTGGTTGAGCAATAAATATGGGCAAGAACCAGACAATCCTACCCTGCTCTTTTTTTGTATAACAGCATTGGCAGGGATGGTCTTGTGCTCTCCTAGAGGGAAGATGTGGCCTTGGTTTCAAAACCTATTTCTTATCAAAACAGTGACTTGTCTGACAAACTTTTCTGTTTCTCATCCTGCATCAAGTAACTTATCATCATGCACTCACTAACTTTAATATGGGTTAACAATCTGCAGTGGTTTATTCAAAATCTACTCAAAGGTAAAAGGCGAACATTGTAGATGTGCATTTTATTTGGGTTTACTTCCAATTCTGCAAATATCATACAATTCAAAAATTGTTAATTTTTATTGGAATTACTAGCTACTTGAAAAACCAGAGAAAATTCTGATTGCTTTATACCTGGAACGTACTTAAATTTTGGTACTGTATCAATTAAAGTCTTTGCCATGCAGGATAAATTTTTCATGCAATATGCGATACTAAATATTTCCATATAAATTGTATCAAAACAAATTAATTACAGCACCAGTTTTCACCAGGAAATTGATTCCTTAGTTTCACTAAAGATTGACCACCACAAACCCATCTGAAAAGGAGATGATGATTTATTGTTTTTGACCATCTAGATCGGCATAATTAGGTTGTTTCACAAACAATTTGAAGGAATTTCTTAGAATATAAAAAAAACGCTTGTGGAAACTCTTGCTTTATCAAAGCAGGTCAAGTATAAATTAAATTTGAAAAAGATCATAACTTTCAAGCTAAGGAAAATAGGCTGTCACAAATTCTGCTGTCAAAAGCACTAGCGACAGGAACTGTTACAAAATCTTTTTCTCCTCTTCTGTTGGTTTCTCTGTGGCACTGTCATACAAGCATTTCTCCACACATCTTCTTGGGAACCAGCCTCGCTCATGCTCTGCAACTTAAAAATAAAAAGTTAATGGAGTTTACTGTTATTAAAAGTAAAGTCCTATAGAAAATGGTATGCTGATCCCACCACCATTTATTACTGTCACTTTTAGTTATTCCCACCATCAAAAAGGCATTTAAAGCTTCTTTAGCCCAGTACTTAAAATCACGGGAATCTGAAAAAACGTGCTCACGAGGTTGCGTCTCTTCATTGTTTGTGTAATTGTGGGTGGAGAGGGTCTATTAGCTCCTGCTGATGTTAAGTTGGGGAATTTAGAGATCCCATGGGCAGTTGGGTTCAGACTAAAAAGCACTGCTAATATAAACTGCGAGAACCCCCCCCCCCGCAGAGATATGCTTCTACAATGTTTCCATTCTACAACCAATAAATGCAACAGTCACAACTGTGGGGAGGGGCTGCATACAGACTTGGCTCAATGTCTAATCTGTAAAGCAAGGGTCTTGTCAGTGTTGAATTAGAATAGTCTAGATTCTGTAGTCAATTTCCGATTTATATGGTACCACTGTACTTGGCTGACCATTCAAATTAGATGGACATTTATGGTCCCGTCAGCTTTTAAAACCGTAACAGCGGAGCATGTTTTTTAAAAAAAAACAATCATTTTGTGCAATAGTTCCCTTATAACAGCCCCTAAGGAGCCGGGGGAATTTTGTGGAGCTTTATGTGGTACGTTTAAGTTTGTCGCATTTTGCTACAGGTGGTGGATTTAACGATCTGTGTTCCCAACCTTCCATTATTCCCGCTTTGTTAACTGACAACCCACATTACGCGCTCTGGGTTTTCTGTGCTGGCAGAATTTGGGAACTCCTTTCTCATGATAAGCTGCGAATCCACCTGAATCTAATACTCCAGTTTCCTGTGCACCAGCTAAGGCTAACGTCTAACTGACCAAAAGAAGGGTCTTCAAGAATGAACAGATCTCACTTCAGTTTTATAGGGTCAGAGCAACAATTGGATCAATACAATGGATTGTGTGAAACCAAGTTTGCGAAATTGAGTTCTCATTTTTTTGTTAGGCGTTGAAAGACCTTGAAGCTTATTCTTGTTGTCTTCTTTCCCTTTAAAAACTTGTGATCCATGTGTCTAGATTTTAGAGTTGTTGGGCTGACATCCCAGCAGTCCGAATGAGCACGAGCAAAGGGTAGAGGATGAATGAAAAGGGTATCCAGTTTTTAAAGCAGGGTGAGCAGTTTGTCTCATCCACTAACTTTCTTTTTTAAATCGTTAGCAGAAGGCAAGAAAAGTTTCCCAAAAATAGAAAAAACATTTTAGTTGGGCAGATCTGCTACCATTAGTTACCTATTTAGGAGGTTTATGAAAGATTTTGCACAACATTCTCAACACTGGATTAAAACATTCTCATTATAGTAAGGAGTAGCTATGCAAAACAAATTCAGTTTTGGACAAGTTTACATCTTGTTTCCACACTTTTCAACCAGTTCTCTGTAGGATCATTTTTAAATCTACAAAAATACAATATATTATACAACTTTAGACTTGATTAGATAATAGTCAACCCTTTAAATGAAAAAATCCTAATGTTGAAAATTACAAACATAACATTCATACCCTTTAGGACTTTTTAAAAAAATACACCCCACGTATCTCTGTTGGGGAAAGACACTTATTTCATTAGGGAAATAAATCTGAAGTCTAATTGAGCTAAGGGAGCTAAGTTGACAAATAGCTGAAGCAGCCTGGGTTAATTAACAACTCTAGTGGTAATTCAGCACTCACTCTCTTAAGCTCTTTCCAGCTAGTATCTCAATGTGATCATATTATTTATTGTTTGAAACATGTGAAGAATTAGAAAATGGATGTATGATTTTGTCACCAATTCAAAAATGCTAGACAATATTCTCTTAGTTAATCTGTCTAAATGCACAACAAGCCAAACTACAGAAAAAAAGACCCGTTAAAATGGTAGTGATGTGAAACAATCTTCATTTACAGCTTTTTAAAAATTCCGACTGGAATGACATTGTTCATTCAAATAAACAAGGAAATTATGTAAACAGGCACTTCCTAAAGCATTAATGCAAGGTGTGTTTATTTACCGTGGGCATTTTTCTTCTTCAAATTCTTGTTACCATACATCCAATGCCTAAAGGGAAATATTAAAAAGATTTTCCAAATATATACACACATGAATTTATTCTGACAGAATTTATATACAAATAATAATTACAGTTAATATCCTAATTTTTCAACTTAATATCTATGACCTGCACCTGTATGCATTGTTTTAGTTCTCATTTTTGATTACTTATTTTGTTTTAAGTATACTGCAATTATTAATCCATTTTGTGCATGGTCTGTGTAAATTATTTTAGTTTCACATTTATAAGTGTTCTCGTATCTCAATCAAAACCTCATTTTTCCATAAGCATTTTGCTTCATGTTCCTGTATTAATTACATATGGCAGCATTAATAAAAGGATACCATCATAATACTAGAATCCACAGGTGTCAAGAACTTACAGGGGGCTTAAGATAGATAGTCGTGAAATAGGAAGCAAAATGGTGCACCTGCCAGTGAGCATTTTAGGTCACCAAAAGGTGGAGATAGGAGAGAAGGAGATCTGCAGTCATTTCAGAGAGATGAAGGGACAAAAGAGCAATAATATTGTGAGATTTTGAAATGAAATGAAAATTGCTTATTGTCACAAGTTGGCTTCAAATAAAGTTACTGGGGAAAGCCCCTAGTCACCACATTCCTGTTCCGGGGGCTGGTACGGGAATTGAACCGTGCTGCTGGCCTGCTTTCAAAGCCAACGATTCAGCCCCTTTAACTACCCCAGAGGAATTAAAACTAAACAAACTTAAAAAGGAGGCATAAGAAAAAATGTATAACTTTGAAGCAGAGTGGGGAGGGAAAGAGAGATTTGAAGAGAATCGGAAGAAAGGTTGGCAAATACGGAAACATTGTTTTTTATATGCATTTGTGACACTAAAAATAGAGGGCAAGATGATTCTGGGATGAAGGAAGAAGATATCAAATACATTTTTTTCATTGCTTTTTCACAGTAATGCCAAAAAGATATTTCTGTACCAGAGATGGTTATGGAACAATTATCATGGATAATAGCAAATAAAAAATGAGTGGAAAAAAAGTGTTGAACTCAAGGTGTTAAGTCAGCAGGGCCTGAAGGCATGCACCTCAGGGTGTTTAGAGAGGAAGTAGTATAGGTTCAGATCATAAAATTTGTAAACCTCCTTAAATACTCATATTACGTCAAAGGATTGAAGGGTAACCAAGATGTCTATTTTACAAGGAAAAGAACGAAGAGGTTACTACATACCATACAGTATAATGCTAATAGTGAGAAAACCCTTAAGAATCCAATAATTTATGAACATAAACTGATGAACATTTACAAATATACAAATTACCAAGGACAGTCAGCATAAATTTGCAAAAGACCGAACAGAGACCAACGCATTGTTCAGAAGAATTCAAGGAGGAGTAACCAAGATGTTCTGAGTTAAAGAGACAATTGCAGTAGCCAGATTTAAAATGGGACAGCAGCCTTCAAAAAGGTAAATGAAACATCCAATGTAATTTTAATACAGTCTGGAAATCGAGAGTTAAACCAATTATGAGCAGTTTCCATAATAATCAAGAAAGAATGCCAAGAGATGTTGGTATAAATGTTGGACTGGATTCACTTAAAGATAAAATGGAAGCTTTGTTTAAAAGTGTTGTGTGGAAAACTTGGCTGGAGTTCGTAATGAAAATTGCTAAGGGAGAACATAATTATGAGAGAAGATTTTAAAGCGTGGTTTTGGGAGTGGAATTTGGAAACTTTCATGTGGGGTGATTCTGAGGAGAAATCCACAAACATTTACTTGGTGTGCAGAGTGGAGGGTATATCATCCCACAGTCATGTGTTTAAAAGGGTCTGTGTTAATGAGACCATTGTAGATCAAGATGTATTTTGTAATATCTGTTCATCCTAAACCTGTGTGTAATTGTGAGGATGGGGGAATTTCTATCATCCAATTTTTTCAAGTTTAATATATTTTTTTTTCTTGTTGTTGAAACTAATTAGCGGTCCTGTGTGTTCTGTCACTTTGTATTAAAAAAACAAATAAAATTTATGGTCTTTGAGCCAGTGTTCCAATCTGGGATTTTCCCATCCAGTTAAAACATCAATTGGGATCCTAACAATTGATACTATATGGGTGCGGCACGGTGGCACAATGATTAGCAGTGCTGCCTCACAGTGCCTACAGGGACTATGGTTGAATTCCAGCCTCAGGTGACTGTATGGAGTTTGCACTTTCTCGTCGTGACTGCGTGGGTTTCTCCAGGTGTTCCGGTTTCCCCCCTCAGTCCAAAGATGTGCAGGTTAGTTGGCTTGGCAATGCTAAATTGCCCCTTAAGAGTCCCAAAAAGGTTAAGTGGGGTTACGGGGATAGGGTCAGGGTGTGGGCCTAGGGAGGGTACTCTTTCCAAGGGTCGGTGTAGACTCGATTGGCCGAATGGCCTCCTTCTGCACTGTGGAGATTCTATGCTGGGACTATTTCCATATCACAAAACGCAAAAAAGATAGAATAGGGATTTAAAAATGATGAAGGAGTTCAACAGATTGAATAGGAAAATATAATTTCCTCTGGTTGACATCAGTATCAATTTAAAATGGCAAATTACAATTAAGAAAGTGAAGAGAGTGGTTAGAATAGCTTTCTTTACGTGGATAGATGTTGAAACATGGAAGCTTTGCCACTTGTCGTGGTTGAAGCATCTTTGAATGACAAAATTAGATAAAGGTTTCAAACAGAGGTACTTGCAGAGCTATGGGGGAAAAACAATAGGACAATGGAATTAGTCTTGGATTGGTTTCACTCGCAGGCATGATGTTCTCTTACTGAGCTATAAGCACCTATGGTTTTACTTTAAAAAGCAACGGACATTGTTGGTGATTGGTCAGCTTCATAGTTAACATAGGGTATGCACGGTCCAACAGCCACGCTGTACTTGAAAAGCAGCTTGGCGGGAGGGGGGAAATATGCGGCTAAACACGCTCGTTAGGGGACTTTGTTCCCTTTTGGGGGATTCGTGCCCATCGTACAATTTCCCATAAATCCTACACAACTTTCAACAGATGCTTCAGGAGATCAAAAGTTGTTTATAGCTGAAAAAAATGTAGTTCTAATTAACAACAGATTACTAAATGTTTCACAAGAGTGATCAATTTTGACTCAACTTACGGGAGACCCCTTGTAACTAAAACCAATTCCCCTTTCCTCAGTTGAATTCTAGGTTCTTCAGTATAAGGTGTACAAAAAAATGCTTTGAATCCTTTTGTTATGGGGCAGCAAGCTCCACTGTAGTCTTCAATCACTCTATACTGGACCTGTCCATAATAAGACACATATATATGGTAAATCATAAAAAATCTTAAGCACAATACTTTCATTGTGAGCAGGTAAGGCAGTCTAGTCATTCTGCATAACCACTGGACATATTCATTGTTAAAAAAATTAATCACAATTCTTTTGAAACGCTTAAGTTCTTCTGGCACAATTAAAGTAAGTTAATACTGTGATATATAGCTTCACAGGTTCAGCAGAGTTAGTAATTTCCATAGATTGATTCCACACTCGTGTTGGTGTACTTACACTACCCAATATTCACTTATATGATAAATTAACCCAGGTACTTTACAAAATACCCACTTAAGGTTTACCGGGAAACAAAATCTCTAGTTCGGAGGCCAGATACTATTAAGCTGCTTTATTTCACAAGGAAGTGAACATAGAACCAGTTTCATCTTTGTACAACAATGTAAAGTAATTGAAACACATTGCTTCCCTGCACCAATGGTTCATCTTGTTTGACTATAACATGATAATTTTGATCAACTATCCTATAGTTTCTTTCTGGGCCAGGTGAAGATTGGCCCATTTTATTTTCAATATGCAGGGTTTTTACTGCAGCCGAGGGCTATCAACCTGCTCCTGTGCTTCTGCAACTATTTATAGAAATGACAAGAATCTGACAAAATCTGATCTTGCGACTAGTCGGTTGTTAACAATAATCTTCACAGAACCATGTCCATATGTTTTGGTCATGCCCGGCACTGGAGGGGTTCTGGAGAGGAGTGGCGGGAGCAATATCTCAGGTGGTGAAAGTCCGGGTCAAGCCAAGCTGGGGGCTAGCAATATTTGGAGTAATGGACGAACCGGGAGTGCAGGAGGCGAAAGAGGCCGGCATTCTGGCCTTTGCGTCCCTAGTAGCCCGGCGAAGGATCTTGCTAATGTGGAAGGAGGCGAAGCCCCCCCAGCCTGGAGGCCTGGATAAATGATATGGCTGGGTTCATAAAGTTGGAGAGGATTAAGTTCGCCTTGAGAGGGTCTGCGCAGGGGTTTTACAGGCGGTGGCAACCGTTCCTAGACTATCTCGCGGAGCGTTAGAGGAAGGTCAGTCAGCAGCAGCAGCAGCAACCTTGGGGGGAGGGGGGGGGGGGGGAAAAAGGAGACAGAGAGAGAGACAGAGACAGAGAGCCTGGGAGGGTGGATGAGCAAGAGATAACATGAAGGGTTGGGGAAACTGGCACGTACGGGTGAGGGCCAGTGTACAAAGCTGTGTAAGTATATCATTTTGCCATGTATATATCTTGCTCTGCGCGATTTCCCGTTGTTTTTTTTGTTACGGGGGGGGGGGTTATTGTTTGTAAGGGAGAAAAATTGTGTTAAAAAACTTTAATAAATATATATTTTTTAAAAACAATAATCTTCACAGAAACCAGGAGTCCATCTTAAAAGTGCAGTCTTAAAATAAATTCTTCAAGCAGATACATCTCATCAAAAAAAATAGTAAACCATTTGTCACATATTACATATTATGTAAACATGCAAAATTACTACGTTCCTGAGTCTTTGATTTGACTAACATAAATGATTTTAAAATTCATCTTTTTCATACCAAGAAACTATTTTATACAAGCTACATGGATATGAAATGCTGCCATCTGGCGCAAACCTACAGTACAATACTTACACTTCTCACTCTTTTATCAGCTTTCTGTTTCAGCTGCTCTATCTGTAAATAGACACAAGTATTTAACATACATTGTCATATCAAATTGAAGTAATTTTAGTCAATAGTCATGAGAAATTACAAGAAAATAATCTGATTGCTTTCGCTTTTTAAAAAAAATTTATTTAATTTATTATCCCATCCTTAAAAGTTACAAAGCTAATGTGCAGAGTGGACAGGGCAAACTCTAATCCATCTCATTGCTTGCTCCAAAAATCAACTCAAATTGAAGCCAATTCATGGTCTCCAAAAGGGAGACGTACAAGATCCAAGCTGACAAGAAAAGGCGTTGCACCTCACATTGGGCTTGATCTTAGCCAAAACGCAATTGATTGCTTTCACTCTTGATATCATCTGCAACCCCAAAGCTCAAATACTTCCCGACATCCAAACCTCAAGAGACATGTGTCTTCATTATTGATCCTTCCCACTTTAATTTAAACATATTAAAGGAATTAATTTGCGATTTTAATGAGAGATAACAGGAATTTGATCAACAGGGAAAATAGAACCTAATGCATTGCATCATAAATGCTTTTAGTTTGCAATTTGATATAGTATGAGGTAGGCGTCTAACTGTGGTTCTTCTCATGGTCAGTTGTCAAATGGAGCTCAATTGCTCTGAGGGCAGAGAAGAAATATTAAAAAGCAAGTTTACTCTCTTTCCTATACCTCACATTAGCTGGTTGAAGCAGTAGCTTGAAAGCAGGTAATTTCAGGTGATCAATTTTAGAATTGTATGATTAAAATAAGGAAATGCAAACTAAAATATTGAAGTTAGACAATACAGTCTGGATTGTTTTGATTTTACTGTAAAGAGATTTGCAAATATATGGCAGCCTTTCATGTCCTCAGGATATCACAAATTACTTCACAGCCAAGATTTACTTAGGCAAGTATTGTCATAGTTCTTTCCTATGTAACTGTAGAACCCAAATGGCAGAAGTAAGGTCTCAGAAAAAGCACAGACAAGTGAATAGTTAATCGGTTCTGATTGAGGGATTAATATTGGAAAGAGCACCCTGCTTCTTCTTGGATAACATGCCTTGGGATTTTTTACGTCCAATTCAACAGGCTAACAGGCCCCGTCTGAACAGCTCACATGAAAGGCAACGCCTCCAATAATGCAGCAGTCTCTCAGTTTTGCAGCAAAGTCTCAGGTTAGATTATGCACAAGTCCTGGAGTGGTCTTGAACCAGAAGGAAAGAACAGTACCAATTGGCCCAAACAAATCAATAACATTTTTAACATCAAAAAGAATTGAAAGCACATTGAAGCAAACCATTGAATAATCTGTGAAATGTGACATTGAAGGTCAAAGGAAAATGTTCAGAAGGAAACAGTGTGAAAATTTAAAATTAAAACTTAAGTCACAAAATTATTTGAAAAAGGTACTTCCTGTTAAATATTTCAAACAATGAATGTTCTATGTAAATTGAGATGAAAAGATAATTAAAAAGAATTAAATTAACCGTTAATGTGTACTGATGGCTGCCTTCACGAACAGGCCAGACAATTCCATCTGTCTTGGGAACCCCAGACCATGTGAACACCTGCCTGAAGTTCTTCCACTTGCTTCCAAGATCATATGGAAAACGGAATTCCTCACCCGTTTGGTAATACTGGATTCTGTCTTTGGCCTATGAAAAGGTAGACAGGTAGCATCAATAAATTAGAGAATTATATTTTAAAGGTATATAGTAATCTGCAAAACAGGTTACCAACCAGGTAAGTGGAACAGGGAAAGTAAGTAAAGGCATTGCATCATCAACCAGTTTTGGAATTTGACTTTCAAAACTAGCCCGAGCAGCATACAGAACAGTCGGAGAGTTGTAATTCCAAAGCAGGCTACACTTGATCGCAATAAACTGAACTTACCAAATATTTCTCATACCAACCATCAACTTCCATTTTTTCCCACTTAGTTTGTAATACATCCTTACAACATACAACAATGTGAACGTGTTAAGTATTGATTTTTGTTTTGAAGAATGGATCTTTTAAATTGAAAACACAATTTTTCACCCTACCTATGAGATTTCAGGTACCTTTTACGTATGTTAAACAAACAAATGATATATTAGCCAAATACCTCTTGTTTAGATACAATAAAATGCAGTCTGCAGGGGTAGAGCTCCAATACAGGAGTCACTACAAATTTTACAGGAACAGAGCAATTGGTCCCACTGATCTGTGCCAGTGTGCGTTTTCCACGTGAACCTTCTTCCACCCAACTTGACCGAACACGATCTACATTTCCATAACTTTATTATAAAAATATATGCAATCAAAGTTTGGAAAGAAAGACACATTTTCCTCTCTGAAGTAATATGTTTTTTTGCCCCTCCAGAAGAATAATCTATAAATGTTTGGAACAAAATGAAATAATGTATTGCGGTCAATAGTCAGAGTCCAAATTAAATATTCAAGTTGGTTCTCCAGGTGTGTATTTTTTTTGAAACCCCAATTTACAATGTATAAGGCATATAAGCCATCTATCTTCAAACTCCATTTATTTTATTTAGTGGAATAAAAGATCAATTAACCTTGAAATTAGATCATGGGCGGCACAGTGGTCAACACTGCTGCCTCACAGCTCCAGGGACCGGCGTTTAATTCCGGCTTTGGGTGACTGTGTGGAGTTTTCACGTTCTCCCCGTGTCTGCGTGGGTTTCCTACGGGTGCTCCGGTTTACTCCCACAGTCCAAAGATGTGTAGGTTAAGTGGATTGGCCATGCTAAATTGCCCGTTAAGTGTTAGGAAGGGTTAATGGGGATAGGGTGGAGGCGTGGGCTTAAGTAGGGTGCTTTTTCCAAGGGCCGGTACAGAATCAATGGGCCAAATGGCCTTTTTCTGCACTGTAGGGTTTCTATGAATTGATTACATTTTCAATATAGACATAACCTATTTCTCTGCAATAGCATAGCTGCTAGTAGAACCGCCTCTTCAGTAGAACGATTGACTGATCAGGGGTATTTTTGTATCGATGGATGCCCCTCATTGGATATTTAAACAAAATTTAACGTGCTCAACTGTGCATTTCCACATATCTTAGCATTGTTTGGTGGTTGAAGTTTGCAGTGATACTAAAGCGGTGTAAATAGGGTTTCTGATAAATCAAAGCAATCTCCAGAATCAACGTCTAATCGCAAGTACAGGTCTCAGCCCCATAACCTTAAGGCCGCCTAGATACAAAGCACAAGTTCAAAACTGCCAAGACTTATTCCCCAATTGATTACCCAGCTTGGCCGTTCAAATTGATAAATAGAATATGGCTATGACAGGGTAACATGACAAGAGTGGAACGCATTTTGGGCAAATGCTTCAAGGATGAGCAAGAATAGGATATCTAAGCTAGGAAACACAACAGCCAAATCTTCCTGTCAGTAGCAATGTGCAAAGTTTTCTCCAAACTGACGATACTACTCATTTTTAGCTGTAGGTTATATCGGCTGAAGCAGATATGGACCAGTGAAGCCTTTAAAGTGAAAGACTGGTGCACTTAGTCGGGTTGGGGGAAGGAGAAGACATGCTCCCCTTTCTATGACAGTAGTTGCCATATTCAGGCAAGTTTTTAATGGTCTCAAGTCTTTTAATGAATGATCAAATGGGCGAGTCTGGTGGCAGCAAAATTTGAGTGAACAAGATCACAGGGGGCCAATTTGTATTGGGCACAACAGACAAGCTAAGTAGACTGGACCTACACAGGAAAAATGAAGAATTCTAAAAATAATAATGCTCGATTGATGGCTCTGCCAATGGCACTCTTACCTCGTTCACCACTAGCACAATGGCAACTCTAAACACTGCAGTAACTCACCAAGGTCACATAAATAATGCCTCCCTTCCCTGTAACTTCTATCACCAAAATGAAGAAGAGCAACAATATTGTGACTACAACACCTTCAAATCACACAACATCCAGGCATACATATATCATTGTTTATTTAGGATTGCTGGCTTAGAATCTTAAAATTCCCAACCTAACACCATTGTGGGAGCAACAACACCAAAACTGTAGCGATTCTAAACTATCCACCAAAGCCACCCCTGTTGCACGGATATAGAGTAAATGTGCCTTGCCCATGTTGCCAACATCAAGATAAATTTTGCTTCTTTTTAAAAAAAAATGTCTTGGGGACATTTAAACAAAAGTTTAAAAAAGTGATTTCAGATTTAAAATTTATAGGAACTGGTTGTGGATACAAGCCTACCTTTTCTTCTATCCAAACTTCAATGGTGGTTTTATTCCGGAGGATCACTTTCATCTACAAAAAAAAGGATCAGAACAGTCAACTCTCACTCACATGCAAAAATTAGTCAATTCAAATGTTTAGTAGAGCACTAATGGGCACTAATTCTTGGCAGAGTTCAAAGTTGTGCTATTGGGAAACCTTTGCAATAGTAATTAATTTACCCTGTAGATGGGGCCTGATTACTTTAATGGTAAGATCAATGAACAAATAGTTTTTTCAGCCCCTTACAACAATATCCTAAACTATAATTTCAACTGTCTAGGCTGAATGCCCCTTGTGAAAATTTGCAACACCTCTTGCGTGCTCAAAATAATTGGGTTGGTATTACCAAACTAAAAGTGATCTATAAAACAGTAGGATTCAGTTGTGTTCAATGTGACTATTGGCAAGAAAAAAAATCCAACTGATACTTCAAAGCATTCCATTCCAAATAGTACCTGAATAAAAAACAACATGCCAACAGCTATCGTTGTACCAATTGCCAATCCCAAAGCAAAAAGAGAGGCAGCAAATCCATAAATTCCAAAGGGAACAATGTACTGTAGATTTCTACGAGGCAGACTCATGTCAATCTTTACAGAACTCCAACCGAATGATACCTGAAATAAGAAGCACACAAAAGCAAATTTTAAAGTGTTTTAACATATTACCAAACAAGTTGATCTCAATGTACAAACAACTCAGTATTTTCTTCAAATCAAATGGTTTATTTTGTGTATAACTGGTTACCATATTGGAGATTACTCCCACAGGGCTCAACAATGCCATAATTATTATTGAGATACCATCCTGAAATCTACTTGAAATTTTATGCATTACTTACCCTGTTATAAAGCTGTGTGTACATGGTCATGACTAAAATCACAGAGGCATGAATACAACCCAAAGGGGCCAACATCAGAAATGAGGTAAAGTAGCCATGGTTCAAATTACCACAACAATTATTGATCCATGGACAATGATGGTCCATCTTCATTACACACCTGGAAGCAGAGGGAGAAACATTAGGACACTGCAAGTGCAATTTTGTCAAACGAAAAAACTAAAAGGAAAGGGAACATATTTCCACAGTCTACTAAAACACTTAAAATAAACTCATAGGTTAGTCTTATAAAGGACTCAGCTCACCAAGGCTCCTTATTTCACATGTTTCCGCCAAATTCATAAATCCACATAAAATAAAAGCAAGGTGCTGGAAATCGGAAATAAATGCTGGAAAAACTCAGCCTGGCATTATCTGGGGAGAGAGGAACTGCTATTAACCCCTACCTTGGACCAAAGCTTGTGTCTTTCTACTCATCATTACCACTCCCTTAGACTGGTGTTCCACTCTGTCATTTAATCTCTTCTACCCACCAACCTATTGCTGACCTTTTTTGTTGCACCTGCACCTTTTCAACAGCATAAAACCCATCACCTTTCTATCTCTTTCCAGCTCCTAAGTGGAGTCATATTGGACTTGAAACATTAACTCTGTTCTCTCTCTCCACAGATGCTGTCAGACCTGTTGAATTTTTCCAGCATTTTCTGTATTGATTACATAAAGCCATGCCCTCTACATACGGAACAATAATGGGCAAATTAAATATTACAAGGTGCACCAAAAATATAAACCAAAAGCAAGGATGAATCCTGCATTTGTTTTTAAAGAGATTACCAGCTAACCTTCACTTGATTAAAAAACTTAAGTTATTAAAATATTCAGGTAAAATAAAACACAAAGCTGCCAATCTGAAAAGATTGTTGGCATGGAATAAACACGTGACATACAAGTTAGTTTAAAATGCGTTGTACATCTGATAAATAGTGCGGCTATACATTTATTGTGCGTTCAATGCACTTCAACACACAAATACACAGGTCACGTTCCTGTCAGACATATCCAACCATTTCTAAATCAGTACTCAAACCAAAACTTTGCATTAAAAGTATGTTCAATTTGGGAAAATGTCACAAGGTAAATAGAAAATATCTATTCGGAGGGCTTTCCAAAAACTAGTCAAGAGTCAGGTTTAAGGAAGGTCTGCGAAGAGGAAAGAGGGTGGGAGATAGGAGAAGATTTGCATTTATAACATGTTCATGTCCTCAGGACATCCCAAAAAGCATTTACTTTTGGTATAGATATGAACTTTGGAAGTTGCCATGTGATTTACTCTTTAATTGCAGACAGCACGGATAGCCCTCACTGTTACTTCAATTAAACAAGGGCCAATACATTACTCAGGAATGACTCAGAAAATGATGACAAGCTTTCGGAGTACAGCTCCTTCCTCAGGTGAATAAAGAGGTGGGTTCCAGATATATATATATATATGTAATAGACAAAGTCAAAGATGCAAGACGACACTTTGAATGCGAGTCTTTGCAGGTAATTAAGTCTTTACATGTCCAGACGTAGCAACTGGAGAGGGGGGGTAATCACAGGTTAAAGAGGTGTGAATTGTCTCAAGCCAGGGCAGTTGGTAGGATTTCGCAAGCCCAGGCCAGATGGTGGGGGGTGAATGTAATGCGACATGAATCCAAGGCCCCGGTTGAGGCTGTACTCATGTGTGCGGAACTTGGCTATAAGTTTCTGCTCGCCGATTCTGCGTTGTTGTGCGTCCTGAAGGCCACCTTGGAGAACGCTTACCCGAAGATCAGAGGCGGAATGCCCTCGACTGCTGAAGTGTTCCCCAACTGGAAGGGAACATTCATGCCTGGCGATTGTTGCGATGTCCGCTCATCCGTTGTCGCAGCATCTGCATGGTCTCGCCAATACACTACGCTTCGGGACATTCTTTCCTGCAGCGTATGAGGTAGACAAGGTTGGCCGAGTCACACGAGTATGTACCACTTACCTGGTAGGTGGTATTCTCACGTGTAATGGTGGTACCCATGTCGATGATCTGGCCCGTCTTGCAGAGATTGCCATGGCAGAGCTGTGTGGTGTTGTGGTCGCTGTTCTGAAGGCTGGGTAGTTTTCTGCAAACAATGGTCTGTTTGAAGGCAAGTTATGGGGGCGAGGGGATGACCTTGGCAAGATGTTCAATTTCATTGATGGCTGCGAAGATGATGTCATAGTTTCTCCGCTCTGGGGAAGTACTGGACGACGAAGGGCACTCTGTCGGTTGTGTCCAGTGTTTGTCTTCTGAGGAGGTCGGTGCAGTTTTTTGCTGTGGCGCGTTGAAACTGTCGATCGAGTCGTCGAGCGCCATATCCCATTTGCACGAGGGCATCGTTCAGCGTCTGTAGATGTCTGTCACGCGCCTCCTCTTCTGAGCAGATCCTGTGTATACAAAGGGCTTGTCCATAGGCGATGGCTTCTTAATGTGTTTAGGGTGGAAGCTGGAGAAGTGGAGCAAATGAAGTGCTGAGGTGACCGTCCTAGATGGGGATGAGTGTGTCCAATAATGCAACCGATTCTGGAGAGTAATCCATGGTGAGTCTGATGGTGGGATGGAACTTATTGATGTCATCGTGTAGTCGTTTTAGTGATTCTTCGCCGTGGGTTCAAAGGAAAAAAAATGTCATTGATGTATCTGGTATATAGCTTCGGTTGAAGGTCCTGTGCTGCGAGGAGGTCTTGTTCAAACGGTGCATGAAGATGTTGGCATATTGAGGTGCGAATTTGGTCTCCATGGCTGTTCCGTCTGTCTGGATGAAGAACTTGATGTCGAAGGGGAAGATGATGTGATCCAGAATGAAGTGGGTGAGTTGCAGGATTGCATCTGGAGATTGACAGTTGTTGGTGTTGAGTACGGAGGCTGCTGCAGCAATGCCGTCTTCATGGGGGATGCTGGTGCAGATTGCCGAGACGTCCATTGTGACGAGGAATGTTCCTGGTTCAACTGGTCCATGCATGCTGAGTTTCTGTAAGAAGTCCGTCGTATCGCGACAGAAGCTGGGCATTCCTCGTACGATGGGTTTCAAGATGCCCTCGATGTAGCCCAAGAGGTTCTCACACAGGATCCCATTGCCTAATATGATAGGACGGCCTGGCGTGTTGGCCTGGTGTATTTTCCGGAGGCAGTAGAGATCTCCAAAGCGGGGAGTACGTGGGATGAGAGCACATAGGGTGCTCTGAAGGTCTGGATCCAAGGTCTTGATTAGTCTGTTGAGTTGGTCGGATCTGCGGGTAAATGTCTGTAGTGTTTGAGTTGTCAGTACACTTCTTTGCAGTAGCCCGTTCTGTTCAGTATGACGGTGGCCCCTCCTTTGTCTGCTGGTTTGATGACGATGTTGCGGTTGGTCTTGAGACTGCGGATGGTGTTGCATTGTGCTTGAGACACGTCCAGGGCTGTCTTGTGAATGCGACTGATGAATCTGGCATTGATGCGACTCCTGACGGCTTGAGCATACATGTTGAGTCTATGGCAGCGGCCTTCCTGATTCGACTCCTTCCTCTTAGTTTGCCGCACCGCAGATCTCTCGGTCTGCAGTTCCAGTTCATTGGTTGTCTCATCGGGTTCGCTGTCAGCCTCTTGGGGTCTGTGAAAGAATTCCCGGAGCCTCATTCACCTGATGAATTCCTCGGTGTGTGCTTTGAGACTGATGGGGTTCATTTTGGTGGTGGTGTATAAATTGAGCCCTCTGCTGAGGACTTTGATTTCATCTGGCCCGACAAGTTGACAATAGATTTCTCTGTATTGTTTTCTACTGTGGTACTGGGGAGGCTTGGTTGCTGCTGGTGGTGATGCCGAATTTCTCAAGCTTCCTGTTCTTGGTGTGCATATAGTTGCCGTTGTATCGTTGTTTCATCTGTTTTTCTGCTGGTCTGCTGCGTCCTGAGCGCAAGTTGAGATTATGGACTCTATCTTGGTTTCCAGGTTGCGGCGTCTGCTGTAGAGTTGGTGTACAAGGTGGTTGAGGAGTGTGAGAGAGGTCTGACGGCAGAGTCTCTCAGCATAGTCTGTGTTGTAGGTCGACTTGAGTGGGTTTGTGGTCTGCAGCCCTTTTGGGATCTTGTCTGCTTTCTTGTATCTTTGTAGAAACTTAATGTCAGTGCCTATATGTGCGATCTTCTTGGAGATCCTCTCCACTTTGAGCTGGCAGTTTGCGGTGTCGATGGTAGCCATGATGTGGAGATGCTGCTGTTGGACTGGGGTGAGCACAGTAAGAAATCTTACAACACCAGGTTAAAGTCCAACAGGTTTGTTTCGAATCACTAGCTTTCGGAGCACAGCTCCTTCCTCAGGTGAATGGAGAGGTAGGTTCCAGAAACACACACATATATATATATATATATATATAGTCAAAGATGCAAGTCTTGCTGAATTTTTATCCACTGATTTTAAAGGGCAGTAAACATTGATTTAACCAGGTTAATTACAGATTCAAAACAATCAACAACAGGTAGTAAGCGGAATGCTGTTTTTGATTCCACAGATGTTAAGTTAATATCATTACTCTTCCAAAATCTATTGCAGAACATTTCAACTGGCAAAATATACTTGGGGAGAAAACATAGTTATTTAAAAAAAAGAGATTAGTACTGAGTAGTCTGACAATTCACACAAGTCTTTCTTAGACATGTTCCTACTCGGTCAGCAAAATTTCTCCACCTGAGAAAACATTCATGAAGTACAAAATTAGGATGGGGGTGAGAAGGGAGGAAAAAGACAATGATATGAAAAATAAGTTTTAATCCAATGCCTTTAAAATATTTTCATGGGACTATATAGCTTTAAAAAGATGCTACATGAACTGCCAAATTACAATAAATATTCAATGCAAATGTCTTGAAATAGTGTAACTTTCAGAGTTAAACTATTTAAAGTATTTTAGCCAGATTCAATGGTTGAAACTATTCTTATGAATTCACAAATGTTATTAACGAGTGGGTTTAACAATTGTTGGCACCATACAGTTTTGTAGATTTAGCATCTATCAATATATCTCATTCAATTCAATTGGGGGAGGGGGTTCACAAAAATTCATTAGTTTGAATGAAAACTTATACGGGAGGCAAGCCAACATTGAAACAGACACGCTCATTAGACAAAAAATCAACGCTTCTGCAAGTTATCTTTTCAAATGCTGACATTTTCTATAGTACCTTTTCGTCATTTCAGATCTCAACTTTCTTTTTATATGTTCATGAGTTTGAATGTAACACACCAATGTGGAGTTATGAAGTATCCTCTGTGCTGTGGCATAATTTTGTAATCATAAAAAGCATAAATAAATCTTGTATTACATGATTAGCTTGCTTCTCAACTTATTATTAACCAGGTAAACAACTCAGAACATGGGAAAAAAACCTACAGGAATTGAAACGGCAAAGAAATGGTGTCGGCAAAAGAGCTGAATAGCTCTTTTGATGGAAGATGTTCTTTATTTTCAAAATATTGCACTGCCTCACAAAATTTTATTCCACTGTTGTGTTTTCCTATGTAAACTGGCCCAGCCATACCTGTTACATTTGCGACAATGGTGGGAGCGGGGTGCCTTGTAACCGTGACAGATTCTGCAGTCCTGAAGATATATTGTATCCTGAGGGTTTTCCTTGAACAGAACAAATATATAATTACAATGATCGTCCTTGCATTTGAAGTTAAGAAAAAAAAATTGGGTTAATAACAAAGGAAAAAGAATGAATGTGGGAGCACCACTTTCCTGGGCTATTAATTAATTGCCTGCATCAAAAGTTTTATTATTAGGTACTGTCATAAAGCTATGGCTTCAAAGTAGAACGGACAAATGTACAGCATACTCAGCAGTTATGTTAATAGCACCTGTTTGAGGTTCTGGACACTGTAACTAAGAATATAAAATGCACCATGGCAGGTGAAATGCTGCAATATTAATCCAAAATGCCACAATATTAATCCAAAAATGCACAGACCAAGGATGCCCGAATGGCACACTGAATGATATTTTTGATACTCTAGTTGTTAGTAAATCACAGGTAGTTTTAAGAGATGTACATTTGTATTGGCAAACATTAGAAATAAGGTAGATTTTTACATGGGTTTAATTTAATATTTCTGTGCCGAGAAGGGTAGAACCTATAGTTAGATTCATGCTGGACAAAGATATTTTGTATATGTGGGGGGTTGGTTAAAATCCAACTGCTTCCATTGTGCTTAGAGAGCACTACGCATGAAGAGTAATGCATAAGCATGTGGGTATTGCTTAGCAACTGGGCCTTGTAAGATAGAGAAGCTTTAAGTTTTAGTTTTAGGTAGATTTGTGGGCAACTGGAGATAGGTTGTGTGAGAGGTAGCTCTTCTAGAAGCAATTTGTTTAGAAGGCTAAAGAGGGAACATCACTCTCAGCTTTGCTAGAAAAAAGCCATACTATCTAGTTAAAGGTTAAGAAAACAAGGGCAGAGATCTGAAGAGCAGCCAGTTGAGGAAACTAGAGAAATTTCCAAGAAGTCAGAGGTTAAAAGTACTAGAACAAAGCACCGTTCAGTAAAGACAGACAGAGCTGAGAAGAAGGCCGATACGCCAGGCAAGTAATTTTCTGTGAGATTTTACTACAGCCTGTGGAATGAGAGTTGAAATAACTATAGAAATTGGTGGCTGGATCTCAGGAGTTTGTGTAAAAGCAGTTAAGACCAGGAAAGGGTGGTGTAAAATTCTAGACTGGATTCATTGTTAAAAGTGGAGTGAAAGTTTTGTTTAAAAGTGTAATTTGGAAAACCTGGTCTGGATTTCGGAATGCAAAATGCCAAGGGAAAACATTATTTGGAGAGAAGATTTTAAGAAGTGTTTTTGGGAGTGGAGTTTGGAAACTCTCACATGACATTCAACTGGAGGGATTCTGAGGAGAAATCCACAAACGCTAACTTAATTCTGCTTTTAAACTTCTTCTTGCAGTCTGAACATTAAAAAGGCCTCATTAGTGTGAACTTGCTGCTGTGGAGTGGAGAGTGTATTTGACCAAAGCCAATATATGTGCTTAAATGGACTTTGTTAGTGAGAACATTGTAGCATAAAATGTACTTTATAATCTGTATTAATCTTAAAATTTGTGTATTTCTTAGACTAAGGGGGGAGTAAAGGAGTATTATATTATAATCCAATGTTTTTCATGTTTAATAACTTTTTTCTTGTTGTTAAAACTAATGAACAGTTCAGTGTTTCTCCATATTTTGTAAAAGGAAATTAAGGTTATGATCTTTTGAGCCAGTGTTCCATTCTGGGATCTTCTTGTTCAGTTACACCAACTGGGATCATAAAACAGTTCACCATACGAATATCGAACCAAGAAATCTGTTCCTCTTTTTCAATTGGATTTTATAGGATGGTGCTGCAGAAAAATGAAGGTTTTAAATTCATTTTTATTTGGGATAACTAGCAACTTGTTCAATATGAATCTTCATTGTTTGGATGAAATTGTACTTTCTGCTATTGTTTATCTTTCCCCTAACTGGTCTCTTTAACTAATGTTGTGTCCATACAAGAGCGAATAGTCTCCTAGACAGTTGCCAAATGCTACTGCTGTTCGCCCTAATTTTGGGAAAGCTCTATTCAATCCCCAAGACACTGAACTGCACAAGGGAGATTAAGCTGCACAGTTAGTACATGTGCTAACATGCCGGTCTCAGCTGGGATATAGTACATTAATTGGATGGTTTGAAATATTTGGCAGGGCTGTCTTTTTTGCTCCAGAACTTTGCTTTCCAATATTATCAGGAATTGCCATTTGTTATTTAAGCCATTGCCTATGATTTATGAGCAATTGGCCACAACAGAAATAAATTGAGGGACTGGAGAGAAAGAATAATCAATCAGTAGGGTTCACCAATTCTTCATTCAGAAATTTCTTCAAAATAAAATAGAGTATCCAATTCATTTTTTCCAATTAAGGGGCAATTTAGCGTTGATAATCCATCTACCCTGCACATCTTTGGGTTGTTTGGACGAAACTGACGAAAACACAGGGAGAACGTGCAAACTCCACACCGTCAGTGACCCAGGGCCAGGATCGAACCTGGGACCTTAGCACCGTGAGGCAGCAGTGCTAACAACTGCACCACCATGCTAGATATGTCAGTAATAACATTATTCTTCAATAGTTTGGAGAGGTTGGGACTGTTCTCCTTGGAGAGAAGGCAGCTAAGAGGAGATTCGATAAAAATGTTCAAAATCATGAGGGGGTTGGACAAGCAGATAAAAAGAAACTGTTGCCACTCATAAAAGGATTAAGATAGGAGGGCACAGATACAAAATGATTTGCAAAAGAAACAAATGCGATGAGAGACAAGACTTTTCTGGAAGTATGATGGAGGTAGGTTCAATTGAGGCATTCAAGAGGGCGCTAATATAAATAACATGCAGGGCACAGGGAAAACATGCAGGGTACGGGAAAAAGGAACGAGAATGGCACAAAACCACGATGCCTGTCCGGAGAGTTGGTGCAGACACGATGGGCCAAATGGCCTCCTTCAACGCTGTTACAATTCTGTGATTATTCAAATACTCCATTACCACAATGGCCTCAATTATTTCAGACAAATAAACTACCTTAGTAGCAAGTACAGATGTCTAATGCATTAAGCAGCCTTGGTGACAGCCAGGAACACTAAACAGCACAGTTTTGGAATGGGGTACCAAGAGGCTTATCACTCAATCAAAATGAATCATATTCTCTGTTCTCACTGACACAACCCCCACATTCATGGAACTCAGCCAGAGAGCTGGAATTACATTTGTTGTAGAAATGTTTGAGCGCACTATTTGTTATTGTTAATTATGATAAGATCAAAATAGTCATAGTACATCAAACAGATTTTATAAAAACTTTTTTAAAAGTAAAACAATGAGCAGACACATTCAACTTACCGGTTTCCATCCAATTGGGACATAGCCAGGGCCAAGGAACATTGCATTAAAGTAGTTGTAAAGGATAAGAACCGTCCAGTTTATCAACAAAATGAAATTTATACTTCCACCAGGAGTATCAAGAGGCCAATACCAAAGTACTGAGTCTATTATAGCCATTGAGGAACATATTGTAATCACAGATAGGGCTATAATTGGCCCCCAGTGACAAATTCGTTTCAATTCATGAAGATTTTCAAATCTGATAAACGAACACATGGTCTTCGATTGAATACTCTTCAGTTAACATGCAACGAACGTAACGCAGGCGATGTATTTAGCGGCGTTGAGTCAGGCAACGCTCGGGTCCAGAACAAAAAACGGCCCAATTCTGATCAGCAAATAGCGGGAGTTTCGAATAAACTCCATCAATTTACAAGTTTCGCCTCCAGCAAACTCATCGTGGTCTTATTTTAGGTGCAGCGCTCCTTGTACGAGTCCGTAGATTCGCATGCCTCGTCCTCAGACGTCCTAGAGCGATACAAAAAGTCAAACATGTTTTTCCAAGTGAAGGAAACCAAAACAGTCCCGACGCTCGAATAATCGCGCCCCTCAAATTACTTACGGGAGGAGACCAACTCCAGGAGCTGGCTGCACTCATCTGGAGCTGGCAGCCAGGAGGGTGCGCCAAATGATAACCCCGGGCCCCGGCGAGGCCGAGAAACAGGGGTTGCTAAACATTAGCTCGCCCGCCATCCAGATGCCAAAGCTGCAGCAGAACTTCCTCCTTCCGCCTGGCCACATTGGTGCCCCGGAAGCATTCTCTATCCTGCTGAACGGCTGGCGGGCAAGGCCCCCGGAGATTGAACATGGCCAAAGAGGAGGCGGGCACGGCAGCCCGTCCCCACTGACAGCCGGGGCTGAGACGATGGAAACCGAGGAGCTCGAGCTGTGCACAGCATCTCGGCCCCAGCTCCCCCTCTCTCTCTCGGACACAGTCAGAGCGGGAAAGAGAGTGTTTGATATCTTTTTAATTTTGTTTCCCGAGGTGCCAACCGTCGTTATCGACCCGCCCCTCCCTACGTCACATCCGCCGGCGACCCCCCACAACCTCCCTCCCTAACCCGACGCAACTTCCGACGGCGACTCCCTCCTCCACACCTAATCGACGTCACCTCCGTCGGTGCCAACCTCAACTCCCTCCCTAATCTCGACGTCTCTTCCGTCGGCGCTACCTCTAACTCCCTCCCCCGCCTCGGTTTACATTTTACTCACGAGAAAGACCCCCACCCCGCCTCGTCGAAACACACCCCGCACGGAAAATGTCCTCGGATTTTGAGGTTTACGAGCAGGATTTCGGAACCCTGACAGCGGAGATCACCAACAAAGTGGGGAGGATACCGAAATTATCTGGAGGTAAAGGAGGGGCGGGAGGGACTGCGCTGCTGCTAAACACCTTTAAATGTTGACATTTTCAGCCGGGGCGAGTAGAGAGAGCCGAGCCATGACTGGACCGGTCACTCAGGGTTCACTCTGTAATGTTCAGGCTGCGTTTATGTCTCGGCGACCCTTCGGAAATATCTTTTAAGAAACAATTCCGCAGTTTGAAGCCATTTGTTTATTCGCAAACAGTAGTTCGATGCCTAAAGTGCGGTTGGTTTGAAAGGCAATGTATTATGCATGAGCAATCGGTGCTGAAGGAGATGTAAGATGTGGAGATGCCGGCGTTGGACTGGGGTGGGCACAGTAAGAGGTTTTACAGCACCTGGTTAAAGTCCAACAGGTTTGTTTTGAATCACTAGCTTTCGGAGCGCAGCTCCTTCCTCTGGCGAGGGAATGTAGTGAAGTCGGTTGTACTCACGCCGCCGGTGGTCAGTGCGCGCGCGTTGCCAGGGACGCCCACTGGCCTCTCGCAGGGCATCACCGTGAAAAGCAAAACTTGCTGAGCAGTCATCTCGTGGCTACTTTCCAGCAGAAATTGCAGAACGATGATCAGAACTGGAGATGGTTTAGGACAGGGCTAAATCGCTGGCTTTGAAAGCAGGCCAGCAGCACCGTTCAATTCCAGTACCAGCCTCTCCGAACAGGCGCCGGAATGTGGCGACTAGGGGCTTTTCACAGTAATTTCATTTGCAGCATGGTAACATTGTGGATAGCACAATTGCTTCACAGCTCCAGGGTTCCAGGTTCGATTCTGGCTTGGGTCGCCGTCTGTGCGGAGTCTGCACGTTCTCCCTGTGTGCGTGGGTTTCTTCCAAGTGCTTCGGTTTCCTCCCACAGTCCAAAGATGTGCAGGTTAGGTGGATTGGCCATGCTAAATTGCCCTTAGTGTCCAAAATTTAGTGTTGGGTGGGGTTACTGGGCTATGGGGATAGAATGGAGGTGTGGACATTGGGTAGGGTGCTCTTTCCAAGAGCCGGTGCTGACCCGATGGGTCGAATGGCCTCCTTCTGCACTGTAAATTCTATGAAAAAGCCTACTTGTGACAGTAAGCGATTTTCATTTCATTTATTTCCCCAGTCCTCAAGTGGTCGTTTCTGAGAGCATTCTTAGCATCAAACTTTTGCCATTCACCTCAGACCACAAGATCAAACCTGGACCTCGTTAACCTGCGTGACATGTCAGTTTTTCTTTGCTCACCAAAGTTACCTTGCTACTCCTTTTAGAGTTACGAATTTTACTCGACTATCAAAGTGAAAGAGAAGCAGAATGGAAAGTAACATCGCAAATGTCAGTCAAGTTAAACACTGGATAATAAAAGTTCAAATAGCATGTCCTAAGAAATGTATTAATACAACACTGGTGCAAATCAAGACGTAATCTAATTACTTTGTGACTTCTGTAGCCATTTATTAGATTTCAGCTTCTTAACCATGCAGTACCTGTTGATTCTTACACTATTGCCTTTGGAAATTGTAGAATTCTATTTACATTTTTGTTTGCAAAATGTATTACAGTACTCGTGTACAATACATGACTGGGCGGCACAGTGGTTAGCATTGCTGCCTCACCACTCCAGGGATCTTGGTTCAATTCCGGCCTCTGGTGACTTTGGAGTTTGCACTTTCGGTTTGGAGTTTGTACCGGGTGCTCCGGTTTCCTCCAACAGCGCAAAGAAGTGCAGGTTAGGTGGACTGGCTATGGTATGCCCCTTAATGTCCAAAAGGTTAGGTGGGGTTACTGCGTTACAGAGATAGGGTGGAGGCGTGGACTTAAGTAGGGTGCTCTTTCCAAGGGCTGGTACAGATTCAATGGGTCAAATGGCCTCCTTCTGTACGATAAATTCTACCATTGTATAAAATATGAATAAGCACTAATTAATTAGAGCTACATACATGAGGTGTCAAGAGGTATGAGGAGAGTGTGGGAGTGTGGTGGTGAGATAGTGGATCAGCATACTGAATGGCAGAGCAGGCTCGAAGGGCCGAATAACCTCTCCTGCTCCTATTTTCTATGTTTCTATATTGTGAGCTGTGTTATTATGAGTATTGAGAAATTACTGAGTGACATATACATTTAGGCATATACACTTCAACTTGATTTGTATTGCTAATCTCGTCGGAAATATAGAAAGTCAAAATGTACAAGTCTCAATCCTTACACCGTTCGGTATTTTCCCAATACTAATAGTAAAGCAGCTGGAGCTCACAGTGTGTGTAGAACCTACCATGCTCCTTTAGTTTAGTGCCAAATCACAATGATGATCCTTTTAGAGGAAGAGCCTTATTCATATTGATACATAACAAAATCTTGACAGTGCAGAACGAGGCCATTTGGCCCATCACGTGTGCACTGGCTCACTGAAGGACCATTCTAGTCCCACACCTGCCCTATCCCTGTAACTTTGCGCCTTCTTTCTTTTCAGAGAGCAATGTGATTCCCTATTGAATATCTTGATCGAACCAGCCTCCGCCACCCTCTCAGGAAGCTCATTCTAGACTCCAACCACCCTCTGGGTGAAAATTTATTTTCCTCGTGTCACTTTTACTCCTTTTGTCAATTATTTTTAATCTCTGCCCTCTAGTTCTTGATGCTCCCTTGAGGGGGAACAGTTTCTCACTATTTACCCTGTCCATACGCTGCAGGATCTTGAATACTTTAATCAATTCTCCGCTCAGCTTGCTTTTCTCCAAGGCAAACCATGCCAACCTCTCTAATCTATCCCCCTGGCTGCAGTTCTTTATCACTGGAATAATTCTTGTGAATACATTCTATAGAGTGACATAAAAATTTAATTGGCCATTTGAGTGGAAAAGTATGAGGTAGATATCCCGGTGGCACAGTGGTTAGCACTGCTGCCTCACCAGGGACCCAGGTTCAATTCCAGCCTTGGGTGACTGTGTGGAGTTTGCACGTTCTCCCCGTGTCTGCGTGGGTTTCCTCCGGGTGTTCCGGTTTCCTCCCACAGTCCAAAGATATGCAGGTTAGGTGGATTGGCCAGGCTAAATTGTCCCTAAGTGTCCAAAAGGTTAGATTGGGCTACAGGGATGGGGTGGGGCGTGGGCCAAGATGGGGTGCTCTATCGGAGGGTCGGCGCAGACTCAATGGGCCGAATGCCTCCTTCTGCACTGTAGGGTACAGAAAAGATATAAATGATGATCATGGGTAGCCATTGACAATACGTGAAATACAAAGGTAATTTGTAAAATCAAAACAGGCTGAATATAGAATACATATAGGTGTGCGATATCTGTAGTACAAATGAGTTGTTTTACATTCTTGTTTCCTTCCAGTCTTCAGAACAAAATATTTATTATGGATTTCTGCGTTCACTAATTTGTTTACTTAGAGTTTCGAGACCAGCAGCCTCAAATCGCCTTAATTTTCATACAGGTGAGGAGAGGGGGCTGTCAGAAGTGTACGGAGGGACATCATTCGAACTAATTTGCTGCAGCTCCCGCCAGACTGGCAACCAAACTGGGCCGTAGGTGTCTGGCAGCAGGAGACGACAGCCAGGGACCTATGTTGACAATTCCTTGCACTTAAGTGGGGAGTGCGAGGGTGGAATCAGCTCTGCAAGAAGGATCAGAAGGTGGGAAGGTTGTGGGAGGTGTGAGGGATTTGTCCATGATCAAGAGCACTGAGGCTTTCTTGTGGGACTTTGGAGGAGCACTGAGCACTTGGAGGAATCTTGATATATAACTTTAGTATCTGGCCTTTTCTGGCCCAGGATCAAGTTCCCTTTAGGTTTTCCTGATCAAAATGAAAACACTCCACTACGCCTCCCCACCTCACCCCTGGTCTCTGGTTGAAATTACCGATCCATATAGTTAAATAAAGTCCCCACTTGCTCTCTGGTCCTGATCACCTGTTCCAAAGAACAGTTTAGTATTGGCACATTACAGGAAAGGACGCAGGATTGACAGGGACTGGTAAGTGACTCCTAATGTTTTAACACACCCCCCTGTTTAATATTGGGGTCAACTATTTTGTTATGAAGGAAAGCTCACAAATTGATTTTGGTTTTGCTTGGGAGGAGATAATCAAGGATGGATGTGATTCAGCTATTTAAAAGCTATGGATGATATGAATATTGAAATAGCTTCAAGAAAACAGATATTAGAAGAATCCGTTTTTCCTATAGATGGATGAATATGCAGCAGAATAGACTTGAAAATAAACTACTGTTCACACCTTTAAACAAAGCTTAATAAATACCTGCTCAAGAATAGGATGTAGACTATGAAGGATGAGCACATATTATCAGGTATTCTATAGAAAACAGTAGTTGTTTCTGTGCTGTGACAGTGGATCGCTTATGGAGAAATGTAACTGGTAAAGGTGGTTTGTAACGTTGGATTAATGTTCTGTAGTGTTGAATTATCTTTTACTTAAAACTGTTGGCCTTCAGGAGATTGAATAGGTTGGTTTGATAAGGTAACTGCAGGGATAGGATTGATTTTTCAAATAACCTTTTGGTTTTTCATGTTTTGTAATCTTGTGTGAGGCAATGAAACCTGTTTATTTTGATAATAGTACGAAGCAAAATGTGTTTCGTGTTATTACTGTTCAGCCCTTAGTCATGAGTTGTCACGTTTAGTCAGATGTCATCATGTTTTGCTGCATTTATTCTACTTTTATCATGTAGCTTTGAATAGCATAAATCTGTTTCAATAAAATACTATTTTGAAAAAAATAATCATACAACCTATAAATTCAGCTGCATCTTTCTGGTCACCCAGTTTTCAAACACATAGCTAGAATGAGCCTGAGCCATACACAGAATCTGAGTGTATAGATGCTACAATTGATCTTGGGATCCCTCTATAGAGAGGGAGAGAGAAAGACATGTCTCCCTCGTTTTACTCCTGGAAATAATTGGACTTATCTTGTCCTCTCTACGTTGAACTAACGTCTTCATTTACTAGATTATACACCATTACTGTCATCTACATGATGTATTATCATGTCCCAGTCTCTCCCACAACATTTTGTTACCTGTAGGGACTGTCCCTTCTGGGACACTTTTGTTTGTTATCTTGTCATTTGGATCTGGCATTTTCCTGAGCAGCGGCTGTTTACTTAACCTCTCCCCACTCTGTTATTCAAGGCCTAAAGCAACCCTCTTTTGTGAGACCAAAATGTATTTTTATTCCCCAATCTCCAGTATGAAATTTCGAGACCACTTAAAATCAGCTTATGTTCTAGATGTTTCTGGGTTGGTGGTTCTGGATTGTTGGATCAGCAAAGAACATGATTTTACATTTCAAATGGATGAATCCCCTTGGTTTTTGGATTCTTGAGATGTATGCATGATGACTTTTGCAGGTAGCGTACATTATAACACAAACCAGCGTCGACTTTCAGCTCCAAATTCTGCAAGTGAAACTGAATGGGGTAGGTTTCACTTCAAGTTGTTGGTCACACTGTTTCAGGCCAGTTTCCTTTTACAAATTGCTCCCACAGTTTGATGCTTGGATGAAGCAGCTGAGAGCACAACCAAAGTACAATATGGAGGCCACCTTCAGCTGCAGTGTAACTAACTAAAATGACAATGAGTGCATGAAATGAAGAATGATACAGCCCACACGGACACTGTTTGGCCCATTGTGACTGCGTTGGTTCTTTGATGGAGCTATCCAATTAGCCCCAATCTAGTGCTCCGTCCCCATATCTTTCTTCAAATATTTATTCAATTCTATTTTGAAAGTTATAACCAAATTAGGTTGCACCACAACTTGGGTAATGCATTCCTGAACTCGACAATTTGTCATCTTAAAAGGGTTTTCTCATATTGTCTCTGATTCCTTTGGCAATCACCGTAAACCTGTATTTACTAAATTATACACCATTACTGTCATCTACAACATGATGTCTTTCCCACAACATTTGTTATCTGAGGGGACTGTCCCTTCTGGGACATTCTTGTGCCAATCACCTTAAGTCTGTGTCATATCATAGAATCATCCTCTGCCTACTGCTCCTTCTGTCACTGGAAGCAGTTTCTCCTTCTCTAACCTGTTGAAACGATTCATGATTTTGAACACCATGATCAAATATCATTTTAATCTTCTCTTTTAAGGAGAATCGCCCCAGCTTTTCCAGTTCCTCCACATAACTAAAGAGCCACATTCCCATTGTAGTAACTCTCTTCTGCATCCTTCCTAAAGTTTGATATACTCAGAATTGAACATGATGCTTCAGCTGGTCCTTACCAATATTCTGAATGGCTATAAATTAAGAGAAGGGAATGCGCAACGAGACCTGGGTATCCTCATACACCAGTCGCTGAAGGTAAGCGGTAGCAAGCAAGCAGCTACCTGCAGCAAGCGGTAAAGAAGGCAAACTGTTTGTTTCGAGACGAGAATTTTTTGCTGCAATTGTACAGGACCTTGGTGTGGCAACACCAAGAATATTGTGAGCAATTTTGGTCTCCTAATCTGAGAAAGGATGCTCATGCTGTAGAGGGAGTGCAGAGAAGGTTTACCAGACTGATTCCTGGGATGGCGGGACTGACGTGTGAGGAGAGATTGAATCGGTTAGGATTATCTTCACTGGAGTTCCAAAGAATGAGGGAGGATCTCATGAAAACCTATAAAGTTCCAACAGGACTTGACAGGGTCGATGCAAGAAGGATGTTGCTGATGGCGGGTGTGTCCAGAACAAGGGGTAATAGTCTAAGGATATGGGGAAACCTTTTTAAGAAATGAAATGAAAATCGCTTATTGTCACAAGTCGGCTTCAAATGAAGTTACTGTGAAAAGCCCCTAGTCGTCACATTCCGGCACCTGTTCGGGGAGGCTGGTACGGGAATTGAACCGTGCTGCTGGTCTGCCTTGGTCTGCTTTAAAAGCCAGCGATTTAGCCCAGTGTGCTAAACCAGCCCCTCTAAGACCGAGATGTCCCTACAGATAACAAAATGTCCCTACAGTCCCTACAGATAACAAAATGTTGTGGGAAAGCCTGGTGTATGGTAAATACATCATGGTGTAGATGACAGTAATGGTGTATAATTTAGTAAATACAGGCTTACGGTGATTGCCAAAGGAATCCGAGACAATATGAGAAAACCCTTTTAAGATGACAAAACTAAGACCGAGATGAGAAGAAATTTCTTCGACCAGAGATTGCTGAACCTGTGGAATTCGCTACCACAGGAAGCAGTTGAGGCCAAAATATTGTATGTTTGCAAGAAGGGGTTAGAGATAGCTCTTGGGGCAAAGGGAATCAAAGGATATGGGGGGAAGGGGGCTATTGAGTTGGATGATCAGCCATGACCCTAATAAATGGTGGAGCAGGCTCCTCCGATTTTCTATGTTTATAAAAGTTTAGCATAACTTTATTTATTTTACTGACAAGACCAAATGCAGGTTGACGGACATCCTGACCAAATGTTCTTCACTGTCAGTGCTTCAGCCCATGCCCAATTCCATTATGACTTTCTGTCTTTGACATCCTGCATTCTTCCGAACAAGCTGAAAATAAACTTCTGGAACTTTATCTCATATTTGTGGATATTCTGCCGCCATCTGGTCTGAACATTTAGCAACTTGAAACTGTAGCTCATTTGAACTTATTCCTTTGCAACGTAATCCCCAACTATATGAATTCTTGCTTCTTAAAGTATGCAGTTCATTCAGTAAAACCGTGCAACTATTTCAGTGGCAAGTAATTATTTTTAAATCACCAAATTTCTATTATTTAAGCTACTAAAGCTGCACGTTCCATTTACTGAAATTATTGAAAATATTGCTTTTTATCAGTTAAGTGACTTAAGCTGTATTAAATTCAAAATTAATTTTAGGCCAGCTATGAAATAATATCCGATTTATGCTCAGTTCCTCAGTTTGGTCCTCTTCCTCCTCCAAAGAGATACTTGATTGAAAGTATCCTGTGTGCAGACTTCAGAATGATGAATGCAAGCTTTTACAACCCTGATGGTATTATTTGCTGCTGTGGAATTTGTGAAAATGTTTAGTTAGATGATTGGGGCGGTACTTCAAATTTTAGATGAAGTCAAATTGAAATCTTAATTTGAGAGTGAAATGTAAAAAAAAAGCTTATTTCAAATTGGGTCAGTGGATCCATGAAGTAAACCCATTTCACTCCATCTGTATCTGTGATATTGTCTTTAATTTTAATTAATCAGAGCCTATAAATTGATTGTGATGTAAATTACACAATATACAGTGTCTAATCAGATGTAGGGGGATAAAGTGACATGAGGAGAAACGTTTTTATGCAGCAAGCAGTTGCAGTCCAGAATGCACTGCCTGAGAGGGTGATGGAATCTAGCTGCAAGAAATTGGATGTGAACCAGAGGGAAAATAAATTGCAGGGTTTTGGAGAAAGGGTCATGGAGTTGTATTACTCTTGCAGAGAGCTGGCATGACCCAGCGGGCTGAATGGCCTCCTGTGCTGTAACTGTTCTATGTTACTGTGTACCAATGTACTAATGGCATTGTTTTCCTATGGCTAGCTGATACAAGGAGTCCCCAGGAGCATCGCAATATTTTCAATTAACTGGCGCACCAAAACTTCTTTAAAGCACTGATATAAATGCTCATACTTACTGCTCGTACAGTAAGATTTTGGACTCGGCCAGAGATTCTAAGTTTAGCAACTTTAATACTTTATTAATAAATAAAAGAATTAGCCCCTGTTCTATCTTATAAATATACATCAGTCAAAGTAAATTAAATGATACACAACTACATATTTGACAACCTTGGATGCCCGTAGCATTTTCTCCACTGCCTTTCGTTCAAGCTGCCCTCCAGCAGCTAGGGTAAAGTAAGCTATAACCCTTCTATTTTTGAAGTTTCTTTATCTGCAACTGTCACTCATTCTGGCCACTGTTGAGACCATGTTACTGGTTTTGATATGAAACCTTATGGACTCTGGTCTCCTCCACTTATCAGTCCTCCACTTATCGAAACTGGATCTTTATTAGGTCAAGCATGGAATGATGTATCAATTGTTGGCACTGTGGTTAGCACCGTTGCTTCACAGCGCCAGGGTCCCAGGTTCGATTCCCGGCTTGGGTCACTGTCTGTGTGGAGTCTGCACGTTCTCCCCGTGTATGCGTGGGTTTCCTCCGGGTGCTCCGGTTTTCTCCCAGAAGTCCTGAAAGACGTGCTGTTAGGTGAATTGGACATTCTGAATTCTCCCTCCGTGTACCCAAACAGGCGCAGTAGTTTGGCAACTATGGGATTTTTACAGTAACTTCATTGCAGTGTTAATGTAAGCCTACTTGTGATAATAATGATTATTATTAACATTATTATTATTGTTCCTGCTTTCCACCATCTTACATTAACTTCACCTTTTAGGTTCCACATTATTTGATAAACAGAAAATGGCAGTCGTATTTTTTCCTTCCTGCAGCCACTTCAGGTCTTTTCCGAACGCTTTATCATCCAGCACATACTCTGTAGCTGGCCAGCCTGATATCCCTGAGAACTTGGCAGCTCTTGTGTGTCTTCTTTAATTATTTAGCCCTTTCCGCACAAGTTTCCAATTCGCTTTCCACATTCCCATGTTAGGCCTTGATGTTCTCACATTAGGTGCATCTGCTTTGCCAAGTGAAAAGATAAACTTCCTTATATTTTGCTATTTTTATCTCTTCACTTGGAATGAGAAGTTATTTGTTCCAAATGTTTCACTTTTCAATCAAAGTCACACATTTCATTTAATCTATAACTAACATTCCTCCTGGTAGTATTGTTGGTTCCTATAGTACTCTTATGATCTAATTTATTATTCATTCTTGTTTGAGTTGGTGTTTTTAGCCATAAATCGTCAACTCGTCTTTCCATCTAATCTCTTTTCTAGTTGGCATACTCAAAGGCACATCTTTCATCAACTTTTGCTTAGCCCTCAAGGCAGTTTCTGGGAAGTGGGGAGGGAAGTGATTAGGAGGGGCAATTGGCGTGCAGGTAGAGGATTTAGTGACTAGCAACAATTTTTAGACCTGCTAGGGAGCTGAATGGGTCACTTTGATTCCTCTTGGAGCCACATTCGGGTTTGATTCCTCTCGGTGCCACATTCGGGTTTTTTAAATGCACTTTCTTGTTGGGGGACCTCAGTGATCTATTTGAAAACACTGCAGATGCTTAGTATGCCAGTCAGTATCTGTGAAGCGTGAAACAGTTGATGACCTTTCATCATAACCGGAGATGTAACGGGTTCTTAGCAAGTCTGGAAGCAGGGAAATAGAGGAGGGGTGGAGTGAACAAAAGGGCAGGGCAGTGATGGGATGGAAAGCAGAATAGATTAAATTACAAAAGCGATTAAATAACCAAATGCTTCAACTACCCATAGATACCAACTGCTCCCCAGATCCTTCTTCTCCTTCACTTTTCTCTGATCCCACTCATCCCTTCCAAACTTAGCCTTAGTTGTGTTTTCACTATCTTCAATCTTTCCCTCCGTTCCTAGGCAATTAGTGCTTAGTTTCATCCCCTTACACTCCCATGTCAGAGAATCGTGAGTTCAGCACAAGATTCCTTCACTTTGTACAGTTCTGCACCCACTTTTTTGGCTAAGAGCCTCCCTTCAAACAGCAGAATTTTTTGATTGCCTTCAGAATTCTCAATATACCCGAATACCTTTGTCTCTTATGTTCTCAAGATCCTTTAATTGGGTATAGTTGACATGACATTGGGTGCCTCAATATATCTGGTGCGCGATTCACTCAAGATATTTCTATGTTCAGTTTTGGGCGCACTTAGAGCCGCTGAGAAAAATCTCGCTATTCAACAGCACTTTGCCATTTTTTTTTGCCTCAGGGATATTCTCTTTGCTGAGGCCGCACTTAGGACAAGAAAGACTCCTCGCAGATCAGAGCGCCAATTTGGAAGCCTGCCGTGATCTCTTTCTCCCCCCCCTCCCCCCCCCCCCCCCCCCCCCCCCCCCCCCAAAACCTTGGGGAGGCCCCTGGGAACTTCTTTACTCAGCCCCTGCTCCATTTCACCCCTTAATCTGGCTCAGTATTGAACTGCCGCTGGCGAGGTCTCCCAGGTGCAGCCATTGAGTCCCGGGCGCAGCAGTTGAGTCGTGGGCGCCGGGTGAATCTGATGAACATATATTTAAATGAGCTGTACATTTCGAGCGTCGCAAATCTCTCGTGAGTCACAGCCTCGTCCCGATACCAAGTTGGCCGTAATGAGCCTGCTGAATTGCGCCCCAGCTCTCTGTGTCACTCTAATCGACCTCCCTCTAAATTTGCAGCACTCTGTCTGTTCTCTTGAGTCCAGGAATGACATTGTCATTATACCTGCTGAGTAGGGTGGCACTGTTTGGCAAACTGGCCTCTACTTTGTGGAGGCTGAATGCCAACTCTGACACCTCTTCCTCCTAAGGGTTGAACTCAGCAGCTTGAACTTACCCTTATCTTTAAACAAGAACCAAGCATTTTAATTGGGTTTTTGCTTACCAACTATTTTGATCTTTTGGTCATAATCGGTAAGAAAGAACACAAATGTATCATGAAAACATCTTGTAATAATAATCTTCATTAGTGTCACAAGTAGGCTTACATTAACACTGCAGTAAAGCTACTGTGAAAATCCCCTAGTCACCCTGTTTGGGTACACTGAGGGAGAATTCAGAATTTCTAATTCACCTAACAAGCACGTCTTTCGGGATTTGTGGGAGGAAGCCGGAGCACCCAAAGGAAACCCACACAGACACAGGGAGAACATGCAGACTCCGCACAGACAGTGACCCAAGCCGGGAATCGAACCTGGGTCCCTGGCGCTGTGAAGCAGCAGTGCTACCATGCCACCCATTAAGGATTACAAATAAAATTTGTTACAAACTTTCTAAGTATCTATGGGAGTAGGTTAACACGTTTTTGTGAATTGTTTACAACATTTTTGTATTATTGATAGGTTTATTTAGCTACAATCTGTATCTAAAGACGATGTATCATTTGTTCACAATAGTACGTAACCTCTGGGGCCTAAAGGGGTTACGTGATTCCAGTTACAGAGATGAGGTGACACCAGGTGAACCGTATCTTTAGCCAACGAAAGGGGTTAATTTGGACAATTTCTGAATAAGAGATGAAGGCAATCAGATTGGGGATAAACGTTGAAAACTCAGCCTTCCTCTGAACAGTTTCACCAATGCTCCTGTGGTTTAATGTGACACAATTCAGCATTTCTTTTGAGACGGAAGACTAAATATATTGTCTGAGCTGTCAGCATTCAAAGAATTGTAGGGCCTTGAGGGATAAGAAACCCCTTATGCTGTCTTTAATGTTTAAAAAAAAAAAAAAAATGTTTTTTGATACACAATTTAATTGAAGCATTTTGGCATACTAAACAACAACAATACAAAACAGTGTGCAAAGAACAATCAACATAGTGCAAAAACCAGCTCTCCTCCCACAAGGACCCGCCTAACTAACCCCCTAATCTACGTTACCCTAACACCCCGACCCCCCCGACGGTTAATTTTCCGCGAAGAAGTCGATAAATGGCACCCCCTCAGAGCGAACCTAATTTTCTCCAGACCGAGAAAGCTCGCCATATCCGATAGCCAGGCCTCCGACTTCGGGGGCTTTGAGTCCCTCCATGCCAGCAGAATTTGTCGCCGGACTACCAAGGAAGCAAAGGCCAAAACGTCGGCCTCTCTCTCCCCCTGGACTCCCGGATCCTCCGACACCCCAAAAATTGCCACCTCTGGACTCATTACCACCCTTATTTTTGGTACCCGGGACATAACGTCCACGAATCCCTGCCAGTACCCCCTGAGTTTTGGACATGCCCAGAAGATTCGCTGGACCTCCCGCACATCTGGCGCACCTGTCCTCCAGTCCAAAGAATTTACTCATCCGGGCCACTGTCATGTGGGCCCGGTGTACGATCTTGAATTGGATCAGGCTGAGCCTAGCGCATGTTGCAGTCGCATTAACCCTCCTCAGCGCCTCCACCCATAAGCCCTCTTCTATATCACCCCCGAGCTCCTCTTCCCTAAGCTTCAGCTCCTTGGTCTGCGTCTTCTCCGCCCCCATAAGTTCTTTATATGTATCCGAGACCCTCCCCTCCCCCACCCATCCAGTGAACACTACCCTGTCCTGGATCCCCCTAAGTGGCAGGCGTGGGAAGGATGGAATCTGTCTGCGTAGAAAGTCCCGCACCTGCAAGTACCTGAAATCATTCCCTCTCGCCAGCTCAAATTTTTCCTCCAGCGCCCTCATGCTCGGGATGCTCCCTTCTAAGAACAGATCTCCCATCCTCTCAATCCCAGGCCTCGGCGATGTTCGGAACCCACCGTCCATATTCCCCGGGGCAGTCGCAAATTGGGGACCAAACTGATGCTCACACTTCCCCCACGTGCTTTCTCCATTGGCCCCAGATCCACAAAGTCGCCACCACTATAGGGCTGGTGGAGTATCGTGCCAGCGGGGCAGGGGTGCTGTAACCAGGGCTGCCAAACTGGTGCCCCTGCATGAAGCGGCCTCCATCCGCCCCCAAACCGACCCCGCACCCACCGTCCACTTCCTTATCATAGCTATGTTGCACGCCCAGTAGTAATTACTGAAGTTTGGCAGCGCCAGCCTCCTTCCCTTTGGTTCCTCTCGAGCATCAATCTCCTCACCCGCGGGGACTTTCCCGCTCACAGAAATCCCATAATCATTTATTGACCTTAGAAAAGGACCGTGGAATGAAAATGGGGAGACACTGGAAGACGAACAGGAATCTCGGGAGGATCGTCATTTTAACTGTCTGCACTCTCCCTGCTAGTGTCAGTGGGAGCGCATCACATCTCCGGAACTCGACCCTCATTTGCTCCATCAACCGAGATAAGTTCAACTTGTGCAACCGGCCCCAGTCCCGCGCTACCTGTATCCCTAAGTATCTAAAACTGTCCCCTACTAACCTAAACGGCAGGACCTCAGCCGACCCTCCTGGCCCCTCGTCTGGACTACAAACAACTCACTTTTTGCCATATTCAGTTCATACCTCGAGACCCGGCCGAATTCCCTCAGGATTCCCATGATTACATCCATCCCAGCCACTGGATTCGTGATGTATAAGAGCAGGTCGTCGGCGTACAACAAAACTCTGTGTTCCACCCCCCCTCCACCCCCGTACCAGCCCCTTCCAACCCCTAGAAGCTCTCAGGGCAAGTGCCAGTGGCTCTATTGCTAGCGCAAACAGCATTGGGGATTGGGGGCACCCCTGCCTTGTCCCTCGGTACAGTCTAAAATAGTCAGACGTCGTCCTATTCGTCCTTACACTAGCCTCCGGAGCCTGGTACAGCAGCCTATCCCAATCGATAAAGCCCTCCCCGAACCCAAGTCGTCCCAGCACCTCCCATAAATAGTCCCACTCAACCCGGTCGAAAGCCTTCTCGGCATCCATTGCCACAACTACCTCTACCCCCCTAATCTCAGGGGGCATCATGATCACATTCAGCAGTCTTCTTAGGTTGGCCACCAACTGCCTGCCCTTGACGAACCCGGTTTGATCTCCCATAATAACGTCCGGCACACAGTCCTCAATCCTAGCAGCCAAGAGCTTGGCCAGTAATTTTGCATCTACATTGAGCAGAGAGATCGGCCTATAGGACCCACATGCCTCCAGGTCTTTGTCCCGTTTCAATATCAGGGAGATGGTGGCCTGTGACATCGTCGGGGGTAAAACCCCTCTTTCTCTTGCCTCATTTAAAAACCCTAACCAGCACCGGCCCCACTATCTCCGAGAACTTTTCATAGAACTCCACCGGACACCCATCCGGCCCCGGGGCTTTACCCGATTGCATGGCCCTCGAGTCCACTAATATTTCTTCGGTCCTAATCGGGGCCCCCAATCTGTCTACCAACCCCCTACCCACTTTTGGGAAGGTCGGTCCATCCAGAAAGCGCCTCATACCCTCGGGGTACCCACGGGGGGTTCCGAGGTATAAAGCTTACTGTAGAAGTCCCTGAACACCTTGTTCAGTCCTGCTGGATCTCCTACCAAGTCTCCCTCTTCCTCAATTGCTGTGCCAGCATTCTACTGGCTTTCTCCCCATGCTCGTAGATCGCGCCCCTTGGCCTTCCTAAGCTGCTCTACTGCCTTACCTATGGACAACACCCCAAACTCCTTCTGTAGCCTTAATCGTTCCCTTAAAAGCTCTGCCCTCGGGGTCTCCGCATACCTCCTGTCTATCTGTAAAATCTCCTTCACCAGTTGGTCTGTTTCTGCCCCGTCCGTCCTGTCCCTATGTGCTCGAATCAAGATCAGCTCCCCTCTCACCACTGCCTTCAGTGCCTCCCAGAGCACCACAGCTGAGATTTCCCCTGTGTCATTGACCTGCAGGCAGTTTTTCATACATTTCCTCACCCTCACACACCGTCTCGTCCGCCAACAGACCGATCTCTAGCCTCCATTGAGGGCATTGAAAGCTTTCCTTACAGACCTGCAGATCAACCTAATGTGGAGCATGGTCCGAAATAACGATCACCGAATATTCTACGTCGGTCACCCCCGCCAGCAAATCACTGCTCATGATGGAAAAAAATCAATTCGGGAATACACCTTATGAACATGTGAATAGAACGAAAACTCCTTCCCTGTCGGCCAACTAGCCCTCCATGGGTCAACCCCCCCCCCCCATTTGCTCCATGACCCCCCTCAGTTCCTTTGCCATTGCCTGCACCTTACCCATTTTTGAACACGACTGGTCCAGGCCGGGGTCAAGGACTGTGTTAAAATCACCTCCCATAATCGGCCTGTGCGAGTCCAGGTCAGGTATCTTCCCCAGCAGTCTCTTAATAAAATCCACATCATCCCAATTTGGGGCATACTGACCAAAATTACCCTCATCCCCTCGAGCTTGCCACACACCATGACAAATCTGCCTCCCCCATCCGAGATTGTGCTACCCACCTCAAATTGCACCCGTTTGTTAACCAAAATCGCGACCCCCCCCTGTTTTAGTGTCCAGCCCCGAATGGAAGACCTGGCAAATCCAGCCCTTCCTTAATCTGACCTGGTCAGCTACTTTCAGATGAGTCTCCTGAAGCATTATTACGTCCGCCTTCAGCGCCCTCAGATGTGCGAACACACGTGCCCTCTTTACCGGCCCTTTAACCCCGACCAGAACACAAAAAGCCCCCAGCACCAAATACCTTAACTTCCCTCTTTTCCAACGGAAACCCGAAATACAGAAGAAAAAAACAAGAAACAAGAAAAACATGTAAACATCGCTTAGTAACTTTTTAACTTAAGTCCAAAAGTCCTCAGTTCGGCACCAGCCCTTCTCTCTTGGCGAAGTCCATCGCGTCCTCGGGCTCCTCAAAATAATGGTGCTGTCCCTCATGCATGACCCAAAGGCGCGCCGGGTATAGCAGCCCAAACTTCACCTGCTTCTTAAACAAAATCTCTTTGACTTGCCTGTAACCTGCCCTCCTTCTGGCCACCTCCACGCTCAGGTCCTGGTAGATGTGCAAGACACTATTGTCCCAATTGCAGCTCCGCATGCGCTTGGCCGACGTAGCACCCGCTCCTTGTCCAGGAACCTGTGGAACCTGACCACCATCACTTGGGTTGGGGGGGGGGGGGGGGTGCGGGTGCTTGCGGCTACCTCGCCAGCGCTCTGTGCGCCCTGTCCACCTCCAAGGGGCGAGGGAAGACGGCTTCTGGAACATGTCTGCCACATACGCGGCGGCATCCACTCCCTCAGCCTCCTCCGGGAGACCAACGATTCTTAAATTCTGCCGACGGGACCCGGGAGACCAACGATTCTTAAATTCTGCCGACGGGACCTATTTTTCAGGTCCTCCACCTTTCTCAGAAGCCTTTTTTGTTGGTCTTTCAGCCTCCCCATCTCCACCTCCACCACCATTTGGTGCTCCTCCAGCACCTTCTGCAGCTTCTGGATCGCCCGATCCTGGGCATCAAGCCTGTGCCCCAGGCGCTCGATTGATTTCTGGATCGGGTCTAAATTGTCCTGTTTCAACGCGGTGAAGCCCTCTTGGATGACCTTCAGCAGATGCCCTGTTGTTGGCTGGGCTGTCTGCACCGGGGTCCAGACATCGGCCATATTGTCCTCAGCAGCAGCTTCCACACTGCCCTTGTTTGCCCACTTCTTCAACTGTTTACGATTCTTTCTGCTTCTTAATTCCGTACACCTATATCTGGAGACAGTGCCTGAGTGCCTATGCCTTCAGATCCAGCGCTCAAAAGTACGAAAATGTCGGTGGGAAAGGTCCAAAAGTCCGACCGGAGCGAGAGCCACCAAATGTGCGACGTACTCCCTCACAGCCGCCACCGGAAGTCCCCTAATGTTTTTTAAAAATTAAGTATATATAACACCTTGCTTAATAAATTCTACTTGATTCATAAATACTGGTTGTTCTTGCCTTGTTAGGTCAGGCACAACTGAGGACCTCTGAAAATTAAAATCTAGATATTTTAATTTAAAAAGTTTTATTCCTCAAAAACTCTAAAATATATAATCCTCAAACAAGAGTACCTTGGTAGACCTATTGCTACAGGCTGTTCTTGGTCAACTGAACTGATTTTTTTTCCCTATCTTGACTTTTGTTTTCTCCCCTTGTCCAATGTCTTCCCATCTATACCTGCCACTCTTTCAATGCATCATTAAATAGCTTCCAATTGTCCCATATGTCCTTTTTCACACTGGGCATCCAATTTCTCAACATCTCCAGTCCTTCACCAGTGCACTCTGGAGACTCTCTCTTTCGTTGGTTGGTGTCCCCAACATCCCTCCTGTCCCAACACCCACCTTGGCTTGGCTGAACTTGTTCTTGCATTGAACAACCGCTTCTTGGACGCCACTCACTTCCTTCAAATGAAAGACATTACTACGAGAACTCACATCGATCCCATGTAGGTTTGCCTGTTTGCCTTTTTTGTGGGATTTGTGGGACATTCTGGTCTGGTTCCCTCCACCTATTTTCTCAGTATGTTCATAACTATTGGCAAGTAGGATTAAGGTGAATCCCAAAGTGTTTTATTCATATGTAAAAAGCAAGAGGGTGGCCAGAGAATGGATTGGACTACTTATAGGGGGGAATCTATGTGTTGAGCCAGAGGAAATTGGCGAGGTACTAAATTAATACTTTGCATCAGTGTTCACTAAAGAAAGGGACTTTGTGGAAGTTGATTCTTGGGTAGGGTGTGTGGATAGTCTGGATCATGTTAACATCGAAAAGGAGGAGGCATTGGGTCTTTTGAAAGATATTAAGGTAAATAAGTCTCCTGGGCCAGATGGGATTTATTCCAGAATACTGAGGGAAGCAAGGGAGGAAATTGCTGGGTCCTTGACGGACATATTTGTATCCTCATTGGCTCCGGGTGAGATGTGGTACCGCTGTTTAAGGAACTATGGGTCAGTGAGCCTCACATCGGTGGTAGGTAAATTATTGGAAAGAATTCTCAGGGGCAAGATTTATACCCATTTGGAAACAAATGGACTCATAAGCGATAGACAGCATGGTTTTGTGAAGGGGAGGTCGTGCCTCACTAACTTGATCGAGTTTTTTGAGGAGGTGACAAAGATGATTGATGAGGGGAGGGTGGTGGATGTTTTCATGGACTTCAGTAAAGCCTTTGCCAAGGTGCCTCATGGCAGACTGGTACAAAAGGTGAAGTCAAAAGGGATCAAAGGTGAGGTGGTAAGTTTTCTGAGTGGAAAGTTGTGACTAATGGTGTTCCACAGGGATAGGTGCTTGGGCTCTGTTGTTTGTGGTGTACATAAATGATTTAGAGGAAAATGTAGCCGGTCTGATTAGTAAGTTTGTGGATGACACCAAGGTTGGTGGAGTGGCAGATCGTGTTGAGGATTGTCAGAAGATACAGCAGGACGTAGATAGGTTGGAGACTTGGGCAGAGAAATGGCAAATGGGGTTTAATCCGGACAAATGTGAGGTAATGCATTTTGGTAGGTCTAACATAGAGGGGAAATATACCGTAAATGGTAAAACTCTTAGGAATATAGAAAGTCCGAGAGATCGGAGTGTGCAGGTCCACAGATCTTTGAAGGTGGCAACATAGGTGGCGGAGTTTGTAAGGAGCATCCAGGAGGGCTTCTTAAAACAATATGTAGACAGTCCAACTAGGGAAGGGGCGGTACTGGACCTGGTATTGGGGAATGAGCCCGGCCAGGTGGTAGATGTTTCAGTAGGGGAGCATTTCGGTAACAGTGACCACAATTCAGTAAGTTTTAAAGTACTGGTGGACAAGGATAAGAGTGGTCCGAGGATGAATGTGCTAAATTGGGGGAAGGCTAATTATAACAATATTAGGCGGGAACTGAAGAACATAGATTGGGGGCGGATGTTTGAGGGCAAATCAACATCTGACATGTGGGAGGCTTTCAAGTGGCAGTTGAAAGGAATTCAGGACCGGCATGTTCCTGTGAGGAAGAAGGATAAATACGGCAATTTTCGGGAACCTTGGATGGCGAGAGATATTGTAGGCCTCGTCAAAAAGAAAAAGGAGGCATTTGTCAGGGCTAAAAGGCTGGGAACAGACGAAGCCTGTGTGGAATATAAGGAAAGTAGGAAGGAACTTAAGCAAGGAGTCAGGAGGGCTAGAAGGGGTCACGAAAAGTCATTGGCAAATAGGGTTAAGGAAAATCCCAAGGCTTTTTACACGTACATAAAAAGCAAGAGGGTAGCCAGGGAAAGGGTTGGCCCACTGAAGGATAGGCAAGGGAATCTATGTGTGGAGCCAGAGGAAATGGGCGAGGTACTAAATGAATACTTTGCATCAGTATTCACCAAAGAGAAGAAATTGGTAGATGTTGAGTCTGGAGAAGGGTGTGTAGATAGCCTGGGTCACATTGAGATCCAAAAAGACGAGGTGTTGGGTGTCTTAAAAAACATTAAGGTAGATAAGTCCCCAGGGCCTGATGGGATCTACCCCAGAATACTGAAGGAGGCTGGAGAGGAAATTGCTGAGGCGTTGACAGAAATCTTTGGATCCTCGCTGTCTTCAGGGGATGTCCCGGAGGACTGGAGAATAGCCAATGTTGTTCCTCTGTTTAAGAAGGGTAGCAAGGATAATCCCGGGAACTACAGGCCAGTGAGCCTTACTTCAGTGGTAGGGAAATTACTGGAGAGAATTCTTCGAGACAGGATCTACTCCCATTTGGAAGCAAATGGACGTATTAGTGAGAGGCAGCATGGTTTTGTGAAGGGGAGGTCGTGTTTCACTAACTTGATAGAGTTTTTCGAGGAGGTCACTAAGATGATTGATGCAGGTAGGGCAGTGGATGTTGTCTATATGGACTTCAGTAAGGCCTTTGACAAGGTCCCTCATGGTAGACTGGTACAAAAGGTGAAGTCACACGGGATCAGGGGTGAGCTGGCAAGGTGGATACAGAACTGGCTAGGCCATAGAAGGCAGAGAGTAGCAATGAAAGGATGCTTTTCTAATTGGAGGGCTGTGACCAGTGGTGTTCCACAGGGATCAGTGCTGGGACCTTTGCTGTTTGTAGTATATATAAATGATTTGGAGGAAAATGTAACTGGTCTGATTAGTAAGTTTGCAGACAACACAAAGGTTGGTGGAATTGCGGATAGCGATGAGGACTGTCGGAGGATACAGCAGGATTTAGATTGTTTGGAGACTTGGGCGGAGAGATGGCAGATGGAGTTTAATCCGGACAAATGTGAGGTAATGCATTTTGGAAGGTCTAATGCAGGTAGAGAATGTACAGTGAATGGTAGAACCCTCAAGAGTATTGAAAGTCAAAGAGATCTAGGAGTACAGGTCCACAGGTCATTAAAAGGGGCAACACAGGTGGAGGAGGTAGTCAAGAAGGCATACGGCATGCTTGCCTTCATTGGCCGGGGCATTGAGTATAAGAATTGGCAAGTCATGTTGCAGCTGTATAGAACCTTAGTTAGGCCACACTTGGAGTATAGTGTTCAATTTTGGTCGCCACACTACCAGAAGGATGTGGAGGCTTTAGAGAGGGTGCAGAAGAGATTTACCAGAATGTTACCTGGTATGGAGGGCATTAGCTATGAGGAGCGGTTGAATAAACTCGGCTTGTTCTCACTGGAACGAAGGAGGTTGAGGGGAGACCTGATAGAGGTATACAAAATTATGAGGGGCATAGACAGAGTGGATAGTCAGAGGCTTTTCCCCAGGGTAGAGGGGTCAATTACTAGGGGGCATAGGTTTAAGGTGAGAGGGGCAAGGTTTAGAGTAGATGTACGAGGCAAGTTTTTTACGCAGAGGGTAGTGGGTACCTGGAACTCGCTACCGGAGGAGGTGGTGGAAGCAGGGACGATCGTGACATTTAAGGGGCATCTTGACAAATACATGAATAGAGGGATACGGACCCAGGAAGTGTAGAAGATTGTAGTTTAGTCGGGCAGCATGGTCGGCACGGGCTTGGAGGGCTGAAGGGCCTGTTCCTGTGCTGTACATTTCTTTGTTCTTTGTTCTTATAAGTGGACAAGGTCGTCAAGAAAATATACGGAATGCTTGCCTTCATTGGACGGGGCATCGAGCATTAAAAACTGGCAAGTCATGCTGCTGTTGTCTTTTATCATCATCCCCTCTGTCATTTAATCACTTCGACCTTCCATTCTATTACAGCAGTTCCCTTTTATTCATTCACCACCCTACGTCCCAATCCTGGCCTCTCTACCTATTGTATCTCTGACGTTTTCCGGTCCTGATGATATATCATTGACCTGAAACATTAACTCAGATGCTGCCTGACCTGTTGAGTATTTCCAGTATTTTCTGTTTTTAGTTCAGATTTCCAGCATCTGCAATATTTTACTTTTGTCCCTTTAAGGAATAAGGAACTATTGTCCCTTTAGGCCTTGTGTAGAAAAGGTTATTTCAACTGCAGCAAGCGACTATCAGAACCTGCAAGGGAACATGACTGGATATACCAGCTCATTTGGCTTACCCATAATATTTATGTTAACTACAACCTATGTGTATTACATATGATCACAATCACGGACATATTTTCTCTATTGTTAATTGGAAATCCATCATTGCTCATCACAATGGCGCTGTCAAAATAGTTTTGCTGAGGCATCATTGAACTCTGCAATCTGCATCACTTTAATTCAGATTAGTCTACATCATGACTCTAACCTTAAATTAAGTACATGATATATTTTGATTATATATGATGGTGCAATATAGTATTTGTCTTGAATTTAACTTGTGGTGCAGCTGCTTAACTGACTCAAGATTTAGCAGATTATTGTGGAGTAAATGGTCTGAGATTGTACTCATCATGTATCCTTGATATCTGTGCTTTGCTCAAAAGTTCTAAATTCAAAATAAGTTACCTTTTAAATGGAGCATATAAAAATTGCATATACAAAACCGTTGTGAATGGTGCTCTCTTCACTTGCAGCAAGAACCTGTATTCATAATTTAAGGGATGAAATGGTATTCCACAGTTGTCCATTTACTATCCTCCATATATCAAATGTCATTGTTAAATTAAGTGATTTTCTTTCAACCATTAATGTCTAAATATCTTGTATTAATCATTTTGGAATAGTAATTTGATGAGGGATGTTCATTTGTTTGTTCTCTAGATGACAAGAAATGTATGGTTGCAAATGTGGAAAAGCAGATGGAAGAAGCCCGGGAATTGGTAAGAACTGTGTTTGATATTCTGAAGTAGTGCACATTTCATGTATGTTAGTTCCATGTGAAGAATTGTTACATTAATTTGAATCCAGAGAGTGAAAAATTGGTACTTTAATTTGAATGTCAGAATTTTATTAAAATTATAAATTACTGCAATTAAAGAATTTCAATTGCTTCCCAAGTTGGCAGTTTGCTTTAATGTTAATGCAAACACAAAATCCAGATTTTCTGTTCCAGTTGAATGTCAGCAAGTTGAATTTCGCCAAGCCATCTTTGGTGCTGAAAACAAGTATCACATGTTTTTTTTAAATAAACACTTTATTGAGGTATTTTTGGTATAGTAACAACATTCATGAAACCATAAACATAGTGCAAAAGCCATTTACCTTTCGTACAGTACCCACCCTTATTGACCCCCTACTCTAAACTACTACTCCCCCCCCCCCCCCCCCCCGGTCTGCTGACGATAAATTTCCCGCAAAGAAGTCGACGAACGGTTGCCACTTCCGGGTGAACCCTAACTGTGACCCCCTCAAGGCGAACTTGATTTTCTCCAAACAGAAAGCTAGCCATGTCCGATAGCCAGGTCTCTGACTTCAGGGGCTTTGACTCCCTTCTCCTACCCACCCTCTGGAAGCTACCCTGTCCTGAATCCCCCTTAGTGGTAGGAGCGGGAACGTTGACACCTGTTTACGAAGAAAGTCCCGCACCTGCAGATATACCTGAATTTGTTTGCCCTCGCCAACTCAAACTTTTCCTCCAACGCCCTCCTACTCGGAAAGCTCCCCTCTATAAACATATCCCCCATCCTCTCAATCCCCGCTCTCCGCCCTAACCGGAACCCCCCCCCCCCGTCCATACTCCCCGGGGCAAACACATTGGGGCCCAAACCGATGCTCCCACTGCTCTCACATGCCGTCTCCACTGGCCTCAAACTCTCAGGGCCGCCACTACCACTGGACTGGTGGAGTACCGTGCCGGCAGGAATGGCAGAGGCGCAGTTACCAACGTCCCCAAACTAGTGCCCTTACATGAAGCCGCCTCCATGCCGACCCCTCCCCCACCACCCACTTCCTGATCATGGCGATATTAGCTGCCCAGTAATAGTTGCTAAAATTTGACAGCGGCAGCCCGCCCTGTCCCTGACTCCGCTCAAGCAGTACCTTCCTTACTTGCGGGGTCTTGCCCGCCCAAATGAAGCCCGTGATCACTCTGTTGACCTGCTTAAAAAAAGACCATGGAATAAAAATGGGGAGACACTGAAATACAAATAGGAATCTTGGGAGGACCGTCATCTTCACCGTTTGCACCCTCCCAGCCAGCGACAACGGAAGCGCGTCCCATCTCCGAAAACCGTCCTTCATTTGGTCCACTAGCCGGGCCAGCTTCAATTTATGCAGCTGGTCCCATTGCCGTGCCACTTGGATGCCTTGGTACCTAAAGCTTCCCTTTATTAATCTAAACGGCTGCTCTCCCAGTCGCCTCTCCTGTCCCCTCGCCTGGACCACATACATCTCATTCATTCCCATATTAAGCTAATACCCAGAAAACCGGCCAAATTCCCCTAGAGCACACATGTTTTATTCCATCCCCTCTATTGGGTCCGAAACGTACAGAAGCAGATCACCCTGTGCCGCCCCCCCCCCCCCCCCCCCCCCCAAACGGACCAGTCCTCTCCAGCCCCTCTTGCCAACGGCCCTATAGCCAGCGCAAACAACAGTCGGGAGAGGGGGCATCCCTGTCTCGACCCCCGGTGCAGTCTAAAATAGTCCGAGGTTGTCCTATTCGTCGGTACACTTGCCACAGGAGCCTGATACAGCAACCTGACCCAGTCGATAAAGCCCCGCCCGAATCCGAACCGTCCCAGTACCTCCCACAGATAGTCCCATTCTACCTGATCAAAAGCCTTTTCTGCATCCATTGCGATCACTACCTCCACCTCCCTACCTTCCGGGGGCATCATGATCACATTTAACAGCCTTCTTAAAGTATCACATGGTTATTGAGTCTGTTTCCTTGTGAACTGTCCGATCAACTTGTCCTTTTAAGGAGTAGATGTCATGAACTTTAGAACGGTGAAAGTAAGTAAGGAAAACCTCAGTTGAGGCAAAAGCAAATAGTTCCAAAGTTTTGTCTTTCTTTCAGCTACAGAACAAGATGGTTGTTAATTGATAGCTTCATTTGCGCAGAACCCTGAGGAGAATCATGCTCTGTGCAACATTTCTTACAAAAAGTAGAGCTTAAACAGTTTAGAGGCAGAATCAATATTAGAAGAGTAATCTGGTTTTGGCAGAGTGCTTAGGTTTTGGTATGTGTGGGAATGTGATCATGTAAGTGAAAAGATTGTTGGGTGACAGAGATTTAACAAACTGAGATTCATTCATATTAATATGCCAGATTCTCACATTTTTTATTCATATTTACATCATCCTCATATTTTGACAATGTTCTTTGAGCAAAAGAATTGAATTATCCGACAAATTGAATTAAGCAATGTAAATAATGGCAGTTTGACCCTGATTGGTCAAGGCATTACCCTGAGGAACGAGTCAGTGCTTTAAAAAATATTAGAACTAGCAGAAGAAAATACTTTTAATTAAAATACTCCTCTCAATTCTATGGAGTAATTAAAGAGCAATTGCGACTTTTCTTCTATGTAATTATATTGCAAGGTTGATCATTCTTCACTTTGTACAGATCAAGGTGACTGGTTACTAATTATAGTTGCAGCTGAAAATCAGATCAAGGTGACTGGTTACTAATTATAGTTGCAGTTGAAAATCAAACCTCTACCTCGAAGAAGTTTTGCTTGAAAATGATCACAACAAATTCATATTTTTCTTCATTAATTTTGAATACAGCTTGAACAAATGGACCTTGAGGTACGGGAGATACCACTCCAGAGCCGTGGTCTGTTCAGCACCCGAATGAAGAGCTATAAACAGGAATTGGAAAAGCTTGATAAGGACTTTGTAAGTTCACTTATTTTGTATGGGGGGAAAAGACTGCACAAATGTCATATACATTTTCTTTATGAAAAAGGTGAAACTTTTTGCTATTTTGTATAATCTCGCAACTTCTCACCTCCGAGCACGTTTAAGTTGTCGTTTGGGAGTGCAGAACTTGAGTACTGCTGGAAAAAGAAACATGACGAAGCTTTTCGTCTTTAACTCATCAGGACATGTCTCAAGAGTGCCAATATAAGGGGAAAACAAACTGTTTATACTGTATGAGAAGAAAGTGCTGATTGGTAGAGATGTTGCCCTTGAGAATGTACCAGGTGACTGACAGTTTTCTGCCTAGCATTGTTTGAAATTTAAACCTGGCAGTTTGACTCTGATAGGTCCAGGAATAACCCTGAGGAATGAATCAGCGAATGGCTGTCACTATTTTCTTCAGCTGAAACAGGCACAATGTGTAAAGGTTCTAAAAAACAAGGCCTTGGATATTAATTTATGTAGCTTCAAATTCATACAAATGTGCCACACGGCAAGCCTGACTGACCATCTTAATTTGGTTGTTGACATAATTCATTAATAAGATTTTTTAGCAAATGTCCAATTGCTGAATAAAATCTAATGTTAGACAGTGTATATATTGAGTTTTGCACTCATGGCTGATTGGATACAGTTTGTACTTTGTCCATTGCGAACAACAGCCAAGACATGCTCTTTGATGCGATCCATCAGTCTTTGGGATATACAGCCTACATATCTAACATCACACTGGCTCTGATATTCATATGCCACATTACCCATTTGTGTGTTAGGCAGAACGTCTTTTGACTTGACAGCAGCATCCTGTTAGTGATGAATATCACTCCTGTTGCTGCTGCATAGTAGCAGTGTGAAACAGCTAGCTTCAGCTGTTGTGCAAATTTTTGAGATACCTTGCCCTTCCAAGGTTGCCTGAGGTAGACTGAGCGCTTTTCAGGGTCAAAAGTGACGGCCTTTGGCCCATCCGTGGGTTTGCGTGGCATACAGCGCAAAATGATCTGCTCGTGGTAGTCATTATCACGCAGAGCGTCCTTGATGTGCACTATTTCAGCATAAAGCTTGCAAGGTGAGAAAATTGTTGGGGCATGTAAAAATTCCAATGCGTCTTTTGACCAGCGAATACAGGGTTGTGGTAGACTGTGGTAGTGAACACCCTGGCAGAGGAATCTGTTGAGATTCAGAAGAATGAAGGAAGATGAGATTTTTTTTTTTCTGCAGGGAGTTATGATCTGCACTTGACGGAAAGGATGGTGGAAACAGATTCAATAATAATTTTGAAATTGCAATTGGATAAATATTTGACAAGGAAAGAAAATTGTAGGGCTATGGGGAAAGATCAGGATACTGGGACTAATTGGATAGCCCTAACAAATCACTGACAAAAGCACAATGAGCTGATTAGCCTCCAACTGTGCTGTAAGATTCTGTGACGCTACATTCATCTCAACATAGGTGCTGAAAAACTCAACTTCTGATTTTTATCCAGTGATTTCTGCTGTAAAATGCACTTGTATGAAAGTTGGTTGCAAGAAAAATTGAGCTAGCAGTCACATCCTTGCCACTCCTTGCTATTTGGATTTATAGATGAAAGATCACCACTTGGGTGAGATACTGACAGTTCTGTGAATGATATCTCGGCACGAGAGGAGAAAAGAAAATGGGGAAATAGATGGACAATCAAAATTTAAGTAAAATCACAGTACAACACCCACTATAAAGCTATCATACATGGGAAGATATTTTAGCATTGCTCCGAAAGTTATTATACACCATGGCAAAAGGAGGAAAATGTAACAAAACCCAAACTTTTTTTCTAAAACAAAAAACAGTGTCACAGTCTACGCTTTCTGTGTTAGATTAGCAGAATTAATGGACTGAAAATAACATTTTATTAACTTCACATGACTTTCATTGTCTGAGTAATTCTCATTGATTCAGCTACTTTGTGTGCTTCATCGAAGATGTGAAACTGGCACACAATCCCTCTTCCAACTGTGTATGGTCACTTTTGATATCAAACAGCAACGTCTCCAGAATTCCTGGCTAGCTATGACACAAGTGGATACCCAACATTCTTTGGTTATTGTATATTAATTCTGTTTAATTGTATGACCGAGTATGGCATCAAGCAACCCTAGCAAAATTAAGTCAATAGAAATAAGGGGGGAAACCTTCCACTGGTTGAAGTTATGGTCATCACAAAGGAGAGTGGTTGTGGTCATTTGGAGGTCAATCACCTCCGTTCCAAGCGTTTCTCAGGGTAGTGTCCACAACCCCGCCATCTTCAGCTGCTTCATCAATGACCTTCCCTCCATTGTAAAGGCAGAAGTGGGGATGTTCGCTGATGATTGCACAACGTTCAGCACCATTTGTGATTCCTCAGATAATGAAGCAGTCCGTGTCCAAATGCAGTAAAACCTGGTCAACATTCAGACTTGGGCTGATAAGTGGCAATAAACATTCATGCTAGGCAATGACCATCTCCAACAAAAGAGAATCCACCCATCTCCCCTTGACATTCAATGGCATTACCATCGCTGAATCCCCCACTATCCACATCCTTGGGATTACTATTGACCAGAAACTAAACTGGATCAGTTATATAAATGCTGTGGCGACGAGAGTAGGTCAGAGGCTGGGAATTTTGGGGAGAGTAACTCCTCTGTCTCCAAGGCACAAGTCAGAAGTGTGATGGAATACTATCCACTTGCCTGGATCAGTGCAGCTCCAACAATGCTCAAGGGACTTGACACCCATCCACCACCTTCAACATTCACTCCCTCTGCCGTTGTTACACATCAGCAGCAATGTTTTACATCAATAAAATACACAGCAGCAACTTACCAAGGGTCTTTTGACAATACCTTCCAAACCCGTGACCTCTGCCACCTGAAAGAACAAGAGCAGCAGATGCATGGAAACAGCACTACCTGTAAGTTCCCCTCCCCAGTCATACACACACCATCTTGACTTGGAAATATATCACCATCCCGTTACTGTCGCTGGATCGAAATCTCAGAACTCCCTTTCTAATAGCACTGTGGGTGCACCTACATGATAGAGATTGCAGCGGTTCGTGAAGACAGCTTGTGCCTATCAGCTTCTCGAGGGCAATTAGGGATTGGCAATAAATGATAGCCTGTAAAGCAATGCCCACATCCAATGAATGAATGAATTAAAAACCTTTATAAAATGCATGCAGCAGGGCATTAACTGGGGATTCACTGTCCTATATATAGGAACAGACAAAACTGTGGTTTTTGGGTTAAGAAGTGTGTGTAATGTGAATCTCTATAAATAAAAGTATATCAAGATTGGCTCGAGTTGTATTCTTCACTGCCTGACTTTCTTAATGTAATATGATGGCCTAAAGGTAAAGGTTGGAAACTTAAAAAAAGATATAAACTTAAAATACAATTGGCTATTATCGAACATGGCAGAATCCAAACAGAAATCATTGGGCTATGATTATTTTCTGATATCCTTTGAATCTGAACCATATGAATGGTAGGAGAATGAAGTGGACCCAGGACAGGAACCGACAAAATAGAAAACTATGTTTTTCATCATGTTGCTTCCTGTAAGAAGCAAAGTCAGAATTATTTTGAGATAGATGCCTGTCAGTTGGGTAATGAGAACGATTTGAACCTTCTATTAGAGTTCCTGAATGAAATCTACAATAAAGATGATCTGTTCATTGCCTATGAAACATGGTCAGGAAACAGATACCATTCCATACAAGAATATATCGTTAGCTTTAACAGATTGTACAAAAGGTTGACAAAATTCAATTTGGAGATCTCTGGATCAGTAGTAGCATTTAAGTTACTTGATTGTACTAAGGGGTCTCATATGAACAGACAACTGGTTCTGACTAAAAGCAAAATACTGTGGATGCAGGAGATCTGAAATAAAAGTGGAATGAATTGGAAAAACTCAGCAGACCTGGCAGCATCTGTGAAGACTTGTGAAGAAGAGTCATATTGGACTTGAAATATTAACTTTGTTTCTCTCTCCATTGATGCTGTTGAGTTTGTCCAGCATTTCGTTTTTATTGGTTCCATCCGCTGTTTGGTTCTCAAAGAAGGATACTCCGATATCTGCTGCCTTCAGAAAAATCCAAGGGTAATAGTCTTTTCCTCAACCTTCATGGCATAAATGCGGTATTTAATAGTAGCAAAGAAAATACTCCTCCATTTTGAGATTCCGGAATAGTCCAGATATTAGACGTAGTAACTAATTCAAAGGAAGAACTAAAGACGGGCAGAATGAGGATGAAAGGATCTGGCTATTACAACAAAGATGGGAACAATAATAATGGGCGAATGAATCCCAGGTATGCCTGAAGAACAATTAATGGGTGCTTCATGTGAGACTTCAAGTATCATTATGCAGTGAACTGCCCAAAGCAGTCAACATTGAAATGCATGTGATGAAGAGAATGCTGAGGAAGAGGATGAAGATAATGAATACAAACAAATTATATGGTCATAAGATGCTTTAGTCCTTTGCGTGTGTTAGAACAAAGAACAGCAAAGCACAGAAATAGGCCCTCCAAGCCTGCGTTGATCATCATGCCTGTCTAAACTAAAGCCTTCTGGACTTCCGGGATCCGTATCCCTCTCTTCCCATCCTATTCATGTATTCGTCAAGATGCTTCTTAAACACCACTATCATATCTGCTTCCACCACCTCCCGGCAGTACGTTCCAGGCACTCACCACCCTCTGTAAAAACAATTGCCTCGTGAAGGGGGGGGTTCAGCGATGATACCTCTTAAAACTGAATAGGTAGCATGACACTAGAGTAGTTTTACATAAGTTATTTTATTAAGGATTGAGATGAATTATAGGACTGAGTAATCATTATTTTTAAAAAATATATATTTTATTGAAATTTTTTTCCCTGAGCAACATTTTTCCCGCTTACAAAACAAGCGAAACGATAACAGTAACAAAACAGAATTTTTTTTACTTTTTAACAATAATAATAATAGTAGTAATAATATACAAGTAACAAAACCTCGTACTCTATTGACCTATACTCAACTGCCCCCCCCCCCCCCCCCCCGGGTTGCTGCTGCTGGTCATCCGTCTTCCCTCTAACGTTCCCCTAGGTAGTCGAGAAATGGCTGCCACCGCCTGGTGAACCCTTGAGCCGATCCTCTCAGGGCAAACTTTATCTGCTCCAGTTTAATAAACCCCGCCATATCGTTTACCCAGGCCTCCAGTCCGGGGGGTTTCGCCTCCTTCCACATGAGTAGGATCCTGCGCCGGGCTACTAGGGACGCAAAGGCCACAACGTCGGCCTCTTTCGCCTCCTGCACTCCCGGCTCTTCCGCAACTCTAAATAGAGCTAACCCCCAGCCTGGTTTGACCCGGGCCTTCACCACCTGCGAAATCACTCCCGTCACTCCCTTCCAATACCCTTCCAGTGCCGGGCACGCCCAAAACATATGTGCGGGGTTTGCCGGGCTCCCGCCACACCTCCCACATTTGTCCTCCACTCCAAAGAACCTGCTCAATCTTGCTCCCGTTATGTGTGCTCTATGTAGCACCTTAAATTGAATCAGGCTAAGCCTGGCGCATGAGGAAGAGGAATTTACCCTGCTTAGGGCATCAGCCCACATACCCTCCTCTATCTCCTCCCCTAATTCTTCCTCCCACTTTCTTTTTAGTTCGCCCACTGACTCCTCCCCCTCTTCCCTCCTCTCTCTATAAATCTCTGACACCTTGCCCTCTCCGACCCACACCCCTGAAAGCACCCTGTCCTGTATCCACTGTGTCGGGAGCCGCGGAAATTCCCTCACCTGTTGTCTAGTAAACGCCCTCACCTGCATATATCTCAAGAAATTCCCCCGGGGTAACTTATACTTTTCCTCCAGTGCTCCCAAGCTCGCAAAAGTCCCATCTATGAATAAATCTCCCACCTTCCTAATTCCCAACTGGTACCAGCTCTGAAATCCTCCATCCATTCTTCCTGGGGCGAACCTATGGTTGTTCCTGATAGGGGACCCCAGCAGGGCTCCCCGCACCCCTCTCTGTCGCCTCCACTGTCCCCATATGTTCAGTGTTGCCGCCACCACCGGGTTCGTGGTGTACTTTTTCGGTGAGAACGGTAGCGGCGCCGTCACCAGCGCCTCTAGACTCGTCCCTTTACAGGACCTTCTCTCCAGCCTTTTCCACACCGCTCCCTCACCCTCCATCATCCATCTACGTATCATTGCCACATTGGCGGCCCAATAAGAATCTCCCAAATTCGGTAGTGCCAGTCCTCCTCTGTCCCTACTGCGCTGCAGGAACCCCCTCCTTACTCTCGGAACTTTCCCTGCCCACACACAGCTCGTAATGCTCCTATCTATTTTATTAAAAAAGGTCCTGGTGATTAAAATAGGGAGACATTGAAATACAAATAAGAACCTCGGGAGGACCATCGTCTTAATTGCCTGCACCCTGCCCGCCAGCGATAAAGGCTGCATGTCCCACCTCTTGAAGTCCTCCTCCATTTGTTCTACCAGCCGTGTCAGATTAAGTCTGTGCAAGGTTCCCCAGCTCCTAGCGATCTGAATCCCCAAGTATCGGAAGTTTCTTTCCACTTTCCTTAGCGGTAAGCCTTCTATCTCTCTACTCTGGTCCCCTGGATGTATCACATATAATTCACTCTTCCCCATGTTTAACCTATACCCCGAAAATTCCCCGAACCTCCTCAAGATTCGCATAACCTCTATCATCCCCCCCCGCTGGGTCCGACACATATAGTAATAGGTCATCCGCGTATAACGAGACTCGGTGTTCTTCTCCCCCTCTAGTCACCCCTCTCCATTTCCTGGAGTCTCTCAGCGCCATGGCCAGAGGTTCAATTGCCAGTGCAAACAACAATGGAGAAAGCGGGCATCCCTGTCTTGTTCCCCTATATAATCGGAAATACTCCGATCTATGGCGACCTGTAACTACGCTTGCCGTTGGTGCCCCATAAAGTAGTCTAACCCAGCGAATAAATCCGTTCCCAAACCCAAACCTCCTTAACACTTCCCATAAATACTCCCACTCCACCCTATCAAATGCCTTCTCTGCGTCCATTGCCGCCACTATCTCTGCCTCCCCCTCCACTGAGGGCATCATTATCACCCCTAATAGCCGTCGCACGTTAACATTCAATTGTCTCCCTTTTACGAACCCTGTCTGGTCTTCGTGCACCACCCCTGGGACACAGTCCTCTATCCTCGATGCCAGCACCTTTGCTAGCAGTTTGGCGTCCACGTTCAATAGTGAAATAGGTCTATAGGACCCACACTGCATCGGATCTTTGTCCCTCTTCAAAATTAGCGATATCGTCGCCTCCGACATTGTCGGGGGTAGTGTCCCCCCTTCCCTGGCCTCATTGAACGTCCTTGCCAACAACGGGGCCAACAAGTCCACATATTTTCTGTAGAATTCCACCGGGAACCCATCTGGCCCCGGGGCCTTCCCTGCTTGCATGCTTCCCAGTCCCTTAATAACCTCGTCCACCTCAATCGGCGCCCCCAGGCCTGCCACCGCCTGCTCCTCCACTTTCAGGAACCTCAACTGGTCCAGGAACTGCCGCATCCCCTCCTCTCCCTCTGGGGGCTGAGACCTATACAGTTCTTCATAAAAGGTCTTAAACACCTCATTTATCTTTCCTGCCCTTCGCACTGTGTCTCCCCTTTCATCCCTAATTCCTCCTATCTCCCTCGCTGCTGCCCTCTTTCGCAGTTGGTGCGCCAACAGGCGACTAGCCTTTTCCCCATATTCATACCTCCTCCCCTGTGCCTTCCTCCACAGTACGTCCGCCTTTCTGGTGGTCAGAAGGTCAAACTCGGTCTGGAGTCGTCTCCTCTCCCTGTAGAGCTCCGCCTCCGGGGTCTCTGCAAATTCCCTGTCCACCCTTAAAATCTCCCCCAGTAATCTATCCCTTTCCTTGGCCTCTGTTTTCCTTTTGTGGGCCCCAATAGAAATCAGCACTCCTCTGACCACCACTTTTAGTGCTTCCCAGACCACTCCCACAGGGACCTCGCCGTCGTCATTGACCTCCAGGTATCTCTCGATACACCCCCTCACTCTTGCACACACTCCCTCATCCGCCATCAGTCCCACATCTAATCGCCAGAGTGTTCTCTGCTCCCTGCCCTCTCCTACTTCCAGGTCCACCCAATGTGGGGCATGATCCGAAACCGCTATGGCTGAGTATTCAGCTTCTTCCACCCTAGAGATCAACGACCTTCCTAGAACAAAAAAATCTATCCGGGAGTACACTTTATGGACGTGGGAGAAGAAGGAAAACTCCCTAGCACTGGGTCTATGAAATCGCCATGGATCCACTCCCCCCATTTGGTCCATAAATCTCTTAAGTACCTTGGCCGCTGCCGGCCTTCTTCCAGTCCTTGAGCTGGATCTATCTAGCCCCGGGTCCAGCACCGTATTGAAGTCCCCTCCTAAAATCAAATTTCCTGCCTCCAGGTCCGGAATACGCCCCAGCATCCGTCTCATGAACCCCGCATCGTCCCAATTTGGGGCATACACATTAACCAACACGACCTCCATTCCCTCCAGCCTATCACTCACCATTACATATCTACCTCCACTATCTGCTACGATATTCTTTGCTTCAAATGCTACCCGTTTCCCCACCAAAATGGCCACCCCTCTGTTCTTTGCGTTCAGTCCTGAGTAGAACACCTGTCCCACCCATCCTTTCCTTAGCCTAACTTGGTCCGCCACCTTTAGGTGCGTCTCTTGGAGCATAACCACGTCTGCCCTTAGTCCTTTCAAATGCGCGAGCGCTCGGGCCCTTTTTATCGGCCCATTCAGGCCTCTCACGTTCCACGTGATCAGCCTCACTAGGGGGCTACCTGCCCCCCTCCCGTGTCGACTAGCCATTACCTTCTCTAGGCCAGTCCCATATCCCACCTCCGCGCTCCCGCTTGCTCCCCCAGCGTCGCATTCCGCCCCCGACCACCTCTTTAGCCATTTCCTTTTTGATTTCCGCAGCAGCAACCCAGTTGTCCCCTTCTTCCCCCCCCCCCCCCTGCTAGATCCCTATCTAGCTTGATTGCTCCCCCCATATCACTTCCGTAAGTCAGCTGACTTCAACTGACCCCGGCTACTCCTGCTCGCTCCTCGGCCCCCCCGGTGTGAGGGAACTCCCATCCGCCTTGCGCCTGTTTTCCCGCCTTATTCTTTCTGGCGCGGGAACATCCCTTTACCTGTCCCGCCTCTTATGGCGCAGCTCCCTTTCCCCTCCTCCTCTCCATCCCCATTCTCTGACTATGTCCCGCCTCTCCCCCCTCACCGGCGCCCACATTTCCCCAGTGTCCCCCCCCTTCCCTGTTTACTTCTCGCTTAACTTTCACCATCCCATTAACAAAAACAATAATAACAACAATAACAGTTCCCTGCAGCATCAGTCCCTCAGTTCCGGTCCAGTTTCTCTTCATTGATGAAGGACCATGCTTCCTCCGCCGTCTCGAAATAATATTGTCTCTCCTGATGCGTGACCTATAGTCTTGCCGGCTGCAGCATCCCAAACTTCACCTTCCTTTTGTGCAAAACCTCTTTGGCTCGGTTGAAGCTCGCCCTCCTTCTCGCCACCTCCGCACTCCAATCCTGGTAGATCCTTACCACCGCATTCTCCCATCTGCTACTCCGCACCTTTTTGGCCCATCTCAGGACCTCTTCTCTGTCCTTCAGGCGGTAGAATCGCACGATTATCGCCCTCGGTGGTTCTCCCGCTTTTGGTCTTCTCGCCGGGATCCGATTTGCCCACTCCACCTCCATGGGGCCTGCAGGGGCCTCAGCACCCATCAGTGAGCTCAGCATCTTACTTACGTACGCTCCACAGTCCACTCCTTCTACACCCTCCGGGAGACCTAGTATCCTAAGGTTCTTCCTTCGCGCTCCATTTTCAAGGGCCTCAATCCTGTCAGCACACTTTTTATGAAGTGCCTCGTGCGTCTGAGTCTTGACCGCCAGGCCCAGGACCTCGTCCTCAATACCTGACACCTTCTGCTCCACCACGCAAAGTTCCGTCTCCTGGGTCTTTAAAGTCTCCTTAAGCCCCTCAATTGCCTGTAACAATGGGGTCATTACCTCCTTCTTCAGCAGGTCCACGCACCGTCTCACCACCTCGTCCTGCTCAGGCCCCCATGTCACCTGTGGTTTCTCCGCCGCCATTTTGTTTCACTCCCTCTCTCTCTCTCTCTGATCTTCTGGCTGCAGATTCTTTGGGCTGCAGCCGCCGCCGCCGGTTTTTCCCTCCGTCTTTCGGGGGGGGGCTCCCTTCCCTCGCGCCTCGCACCGGGTTTTACGGCCGTCCAAGTCCCCGTTGGGGCTCTTAAAAGAGCCCGAAGTTCCGTCGGAGCTGGAGCCGCCGAAACGTGCGGCTAGCTCATCCCTGCCGCAACCGGAAGTCGTCCCTGAGTAATCATTATTAACCATTGAACATTATTTTTAGGACTTAGCAGTAATAAGTAATCAAACAGGATTTAGGATAGCTAACTTGACCAAAAGGACATTACTTTAGACATCCTGTCTTTGTGTCTGTCTTTGTGAAACAATCCAGGGTGCTGGTTCTGTTGTTCTGTTTCTCACAAACAGTCAGCACAGGCTGCTGAGATTGCACACAGCTGTCAGGATGAGAATCAATCATGCGCTGCTTGCGATTCTATTGGGTGAAGTTTAAACACTGCTTGCAATTCTGTTGGATAAGTTTAAAAGTAGCAGCTTCAGGGATTGGATCGCATCCAACTGGGGTGGGCTATTGATTTTTGAATGTTGTATAAGTACTGTGTTCTGGTCTTTGTTCAGCAGAACAGGTCTTGGCAGATATCCAGTCTGTTCTCCATGTACACGTAACGAGCTTGATTAAATAGCCATCTTGTCCAGGTTGTCGTGTTTGTTCCTCTCTGTACTGAGTTGAGCCATGGGGAATAACCCCACGTGGAAGCTGACTCAATACACAGGTCTTGAAACCGCTCCTACATCACCTCGCACATCTAGACATTCCCTCTCACATCTTAAACTTGTATCTCCTAGTAATTGACTTTTTCACCCTGGGAAAAAGTGTCTGACTCAGAATTTTGTAAACCTCTTTCAGGTCACCCCTCAACCTCCATTCCGGTGAAAACAATTCTGTTTATCCAACCTCTGCTCATAGCTAATACCCTCCAGACCAGGTAACATCCTGGTAAACCTCTTCTGTACCTTCTCCAAAAAATTCACATCCTTCTGGTAGTGTGGCGACCAGAATTGTACGCATTATTCCAAATTTGGCTGAACCAAGGTTCTGTACAGTTGCAACATGACTCTCCAATTTTTAGATTCAGTGCCCCGACCGATGAAGGCGTGCATGCCTTATGCCTTCTTGTCTACCTGTCCACCTGGGTTGCCACTTTCAATGATCTGTGGACCTGTATGCCCAGAACTCTCTGCCAGTCAATACTCTATTCTGCCATTTACTGTATACCTGTATTAGACCTTCCAAAGTGCATTACCTCCTATTTGTCCAGATTAAACTCCACATCTCCACCTAAGTCTCCAGCCGATCTATATCCTGCAGTATCTCTTTGAGAAATAGAAAGGACCAAACTTGGGGCACCAGCCAAGTTTCTGATTTCATAGAATTTACAGTGCAGAAGAAAGCCATTCGGCCCATCGAGTCTGCACCGGCCCTTGGAAAGTGTACCCTTCTTAAGCACCCTTCTTAAGCCCACACCTCCACCCCGTAACCCAGTATTCCCATCCAACCTTTTGATCACTAAGGGGCAATTTAACATGGCCAATCCACCCAACCTGCACATCTTTGGACTGTGGGAGGTCATCGGAGCACGCGGAGGCAACCCACACAGACACTGGGAGGAAGTGCAAACTCCACACAGTCACCCGAGGCCAGAATTGGACCCTGGAGCTGTGAGGCAACCGTGCTAACCACTGTGCCACCATGGTGCCCCTTGATGATAATGTGGGAGGGGAATTTACCCATGACAAGCTCAGTGTGTGAGAAAACATGAGCGTCATGGTCATGAGTACTTCAGCTGGAAGTCCTTTGAGGAGTGGACTTTGTGAGAGTCCACAAATCTCATGATACCACTGATTTTGATGATCGGTCAGAAAATCTACTTTTGGTTTTGCCGATTGAGGGAGAAATAACATTCTGCAGATTGCATCATGTGTATATGGGGACAGATTCATATTTGGGAAAAGATTCAATACTTGCAATACTTTCTGGAATTAACCAGTCAACTGGCTATTTTTGACCTGGTAACATGCAATGAGACTGGATTAATTAATCACCTAATTGTAAAGGATTTCCTCGGTAGGATGATCATAACATGATAGAATTTTACATTTTGGTTTCAGCGTGGGAAATTTGGGCCTGAAGTTAATGTCTAAATAAAGGCAATTGCAAGGGTAGGAAGAGAGTTGACTAAAGTGGAATGGCAAAATAGGTTAAAAGATAAGATGGTAGAGAAACAGTGCCTGACATTGAGGTAGTTCATAGGTATATTTCATTGAAGAAGAAAGACTCTCGGAGACGGATGTGCCATCCATGGCTAACTATGGAAGTTAAGGTTTAAATGGAAAGTAAAGATATATAATGCGGCAAAGAGTACCAGTAACGTAGAGGATTGGGAACATTTTAGAAACCAGCAAAGGATGACTTAAAAATTATGAGAGAAAACTAGAAAGACATATACTATAAAAGCTTCAACAGGTATTTACAAAGGAAAAGAGTGGCTAAAGTAAACATCCCCTGAGGGGGGTTGAGACGGGGGAATTAATAATGGGAAGCAAAATGCCTGAGATTTCGAGCAAGAATAGTAGAAGAGCAGGAGTAAATACGAAGGGGGCATCTTCAAACCACCTCGGTACCGGGGACTAAAGGCTGATAGGCCCCCTGGACCTGATGGTCTGCATCCTGGGGTAATAAACTAAATGACTGCAGAAATGGTGTGGCTACATTGGCTGTAATCCTCCAAAATTCCCTCCATTCTGGAATAATCCCAGAAGATTGGAAAACTGTCAATGTCACATCACTATTCAGTTCCACAGAGAGCAGTGGAGGCTGTACTGTGGAATATATACAATGCTAAGTTAGACAAATTTTAGATCGACAAGGGAGTTGAGGGTTATGGGGGAACATGCAAGTAAGTGGAGTTAAGGCCACAATCAGATCAACTATGATCTTTTTGAATGGCGGAGCAGGCTTCAGGGGCCAAATGGCCACGTCCTGCTCCTATTTCCTGTAATCTTATGATTTTGGCAGAACAAATTTCTAATGTCCTTTTCTTCCAAAATTCCAAGCACTAAGTCTCTGATAAACATACCCATGCTTTGCTAGCCAAAATAATGGTTTTAGAGACAACTGGACATTATGAAATATTTGTGGCCCAAATCCTCCGATCATTGTTGGAACTGTGCGGCTGACACTGATTAGACAGGATTCCTGGATACATTTGAAAAGTTCTGAGTTCCGATGCAGAAGTCAGAAGAACTCGCTTAGTAGGAATCCAAGTGAAGAGAATCTGTGCAGAAGGCAGCTGTGGCAGATGATATACAATGTGGAAAAATGTGAGATTGTGCACTTTGGAAGGAGAAATGGAGGCATAGACTATTTTCCAAATGGGAAGATGCTTGGGAAATCAGAAGCACAAAGGGACTTGGGAGTCCTTGTTCATGATTCTCTTAAGGTTAACGTGCAGGTTCAGTCATCAGTTAAGAAGGCAAATACAATGTTAGCATTCATATCGAGAGGGCTAGAAAACAAGACCAGGGATGTACTTCTGAGGCTATATAAGGCTCTGGTCATACCCCATTTGGAGTAATGTGAGCAGATTTGGGTCCCGTATTTAAGGAAGGATGTGCTGGCCTTGGCGGGTCCAGAGGCGGTTCATAAGAATGATCCCTGGAATGAAGAGCTTGTCGTATGAGGAATGGTTGAGGACTTTGGGTCTGTACTCGTTGGAGTTTAGAAGGATGAGGGGGACCTTATTGAAACTTACAACAGGATATTGCGAAGCATGGATAGAATGAACATGGAGAGTTTTCCACTTGTAGGAAAATCTAGAAGCAGAGGACACAATCTCAGACTAAAGACACAATCTCCTTTCAAACAGAGATGAGGTGGAATTTCTTCAGCCAGAGGGTGGTGAATCTGTGGAATTCTTTGCCGCAGAAGGCTGTGGAGGCCAAATCACTGGGTTCTTGATTAATAAGGGTATCAAGGGTTATGGGGAGAAGGCAGGAGAATGGGGATGAGAAAAATATCAGCCATGATTGAATGGCGGAGTAGACTCGATGGACCGAGTGGCCTAATTCTGCTCCTATGGGCTATGGTCTTATGATCCCCTTTTTACAGCACTAGCTGCCATAAGGTAAATTTAAAATCCAGTGTGAACATTAGTAAATGGGTGATAGACGATTTTTAATGAATGGGTGAGTGGATGAATGAGTCGAAGACTTTTGCGGAGGCTCCTGGGGGAGCAGGAGAATTACCTGTCGGAAGTCCAAACTTTGTGGACTGTTCCCACAGGAGTCAGTGCTTTGAGACCTCCTAATGCTCGTCTTGGCTCATACGTCCGGTCTCTGATCTGGGGATGAGAAGATCTGGGCTATGAAGTTAGGTTACCCAGTTATCCTAAAGTACCTTAAACATGTTTCATTTATCACCATCTTTAGCTGGAATTGCTGACACTCTTAAGTAATACCATGTCTCTGAATGGAAATCTTCAATGCAAGTTGAACCTGAATTCATAATGTAAACTACTTTTGTGTATGCAACCATGGTCGAATTTAAAGCTGGAACTCTGATGGTTTAGAAGCAACAGCTGGATTGGAAGTCACTGCATCTAGGCTAGATGGGAGAGGATGCCAGTGATCCTGCCACATGCTGCTGAAGTTTGGGGTCTGACAGTCACCTAATTGGTGGCTAATTATGAGTACAATTGGACAGGCAACCACGCTTCTTCAGAATAATTTGGAGTGTGTTTGTTCAAGGCGTGGTGGCTATAATATCCGTGGCTTTTGTTTTGCCTCCATTACAAGACTTTCTGCCAATGTACACAAGGAAACCGAAGGCAAGAAGTAAACATTTTCTTCTCCGAAACTGCTGAAGGGCAGCAAGCAGAATCGTCATTTCTTCAGTCAAAGCTGATGTTTCAGAATTTGTGGCTGTTTTGAGCAGATCTTGAAAATACTCCCCACTAAAGCTATTTTGGATGAGTTTCTGTATAGGAATACTGTATATAAAATAGTTTGTGTAGTTCACTGATTAAAAAGTACTGTAGCAAATCGCAACAGGCCATGAACTCCCATGTTTATTGCAATGTTTTTTTAAGTTTTCAATATTTTTTCAACTCTCTACCTTTATTAGGGACGGCATTGATTTCTATTGTTTTGATCCTTACAAACTGTATTTCTAGTTTGAAAGATTGCTACATGTCATGAGTTGCTGTATTGTGGTGTAATCTCATAACTTGGGCAGGAGGGGCTGAATGACATTCACAATGTGTAGACAAAAGTTTATTTTTCATCTGATTATAACAGTGAAGAATGATGCAGTGGTGAAGGTTCAATTATTGTAACTGATGGAAAACCACATCAAGAGTAACACCTTATAAGGCAGTCATTGTTGCCTATTTGTGTTTTGTGATGCATTATGTAATGTTTTGTTCACGAGTGTGAAACAGACTGTCAACGCTGGCAGTGTCTGCTTGTACTAAGAGGTGAATGACACCGTTCCGGCTAACCTACTGACACTGATCCATTTTTTGATTCTGCGTTTGGAAGCGAGTACTGTCTAATACCTTCTCAGTCATGCCCATCAAAGTTGGGGGAATAATTTAATGTTAGATTGTCTTTTTTTTAGATGCATGTGCTGGAAAGGATAAGTTTTACGAGGGTTTCATGGCTATGAATAGCGATAGAATGATTTTGCCACTAGATGGTAGTGTTTTCTGGCATTTTCATTGCTTCTGCTGCAATCACTGGATTTTTAACTACCACTGCTGTTCTGTCCTCAATATATGGATGTGTTCCACAAATGGCAGTCTCCCTCTGCTGCATATTTATATTATAATGCCTGGCCTTTGGGTCTAGACAGAGAGTGCCAGTATGTTATTCCACCTTTAGCCTTGGGGAACTCCTTGTACTCACCTGGAATCTATGCATGTGAGGCGAGATCACTGTATAGTGATAATTAGTACGAAACCGAGTTGGGGGTGTGCCTAATTATTTTTCTTTGTGGGACTCATAAACCTGTACTTAGAGTCTTCAGGCAGCACACAAATAAGGCCTTCATTCCATGATTTTGCATAAATCTTGTTATAGAAACTAGCCAGATGAAGTGTTCTGATTTGGAATTTAGTCATAAATAAGCCATTAGAGCCAAACAGTTCTTCTGATCCTCCAGGTCTGCCATGGCATTGAACCACGTATTGCCTTAAGGCTTCGGATTGGGCCCGGTTGATTTCTTTTACTTCCCCTCCACCCAGAAATATAAAGGCCACTTGTAAAAATACCTTTGCTGTCAACGTTGCAATTTGTTGACTCAGCAAAGACTGAAAATTGAATCTGGGACCCATCTGGTCTGTTTCTTGGAATCTGTCAATTGATTGACCCGGGGATGGGGTTTTACCCTTTGTTTGAAAGGTGTTACTTTTTGTGTCCAATTTGAACTTGCTGACAAGAGATCAGATTCTCTTATTGAACAAAGTCTGAAGATTTGTTTTTTGTTTGCTAGAACATTGAAAATATGCAGGTTGTTATTCTAGAGCTATTTTAATCTGCAAATATTGACTGTGCAAAGAGCTATAGGTTTTTAAAATCATAACTTTTGAGCTTCAATAATGGGTGAATTAAAACTACAGTGGGGTTGTCTTTTTAAACATGAAGTGAATATGAACATTTTTAAATGTCAGGAATACAATTGTATTTCTTTTAATTTTTTCCTTCGCTCATTGTGCTTTGCATCTTACAATACTGTGCTTGTTTTCTTTATAACTTTGCTTTTTATAAGTTTAACTTCTATTATGGAGCAACATTTCTGGCTCTGCAACTTTCTTGACCAGCAATTGCTGCTCACATAAATGTGAGCAGCTCATTGAATAGAGGAATGAAATCTGAGTTCGCTGTAATTTGGAATAAGTCGGTAAACAATAATCTCAAACTCCCCAAACAAGTCTGTGAGAATTGTTGATATGCTCCGGAGAACCACTGTCAAAAAGAGAAAAAAAAATGACACATTTTATTTCAACTATTTCTGTTTGTTGCTTTTCTGATTCCTACATGTGTTTGAACTCTTTTCCACTCCAGATCACTTACTAAATAAGTTTTATATCACATACCGCTGAATTATTAAGCTCTGTGGAACTAAACTCCCAAGTTATATCAAATCTCATTTTGATATGTAAATATATATATCTAATGTTAAATGATGAACATTCTGCCATGTTGTACAGCTGTTGATAACTTCATAATTTTGTAACTTCATAAACATCCTGGGGGTTACCATTGATCTACCACCAGAACTAGACTAGCCATATTAATATATGGCTATCCGGGCCGGTCAAAGGCTAGTAACTCCCCTCCTGACCCTGCAAAGCTGCCCACCATCTACAAGGCACAAGTCGAGAGTGTAATGGAATACTCTCCACTTGCTTGGATGAGTGCAGCTCCAACAACTCTGAAGAAGCTCGACACCATCCAGGACAAAGCAGCCCGCTTGATTGCTCCTCCTTCCACAAACATTCAAACCCTCCACCACTGACGAACAGTGGTAGTTGTGTGTACCAGCTACAAGATGCACTGCAGTAACTCACCAAGGTTCCTTAAGACAGCACCTTCCAAACCCACGACCACTACCATCTAGAAGGGCAAGAGTAGCAGATACCTGGGAACCCCACCACCTGGAGGTTTCCTTCCAAGTCACTCAGCACCCTGATTTGGAAATATGAGGCCGCTCCTTCACTGTCACTGGGGCAACATCCTGGAACTCCCTCCCTAAGCGTACAGTGGGTGTACCTGCACCTCAAGAACAGCAGCGGTTCAAGAAGGCAACTCACTACCATCTTCTGATGGGCAAATTGGGATGGATAATTAATGCTGGCCAAGCCAGCAACGCCCACATCCTGTAAATGTATTAAAAAATAAACATTCTGCTTTCCCATTGTGAAGTCTTTGAGAGCCATGCAAAACTATGTTATGAAGGATATGCTTTATCATGCAAGTGCAGTATTCAGAAATCGATGCACAATAGAACATGACATACAATCAGCGACAGTACTCTTAGGCACAACACATGGCTCACAGCTATTCTGAATCCGAGTGCAGTTTCTGCTGCTTACTGCAATTGAGAAATTTAAGCCATCACAGTGATACATCAAATTTATTGAAGCAATGTCTGTTGAAAGTAAAAATATTACTTTATGTTTGATATTGCCAGAAATAACCTCACATCTAATATCTTTTAATGCTGTTTTCCACTTTACAAAACTTTAAGGTGCAAGTAACTTTGTTCTTTTGCCCCTAAAACCTTGTTCCTTTTTAACATAATTTTTCTGTGTACTGAGGGAGCTCTGTATTGTTGGAGGTACCATCTTTTGGATGAAATGCTGAACTGCGACCCCGTCTGTTCTCTCAGTTGGACGTAAAACATTTGAAGACCGAATAAGTTCTGCTGTCTTGGCCAACATTTATCCTTGAACCAATGTGATCAATAGAGATTATCTGGTTATTTAACTAATTACTGTTTTGTGGGACTCCTTGAACAAAAATTAGCTGCTATGCTTCCCTACATTGCAACAATAACTAAGTTTCACAAGTACTTAATTGGCTGACTGTAAAGCACATCAGAGTGCGAAAAGAAAAGTGAAATACAAGTTCTTTCTTTACCTTCCACAGTCAATATGGATCACTTGTTTAAGATGCACCTTTTTAAAAAAACGTTTGCTGTTTAAAACCCTTTCTTTTTTGTTTTGGCTGCTTATAACAGATTATTTTTAGCTGTTATCTTCCACTTGCAATAGAATTGCAATTTTACAAATTACATCAGAGTTTTCCCATTTTCAAGATCTCAATATCAGCATATTTAACATGTTTCTTGAAAATTGAAACGATTGATTTCAAAAGCAAATAATGAGTGTCAATAATTTGACTTGATCACTGCGGACAATAGTTTGTTTTAGAACTTGAAGTTTGATAAATGTAACCACAAATGTATCGAAACACTGGCATTCTTCATGTTTAAAGTGGTTGTTTCTCTCTGTCCTTTCTCTGTTTCTTTTATCTCTCTTTTCTGCCTTTCTCTTGTTTAAAAGAGACCCATTCAGTATTATCTTTCACAGAAATTCCTCCCCATGCTTTTCTTCAGATTATTTTAAATACATTCATAACAGATACATACTGTTACTGGCTGAAGAGAAGAATTCTTCCCATTGATGTATCTTGGGAAATAGTGCATACTGTATATGTTCTGACTGCAGGATCTTCATTCAGCTCAGACATTACAAAAATTCCTTTCTTTACAAATGTCCAGAAGTCACTTTTTTTCGAGGTTCAAGTAAAGTTATTTAAGTCAGCATTTGGGTATTGCGGTTTTATTTTTTAAAAAGTAAAATGCCACAGTTCAAAGACAAATATTGGAAAGGTACAAGAAGGTTTTTAATCTTTATGATCATTTGTAGGAATTACTTTTTTTTTTCAATTTCTCTTCTGAGGCTTTCTTTTGTATTGATCATAATTCTTTCAACATTTTCCAGATTTATGGCTATCCATAAATCATAGAATCATGGAATTTACAGTGCTGAAGGAGGCCATTCGGCCCATCGAGTCTGCACCGGCCCTTGGAAAGAGAACCCTACTCAAGCCCACGCCTCCATCCTATCCCTGTAACCCCACTTAACCTTTTTGGACACTAAGGGCAATTTAGCATGGCCAATCTACCCAACCTGCACATCTGTGGACTGTGGGAGGAAACCCACGCAGGGAATGTGCAGATTCCGCACAGACGGTGACCCAAGCCGGGAATCGAACCTGGGACCCTGGAGCTGTGAAGCAACTGTGCTAACCACTCTGCTACCGTGCTGCCCACGTCGTGCCATTCACAAAAGTTGGGTTGCCAGTTTTAGTCAGGTACATTAATGAAATCTGAGTTCTTTGTTTTTTTGGCATTAAGTTGTTAAACAGAATGGGAACCTAGCCACACTGAATTTTACCTGTGGAGTGCTGACAATGAAAACATAGAGAAGTTTTCTTACTTGCAAGTGATTCTAACCTTGCATGTTGATCTTATGAATTTTTAAAATTGCAAGCACCAATAAACTGTCGAAATGCTATTCCTTACCAGATACAATGAGGTCCAATTAATGAAAGTATATTTGTACACAGTGTTAGCTTTATATGTCAAGGTGTGTCACAATGACAGTGGTTGATTAAATTGGACTTTATGCCTGAAATGTAGAAGAATTTGATTGAGGATTTGACATCTTTATGCCCCTTTCATTAAAAATGCAGCTTGTGATGGTGACGAGTGATACTCTGCTTTCTAGGTGAAGCTACAGACTAAACTAATGCATGTCAACAACTTGGTGAAATTGATGTTTTTGATGTGCTTCAAAGGTTGGTGGGAATTTGAATGCCTGGTATTTTAGATGCCATTTTGAGCAATGATCTGTGAACCTGTTGTGGCTAGTTATGCAAAGTGTGCATAGATTTTATGTAAAACGGCAGTCAGTATTTCAAACCATTTCAAACATTATAAAGCAGATGCTTTTATACAGGTCCAGGTTTGGAGAGGGAACCATAAGTATAGTTTTTATATCAGAGCATGTAACAACATGGTAAAGAGAATTATAAATCTACTTTATTTATATTTAGAATTTTATAGTAATTCCCAAGGAGTTGGAATCATTCAACAACTCATTCTCCAGAAGAAATTAGAGCTAAATAGCACATAATGGTGGGGTTCTCCGCCCCGCCAGCCCCGCTTTCCGGCACAGCGTGTCCGGCAGCGGGATTCTCTGTTCCCGCAGTCGACCAATGGAATTTCTCATTGTGGGCCACCCCACACCGTCGGGAAATACAAGGGCATGGGTACGCTGCCGGTGGGAAGAGGATCCCGCTGATGGTGAATCTCGCAGAATAGCTTTCATCTCAGTACAGGTCATGTTTGTAAACTGCTTCAGCACAATTTGACATTACCTGAATCTCTTGATTTTATTTGTGCTTTAAATTTTTATAAAAATCAACTATCCAGGACTGTTGCACTGTTTTATGCAAAACTCTCTTCCTATTAGCTAATGCTTTAATAAGCTTGCCATTGCTTTATTATATTGGAGTTGAAGGAAAATATACTTATTTGGGATGCATGGCAATTCGTATAATTATACATTACTGACTTCTCTAACATTGGAAAGGAAAATAATTGGTTCTAACTGCTGTTATTCTTCCTTTTGACTTATCCAGCAGTCTCCAGGCTTGCTTCCTAATGGATCTGTTTGCCTATACTGGCATCAGAATAGATTATTTTTCCCCCTCGATCCTGTTACAGGTATTAAAAAATAAATCTCTTAAAGTTTCTCTCACCGAGAGTATATCACCCTGGTGAATCTTGGCTGCTCAGGGTATTCTGTGCTCAAACCTAAAACAGGCCCAAACTACTTTTATATGGCTTTGGTTGCCTGAATTTGCATTTCAAATAAGTTGTGCATTTGTATTACTACATCTGTCTATTCCTTTAATGTTTACTTAAATTTTTTTGTTTTTCCTCCTAAAATGAAGTACCTTGCATTTCGCCTTGCTAACCTACGTTGGTCACCTGCCTGTCGTGATCTCTCTTGTCGGTCTAGTCAAAGACAGTTATCTATTTGACAGCCACATTATACTGTTGTCTTCAGCAGATGCATGCTATCAGATCTCAAAGTCCAAATACGGGCGGCACGCTAGCACTGTGGCTTCACAGCGCCAGAGTCCCAGGTTCGACTCCCCACTGGGTCACTGTCTTTGGCGTCTGCACGTTCTCCCCACGTGTCTGTGTGGGTTTCCTCCGGGTGCTCTGGTTTCCTCCCACAGTCCAAAGACGTGCAGGTCAGGTGGATTGGCCATGCTAAATTACCCTTAGTGTCCAAAAGGATTAGGAGGGGTTATTGGGTTACAGGGATAGGGTGGAAGTGAGGGCTTAAGTGGGCCGGTGCAGACTCGATGGGCCAAATGGCCTCCTTCTGCACTGTATGTTCTATGTTCTGTCTGTATATATCTGGAACACAGCTGTGTGTGTGTTTTTATGTGTGGTATATATATATTTCTGGAACAAAGTCCCTAAGTGTACTACTTCACTATGTCTCCAATCCAAGTGGCATTTAAATAATTCTTGATTTCATATTCATCATCTAATTTTTGGGGGGTTATGCTGAGCACACTATCCAGAAATTGATAGCATTCATGGGAAAAGCATGAGTAGTAGGTGTGATGAGTTAATGTGGACCATTGCCTTGTTTGTGAGTTGGAATAGCTGGCTTTATTAGAATGCAGTTAAGGTTGTGCAGTTAAATTGAGATTCCTTTGCTACCAGGGAGAGACCCTACACTATGGAGTAAAGATCGTAAAGAAATGTGAAGAGCGACACCATGATAGATGCCATACTGGAGGTAGTCAGTCATCTGGGCTTGAATGCACAAAATTCAGCTGTCTGCCTGTATTATTATGCACTTTATTTTTAAAAGATAAATTGACAACAATTAGGTTCAAAAGAGCAAAATATGCCTGAAATCACTTATGGCAACAAGAGTAGTTGAATGCTTTGTGTATTTATTTGACTTTGTTCTATCCATTATTCTAAGAGAGCTTTGAACGTGCTGCTTGAATGTTTTTTTTTTTTAATTATAACAAGGTAAAACAAAAATGTACAGCAGACACCTTTGCAAAGTGAACTCATCCACATCAACCCTCCAACCCCCCCCCCCCCCCAATGAACAAACGAAACTTAACAAAAACCATAGGCGTCCCTGAAAAAGGAGATAGAGGGCTGACAGCTCAAGTAGAACCCTTCCGCCGAACCACTCGTGGTGCACTTGACCTTCGCCTCAAGATACAAATCTTCGATCAGATCACCCAGCCAGGCAGAGGGCCTGGGCGGTACTGGGGACGTCCACACGAGCAGAACTCTCCTCCAGGCTATCAATGAGGCAAGGTGAGGACGTCTGTCTTCCGCACCGGTGAGTCGCTACGCCAAGAATAGCCACCAACCTGCATGGCTCCAGCAGAATCCCCAACTGAGAAAGGCGATCCAGAAACTTAAAAGTTTAGGTCAAGACCGAAACATGTGCGTATGATTCATCGGTCCCCTCCTACAACGTTCACACCTATCTTCCACCCCGAGAAGAAACCACTCATGCGCGCCCTGGTCAAGGGTGCCCTGTGCATCATTTTGAACTCGATCAATCTGAGCTTCGTGAAGAGACTCACTCCAGACCCCCCCCCATCAAAAACCAGACCCAGTTCACCCTCCCCCTTCTTTTTACTTGCTCCGTCGGCAGGATCTGGCCGCATATATCTAAAATTTTCCTCTCGCCCAACTCGGCGAGAGTCAGGACCCTGTCCAAGAGTGAGGATGACGGTGCCAGGGGAAATTAAGGAATCTCCTTGCGCAAAAAGTCACCAACCTGCAAGTACCTAAATACATTAGCTCTTGGGAACTGAAACTTCTCCAATAACTCCTCCATATCGGCGAACCTCGCTTCAATAAACATGTCTCCAAACAATAAACATGTCTCTAAACCCCTCCAAACTCTCTCTACCCCATGCTCTGAATGATGAGTGCAAGCCAGACGGCACAAACAAATGGTTCCTGCTAATAAGAGCCAACATTCACATGAGGCTCAGCTTAAAATGCTGCCTAAACTTTCTCCAAATGCTCAAATTTACCGGACTCCAGGTAAATTTTGCTGGGGTAAACTGAAGCGGGGCATTCACCAGGGCCCTTGGACTTGAATGTCTACACGAGCCCGCCTCCATCTGCCCCCATATAGAATCTGGATCTGTAAGCCACCCTCTCTCCTTTTCTATATTTGCAACCCAATAACAAAATAACAAATTAGGTAGCTCCAATTCCCCCGGCTGCCTCTCCGTAGAAACGTCCAACAAATCCGTGGGGTCTTGCCCTCAAATAAAGGAGGGGATACCATTTTATTGACCCTACAAAAGAAAGATTTGAGGAGAAAGACTGGGAGACACTGAAATAAAAACAAAAATCTCGGGAGGACATTCATTTTTGCAGTCTGCACCCTGCTCGCCAAGGTCAGAGGGAGGATTCCCCCCCTTTCAAGTTGGCTTTAACAACAATTCACCAGAAACCAAGTGGGCCACCCGGATTCCCAGATAACAGAAGCTAGCCCTGGCTGGGCGAAATGGCAACTTCCCCAGATCAGTTCCCCTCCCTGGATTCACTGATTCAGTTTATAGCACCCACCTTCTCTTTCCCCCACCCCCTCTCCCCACTTGAGAAAGAGCCAAAACTCCTAAGTAGGTTCATTATCTACTCTACATTGGAGATTGCCCCCCCGCTCTATCTTCCACCACTTTGTGGGCGGCCCCAATGCCATGGCTAGAGGCTGATTGCTAATGTGACAAAAATGGAGACAATGGACAACTCTGCCTTGTACCCCTGCTTCCAGTCCACCCTGTGGGTGAAAAGATTACTCTCGAACATTCACATTCCCCCTTCTGTATGTTCTAAATCCAGCCCTCATTATGAATACTTCAGTTTTTTCCATCTGTGATAAAAGTGATCAAGATTGGGATTTTTCTGACTCTTGTCCCTGTCCCAGCTCGTTGTTGCTTCTAGACTTGACTATTCCAGTGCTCTCTTGGCCAGCTTCCCATCCACCACCCTCCAGAAATTTGAGCTCATTTTAAATTCTTGCTTGTAATCTGACTTGCACCAAATCCCATTCATCAATCACCCTGGTCTGTAACCTCCTTGTGGCGGGGGGCACTGGGGAATCATCTTTGAAGTTTCCAGATAAAGATTTACGCAGCAATTGTCCAGAAGGGCGAACTTATCTTGGACAATAGCGCTGTGCTGGGAACCATCTGACAAAGCGGTTTAAATCGCTAACTTGGGATTGTCCTGCCACTGTTACTCTAATAGTTACTCTGAAAGAGTTAGAAAAAGTAAAAGCACTTGCAATATCAGCGCAAATATTTTAAGCACCCAGACCGAGGCCTGCACTGGACCCGCTGACTAATTATGCCCCATTGGATCCCCCTGACCCCCACCGCACGGAATCTCCCCCCCCCCCTCCCCCCTTCCCCCCTATCCCCCCCATCCCCTCACAAGCCCTAATGATATCTGACCTTCCTCTGGCCCGATCCCCAGAGGTCTGACCTCCCACCTGACCTGACCAGTCAACCTCACCCGTCCCGGTTTTCAGCTGCCTAGGCCCGAAGCTCTGGAATTTCCTCCACCTCTCTACCTCTCTTTCCTCCTTTAAGATGCTCCTTGAAACGTCCCTCTTTGACCAAACGTTTTGTCATTTGCCCTAAATCAGAGATCGCAAGCAGGAAACTATAGACCTAAGTTAGCCAAACATCTGTAATTGGCAAATGACAGAATCCAGGTTGAAGCAGGACACTTAGCAAAATCATATTACTCAAGCTGAGTCAACATGGCTTTGCAAATGGGAAATTGTGTTGACAAATTTATTAGAGTTATAGTACAGACGAAGTAAGAGCAGGAGTAGGCCACTCAACCCCTTGAGCCAGTCCCCCCACTCAATAAGATCAAGGCTGATCTGATGTAACTTCAAACGCTACATTGCTGCCTACGCCCGATAACTTTCACCCCCATGTTAATGAAAAATTTAAAAAGCTCTGCTGTAAAAATATTCAAATGTTTTGCTTCCAGTGCCGTTGGGTTAAGGATGTAACAAGCAGGGTGGATAAATGGGGTACCAGTAGATATTGCATATTTGGGTTTCCAAAAGGCTTTTGATAAGGTGCCACATAAAGGGTTACTGCACAAGAGCTCGCACATATGGGGGTGATATTAGCATGGATAGAGGATTGGCTAACTAACAGGAAACCATGAGTTGGAATAAATGAATCCGTTCTGGGTTGCAAACTATAACAAGTAGCGTGCTATAGGGATCAGTGCTCAATCTGCAAAGGTTAACTGGGTAGGCAAAAAATTGACAGATGAAGTATAATAGGAATATGGGAGGAGAATGTGCGATTGTTCATTTAGCAGGAACAATAGAAAAGCAGAATGTTATTTAAATGGTGAGAGACTGCAGAATGGTGCAGTAAAGGGAGATCCACTATGTTAGCATGCAGATACAGCAAGTAATGAGGAAGGTAAATGGAATGTTCTTCATTGCATGAGGGATGGAGTATAAAAGAGGGGGACTCTTGCTACAACTGTGCAAGGCATTGGTGGGATCTCACCTGGAGTACTGTGTACAGATTTTACCTAACTTAAGGAGGGACATAATTGCATTGGAAGCGATTCAGAGACAGTTGACTCGGCAGATTCCTGGAATGACAAATTTGTCTTATGAAGGAAAGTTGGGCCTGTTCTCATTGGCATTTAAAAGAATGAGAGGTGATCTTAGTGCAACATTCATTGATGGTAGCTTGACAAGTAGATTCTCCCTATTGGCGAACCTAGAACTAGAGGATACAGTTTAAAATAAGTGGTTTTCCAGTTAAAACAGAGATGAGGAATTTATTCCCTGAGGGCCGTTAGCCTTTAGAACTCTTTTCCACTGAGAGCAGTGGAGGCTGGGTCATTGAATTATATTCAAGGCCAGATTTCTGGTTGTCAGGAGAGTGAAGGAGGGGGCATTCAGGGAAGTGGCTTTGAATGGAGGAGCAGGCTCAATGGGCCAGATGGCCTGCTCCTGATCTTTCATCTCCTTGACATCAAACCTGGCATCAGATTTTGCTTTATAACATTCCTTAACTGGATCGCGATGGCCTCCTAAATGGCTACTGCCAGTAAGGTGCCACGCACACATCCGTGAGGGTGACGTGGCATACCTGTAACATTTCAGCCTAAATGTCGGGCTGTTACTGAGTGGTGGACTTGGTCTACAAGTGAGAAGCTGTTGTTAACTTTCGTAGTTTTCTAGGCTCACATGATTGAAGTTACACTACCCATTTTTCTTCCATATGCAGGGTTTTCAACCATAGATAATCGATATTTACTACAAATGGAACAGTATATTTTAGTGCTTTGATGGCACTTGCAACCAACTTAGCTGTGTTGCAAAATGGCCTCATGATATCAAGTAGTGAGGTTCATCCGGACTTTAGTTTGTTTTTTATTCATTCAAGGGATGTGAGCTCCGCTGGCTAGGCCAGCATTTATTGCCCATCCCTAATTGCCCTTGAGAAGATTGTGGTGGAGGTGAGCCTTCTTGAACCACTGCAGTCCATATTGCGTCCACAGTGCTCTTGGGGAGGGAGTTCCAGGATTTTGACCTACAATGTAAGTTACAATATAATATGGTATACATGGTGAAACTTATATGATTGATATGAGTGTCTGGGCTGAAAAAGTACGGTAATAGTCTTTCAACATTTATATAACAGTAGCACACAAAATCTTAAAACGGTATTTCATTAAGTTTGAATCAATCAGCTGTTTTCATGTGAGATACATTTTTTCTGTATCTATCAAAGGGGAAAAAAATAACAAATATAAGCCCTATGATAAATCATTTTTTTATTGATTCAACTTTTATTTCCAATAAAGAGTACATTAGTATAATCATCTTTTGAAGATGGTTAAGTTTGTACAGTATTCCTACTTTTGGTTACATGCTCATTTGTAAATAGTATCCATGCTATTCCAGAATTTGCGAATGATGGGTTTGTTAAGAGGAGCCTCCTGAAATTGACAGCCTTTCACTTGTGTAACATATCCTATGCACAGGCTTTTAATGTCAGAAACAAGAAGGATTCCAGGACATGTTTCATATTTGTTTTGCTATTTGTAAAGCTGGAACTTGATGTATACACAGATCCACAAACAAGCTTTTAATATAATCTACATTCTCACATGGAGTGAGTGGGTATGATCAGTTAAGGAAAAGCACATAGTTAAGCATTAATTCTGCATTAATTTGGGGATATATTTCATGTTGAAATGTATTGAATCCTTCTTCCTCTTTGAAAAGTCAATACAAAGTAGAAATGCACCACATCAGCGTTGTATACATTTGATTTATGTTTGCTTTTCCATCCGTCAAATGTTAGTACTTTAAAAGTGATGTAATCCCAACGCAACCCAATACATTTTAACATCCATTTGGGGAAGAGTCTCTCTCTCTACTAAACATCTTCCCAGAATAACACTTGACATCTGAAACAACTTCTCTCAATTTAAAGAATCATAGAATTTTTATTTCAATTAAGAGGCATTATAGTATGGCCAATCCACCTAACCTACACATCTTTGGGTCGTGGGGGTGAAACCCACGCAGACACGGGGAGAATGTGCAACTCCACACGAACAGTGACCCGGGGCCGGGATCGAACCCGGGCCCTCAGCGCCGTAGGCAGCAGTACTAACCACTGCATCATTGTGCCATCCTAAAGAATCATAGAAATTAACCCATATTCCTATTCGGATAACAAGAGCATTTATTAATGGAAGTTAAACGAATGGTAAATTTGGAAAAATAGATTTAAAACTCCATACCATTCCAACTATGACCATGGAGTTTCCATTTTTGATTGATGGTGGGGTGGAACAACTAGTAATAAACAGCAAAACACACAATGTAATAGCCCGGTGCTGATGGATAGGACCAATTAAACTTAAACTGACCAGTTTGATCACTGTTCGGCATCTCTGAGTAATAGCCCAGTTCAAGGAGAAATGTTGGTGGTCCCCAGAGATCTGATTCATTATATGGAGTAAATGTTTGTCCAGTATAGCATAGTTATTGCATAATCAGAAAAAATGATTAAGAAGCAAACAATAGATCTGGATGTTTACCATAAGTTTATTTGCCGCTGGCATCAAATTGATCTTTAAAAGTAGTTCTCGTGTCCCTGGTTGTAGCTTTATCTTCATTTTACAGTACTTTCGACTTTTCATATATTAATATTGAACAAAAATGTATTTTTCAGTAAAATATTCAGAACTGTCAGGCATTGAACAGGGATCTCACTCCCTCACCAAATTGGTCTGTTGATACTCATTTCAGTAAAATTTTAAAATTAGTGCAATTTTATCTTTAACATTCAAATACACAGTATTTATCAATAGTGCTATAATTCTCATCATTGAACAAACATTAAAGATGAAAGGACATAAATTAAAAGAAATTATTATTTTTTTCAAATCAGCAATAGTTTAACTATTTTGACTTGCATTTTAAAAAGCAAAACATATCTATCAGTTTTAGAGCCCCAATTTAAGTGGTTATTTGTTTCAAGCATGTTAACATTTTAATTTGTTTTTTTGTATTTTTTTATATGTGCTTTTAATTATGTGCTCCTTTTTAATGGTATTGCAATATCCAACTTGCAGCCCTTAGGGATACTGCCTTTACAAAGTATTGTTCTGGCTGCTTCTCTTGATTGGCCCATCAGCTGGAAGCTGAATGACATGCCTCTTAGCCATTCCTTTTATCTTTGAGACGAGTATCAACATTGTATGCTTCCTAATGGAAATGTAATTTAATGAAATCTATTGGGTAAACATACTTCAGATGTTCAAAGCAGGTGACAAAGTTTTTGCTGGCAGCTGAACCTTGGCTGGATTCCAGACATCTAGTTACTATGCATATGGCATTGAGTGAAGCACTTTGGTTAGGGACACATTTTAATTCATATTGCTTGTCTTGATCTGTACAAATGTATGATTGTACCAGCATAAATTATAACACTATATGCTTTTTGAGTCATAGACTAGATGATAGTGTGTTTTATTGATCTTGCACTATTTTATCCTTGTAGGATGTCACAGGTATTGTCTAACTGGTCTTTTTTAAAGTAAATTGTCCTCTAAATTATAATGAAAATAAAACTAAACAAATTAAAATTCGCAGATTGTTAATTGTGTTTTTAATTCATGAGATATTGTGTTGTGTCATGTAACAGATCAATTTTGTAAACCTGTTTTGTTTAACGTAGTACAAGCAGTAATACACCGTTTCTGACATTTGGACTGCAACATTGAATGCTATGTAAAGAAATTTGAAGTACCTTACAGGATAAATGACAGTAAATTGTAAAGTGTTTCTTAAATAAATGTAATCCCTGTGGGGTTACATTGTTGATTCTGTAAATTACTCTAGAACTGTTCATATTTGCACAATGCAGATTTTACAGATTGTGGTAGTGTGCATTTTTGCAGCAAAATTGTACATTGCTCATTTGTATGTAGGTCAGCAATATTGCAAAAGAAGATTGTGGATTAGGGTAAAATTAGTTTGTAAATATGACTACGCCAGCAGTTAACTGGTTTTTTGTAATGCTTGAATATTTGGAGATTTGTTGTCTACATTAAAAAAATTACTTTTGCTGTTCGTCGCCAATTATGGCACTTTGCAGAACCACAACGAACAACTTCCCTAGGTGATGCCCTGTTGTAGAGAGCATCAGCCTCAATTAGGATTGCTTTGATCTAAATGAAAGCAATCCAGTTCAGGACTGTGAATAGATGTTTATGTGGGGATTCAGCTGAATTACCAGTCATATATAGGAATTGCCTCTTTGACCATGCCTTTGGTCATCTGCCCTGGTGGCTCCTTTTGTGACTCAGTGTCAAGTTTTGCTTGATAACACTCCTGTGAAGTGTTTTGAGACATTTTATGACGTTGAAGGCACTGTACAAAAACAAGTGGTTATTGTTTTTACATTCTCCTATGCACTCTTACAAAATGTATCTATAAATTAGAACAACATGGGTTATGCAGATTGAGGAAGGATGACATAAGTAAATTTTATTTTGCTAAATCATAGAATTACTTAAAATTGAAAAGCAAGGTAATGTTATAGTGGGAAAGGTACTTTATTATGTAGGAAACTATATTGTTTGATTGACATAAAAACTTGAGAACATGCACAGAGCTCTCCCACTTTTCTTATTTCTGATATTAGGAATTCATCAGTAAGACAGGACTCATAATCCATTCCAGTTCTTTTCCCTGAACAATTCAACCTAATCCCAGGTGGTTCCTCGATAGAGCCCAAATCGTCCTCCCATGCCGTTTATGGCCAAGGTTATCCCTCGGTGCTGTGAAAATCAAGGACTATTATCTAATGCAACCAAAGCCCAGGACCATTTTGCCTCCATTTCCCTTCCATTTCACCCAGTAATACCACATGGTAAACTGGTACACCTTGTGATTCATCCTGCTATGCACCCCACAGTACATTAAATTTGGTCCCGCAAATCCAGTAAATACTGCAGAATCTCATTTGATGAAAATAGAATTTGACCAGTAAATCCATGTGGAGTTTGCATATTCTCCGTGTATTTGCGTGGGTTTCGCCCCCACAACCGAAAGATGTGCACGGTAGGTGGATTAGCCACGCTAAATTGCCCCTTAATTGGAAAAAATGAATTGGTTACTCTAAATTTATTTTTTTAAAAGACTAGTAAAACAGTGGCCCAACAAATAATCTACTTCAGACAAATCAGAAGATATAATACATAGCTAAACGGCTGGTGTGGGATAGGTTCGTTTTATTTTTGTGGGATCCTGGCACCAATATTGGTTCTGGAAGGGCCAGTAATAATGGATGGGGATTCCACATGAACAGAGGTGGGCAAATATAGAGGCGCAAAGGCTTTAAACTAGTAAGGGGCTGGCGGGTGCAGGGGATGCAAGCAGTGGAAGCAGTCTAAATGCAAACTACAAAATAAGACGGGAGAACATAGGAAGAAAGAATAAAAGAAGAAGAAATAAATAAAATTATATAATGGGAGGGGGATGGATTGGCCATGCCAAATTACCCCTCCGTATCCAAAGATGTGCAGATTAGGTGGATTGGCCATGATTAATGCGCGGGGGTTATGAGAATAGGGCAGGGAGCGGGCCGAGGTAGAGTGCTCTTTTGGAGGGTCGGTGCAGATTTGATGGCCCAAATGGCATCCTTTTGCACTATTGGGAATTTTATGGGAGTCTTAAAAAGTTAGTTAAAGAGAAAATCCTGTTTAAAAAGAAGTTTAATTTTCCTGTACAGCAAATGCACATAGTGTCTGTAATAAAACAAGAGAACGGGGGGAAATCATGAGTTGGGAGGAACCAGATACAGTAGGGATTACTGAGACATAGTGACAGAAAAATCAGACTGGTAATCAAACCATATCATTTTTAGAAATGATAGATGGGGAAAAAGAGGGAGGTGGAGTAACACTTATTTGGGATAGCAAAATGGCAGTCGGACAAAAAGAGAATTCATTTAAAATTTTTATTTCATGGAATATGGGTGTCACTGGCTAGACCAGCATTTATTGTCCATCCCTAACGTTAGCAACAGGGCAACAGCTAAACAGTTCTTAAGTAAAAGGGAAAAAACTTTAAATTGCTCCCCACACCTGCAAATATAAATATATATTTTCAAATTAAGCAAATCCTATACTTCAAAGACCACTTAAGTCAACAACAGGGCCAGACGGCAGGGCAAGGTTTATAATTGGGGAAGGGGTAATTATGATGCGATTAGGCAAGAATTGGGGAGCATAAGATGGGAACAGAAACTGTCAAGGAAAGGCACAAATGAAAAGTGGAGCTTGTTCAAGGAACAAATACTGCGTGTCCTTGATAGGCATGTCCCTGTGAGGCAGGGAGGAAATGGCTGTGTGAGGAAACCATGGTTCACAAAAGAGGTTGAATGTCTTGTCAAGAGGAAAAAGGAAGAGTATGTAAGGATGAGAAAACAAGGTTCAGTTGGGTCGCTTGAGTGTTACAAGGTAGCAAAGAATGAGCTGAAAAAGAGCTTAGGAGAGCTAGGAGGGGGCATGAGAAGTCCTTGGCGGGTCGGATCAAGGAAAACCCCAAGGCTTTTTACTCTTATGTGAGAAATAAAAGAATGACCAGGGTGAGGGTAGGGCCGGTCAAGGACAGTAGTGGAAACTTGTGCATGGAGTCAGAAGAAATAGGAGAGACATTGAATGAATACTTTTCTTCAGTGTTCACAAAGGAGAGGGGCCATGTTTTTGAGGATGAGAGTGTGATTCAGGTGGGTAGGCTGGAGGAAGTAGATGTTCTGAGGAAGGATGTATTAGCAATTTTGAAAAACCTGAGGGTCGACAAGTCCCCTGGGCCAGATGGGATATACCCAAGGATTCTTTGGGAGGCAAGGGATGAGATTGCAGAGCCTGTGATCTTTGGGTCCTCGCTGGCCATGGGGATAGTGCCAGAGGACTGAAGAGTGGTGAATGTTGTTCCTCCGTTCAAGAAAGGGAATAGGAACAACCCTGGTAATTAAAGGCCAGTTAGTCTTACTTCGGTGGTCGGGAAGATAATGGAAAAGGTCCTGAAGTATAGGATTTATGATCATTTGGAAAGATGCAGCTTAATCCGGGATAGTCAACACGGATTCGTGAAGGGTAGGTCTTGCCTCACAAATTTGATTGAATTCTTTGAGGAGGTAACTAAGTGTGTAGATGAAGGTAGAGCAGGTGATGTCGTATACATGGATTTTAGGAAGGCGTTTGATAAGGTTTCCTATGGTTGGCTCATGAAGAAAGTAAGGAGGTGTGGAATAGAGGGAAATTTGGCCAATTGGATAAGTAGCTGGCTATCACATAGAAGATAGAGGATGGAAAATTTTCAGACTGGAGACCAGTTACCAGCGGTGTACCACAGGGATCAGTGCTGGGTCCTCTGCTATTTGTAATTTTTATCAATGACTTGGAGGAGGGGGCTGAAGGGTGGGTCAGTAAATTTGCTGATGACACCAAGATTGCTGGAGTAGTGGATGAGGTGGAGAGCTGTTGTGGGCTGCAAAGAGACATTGATAGGATACAGAGCTGGGCCGAAAAATGGCAAATGGAGTTTAACCCTGATAAGTGCGAGATGATTCATTTTGGTGGAAAAAATTTGAATGCGGATTACAGGGTCAATGGCAGGGTTCTGAGGAATGTGGAGGAACAGAGAGATCTTTAGGTTCATGTCCACAGATCTCTGAAGGTTGCCACTAAAGTGGATAGAGCCGTGAAGAAGTCTTGTAGTGTGTTAGCGTTTATTAACAGGGGGCTTGAGTTTAAAAGCCGTGGGGTTATGCTGCAAATATACCTGACCCTGGTGAGACCACATTTGGAGTATTGTGTGCAGTTCTGGTCACCTCATTATCGGAAAGATGTGAAAGCATTGGAAAGGGTGCACAGGAGATTTACCAGGATGTTGCCTGGTTTGCAGGATAGGTCCTACGAGGAAAGGTTAAGGGAGCTAGGTCTTTTCTCTTTGGAGCGGAGGAGGATGAGAGGCGACTTAATAGAGGTTTATAATATAATGAGGGGGATAGATAGAGTGGACGTTCAGAGACTATTTCCGCGGGTGGATGTAGCTGTTACAAGGGGGCATAACTATAAGGTTCAGGGTGGGAGATATAGGAGGGATGTCCGAGGTAGGTTCTTTACTCAGAGAGTGGAATGGACTGCCTGCTGTGATAGTGCAGTCGGACACTGTAGGAACTTTCAAGCGGTTATTGGATAGGCATATGGAGCACACCAGAATGACAGGGAGTGGGATAGCTTGATCTTGGTTTCGGACAATGCTCGGGACAACATCGAGGGCCGAAGGGCCTGTTCTGTGCTGTACTGTTTTTTAAAAAAAAAAACAGGTTTACTTTTCTTTGTGCAAAGATCTTGACGAGAACCTTCCAGGAGTCAGCTGAAGCCATGTCTTATCAGACTAAAATCCTTTGGCAAACTGCAAAACTGCAGATGGACCTGGCTCCACCCCTTATTGCATCATCATTCATTCTTTGGTCTCCTCCCACTAAGATGCCCCATGACCTGTTTATCCAGGACTAAGCACCATCCCTCCTAAATTATCTACACCCCAGGGATCCTCCAAAATCCAAACAATGTTCCATTAACTATCTGTCTGTTATCAAGTAAACGGTGCAAATCAATGATTACCTCACTTATTACAACTCTTTAATCACAGCTTTTTTAAAATAAATGTTTTTTATTGGATTTTTGAACAGAGTATATTTGCCGTTGTGTACACAGGATATGATACATATATAAGTAGGCATCTGTTTGTGCCGGAGAGACAATTCCGGAGGGCACTCCTCGAATGGGTCTGGTGCCGGTGTTGCCCCTTGCTTCTTCCGGACGGATTTCGGCGCCTTGTCTTCTCGTGCACACTACCGCTTAAGCCGGCCCTCCCATCCTCTGCCTGTATTCTCCTTTTTCTCTGTCCCTGTGGATGTCAAGTTAGTTAACGTTCCCCTGCCTCTTCCCCCCCCCCCCCCCCCCCCCCCCCCCCCCTCTCCCACCAACCTCCCTCCCTGGCTGTCCTCAATTGTTCCCTGTCTCTTTCCCCCCATCTCCTCTCCTGGTCTATCTCTCCCTCTCAGTTTTGGCTGCTTTCCCCTGGTTTTTGGCTACCTGGCTATTCTTCTGCTTGTTTGTTGGCCACAAACAAGTTCTGGAACAATTGGGTGAATGGCTCCCACGTTCTATGGAAGCCATCGTCTGACCCTCGGATGGTGAATTTGATTTTCTCCATTTGGAGAGATTCCGAGAGGTCGGACAGCCAGTCTGCAGCTTTGGGTGTTGCTGCTGACCACCAGCCGAACAGATTCTACGGCGGGCGATCAGGGAGGCAAAGGCAAGGACGTCAGCCCTCCTCCCCAGGAATAGATCTGGCTGGTCTGAAACCCCGAAGACCGCCACTTTCCGGCATGGCTCCCCCTCACCCCCACCACTTTGGACATTGCCTTGAAGAAAGCAATCCAGTACTCCACAAGCCTGGGACAAGACCAGAACATGTGGGTGTGGTTGTCCGGGCCACCTTGGCACCGTTCACATCTATCCTCCACCTCCGGGAAGAACCTACTCATACGGATTCTTGTTAAATGGGCTCTATTTACCACTTTTAGTTGCGTCAGGCTGAGCCTTGCGCACGTGGAGGTGGAGTTGACCCTATGCAATGCTTCGCTCCAGAGTCCCCACCCTATTTCGATCCCCAGGTCCTCCTCCCATTTCATTCTTGTTGCGTCCAGTACGGTGTCGGCACCTTCTACCAGTCGGTCATACATGTCGCTACAGTTTCCTTACTCTAATATGCTTGCGTCCAGTAACTCTTCCAATAATGTCTATCATGGCGGTTGTGGGTAAGTCCTCATCTCCTTTTGTAGGAAGTTTTTGAGTTGCGTACCTTAGCTCGTTCCCCATGGCTAGCTGGAATTTCTCTGTCAGTTCATCCAGTGTTCCAACCTTGCCGTCGGTGTATAGGTCCCTGACTGTCAGTGTCCCCCCCGTCCTGTCTCCACCTTTTGAAGGTGGCGTCAGTCAGTGCTGGTGTGAACCTATGGTTGTTGCAGATGGGAGCTTTGTCCGACATTTTGGTCAGGCCAAATTGCTGCTGTAGTTGGTTCCAGGACTAGAGGGTGGCTATCACCACCGGGCTGCTGGAGTGTTTTTTGGGTGGGGGTAGGAGTACCTTAATCACAGCTTTAACATTACTGCAACAAATATGAAATATGTAACCATTTCCTACATTCGTAACAGAAGGATTGACCAATATATTTCCAAATCAGGGTGGTGTGTTGATTGGAGGTAAGCTTGCGAGATGTGGTTTTCCCATGCACCTGATGCTTCTGTCCTAGTTGGTAGAGGTTGCAAATTTGGAAGGTTCTGTTGAAGGAGCTGCCATAGTACATCTTGTAGACAAAAGGGAGTGAATTTTGAAAGTCAAGCAGGCTGCTTTGTCCTAGATGGTGTCAAGCTTTTTCAGTATTGGTGAAACTGCCATGAATGTTATTTGCCACATATCATCCCAAACCTGAGTGTTGTTCAGGTCTTGCTGCATATGGACATGGACTGCTTCAGTATTTGAGTAATAGGAACAGGAGTAGGCCCTTCAGCCCATTTGGACTGCTTCACCATTCAATCTGAGCATGACTGATAATCCACTTTGGGGACAGCATGGTGGTGCAGTGGTTAGCACTGCTGCCTCACGCCGCTGAGTTTCCGGGTTCAATCCCGGCCCCGGGTCACTGTTCGTGTGGAGTTTGCACATTCTCCCGTGTCTGCATGGGTCTCACCCCACAACCTAAAGATGTGCAGGCTAGGTGGATTGGCCACGCTAAATTGCCCCTTAATTGAAAAAAAAAGAATTGGGCTCTTTAAATTTATTTTAAAAAAGGATAATCCACTTCAATGCCTTTTTCTCAAACTATCGCTGTATCCATCTATCAATGCTATTTAGAAACCTGTCAATCTGCTTTGAACATACTCAATGATTGAACTTTCACAGTTTGGGATAGAGCTGCGAATGGTGCTGAACATCATGGAATTGTTAGCGAACACCCCAATTATTATCATGAAAGGTGGTATTTGATCAGATAAAGGTAAGCATGATAATGCATTATCATGATTTACGGATTGATAGTATTTGATTTCATACGAATGTACTTGCAGCCAATGAAGGGGTACCTTTGTGTGGCCCAGAAATAGCTGTTAAGGGCCTGTGGTCTGTCAGCAATGTGACGTGATGACCATACAGGTATTGGTGGAATGTTTGTCCATCAACTATGATACTCTGTGCCTCCTTCTCCAATTGAGCATAATTGGATTCTGCACTTATTAACATTTGAGATGGAAAAGCTATTAGTGTTTCTTCCCCTGAAGGTAGTATATGTGATACCACTGCTCCAAGACCGTACGGTGAAGCATCACAGGCAGCTTGCAGTGGTAACTTTGGGTTGATGTGTACTAACACTTCTGACTTTTTCAGTGCTTCTTTTGCAGATTGATATGCTTTTTCACATTCTGGTGTCCATTGCCAAGCCTGTTTTGCACACAGCAATTCCTCGAAGGGTTTCAATGGGGTTGCCAGATTCTGGACTGATTTTTCATCGTAGTTGATTAACCCTGGGAATGACCTAAGTTGATTGACATTTGTTTGTTTTGGAGCCTCCATTATGCTCTTTCCATTTTTTAAGGTGCTTTATGTAGACCCTTACTGTCAATTACATGTCCAGGATATTATATGTATGTCTGGAAGAAATCACATTTATCTTTCCTGACACAGAGCCCATGCATTTGAAGTTGTTTCAGTGTTGCTTCTAAGTGTGGTAAATGTTCTTGCTCATTTGTGCCAGTGATGAAAATATCATCTAGGTAACACTGTACCCCTTGTAAGCCACTAAGGATCTGGTCCATTTGACTGTTGAAATATTCCAGAAGGCAATCAACTGTCGAATTCATTTGCAGGTAGGCTTGTCATAGATCAATCTTGCTGAACTTCTGTCATCCTGATAGGCCTGCAAACAAATCTTCAATCGATGTAGCGGGTATTGATCCGGACTGATTGCTGTCTCAAAATCTCCACAGGTACGAACTGTACCATCCTGTTTCATGGCAAGTACAGTAGGGGTTGACCAGTCACTAGTGGTGACAGGTTCTAAGACTCCAGTTTCCATAAGTCTCAGTAATTCAGCTGCAACCTTTTGGATGTATTGCATAGAGTAGCATGAGACACATAGGCTGACTATTTTCCTTAAACTTCAGGGACATTTGTACACCTTTCATGGACCCTTCCATGCGTCTTCAAAAATACTGTTGTATTTTTCCATTGTCATGTATTTGCCTAGTAAAAGCAGTAACACAAATTTAACAAGACATATTTAACACGATATGCCGAGTAGCAGGTAGAAATCTGCCTAGCAACAGCAGTAGCCAGCCTACAAAAGGCTGGATAAGATGCTTCTTTCCCAGTAACAAGATTAACAGAAAGGATCAGGTATGAATCCCCTATTAGTAGAAACAGATTAACTGGACAATTGGGAGATTAGTGAGACATACATATGTGAATTTCTAGAGTCAACGAGTTGAAGGGCAGACAGTCAAATACATAGAAGGCTAAATAAAAGTGGAATGAAGGTATAACTGCCCAGGACCCTCAGAAGCAAGACAGGCAAGTTGACATCTAGCAGCCTCAGAAGCAGAGAAGCTAGTTTCCAGCTAGCAACCTGGAGGCCAAGTTTTATAACTAACGGCCTCTTTTAGACCCAAGGCAGTTCAGAAACCTGCGTACAGGAAGTTTAAATATCTCCGCTGGACCAGGCTATTTCCATGTCTTGATGATCATCCCTGTATTGTGTGGTAACTACAAGTTGGTTTTAACTTGTAGATTTATTTAATGTGATGTTGTTTGGGGAAAATAGGAAAGTCGTAAGGAGTTCAGGGTTCATAGATATATTTTGTTACAAGGGATACGTTCTACAAAACTGAAGGTGTGTTTACTGGTTCATACTCTTAATTGTCTTTGTGTAGTATTGTCCTGTCCCCCTGTGTTTGTCTTTTTTTTGATTTAATAAATAGTCTTTAAGAATTGTTGCATGACGACTTGACTGATTATTCTCACTGGGGTTTCACTTAACTCCTCACACCATTCCAAAACCAAAACTGTACACCTCCATGAACCGGTGTTCCACGTTGGGATACCCTCGCAGATAAACAGCAGTGTAGTTCGTGACACCATTATGCCCTGTAAGTCTGACTTTGTATCAACTAAGTTGTTGACAGCGCTCCAATTCAATTTAATCCTTTCCAGCCGAGAGCAGGGAAAGAGGGCTGAATTTTGCACCACATGGAGTGGTAACTCTGTGGTTTGTTCACTTTCCTCAACCTTGATTGTGATGTAACCTTTCAGTGGTACTATCTTCAGTAGAGGTCCTCAAGATCACATCTACTGGTTTTAAAGGCAGGTGGTTAAGTTTCCATTCATAGATGGACTCAGGAATTAGGGAGCTGCAGCTCCCGTATCAACCTCCATTTTAATAGGTTGCCCATTAAGCTTTGGCCCTACCCGAAAATGGTATAAGAACTAGGAACAGGAGTAGGCCATCTGGCCCCTCGAGCCTGCTCTGCCATTTAATGAGATCATGGCTGATCTTTGTGGACTCAGCTCCACTCTCCAGCCCGTACACCATATCCCCGAATCCCTTTATTCTTTAGAAAGGTATCTATCTTTTTCTTTAAAACGTTTAAAGAAGGAGCCTCAACTTCTTCACTGCGCAAGTAATTCCAGAGATTCACAACCCTTTGGGTGAAGAAGTTCCTCCTACACTCCGTCCTAAATCTACTTCCCCTTATTTTGAGGCTATGCCCCCTAGTTCTGCTTTCCCCGACCAGTGGAAACAACCTGCCCGCATCTATCCTATCTATTCCCTTCATAATTTTATATGTTTCAATAAGATCCCCCCGCATCCTTCTAAACTCCAATGAGTACAGTCCCAGTCTACTCAACCTCTCGTCATAATCTAATCCCCTCAACTCTGGGATCAACCTAGTGAATCTCCTCTGCACTCCCTCCAGTGCCAATATGTCCTTTCTCAGGTAAGGAGACCAAAACTGAACACAATACTCCAGATGCGGCCTCACCAACACCCTATACAATTGCAGCATAACCTCCCTAGTCTTGAACTCCATCCCTCTAGCAATGAAAGACAAAACTCGATTAGCCTTTTTAATCACCTGTTGCACCTGCAACATTGAATTCCATCTGCCAGACCCTAGCCCATTCACCTAACCTATCCAAATCCTTCTGCAGACTTCCGGTATCCTCTGCACTTTTTGCTTTACCACTTATCTTAGTGTCGTCTGCAAACTTTGACACATTGCACTTGGTCCCCAACTCCAAATTGCCTATGTAAATTGTGAACAACTGCGGGCCCAACACTGATCCTTGAGGGACCCCACTAGTTACAGATTGCCAACCAGAGAAACACCCATTTATCCCCACTCTCTGCTTTCTGTTAGTTAACCAATCCTCTACCCATGCTACCACTTTACCCTCAATGCCATGCATCTTTAGTTTATGCAGCAACCTTTTGTGTGGCACCTTGTCAAAAGCTTTCTGGAAATCCAGATATACCACATCCATTGGCTCCCCGTTATCTACTGCACTGGTAACGTTCTCAAAAAATTCTACCAAATTAGTCAGACACGACCTACCCTTTGTGAACCCATGCTGCGTCTGCCCAATGGGACAATTTCCCACCAGGTGCCCCGCTATTTCCTCCTTAATGATAGATTCCAGCATTTTCCCTACAACCGAAGTTAAGCTTACCGGCCTATAATTACCCGCTTTCTGCCGACCTCCTTTTTTAAACAGTGGTGTCACGTTTGCTACTTTCCAATTGAGTATGACTCACCCTGGACTGATAACATGCTCAACTTTAATTTTCGCGAGAATAAATTGTTTTTGTTTCATTGTGGTTGTTCTTTTATTCCACCATATGAATTTTCTTAGTTGAATTTGGTTTGTTTCTTCCCTTAAGTGTTTTTCTCTAGAAGTTGTTTTACTCTACCAAACTCTTGCGATGTGGCCAGTTCCGCTACAGTGTTTACATTGGCTGTCCTTGCTCCAGCACTTAGCTTGTGAATGGCCTGCTTTTGCACAGCAATTACATTCCTGTTGCTGGGTAGACCTCTGACCAGCAGCCAGTTTATGAATCCTCGTGCTTGCTCCAAGCTGAGAAACCTCTTTAGCCGCGAGCTCCATTGAAACAGCAGTGTATATAATGCAGTCTTCAGACTTGGATTCCGTTCTGTTAATAGCTTTCTTTGAATAGCCTCATTTTTTAAACCACACACGAAACAATCCCCAATTGTATCATCGAATTACCAAGTTCATAAAAATCTGCAACTCGCTTGAGGGTTACAACGAACTACACAATATTTTCACCTTCTGATACCTTCAATAAAAACAAAATCTCTCCGCAAAAATAACAGACTTTGGTGAATAATGATCTTCTAATATTTTCACCAGTTCTTGGTATGTCTTCTCTCGGGGATCTCTGGCTGAACTGAGCTTCCCACCAAATTTGAAGTTTTGCTTCCGATTGTACTTAAGAATACCGAGACTTTAATCTCTTTGAAATCTTATTGTCTTGAATGTAATATTGGAATCTCTCTGAATATGACTTCCATCAAAAGAACCCATCGCACCAAACTTCCCCGCTATTTTTCACGGTTTATGAATGCTCTTCCCTTCGCTTGGGTCTAGTTCATTTAAGATGGATTACCAATTTGTAATCTATCAAATTGCACTTGGCAAGCCCTGCGGCCTGATTTCTTGGGTTGCTGGTTTAAAATAGGTATGGGGTCTTCCTTTGAATTTTCTGCCCCAAAACCTGTCCGGTTCTGTTGCCAACGATTTCTGACCTTCTGTCAAACAGTTGATCGATCGATCTGTTGAAACTGCTCCATCTCAATGATTGTTTTGAAAGAGAAAAATGTTTTCTTCTGATTCCGCTTTTGTCACAGTTTTCTTTTTGTAAACTGTTGTGTCTTTAGATTAACAGTACAAGTGAAATAGAATTGCAGAAGCATGTGGGTTTGATGCAAGATTAAAAGAGGTTTATTGAATAGGTCTTCACTGTGCAAGGTTTGGTGTTAGACTCCCTAAAAGCCCGCAAAGCAACCAATTATGTCACGTAAGTCATAGAATCGTTGAATTTACAGTGCAGAAGGAGGCCATTCAGCCCATCGAGTCTGCACTGGCCCTCTTTTGTCCATGTTTGAACCAAGGCAGTATTGAGATCAAGAGCGGAGAGGTCCTGGCAGAACCCAAACTGAGTGTCAGTGAGCAGGTTATTGTTTTTTCCTGATCTCGCATGAAGCAAATTGAATTGGTTGAAGACTATCATCTGTAATGCTGCAAGTGCTTTAGCATGTCTTTTGCACTGATGGGGATATTTGTGGAGCCACCTTCTCCAGTTAGTTGCTTAATTGTCCATCACCATTCATGACTGGATGCATCAGGCAATGCTGTCTCACATGTTGCATCTGCTGTTTAGCATGGAAGTAGTTCTGTGTTGTAGTTTCAGGAGGTTGACACCTGTTTTTTTTAGCAATGTCTGGTGCCACTGCTGGCATGCACTCTTCCTCAACCTGACAGAAATGGTGGTTGTGCTGCTGTCTCTAGTGGGTCTGCCCTGCTGGTGGGACAGGTCATACCCAGGGATAATGATGGCGGTGTCTGGGACTTATTCATACTCATGGAATCATACCTGGGTCATACCTTACAGACATGCCAGACTGTTTCTTGACTAGTCTGTCGGGCAACTCTTCCAATTTTGTCACAAGCCTCAGATGTTAGTACGTAGGACTTTGGGTTTGACAGGGCTGAATGTTTCATTAATAATAAAGCAAAAAACTGCGGAATTTGGAAATGAGAAATAATAACAGAAAATGCTGGATAAACTCGGGAGAAAAACAGAGTTAACGTTTCAGATCAGGGAAGGACTGTAGATTTGCTTCTCTGAAGGGCATTAGTTAACCAGTTGAGTTACAGTGTGACAGTGAACGATACTGAGATCAACTTTCAATTTCAGATTTATTACTTGAATTCAAATTCCACCATCTGCCACGGTGAGATTTAAACCAGTGCCCCTCTGAATTACCAGTCCAGTGACGTTATCATTATGCCACTGCCTCCCCCTCTATATGGAGAGAGATAAAAGATTATAAAGGATCATTCACACCAATATATGTAGTCTCCATACCACCTAATAGTGGAAGGGAGATGGAGGACGAATAAGCAGATAAATTAGGGAAAGGAGCGAAATCTTGGAATAATGATCACAGGACATTTCCAGGGCTCTGCAATCAATTGGCCTGAAGAGGTGGGTGAATGGAGTTCCTTCAATGTGTACAGGACTGTTTTTTAACCCAGTCTGTAAAAAGCCCAATTAGGAAAGACTCACTGTTGGATTTGGTCGCAGGGAATGAACCAGAGCAGATAAGTGGAGTAAAAAAGTAGAAGAATGTGTAGACGATTATGAAGGATCATTCACACCATGTAGATGATGATGATAGAGAAGGACAGAAATAGGACAAAGACAGTCTTAATAATTTGGAGAAAAACTGATTGTGGGAGCTGAGAATGAAACTTGGGAATAAAATGGGCAGCAATGATTTGCGAGAATAATGGGAAATATTTAAAATAGTGTTCAGTGGAGTGCAGGAAAAATATATTCTGCTTAAAGGGAAGAGCAAATTAAAAACTAGTGGAGCTCCATAAATGAATGAAGACATAAGGGAATAATTGAGGGTTAAGAAAGAAGCATATGTTAAGGACATTGACAGCAGAGGAGTGCATGATAAGAGAAAATACAAAGACATTAAGAGAGAAGTAAGAAAACTGAGAAAAGCAAAGAAGAACTATGATAAATTATTAATAAACATCGAAGTATCTCAAATTTGGCAGCCTTGGGATTGAGGCTCTGCCGGATTTAAGTTTGGGCAGCTCGAGGCATGGACAGTTTGGGTCAAGCTGGGTCAGGTGAGTAATGGGTTGCTTAGAGCGTGGGATAGGGTGACGCGTGAAGCCAACTGTGTGCAGCCACACCAATTCAGCACCTAGTTGAATTATCCAGGGAAGTTTTTTGAAATTTTACTCTGTTAAAATTGGTGCATGAAAATGAGTGTCTTTTTTTAGTTTGGGGACAATTCTGGATTTGAGATACCCTGCCTGTAAAATGAAGGAATAAGAATATTTTATAGGCACATTGGTTTTAAAAAAGGCTGGGATTAGGACTATAAAAGGATGGACAGGATAATACTACAGGTAATGATCGAAAGATGGCAGAAATATTAAATAACTACTTTGCTTTGTTATTGAAATAGAAGAGGTAGACATGACACTGTATGGTGAGATGAGTAATGAGATAAGTGCATTTAAAATAAAAAAGGGCATGTATGGACAACCAAAACTAATTCGGAGGACAAAGGCCTGACCCGGATTAAAATGTATCTGGTGAAAACATTGTCAAGGCATACTATTCTTATTTAATAATTTATTTGAAAAAGATGCAGTGTTACACGGCAGGCGGATAGCTAATGTAATTTCTACATTTAAGAAAGGGGACAGAAGATGCCCAGGGAATTATAGACCAGTTCGTTTAACATCACTGATAAGAAAAGTAATAGAATACTTCCTGAAGGAAAGAATAGAAGAAAATCTAGAAGCGAGTAACACAATGGTGAATAGTCAGCATGGATTTTGATGCGTAAAATCTGCCTTGATTTACCATTTTGAAGTTTTTGATTAGGTAACAGAAAGTAAACGATGGTAGTGCAGGAGATGTAATTTACCTGATATTTTCAAGGGCTTTAGATAAGGTGCCCCATAATCAACCAATGAATAAGTGAGAGAATGTGGAGTCAGGTCACAATTGATTGCTAGTCGCCTTCAAGACTAAAAGCAGAGAGTGGGAGTAAAGGGTAACGTTTCAGAGTGGCGGAAGTGGTGTTTCACACAAGTATCTGTACTGGGACAGTTGCTGTTCACAATTTAAATTAACGGTTTCGACTTTGTAATTAAAAATATGTGGACACGATTGGTGGAATAGTCAGTACTGAGGAGGGCTGCAACAAAAATTGCAGGAGGGCATTAATTGCAGAATTGGCAAATAAAGTTCAACACAGATAAATCTGAGGTAGTACGTTTTGGTTGGAAGAGGCGGGAGGGGGAATTATTACTTGAAAGGTGCAAGAGTAGGAAGGGTAGAGGAACAAGATGTTCTCTGAGGAACAACACACTAGTCACTGAAGGTTGTGCCACAGGTTGGCAAGACTATAAAAAACATTCCAAGCACTCAACTTTATTTCTAGAGGGAAATAATTGAAAAGTAGGGAAGTTATGCTAAACCTGATACTTTGGTTAGAGCATACTTTGGGTACTGCATGCAGTTCTGGTTACCATATTAGAAACAGGATATGGAGGCACTGGAGAGGATGCGGAGATTTACAAGAATGATAGCAGTGAGTATACATATCAGTAAAGGATTGACAGGCTGGGACTCTCTTCTTTTCAAAATAGAAGGCTGAGGGATGACCTCTCACTTTGTCTCTTCCATTGAAAGAAATAGCACTGAGTACTCCGAATAGTTGCCTTTTACGTGGGTAAGAGTCCAGGCATTTGTTTCAGCCTTTAGAAGGTCCATTACTTCGCAAATATTAGTTGGTATATTACTCGGCATAGTTTAATTGTGTTTCCAAGCATTCGGGTGAGTTAGAGCCCATACTAGTGTCATGGCCACTTCTTGGCCCAAAGTACATCTGGTTGTATCAAGGCAGCATATAGATTTTTAAAAACGTATCTTAATATGTCAAGATGAAGAACACTCACGCTATTGTATTCTGGTTTGATGGTAATGTCCTCAAAACCCCACCATCAAAATTTTGAAATAATTCCTTTTATTACTTGACCCTGGAAAAACATAGGACTATGTGTTGTAGATGTGATCTTCATTCTTTTTTTAAAACAAAAAAAATCAACCTCCACATAATAAGGTCATTCCTAGTCCACGCATCATGGTTTGTAGTTTTGATATATTATTGCCTTATATTTTAATGCAATTGCTGCAGTTCTCAACAGTAGCTGTTTGAGTTTAAGAACTAAGGGTACATCATTGAGTTAGATCTGACTGTTGGGGATGACCTGAAACACGAATTTCCCAAGTGATCCTCCCTATACATCAATTGGTGTTCCTCATTGTACATGAAGGCTGAACTTTGTTCAAAGATGAAGATGATGTCCCCAATATCTTGCACTTGAAATTACTTGGTGAAATAACTGAAAATACAAATGATCTGAAAATTAGCTGCAGAGTTTCTCCTGAGAAATATGTAGATTTTCAACGATTAAAGGAGTTAAACTTTGATCTGTTGTTCTCTGTCTATAAAGACTGAAAACATTTGAATGTTTGTAATTCCAAATGCTGCTGTTAGGTGTCAGTGGAGATTTTCCTTCCCTATATTGATGTAATAATTACTCAGCCTTTAATATCAGTGCAATAATTTTGTGTAATATAAGTAACCACATATATTTTAAAAATTCAATTACCGGTTAACTTATTGAGGTATATGCACTTACTTGAAAGCATGCGAATATTAGATAGCAAAAACCAAGCAAAGCTTGGAATACACAGAGATTAATCAAAGGTTTTTGATAATAGAATTCCTGTGCATTACATTTCTGTATTAAATACATAAATATTACCAGCTGGTGATATTAATGCTGCAAAGTGCCTCCACATGCTGAAAAACCCAACAATGATGAGTACTTTATCGTGTCAGTAATCTTCTGTTTCCATTTTAAAGATCAAGATTACACTCTGACAGTCTACTGTCCAGCCTGGAAGAAGATGGCCTGTGACTACAAAAAAGGATTAAACAATTTGTCCTAAAACATTGAACCTTCCATGATTGCTTCATACTATTTAGCATAAATAGCAAAATTAAGTACTTCAAATACCTGAAGTACATAATTTTGTTTTCCATTATGACAATTATTTCTTTTTCTGCATTTTATAACTGCCCAAAACAGGCTAAATTTAATTATTTTACCCCCACATTTTTAGTTTTCGCTGGTAATAAAATGGGTATTTGGGCTTTTATCTGTAAAGGTCATGGGGTGCTTAATTACTATGTTACAGGGGTAGGAGTGCATTTTTTTTATTGGTGATTAAAAATATGAACTGTGTGATCCTATTGTATACTGGTTATAAACAAAGGAAAGCCACAGCTTCACACTAGACTTAAATGGACTGTAATTAATATGCAGTTTATCTTAAGAAAAGAAAGGCAAATAAACATCTTTCAATTTAATTTTCTGCTTGAAATTTTGAAAGGTGAACTTTCCTTTGTAAATTATTGAATCTTTATGAAGTAAATTTCATAACTTTATTAAATGAACATATGCAAGCCTGATGTTTCGTATGTTTCATGTACATTTACCAATAAAAAATTTCTGCTGATCTTGCGGGTTTCCCCCCTAAATTTTGTTTATTTTCTAAATTTAATTTGAAGTTAGTGGCTGGCTTGTTTATAAGCTGAAATCCTAGCTAGGATCTGTTTATGTAATTCATTTATGGAGGTATTCAGCATTGACCAACTGTGAAAGTAGGTAACTCTTAAGTTGAACCTTGGAGAAAAGCCAGGAACAGAAAATGCTTGTTTTCGCACATGATGACAAGCAGTGGCCTCTTCCCCGAAACCAGTGAGGACCTTTGGTCCTCAAATGATCTGAAATGATAACGGGTCTCCGCAGAGGTGAGATTTCCAAATTGCTCTTATCCCCAAGCTGCTGATAGCAAGGCGTGATATGTGAAGTAGTGACCCTCTGGGGTCGATTTTGACACTTAGTAGAATACACTGCACTACAGAGCTGATAGCATCTTCGACTGGCAGCAGAAGTGGGGTGAGCTAGGATAAATGGTTTGAGCTGAAGGAATCCAACAACACTCAGCTTATCTTCAGGCGACAAATTGATGTTTGTAGACTGTTTGACAGGGAGTTGGTAATGCATGTTGATATATCCTGTTTAGTTTTGCAAATGTTTGTTTTGGGGTAATTTGGCTGTGTATAATGTATTTAAAAATGGTGTTACGGTTCATTAGCAAATAGCGTTCTGATACGTTTGTATTTTAGAAACCTTGTTATACCACAGTGACTGGCACACATTATTGTATAATGTGCTATTATATTAAAGTATATTTCTGGAGATTTAATGTATTTTATTATTTCCTCAATCTGCAAAAATAACCTGTGCCAAATGTACATAATGTTCGGAATAGAATTCTATTTGTTTTAGCTGCAGTTAACCACAAAAGGCATAAGATCTGAAATCATCACAAGTGATAAATAGCCACAGAATTTTATAGCTCTGTAACTGGTACAACAAAAGCTGCACGTTCAGCGTTCTGTTCTGTACCTAAGGTGCCATCTTTTGTGTTCAATTTGTTTGATTTTTGATCAATTACTTATGGTTATTCTGATCATACTACTTATGGTGGGAGAGTTGTATTACAGGAACATGTTTCTAGATGTTCATCTGTTCTTCATTGTATATGATCAGCTGAATTAATGTTCCATTACATTTTGACTGGATGGTTGCCCGTGGGAGAAAGAGACATGTTGATGGGGTGAGATGAAGTGAGCTGGGGAAAGCTGGTTGTCAGGAATAAACACCGGCACAAACCTGTTGGATAAATGGCCTGTTTCTATGCTGTACATTCTATGTTTTTAGTAAATGCTCATTAACCACTGGGTCCCTTTGAGGAAATAAAACTATCCAGGTAACCACTTATGTATCATTAGTAAATCAATAAACAGCAGTCCATCATCTTAATGATTTGAAAATGTTGTTTTCCTTTGTAGATGGTGTACCATCACAAAAAAATAGAGCCTTTAAGGTCGGAAAGTATCCCAAGGTGATTCAGCAGAGCAATATTAAACAAAATTTGGAATTCAGTCACCTAAGAAGATGAGGGTGGAAACTTCATCAAAGATGTAGGTTTTACAGAACACCTTGAAGAACAAAAGCGAGATGGAGAGGATTAGAGAGGGAATTCCAGAGCTTGCGGCGTTGCAGCTAGAAACACAGTCATCAATGGTGGAGTGGTTAAGAGACCAGAATTAGAGTAACACAGATAAGCATAGGCAAGGCTATGGAGGGATCTGAAAACTAAAATCACCAAAATCAAGAATAAGGTTGCGTGTATAATCCTCAAGAAGCAATTTTTAATCCGGCATACAGTACAGCACAATATTCCTTTATTGATAGGTAAAATTATATGTTCCCCGATTATTCTTCATGTAGTATGTCATTTCTCCATTCTTCATGAATCTGCTACTTGTATCATTTTTATAATGCTTTTGTTAACTATAATTATGGGCATGGTGAAAGCAACTGTTAATAGTGACATGATAATATGCAATGAGGTGTGCAAATGAAAATAGTGTTTTATGCATGAAAGATAGGTAAATAGGTGTGTCCGGGAAGTGAATTTTGACTTTGGAATAATGAGAGGGAAAATTGATTGACAAATTCGTACATTATTACAGTGTGGCAGACAAGTTAAAAGAGTTTGAAAATTCAGTCATTTAGAAATGCAGCCAGAAGCTGTTAAGAGAACATAATTACAATGTGCTGAGCAAAGAGTTTATATGAGTGGGTAATTTGAAGCAATAAGGGGAAACTATTATTAAATGCATAGGTGTTGTCGGATTAATTAGATTAAATTTGAAATTATATTGGTCAGCCCTAAAAATAGTTGCATGCAGAGGGAGTTGACAAAAATCTAATTTTAGCCTTTTGATTATTAACAATTGATATATATAATATTTTATATATATCTAAAAATATATATATGAATCCTCGCTCATCCCAGGATATCCCCACTCAAAATAATCAAGCTGCATTCGAACAGTTGTTACCAAATTGAAGACTAAATCCAAAAAATACCTCCTATTGAATAGTTGAATATATTTGCACTGGAGAATATGCATTTTGGTTGACCTGCTCTAGCTTCCGATTGTAGCTTCTCTTCAGAGTATAAAGAAACTTCAACACAAATGTTTTGTACAAGGCAAGGGTCAGGATGACTCCAAAAGAAACATGTCTAGAGTTATTTTTATGAACATATATACATTCTCTTGGCAGGGTTCATATACAACTATGCAAAAAATAAAGAGTAAAGTAAAGGATCATTGAGGTTTTTGCAACATATGCCTGAGCCATTACAGATCACAATCTCAAAAATACCTAGTAATTAGGCCTGCCAGTGTAAGTTCTCAGCTCAATTATTTGTAGGCCTTAAGTTCATGGATCTCCTGTAGAGCTCAATAATAGAAACCATTAGACAAAGGGTTTTTCTGTGTCTTGTGGAAACAAAACATTAGGTAAAATGCTTACTGAACAATGAGGTAATTAGACCTGCCAAGGTAAATTCTCCACTGTCAATTACTTCTAAGCCTCAAGTTTGGAGATCTTCTCTAGAGCCTCATAATGGAAACCATCAGACAAAATTTTATTTGAGCCTTGAAACAAAACATGAGGTAAATAATTTACTGAGCAATAAGAAACAGTTATAAATTAAATACATTCACTGCTGTTGCCAACTGACAGTTATAAATCCCATGGCAAAGTTAAAAGTCTTTCAACTAGAACTGTAACCGTAATGCAGATACTTTGGCTGTGAAATTTGATGCCCCTCAAAAATGGGTGCAAGGATTGTCATATGCAATTTGTGGTGGTTTTAAAATTAAGTCTGCAGGCATCAGAGGTTCAAACAAAGTCCTTTATTTAATATATTTTATTACTTTATCAGAGTTACAAAGTTAGAGCTCAGTGTGGGCAGGGGCAAACCCCTAATCCAGCTCCTTGCCTGCTCCAAAACCCAATTCAAATTGAATCTAATTCATGGTCCCCACAAGAGAGACAAACCAGATGCAGGCATTACAGCTGATCTCATAGCTGCTTTGTTGCTCTGCCCGTTCGTGCAAATGGCCAATTATGTTATGTGTTTGGTCTCGTAAAGTGCCCCTGTTCCACTGCAAGGCTACTCATGAGGAAAACTAAAAAGCAATGAGTACACAACATTTTTCTCCCCTTTAAATCAAAGGTCTCTGACACATTAAACAGTATAACATTAACCATCAATTAGCACCAGGAATGATCAATCAATAAAAGCAGTCAATATGTCAGACGCTTCGGAGACCATTCTGTGTGGTTGTCGGTACACCTCGGGCATCTGCCTTTTAGTGCTTGTTGCAACCTCTGGTGTCTTTGGCTTGGTTTGGACGCCATCCATGGTCACTTTAAGCAGAGTCAATGTGGTGTTCTGAGGTTGACTCAACCTCAAATCGAGGTTCTCAATTGAGATACTGTTTTGCCCAGTTGGTTTGATTTGTGCCAGATTCACGGGTAGGTGCAGGTCGCCTCTTGGCACAGCTTGATTTCGACTCTGCCGGTTCTGTCTCTGGCAGATTGAATTTTGTCGCCAAAAGTTGATCCGCACGCCTTCCCCATATTGCATTGCTGCTCTTTTATCTTTATTAATAGTAACCACAAGACGCGAGTACGTTCCGTGTATTGGACAAATGACCACACAACCAGTATATTAGTTCAATTATTGTTGTCAAACATAGGCTTGGTTCTATGAGTAATAATCTACACATTAAACTATACCTAGCAGCTTAAATTACCTTTACTTAACTTTCAAGTGACCGGCTCTGTGCAGGTTAGATAAGGCCTTCATCTGATTCCCCACTTGTGGCGGATGGAAGTTGTCAGGTACGTCTAGGCTGCGGCCCATCCTTCAGGTAGGGATTGCGGGTCCTTGATCTTGGCTGGTCGATGTGCTGCAGTTGGTGGGGCAGAGGCCGGTCCCAAAAGAGACAGAATGTTAGGTTGCGCAGTTCCTCTTATCCGATCTTTCGCGCTCTTTTGGGCGGTCCCAACTCGGGATCCAATGGATCGATAGGATTTTGATCACCCTAATCGATTCTGGACAATTAGGGGTGGGTACCTTGATAGATGGGCAGGTCCTAGTTGTTATTTTCCAAGGCACGTATGCACTCTCTAATAAGGTGAGTAGGCGCCCCCGAGTCTGTTACTACTGCTATGTTTCAATCTGAGTCCCATTGTCCTGGGGAGATCGGTGATTGACCTTTAGCAGGCACAAGTATCTGTGTAGGTCTGGTTTCCTCTGCACAATACACAGGGACTGTGTATCATCTGTGTCCCAACCTGACCACAATTCCCATTATCCTTTGCGGGCGGCCATTTTAGATGGCCATTTTACGACAACGAATGAACGGACATCGCGCAACAATCACCAGGCAGGAATGTTCCCTTCCAGTCGGGGAACACTTCAGCAGTCAAGGGCATTCAGCCTCTGATCTCCGGGTAAGAGTTCTCCCAGGCGGCCTTCAGGACCCGCGACGACGCAGAATCGCCGAGCAGAAACTTATAGCCAAGTTCCGCACACATGAGTGCGGCCTCAACCGGGACCTGGGATTCATGTCACATTACATTCATCCCCCACCATCTGGCCTGCGAAATCCTACCAACTGTCCTGGCTTGAGACAATTCACACCTCTTTAACCTGGGGTTACCCCATCTCTGGATCTGTAAAGATTTAATCACCTGCTAATGCCCGCATTCCTAGCATTGTTTGGCATCTTTGAATTTGTCTATATATGTGTTTCTGGAACAGACCTCTTCATTCACCTGAGGAAGGAGCAGCGCTCCGAAAGCTAGTGACATCGAAACAAACCTGTTGGACTTTAACCTGGTGTTGTAAGACTTCGTACTGTGCTCACCCCAGTCCAACGCCGGCATCTCCACATCATTTTAGATGGCCACAGCCTTTTCTCAGTTTGTATGGTGTAGACCAGTCCTGTCTGTGCTAAATTGGTGGTAGGTATCCACTTTTCACTTGTGGCGTAGTTCCTTGCCAGAACTTCATGACCTTGGTGAAAAACATGGCGTTTTACCTTGTCCTCCCACCATATGGCTTGATCGTGCTGCTTTTTCTTGACAATTTATTTTGTCTTGGGTGGGTTTTATCAAATTGAATGCTGTGCGTAGTAGACATCTAACCATTAGTAGTGCCAGAGAAACTTGGGTTGTTGAGTGTACCGCATTCCTGTACATGAGCAGGAATTGGCTCAAGCGTTTAGACAATGAAACTTGTTTTCTAGCGACCTTAAAGAAATGTTTCATTGGCTGTACAAAACGTTCTGCCAGTCCCATTTGGGGCAGGTTGACAAGGAACAGGTCAGATGTGTTGAATTTCATTCTCTTTTATGTATTGTACAAACTCTTGCAAAACAAACTGCAACCCATTATCGCTCACTAATTGTTCAGGGTAACAGAATCTACTGACTCTCTCAAATGTTTTCTCCGCTAATGTTGTCTTTATATGGAAACGAGGCCATTTCGAGTGAGCATTGACCAGAATGAGAAAAATACACCTTTCAAATGGTCCAGCAAAATCAACATGTAACTGTTGCCGGGCCTCATCTGGTCCTTCCATGGGCGTAATGGGGGTAATGGTGACAGGTGCAAGATGAACACATTCCTACCTTCTGCTCAATTTTGGAATCTAGTCCCAGCCATCACAAATAGCTTCTGGCTATATTTTTCATCCTTCCAATACCACGGTGACCTTGGTATAATTGGTTGGAGACACGTTTTCTTGGTAGTGGTGGAATGATGACTCTCATTGCCCCAGAGGAGACAAACTGCCTGTACAGATAATTCAAGTCTTCGAGTGGAATATGGCTTCAACTCCGGGTTTGCTCTTGAAGTCTTTCCTTGAAGAACCATGTCCATGACCTTTAACAGTACTGAGTCATTTCTGGTATGCTCCTTAACTTGCCCTGTGGTTACAGGAGTGTTATCTACTTGCTCCAAGTAGAAAATATTTCCACACAAACTACTTATCGACCAACTATTGAGTGAGGGTAGTCAGGAAAGCCCATCTGCTTTACTGACGATACTTGATTGTGTATGTGTGTGCTGGGAAGAGCAATGAACACCTCTGCATCCTACTCACTGCCAGAGGTGGAATCCCGGTATGAGGTCCAAGAATCATTGTTAGTGGATGAGGGTCTGTCAATAAAGTGTATTTCCTCCCTTACAGGAATCGGTAGAACCATTTTGTGCCACAAATTATTTCTAGGTATTCTTTTTCTATCTGTGTGTAATTGTTTTTGGTCTTATTGAAGGTCCTGGACACGAAGGATATTGGCTTCTCTTCATCTGTTGGCCTCAACCCCATAAGCTGATGCATCACATGCCAGTTGCAGTGATAAATTTGGATCAAAATGTGTCACGACTTCTGACTTGAGTCACGCCTCTTTGACTTGCACAAATGCTTTATCACATTGATCCACTCATGTCCACTTTTTTTAATTTTCACACAGTAAATTGTGTAAGAGTTTAAGGGTTAAGAATAGTAACCGTGGAGTTTGCACATTCTCCCCTTTTCTGCATGGGTCTCACCCCCACAACCCAAAGATGTGCAGGGTAGGTGGATTGGTCATGCTAAATTGTCCCTTAATTGGAAAAAAAGAATAGTAACCAGGGACAAACTTTCCATAATAATTTAGTAAGCCTAAGAAAACTTAAAGTTGGTTTACATTCTGAGGTGCAGGTGCCTCCGTAATGGCTTTGATTTTCGAAGGCGACCTTTGCAGTCCCTTGGTACGGATGACGGGCCCCAGATATTTGATTAAAGTTTGGAAAAATTCACATTTTCGGACTCTTAATCCATAATCTTCTAATCTCAGGAGTGTGACACCCAAATTGCAGAGATGTTCTTCCTCATTCTTTCCAGTAACCAAGATGCCATCTAATCTGCTTAAAACATTGGCCATAGCTCCTTGGAACATCGCTGGTGCAGGCGTGATGCCAAACGGCAGTCATTTACATCAAAATAACCCTTTGTGTGTCACAATAGTCACAAACTGTTGTGAATCTGGATCCACACTCATTTGAAGATATGCTTGACTGAGGTCAATTTCACTGATGTGATGGTCTCCAGCTAACCCAGTAAATAATTCATCAATCAAGGGCAGGGGGTACTGTTCTGCAAATAATACAGGATTAATTAATTTTGAGGACATTAACAGTGCGGTAGAGAATGGGGAGCCAATGGATGTGGTATATCTGGATTTCCAGAAAGCCTTTGACAAGGTGCCACACAAAAGGTTGTTGCATAAGATAAAGATGCATGGCATTAAGGGGAAAGTAGTAGCATGGATAGAGGATTGGTTAATTAATAGAAAGCAAAGAGTGGGGATTAATGGGTGTTTCTCTGGTTGGCAATCAGTAGCTAGTGGTGTCCCTCAGGGATCAGTGTTGGGCCCACAACTGTTCACAATTTACATAGATGATTTGGAGTTGGGGACCAAGGGCAATGTGTCCAAGCTTGCAGACGACACTAAGATAAGTGGTAAAGCAAAAAGTGCAGAGGATACTGGAAGTCTGCAGAGGGATTTGGATAGGCTAAGTGAATGGGCTAGGGTCTGGCAGATGGAATACAATGTTGACAAATGTGAGGTTATCCATTTTGGTAGGAACAACAGCAAAAGGGATTATTATTTAAATGATAAAATATTAAAACATGCTGCTGTGCAGAGAGACCTGGGTGTGCTAGTGCATGAGTCGCAAAAGTTGGTTTACAGGTGCAACAGGTGATTTAAGAAGGCAAATGGAATTTTGTCCTTCATTGCTAGAGGGATGGAGTTCAAGACTAGGGAGGTTCTGCTGCAATTGTATAAGGTGTTAGTGAGGCCACACCTGGAATATTGTGTTCAGTTTTGGTCTCCTTACTTCAGAAAGGACGTACTGGCACTGGAGGGTGTGCAGAGGAGATTCACTAGGTTAATCCCAGAGCTGAAGGAGTTGGATTACGAGGAGAGGTTGAGTAGACTGGGACTGTACTCGTTGGAATTTAGAAGGATGAGGGGGGATCTTATAGAAACATATAAGATTATGAAGGGAATAGATAGGGTAGATGCGGGCAGGTTGTTTCCACTGGCGGGTGGAAGCAGAACTAGGGGGGCATAGCCTCAAAATAAGGGGAAGTAGATTTAAGACTGAGTTTAGGAGGAACTTCACCCAAAGGGTTGTGAATCTATGGAATTCCTTGCCCAGTGAAGCAGTAGAGGCTCCTTCATTAAATATTTTTAAGATAAAGATAGATAGTTTTTTGAAGAATAAAGGGATTAAGGGTTATGGTGTTCAGGCCGGAAAGTGGAGCTGAGTCCACAAAAGATCAGCCATGATCTCATTGACCATGGTGGAGCAGGCTCGAGGGGCCAGGTGGCCTACTCCTGCTCCTAGTTCTTGTGTTCTAATAGTGAATTTAAAATTACCACAAATGTTTACAGATCCACCTTTTTTTCATCAAATGGCCCAATCAGTCAACAAATTCAAGGACTCCTGTTGTAACCAGCCATTCTAATTTTTTTTTTTTTTTATTTTTTTAAATATGTTTTATTGAAATTTTTTTCCCAAACAACAATTTTTCCCCTCTTACAAAGCAAACGCAACAATAACAATACAGAAATTTTTAACAATACACAAGTAACAAAACCCCTTTATCTTTGACCTAAACTAAACTAAACCCCTCCCCCCCCCCCCTCCCCCTGGGTTGCTGCTGCTGGTCATCTGTCTTCCCTCTAACGTTCCCCGAGGTAGTCGAGAAATGGCTGCCACCGCCTGGTGAACCCTTGAGCCGATCCTCTTTGGGCAAACTTTATCTGCTCCAGTTTAATGAACCCCGCCATATCATTTACCCAGGCCTCCAGTCCGGGGGGTTTCGCCTCCTTCCACATGAGTAGGATCCTGCGCCGGGCTACTAGGGACGCAAAGGCCACAACGTCGGCCTCTTTCGCCTCCTGCACTCCCGGCTCTTCCGCAACTCCAAATAGAGCTAACCCCAGCCTGGTTTGACCCGGGCCTTCACCACCCGCGAAATCACTCCCGTCACTCCCTTCCAGTGCCGGGCACGCCCAAAACATATGTGCGTGGTTTGCCGGGCTCCCGCCACACCTCCCACATTTGTCCTCCACTCCAAAGAACCTGCTCAATCTTGCTCCCGTTATGTGTGCTCTATGTAGCACCTTAAATTGAATCAGGCTAAGCCTGGCACATGAGGAAGAGGAATTTACCCTGCTTAGGGCATCAGCCCACATACCCTCCTCTATCTCCTCCCCTAGTTCTTCTTCCCACTTTCCTTTTAGTTCGCCCACCGACTCCTCCCCCTCTTCCCTCATCTCTCGGTAAATCTCTGACACCTTGCCCTCTCCGACCCACACCCCTGAAAGCACCCTGTCCTGTATCCCCTGTGTCGGGAGCAACGGAAATTCCCTCACCTGTTGTCTAGTAAACGCCCTCACCTGCATATATCTCAAGAAATTTCCCCGGGGCAACTTATACTTTTCCTCCAATGCTCCCAAGCTCGCAAAAGTCCCATCTATAAATAAATCTCCCACCCTCCTAATTCCCAACTGGTACCAGCTCTGAAATCCTCCATCCATTCTTCCTGGGGCGAACCTATGGTTGTTCCTGATTGGGGACCCCACCAGGGCTCCCCGTACCCCTCTCTGTCGCCTCCACTGTCCCCAGATATTCAATGTTGCCGCCACCACCGGGTTTGTGGTAAACTTTTTAGGTGAGATCGGTAGCGGCGCCGTCACCAGCGCCTCTAAACTCGTCCCTTTACAGGACTTTCTCTCCAGTCTTTCCCACGCCGCTCCCTCACCCTCCATCATCAATTTACGTATCATTGCCACATTGGCGGCCCAATAGTAATCGCCCAAGTTCGGTAGTGCCAATCCTCCTCTGTCCCTACTACGCTGAAGGAACCCCCTCCTTACTCTCGGAATCCTCCCTGCCCACACGAAGCTCGCGATGCTCCTGTCTATTTTATTAAAAAAGGTCTTGGTGATTAGTATAGGGAGACATTGAAATACAAATAAGAACCTCGGGAGGACCATCATCTTAATTGCTTGCACCCTGCCCAGCAGCGATAGAGGCTGCATGTCCCACCTCTTGAAGTCCTCCTCCATTTGTTCTACCAACCGTGTCAGATTAAGTCTGTGCAAGGTTCCCCAGCTCCTAGCGATCTGAATCCCCAGGTATCGGAAGTTTCTTTCCACTTTCCTTAGAGGCAAGCCTTCTATCTCTCTACTCTGGTCCCCTGGATGTATCACAAATAATTCACTCTTCCCCATGTTTAGCCTATACCCCGAGAAATCCCCGAACCCCCTCAAAATTCGCATAACTATCATCCCCCCCGCTGGGTCCGACACGTATAACAATAGGTCTTCCGCGTATAACGAGACTCGGTGTTCTTCTCCCCCTCTAATCACCCCTCTCCATTTCCTGGAGTCTCTCAACGCCATGGCCAGAGGTTCAATTGCCAACGCGAACAACAATGGAGACAGCGGGCATCCCTGTCTTGTTCCCCTATATAGTCGGAAATACCCCGATCTATGTCGACCTGTAACTACGCTTGCCGTTGGAGCCCCATAAAGAAGTCTAACCCAGCTAATAAACCCGTTCCCAAACCTAAATCTCCTTAACACTTCCCATAAATACTCCCACTCCACCCTATCAAATGCCTTCTCTGCGCCCATTGCCGCCACTATCTCTGCCTCCCCCTCCACTGGGGGCATCATTATCACCCCTAATAGTCGTCGCACGTTAACATTCAGTTGTCTCCCTTTTACGAACCCTGTCTGGTCTTCGTGCACCACCACCGGGACACAGTCCTCTATCCTCGATGCCAGTACCTTTGCCAACAATTTGGCGTCCACGTTCAATAATGAAATGGGTCTATAGGACCCGCACTGCAACGGATCTTTTTCCCTCTTCAAAATTAACGATATCGTCACCTCCAACATCGTCGGGGGTAGAGTCCCCCCTTTCCTGGCCTCATTGAACGTCCTCACCATCAACGGGGCCAACAAGTCCACATATTTTCTGTAATACTCCACCGGGAACCGATCTGGTCCTGGGGCCTTCCCTGCTTGCATACTTCCCAGTCCCTTAATAACGTTGTCCACCCCAATCGGTGCCCCCAGGCCTACCACCCCCCGCTCCTCCACTTTCGGGAACCTCAATTGGTCCAGGAACTGCCGCATCCCCTCCTCTCCCTCTGGGGGTTGAGACCTATACAGTTCCTCGTAGAAGGTCTTGAACACCTCATTTATCTTTCCTGCCCTTCGCACCGTGTCTCCCCTTTTGTCTCTAATTCCTCCTATCTCCCTCGCTGCTGCCTTCTTTCACAATTGATGAGCCAACAGGCGACTAGCCTTTTCCCCATATTCATACCTCCTCCCCTGGGCCTTCCTCCACAGTACCTCCGCCTTTCTGGTGGTCAGAAGGTCAAATTCCGTCTGGAGTCGTCTCCTCTCCCTGTACAATTCCTCCTCCGGGGTCTCTGCAAAATTCCCTATCCACCCTTAAAATCTCCCCCAGTAATCTTTCCCTTTCCTTGGCCTCTGTTTTCCTTTTGTGGGCCCCAATAGAGATCAGCTCTCCTCTGACCACCGCTTTTAGTGCTTCCCATACCACTCCCACAGGGACCTCGCCGTCGTCATTGACCTCCAGGTATCTCTCAATACACCCCCGCACCCTTGCACACACTCCCTCATCCGCCATCAGTCCCACATCTAATCGCCAGAGTGTTCTCTGCTCCCTTTCCTCTCCTAATTCCAGGTCCACCCAATGTGGGGCATGATCCGAAACCGCTATGGCTGAGTACTCAGCTTCTTCCACCCTAGAGATCAACGACCTTCCCAAAACAAAGAAATCTATCCGGGAGTACACTTTATGGACATGGGAGAAGAAGGAAAACTCCCTAGCACTAGGTCTAAGAAATCGCCATGGATCCACTCCCCCCATTTGGTCCATAAACCCCTTAAGTACCTTGGCCGCTGCCGGCCTTCTTCCGGTCCTTGAGCTGGATCTATCTAGCCCCGGGTCCAGCGCCGTATTAAAGTCCCCTCCTAAAATCAAGTTTCCTACCTCCAGGTCCGGTATACGCCCCAGCATCCGTCTCATAAATCCCGCATCGTCCCAGTTTGGGGCATACACATTAACCAACACGACCTCCATTCCCTCCAGCCTGCCACTCACCATTACATATCTACCTCCGCTATCTGCTACGATGTTCTTTGCTTCAAATGCTACCCGTTTCCCCACCAAAATGGCCACCCCTCTATTCTTTGCATCCAGTCCTGAGTGGAACACCTGTCCCACCCATCCTTTCCTTAGCCTAACTTGGTCCGCCACCTTTAGGTGCGTCTCTTGGAGCATAACCACGTCTGCCCTTAGTCCTTTCAAATGCGCGAGCACTCGGGCCCTTTTTATCGGTCCGTTCAGGCCTCTCACGTTCCACGTGATCAGCCTCACTAGGGGGCTACCTGCCCCCCTCCCGTGTCGACTAGCCATTACCTTCTCTAGGCCAGTCCCATATCCCGCCTCCGCGCTCCCGCTCGCTCCCCCAGCGTCGCACACCATCCCCGCCCACCCACTCTTTAGCCATTTCCTTTTGGATTTCCGCAGCAGCAACCCAGTTGTTCCCCCCCTCCCCCCCCCCCCCCCCCCCCCCCCGCTAGATCTCTTTCTAGCATGATTGCTCCCCCCATATTACTTCTGTAAGTCAGCTGACTTAAACTGACCCCGGCTACTCCTGCTCGCTCCTCGACCGCCCCGTGTGGGGAACTCCTATCCGCCTTGCGCCTGTCTTCCCGCCTTATTCTTTCTGGCGCGGGAACATCCCTTTACCTGACCCATCCTCTTATGGCGCAGCTCCCTTTCCCCTCCCCCTCCCCTTCCCCATTCTCCAACTATGTCCTGTCTTTCCCCCCTCACCGGCGCCCACATTTCCCCAATGTCTCCCCCTTCCCAATTTACTTCTCAATTAACTTCAACCATAACATTAACAATAACATTTCCTGCAGCATCAGTCCCTCAGTTCCGATCCAATTTCTCTTCTTTGATGAAGGTCCATGCTTCCTCCGCCGTCTCGAAATAATGGTGTCTCTCCTGATACGTGACCCATAGTCTTGCCGGCTGCAGCATCCTGAACTTCACCTACCTTTTATGCAACACCTCTTTGGCTCGGTTGAAGCTCGCCCTCCTTCTCGCCACCTCCGCACTCCAATCCTGGTACACCCGTACCACTGCATTCTCCCATCTGCTACTCCGCACCTTTTTAGCCCATCTCAGGACCTTTTCTCTATCCTTAAGGCGGTAAAGTCGCACGATTATCGCCCTGGGTGGTTCTCCTGCTTTTGGTCTTCTCGCCGGAATCCGATTTGCCCACTCCACCTCCAAGGGGACCGTAGGGGCCTCAGCACCCATCAGTGAGCTCAGCATCGTACTTGCGTACGCTCCACAGTCCACTCCTTCCACACCCTCAGGGAGACCCAGTATCCGAAGGTTCTTCCTTCGCGCTCCATTTTCTAGGGCTTTGATCCTTTCAGTACATTTTTTATGAAGTGCCTCGTGCGTCTGTGTCTTAACCGCCAGGCCCAGGATCTCGTCCTCAATATCTGTCACCTTCTGCTCCACCACGTGGAGCTCTGTCTCCTGGGTCTTTAATGTCTCCTTGAGCCCCTCAATTGCCTGTAGCAACGGGGTCAGCACCTCCCTCTTCAGCAGCTCCATGCACCGTCTCACAATTTCATCCTGCTCAGGCCCCCATGTTGCCTGCGCTGTCTCCGCCACCATCTTGTACTTCTCTCTTTCTGACCCTTTGGTCGACGATTCCTCGCGCTGCAGCCGCCGCCGCCGCCGGTTTTTTCCTCCTTCGTTTGGGGGGGGACTCCCTTCTCACACACCCCACACCGGGTTGCGTCGTCGAAAAATTCCCCGTTGGGGCTCTTAAAAGAGCCCGAAGGTCCGTCGGAGCTGGAGCCGCCGAAGCGTGCGGCTAGCTAGACATCACCGCAACCGGAAGTCCCTTCAGTGGCCTTGATGAGGTCTTTTCACAGTTGTTCCCTCTGCTGCTAGAATTCACCTTTGATACAGGCCCTCAGGTCAGCTTGCAGCTTTAAGCTTGCCCTTCCCCCGCCTGCATGCTGGAAGAGGCCCTGTTTATCCTGCAGTTGCAGCCAAATATTTTACTGTTTCTGCCGTGTCTGGCAACCCAGAGACATACCCTTCCTGGGGGACACTGTCGGGGGAATATTGCAGCCTTCTTCCCACACCGGGAAATGTCAAACAAATGTCGTGGGGGCCCTGTAAAAGAGCCCAAAAGTCCGTTCCAAGCAGGAGCTGCCGAATATGCAACCTAGCTCTGCATAGCCGCATCCGGAAGTCCCAGCCATTCTAATTTTGCCTCTACTTTTGAATCTGATTGCATACGGCACTGAGCTAGTCTTTAAGCATCTCGTCTAACTTTCTTCATTGATCTTCAGCTTTTCTGAGGTATCCTTCATGCTTCCCAGCTCACTGTTGAAGACAATGGCATGTTTCTTCAAGATTTTGGGTAGGCCTGATTCAGAATCTGTCATGAGATTTACCTGGGCCCAATTTAATCTAAACTTTTCCAGCCAAGTTCTTCCCATTAGTGCTCGATAATTTCCTTTAGTTATGTGCAAGGACAATATGCACTGTTACCTCAAAATGCCTGCTCAACTGAACGTTCCTGCACATAATGTCTTTGCACCAACAATCTGCTGCTAAAGCCTGGCTTTTGCATACCTATGGCAAGTGCGAGTCTGTGTCTGTTAGAGTTTGGCTGATATATTGTGAATCCTTGTGCTCAAACTCAACAAACTATTGAGCTTATGTTGCTGCTTATTCTATGGTTACAGCAATTTCCAAAGCTTTCTTTAAGGTCAGGTTGCTTTCAGTTAACAATCGCTTTTGACTATCTTTGCTCCTTAAACCACAGACTAATCTATCTCTAGTATTATTTAATACATCCCCAATTTCAGTCTTCAGTCAGTCTTTTGAGGGTAGCTACAAACTGCATTCAATTCACCTTTTTTTGGACTGATGAAAACTAAACCGTTCTGCAATTAATAAAGGTTTCCGTGAATAGTGACCCTGCAATATTTCTACTGTTTCATCATAGGTTTTCATGCCAGGCTTTTCTGACTGTACAAGACCCCTCAGGAAGTTAAATGCCCCCACCCACTCCCATTATGTTCAGGAAAGTTGGGACTACTATATATGCTGCTATTTTGTACGCTTGGACAAAATAGCCGTATCTCTCTGTAAATGAGCTCCATCGTTCTGTATTCTCATCAAACAGTCCCACGGCGCCAAAACTCCCTGCCATTTTCACTGTGGAAGGAACTGCATGTGCACGATGTGCCAAGAATCTTTAGCACAACAGTGCTTCCTTTCTCCCCAAAATAAGGCACAACCTGAGCTCAGCCTGTTTTCCTTTTGTGTTTTACAAGACCCCCAGCTTTAATTTTGTTGTTGCAGGGTACTTGCTACTCATGGTGCTCCTGGTAGTGTTCAGATCGCCTCGGGCAGAGCACATGGCAAGCTTTTTTAGAAAGTTGTTTTCTTCAGATCCCTTGGTGACTTTTTTTGTTCCTTCGGTGGTTGCAACCCCCCCTTTCGCCAGCTTTTGTGTCGCGCCGATTTTAATTATTTATTTTTCTTTTCGTGTGCCTACAAACATTAGTCACCTACCTCATCTCCAGTTCTTATGTGGTGGTTTTAAAATTAAGTCTGCAGGCCTCCGAGATTCAAACAAACAAAGAGCTTTATTTAGAAGATATTCACACTATTGGGGCAGCACAGTAGCACAAGTGGTTAGCACTGTGGCTTCACAGCGCCAGGGTCCCAAGTTCGATTCTCCGCTGGGTCACTGTCTGTGCGGAGTCTGCACGTTCTCCCCGTGCCTGCGTGGGTTTCCTTCGGGTCCTCCTGTTTCCTCCCACAGTCCAAAGACGTGCAGGTTAGGTGGATTGGCCATGGTAAATTGCCCTTAGTGACCAAAAAAGGGTAGATGGGGTTATTGGGTTACGGGGATAGGGTGGAAGTGAGGGCTTGGGTGGGTCGGTGCAGACTCGATGGGCCGAATGGCTTCCTTCTGCACTATATGTTCTATGTCTATAGACTGCTATGTTACACTGCCCATTTGCCGGTGCAAATGGGCGATAATGTCACATGATCAATCTCTTAGTACCCCATTTTCACTCCAAGGCTGCTAGTGAGGAAACAGTAGAAATACCATGAATACACAACACGATTAACCTGTGCCTATTGCTTCCGATGTAGGCAGCACAAATTTGGCAATTTTATGCTGAGTGCTCATTGCCGTGCTTGTATCATACAGCCAACATTAACTGCAATGTTGACCTCTCAGCTGAGGGCCAAAATTGAGAGAGCAGTGCGAGTTAAAGCCAACCTGTCCTACTTAAAGCCAGCCTGTCCTACTTAAAGCCAGCCTCTGCCTCTTAAGGGGAGGTGCATTATTGCTGGAGAAGGTGCTCTAAATCTATTCACGCTGATTCTGACCTGCAGAAAACACAAGGCTGACTCAACATGGGACAGAGTATGCTCTGAGATTTTCCAATGTTGCACTGCAAAGTCGTGGCTGAGGAGGTGGACAGAAGGAGAAATGTGCTCTATCCACAGGGTAACAGGAGATACACCAGACAAACTGAGAAGGCAAGGGCAGCAGTTATCTTTGTGGGTTGAGGAGTCTAGCCCTGAGGACCTGGATGCAGTGCCACAAAAAGCAGAGTGGCCACACACAAGTGGTCAAGGTCAGTGAATTCATCGTCAAATGCCATCAACCACCAACTGCATCACTATCCTCAGGCACTGTTCAATTCACCACATTGCCAACTCATCTATGAACAATCTCTATCAATCGAGACTTGTTCCTCAAAATCATAACTGCAAGTCTCACATCCACACCTCACAGCTTGCAATCTGGAAACAGTAGATGTTAAGAGTGGGGAACAGATCCAACTGCAGACTGGTGCTCACCATCGTAGGAACAGCTGTTGGTAAAGCTGTGGCCAGCAATGGGGCTGAAACTATTAAAAATGACAGTATCCTCATACTTGATCCTCATCCTCATGTACCACTTCCACCTCATCCCACATTCTTGTGGTTTAGAAGCTGAAGATGGTGTAACGATGTGCATCTTATTTCATCAGCCGATTCCTCATCATATCCCTACACTTGTGCCTTTCTCCTTTCATGTTCCAGAAAAAAGTGCAATTTGGCCAGCAGTAGTCGAAGAGCAAGATGACAGTGGTGATGAAGAAATACTGTCACTTGATGTCAGTCGCAGCTCCCAGCTCCGATGCTGACCACTGCTCATTTTTTAGAGGATAGCACAAAGGATAGCAAAAGTATGCACCTGATGCGTAACTGGGCAGTGATAAAGCAGGCAAAGGGCCATGGTAGCACTGATACCAGCTCCCCTGAGGGTGAGATTATGTGCATTCTGCTGCAAAGGACTGAAATGAGCACATTGGGCAGGCTGCAGAAGAAGGCTGATGGACATTCATGATGAAACGCTTGCTGTATTGCCTGGCCTCCCAGAAAGCCTGTGTTATGCAAATGAGGTTGCTCCAGAGTGGTCCAGGTGGTGGTGGAAGCATTCATATTTCATGTGGCAACATGACGTTCACTGTATGCATGTTGCCCATGTGCACATGGTTTGTCCACAGGAGTCATCAGCCATCTAATCAACATATTGCATTTGTTGTCCTTTATACATTTGTGGTGGGAGCTCAAATACAAATAGCACAATGGACTGCTGCAGAATAAAGGCATCATGAATACTGCCAAGATACTGGGTATTGACCTGATTTGTTCACTGTGTCTGATCACACACACAGCCAGATGTTGAGGGAATGGAATACCATTTGATTGTCGTACCAATGAAAAGTGTATGGCCTGGTATCCTGCATTATGGGGAAGTCTGCAATCCTCATGAAGTTCTGTGTTGACTCCAACTGCTGCATTCTGGCAAGAGGGAATAAAATATGGGCAGCTCTGTTTGGATAAAGTGTCAGGAACCTTCCTTGCGCAGCAATGTACAAAACACTATCAGATGATGCCGATGTTTCCAGTCTAGAAGGAGCTTGATGCATAATAATTCATCGCCCTAGTCACTTCACAGCTATTGGCAATGCAAACCTTACCTGTCCTGTGGCTGCAGCAGGTGGTATATTTCATTGAAGATATCCTTATTGAAGTGCAGGGGCCTAAAACGTTGTTCCTCGCTGATGTTCCAGTAGGGCAATTGTTTCCTGTGACTGTCTAGACAGGTAGAGCCTTCTGCTGAGAGCACTTCTGTCCTCTCCTCCTCCATTTCCTTCTCCCTCTTCCAGCAGCCTTCTTGGCTCTTCATGCCTTCTGTTCATGCTGTTTTCCCAGGTGAATGCATCCATGTCAGAAACTTTGCAGTCAGGACAAACTCCTTCAACCCCTGCCACACTACTCCTAGAAATTTTTTAAGAGTTCTAAAAAAAACATCAAACACTTGTGCAAGTAGAAATGAATCATCAATGATTTGAAAGTAGTAAATGAACTCGTTAAAGAATGCGTGTTTACGTTGTCATGTGTGTATTAAGAAATGGCATTAACTGCAGCGCTGGCTCGAAAATGCGGTTCTAGTATCAAATCAGCATTGCATGTTGATTGGCATCATAACCTGCCTACTCTGCATATTCTGGCAGACGCTAACTTAGTTTCTGGCACAATTTGCACCAGAAGTGTGCGCACTGGCTGCGGATGTCATTTTTGGATCTCCTCAGCCGCTCCTAACGGCCAACAAGTGGATGCTACTGATCTGAATTTTCTGACTATCAATCCAGATTTCCTATTGTACAGAAGCTTCAAGACACATTGATTAGTGCAGTGGCCAATATTGATGGTGCCCTCTTTTTGTCTTTGCAGTGCCCTGGTAGAGGTGGTACCTGATAACTGGACTGATTGTATGGTCAGGACGGTCAAATCGCTGATCGAAAAGTGTTCAGAAACTGGACATGATATCCAAGTTGCCTGATTGTATTTTCGTGCAATGCTGTTAGGTTCCAGATTGCCAACACCTGTTGAGATTCTGTTGGTCGACCAGTGAGAACCACACGACCAAAGTATCATCTCATCAAATTGTCTTTGATCACAGATCAGTTTCATCAAGAACAAAATTAGATGAAAAAGCACATGACATACATAGAGGTGCAGAATTACTGCCATAATAAATTGGTCAGAACGTGTAGGTCCGACATCCACAAGAACAGACACGAATTCCTGCAGAGGTATCCAGGGTGTGCAAACAGCCATGCTCGTACGAGATGACTGCACCAAATGGTGGAAGACTGCGAATACATCAATCTTGCCTTGGGGAACTCTGCTAGCCATGAACAAGCCAATCAACTAGCATTGCCTCACGAACTTGTGTATGTTTTGCTAACTAAGAGAGAGAAATCAACACACTGACAACTGAAGATAATGCTCCCAAAAACCATCTTGAGGAGGGAAGGATGGACAGTTCGTGAACACACCGACATGTCATTGTCATAAGATCTGGCTAAATTAGACAACAGCCAGTAGGGTTCCAAAAGTAGGTAACATCTTGAAGAGAAATAATCCAAATCATCTTGTTACTGTTGAATATTTTTTAAAAATAGTGTTATAATTGTCAGATTTCTTGTCTTCCATAAAGGTTGCTTACACATTAACACATTCATCCTACACTGTATAGGGTTGTTATTCAAGAAACAGGGGATGATGTGGTGGTGTATTTGTCAGTATGTAAAATATAATCATTTATAGATATATATTTATACTAATGAATGTCATCACAGGATGTAATGCAGCATCATGTGATCCACTTTTCTTGCAAAGTCTGTATGATGTGTAAGCTAAGTTGAAACAATAAAAGGTCTCCATTAAACCTCTGTTCAACCTCTGTGCCTGTGCTCCAGCTCATTGTATTAATCGAGAAAGAGATGCGAGTACACCACAAAATAAAAAAAGGTAAGGAAGACCATTGAACTCTACTTAATTCATCCATTCTGAAAGACCGAGTACTCCTCCTGTTGCAGCAACTCAGTGTTTATTAAATAATTCAAATTTCCCTCCGCAATCTCAAAACATATTCCACATGATCACTCTGTTCAATTTCCCAATATTGGCTGTAAATTTGTTTTTACAAGTTTGACCTTGCATTGCTTTGTCCTGCATTCAAAATTTAATTCATAGCAATACGCCCGAGTTACTATTTTCATTTACATAGAACATACAGTGATGAAGGAGGCCATTCGGCCCATCGAGTCGGCACCGACCCACTTAAGCCCTCACTTCCACCCTCTCCCCGTAACCCAATAAACCCTCCTATCCTTTTTGGTCACGAAGGGCAATTTAGCATGGCCTATTCACCAAACCTGCACGTCTTTGGACTGTGGGAGGAAACCGGAGCACTCAGAGGAAACCCACGCAGACACGGGGAGAACGTGCAGACTTCATACAGACAGTGACCCAGCGGTGAATCCAACCTGGGACCCTGGCGCTGTGAAGCTACAGTGCTATCCTCTTGTGCTGCCGTGCCCACAAATAGTTATTTCTTTAACTATCTTGTATACCTTCAAATTCACTACTCAATCACCAATTCCTCCAGACCTTCATAATGGCTCAGACCTTTCACATTACTGATCAGCTGCATAGCTCTATTCTACACTGCCATGCTTTAATGCCTCCCTTGTGGCTTGGGAGCCATATTGTTCAAGGCGACGTTTGATGAAAAATTTTGAATATTTTAATGTAAATTAATAATTGAGGATTTCTAAAAACTAGACCAGTGCCATATTTTTTTAAAAGTCCTAATAATTGACAGCCGAAGTGGCCTTTTTATGACTAACCAGAATTGATATTGAAGAGTGACATTTGAGACTGACTGGGATAAGAAGAATAGGAAGCCATACCTTTCCTATACTTCCAAAACCTTTTGAAAAATTACTGCCTAAAGAATTGCGTCACAAACTATCAATGGATAACAAGAGTAAAACATGCAAAAACAAAATACTGTGGATACTGGAAATGCGGAGTTAATATTTCAGGTCAATGAGCTTTCGTCAGGACTGAAGAAAGATAGCTGCATGATGTGGGAGCTGGTAGATCCCATTGCGAGGTGCCATGACCACATCTGTAGTGTTTGCAGCTTGAATTTCGGCTCAGTTGCTGATTTGGAGTTGGAGGTTCAGGTACTGCGGCTTATCTGGGAGGAGGAGAGTTACCTGGATCCTGTGTTCCATGAGGCAGTCACACCCCGTAGATTATGTATCTCAAATTCGGCCAATGGTCAGGGACAGAATGGTGTGATGGGAAGTGAGGTAGGCAGAGGGACCCTGAATTCAGAAATGCAGGAGCCTCAGCTCTTGACCTTGTCCAACAGTTACGAGGTGCTTGCTCCCTGTGTGAATGCGGAAAGGGACAGTAGGCCAAACTGACCACTGTTCCATGGTACAGGAGGTCATTCAAGCGGGAGGATCAAGAAGAGAAGTGTTAGGGCAGCACGATGGCGCAGTGGGTTAGCCCTGCAGCCTCACGGCGCCGAGGTCCCAGGTTCGATCCCAGCTCTGGGTCACAGTCCGTGTGGAGTTTGCACATTCTCCCCCTGTTTGCGTGGGTTTCGCCCCACAACCCAAAGATGTGCAGAATAGGCGGATTGGACACGCTAAATTGCCCCTTAATTGGAAAAAATGAATTGGGTACTCTAAATTTATACAAAAAAAAGAGAAGGAAAGTGGTAGTGGTACGGGATTCTATAATTAGGGGTACTGATATCCTTTGTAAGCAGGATCGAGAGTCCTGCATGGTATGTTGCTTACCCAGTACCAGGGTGAGGGACATCTCTAACCGGCTTGAAAGGATATGGAAGGGGGAGGATCCAGTTGTTGTGATCCATGTTGGGACAAACAAACATGAGCAAGACTAGGCAAGAGGACTTGTTTGGGGAATATCAGGAACTAGGAACAAAATTAAAGAACAGGTCCTCAAGGGTTATAATCTCTGGATTATTTACTGAGCCACATGCAAATTGGCATAGAACACAAGAAATATAAACAGGAGTATGCCACCAGGCCCTTCAAGCCTGCCCTGCCATTCAATACGATCATGGCTGATCTATGCCAGCCTCAACTCCTTTTCTGTGCCATTTCTCATAGCTCTCTTTTCCTCGATATACTAAATATTTATCCACCTCCACTTTAAATACTTCTAATGATCCAACCTCCACCACCCTCGTGGGCAGAGAATTCTGGAGATTCACCACCCTCTGTGAGAAGAGATTTCGGCACACCTCAATTTTAAATGACCGGCCCTTTATCTTGGCCCTTTAACCTTGTTCGAGACATCTCACCTGTCAAGTCCCCTCAGGATCTTAGATGTTTGAATAAGGTCTTCTCTCACTTTTCTAAACTCCAAGGAATACAGACCCAGACTATTTAGTCTCTCTTGTTAGGACAACCCTCTCATCCCAGGAATTTGCCCGGTGAATCCCGTTTAGACTGCCTCTTCCAATGTTACTATATCCTTTTTTAGAAAGGGGACCAAAAATGTATGTAATATTCCAGGTGATCCCTCACCAACACCCTGTACAATTACAACAAAACTTCCCTATTTTTAAACCCCAAACCCTTTGCAATAAAATAAAAAATGCCATTTGCCTTTTTAACTACTTGTTGGATCTGCCTGCAAGGTTTTTGTGATTCATGCACTGGAACACCTAGATTCCTTTGTATTTCACTGACCTGCAGTCTCTCTCCATTTAGATGATAATCTGCCATTTGAATCCCCCTACCGAAGTGCATGACCTCTCACTTCCCCACATTAAACTCCATTTGCCAGATTTTCACCTAAGCATGGGGCTCTGGCATCCGTGTTGGACAGCCACCATCTGCGCCGATCTGGGACCAGTGTCCTAGCGGAAAGGATAAATAGGGTGGTCATTAGGACTGAAAATTTGTGAGGGGGGGTGGGGGTGGGGGGGAGGGGGTAGTGGCAGGCCTCTGGGGAAGTCAACACAAACAAGTAGGACAGTGAGTAAAGAAATAATCAGGAACCCAACTTCAGGAACTGCAAACTACAAGAAGTATACTAGTTAAACCTGAAGAGAAAAATAATAAACAAGGGAATAAAGCATCAGTGTTGAGGGACAGATTAGGGGTATATCCCAAGTAAGAGTTCTAAGGAATAAGCCAGATGAGTTGCAGGCACAAATTGAAATTGAAGATATGATGTGGTAGCTATTAAGGGGACATGTCTGCAGGATGGTCGGGACTGTGAACTAAATATACCTGGTTATCAAGTTTCCAGGAGGCACAGGAAGATGGAATTAGGGGTGGAGTAGCCTTGCATATTAGAAATACCATTACCTCAATGGTGAGGGAGGATATAATGAGGGGAAAGCATCCAGTGGCGACCATATGGGAAGAACTGAGGAACAGAAAAGGATCAAAAACTGTAATGGGTGTCGTGTATAGAACTCTGGTAGCAGTTCTGAGGTATTAGCATAAATGCAGAAATTAGCCAAGTGTGTAACAAAGGGAGAGTCGTATTAATGGGCAATTTGAACTTGCATTTAGATTGGGAGAGGCAGACAAGCACCTGTCAGAAGTAGTGAATGTCCAGAATGTGTCCAGGATAGATTTCTGTAGCAATGTGTTCTAGATATAACAAGGGGACAGTCAATATTAGTTTTAATTATGAGTCATGAGCCAAATTTAATTAGTAGTCTAATTGTGCGTGAACATTTATCAAATAGTGATCACAACATGATCTAACTCAATGTCGCGTTTGAAACTGAAAAGCATGAATTAACTACTAGAATTTTAGACTTGGATAAGACTGAGACGGACTGTCCACTGGAAAGATCGGTTAATGGGTCAAACAACTGAATAACAGTGGAGAATATTTAAAGAAACATTTAATGAAATACAGAGTGAGCATATACCCCTGAGAGCAAAAATCTCCACGTCACAAAAAAAAAAAACCAGCCATAGACAATGAAACAGCATTAAACTAAAAGAAAGGGCTTACACAAATGCAAAACACAGCACAGATCCGGACGAATGGGATAGATACAAAGACCAGCAAAGGGTCACAAAGCAGCATATAAGAGCTACTAAAAAAGATTATGAAAAGAAACTTGCAAGGGGCATCCAAATCAATAAGAAACATTATAGTTATCTAAAGGGAAAGTGGGTAGTCAAGAGTAATGTACGCCCGCTAAAAGCTGAAAATGGAGATATTGTCTTTGATAATGGGGAAATGGCAGAAATGTTGAACATTACTTTGCCTCAGTATTTGCAGTTGAAAAGGAGGATAACTTGCTGGAAGTCCTGAAAAAATTGATAGCCTTTCGAGCACAGGGACTTGATACAGTTAACCTAAGTACAGCATCAGAAACCAGGAGATTAATGGAACTAAAGAGCGACAAATCCCCAGGGGCTAATAGTTTCTATCCAAGGGTGTTGAAGGAAATAGGGGAGCACGTTGTAGATGGCCTGACTATATAAATAGAGTTCCCTAGATTCAGAAGTAGTCCCTCTGGATTGGAAAGTTGCATATGTCACTCCACTTTTTAAGAAGGGTGAAAGATGGAAGTCAGGGAATTACAGACCGGTTAGCCTAACAACTGTGGTGGGAAAATTGCTGGAGTCCACAGTCAGGGGTGGGTTACTGAACACTTCAAAAGTTTCGGTCAATCCGGAAGAGCTAGCATGGATTTGTGAAGGGAAGGTATTGCCTGACAAATCTCATTGACTTTTTTTCCAGAGATGACTACGGTATTGGACAGGAGAATGTCTATTGATATACATATGGACTTCCAGAAGGCATTTAATAAAGTGCCACATTAGAAACTGTTAACTAAGGTGGAAGCCCAGGGAGTTGATGGTAAATTATCGACATGGTTAGGAAATTGGTTGAGTGGCAGGTGACAGATAATGGGTAAGTACTGTAATTGGCAGGTATGACTAGGGTACGTTCTAACTGGGAAGAGGTTACGTACAGTGGATGCCCAAAGAGATTTGGGGGTTCAGGTGCATAGTTCTTTAAAATACCACAAACAAGTGCAGAAAATAATCAAAAAGGTTAATGGAAATCTGGTCTTTATACCTAGAGGATTGCCATATAAAGACACAAAAGTTATGCTGCATCTATACAAAGCCCTAGTTAGACACCACTTGCAGTATTATGAGCAGTTCTGGGCTCACCTAAGAAGGATACCTCAGAGGGAGTGCAACGTAGGTTTAGAAAAATGATACCTGGATTATAGGATTATAAATTCACTAGAATTTAGAATGTAAGGAGTGATCTGACCGAAGTCTTCAAGATGTTAACAGGGAAAGACGTGCTAGATAAAGATAAACCTTTTTCACTGGCTAGAGATTCTAAAACTAAGGGACTTAGTCTAAGAATTAGGGCCAGACCTTTCAGGAGAGATGGTAGGAAACATTTCTTCACTCAAAGGGTGGTAGAAGTTTGCATCTCTCTCCCACAAACAGCAGTTCAAGCTAGAACAGTTGTCAATTTAAAATCTGCGATAGATAGATTTTTGTTAAGCATTTATTAAGGGTCAAAGGCGGTATCCCCCACCCCCACCCCGGCCCGGGTGCGAGAATCGCCGGGGCACCGCTTGAATCGCACCACGCCGCCCCGACCCCCGCATGCAATTCTCTTCCCCCCCCCCCCCCGAAACCAGCGGCGTGCGAATCGCGCCGGGCCGCTCGGAGAATCGCCGCAAACGACGAGCGGCAATTCTCCAGCCCGGATGGACCGAGCTGCCGGCAGCATTCGCTGTCAGCGGGTACTCGTCGCAAAGGCTTGGGGGGCTGCCTGCGGGGTGGGGGTAGGGGGTAGGGGGCTCTGTTCCCGGGGGGGGGGGCCCTCCGGAGTGGCCTGGTATATGATCTGGACCAACAGATCGGCTGGCCGGCCTCTGTCGGCGGGCCTCCTTTCTTCCACCGGTGAGCCTGGATCCATCCGCCATGTTTGTGCGGGGCGGCCTGGGGGAGGACGGCCACTGCGCGTGCGCGGGACCCAAGGCGCTGCGTCTTTTACGCCGTGCCGAGGCCCCGCCCACGTAAATCATGCAACACCCCTGCTAGCCCCAAGGAGGGGGGAGAATAGGGGTCTGGGAACGGGCGCTGACGCCGGAGTAAAACACTCCGGTTTTTACTCCGGCGTCGGCACTTAGACTCCCGTTGGGAGAATCCCGCCCACGGAGTTAGATCCCAGATCAACCATGATCCCAATGAATGGCAGGACAAGCTCGAGGGGCTGAATGGCTTACTCCTGTTCTTATGAAATTTAAGAGTTTTTAAGCTGGGGATGGAGTAGATAGTGGGTAGTACGTTGCAGGAAAAACAAAAAAGATCAAGTGTAGGGTGAGGGCAGGAGAGATTGCTAACATTCCTGATGCAAAAGCCAAAGAGAGTGTTAATTGGTATAGTTAAAAACTAAGGTTACTTCCAAATGCAGCATGCTATATAGCAACCATCTAAATGCAACATGAAGATAAACCAGCAAAAAATAAATTTTAAAATGCATAGAAGAAGATGAAGGCAGAGGTATGATCTAAAGTTGTTGAACTCGACATTGAGTCAAGAAGATTGTAGAGTGCCAAGACGAAAGAGTAAGTAGGACAGCATGGTAGATTAACAAATTAACAAAGGAAAATAAGTTCAAGCAATAGAAGCATATGGCTTGTCAAACCACCTCCACCCTTCAGTACAGTCATGACTGATCTTGGGTTTCAACTCTCACTCTCCATATCCCTTAATTCCTTGAGATACCAAAAATCTATCTATTCCAGCCTTAAATGTATTCAACGATGGAACATCCTCAGCTCTCCGGCGTAGAGAATTCCAAAGATTAACAACTCTCGGAAGTATTTTATCCGCAAGTCAGCCCTAAAATGAGTGACCTCTTACCCTCAGACTGTGCCCTGTTTTAGACTCCCCAGAAATGATCTTTTGGGCTCCACTCTATCAAACCCCATACGAATTTTGTAGGATTCAATGAGATCACCTCTCATTCTTCTAGACTCCCGAGAATATCAGTCCAAATTACTCAGCCTCTCATAGGATAACTCCTTCCTCCCATGGACCAATCTCATGAACCTTTGCTCTACTGACTCCAGTGCAAATATATCCTTTCTTAAATGTGAAGACCATACCTGCACACATCCTTCCAGATGTGGTCTTGCCAAAACCCTGTACAATTATAGTAAAACCTCTTTATTCTTGCACTCCAATGCCTTGCATTAAGTGCCAACATCACGTTTGCTTTATTAATTACTTGCTGGACCTGCATGCCAACTTTCCACATTCCTTGTATAAGCACACCCAAGTGTCTGAAGATCAACACTTAAACATTTCTCACCTTCTAATGAATATTCTGATTTTCTATTTTGACCGAAATGAATACCTTTACAATTCCTACATTATTCTCCATCTACCACCGTGGTTCCCACGCACTTAAACTGACTATATCTCTTTGCAGCCTCTGTGGCCTCGCCACAGCTTACTTTCCCATCTACGTTTGTATCATCATCAAATTTAGATACTATATATTACTCTCTGTCTCTTCAACAAGTCACGAATATAGATTGTAAATAGCTGAGGACCTAACACTGATCATACAAACATATTAAATAGGAACTGATGTAGGCCATTTGATCCCTCAAGCCTACCCTGCTCAGTCCAAAGACGTGCAGGTTAGGTGGATTGGCCATGCTAAATTGCCCGTAGTGTCCATAAGGGTTGGGAGGGGTCATTGGGTTGCGGGGATAGGGTTCAAGTGAGGGCTTAATGTGGGTCGGTGCAGACTCGATGGGCCGAATGACCTCCTTCTGCACTGTATGTTCTATGTAATCTATGCCCCATCATTTGATAAGATCATGGCTGATCTTCCTGTGTTTCAAGTTCTACATCCCCCTGATAACCTTTGACTCTCTTCCTGACATGAACCAACTCTGCCTTAAAAATATTCAGTGACCCCTACCTCCACCACCTGAGGCAGAGTATTCCAAAGTTGCTAACTCCCTGAGAGAGAATAAATGCTCATTTCTGTCCTATGAGGGCAACCCATAATTTTAAAATAGTGCCCCCCCCCGCCGCCCCCCCCCCCCCCTCTAAGTCTCGACTCACCCAAAAGAGGAAGCATCATTTACCCATCCACCTTGTCCAGGCTAGTCTGGCTCTTCTATACTTCAATCAAGTCACCCCTCATTCTTCTAAATTTCAGTGAAAACAAGCCCAGTCTTTCTAATCTTTCCTCAATCCGTTCATTCCAGGTATTAATCTAATAAACCTCCTCTGAACCACCTCCAATGCATTTACATCCTTGCTTCACTCTTTACTGCGTGCCGACTTGAAAGTGCCCTGTTCATGCCCACTCTCTGCTTTCTATCTGCAATATGTGGAGCTGGGTAGTAATAGATGAAGTATTGGTTGGTGTGTCCCGTGATCTATAGTGGGGCTTCTGTTCATGATATATGCAAATGACTTGAAATCACAGTCAAAGTGCAAAGCATTACGTTTATAGATGAATCCAAGCTGAGATGAAAGAGGGAGTTGTGTCTATGTAGCATTTTACCATGTTATTCATAAAGGTCTGAGAGTGGTTTTTGCATTAAAATTGTTTTGAAGTGCAGTGATTTATGTAGATAAATGCAGCTGCCATTTTTCACATTGGAAGATTCCATAAACGGTATTTAATGACTAGCTGAACTATTTTATTTTGGTGGTTGAAGTGGGGAATAATGTTGGATAAGATACTGAAAACATCTGCTTCAGTGAAATTGGACTTTTAACATCCATTATACAAAGCCTTGCATGGTTTAGCACCTCACCTAAAGGGCTGTATCTCTGGAAAAAGTCAATTCCTAGTAAGGACTTGAATCCGCAACAGTTAAGAGCACTGTTATTAAAACCAAGCTATATAGATTGTGGACTTGGAAGAAATACACAAGATCTTACGAAGAGAGCATAAGACTGATGAATGGCAAATTAAAATATATACACGTACAGGAACCCGTATCCAGGAATTCGGGACTGGATGGGTGCCAGAGTTGTGAATTTTATGGATTTTGGGTCCTAGGCATGTACATCAAGTATCGAAAATAAAGAATAAAAGGGTTTCTATCCAAATTTCTACCGAGGGTGCCAACTTTGAATGTAGCCAGTTTTGGGTTCTGGATTTTGGAATAAGGGGGCTGGTATAATAAATGCAAGGTATCACAAATGTTGAAAGTAAAAATAGCAAAAATATCCATCGCATGGTTGGGATAAACTTGGCAAAAGCTGACCAAGCTTAGTGCCATGTAATCATGAACAAAAATAGTAGGATGTTGGGTTACATTCCTAAATCACTTGATTTCAAATATGCTAAAGCTGGGCCATATCCTCATCTGGACACATCAGGAGTAATGTGTACAGTTCTGTCACCATCCAGCCCTTACGTGAGAGGAATACGATTGACCTGTGGTAAGGGGAAGGACTGAGAACTGACCTGAAGGGGCTCTTAAGTCTGATAAAAGGGGCATTTTGTAAAAATATAATGAGACTGAGAAAGTGAACCTGAAATAATACTCTATGCACAAAGATGTTGCAAGGAGTGCTTCGCCACATGGAGTAATAGAGACCAGTGAATCTCAAAGGAAGAGTAGACACACATTTGGAGCATCGAGTAAGATACAAAATTAAGTGAGAGAACAGGGTAGTGGGATTAATATTGTATTACATTATAGAAAGAGCAGGCACAGACATGATTGGCTGATTGGTCTTTTGCCATAATCTTCTGGCATTAGAAACTAGTATAGCCGGACAAGTGGGCACTGGTCATGGTTGCAAAGGATGTTTAGGACAGGTATTGAGAAATAATTATCCACAGAGGATGATGAACAGCTCGAATGGGCTGTCAGAAAGGTTGCTTGAGGCCATGACACTAGACTCATTTAAGAACAGCTAGATACGGTAATGGGATCTGGGAAGATGATTGGGTTAGTATGTCCGGAAGGCATTTCTTCAGCTGAATTTGTCTTGTGATCTTTCATTTAATCATTGAGATATGACTGCAAGGATGGAAGGCATTCACCAAATCCTGATTTCCAAATGTAATCTTAACTCTTTGAACCTGTGAAAAATTACCAAATTTCAAATATATTTCAAATGTCATTGTATTCTTCCCTTCATGCGTGGGTTTCAAGTTGCGATCATGACACTGTTGCTGGTCCCCAATAGCAAACCCGCAGTATTACAAATCAAAGTATATATTGTTGAGGTTCTGAAATTCTCCAATTATCCCTTTCTTTTCCCCCTCATCTTATCCATATCAGTAGTCTGAAGAAATAGGTGGATAACCTGCTCCCAGGCAACTGATCATGAATACCCCTTTTTATTTCAGGACTAGGAAATATCTGGTGCTGCTGAGCAACAAGAGTGCCTCTTATTTTTCCTTTAACCCTGAAATGAGCCATTTCGCCTGAATGTGCAGCTGACATTGAGAATTCAGCAGCGTGTGATAAAATCTGTGCCCGTGTCTCCTCCTTCTGTTCCATCACTCTGCATCACCAATCGATGTTTCAGTAATATTAGTAGGGTGTGGAGCTAGTGACTTAAAGCTAACAAATTCTTTAAAGTCTACCAATTAAAAAGGAAAGCCCCAAATGGTAAACAAAATTAATAAACACAGTTACTTAAATCTCAATTTGTGAATATTAGAATTTTTCCCCATAATATGATGAGCAGCAGAACATAAAACTTTTCCGCATCATAAATCACATTTTGTCCCACAAGATGGCATCGGTGTTCTCTACTGAACTTTTCAAATAATCAGCTGTATAACTGCCATTTTGAGAGAAGGAATTGAGTCTTAATGCTATGAATTATTAGACTGTTTTAAGTTTACTCTTCTGAAACTTTAATGAATTTTATACACGATGTCAGCAAATAGTTACTAATTCTTTATTAAATACACTTGCGCCTATTTGAGGCATTTGGTGAATAAGCCAGAAGTTCCAGATTTTAAAATCTCTGTTTCAAGGTGTTTGTTTTGGCTGTTTCCTAATCAAATCAATACATGTTGATCTGGCAAAACTGTAATGATGTTGCTGTAATTAATTGAAGCGTGGGGCACGTGCTGCCACCAAAGTTAATTTATGGTTGGAGAAAGATGCATACATGCTCCTCAGCCTCTGTTTGTGACAAATCCATTAGAAGCAAAAGAACTAATACTGATTTCACAAATTACTCTTATGATTTGTAGGTGCTCTTTCCAGTGTGTATCTGATATCTGATTTGAGCTTGAACTTGATCAGCTATCACCGGAGAACAATGGGAGGGGAAGTGACTAACAAAGACCAGGCAGGCCTCTGGTTTAATGCTTGGTCTGTGCAGAGTTAGGTGATCTCATCCAGACAGTGGTAGAAGCATTACAGTTGACTGCAGCCGCACTGAATTAGGAAAGAACGAGCAGGCTAGGTTTGTACTCATGATTGCAACACAGCAAACCCAGCTGCAAGTATTTGGATGAAGACAGAATTGGTGTGGCTGATGTTCTCTGCAGCCAACCTGTGACACTGAATGTGAAAGTGCATGGCAATTAATAATAATAATCTTTATTATTGTCACAAGTAGGCTTATATTAACACTGCAATGAAGTTACTGTGAAAATCCCCTAATCGCAACACTCACCGCCTGTTCAGATACACAGGGAGAATTCAGAATGTCCAATTCATCGAACAAGCACATCTTTCGCAGGTTGTGGGAGGAAACCGGTGTACCCGGAGGAAACCCACGCCGACACGGGGAGAACGTGCAGCTCTGCACAGACAGTGACTCAAGCAGGAATCGAACCTGGGACCGTGGCACTGTGAAGCAACCATACTAATCACTGTGCTACCGTGCTGCCCTGAGGTACCAAAGGGAGCTGCTGCTCCTGTTAATATTTGAGGCCAAAACATTATATGCTTTCAAGAAGCAGTTAGATATAGCACTTGGGTTGAAGGGAATCAAAGGATATGGGGGGAAAACAGGATTAGGCTATTGAGTTGCATGATCAGCCATAATCATAATGACTGGCGGGGCAGGTTCAAATGGCCGAATGGCCTCCTCCTGCTCCTACGTTTATGTTTCTATGTCTATATCCTACTAAAGCAGTTGCCTGTTTCAGGAGAGAGTGGGGTGAGGAGTTATGGGTGATGTGATTTGTGGGCTAATGCATGATATTTGCAAACATAGCTGGGTACTCTAAATTTATTAAAAACACTTGCATAGCCAGTGAATGGTGATTTATAATTGTTTAGAAAATCATGTTGCCAATAACATGGCATTGGGTTGTTGTGGTGTTCTTTGCTAAATTCAGGATGGTTGACGTAGTGTTCACAAAGACCACAAAATGGTTTGAACTTGAACAAAGCTAGATTTTATTATCACTACTGATTTGGATTTGACATGTACGCCCAAATAATACATAGTTGATTATTAACATATAATCTACACTCATATACAATTTCAGTATTATTATAAACTATGATCTGCTGTTACTCACACTATCTTTCCTTCAGTTTGTCTCTAGCTAACTCTTTCACTTCTCTCCCCCATCAATGTCTTATATACTTGTACCTCTAGCTCCCTCTAGTGGCTATTCTAGACATTTAATTAATCCTTGCAGTTCTTACATTTATGATAATACCACAGTTGTGATTTGTTTTTAAAAGCCATACTGAATCTAATTTATGATAGCACCTGTCGGCATCTATCTTTGTATAAAGAACATAGAACATACAGTGCAGAAAGAGATCATTCGGCCCATCGGGTCTGCACCGACCCACTTAAGCCCTCACTTCCACCCTATCCCCGTAACCCAATAACCCCACCTAAACCTTTTGGTCACGAAGGGCAATTTATCATGACCAATCCACCTAACCTGCACGTCTTTGGACTGTGGGAGGAAACCGGAGCACCCGGAGTAAACCCACGCAGACGCTGGGAGAATGTGCAGACTCCGCACAGATAGTGACTCAGCGGGGAATCGAACCTGGGACCCTGGCGCTGTGAAGCCACAGTGCTAATCACTTGTGCTACTCTGCTGCCCACATATGAAAATATTTTCCATAATTTTTTTAATGCTTGAAAATCCTGTGTCACCCATGTACTTTGGTGTGCACAGAGAAGCAAAGTAAGATACATCTAAATGCCATTATAAACTTTTGTAAATTTGAGAATTTAGAGACATGGAAATAGAATAAAATGATATCTGTTTAAGAATTGGATTACATTCCAGTTAAATATATGCCTAATCAGAGGGTGACACAGGAGTTTCTGATTGTTCAGTAACTCTGGGATGATTTAAAATTGGTATGACAGGCCTGGAAGGTTGAGCATGAAAGTTACACTTCGAATTCCTCGCAAATAGTGCAATTGCACAAAAGAATTGACTTTCAGTTGATCGCAATATTGTACTGTATATAACAGAAAAAACTGTTTGTAGATATCTAGATTTTGGGGCATGTAGAATAACATGCTAAATAAACCAGGTTAAATCAGTCTGACAGAATCTTAAATTGTAAGTGGATGGTAAATGATTAACCCACCACATCTCTCAGATAGCTTGAGGGTGATACTAAATGTTCCAGATGGAAGTATGAAACAGGTGTTAATTGGCTGGAAGGAACGCTAAATGAAAAAAAAAAGCTTTTTCTGCAACAGGCCTTAATAACTATCATCAAAATTAAATAGTTTATGGCAAAGTTTAGAAAAATGTAAGTGATGTCTGACCAGCCTACACATGGCTAATCCACTATTATGATAGGTTAAATGTCGCCTGGTTCAAGTCACCATTTACTATAAATCTTATTAATTAATAATCTTTATTGTCACAGGTAGGCTTACATTAACACTGCAATGAAGTTACTGTGAAAATCCCCTAGTTGCCACAGTACGGCGCCTGTCCGGGTACAAGGAGGGAGAATTCCGAATGTTCAGTTCACCTAACAGCACATCTTTAGGGACTTGTGGAAGGAACCTGGAGCACCCGGAGGAAACCCATGCAGACACGGGGAGAATATGCAAACTCCGCACAGCCGGGAATCAAACTTGGGACTCTGGGCGCTGTGAAGCAACTGTGCTACCGTGCTGCCCATGGTGATTTAACCACTTTTACTGAGGGGAGGTCTGGTTAGCGATAGCCATGTTAAGGTTACATTTTTTCTTGTACCGTTGAAAGGTAACATCGTCTCACGGTTATAGATGCATTACAATTTAATATTTTGTTTCCAATTTTTCAAATATTTTGAAGTTGCACTTCTTCATGGATTTTCATAGAAGATTGACAGAATCAATAGAAACAAAGAACTTCCACTTATCTATAGAATCCCTACAATGCAGAAGGAAGCCATTTGGCCCACCTAGTCTGCACCAAACCTCTGAAAGAGCACCCTACCTAGGCGCACTTCCCCGCCCTAACCTTGTAACCCCACCTAATCTGTACATCTTCGGACTGTAGGAGGAAACTGGGGCACCCGGAGGAAACCCATGCAAACAAACGGAGAACGTGCAAACTCCACACAGTCACCCAAGACCAGAATGCTAACCACTGTGCCAACCAATTTCAAATGATATTATAAACTAATTGATTTCCTGTGGCATTCATCACAAATTGCATTGGATTTAAAACATGGTTATTAAAAAGCACAATACTGCGGATGCTGGAAAAACAGTTCTGGAAAAATTCAATAGGTCTAGCAGCATCTATGGAAAGAGAAACAGAGTTGACATATTGTGTTGAATATGACTATTGGCCATGGTATGGTATTTAATATAGTCTCTCTCCCAGCTGAGGAATGCATCATGGCAAGATTGACATGGGACGAGCAGCATAGCACAGCTCGTGGATGGAAAATGAGAGGTGAACTTGGGGATTTTTTATAGGAGCAGAACAAATTGAGGAGGTAAGGGCGCAGAAATTTGACATGAGCCCATTGAACTTGGAACTTAAAAGAAGGAAAATATTACTTTCCCTCTTGCACCAAGAATGCAATTTATTTATTTAGTGAATACAAAGTCCCTAAGCCTAGCAGTTTCTTTCAGTCCTGCTGCGTGGAGTGCAGATAGGCCTCACCTGAGACTGTGGATTGGACATTCTTCTATGATGTGGTACATAATATGCAAACCAGCTTGGTCTTTGCTAAGGACTTCTGTGATTGAGGATATGTGCTGAAGGGTGAGGCATTTAAGGATTTTTAATGGGACTGACAGAAGAGAAGTTGGATGGTAACTAGCTGCAAGCATGGGATCTTTTCTCGGTTTTGATATGGCAATGACTTTTGCAGTCCTCCATTTCTTTGGAATGGTGTTGGAATTTATGTCCATCGTGTAAAACTGGGTTAGCCGGACAAGAACTCGAGGCTCCAGGCGTTTCATGAATTCTGGCATGGCATCGTCATAAATTTAGAGTACCCAATTAATTTGTTCCAATTAAGGGGCAAATTAGCATGGCCAACCCACCTACCCTGGACATCTTTGGGTTGTGGGGGCGAAACCCATGCAAACACGGGAAGAATGTGCAAACTCCACACGGGCGGTGACCCTGAGCCGGGATCAAACCTGTGACCTCGGTGCCGTGAGTAAGCAGTGCTAACCACTGTGTCATTGCCATATCACTGTGCCACCGTGCTGCCCGACATCATCATATCCTGCTTCCCTGCCACACTTCAAGCCCTGTATGACCTTCTTTAGTTCTGCAACCTCAAAAGGGGCGGGACTGATGTTTTCTCTGTGTTGCTGATGGTGTTGCCTTGATTAATGAGGAATGATGTCAACAAACTGAAAATGTATCTCCTAGGTCACAGTTAATCCATTTACGTTCTGCAGTATCCCCATATCCCTGGATTCACAATCTCACTGTTTTCCGGAACAAGCCCCTTCAGAATCTTGCACGTTTCACATTTTCCTGAATTCTGGAGAGTATAGACCCAATTTACTCAGCCTCTCCTCATAGAATAACCCTCTCATCCTCAGAACAACTTAGTGAACCTTTGTTGGATATGCCATCTGTATGTATGGAGACCAAAGCTTCTCACAGTACTCCAGGTGTGGTCTCAACAAAGCCCTGTACGATTTAGATTTATTGTCACATCTACCAAAGTACAGTGAAAAGTATTGTTCTGTGTACCGGCCAGGTAAACCGTTCCATACATGAAAAACATAAGGCATATGATAAATATACAATGTAAATACATGGACATAGACATTGGGTGAAGCATACTGAATGCAGAACTACAAAAGAATAGCAGGTGTGTAGCGAGATCAGTTCAGTCCATAAAAGCTCCATTCAGGAGTCTGGTAACAGTGGGAAAGAAACTGTTTTTGAATCTGTTAGTGCATGTTCTCAGGCTTTTGTATCTTCTGCCCGATGGAAGAGGTAGGAAGAGAGAATAACCCGGGTGGGAGGGGTCTTTGATTATGCTGCCCGTTTTCCTAAGGCAGTGAGGGTATATAGACAGAGTCAGTGGATGGGAGGCAGGTTCGCGTGATGGACTGGGCTTTGTTCACGACTCTGTAGTTTCTTACGGTCTTGGGCCGAGCAGTTCCCATACCAGACTATGATGCAGCTAGATAGGATGCTTTCTATGGTGCATCTGTAAAAATTGGCATGAGTAAATTGTAGCAAGACTTAGTCATGTGAGAGTACCTTTAAGAAATGAGTGTGTATATAAATATCTGTGGTGGGAGTACCTTTAAGAAATGGGTGTTTGCTACTGCAGTGATGTCAGAGAGTGGGTGGTGCTGGGCTGTCTGTCAGCTTTTTACTTTTGTTTTAGGCTGTTTGCTGCAGGATGTGTTTTATTTGAATTTTCAGTGTTGGAGCTGAAGCCAGACAGAGCAGCTGTACTGCTGTTCTCTCTGCCATGAAAAGACTATCTCTTGATCATTTGGTGAATTCAGAATTATAAATGTTTTCAGTAGTGAATGTAAACCTGATGTGCGTCTGTTGAAAGGTGTTTCTTCTGTCTTCTGGATGTTGTTTGGGAAGTTATTAAGGATTACTTAATGTTGTATTCTTTGGGGGTTGTATTTGAAGTAAAGGTTGCTAAGATGTTCACTATGTTTTAAAAAGGTTAACTTGAGTTCATAGAATAAATATTATTTTGCTTTAAAAATAACTTTTGTTTGTGCTGTACCACACCTGTAGACTGGGCTGTGTGTCCCCAATACCACAATCTATTAAAAGTTGTGGGTCAGGTGAACTCCATGATACACTTTGGGGTTCTCTAAACTTTGGCCCATAACAAATTGGCGGCTCGAGGGGGATAAAAGTCTATCTATTGGATTGGCTTAGTGAACTTAAAGACAGTGAAGGGTGAGCATATTGTGGTTGCTTATCAGGTGTGGTATTCTAGTTTAAGTGGGGAGTGTGTTGTGGACAATGGCTCTTTCAGAGGCTCTGAAGTTTTTGGGGGTGGAGACGGTCACACGCAGTACCTTACGGACAGAGACTAAAAGCAGACTGTTAGATTTGGCAAAAACATTGCAGTTAACATTACCTGACAAAATGCGAAAAGATGAGGTAATTATGGTGGTGGCTAAGCATTTAAAGTTGCCTGAGATACAGTTTGACTCATTGGAAATGGCAAAAATTCAGTAAAAAATTAATCAAATGGAACATGAGAAAGAATTAAAGCAGCTTGAATACGAAAGATAGGAAAAAGAAAGAGAAAGAGAGGAAAAAGAAAAGGAGTGAGAAGAAAGGAGAAAAGAAAGAATAGCCCGGGCAGAACAAAAAGAAAGAGAAAGGGAGACACAGATCAGGGAAAAAGATAAAGAGAGAGAGTTTGAACTTCAGAAAATGGCCATGAAACATGACAGTCGGTTAAAATTGGCAGACATAAAGGGAAACGTACACTTGGATGATACTGATGAGGATAGTGAGAAAGAGTGTCAAAGTCAAAAGCTTGGTGGGGATCTATTTAAATATATCCAAGCATTGCCAAGGTTTGACGAGAAGGAGGTGGAAGCCTTTTTCATTTCATTTGAGAAAGTAGCTAAACAAATGAAATGGCCACAGGACATGTGGGTATTACTGATTCATACAAAGTTGATAGGTAGGGCTAGTAAAGTATTTGCATCACTACTGGAGGAGGTATCTGGGACATATGAGGAGGTGAAAAAATCCATCTTGGGTGCATATGATCTAGTGCCTGAAGCCTAGAGACAAAGGTTTAGAAATTTAAGGAAAGACTTTGGTCAAACATACATGGAGTTTGAATGGCTCAAGCAGAGTAATATTGCGAGGTGGATAAGGGCTTTGAAAATAGGCCAAACGTATGAAGCTCTCAGAGAAATTATGCTTTTGGAGGAGTTCAAAAATTCAATTCCTGATGTAGTGAGAGCTCATGTGGATGAGCAGAGGGTTAAAACTGCAAGGTTAACAACAGAAATGGCAGGTGATTATGAATTGGTTTATAAATCAAAGCTTGGTTTCCGACATCAGTTTCAGCCTGTGAGGGATAGAAACTGGGGACATGAGAAATACTCAAGTGGTGAAAGTAAAGGTTATCTGATGGGAGATAATAAGGAGAATGTACCTCAGATTAAAAAAGAAATCCAGGAGGGTGGAAGAGACATGAAAAGTTTCAAATGTTTTCACTGTAATAAACTAGGCCGTGTAAAGTCACAGTGTTGATGGTTAAAGAAAAGCACTGGGAAGGCTGATGTGGTAAAACAGGATAAGACAGTGGGGTTTGTGAAAGTGGTAAAGGAAAGCCCAAGTGAAGCGAAGGAGGTGCAAAAGATTGTGCAGCCTGATCAAGAGGTGATTGATAAGAAGGTGCCAGATGTATTTAAAGAATTTACTTGTGTGGGTAAAGTTTACTCATGTGTATCAGGAAGAGCAGGTAAAGAAGTCACAATTTTAAGAGATACGGGAGCTAGTCAATCTTTAATGGTAAGAGATGAGGAATTATGTAGTTTGGGAAGAATGTGGCCAGAAAAGGTGGTAATATGTGGAATTCCGGGTGAGACGAGTAGTGTTCCATTATATAAGGTAGGGTTGGAAAGTCCAGTGAAGAGTGGTGAAGTGGTAGTAGGAGTCGTAGAGAAACTATCTTGTCCAGGTATACAGTTTATCTTGGGTATAGCTGGATCACAGGTGGGAGTGCTGCCTACTGTGGTTGATAAGCCAGTGGAAAGTCCGACAACTGAAGAGTTGAAGGACGAATATCCTGGGATTTTTCCGTATTGTGTAGCAACAAGATCGCAAAGTCACAGGTTAAGACAAGAGGATAAATCAAAGAGTGAAGATGAAGTTGAAGTGCGATTATCAGAAATGGTTTTTGATCAGATGGTTGGAAAAGAACAGGTGGAGGATGAGGTGGATAGTTTTAGTTCTGGAAAATTGTTGGAGTTACAACAGAAAGATGTAGAAATAAAACGGATGTATCAGAAAGCATACATGGAAGAGGAATCTGAGTGTATACCAGAGTGTTATTACTGTAAAAGTAATGTCTTGATGAGAAAATGGAGACCTTTACATATGCAGGCAGATGAAAAGTGGGCAGAAGTTCATGAAGTAGTATTGCCAGTAGGGTACAGAAAGGAGGTGTTGCGAGTTGCACATGAGGTATCAGTGGGAGGTCATTTGGGAATAAGAAAAACTCAAGCAAAAATACAAAAACATTTTTATTGGCCTGGACTACATAAAGATGTAGTTAAATTTTGTCAATCATGTCACACATGTCAAGTGATAGGGAAACCTCAAGCAGTGATAAAGCCCTTAATACCCATTCCAGCATTTGAGGAACCTTTTACAAGGGTCCTAATTGATTGCATAGAGACGCTTCCTAAAACAAAAAGTGGGAATCAATACCTTTTGACTATAATGGATGTGTCTACTAGGTTTCCAGAGGCCATTCCAGTACATAATATTACAGCTAAAAAGATTGTGGAGGAATTATTTAAATTCTTTACCAGATATGGACTACCCACAGAAATACAATCGGATCAAGGGTCGAATTTTACTTCAAGATTATTCAAAGTTATGGCTAGATTAGGAATAAAACAATTTAAATCAACTGCGTACCATCCAGAATCACAGGGAGCATTAAAAAAGTGGCATCAGACATTGAAGACAATGTTGAGGGCTTATTGTCAAGATTATCCAGAGGATTGGGATAAAGGAATTCCATTCGTACTGTTTGCAATTAGGGACGCACCTAATGAATCAACCAAATTTACTCCTTTTGAACTAATTTTTGGTCATGAGGTAAGAGGACCACTTAAATGGATTAAGGAAAAATTGGTGAGTGAGAAATCGGAAATTACATTCTTGGATTACGTGTCAAATTTTAGCGAACAATTAAATAGAGCAGGTGAATTGGCTAGGCAACAGTTAAAAGTTGCACAAAATATGATGAAATGGGTAGCGGACAAGAAATCCAAAGTTCGTAGTTTTGCCAGTGGAGGTAAAGTTTTAGTGTTGTTACCAGTGGTAGGTGAACCTTTAAAAGAAAGGTTTTCTGGACCTTAACAGATTGAAAGGAAATTAAATGAGGTGAATTATGTGGTAAAAACACCAGATAGAAGGAAGACTCACCGAGTGTGTCATGTGAATATGCTTAAAAGGTACTTTGAAAGGGAAGGAGAGAAAAAGGAGGTTTTAATGATTCTAACTCCGTGACGAACCAAATCCAGATGACTGTGAATTTGACACACCTCAAATTAAATTGGAAAACGAGGATAAATTGCTGAGTTCCATTCTAGAGGAAAAACGGACTGACCTGAAAGAGTTATTGATATTACATGGACATATTTGTGGAGATAAATTGGGACGTACTAAAATAACTATACATGATGTAGATGTGGGAAATGCTGTTCCAATCAAACAACATCCATATAGACTTAACCCTTTAAAATTGGCACAGGTTAACAAAGAGATTGAGAGTATGCTTAAAAAATGGCATAATTGAAGTGGGTTGCAGCCCACCCATAGTGATGGTGCCTAAACCAGACGGTACCCAATGGTTGTGTGTGGACTATAGAAAGGTTAATGCAGTTGCAAGAACGGACTCTTATCCTATCCCACATTTGGAGGATTGTATTGAGAAAGTGGGCCAATCAGCTTTTATTTCCAAATTGGATTTACTTAAAGGTTACTGGCAAGTACCTTTATCCGAATGGGCGAAGAAGATTTCAGCTTTTGTGACTCCAGATGGTATATACCAATTCAAAGTTATGCCATTTGACATGAACAACACCCCAGCCACATTTCAACGGTTAACTAACAAAGTTGTTTCAGGATTACCCAATTGTGCGGTATGCATCGACGATCTGGTAATTTTCAGCCAGACATGGAAAGATCAGTTAAAACATCTGATGGAATTATTTGATCGAACATTTGTGAAAAATCTTTGTAGCATGGTTGCTCCACTGATAGACTTGCTGAAGAAGCAAAAAAAATTTCAGGGGACAGCGGACATTCAACAGGCATTTGACTGCCTGAAAGCTGTGATAACCAATGCTCCTATGTTTGAGAATTACAAGGGACTCTGTGATCAGATTGAACTAAAGTATCTGACTTTAAAGAGACATGCCGAGGTGTAGAGAAATGGATGGATCGTGCAGAGACCTTCTTGTTCAAAGAGACTGTCAATCAGGAAGGATTTCAGTTGGAGGAAGAAGAACAAAAATGGACTATATTATTGTACTTGTTTGCGTGTGTTGTTTTTTTTTAAACAAAAACGTATATTTACTGTGTGCATTTCTTGAAGGATAGTGAAAAGGTAAAAAATGAAACCATCTTGAAGTTGATGGTTTATTTATTTTTTCTTGGGGGGGGAGGGAGGTGTCATGTGGGAGCACCTTTAAGAAATGGGTGTTTGCTACTGCAGTGATGACAAAGAGTGGGTGGAGCTGGGCTGTCTGTCAGCTTTTTACTTTTGTTTTAGGCGGTTTCCTGCAGGGTGTGTTTTAGTTTTGTTTTCAGTGTTGGAGCTGAAGCCAGACACAGCAGCTGTACTGCTGTTTTCTCTGCCATGAAAAGACTATCTCTTGATCATTTGGTGAATTCAGAATTATAAATGCTTTCAGTAGTGAATGTAAACCTGATGTGCTTCTGTTGAAAGGTGTTTCTTCTGTCTTCTTGATGTTGTTTGGGAAGTTATTAAGGATTACTTAGTGTTGTATTCTTTGGGGGTTGGGTTTGTATTTGAATTAATGGTTGCTAAGATGTTCACTATGTTTTAAAAAGGTTAACTTGAGTTCATAGAATAAACATTGTTTTGCTTTAAAAAATACTTTTCCATTACTGCTGTACCACACCTGTAGAGTGGGCTGTGTACTCCCCATACCACAATCTATTAAAAGTTGTGGGTCAGGTGAACTCCATGATTCACTTTGGGGTTCTTTAAACCCTGGCCCATAACTTCCTTATCCATGTATTCCAGTCTCCTTGCAATTAAAGCCACAATGGCTTTTGCCTTCTTAATTGCTTGCCATACCTGCAAATTAGCTTTGTGTTCCTTGTATGCATACACCCAAGTCTCTCTGAACATTGACAATTAAAAGTTTCACAATTTATAAAAACAATTTTACTTTTCTATTCTTGTAACCAAAATGAGAAGGCTCATACTGACCCCCATTATACTTAATCTGCCACCTTGTTGCCCACTCTTTTAATTATTGAGGCCACACACGGCATGTTGACTGAGTGATATAGGCACCTGGCCACAATATGGCTTTGGTTTCACAGCACTCTGATTTATGTCACTCCTTTCACAAAATACTTTTTCTGTTAATCGATCTTTAGAGCCATCCTTCTTCATGGACAACTGAGTGTTCAATAGATATGAAAGAGAAGATGACCTGTACTTGTACGGGATGTTGGAGGGTGAGCGTGTGTGGGGATCTTTTACATTAAATTCTGCGATTTCAGGCTGAAGGCTAAAGTTTACACAACTTCAAAGTGAAATTTGGCAAAATGGATTAACCTTCTGCCCGAGGATGTACACAGATTTAGCACTAAATAACTAAGCGATTAGATTGTATAACAATAGCACGACAAGTTTATGCTGACAAAGTTCCTTATAAATGTGGAAAAGGAAAATTATAATATGAAAAAAGTTGAAGAGTGACAAAACGTGGTGACAGGAAATCAAGTACTGTGGACAGGAAATGTATGCAGATGTAATTTTTTTAAGGAAAGATAGCATAGGTGATGTAATTAGCTTCTCTAATGCATAATGTAAAACACAGGAGATATAATTAACCTGTTCTGCTCAAAATGAAAGCATTGTCCTTGAAGCAGAAAAACCCTCAGAAGTAAGCTTTCCATCATAATTAACATGGAGAAAAAAAAGCATATTTCACAATCAAATTCTTAATCCTGTGGTTTGTACTTGTCTCTCTTTCTCTCTAATGGCCTCTTAAATTATGAAAAACTTAATTTTTACTTAAATATGAGAGATTACTTCAAAAGGAAACGTATCAAAATTATGTCACAGAATGAAGAGATATTAAGTTTGAAAATCCAGAGAGATACCTACTCTGGGAAATACAACAGACTGGAAAATTCTGCCAACTTCACATGTACAGATCGCAATGCTATGGTTGCCAATTTTCTTCAACTGTTCTGGGGGAATATATACAACCTAACCTCAGCTTTTCGGGCTTTTAAATTAAAACGTTAATGAATGTATTAGAAACTCTATTCTGTGGTAAATTTAATTATTACTGTAAAATACACATTTTTTTTGATCGTGTAAATGAATTACTGAAACAACACGGTTGGTTTGTCTTTCTTTTAGTTGGAGGTTCTTTGGACTGTTCATTTGTCCCAAATAGTGTCTCACAGGTAGTTTTCTAGCACTTTTTGTTTGATTCATACCTTCTCTAACTCATCAGTATTAATTTCCTCCTATTCTGCTTTGACTAAATCAACAATACATGACTAAAAAGTGATGCATGGCATTACTATGAATTGTGCACTGTACAGTAGAGTTTAACACATAATGGATCTCCCATGGTGCTGCAAATGCTAAATTCGAAAATATGATTGGCCAATCCTGGCATCTTTGTTTTGCTACTTATATCTTTTGTCTCACTTCTGCTTCTGTTTGTCTCACTTGCTAACTTCCAACTCCTGTTTGCTTCTCTCCACTCTTAAATTCTTCTTCTTTCAAATGGAAGGTGGGTTAAATGGCTTGCTAGCTGCAAAAAAGATCATTTGATGTCTGCTAGCTGCACTATACAGTGCCAATTGCAAGGATTGAGGCCTGCAGCTCTCAACAACTCTATTCCCTTTCCCTCTCTCACATCACGTGTGCTTCCTTGCATTCCCTTGCTTCCGTTATGATGCATAACCTCTCCAATTTGCATTTTGACATTTATAGAGCACAAACTAGGTTCACTTCAAAATTCAACTTTTCTTTCATCGTTCCTGGGATCGGGTGTCACTGGCCAGCATTTACTGCCCATTGTTATTGTCCTTGAGACGGTATTGGTGAGCTGCTTTCTTGAACTGCTGTAATCCACCTGGTGTAGATGCACCCTTAGTACCATTTAGAAGGGAGTCACAAGTTTTTGGACCTGTGTCAGTGAAGAAACAGCGATTATAGTTTCATGTCTGTACAGTGAAAGACCTATAAGGGACCTACAGGTTTTGGTGTTCCCAGAAGTCTGCTGCGCTTGCTCTTCAGGGCACTTGAGTTTGAAAGCTGCTGTTAAAGAAGCCTTGGGGAGTTACTGCAATGCATCCCATAGATGGTACCCACTGCTGCCACTGTGCGCCAATGGTCGAGCGAGTAAATGTTTAAGTAGTGGATGGGGTGCCAATCAAGCGGGCTGCTTTGTCCTGGATGGTGTTGATATTCTTGAATGTTGTTGGAGCTGCATTCCCTCAGGGAAGTGAAGTGTTCCATCACACTCCTGACTTGTGCCTTGTAGACAGCGGACAGGATTTGGGAATCAGGAGGTGAGTTACTCACTATTATTTCCCAGTCTCTGACCTATCACAGGCACAGTTTTTATATGGTTGGTCCATTTAATCCCCAGGGTGTTGATGGTGTGGGATTTAGCATGGAATGTCAAGTATGTTACAATAACCATGGTGAAACCATAAACAAAACAACCAAAATGACCACCCCACCCAAATGAAGAAATTACAAGCAAGGGCAGCACGGTAGCACGTGGCTAGCACTGTGTCTTCACAGCGCCAGGGTCCCAGATTCGACTCCCCGCTGGGTCACTGTTTGTGTGGAGTCTGCACGTTCTCCCCGTGTCTGCGTGGGTTTCCTCCGGGTGCTCCAGTTTCCTCCCACAGTCCAAAGACGTGCCGGTTAGGTGGATTGGCCATGATAAATTGCCCTTAGTGACCAAAAAGGTTAAGGGGGTTATTGGGTTACGGGGATAGGGTGAAAGTGAGGGCTTAAGTGGGTCGGTGCAGACTCGATGGGCCAAATGGCCTCCTTCTGCACTGTATGTTCTATTTCATTTTTGTAACTTGTACTTAACACAATAGAAGTAACAGAATTAACAGGAATTAACACATACTTCAGATAAAATGGTAAATTTCAGGTTAAATAGTCATCTTACACAACCACAAGCACCCGCATAACTCCCTGCATAGATGTGGTACCAAGAGCAGTTCCAAAGTTCTTTAACTTGGCCTCTAGTACATAAGGTCCCTCACTTTCTCACTCAATCGAGTCAGCCCTTGAGCCACATTTTTCTGTGAACTGATGGTGCAGGGATTGAATGTGAAGGTGGTGGATGGGGTACCAGTGAAAAAGTGTGCTGTGCCCTGGATGGTGTCAAGCTTCTTGAGCATTGTTGGAGCTGTGCTCATCCATCAAGCTCCTGATTTATGCCTCATAGGTTGTGGACAGACTTTGGAGAGCCAGGACGCAGGTTACTCTCCACAGAATTCCCAGCCTCTGTCCGGCTCTTGTAGCCACAGTATTTATGCAACTGATCCAGTTCTTTTTCTGTCAATAGTAACCTCCGGGATGTTGATAGTGGAAGATTCAGCAATGGTAATGCAATTTAATATTGAAGGAGTTGGTTCTATTTCTCTCTTATTGGAGAAGTGCCCGACACTTTTGTGGCGTAACGGCTACTTGCCACTTATCAACCCAAGCCTGAATGTTGTCCAAGTCTTGGTGCATATGGGCATGGACTGCGCTTCAATATCGGAGGAGTCGCAAAAAATTTTAAGCATTGTGAAAATAGGGGGGGATGGGGGGGGAAGGTCATTTACGAAGTAGCTGAAGATGGTTGGGGTGAGGATACTACCTTGAGGAACTCCTGCAGTGATGGCTTGGGACTGAGATGACTGACCTCCAACAACTACAACCATCTTCCTTTGTGTTAGTTATGACTCCCAACCAGTGGAGAGTTTCCATCCCCCGCCATCCAATTCATATTGATTCCAGTTTTGTGAGGGCTCCTTTATGCTACACTGGATCAAATGCAGCATTGACATCAATGAGTCACTCTCACCTCCCCTCTTGAAATCAGCTCGTTTGTCCAAGTTTGTACTATGGCTGTAATGAAGTCAAGAGCTGAATGGCCTTGGTGGAACCCAAACTGAGCATCAGTGAGCAGGTTATTGCTGAGTAAGTGCTGATTGCTCGCACTGTCACCAATGCTTTTAATAATTTTGCTGACAATTGAGAGTAGGCTAAGGGGTGTTTATTGGCCGTGTTGGATTTGTCATGCTTTTTGTGGAAGGACACTTCTGGACAATTTTCCACATTTTCCACATTTCCAGGTAGATTCAAGTGTTGTAGCTGCATTGGAACAGCTTGGCAAATGGCGCAGCTAGTTCTGGAGCACAATCCTTCAGTACTGTTGAAGTACTATTACACTTTGCAGAGTTAGAGAATATTTCATTTATAGAGATGGGAAAGTATGCAGTTTAGAATGCTTCTTGAAATAGAGAATGTAAATATTCAGGAATAGGATGAAGTGAATGTCTAACTTGCGTGGCATGACAATACCGTGCAATCTGTTATATTTCTTTATGTAGCACTTACAACTTAGGAAGCCAGTGTAGTTTAAATTAAGTAGTTCTGTCTGCTCTAAGCTTTGGAACTACCTCTGTAAACACATCTGCCTCCTTAACTCCCTTACCTCATTTAACTCTCTTTCCTCATTAAGACCCTCCATAAAACCTACCTCTTTAATCAAGCTTTTGGCTGCCTGCCCCGATATCTCCTTACGTGGTTCGGTTTTATTTATAATGGTCCTATAAAGCACCTTCGGGCATTTAATCACATTAAAGATACTATGTCAATAAAGTTCTTGTTGTTTAACAGACTATATCTGCTGCCAACTAATTGGAAGAAAATTACCGGGGCAATGTCACATTGGCCACCCAATCAACAGTGCTTAAGTAGTGTAGAATTTTGGAGTTTTCAATGTATCACAGCTTTTCTTGACCAACTATGTTGTGTTCTAATTTACCAGGTTATTATCTATTTATTGATTACTAGCTCTTCCTGGCATGTGATATATATATATTTTTTTAACGAAAGTTTTTTTTACATTCTCTGTCACTATTGCTTAACTGGGTGGCATGGTAGCACGGTGGTTAGCACTGTTGCTTCACAGCGCCAGGGTCCCTGGTTCGATTCCCAGCTTGGGTCACTCTCTGTGTGGAGTCTGCATGTTCTCGTATCTGCGTGGGTTTCCTCCGAGTGCTCCGGTTTCCCCCCACGAGTCTTGAAAGATGTGCTTGTTAGGTAATTTGGGCAATCTGAATTCTCCCACAATAACTTCATTGCAATGTTAATGTAAGCCCACTTGTGACACTAATAAAGATTATTATTATTATTATTATTATTAATAATAATAAAAATACCTTCCTGGAGTGAAGCAATGCAATCTAAGACAGCTTTCGTGCATGTGCTGCAGCATAGTCGCTTTTCATTTTAACATCAAATTATACCTGCTTTTTGTCTAACCTTACATTTGCATCAATTTAACAGGCAGTAAAACAGGATTTCCTTGAGGGCTGGACTTTAATTGTCATACTTTTCACTTCTTTGGGATTTTGTATTGAGTGAAGAACATGTGCTTTGCCACGTTATTGCCATATTGGTAGATAATAACAACTGACAGCTAAGGCATAGAACAGTGGAACACTTGGTTTGACTGACTACTCTAAGTATAGAACTCATAAACTATTAATAAAATGTGTTATGAATTTTGAAGCTACACTGTAGTGAACCTATGACATTACTTGCTCTGCCAGTTGAATACTTGCTATGATATGTGTGTGTATACAGGAGAGGAGAATAATATTTTATTGATACGTTTGCACATGTGATGATCTGTTTAATCAATAGTTGTACTGTCAATAATTGTACTGTGCCTAATTTGGCATTTTCCTTTCTTTATAAATATTTTGGTAAAAAAGGGGGAAATAGCTAAAAGTAAGCACAGTATGATATTTATGCATACTTGAAATGAAATGAAAATCGCTTATTGTCACAAGTAGGCTTCAAATGAAGTTACTGTGAAAAGACCCTCGTCGCCACATTCCGGCGCCTGTTCGGGGAGGCTGTTACGGGAATTGAACCGTGCTGCTGGCCTGCCTTGGTCTGCTTTCAAAGCCAGCGATTTAGCCCCGTGCTAAACAGCCCCTGGAGTGTTTAAGCCACCCATTGTGATTTAACGAATTATTAAATAATTGACTGTAATATTGCTACTTTACAAATAATTTCAGTTTCTTATACTGCAGACCTACTTTATTTGGCCCATTTTAACTTCTAGACTGAGATTCAGGTTACCAGTCAGATAATATTTCAGCCCAGTGGGCATTTAGTACTAGATAGAGATTTTTTTTGTGCATTTGAATGGTATGACACGCTGTACCATTGCTTTAACAATTGTTTTATCAGGGTGGCGCAGTGGGTTAGCACTGCTGCCTACGGCGCTGAGGACCCGGGTTCGGTCTTGGCCCCTGGTCACTGTCTGTGTGGAGTTTACACATTCTCCCCGTGTCTGCGTGGGTCTCACCCCAACAGCCCAAAAATGTGCAGGTTAAGTGGATAGGCCATGCTAAATTGCTCCTTAATTGGAAAAAAATTATTGGGCACTCTAAATTCAAGTTTTATCAAGTTTAACTTTCTGTAATTCATTGATACTTAAAAGTCACATTACATGTCTCTAAATGGGCTGCAGTTTATCTCCTTCTAGTCAAAATTAAGACACCTGGTGGTTTGGAGATCAGTCCATCATTTGTAATGCAAAGATCACCAATAGATTATTTGAAATAATGCAAGCAATAAATGAGTAGGAATTCAAAATAGCTTTACATTTTATTATTGCTTCTGATAGTTCTGAAATTATATTGCAGTATTTGTGTACAGCATGTGTGAAATTCAAACACATGCTGCTGTGATGAATTCTATGCTAGATTCAATTGTTTTGCACTATTCTTCAATGTACAGAACTAATTCCATTGATATCTTCACTCAGCTGTAACTTACAGTGCTTAGGAATACTTCCCTTTAGTTGGCTTTTATTTTTGTAATAATGAGCGCTAGTCAAAGATAGATGAACAAAATTGCTAACCATAATTGTGTTGTACTCATGCAATTTTTGTGCTCATTGAGCACCATTTCACCATTATCAAAAGTTCCTATTTCCAAATCTTTTTGTATCCTCTTAATAAAAACAGGCTGAAATCGAAGAACTGGTTAGAAATTGAAAACCGTTAAAAAAAATACAACATATTTGGGTCAAAGGGCTAAATTTGACTTTTTAGCAAGTTTATTTCAGATATTATTTGGATGAGTACTATTTGGATCTAGCTTTAGAGATTCAGGGCCTCTACTTCTATAATTGGGTTAGGCACATAGACCCTCGTCACTTTGGAATATTTTTCCCTTGTATTCAGTCCGTATAGCATGCTGACACATGCCTTGTTGTTTTACCTAGTTCTTTTTCTTGTATACTATTCATTTCTTAGCCATGTTGATCTTACTGAGTTCAAAAGTTACTTGCATGGCTCTCTTGGTTTGGAATTGAATTGCATATTCACAATGATCCAACACCAATTCCACCTGTAAGTATGATTGATCTTGGCCAAAACACATTTCTTTTGATGTCTACCAAAGTCTGGCGGGCCTTATCCCCAAAACAGATGTTTTACCCATGATCCTGCCACCTCATAGTTGACCATGTGAGGCAGTTTTCCAGATCTCAACTCATAAGGTTTTTTTTAGCGGAATAGATAAAAATGGCAGGAGGTGATTGGCTGTTTTTAGTTTTGATGTAACTTTTTCCAATGTATTACGGCTATTTTCTGCACTACATCCAAAAGTTGTGTTCCCCAATGTTATATTGCGAAACAACAATGAGTTACAAAAGTGTCTGACTTGCGAAGCTGACGAGATTAGATTAGGTAAGAAGCAGTGAAGTGGTAAAATAGGAGTGGTGATTTTATGTTAATTTAGCTTTTTTGGAAAAATTACATTTTCAGAAGGGGGAAGAAAGATGGAGTAAGATAAAGGGCTTCCAAAATGTTGAGGTTCGAGGAAAGAATCGATTAAGTAGGAGACAGAGCCTCCATTTCAATAACATAGGAACATGTTTGTAGTTTGTGTTGCTGAGGATGAGAAACAGCACTAACATCATAGAATTTACAGTGCAGAAGGAGGCCATTCGGCCCATCGAGTCTGCACCGGCTCTTGGAAAGAGCACCCTACCCAAGGTCAACACCTCCACCCTATTCCCATAACCCAGTAACCCCACCCAACACTAAGGGCAATTTTGGACACTAAGGGCAATTTATCATGGCCAATCCACCTAACCTGCATATCTTTGGACTCATTGAAACATCATTGAAACAGATTACCTGGTTTATGGGATGTTGCTATGTTCAAATTGATGCTGCATTTTCCCACATCTTCTTGCTTGATCATGCTTCAAATTTTCTTCTTTTGGCTTGAAAACACTTCAGGAAGTCCTGAGATCGTGAAAAGTACCATAAAGACAAGTTTTTCCTCATTACTTCCTTTATCAAATATTTCCAGTGTTTTCACCGGCCTCTTTTTTTATCTTAATAAAGACTGTACACATTAAACATTTATAAAATATCTTAATACCACCCCTAAAAGATAAATCACGAAAGAAGACAATACAAAATCTGTGCCAGGTTAGTCATTTCAATAATAAATGACATATCCCACCGTGAAGTAGAACTTTCTTAAAAAGGAATCTTGTTTTTAACGCCAGTGTTTCACTACTCTACTACTTCTAATCACGTCCACACTGAGCTACTTTCTCTTTACTTCTGAAGGGACAAAATCTTCCTGAGGCACAGTCCTTCGAAGCACTGATGGACCACACTTCTTCCCTCAATAGCCAGTCTTCCAGTGTAAGCCTACATAGTGTAAGCAGGGTGTTCAAGTGTAGATTACAGAGCAACTGAGCCTAATTATATCCTCACCTGACAATAACATGTGCGCACTTTCCAGTAAAGGCCACTTAGATAGTTGTTGGGTGCATGGACTCTGGCTGTGACTACCCTTTCCTGGTGTAGGGCATTCTGATCCTGCCGAAACTATTACTGCCACAACTCATATCTACACAAACGTGTTCCGGCACAGGGAAGGCATTTGATGCCATTTACTCCCAAATGGACAAGGCGAGCACCACAAAGTTCCTAATTATTTTGAACCCTTAAATAAACTGCTTCAACATCAACTGCAGCTTGAGGCAAGGATGCATACACTTTCCATTTCCAATCATATTCACCTTCAAGTCCTTGTTTCAGATAAACATTGATTTGCTGACTTTTGTAGATCAAGCGTTTGAAGGTCAGCTGGACAAAGCACCGTATAGTCACTGCTTCGCTGTCCATGTCGAATTTGGAGATTGAACCCAAAATCATTAGAGATTACTGAACAATTTTCAAACATATTGGGATGCCAAATCAATTGTATGAAACCCCAATGCACCAAGCCATTGAGATGCAGTATTCTGTTTGATGGAAGCAGGTAGCTTTTAATGCATCAAAATAACCCCATCCCCCAAGCAAAGCCAATTCTGAGGATATTATTCAAAAATAAAACAAATTCTTGCCCATGTCTGTGGTGGGTGGTTAGGGAGTAATCAGGACGGGGGCAAATATGGATTGTCTGGGGGTTAGTCAGTTCGAGGAGGTAGTCGGGTGGTGGGGGCGGTGGTCGGGTCACAGGGCTGCTGTAGTCGGGTGGTGGGGACAGACAGCTCTGGTTGAGACTAGGGGTGTAGTCAGGTCAGGATTGGTAGTTGTGTAGGGCGATGGATATACGGTCTGATTAGTGGGGTGGGGTGAGTGAGGATGGGGGTCAGTTGTGGCGTTACCCAGGTTCTGATCTGTTGCAAGTACTCCGGACCTCTCCCAGATTTTGACCCTAGCCCAGAGTCAAAGACATGCACTGAGGACCCCTGGGAGCAGGAAAATGGTCCATCGAAAGTTGAAACTTCCCGGAAAATTCTGATGTAGGTCTGCGCGTCAGGACTTACACAGAAGAGTCCTGATGCTCATCTTCAGTTGCAAGTCCAGTTTCCTACAATCTGGAGGCAGGAAGATTTAGGACATTATCTCTCACATTTATGTCTTGAAAGTTCAATGTAATAATTTTTATAGGTGGGAGGTTTCAGACAATAGAACTTGATAAATAAAATGCCTCTATTTAGAAAACTATTAACGTGTCAATTAGCTAGAAACAAAACATTTGCTACACTAGGTCAGAGCTCATTGTATTGGGGAGGGGTGGGGGAATTATAGATTGCCATGGAAAGAGGATTGGCTAACTAACAGGAAGCAGGGAATCTAGATAAAGGTGTCATTTTCAGGATGGCACACTGTAACTAGTGGAATGCCACAGGGTCTCAACTATTTATGATCAATATTAATAACTTGGATAAGGAACTGACTATTGTAACCAGATTTGATAATTATATGAAGATGGGTAGGAAAGAGAGTTCTGAGGAGGATTCAAAGTGTCTGCAAAGGGATTATAAATAGGTTAAGTAAGTGGGTAAAAAAATTTCAAATGTATAATATTGGTAAAATATGAGGTTGTCCACTTGATAGAAAGGAGCAGAATATTACTTAAATAAAGAGAAACTACAGAATTTTACAGGAAAGAGCGATTTGGGTATCCTTGTATATGAATCACAAAACATTGGCATGCTGGTACAGCAAGTAAGTAGGAAGGCAAATGGAATGTTGGCCTTCTCTGCAAAGGGATGGAGTATAGGAGGGAAACGTTGCTACAGGGCATTGCTGAGACCACATCTAGAGCATTGTGTACAGTATTGGGCATCTTACTTAAGGAGGGATATTCTTCATTGGAATTCAATCAAAGATGGTTTACTCAGTTGATTCCTGGAATGAGGAGTTTGTCTTCGGGGGAAAGGTTGGGCCTATACTCACTGCAGTTGAGGAAAATGAGAAGGGATCTCTAATTTAACACAGAGTTGAAGAAGAATCTCTTTTCTCAGAGAGGAACTCATATTTGGAATTCTCTTCCACAGAGAGGGCTGAAGGTTGCGTTAATGGTTATATTCAAGGCCGAATTGACAAGGGAGGACAGGCAGGAACGTGTAGTTAAGGCCACAATTATATCAGCAATGAACTTATTAAATGACAAAGCTGTCTTGAGAGTCCTCTATATAAGATGAACCCTTTTGCTGGTGATTCCATTCTACATTCATTAACTTCTTTCTGATATATCCAGTGCTCTCAACCTCCATACATTCCACAGTGCAATGGATGGATCATTCTTCTTTTATTTCCTCCATGCTCTCCATTCCATAGTATCTTTTGAATCCCTACAGGCAGAGATGCCATTTAGCCCATCGAGTCTGCATTGATCACCCAAAAGAGCATCCTACTTGAGTCTACTCCCTGCTCTATCCCCGTAACCTAACCCGTACACGCCTGGGCAGTAAAGGACAATTTAACATGACCAATCCACCTAACATGCACATCTTTGAATGTGGGAGGAATCCGGAGCACCCAGAGGAAACCCACGCAGACACAGGGAGAACGTTCAAACTCCACACAGATAAGGCCGGGATTGAACCCGGGTCCTTGATGCTGTGAGGCAGCAGTGCTAACCACTGTGCCACCATGCCAGGGCATTAAAAATTGTTTCTTTGAATTAACACTCATATGTTTTGCAAGTTTGAACATCAGTTATCACCCTATCCTTTAATGACTCCATACTTGCACTTCATCCATTAGCATTCTTTGCTTCACTATTTCAACTCAATGGAACTTCCATTTATTTTCTAAAGCTTTCTCCAAGGATCTGTTCCTTATTTCATGTTGAAATAACATTTGAAATCTTTTACATCCATGAGAGCAGACTTGGTTTAATGGCTCATCCAAAAGACTCCCTTATTACTACAATAAAATATTAGCCTAGATTATGTGCTCAAATCTCGAGTGAGGCTTGAACCCACAATGTTCCGAATCAGAGGCAAGAGTCCTCCCACTGAGCCACTTCAGCAGTCAAGGGCATTCAGCCTCTGATCTCCGGGTAAGCGTTCTCCAAGGCGGCCTTCAGGACGCTCAACAACGCAGAATCGCCGAGCAGATACTTATAGCCAAGTTCCGCACACATGAGTGCGGCCTCAACCGGGACCTGGGATTCATGTCGCATTACATTCATCCCCCACCATCTGGCCTGCGAAATCCTACCAACTGTCCTGGCTTGACACAATTCAAACCTCTTTAACCTGGGGTTACCCCATCTCTGGATCTGTAAAGATTTAATCACCTGCTAATGGTCGCATTCCAAGCATTGTCTGGCATCTTTGAATCTGTCATATATATAATATGTATATGTTTCTGGAACATACCTCTTCATTCACCTGAGGAAGGAGCAGCACTCCGAAAGCTAGTGACATCGAAACAAATCTGTTGGACTTTAACCTTGTGTTGTAAGACTTCCTACTGTGCTCACCCCAGTCCAACGCCGGCATCTCCATATCAGAGCCAATGCTGATAGCTGATGAGGTGGAAGATCGTTCCTATTACATTAATTCTTGATATTTTCAGTTCATTTTCAATGCTGCACCATTGTGTAGATTACAGGTGAACTGCTTTTTATTTTTATTCACAAATTTAGGATTGTTTAAAAATATTAATTATTGAATTTCCTTTGGAAATTTCAATTTTTAAATAATTCATTCATGGGATGCAGGCATCACCAGCAGGATTTATTGTCCAACCTTAAATTTCTGCACTCTTCATTTGTATAATATTTGCGATCGTTTGGAAAACCGTTTTACAGATTAATTCAACAAGTAGGAATCATACACCCAATAATGAAATGCATGTTTTCATTGAGCATTGTCTCTAAGTAAACTGAATTGCCGCACACATCTATTCAGTTTTGTAGCTCTTGTTGATTGCAAATGGCTAAAACCATTATGGCTATTGATATCAGGCTCAAATTTATGGCATTTTGATCAGCTACTGTTTTTTTTCATTTGTTTTCATAAGTACATTATGGTTAATGTTATATCTTAAATGTGGAGTGTCTAACCAATGACTTAACATCCAGTGATGGGCTTTTTTTGCATTTCATCCACGAATCAGCACCTCATGGATGCCCAGTCTTGAGTTGCTAGATCTGTTCGAAGTCTATCCCATTTAGCACGGTGGTAATGCCACACAACATGATGGAGGATATCCTCAATGTGAAGATGGGACTTTGTCTCCACAAAGACTGTACAGTGGTCACTTCTACTGATACTGTCATGGGCAGATGCATCAAGTATGTTTTTCCCTCTAGTTGGTTCCCCCACCAGCTGCTGCAGTCCCAGTCTAGCAGCTATGTCCTTCGGATCCGGCCAGCTCAATCTGTGATGGTACTACTGAGCCACTCTTGGTGATGGATATTGAAATCCCCCACCCAGAGCATATTCTGCACCCTTGGTGCTTCCTCCAAGTGATATTCAACATGGAGGAGTACTGATTCATCAGCTGATGGTGGGCAGTACTTGATAATCAGCAGATTTTCTTGCCCAGATGTGCAAGACAGGTTTTATTTACACAGAGGGTGGTGAGTACCTGAAAAGTGCTGCCAGGGGAGATACATTAACGGCGTTCAAAAGGCATCTCGACAAATACATGGATAGGATGGGTACAGAGAGATATGGCACTAGGAAATGCTGAGGGTTTTGGCCACGGGTGGTATCATGACCAGTACAGGCTTGGCAGGCCGAAGGACCTGTCCCTGTGCTGTATTGTTCTTTGTTCAAATGCCCATCTGGCCAAGTTGGCACTACACTCTGGCCTATAGTCTTCTCCAGAATTAGCCACCATTGGCTGCGAGTTAGCTTGCCTCTCTTTTTAAAATGCCCTTAACGATATCTGTGAAGATTTAATATTTTTGCAAGAAGGTTGATGAAAAGAAACAAAAAAGTTGCTGCTGAATTAGAGGGAGCACGGCTGTGCTTTAAATTTGTCCTCTGCCAGGCCTCAAATCTCACCATGAGTTGCTACTGTCCTTTTGATTCCAATCGTGCATAATGCTCTCGCGTAGCAATAAGGGAAGTATTAAAATGTGCTTCACTATAGATAGCTGCTTTTAAAAATTGCAGTTGAAAAAATATTTATTTTTATCTTTTGTTGGTTAAACAGTTTGCATAATGGAAGAGTTGGGACCATCCAGTTAAGAACAGTTGTGAGAAAGACTTGCATAACTTCTGAGTTTTCAGGTTTTGCGTGGGGAAAGGAAATCAGCAATAATTTTGAAGCTTGCTTTGGCGGGCTTAATTGTATTTCATCATGCAACCTATCCATCATCACCTCATCAATTCTGTTGATCAGCTTATGAAACATCAGGAATGGTAGAGGTCTATGCTTCAATGAAAACTTACTCTTTCTGTTTGAAGTTTAAAAATATTTTAACATGTATATACAATTTTATTAAGGATAAAAAATAATTGTAAACTCATTATTACAATTTTATATATTGGATTGTAGGGTTTATCTTTTAGCTATTTTATTCTACTGAACTTGTGCTTCCAGCAACATAGATTGATTTATGTCCTTTATTGAAAGTAACTATACACATATTTTCAGTTTTCTGAAGTATTATACATTATTGTAATCAGCTGACCCATTTAATATAGGACCTTTTCTGGTCCACAATATGTTTGTTACTTTATTGCATCTGCATTTTGATCATTTTCTTGTTTTGATTTCCCATAGGAGAAAAAGCAGAGCAAGTAATTCAAAGCAGATGGACTAATTGTGCTTATAACTGTTTATGTTGATTCTTCAAAATGTGTGCATTGTTTACTATTATTGGATGAATAACGTGTGAGGATTACTAACAATTCATTTTCAATTTGTGTCTGCTAACCAAACTGAAATGATCTTTTAATCATATCTTGAACTATGTTTTGTTGAAGAAAGTTCTATAAAGTTTACAACAAAAACATCCCTTTTATATTTGCTGTTTAAAAAGGTCAGCTTAATTAATTTGTATTGTTTGCAACAAAAAAAATCCAATCTTGAACCTGTAGTCCACTTTGAAAAGTAAATACGAGAAATCCTGAATAGCTTTTGAGAAGAATAAAATTGCTTCCTCGCAAAGTAAGTCATTTGTGTGAACTGATTTTTAAGAAGTTGAGCAGATAAGCCCTTAATGTTTTTATCCCGCTCCTCCCATCCACTTTCTTTCACACCCAAAAAGGTTGTGTGGGGGAAATCAAAAGATTTGACCCAACTTTTTCAAATGATTTTTGGGTCGAATCCTAAGTTCTGGAAAAATGCTTTTTCTCTTTATTTACCAATGCATCTATGCAGAACCAGTTTCCGTATAAGTGGTAAACTGCTAAAGTGGATCGGTTTTGTGTTGATGATCCATTAGGGGGCTCTGCTGCTATAGGAAGACTTATGTTTATAGTAGTTCGTAAGCCTACTTTCTAACACAAATTTTGCTCTTTTTCCTTTCGTTTCCAGAAAAGGTCACGGATCGCCTACAGTGATGAGGTAAACCTTCGAAATGAGCTCCTAGGGGATGATGGGAATACCTCAGAGAAACAGGTAGGGCCACTAATCAGCATACCCTTGTGGGTGGCTTGAGGGTGATGAAGGTCAGCGAATAGTGCATCTTCTCAAGCTGCTCACTAACAGCATTAACAGCAACTCAAGTGGAAATGCATTGTTTAATGTAAAGTTAAGCAACAACAAACCTCCGATTTTAAACCGTTTAAGTTTTAATCATAGTACAGAGAAGGCGTGTAGACCTTCCAAATGTTATCTGACAGAGACCTTTTTTTATTTCGCGAACAAATTTCTTGCTTAGAACAAAATCTGCAAGATGTCAAACTTTGCTCATAAGTTTATTTATTTTATTAATGCAAGTAATATGGCAGGAACCTGTGAAGTAGTGAGCTCTAGCGATAATGCTATGGGGGCTTACTGTGCGAGAAATACACCATACTGCAGTTTTAGCGCAAGGGTTGATGCCGGTCAATTTAATTCCCGAAGATCTAAAGGAGGTCAGTATCATCTCATATAGCCTTGGCAGAGCAGATCATTATGAGCAACAAATCTGTTAGTTGCATGGCATGGATTTATAACGAAATGAATGGTGAACCTTTATAAGTTCTGAAAATTGTGTGTTCACCTAGCGATAATGTGTAAAGGACATTTAATAGAGTTCAGCATTTATTCGTTATCTGTATGCGGGCAGAGAAGGAATTGGCGTTATCGCTTTTCATAATTCTGTAGTTTTGTGCATCACGTGGTCTTCACATACTGCGGCGCAGTTTCGATTTCAGTCACAGCAGCAGTCTGGCCACTAGAGATTCTGCCGGTTCAAACCAGCGCGTACCAGATTTTTCAGGTTACAAAGAACAGATTACCACTCGTATCGAATACCATATTGAAAATCTTTGTTTGAAAATCCTGTGATTATCATAACTGAAATGGCAGTATCCCATTCTTAATGATGATAATGAAGGAAATGCAAAATGTAATCGTAAAATTTCAGACTGTATAGCGCTTCCAGTATACCGTGGTCTTGCCTAGTTTAATACTTTTTTTGTTCATATGAATTAATACGTACCTCGATGTGGCACAGAACAAAACCTCAAGTCTGTTGAAAAACCAACCTCAAATCCATGGAGAAGCTTTAAAATCAGCCAGGCAGCACAAACAAGATAGAGCGCATTTTGTTTGGGTTCTATTATAAAACAGCTGCGCCATGCTTCATAGTACTTATGGTTATGACCAGAGATGTGGTCGTCTCTTCTGCTTAGTTTTGCACTTTGGCCCATTGAGCATTCTGGTCATTTTGAGGTGCTGACTTAAAAAAAACTTTGGTTGTCTTGCAAATCGCAAGACATTTTGACAATCCTGTCATTGAATAGCGTTCGCTTTGTTTTATGTTAAGTGAATAACTTGGTAAACTACCTTGTGGAAATACTAAAATATCTCAAGATAGTACTTTTTGTTTCTTTTGTCTTTTTTACCTACTGTCTTATCCTCTCCCACTTGGAATTTTGTGTTGTCCTTGAGATTTTTAAAAGAAACCTTTTTACCTCATGGAATCAAAGAATTAAAATACATACTCCTTTGCAATTTGGTGCAATTATCCCCATTCTATATGTACATGTTTGGTTTCACTCTAGCTACTGTTAAGATTTGTCTTGAATTACAGTTGTTAAATAGATGATTACAATGGGATCTGAGCATCAGTACTTTGAAATAATGCTCCACACTCACTTTACCTCTTTAAAATCATTGCTATGAAGCCCCTCGTTCTCTCTTTGAAGATTGCGGCAAACATATCTCTCACGTACTAAACAAGAGAGAAATGATTGTAACCGCCTGTGTTGACAAAGGAAGAACTAATCTTTGTTCTTTCAAAATGTGATTTTGAAAATTCTCTTTGTGTGAGGCATTTTAGGTTCTTTAAAGAAGCTCTTCTGTGATTTCTTAATACTAAGTATGTAAACAGATAAATTGTCATAGTTAATGTTATACCCAACTGTATGACAGATGTTTCATCCCTGCCATTTCTTTCCTTTTCATCTTTCTGTGCGTTCACAGTTGATAAAATTGCGTGAAGAGGTGAGTGTAACCTTGTTTGTTGTTAGGTATCTGTGTTTGGAAAATATTGGTGTTTTCTGTCAACTGTTAATTTTTTTTGAGAACCATGTTGTAAACCATGCAGGGTTTCTTTACATTTTGTTTTTATATTATGTAAGGTAATCAGTATAATTTATCCAAAACAAGTATACTTGCTATTTGAAGAGCTATATTAATTAGTATAGATTGTTATTGCAATGTGTCTGACCTTCACATCAGGTCCTATCTGCGTTGATCTGAACACATTGTTCTAATGATTTCGAAAAAAATTTCAAGGGAAGCTTTGAAGTGGCTTTAGCTGCTGCGATCTGCTGGCCACATCTCACAGATATGTCACCTCTGCCAGGAGGGAATAGGAAAATCACGTTTCGAATGGTAATGATAACATTCTAATCACTTCTCCTTTGAAGATTGAAGCAAGATACACTGTCAGTATCCCAGACTGTCAGTGCTCAAGGCACCAAGGCATCTTGGTCTAGGTGTATTAGCTTAAGTGAGCATGTCAATACAGCTGCATCAGGGAGATCCATAGGGGCTCATTAGAGCAAGGCAACTCACTTCTATGGACATGATTCAGATTGTTCATATGGCACCATTTTTATTAGAAAGTATTTCTCCAATTTTAAGTGACATCTGTCAGCGAAGAAAGTTCTTGGTGAAGCTTTCTGACTGTCAAATTCAAAAATGGTCTTGAAATGTGGTAGCCCCTCTTGTTTTTTCCATGTGATTAGTTTGTATGCCTTTTGACAGCATGAATAGAACTTGTAACAAACCAGGGTCTAGCCTTTTTTTCCGTGAAAGAAAGTGGGATTAAAATTCTCTAAAGAAAAGAGTTGATGGGCGTAAAGTGGTAGGAAACAACATTGCAAGTGGGATCCTATGCTATATGTGAAAATCCTTTTTTCCTCCTTTTTCATCTAGTAGGAATTCTTCTTAAAAAAAATCTTTCTTTATAATTAATAAACTGTACACATTTAAGATTACTGCATGGATAGAACTTTTTCCTTTCAATGGGAGTATGGGAAAAGAACAAAAAAGCTTTGCTTTAATGCTTCAATAACCTTCTGTATTGATTCACTTAAATTCAAGATTGGGTTATTTAAATCTATTATATTATGTCTACTCATTTTAAATGTGATGTAGTCATACTGTTGTAATCTACAGGTACAGATTTATTCTGAATAGCATTAACCAAAATCCATTTTCTGAGCTTCATTTGACATTTCTGTTTTTCTCGTGGAAAGAAGCTTCAATTCCAATATTCAAATTCTATCACGATACACTAAAGTCAAGGGATATGTCCACTGATTAAAGGCTTCTTCATTTTTAGAATTGCCTTAAAAAAACAGTAAATCTTAATAATGACAGTAACAATGACAAAATGTTACTGATATTTTGTATATAAGATATGATAATTATGCTGTAGCTGTGCTTATCTAAAATTCTACTTATCTTATTATACAGCTATTTATTTCAACTTGTGTGGCACACTATTGGATCCTAATTATTCAATGGAACATCAGTTTAAATAAGACTCCTGGCATTCACAAAGCACTCCATATTTTGCTGTAATGAGCATAAAATCCCAAGTGAAATTCTGTAGGAACCTATAATAAGACTCGTTAGAAAAAATACAAGTAAAAACTATTAAAGATCAAAACTACTATCTGATTGTTCTCAAGCTGTGATACATTTCTAATAATCAATAATATGAAGCAGATCTAACTCTCAAGCTAGTGTTTTCTCCACTGAAAATATAGCATTCAGCATTTTTCACAATTAGCGTTTTGTAAGTAAAAGCTTACAGAGATGAACTGTTTTCAAACCGAAAATTCATGAACGATTATTGAAGCTGATTTGCAGATGCCAAAATATACTATTTATTCAGTAACAGTACATATTAGAATTTCAAATTGTTTTAAACCATATGCACACGCATGTACACTATTACAATTCAGATGGAATCATATTTCAACATGTTCACATTGTTCTAGATTAATTGTGGTTATGTTAGATTTTGTGAATATATTTTGAGTGATTATTCATATGTAGTCGAAAGGAGTACTTAGTTCATTTAGCCCAGTACCCTGTATAAGGAAATTGCTGATTTCGGACAAGTAACAAAGAATTAACATTTAATTGGGGCTATTTTGCCTTCACTAGTTTATTCTAATACTGCCTCCAATAGTCTCACTACACACAAAGCTAGGTTTTTATGTGTCTTGATGCTATCAAGAGTATTGTTTCCAGAGCTCTTTATGAATGTACGGTATTTAGAATTTAACCTCGATTGAATTCCAAAGTAAAGCAAAATACATTTATACTACAAATACTTTGTGCTATGCCATGCATTTCACCTTCCGTTATGAAAAATAGTCAGTGAGTCAGTAAATAAGCACTTACTTGGCATCTATTGAAAATATCAGTAGGACCTTGGAAGACATGAAATTGTTTGAACTGTTTTAAAAAGTAAATTTTACTACTTCTTTTGAGCTGTACTGAACTCTTCTTACAAACTATTGCACTGTCTGACTCCACATTTTTGCTTGGTTTTTTTTCCTATACAGTTCCTTGACCATTAAATTAGATATAATTATGCCTGGTACATAAATGTGTGTATAATCATCTACAATTTTGTTTCAGAGAGCTTGCCTGTTGGATAATACAGAGCGGTTAGAAAGGTCAACACGGAGACTGGAGGCTGGATACCAACTAACCGTTGAAACTGGTAAGGATTTTAAGAGTGAGCAAATTATCTGGCTTATGCACAGGAGCATTCATGCCACATTACTTTTCTGGTGCAGTTCAAAGAGGGGAAAAAACTGCAGCTTTCGTTATAGTTTGCATATGGAAAGGCGATTAAATGTTTTATTTTGTGCTGCTTTCAAACTTGAAGGCATGGTATCTACTAAAACAATTCTTGAGAGTTCTATATCTGTATCTGGAAGTTAAAATATAATTACTTATGTAAACAAAGCAGAAACAAGACTTTATGCTGTTTCCTGCACAAAATTTTGAAAGACGTGGTTTGTAATGAATTACTACATTTATAACCTTGCATTTAATTGTTGTTTTATACTTTTTGAAGAGAATTTGAATTGTTTTTTAAAATGTTTGTGCATGTATAATAATCAACTGAAAGACGACTTAATGCAAAAGTAAATCACTCGGTGACTTTGGGTGGCAAATCGAGGCTTTGTGCTTTATACATTAGGCTTTAAAAGATCATTTATTTTTGTCTAGGCATTTACTCCATATTCTGAATTTATGATATTCAGGTTGAACTTCTCAAAAATAAAATGGCTTTATATTCATCTGTAATGTTTTGTCTTTGAAAGGAAGCTAAGAAATGATATAACTCAAGCTTGGGGTCAGTCAGAGCAGTCTTGCAGCACTCAAAATCAGACCACAGCAGAGAAAAGAGAGTCAGATGAGAACTCCTATGGAGAGATGGGCAAACAGAACAGGAACAGACAGATGACGCTAAGAGTGGTAAGAAAAGACACCAAATGAGAGACTGGTATGAACAGCGGTGGGCAGAATAAGCGAATGGTGAAAAAAATTGAGAGTGGGAGAACCTTGTATTAAAAGGAAGGTAGAGGTAAAGGAAGCATTCAATATGGTGTACTGGGAGGGAGTTTAACTATGAGCAGCAAAACAGAATGCCACTATGGACTGACTGCAGATAAAAACAGAAAAATGCATGGAGCTTTTGGAGGTCATTCCAAATAGCAAGCTATAGGTGTTGAACAAAAGTACATTCTGTTGCCGATACAGTTAAAATGAATTAAGAACAAGCAGGATAATTCTTCCATGTGCTGAACTAAACTAAACAGGAGTGGTATATAAGCAGAGACACTGTTACTATGCGCAGGTTTTTTTTTTAAAATAGAACTCAACAGTGTTTGAATTGCCAGCTATGTTTTTCTTCCTGCGATGAGGGTACAAAATATTTTATATCAAAGTAACTGTTGTATACAGACAGAAAGACCCATCTTAACCCTGTTTGTGTGAACCAATCTCAATTGGGTCAGCGCAGTCGGGGTGCTACAGTTGCTATCTGGAAGTTTTGTAAAAAAAAAATCAGCCTGAATTCCTGCTCCTGATTCCTATCCAACAGCCCTAACTGGAACTTACTTTTGTAGATATTATTGGGCCCAGCTGAGACAGGTGGGGTTGCAGGATGGCACACGCCATCGAGGCTTACGTTCAATTAATGGCTGTTTGAGCATTCAACAAGCTATTAGGTAGTGAGCACGAAGGTGCAACCCAGCAAAGAGTTGGCATCTTCAAGAGATGTGGGGAAAATGTTGGCAAGGTAACCAGTGATCTCACACCAGCAACCTTTCTTGGTTTAGCACAAAAGAAACACGCTGATAAATGTTCAGTTTATTAAGTCAAACTAGCTCTTAAATATTCTCCATGGAGTGTTAAGTAATTTCTGGTAAATAACAAGACTATTTTAATAGAATGATTTATAAAAACCTTCAACAGCTCCCAAACAATAAAAAGACATAAGTTTTTGTTTTGTCATCTTGGAGCTTTTCATTTGGAAGTTTCCTCTGGAACCTTGTCAGCAGTTGTCACTATGTTCACTGTGTGTTCTGCGTGGCTGTGTTATGTGACTAGATAATAATATTTTGCAAGCATTCATTATGCTAGACCTTGGATAATAAGGGGTTAGTTATGCTGAGATATCATTATCCTGTTTAGGAGAGAATCTTGTATTTAAGCTAATAGATGCCTGATGGTCTGATAAAAGGCAGCAATTGAATCTAAGAATCATGAAATTCAATTGCAACCATATATTTCTCCACAAACCTCCTCATTCTTGATAAAATATATACAATTTCTGTCTATTCCAAGTTGTGCAGCATCCATTGCTTAAGCAAGTATAAGTTGTATGCCAATTGATGGCTGGTGTTTTTTTGTCAGTATTTTGCTTCACTCATTGAGATTTGAAGTTTTGCAAATTCCAAAGGTGATCGCATAAGAAAACAGCTTTTTGGTGTGCAGTATGATAGACTGATGCAGTTGGACCATTTTTGTGATTGGAAATTAGATAGCGTAAGTCATAGAGAGTGGGAAATTGTTTTGTCATTGAGCAAAGGTTAGTTCCCCATAGATATCTGAGTACAATGAGGATGCAGGTTCCCCAGAGTGTCTTATACAAAACAATTACAAATACATCACTTTATCTTACTCTCTCCCACAAACAGCAGTTGAAGCTAGAACAGTTGTTAAATTTAAATCCAAGAGAGATAGATTTATGTTAAACAAAGATATTAAGGGATATGGACCAAAGGCAGGGATGGAGTTTGGCCACAGATCAGCCATGATCTCATTAAATGGTGGGACAGGCTCGAGTGGCTGAATGTCCTACTTCTGTTCCCATGTTCCTAACCACCATTGCACACTTTCTCAAGGAAGGCAGTCCCAGGTAAAGGAGTCACTGTTGGTTCATGGAACATCATGCAATAGTCAATATTTCTACACATTTAATATGGTATATTATTTATTGCAGATGACTAAAAATAGTGTTCATGGAATTAGTGTGGCATTTGGCTATTTATTTACTTGAGAAATGGTCCATGGCAAAAAAGCTGAAATAAAAAGCATATGTCAGAATAACTAGAGCAAAACTGTAATACTGTGTTAATCAAAATTGTAATTTGTCTTAAAAATTAAACATATTGTAATGTCTAGTCTCACCTGAACACTAGTAATATCTGGTTAACAGTTTAAAAGGTACAATTCTATTACATCACATACCACAAAATCATAGTTGCGTCCTATTGTTTGACACTTGGCATGTAATTTTAATTTTCACATGTGAAAAATATTGATCCCTTAAGATGTGAAATGAATGATTGCTTTTACCTGTACAACAAATATAGGACACTAGCTGAACTGGATGATGGAGTTAAATTTACAAGTCGCCCATATTTGGAGCACTAAATTTATAAGTAAACGGAGGTCACTGTTGCAAGTAAAATAATTTTAGCTGTGCAGCAAATTTTGCTTATTCAGTCCCTTATTGCGTTTTTTTTTTTTTTGGAAGAAGCTGAATTTGTAGAAAATAATCTTTCTCTGCCGCCTCTCAAAGGATCTGTTCCAGTTGTGCCATCAGAACATCATGCAATAGTTAATATTTCAACACATATAATATGGTATATTATTTATTGCTAGTGCCATTGCAGGTGACTGAAAATAGTGTTCATGGAATTAATGTTCGTATTTAAGGCTGAACAATTAAATGCGGCATTATGTGAAATATTTTAGGGACACTTAACATTAAAAGGTCATGATCTGAGTAGGGAAAACATTTTATTGCAGGAAATAAAAAAACTCTCAAAACAAACGGAATGGTTTTCACATTTAAGCCATTTCACTGCTGCTCAGCTCTTTCTGGAAGCATTCAGCAGTAAATGGCTTCTGGTGCTATTAGACTGGCCCTAGAGGCTTTCGCTTCTGGAAGTTCATTGAGGTTGGGTACAAGACCAACTCTGCAGGCCATCAGCTTTATTAATGTGCAGATAAGCTGATTAGGCTATGTCAATCAAAGGTGCCAATAACTCAATTGAGAGGCTTTTTTTTTCTCCTGAAGCATTGAAGTTGCCAACAAAGTGATAGATGTATGGTACACAGAGCTCAAGTTGTCAGCAAGCGAGACACAAGATCCTATGATGATGTACTGACTGCATTAAAGAGTACATCAATTTGTTTAGCCTGTTTTGATTTTTTTTTCTGTGGTATTAGGTGGAAAGAAATCATAGTTACAGCTTCACTGGAAAGCAGAGGGTCTCGGAAAAAAAATAATCGGGTCCCTTTGAAGCCTATTGGAGACTTTGAGATCTTGCTGTGCCAGACGATGGGTATTCAAGTACTCCTGTAACCATCATACTCTGATCTCTCCCTAGCCTCTGGTAACTTCAGTATTGATGTTTTAGTCAACAGAAGCAAAACTGGAGAATTTGATCTGGTTGTTCTTCCAATAATTACCTTGGATAGACGGAAACCTAACATAAAACATTAACACCCTGTATAACTTCAAATCTTGCCTTGCCAACAATAACCTCCAGTTAGTGTTGTGAGATTAACCTTATGTTTACTCCCTTTTTAATGCCAAGCATTATAGGGCAACAAGAATTCAGAAAAGAGCTGGTATTGTTTACTTCCTTGCAGTTCTTCAAAGCTACAACATCTTTAATTATTTTATCGCCGTGAATTTACACCCTCATCCGGGAAACACCAAGTGTGACAATGTACATTACGGTTTACTTTTTAAAGGACACAGCCAGTGAATTGGCTCACTATACAGTTTCCTCACTGAAGCTGGAGTATTTAAAGTAAGTCCTGTGTCTAGTTAGTTACTGAAGCATCTTTAGGCTTAAGCAAAATCTGTCCTGATTATTCCAGTCTTTTACCTGATATTTCTTTTTCTGTGATACGTAACGTTTCCGCTTACTGTGCATGCGAAATAAGATTATAAAGTCTGGAATTCAGGAGCAAGAGAAGCATGGTAACAGACAAAGCAAATTAGTGGTGCAATATTCCAAATATTTTTCTATTAATTAACTAGTTTAATGGAAGCAAATAATTTTTTTTTCATTTGCTTTTCTTATTTCTTCACCTTCCTTCCTCCCTGAGGCCTCTCTCCTGTTTATCTCACCGCCCTGTCTGAAAAAAGTGAATGTAATAATAATTTTTTCCCTAATCGAGTCTTGTCAGGGAAGTGTCTTATCGTTAAAAGGAAAATGACACCGATGATATCGTAAACAGAGCTAGTGTCACAGCGTTCCAATCAGAGCAATTCAGGCTCGGTATCTAGTGCTGCCACAAACACCTAGCAGCGTTTTTCATCGAAACATCAAAAACGTAGCAGTCATTAAAATTGCACCCGCGTAGAATTGCAGGGATCAGCCGCACTAGCGCAAAATAGGATGTGGGAAACAGACTTCTAAATGTGCTAATTCCAGTACCACGTGCTTGTGGCTTATTTTAATCAGTAGAAACTCACAGATTGTAATAAATCAGCATTATCTGTTGTGACACTGAAGGACACAGTTGGTTCAAGGATTTAGAGGGACGCTGGCAACAGTATACGGTGTGATGGGCAAAGTATTTTTACGCTTGAACTACGGTAGCTAAGGCCCAAACCCCAATTTATACCCCAAACAAAGCACACAATCTGCACAATGACCAGCTCAACATGCAGTGATTTTCACTATGATATGCCAGTAGAAGACTAAAAGAGCACAGGGCTTTAAGGGAATTCAATAGTTTGTGTTTGGTTTTCTTTGAAAAAACCCTCAAAAAAGAAGAGGCTATTGGTAATTAGGAAAAACAGATGTCGCCAAGCCTTGTGACAGCTGAGCACCATTTCAAGCCAAGAGAGAAAATGATTTAAAAGTTGTGTTTTTTAAACAAATTTAATTTAATTTTTAAAATTCTTAACCTACAAATTTTTGAATACCTTTGCAGTGAAATTATTGACATGAATATATTTGAAATGATAAATTAGACAGCTAAAGGTATTGGGTGTTGCAAATATTGTGAGATTTTAAATAATAGGTCAGATTTACAGGTTGGAAATTTGCACATGTACAAACCTCATCACAAAAATAATTTTGTTTTTTTTATCAATGTGTTGTCATTCCAGGTTTATGCATTTAATAACCAAAGAAGTGTAAACATATTTGAATTGCAAGTACACAGTACCATTTTCTCCACATGCACTATACACTATATAATATTTGGTCTTGCAGTTTTGCTTTTCTCTTTTTTTAACTTGTGGTATAACTTGAGTGTAGGAATCGGTTCACTTAAAATTTGTGATGATCTATAAAAAAGACACTATATTCTAAGGTGAAAAACAAGTTGCCAAACAGCAGTTTATAGAATATGCTTACCTTAAATACTTGGATTATCGTAAATAAATATTTCCCTTCCCTGCTTGTGCACTACGCACAATTGAAACCAATTAATTTGATGCATTCTTACTTACATTCTAATACTACAAAATTACAGAAGAATTAACCTTGAAAATGCTAGGTGCGAGTTTTGTTAATCCATGTCAGAATGGTTAACTGAATTTTAAATGCAGCACCTTCTTGACAAATGTAAACATTCCTTTGCAATTCATCTTGTGCTGGATCTGCTTAATTTTGTATTTTATTATAATTACTTAATTAGTGCCTGAAAACTTTTCCATGCATGGTTTGTCTATTTGATTTGAACAATCGTTACAAATTTGTTGAATGCCCACTCTTAAGCAAGCCTAAATTTGAAACTCTGCATCTGTATTATTCAGCTCAGCACTGGTCCAGCAAAATTCTATAATTAAACCTGTTCCAATCGTATCTTTGCAGTTTATATTTTGCTTTTTTGTCAAACAACATTTTAGATTGTAATACATGTTCAAACTTAAAACATTGCAATGTAGCAATTGTTGCAAAATAATCTGGGTCACTTAGTAATATTTATGTATCAGAGCTCTCTGTTCACTATTGCCTCCCATGAGGATGCCATTTCAGTTTCAATTTGATCATTGAGAACTGGGTATTTGCAAATGTTTTGTACTTTTGGACATTGTTAATGTGGGGTCAAATCCTTCATCCATATAGTAAATAAAAAGTAATCCTATTTGTAACGAATGCATCTAGTAGACAGGAGATAATCTAGAACTTTCGGGGATATGCAATTATTTCTAATGATTACACTTCAGGTAACAATTCAATATTAAGAGGGTTTTTTCCGATATCCTGAAGGCAAGCTGCATTACGAAAAACGCAGTTTAGTTCGTGCACGCTTTTACTTTAAAAATGATGGCAATAGATCATTTACCATGTGCTGATATGGCCTTTGGTTTGTGAATTTTACAATTGCCAGAAATAATTCTCTTTGCTTAGAACTGGTAGGAGAACAAATGTGGTGACCGTTCTGTGACACTCCAAGCATAATCTTAATTTTGTTCGATACAGTCTTTTTATGGAAATGGAAAACAAAGGGGGAGAAGTGGAACCCAGAAAGTTCCCTTTCTGGAACTTTAAAGAGCTGATAGATTTGTTAAGAAATGAATTTCTAATCAAGGCGTTGTCACCAAAAAGAACTTTTGTCAGCGGAGAATGTTGCATAACTCTAAGACCAAGTGAAAAGTAGGTTGGTTGATTTATTTATTAGGTGGATTAATAATTATATATAATTAAGATAAATTATAGAAATGACATGCATTCAGAATATGTAATGGATATTTCTGATTGATCGAAATGCTCAGAAATGGATCGTTTCAGTTAGTTTGATATTAAAATGACACCGATGGAGAAACACGGATAGGCTGCGCTCTTGAGCTGTTTCAGTCTCTTTGGCACTCGTTCTATCTACTTGGCTAGGTTATAATAATTCACTAGTAATCTAGTCAACGTTTTCAAAACCTAATCATAGATAGACCCTGGAAAAGGAAATATAGGGTTACTGTTTTAGTTTCCGATTTTATTTTAAAATTATTGTCACTTTACCAACTGTATGTTGAATAATTCACGTCAGTAAACATAGAAAGAGAATATCAGTTTAAAAGTTTATCTTAAATTTACACTGTTTTTAATTGATTGTTGTAAAGGAATGATTTTGACTGAGATGTGAACCTATTCTGATTTGTAAAAAAAAGTATATTATGGTTAAACACTTAAATTTTGCATCAACCCATCAAAAAGTCCATTCAATCTTTTCCTTGTTTTGGCAAAATGATTTTGATTTCATAATAAACTTGATCTAAGCCTTACTATGAATTGCGATTGCTTTTAAAATGGATATCAAAAGCCAATTATTACTTTGCTTCTATCAGAAAAATTAGCGATTGTGTGCTATCAATGAATTATCATCAAGCGAAGCAGGAGTTTTAAACAATTAAGTAAATTAATTTATTATAAATAATAGAATGGATTAAGCAAATAGAATTAGAAACAGTTTGTCATGAAGTTTATTTACTTTTGCAAAACACAAAGCACTACAGTTTACCTTCTGCAAAACATTATGAAAACTGACCACCTAATCTTTACAACTTGCCCAGATTTGAGCAATATTTTATTGGGAGAGTAATCATCAAGTAATGTTGGCATTGATTAAGCAATTAATGTGGCTGTCTGACATTCTTAACATTAAAGTTTTATGATAGCTTGTTTTTATACTGTTCAATACTTTATCACGTATAACTTTACTGGGTCAAATTTCAACGAAATACTTGTGTCATGGAGGAAAAAGAACATTTTTAATGTGATTTTTTTATGCACAATGCATGCACTTGCACACACCACTCTACAGTAATTGTGTAAAGAAAACAGATTCCATATATTGCAGTCAGAAATGCAATACGTTAGTTAGGATACTTTTTTAAAAATATAACAGTGATATTTACTTTTGAATTAATGTAAATTAAAATACATTTAAACAAAGTACATCAATTAACTTGAAATTTAAACTGGCATTGCACAGTATTTTTTTCTTCTGGTAAATGTAATTTTATGGAAGATGCAAAGGACTAAAATTCCTAAGCATTCCTTCATCTCGTGTGAAATTTGTACTTGATTTGCTACTTTCTAATGAATATGTTTGAGTTTTGTATGATTTCACCTGAAATTGTAGTTTAAAATAATGAATTCAATTCAGTGTTTTTATACATTTTATTACATATGTTTAAGAAATTTGAAATTAAATAAGAATCTCTTTCTGACTAGAACACAAACTATATAATACACTACAGCTTCATAAAATAAATTATATGACCTATTTTATATTAGGAATAACTGAAACTGATGGTCCTGTTCCCATCCCTTGCTGTTGATATTAAGTGCTTCATAATGTAAGTTATTATCCTGCACTGTAAACCATTTTTATGGTAAATGTTATAGTAAATGCTCTTCAATCTTAACAAGCTACAAGTCAAAGCTTTCAGTTCACTATATTTAGTAACAATATAAATGGCTTACCGTTCATACATTGATTATGTGGGCAGGAGAAAGGCATTATTAGGACCACAGAGGGCTTGAAAAGATTATTATAATTTGCCAGTTCTGTTAATGGCACCTGTTAGAGGTGTGACACAAACGACAATGACAGGCTGTGTAATTCAATAATTACTATCTTTGTGTAGTGTCACTGGGTCATGTTATATATGCTTACAAAGAAACCAGTGTAAAAATGGTGCAGACTTTCTCTAGTTAACAGGGAATATGTTATGGTCAATGCAGTCTTTCAGAAGGGAGAATTGAACCCTGGGGGAACCTCGGGTGGGTCAAAGCAAATGGAGAGACAAACCAAAAGACAGCACTGTCTTTTCTTGCTTTTAGATTGGGATAAAATATTATGAGAACACCAATATTCAATATTAATTATAAGTTCTTAGTGTGTTCTTTAATGCACTCGCAGTGTTTTAATGAATATGCCTTGGTCCAAATAAATAACTACAACTTGTATTTATGTGGTAGCTTTAATATCAAAATTATTCGAAGCTCTTTGCCACAGCACAGTTTAAAAATCATGTCTTTCAATGCATATTTTGTTCTTAATCAATGTTGCTTTGCTTCTCATTATTCGTCTAAAAATGACCACATGTAAGTTCTTTCTTAAGTGAAAATTGTCCTTGAGTGCCTTGCTGGTGATCAATTTTCAGTGCTCTTTTCGAGAATTAAGTTGCGAGATTAGAATTGTACAGTATTAGAGCTGTATCAGTCTGTACATAGAGCTCAAAAACATTAGGTACCAAATTATTCAATTAGATCACCAGAACCTGCCATTGACCATGCCCAACCTGAAAATATTGCTGGCAAAAACAAAATAAAACGGTAGGGTCGGAAATTCCTAGTTCTTTGTATGTTAAACACTCTTCAAATGGAGATAACTTCAATAGACTGATTGAGCTTCACTTTTGTAACATAATGTAACCGTTATCGCACACACGTGGGTACATGTAAATGTAAAATTGGAGACAATTGCTGACAGCCATGTGCTCTGGAGGCTGTTTGTTGAAGGGGCGTTGGAAGAAGTGAGGAGAAATGTAAAGTTCAGCTGACAGGCTAGTGAATTCTGCACCTTCTCAGCCCAATGTCTTTATCTGCAGCAAATGCCTCAGAGATGGCCATGCTGGAGGGGGGCTCTTAACCCACACCAGGTGATGTTCAATGCAAAGTTTAATCACCAAGGTGCAAACTGTTATCTCATGAGATGGAAAGTTGCTTCAGAATTACCCCTCAATTGATATAGGTTTGGAACGCTATAGACAGTTTCCATGTAAAGGGTTATAATTGCACAAAAATCTAACATACGCAGAGTTCTGGATGAATGTGTACTATGTTTTCACTGTTTACCATTTAAAGAAAACTCCTTGCAAATAGCTTTTTCTTATTGGTGTCACAACATTGAATTTTTTTATATCAACCTGTATTAATATCAAAACATTTGTACAAAGTAAAACAATTGCTTTCAAATCCTAAATCCTAACATAAATACACATTATTTTATTTTAACTTGCAGACATTAAGGGCGCGATTCTCCGAAATGGAGACAGAGTGTTCGTGCCGTTGTGAGCGCTGTCGCGTTTCACGACGGCGTGAAACGGCCGCAGTAGCTGATGTCCACACTTCCAGCATTCTAGTTGAGAATAGAAAATAGCTTTGTCATCTGTGATTTTTATCAAATGGATTTCTTTTTACTTTTGAGACCCACCTTAATATGCCTGGGAAATAATTTGTACAAAATGTGAAAGCATCTGTTGCTTACAGTCCAATCTTGAGTCAAATCCCAATGGATCCACCTCCAAATCGGTGTTAAGTGGAGCCTCACAATAGCTGAGATGTCCCATTCCCACATGAATGTGTTTCTATGTTACCCTGATATGATTTAATACATGGCCGATGTCAAAAACAACAGATTCAAATGCCAAATGAAAACACGGTAAAGCAATAAATGTGTGGAAAAAGCTTGTTATTCAGTTTGTTCACACCTCACAATGGTCTGACCTTGTACAAGGCTGGAGCTTTGCATTGGCAGGTGTCGGCAGTTAATTCCAGAAATACTCTGAGATTGTTTCATGCTTAGCGTGCTGCCTCTGCATGTGTGCAATACAGTCCGCCATACCATCATTGCGGTCAAACATATTTTAGGTGTTTTCCCAAATCATCACTCTGGCCCTTGTGACATCGGCCAGGGAAACGGGTGGGTGAGCAGGTGATTATTCATCAGACCCTTTAGGTTCATCCTCCTCCTTGGCTCCAAGATTTTACGCTTTTGTGTAGTTTAACTCCACTCTAGTTGCTGCCATCATATGACAAGCTTAGGCAGGTTCGGCAAATCCGGAGTTACCGGTGTGTCATTCCAGCTTGTCACTAGGCATCATTCTATGGGATTTGCTGTTCTGCTGCCTGGACTGTCTTCATCATAACCAGAATATTGTTTCATCGGAGGTTGACTCGTCGCAATCTCACTGTACTTGTGTATCATTATTCACAATTATAACCTCTATGAATCTCAGTTAAGGGCATAGGTATTGGAAACACTACAACTTCTACACCGTTATGTTTTTTTTTCCTTGGTTTTGTTTTGTTTTCTGTAAGCCTTTTTCCTTGTGAATGGGATTTAATACAGAGTGCATACGCTCCGGCATATTTAAAATTTCTGTACAAAACTTAATACAGTGAGATAAACAAGATACTTGAAACTCCAAGGTAAGTATAAAGTGGAGCCCACTTGTCAGAAATAGCCTAAACAGACATGCTTGGAGTCTGTTGGAATGAGATGCAACAATTTATGTAATTATGGTGAATTAACATCAATGGCACTCTATGCTAATATGATAGATCATAACAATTAAGATCACCCTTCAAACCTATGATGTGAACAAAAATATTAAGCTAAAAGCTTAAGCATACATATAATGTTTTTAAATTATATGTGTATCAGCATTGTGGATGTAAATCTGAAGCATATGTAAAGCTGAAATTAATCTCTCATTCAGACAATTCAGAATGAGCACTGTTTGCATTTAAGGTTTTAAGTTATTTTGATAGATAGGAGTTTTCATCTTTAACTTTGAACTAATTCCTGTTTTAACTTGGATCTGATTTAAAAAGTGCAAAATTATTACAGTAAATTCTTCATATTTCCTTTAAATTTGATGGGTCTCGTAGATAGTTATTGCTTGCTTTAGGAAGAAAAAAATATTTCTGGAGACTTTTCTTATGCCAAAAACCCAAAATGGACTTGCTAATTTCTCAGGAGGCAGAGCCCCATGAGGTATGTGGAAACTTTAAAAAAAAAACTTGCTGTGACTGTGTAGAGGCTCTAAAAGATGTACCTTTCATGTGTTACTGTATGTGCTATATAGGGAATGAGAGCTTTTCCTCTACATAGGGCTGTGTGTGTGTGTGTTTTTCGACAGAATATAAAGTAATGCTGATATCAGGAGATTTAAAAAACTGCATGCATTTTGGGATTCCCAAAAGGGAATCAGTGATAGAATGTATAACAGATAATGACATAGGTAGCGCCTAAATTAAACATTCATGTATTTTTGTGTGGCAGTTTACTAAAATATTTATATTGGTCTGTATTTTCATCTTTTTAGATTATAGTTTGCACAATATACGCCATTTATTTATTCCTATGAGTTTACTAAAGTAAAAACTTGCAGTTTAAAAAAAATATAATTCAGTGTACTAATTGACCACCTTCTTCAACCAGGTCTATTTTCTGCCAATTGGTAATGTTTTATGAACAGACCTGAAATATCTGCAACAATGTGACACACTATTTCAAAATGAATTCAGACTCATTGAATTGGGTGATATTGCTTTTTTTAAAAGCTTGCAGAATTAAAAACCAAATATATGACATATTAATGTAGCACCAAAATATTTTGATCTTCAAATATTTCCTGTAGAGCTGTTTGAAAATCCTTAAAATGTTCTTCTATGGTTGTGTACTCCAACTAGGCAAAAATCAAATATGCATATTATGTATTTTCTGCAACTGAATTTATTTCATATGTTCTTAAGGGTATCTTTGAAAAATCTTATGTAATTGCATGAAGGTTTCTTTTAAGATCAAAATTATTATTTTGTTAATGTTACAGTCTTAAAAGTTTCCTTAAGAAACATTAAGCATTAAAACCCAAACTGTAGTTCTAATTCTAACTGTAGTTAGAATTATCCAAGCTCAAAGAATGGAATTAAGTCCCTGGTTTGGAGTATTAATTCTTAGTTATTCCATGGTTTGCTTGAGTAGCCATCTCAACTTAATAATCCTTGTTAAATCCCGGGTAATTTGTGAAATCATCACTTGGTTGTAAATGTGGGAAATTCTAAGATAGATTACTGCAACAAGTCATTCAACGATTACGTCTATTATTATATGTAGCATATTCTCAATTCTTGAAAGAGATGTTTGTAGAACTAAAGTCATGCCACAGTAAATAGTAAATCAATGAATAAGGAAAACTCTTTATTACTTATACTTATGGACTTGTAACATAATGGTGGGCGGCAGAGTAGTCAGCCCTGCTGCTTCACAGCGCCAGGGACCCGGGTTCAATTCTGGCCTTGGTTGACTCTCTGGGTGGGGTTTGCACTTTCTCCCCCCCCCTCCCCAATGTCTGTGCGAGTTTCCCCTGGGTGCTCCGTTTTCCACCCACAGTCTAAAGATGTGCAGGTTAGGTGGGTTACGGGGTTATTGGGATAGGGCGGGGGAGTGGGCTTGAGAGGCGAGCTCTTTCAGAGGGTCGGTGCAGACTTGATGGGCCGAATGGCCTCCTACTGCACTTCTGGATTCTGTGATTCCATATTGTAGCATCCATGTAGAATAGAATCTTTATCAAAAACCTGTTCCTCATGGAAGTGCAATTTCGGGTAATTTAGCAATGATTAAGAGCGATACCTACGTGCCAAAGTTATACTTGAACCATGGGAGGTGGTGTGTATTTTTCTGTTGAGGTCACGTATGTATATTGTATATGTGTTCATCAAAAATATTTTTAGTCTCTATGACTGATGATACATTATGTGATATGGGAGTTTCTGCTCTTAAAAGGATACAATTTTTAATTATTTCATGGGATATGAGTTCCTGACTATGCCAGCATTGATTAGCCATCCCTATGTGATGTAATGGTGGTGTGAATCCCCACCAGTAATTTTTATAAAAATAAAATAAAATGATTATTTTACCATTCTTTTACTTTTGCTTCTGTTTTTATTTGCTTACGGCAAGCTGGGACTATATTTGTTAATAAATGCAGCTCATGTCATCAGAGTCAACTTAAAGGGAGATACTGAGCTCAACCGTATGAAGGAGCTAAATTAGCATATACCCAGGTGAAATTATTTGATATCCGGAGTACACTGGGTTAATGTCTGCATATTGATTCACGTCCCTTGCATTACTTAGTACATGTTAAATCTAAGGCACTAATGGTAAAACTCATTTCTTCAGATGTGCACATTTTAAGCTGTAGTTCTGCAAGTATTCCAAATATAGAAGTAATAATTAAAGTAATAAAGAGTGTTCTGACCCTTATTCATTGATTCGCTATTTGCTGTTCCATGGCTTTAGTTCTACAAACATCTCTTTCAAGAATTGAGAAATATAAATGCAGTGATATATTTAAATTCTACTATAGTCATAGGATAACTAGATCAAAAATTGTTCACATATTGTGGGATTTCAAATTGCTATAAATACATATTATATGTAATCCCACAATAATATTGGTTCGGTGTCACAAAACTGACAACCTCTGGATTGAGGCCTTGCTCGATTTCTGATCTTGTTTTGGAAGAAAAATATTGGAATCAATTCAATTAATAGACACATGAAATCAAGTTAATACATTTCCTTATACTAAAGTTTGAAATAAAAACATAATGGTGAAGACATAACATTTTGGGAGGGAATGAATTAAGTTATAAGGTAAGTATCCAGTCAAATCTGATCAGATAGGATCAAGAGTTAGAATCATAGAATTCCGACACTGGAGAACAAGGCCATTCGACCCATTGAGTCTGCACTGACCCTCCACCTAGGCCTACTCCCTAGCACCATCTCAGTAACTCCATAACCCACCTACCTGTGCATCTTTTGCACTAAAGGGCAATTCTCACAGCCAATCCACCTAACCTGCACATCTTTGGACTGTGGGAGGAACCAGAGCACCCAGAGGAAACCCACGCAGACATGGGGAGAACGTGCAAACTCCATACACAGTGACCCAAGGCCAGAATTGAACCCGTGTCCCTGGCGCGGTGAGGTAGCTTTGTTTACCACTGTGCCACCCCTCGGATCAATCTAAGCATGGAAAAAGACTCGCACTAGTCCGACTTTCCAATGCAATGTAACTGAATTGTCCCAGTAAGTTGTTTTCCTGATTTAATAACAATTACAATTGATACATTTCAGCTTAAGAAATGCCTGGTTTCCGAAAGACTCCAGTTTCAGATAACCAGATTTAAGGCACTGTACCTGCACAAACTTTCCGTTTGTTCTCCTTCACTTGATAAGTTACTCAATTCAAATGAAAAATCACCAGGATGTCTACCTCTTTAAGAAGTCATTTTAAGTGATCTCTATTAAGTGCACAATCTCATACAACCATATTTAATGTTATTTTTCTTCTTTACCTATTAATCAAACAGTAGGTTTGACAAAAGGACTGTGTCAATTTTGGCCTTTGCAGTCAAAGTTTATTTGTTGCTTGTTCAAGCTTAGACTGAAATTAACATAAATGCACAAAACAAAACGTGTCTGCCCGGGTGCTTTATTCTTAGAACAAGATTTGTGACAAATCCTTCCTTTATTTTAGTTAAGTGAGTTTACCAGAATGTATGGAAACTCATTGAGCCTCCAAAGCAAGCTAGAGGAGTCTACAAAGCAGTGCTGTTCACTCGACATTGAGGGTCACGCAATCACATTTGCCTAATTTCAGTGAATTTAACGAAGAAAAAAAAAGTTTTAACCCTGCTCATCCAGCGGGAATGATCTGGGCAATAGAATTCAAATGGAGGCTCATGTGACCCACTGCATTTCAACAGCATTTCCATCCCTGCAACTCCTGGCAGTAGGGGGGTGGAGAGGAGAGATTTGCAGGAGGGTTCTCATCTTAGCCAAGTTAAAATCAGGACTCAAGTGTGTCTGGAGGAACTTTACTGGAATTTAGCTAGCCAAATCCTCATAGCCAAACAGCTAATGAACATTTCTAAGTTTCCTATTGCTCGTTGTCGATTTACAAATTCATGAAGCATGTAGGAAGAATTCCGGTCACAAATGACATAATAAGTTAGGTTGAAAAGCTGACCGCCAATGGTATTTGGAGTTGCCTGTTTCTAATGGTTCAGATTATTATTTTTTGCACAGGTGATTAATTCTGTTCCAATCTGCCCCGCATGTCATGCTATTTTTTTTACTCCAACAAATACTTCCTGCCCAGCAAGGTATTCAATTGCTGGTTGCAAGATAATTGACCAAGCTAATGTTTGGCGCCATGCTGTGTAAGCAGTGGGTAAGTGGAACTTATACCAAACAGCATGTACATCTACACGGGCATCTCGCCACCAACAGCTTGATCCTGCTCCATGTTCCTTTGGCTAATTTTCCACTCGTAGATGCTAATAGATCGGTTTAGACTGAAGGCCGTCATTTCTTACGATTGTTATTTTTCCACACACATGCAAAGTTGTACAGGGCCTTTCCTGCACAACAGCTGGAATATTGTGTGCAGTTTTGGTCTCATTACCTAAGGAAGGATATACTGGCCATAGAAGGAGTGCAACGAAGGTTCATCAAACTCATCCCGCGGGTGATGGGGCTGCCCTAGGAGGAAAGATTGAGGATACTGGGGCCTTAATTCTCGAGAGTTTAAAAGAATGAGAGATGCCGTCATTGAATTGTGCAAAATTCTTACATGGATTAACAGTGTAGATGGAGGAAGGATGTTTCCTGTGGGTTTTTGGGGTGGGGGAGGCGGGTGTCTAGAACGCACGTGATCAGGAAACGCAGTCTCAACCATTTAGGAATGAGATGAGGAAGAACTTAATTCAGAGGGTGATAAATCTTTGGAATCCTCTACCCCAGGTGACTGTGGAGGCTTAGTCATTGAATATTTTCAAAGCAGAGGTCAATATGTTTCTCTACACCACTGACAAGGGATACAGAGATACTGCGGGAAGATGTTGAGGTAAAAGATCAGCCATAATCTAGTTAAATGTCAGAGCAGGCATGAGGGGCCAAATGACCTCCTTGTGCCTATGTTCCTATCTACTCAACACCTTGGTCAGAGCGTGCATTTATGTAGCATCTTTCCCAATATCAGGAAGTCCCAAAGTGTTCACAGCCAATAAAGCATCTTTGAACTGTAGTCACCGTTATAATGAAGGGAATCGTCACAGCCAATTTGTACACAGCAAGACTCCACAAACAGCAGTGAGATAATGACCAGATCATTTGTTTGCAATTACGTTAATTGAGGAATAGCTAATAGCCATAATACCAGGAGAATAAACTCATATCATCAGACGTCTTTCATCATATAACTATTAGAATCACACTTCAGGATAATTGCTCTGTATTCATTTAGTGATAAAGAAATGGAAAGAATGCATAATTTCGTACTTGTGACACTGCTGTGGACCAGCTCTTCATCTCCTTATTCTTAGACCAGACAAATAAAAATTTCAAAAGATCAGGGGTGCAGAATTCTGCTCTGTGGTACCTGCTTTTTCAGCGTTAGATGTGCTGCTTTTACTCCAAAATTGTGTCTGTGTTGTGCACACGTTTGTGCGCACCAGACAATGTTTAGCCGTGGGCATTGGTGCAGGAAGCATCTGCAAGAAATATGCAGTGTAGGCAGATCTTGAAGTCAAGCTGCGTATAAAGCTGATTTGACTTCAACGCTGCCATTTTGGAGCTTAATGCTTGAGTTGATGCCATCACTTAACCTTGCACAGCTGAATGCATGTGCAACAGCAAGAAGGACCCCCTACCAGCGTTATTTAAAGGGATCATCAACTACTTTCAGTTCAGTTGCTGATTGATTTCTACCAGCTCTTGCTGTGATTGTAGAAGTGTTGTTTGGTTTCACAGAGTGGTTTGAAGTTTCTGAAGTCTGTAGGGAGTGGTGTGGTACATGTTGAATAACTTTGACTTAACTTCACAAGCCACTTTCTCCCTAGCATGGGTGCAGCAGTTTGCATCCCCTTGGCCTACAGCATGACCGGGAGGGTAAGCAGAGATGACACAAACGAGCACAAGCTGCTGGAAAAGGGAGGGAGAGGGAGATGAATTCTCAGTAGAAGGCTGTATCCACCTAGGATGGTCCGTGAACAGTTTTACGTGAACCTCAGCAAGGAACAGTGTCAGACTGAATATCATGAAGAAAGTCCTCATTGAAATCTGTCAGCTGCCAAAGCTCCTACTGCATCTTAAACCAGTGTGTGGATGGCATTGCCAGTGACCATAAAGATAACGATTGCCATAAACCTCCATGCGTCTTGCTCCTTCCAGACTGGAGCAGGCAATATTTGAACTCACGATTCTGGTGCACAACCCATATATATGTGGGCAACATGCATGTAATGAAAGCTATGTTGTCACGTGAAAGGTGACAAAGGAGATCAATGGGATACATAAACAACACTTGTGCTGCCTAGAGCTATCTGGAAGGGCCCAGCAGCACCTTACAGAGCATGTGCCAAGATGCATGGTGGTCTGCCGGGCGACCTTGTCATCATGAGGGCGGAGCACTTGGCATTTCTAACTGGGCCGTCCATGACTGACTCACCTGAATGCAATACCAGTAAATGCAACTTGAATTCCCCATTCCCAACAGTCCCATATCTTATTATCCCATTGTGAATGACCACCAGTGTACTCTATGCTACAATACAGGAGTAAGACGCAAAACAAGCTAAACATTCCAAATCCAATTTGTAAATTGAATCATGCCACATTGCAGGCAGACATCAACTAATCACCCTTGTCCATTCCCTTTGTGCTTGTTTTCTGTGTGCCTCAGCCTGCTCTGCATAATGTGACCTGGCATGGCTGGTGGAAGGTTGCTGACGTCCTGTGAGGCCAACTGCAGAGGACCTTGCAGGGTGACCTCGAGCAGATCTGAACAGTGATGGTCTAGCTCCAGACTGCAGCATCTCTGCATGGACTGGCTGGCTATCGGGCAACTGCAAGGGCACTGGAGGAGTGACTCTGGTGCAAAGACGAATGGTGTTATCCCAGGAGAGAATAGCAGATTTGTGCTGCATGGAACTGCTGCCATTCCCCAGCTCGGAAATCCTAAGACTCTGTTGCAGGGACAGATTCTGAGACACCATGCAAGCCCTTTTGAAAACTAGCATTGGCAGCTATGGTGACAGCAGACTGAACTTGCATAACTTCAGCCTGAGCTTCTACTCGAGCACCCAGACTGTTTGGCGGCTTCTGTTTGTGCTCTCAGCACGGCAGCCATCAGACAATGTGTCTTGATTTGGTTTCCTCGTCTGCGAATAGATTTGTGCTCCTATCTCCCAACTGAAAGTTGGTGCCGGAATCCTTCATGATCTTTGACATTGTCTGTAGCCCTTGTAATGAATGCATGCTATTCATTATGCATTTGCATCAGGCCTCTCCTGTAGCCTAATCCATCAGTGTTCTTGTCAGAGTCCTCTGCAGCAGAACTCGTGTGCAATCTTGGCCTGCAGCTACTAATACCTGCACTATCTTTGTTCCCACTCGTGGCCAGTGTCTCACTAACCTTTGTCTCATCGCAAGCAATTCCCACCTCTAAACTATCCTCGAAAGTATCCTATAAAGTGTCAGCACCTAAACTGGTAGTTGAGAGTGAATAATGGTATGCATTCTTCATCGCTGCTATCCACCTCATTCCACTGCCCATTGGGTTTAGGACAGCCAGCACTTTAATGTTAAAGTTGCAAGGTGGCCTGTCGTGTAAAACTGAAATGATCAAAACATCCTCAGAGTGACAATCTCTGTCGGATTGACATTCTCAACGGACTTACCCACATTAGGGTCCCAAAGCCCAACCTTATTCAGTTAGACTGGGTGAGACAGGAGCAGCGAAGCGCGCCCTGGCTACATTGGTGTGGAGTAACTGGGGCACAGAGTGGTAAGAAACACCCCCTTTTTTTTACAACGCTAGCTGCCGTAAAGGAGGTGTTTAAAGGGACGCTTAAAAGGTAAGTGGCTCAGACAAAGGGGGGAAGTCAGTCCAGGAAGGAGGGTGGGTGGGAGGTGGTGGGACTGGGAGGGCGTGGTCAGTCTGGGAGGAGTTGTGGAGGGCAGGGATGGAATCAAACCAAGTCGCACTTGGAGGGAGGGGATGGGTCAGGTGGGGGGGGGGGGGGGGTGAAGTTGGTCTCCTGGGGAGTTGTGTGGGGGAATAGTTACTCTGGACTCAAAGAATTTATTTCCTCGAACTCTTTCAGCGTAACTTTCAGAGTAAAACTAGCAGAACCATCCGAAGTTAGTGAGTTAAATCACTTCTGTCAGATGATTCCCAGCCCAGCACAATCATCCAGAGGAAGTTAGCGCTTCAGGGCAATTGCCAGGTAAATCCTTAGGTGGGAGCGTCCTAGAGGGATTCTCCAGCACATATTGGGGTATCCCCTAAATGCGACGCTGGGGAACCAGGAAGTTATGGGCTATTATCTCCCCACTTGGCGAAATATGATGCACCATCTTGTTGGTCGCTTAGCTGTATTTGCATCAGTTCATTCATGTGTGCTGTGTGTGGTGTTTTGCCTTTGCCTTCCAATCTCAGAGGCTGGGCAAAGAGGCAAGTCCCAAATTACTTCAGGTGGAACATTTTATTGACCTATAATTCTGAACTATAGGCTAATCATCTGGACAACTGAGCTAACCAACCCCCTATTTGCATCAGTACAATGTAAAAAATGAGCTACACCACAACAAAAGAAAGTCACATAATGGTGAGGGTATCCATTCTGCTGTTAGTCCTAAACCTCTATTGTTAAAACGTGTTGTTGGAACTAGTTATAACTATTTGAGTGCTGCAAGCACTTTTCATGTTTTAAACAAGTAATTTAAAAAAAAAATGTCTGGAGCAGTTTTAAGTAGATCCTAATCTATTTATCCAAAAGATATGGGAAATTACATTGAGTTGTTGAAGGAGTCTTCATACTGCCAATGTAAACTTACGAAAATTAAATTTTATTGTGAAATTATTGCAATTTAAAAAATTAAATTCAACGCAAAAAAACTCAATCTCAAAAAATTTCACAATTATGATGCCATATGTGCTTTTTGGTTAAGATTAGAACTTTTACTTTTATAAGATAAATGAGGGGGAAAATCTTTTTTTAATAATTGTAATTGGAGCTTGTGTTAGTCATGCTGAGTGTTTGATTGTAACCTCCAGGCTTGTAATGAGAATGGAGCTTTCACAGCGCAGAACAAACTTCACTGCAATAGTTTTAAAGAGGTAATTGACATTCTGAAGTAATTTTTGTTTTAGCAAATATATTTTTTATTGCCACCTATTATGTTCAAAGTTTCCATGAACAAATTGGGTTTATTAACAAATAGATTTTAAACAGTTACAAAACTGGATGGCTATAATTTTAATACAGTTGGTCAAACTAGAAATGTTGATGATAAATGCATGTGTGCATGAAGATTAGGCCATTAGAATTTTCTTTCCCCACTCCCTTTGAATACGAAACCATTAACAACTCTTTCAAACAATGAGGATTCTTTTACATAACCAGTGAATAGCAATATGGTGGCATAACCACTAAACAGATCATTGTGGTAGGAGTTTGCACTTGGAATCTTCTACACTGTTAATGTCCTCATCTTAGCCATGCTGCTATGGGGTGGATACGAACAGATCGTTCCTTGGTCAGTTATGAGTTTCTGTGGTAGGATCGGTAAATCGCAAGGTGGTCAAAATTGCATTAGCGCAGCAAGGAAAGATTACTATCTTGAATTATATTTAAAAGACGATTCACCATTGTGATGACACCATTCTTCTGGATGGATTAAATTGAGCCGAATAACTCGGAAACCCATATTTATCTTGCAATTCGCCCACTTGGGTGCATTTTATGCAAATCTGGAGAAATGGATTATCCATACACTTACTACAAGATAGATAGAATGGACCAGATTTTCACGGAGTTGGGTCAACTGCACAGATTTTTTTTAATGTTGGGCGGCACCCGGATTTGAAGTCCTGCCCTCATTTCTGGCAGATTCCATTTCTGACAACAAGGGGAACGGCTAGGCTGTGAATCAGACGGGCAGGACTCCCAAACTCCGCAGGACTATTTGTAATTAGTGCTGAGACAAACAGACCCGATTTGTGCTGTTCCAAGAGCCTTGAGCTGCAGTGTGGGAGTTGCACATTCATGGAGTAGATGTAAATACTCTTGAAGGGGATAGGGATATGAGGTTTGTTTTAGTGTCATGATCTGAAATTGTTTAAATCCTCAGCCCTTTAGACATGAAAAAACAAAGCTACAGCTGTCAGTTAGAATTTGTTGGAAAAAAAAAATAGCTGCTGAACTGCTTTGACTGGCGTAGGTTAGAAAGAAGCACCACCATTTGTTCCCACAGTTTCAGTAGAATCTTTTTTGTTGATATTTCCCTAGGGCTATTTATTCTAGTTTTGGTCATTATGAACACTTGATTAAGTTTCAAGAACTCCAAAAGCACTTGCCTCATTTGAGTGGTGCTAAATTCACATTTTAATCAACCGTTTTAAGGGGTTCTTAAAGGATTGTCTGTCTTTGATGTGCTTACTGAATGGAAGTTTGTTTATTTTTATAACAGAGTGAGCATTTGAGGGGGTTTAAAATGTTTCAATGAGTTCCATGAAGGAGAGTGTTTTTATTCTATCAAGTGTGTAGTATATGACCTCAGGTTGTTAGAAGTTGAATTAATTTTTCATCTCCACATGGCCCCTGAGGTCTTCCCATAGTGGATACTGGGTGAGTGGCTATGGAAACAACATGGAGGTATGAGTTGGCATTGAGGTGGTATGTGGGTATGGTGAGTGGATTGCATGAGTTGGTACAGAGGGGTTGGAGGGGGCATGGAGAGTGAGGAAGTGAGGGCTAGAGGCTTAACCACTTCAAAACAACTGGAATAAAGTCTTAGAGAATCAAGATGGGTCTCTAACCAGTCCACCCCGGCACTTGACCGCCCTATGGCAGCCTCCGATCTACTTCCAGGGTGAGTAGGTTCACTTGAATCCTTTTTAAAAATAAATTTAGAGTACGAAATTCATTTTTTTCCAATTAAAGGGCAATTTAGCATGGCTAATCCATCTACCCTGCACATCTTTGGGTTGTGGGGACGGAACCCTCTCAAACAAGGGGAGAATGTGCAAACTCACACAGTGTCCCAGGTCCGGGATCGAACCTACGACCTCGGTGCCGTGAGGCAGCAGTGCTAACCACTACACCGCTGTGCTGCCCCGACCTGAATCCTACCCGAGAGTAAAAATTGCATGCAACCGGGCTCTTTATGGCACGGTAGATATCCGGCGAGCTACCCATCTCCGTAGCAAAAGTGTGGGCCTCTGTATCCCCCTCACCCTTCACATATTTAACTTTCCTACTAATTTTAATGAAAATACTTTGCTTGCAGTTTTAGAGACCTCAGATTTTAAGGCTCAGAAAGTGTTTTGAGAGCCGAACCACAAAATTATGCAAAATGTACTTGGATATTTTCCGTAATAAATGTGTCCATGGGACTTTATAATGGAAAGTAGTTGACACATAGAATGTGACAATAAGCCATCAAGTGGTGCAAACAGGAACTGCATGTGTATGTTGTATTATGAAACAAATGGGCTTTGAAATAATTACAAGGTTTGTGTAATCTTTTGTTGTCTTAGCTGGGTTGGTGGCACTGAGTCAGGATTGTGTGTTGAAACCAAGATGTAGGCTGACACTTAAAAAGTTGCAAACACATCTACTTTTGTGAGCTATTCTAAATGATTTCACAGAATTTGTCAAAGGAGACCAGGGAGTCCTCCTAGTCTCCATGTCAAAATACAATCCTCAACTAACATTAAAAACCAACAGATTGGTCATCGGTCTCATTTGTATTTGGTTGGATCTTTTGTGCAGGTTGATGGGCACATTTGTTTGCATAGTAAATATGACTATCTACACTTTGAAAAGTTATTTATTGGAATAGTTTTGCGGTTCCAAGGAATGATAAAGCACTATGATTTATTTTGTTCCTTTCATAAAATGTCAGCCTGAAGGAATGGGTGGTGTAAAGCATTCTAAATTGTTATATACATATGTACAACCAAGTATCTTACCTCTACTGTTAATATGGGTGGATCTTGAGGTGCAACTGCCTTTTAGCACAATGGTTAAAAACAGTTATCATTGAACCTGACAGCAATCAGACATGGAAATCCAGATTTTGCTTTCAGTGATAGCACTGATGGGGATATTAGAAGCCACTTGACGTGACATGAACTCCATTTTTTGTGCTGTCAGTCTTGCTGTAAAAGTTTATAAAAGTTATACTCTGTTGAATGAGGAGTATTTGAGTTTTGACCAATGTACCAAGTGATAGTGATTGCTGAACAATCTCTTTGGCCAGGAAAGCTAATTGTATACTTATGAAAGGTCATCCTTTACCATTATGATTTTTAAAAATCAGGAGGTTTTTAATATAATCAGTTTTTTTTTAACATTAGTTTATGATGTTTCAACTTTCAGCATTTCCAGTGTGTCTGCCCCAATCTTCGTTTTGTTCTCTTTAAAATGGAACATCATTGCTTTTTACTTTCTGGTTTGCTGTCTGCGAGAGCTCTTCAGTACAATTCACTGCTTAGTCTGCTTCTTAACATCACTATTGCATCTGAAGATCTTCTTTACTTCAGTTAAAATTAAAGTAACATTGGAAACGTCAATTCTGTAATAAAATGCCTTGTATAATCGAGTGGCGATCTTGGGGCATAGGAGACCAGGGAGTCCTCCTAGTCTCCATGTCAAAATACAATCCTCAACTAACATTAAAAACCAACAGATTGGTCATCAGTCTCATTTGACTTTGGTTGGATCTTGTGTGCAGGTTGATGGGCACATTTGTTTGTGTAGCAAATATTATTATCTACACTTTCAAAAGTTATTTATTGGAATAGTGTCCCTACCTCTGGTCTAGAAGCTCAGGGTTCAAGTCCCACTTTAGGACTTGATGGTCATTGGAAGGTGCACTCATAATGTGGTCAAACAGGTTGATTATCAGCCTGTAATTCCGTCCTGATTACGTACGATAAGAACGGGAGAGTTTCCTGGTCTGCAATACTGCATAAGGCAACGACAAACCACTGCAGTACTTTGTCAAATATAATTACGGGTTAATTCAATGGAAGAACATGGTTTCCAACCCCCTCTTGCGGCATGGTGCCTGAAGGAGGAGAATATTCTCAAGTAACGATCAGTCTTGTATAAACGTTGATCTCCAACTTCTGGCCAAAAAGTCATTCATTTTTCATATAGTCCCGTGCATAGATCTACCCCTGACTTTCGGCCAACTCATCCAAACTCTGTACTTACCACCCTCTCACTGCTGAAGTCCAACTGGCTCTGGTGCAAACCTACTTGTTGATAGAATAATAGAATAGCACACCATCAAAGGTAGGTGTTCGGCTCCTCGTTACTCAACAATTTAGCATGTGACGTCAAGGCTGATAATCTCGGCTGTGCACTGAGCTGTTGCCAATTTCTCCCTTAAATGTGACACCATGGTATCAAGAAGCAACAGCAGATACACAGCCCAGTTCAAGTCTAAGTGATTGAGATGGCAAGGGAGATGAATAATTCTGCTCCAGCTGGAGAAGTCAAGGTATCGAGAAGAACATTAGAGATTGGAGGATGCACTCTCCACAACTTGGGCAGATGCCCAAGAATCAATGTGCAAACAAAGGGAAGCCTAGTCTGTGGCTGCAGTTGGAAAACTAGCAAGAAAATTAGGCGTTGCAGATTTCTAAGCCAGCCCTGGATGGTGTGTAGCAGCTTTATGAAGAGAAACAATTTTGTGCTGTGACAGAAGACCAAAATTTCCCAGTGTCTCCCAGCAGAACCTGATGACAGGCTTATCGCATCTCAGTGATTTATAATCAAACATCACAAAAAGAAAGGACACAGAGTGGTCTGTATTGGGAACATAGATGAGACTGCCATGAATTTTAGCATGCTAGCCAGTTAAATGGTGAGCAACGTTGGCTAGAAAACCATTTCACTGAAGAAAACTGGACATGAAAAGAATGGAATGAAATTGCATAAATTTGTATATATGGCTTTTATTGATGAATTTCATAAAGTTAATTCATTTAGTGTGTGCAAATCAATGTCCATGGAGGTCATTATTTATTTTACCAAGAAATCCAGACTTGCTTTATTGTCGGGTGGAGGCCGTGGTCTGTGATCCCCAGCAGGTGTCAGCACATGCGCAGCATGGAGTAGTGTGCTTGGCTGCACATGTTCTGTTCTGAGTTTCTCCCCCAGCAATAAAATGGCTCCGTCATCCTGACAGCAGTGTGCTTCCGTGAAGGAAAGAAGAAAATGGTGTGGAAAACCTCAATTGTGTGACCAAGAGAGAACAGACCCAGATAGGGAGCAGGGAGAAGTTCCAAAGGGAGTCTTGGACAGAGACAGGTCTCAATCAAAATGAAACAGATAGGAGCGGAGAAAGAGGCACCAAGTAGTTAAAGGGCTGCGGTTGCGAGACTTCTAAGTCATGAGGGCTTGGGAGAAGCACTGGAGATCAAAGAAAGCAGCAGAAAGTTGGCAAGTCTATGCTGTGGACTGTTGAGACAAAGGCACCACTTTGCCACAGTAGTATTCCACTCTGTGCAGTCGAACAGCTGAAGTGCTCAAGTTGGTACTGAAGCGCAGACTCAGGAATCCAAAAGAGCAGAGTCTCATGAGGTGAGATTGAAACCCGGTTAGGTGTGCAGTCATTGAGGCAATCTGAGTTGGAGCAAATTTGGGAGGAAATTCAGAGGTTAGATCTTTGAAGGTGAAGACTGCAATCACTCGTCAGAGGGACAGAGTTTCAATGAAATTGGTTGACTCTGTTACTGACGTCTGAGTGAGTTGCTGAGTAATCCATGGGATCTGTCCTGGTCGCATTTGGCGTTTATCTTGCAGTGTAGGGTGTTCTACCACAGTTTGGCTGTTAATTCACATGTACCTCATATTAACTCTGATTGTTAGAATATGAGGTGTTTTAACTTTCTGATCTTATATGGTAAAGCTAATTTTGTTTGGTCAAAAACTGTGGAGTCTTGTGGCTGTATTCTCTTAGAATGAGTATACAGGGAATGTGTTTCCCTTTGCAATTTTGAAATATTGTGAACAATGGATCCAGAAAAGATCCTGTCAAAATCTTTAGTTCTCACTCAAAAGAGGGTTTATTTCATTTAATTCTTACCTATTTTCGATTACTAAGTTAGTTTTTATTCCAGTGACTAGGAAACTTTAAAAAGCTACCTTAAAAGTCTTGCGTCTGGAACCTTTGGGAATACCCTTTGAAAATCTAAGTGAAATGTATTCGCTGGATAAGCAGCACCCATTACTTTATTTACACATCACCCAGAACTCCAATGTTAACTGGGTGTTTCTGAATCCATGCTATGAAAATCTTTTCACCATTGTGCTCTTCTGCTGCAAACTGATTCCATCTTCTGCAATGTTCGCCAGCATTTTCCTCAACAAAATACTGTTAACTGCTCTATAATTATCAGGTGCATGATATACCCTGTTTCCAATGTTACAATGTTTATTATCCTGCAAACTTATTCAAGAAACTTCTGAAAATACTGACTAACGCTTTGCCAATATTTTCATCTGTTTCTTTGACAATTCTAGGTTGTATTCCACCAGGCCCATTCTTTGAGTTTCTTTATAATATTGTATATGTTTTCACCTGTTTTATGTCGCTTAAGAGTTCACTGTGAGGTTTATCTGGGGAGTGTTGAAATGCTGCTAATAGCCACCTCCTGATTCAAGACAATTTTATCTTTCTAACCAAAGAGAAGTGAATGTTTGAGCTTCCGTTCATCTTCTCATAGTCGTGTCTGTGCTGAAGTAGGTCACTTTAATGAATCTTCAAAATTGTATTTGACAGACTGTTGAATGGGACAGGTGGAGGTCAGATGAATGCCTGGAAGTGGGAATTGGTTTCCTGTAGCAGTAAGATAGAGAAGAACCTATTGTTCGGTCCAAAGTAAAAGGATTTTTGACTATAACGTGGAAATGTTTTATTTTCTATATCAACGGATTTGGAGCAAATTTAATTGGTGTAAACAGTGACTCTTGGAATTTTAAAGCTCTTATGTAGCAGCTTTTCTTTCAGTCTAAATCCCTGGTACATACATTGAAATCAAAAAAGATTTATTCTTGTTGTTATATCTATCAAAATGATCTCTCCAGTAACAACTTGCATTTATATTGTGTCATAAATATAGTGTTTACTATTTTACTTGGTATATACCCTCTTCAGTCTTTGATCTGATCGGTTATGGTCAAATTCAGTCTGATTTATTTTTTGAATGTGTGTATTATATTGCTGCTACTTCTGCTGGGTACATTGGATGATTAAATAATAAAATGTTTAGCCAATGACTTTCTGGCTCTTTAAGGTTTGCACTTACTTTTGGAATTCCAGCTAAGGTAGCATCACCTTTCTATCTTATTAAATCTTAAAGTCTTCGCACCTACATGCTCACTCATCAAAGCTTACCTATAAGTTCATGTTTTTATACACCAGTGGATGCTTTGAAATTTTCACTTTTAACATTGGAAAATTTGAGGTAGATGTTTCATTTAGAAACATAGAAAATAGGAGCAAGGGAAGGCCATTCAACCCTTCGAGCCTGCTCCGCTATTCATTATGATCATGGCTGGTCATTTGGTGTGCTTCAGGCTAGCAACAAATTTCTGCACATTCCCATGTCAGCTCTTCCCTGATGAGTTGGTTCTTATGCAACTAAGATTTATAAACGATCAAGCAGCAGTATTCAGATCAAGGGTTCATCTGTCAGAGCCTGTTGGTCTGATATCACTGCAGGTATTTATTAAACCTCTGTTTACGCCTTAACAGCATGCCATGAGGTAGATATTATTGTCTCATAGATACATATATTTACCACCAAGATGAGACGGGTTTTAATTTCTATACAGCTGTTTTAAGGGCAGCATCTAGAACTGCTCAAGCTTCCTTATTTAACAGCTTGTAGGTTGAAGGATAAAACGCAGCAGAAGGTAAAGCCCTTTACACGTAAAGAAAACATTTTCTAATAGTTCCTCTTTAACTAATCCATGAAATATTTTCCCTTCCATGCTGTTAGTTAGTTGGCTTTTCTAGGTCGAATAATATTTGATACTTCCTAGAGATTGTTTATTCTCGGCTGATGGAAAGTTTATTTGCTGTTAGCCTTATTGAGCTCTGCGCTGTTCTATGTTCCTATTTTGTTCACAAATTGCAGTTGTGCTTTGAAAATGTGCTGCAACCTCCATACATTTGTGGGGATTGGACCTTTCTTGGTTACGAATCGTTCTTGGAAATTAACTGCAGATTTTTTTTGTGAGCTTTGATGTTGGTTTGCTATCTTTGTGGAAATGAAAGTGTGAAAGGCAATTTCTGGCAACCTTTGTAATTCCTGTTTTAGGGTCCTGCTATTTAAGCTTTGGATGGGAATAGTAGGTAATTAGAGCAACTTTATGATCAGAAGGTGATGACCTTGGAGAGTGGCATTTTAAAAGGATTCTGTCAAATTTTACGGAACAGACTGCATGTGGCTATTAAGAGACTGCATCCTTCATTAATGATATCTGGCAACAATATTTTTTACACATATCTCAATTCTGAGTGACCCAATTTCTTATTGGTCATGACCAGTGTATCACTGGTTGGAGCATTGTAATGAAAAGAGTGATATCAGTTTTGCCTTTCTCCTGAAGCAAAGTACTTTACCAACATGAGAGTGTGACTGGTAGTCTTGCCAAGAACTGATTAGGCTTGCCTCAATTGAGGTTGGCAGTATAAGTGTCAAGCAGCCCAGGGGCTTGAACCTGGGACCTCTGATTTTGAGTATGTACTTCTTGCTGTTCCCAGTCTTTCTCTTGCCTGTGCTAATAGTGTGTCTGAAGGCTATATATCTGTGAATGGAGCTTTTGTTTTCTATAGTAAAGGGTCTTTATTACTGTATGGCAGACCTCAAAGTTGGCAGCCAGCAAGCTGCGAGTGACAGCCATTTAGTTGAAATTGTCAGTGGCGGCGACTCTGTTTTCTAGTAAACACTGTAAAAGCTGTTGCGATCATACAATTTTGGATTTAAACATTGTGATCGATGCAGCTTTTTAATAACTGAAAATAGATGATTGCCAATCAGAATAAAGTTCAAACCTAATATTCTATTCTTTAAATTCCATGCGTAAAGCAAGCTGTAGAAGCACAAATTACACTACACGGATGTACACTTTCCGGAATACATCCCATGTAATTACCAACCTGCATAAAGCTTACCTGGTCAATTCCCTGCATTGAGCTACTTTGGATAAATAATTTGAATATTGCGTAATTCCCTCCCAGACATTGTGGAGGTTTACCTATTAATCTGCTTTCCTACCTCATCAATTTAAAACCCATTCACAGATATATATCGTCTTCAATTAAAACTCGAGTGATGATTAATTGTATGGCCTTGACATCGGGCCAGGAAATCATATCCTCGCTAAAGCATAACTGCGGCATGTGCGTAAGTAAATAAGCTCAGACTGCTGCGTTGCATAGTTCTTTGCATGCACAGGTTCAATTTGAAGTTGGGTGTGCAAATTTTAAAGTGCTAAGTTTGGATGAGTTCTCCAAATGACATTGCGCTAAACATTTCCATTGCTTACTGACCTCGGAAAGCAAACTATGTCAGACTGGTTATTAGTTAGATCTTTAACTGTTTGACTATTTTGTTTGTTATTAATAAACTAGCTCTGAATTGATATTTTAGTTAGTTTATCCTGACTGATGCTAGATTATAAAAACTGAAGATTAGATCCATCCTTCAGTTTATGTTAATAAAATGGAATATCTAATGAAGGTGTAAACATAGTGGTGATTACTAAATTATTCAAAGTGTGCCACTGTAATTTTAAATCTGTTGTTTAGACACATCTTACTATTATATATAATTTCTTTGGTATTGTGTTTTAGGTGAAATCAAATTACCAAGATAAGGTTACTTTTGGAAAATTAACCAACAAACACAGCTTTGGACATGTTTTCCACTTCTGCCAGCTTAGATCCCAAAATAAAAAATATGTATAATATTCCAGAGAACTGATTATCGTTACTCAAAGCAGTAGCTTTAACTCTAAAATGCTGCTTATATGCTAGCCAGTGAAACAATTAGTAAAATGTTGAATATTGCTTAAAAAAAAAACATTTTGTCAAACTTTCTATCTTATACTCATCAGGGCAACAGCAAGATGTGGGGATATTTGCTGATGGTTGCACGATGTTCAGCACCATTCGCGACTACTCAGACACTGAAGCAGTTCATGTGCAAATGCAGCAAGACTTGGGCAATATCCAGGCTTGGGCTGACAAATGGCGAGAAACATTCACGCCACACAAGAGTCAGGCAATGACCATCTCCAATAAGAGAGAATCAAACCATCACTCCTTGACATTCAATGACATTGCCATCGCTGACATTACCGTCGCTGAATCCCCCATTATCAACATCCTGGGGGTTACCATTGATCACAAACTGAATTAGACTAGCCAAAATAAATACTGTGGCAAGAGCGGCAAGGCGATGCAGTGGTTAGCACTGCTGACTCACGACACCGAGGACCCTGGTTCAATCCTAGCCCCGGGCCACTGTCCGTGTGGAATTTGCACATTCTCCCCATGGCTGCATGGATCTCACCCCCACAACCCAAAGATGTGGGGGGTAGGTGAATTGACCACACCAAATTGGTCCTTAAGTGCCCAAAATACTGTGGCAACAAGAGCAGGTCAAAGGCTAGGAATCCTGCGGCGAGTAACTCACCACCTGACTCCCCAAAGCCTGACCACCACCTACATGACACAAGTCAGGAGTGTGATGGAAAACTCTCCACTTTCCTGGATGAGGGCAGCTCCAACAACACTCAAAAAACTCAACACCATCCAGGACAAAGCAGCTCGCTTGATTGACACCCCTCCACAAAACATTTAGCCCCTCCACAACTGACGCACAGTAGCAGTGTGCACCATCTATACGATGCACTGCAGGAACACACCAAGGCTCCTTAGGCAGCACCTTCCAAACTCATGACCACTACTATCTAGAAGGACAAGGGCACCAGATACATAGGAACACCACCACCTGGAGGTTCCCCTCCTAGTCACTCACCATCCTGACTTGGAAATATATCGCCGTTCCTTCACTGTCGCTAGATCAAAATCCTGGAACTTTCTCCCTAATAGCACAGTAGGTGTATCTACACCACATGGACTGCAGCGGTTCAAGAAGGCAGCTTACCACCACCTTCTCAAGGGCAATTAGGGAAAGGCAACAAATGTTTGCTAGCCAGCGAAGCTCACATCCCATAAAAAAATAATTTAAAATAATAGAATAAAAAGTACCTGGGTGAGCACTTGGCATGTCTTAACATTCAAAGCTATGGGCCAAGAACTGGCAAATGGGATTAGAATTAGCAGATCAGGTGCTTTTCATGTGCCAGTGCAGACTGCATGGCCGAAGGGTCTTTTTTGCATTGTATTTTTCTGTGATTCTGTGAATGTGAGGGGAAACAACGACTTTATTACTGTATGAGACGAGAATGCTAATTGGTTGGCAGTGGAGTTTAATTGGTAGAGGCGTTGCCATGGAGAATGTACCAGTTAATGGTGACCAACAGTTAACTGCCAAGCATTGCTTGAAAATTTAAACCAGGTATCTTGACCCTGATTGGTCAATGCAGTGCCTTGAAGAATGAACCAAGCAAATGGTTCTTACTTATTTTGTTTAGCTGAAACAGGCGCATGTAATTGGACATATGTGTATTCACAGGAATACCTGTGTATTCACGGCGGCACTGTGGCTAGCACTGCTGCCTCACAGCGCCAGGCAACCGGGTTCGATTCTGGCCTTGGGTGCCTGTCTGTGTGGAGTTTGTACATTCTCTCTGTGTTTGCATGGGTTTTCTTCGGGTGCTCCGGTTTCCTCCCACAGTCCAAAGATGTGCAGGTTAGGTGGATTTGATATGCAAAATTGCCCCTTAGTGTCCAAAGAGGTTCGGTGGGTTATGTGGATAGGGTGGGGTTTGGGCCTAGGTAGGGTGCTCATTCAGAGGGTCGGTGCAGACTTGCTGGACTTGCTGATGTGTTAAGTAAGTTGGTTCGACGTTGACTGCAACTGGATGCAGTGAAACTAGAAACAGGCTTCTGACACAGGAGATGGTCCAACACTGTTTTATTGAACTTCCTGATTGCTGTACATAGTCTGCTGTGTGTTGACACTCTGTCAATCTAACTGATAACCTCCTACTGGCTTGACCAGACTAACTCTCTACCTCATGGGTGATAGTGCTCACTGGCTTGTGCACTCTTACTATCTCAGTAGCTGAGTCCTGTAGAGAGAGAAAGAGTCTTAATGCCCTGTGTGCTTTATAGTGGTGGTGTCCTGTCTGGTGATTGGTTGTATGTGTTGTGTGTGTCAATCACTGCCTGTCTGCATCTCATTATATACATGAGTGGATATTATGACATCTCCCCTTTTTGAAGTAAATTTTGGAACGTGGCGATATACATACATGCATGATTATATACAAGTGGTGAGTGAATGAACATATGTACATGGGAAGGTGCCGATCATGCAGATACAGAGCAAACTGAACAGAATTTACAAGATTTAAGTCTATAGATTCAGTCTTTGTGGTGGGCGACAAATTCTTGTTGCTCGCCTCAGAGGTGATGGGGGGACGCCGCCATGTCGGTGGCCTCATGGAGAGGCGGGATCGCTGCCAGATCGGTGGCCTCGTGGTGCGAGATGTCCGGAGGAGGCATGATGACATGCGGAGAAGTGTGGCTAGGCGGTGGGCAGGGAACTTTCTGTAGCGCCCTCCTGTTGCGCCGTAGAATTGAGCCATCAGCCATTTGGACAATGAAGGACTTGGGGGCAGCCTGCCTGACGACAATAGCTGGTGCTGACCAACCTCCCTCAGGCAACTGGACGCGAACAACATCGTCTGGAGCCAGCGCAGGTAGATCCTTGGCATGAGCATCATACGTGATCTTCTGCTGGTCCCTGGATTGCTGCACTTTCTGCAGCACCGTGAGGAGGTCAAGGTCTGGAACATGGGTGGCTGGAACAGTCGTCCTCGGGTTGCGGTTCATGAGTAACTGCGCCGGAGACAAACCAGTCGACAGACGGGTTGCCCTGTATGCAAACAGTGCCAGGTTGAAGTCCGAGTCTGCAGCCTTGCACAGAAATCGTTAGACAATATGGACCCCTTTTTTGGCCTTCCCGTTTGATTGCGGGTAATGGGGACTGGATATGATGTGACTGAAGTGGTAGGATTGTGTAAAGTCGGACCACTCTTGGCTGTAGAAACATGGGCCGTTGTCACTCATTACTGTGAGTGGTATGCCGTGCCTGGCAAACGTCTCTTTACATGCTTTAATCACTGACTTGGACGTGAGGTCCGACAGTTTCACCACTTCCGGGTAGCTGGAGAAGTAGTCGACCAAGAGCACGTAATCACGCCCATTTGCGTGAAAGAGGTCTATCCCCATCTTGGACCACGAAGAAGTCACGATCTCGTGCTGTTGCAGTGTTTCCTTGGGTTGAGCTGGTTGAAACTTCTGTCATGTTGTGCAGTTGAGGACCCTGTTGGCAATGTCGTGGCTGATGCCAGGCCATTAGACTGCCTGCCGAGCTCTGCGTCGCCATTTTTCGACCCCAAGGTGTCCCTCATGGATCTGTCTGAGCACCATGGCTTGCATGCTTTGGGGAATGACGATTCTATCTAGTTTAAGAAGGATCCCCTTGACAACCGTTAACTCGTCCTTAACGTTGAAGAACTGGGGGCACTGCCCCTTTTGCCAGTCATGGGCAAGGTGTTGCATCACGCGCTGCAGTAGAGGATGTTTGGCAGTTTCTTCGCGTATCTGGACAACTCGTTCATCAGTGGCTGGGAGGTTGCTGGCACACAACAGCACCTGTGCCTCGATGTGGCGAATGAAGTCGCCTGGTTCACACAGCATGGTGATGGATCGGGATAGGGCATCCGCGACGATCAGCTCCTTGCCCGGTGTGTAGACGAGTTCGAAGTCATATCGGCGGAGACGAAGAAGAATTCGCTGCAGCCGAGGTGTCATGTCATTTAAATCCTTCTGGATTATGTGGACTAAAGGCCTGTGGTCTGTTTCCACCGTAAACTTCGGCAGACCGTATACATAGTCATGAAACTTGACTATTCCTGTCAGGAGACCCAGACACTCCTTTTCGATCTGGGTATACCATTGTTCGGTCGGAGTCATGGCCCTGGAGGTATACGCCACTGGAGCCCAGGACGAGGAATCGACTTGCTGGAGGAGCACCGCCCCAATGCCGTCCTGGCTTGCGTCTGTGGATTTCTTGGTATCCTTGGTTGGGTCAAAGAACGCCAGTACTGGGGCTGTGGTGACCTTCGCCTTCAGCTCAAGCCACTCCGCTTGATGTGCGGGAAGCCACTGGAACACTGTCGGCTTTTTTACGAGATGCCAGAGGGCCGTGGTGTGGGATGCCATGTTGGGAATGAATTTTCCAAGAAAAGTTACCATCCCGAGGAAGCGGAGGACCGCCTTTTTGTCCTCTGGTGTCTTCATGGCATTGATTGCCAGCACGTTGTAGGCGGCTGCTTGCACACCTTGCTGTGAAATGTGGTCACCTAAAAACTTGATAGCGGACCGCCCAAACGAGCATTTGGCCCTGTTGAGCTGGAGGCCATTTTCATGAATCTTCTGGAAAACCTGTTTGAGGCGAGCAATGTGATCCTCGGGTGTCGTGGACCAGATGATCACGTCGTTCACATAGACTCTCACCCCCTCGATGCCCTCCATCATTTGCTCCATTATGCGATGAAATACTTTGGAAGCTGATATGATACCAAAAGGCATGCGGTTGTAGCAATACCTGTCAAACTGAGTGTTAAAAGTGCACTCGTCCAGCTGAATTTGCCAGAAGCCACGGGAAGCGTCCAGCTTGGTAAAGAATTTGGCGTGAGCCATCTCACAGGTCAATTCTTTACGCTTCGGGATCGGATAATGCTCTCGCATGATGTTGCGATTCAGGTCTTTGGGATCAATGCAAATGCGGAGTTCGCCAGAGGGTGTCTTGACGCAGACCATGGAGCTGACCCAGTCTGTGAGTTCCGTGACCTTTGAAATGATGCCCTGGTCTTGGAGCTCTCGTAGCTGCGTTTTCAGACGATCCTTGAGAGGAGCCGGCACCGGCGTGGTGTATGGATCACTGGGGTGGCATTCGGCTTGAGCAATATCTTGTAGCGATATGGGAGCGTGCCCATCCCATCAAACACACTGTGGTATTGTGTGAGAATGTCGTCTATCTCATCCTGGAGATTCGCATTGGGCGAGGCCGTCGCCAGTGTCGAGGACATGGCATGTACTCACTGTACCAGATTTAGGAGTTTGCATGCTCGAGCACCGAGCAGGAATGCCTTGTCAGGCCGGACGATCTCGAATCTCAATGTCGCCTTGATTGCCTTGTGAGAGACAGCTAGCTGACACGACCCACTGGCAGCTATGGCATTACCATTGTAGTCAAGGAGCTGGCAGGCTGGTGGAAGAATGTTAGGTTGGTGTCGGATGCTGTCAAGGTCCGACTGTGATATGAGGTTCGCAGACGGGCCAGTGTCCAATTTAAATCGGATGCGAGACTGGTTGACCGTGATGACGGCACACCACTTGTCGTAAGAATCCACACTGAGGACCGAAAGGCGGTATGCAGGCCCGGTAGAGACCAACTCGCGTGTGGTGATGATGCCCACCCGATATGGAGACTCGAGACAGTCAGCATCGGGGTCCGTTGGGCTGTCTGGATCAGAATCCTGCATGCCTTTTTGTACGCAGCGGACACGTCTGCGCTGCAGCTGGGATCGCTGGCTGTTGTTCGGTGGAGCAGACCTGCAGAAGGCTTTTCACACTGTAGACATCGCCTGCCTTTGGCTGGACATTGCCACTTTAAATGGGCGGAGCCACAATTCGAACACGTCATGATGCGAACGTCAGCACGTTCTGTGCGCCATCGCGCATGCGCAGTGCAGTCGGCCGACGTTCGCGCATGCGCCTCAGGATCTTCGCCCTCATCGTCCACCCGGTCGTGGCGTGCATGCGTGGGGACCCGAGAAAAGCGCGCAAAACGGCCACTCTCCTCGATGCTCAGGCCTTGCATTTTTGCTATGGCCTGCACCCTTTCTGCCTCGTGAGAGGCCAGTTTTGCAGTTTCTACCGCCCTGATGAGGGTGTAGCGATTTCTGGCATGCTCATGGACAACGCACGATTCGATGGCGACTGAGAGGGTCAACTGTTTGATTTTGAGGAGCTGCTCCCGCAGGGAGTCGGACTGGACCCCGAAAACAATCTGATCCCGGATCATGGAATCAGTCGTCGAGTCATAATTACATGACTGCGCTAGGATGCGGAGATGGGTCAAGAAGGACTGAAAACATAGATTAACATAGAATTTACAGTGCAGAAGGAGGCCATTCGGCCCATCGAGACTGCACCGGCTCTTGGAAAGAGCACCCTACCGAAGGTCAACACCTCCAACCAATCCCCATAACCCAGTAACCCAACCCAACTCAACACTAAGGGCAGTTTTGGACACTAAGGGCAATTTATCATGGCCAATCCACCTAACCTGCACATCTTTGGACTGTGGGAGGAAACCGTAGCACCCGGAGGAAACTCACGCACACACAGGGAGGATGTGCCGACTCCGCACAGACAGTGACCCAAGCCGGAATCGAACTTGGGACCCTGGAGCTGTGAAGCAATTGTGCTATCCACAATGCTACCGTGCTGAAAAGGTTCATCCTTACCCTGAAGCCTCTGTTGGAAGATGTACAGTTCAAAGCTCTCATTCACCTCAATGTCGCAGTGGCTGTCCAATTTCAGCAGAACTGTCTTGAACTTTGTCTTGTCTTCGCCATTGGCAAACGTAAGCGAGTTATAGATGTGGGTGGCGTGATCCCCCGCAGTTGACAGGAACAGCGTGATCTTTCTGGCATCCGTGCTGCCTCGAGGTCGGAGGCCTCGATGTACAGGAGGAACTTTTGCTTGAAGACTTTTCAGTTGGCGCCGAGGTTGCCGGAGATCCGGAGTTGCGAAGGAGGCTGGATCCTTTCCATGCCGCTGGATGGCTGCTTGCTGGTCGTTTCAGATGCACTCGAGGTAGGTTCATTAGGATTAATAGCACTCTGGTACCATGATGTGTTAAGTAAGTTGGTTCAACGTTGACTGCAACTGGATGCAGTGGAACTAGAAACAGGCTTCTGACACAGGAGATGGTCCAACACTGTTTTATTGAACTTTCTGATTGCTGTACATAGTCTGCTGTGAGTTGACATTCTATCAATCTAACTGATAACCTCCTACTGGCTTGACCAGACTAACTCTCTACCTCAGTGATAGTGCTCACTGGCCTGTGAACTCTTACTATCTCAGTAGCTGTGTACTGTCGAGAGAGGGAGAGTCTTAATGCCCTGTGTGCTTTATAGTGGTGGTGTCCTGTCTGGTGATTGGTTGTTATGTGTCGTGTGTGTTCATTGATTATCCTGTGTGTCAATCACTGCCTGTCTGCATCTCATTATATACATGAGTGGATATTATGACATCTACCTCGTTTAAATTTTCTTCCACTCCTTGCCAGTTAACTGTCAGTCACACTGCAACTCCTTCAGATTGTTCTGATTAAAGGCTAATGACTTAAAATGTCAACTCTATTTCTCTCCAGCCTGATCTGCTGAGTATTTCCAGCATTTTCCATTTTTATTTCAGATTTCCAGCATCTGCGGTATTTTGCTTATGTCTTGACGTAAACCTGTTGGGGCTCTGATTTTTCTGTTACTAAGTTCTCAATCGCTATGCGATCTGACTTTATTTGTAGCAAGCTGAAGGTAAAACAAGTTTGAACTGGAACATGTTAGTGTTTACTTTGCTTGGTCGATGACACAAACTAGAAGAACTAATAAGAAACCAAAATGGATTAACATGAGTTTGTGAAATTAATGGTGACCTCTTTCTGTACTATCTCCACAGCTTGGAATTGTCTGTAGTTTCAGACTGAATTGGTCTAAATATTGTTTGCGAGGCTTTGGTTGTATTCTTAAGAAACCTTAAGCCTAAGAATCAAAGAAAGCGTAGCAGAACAGTGAAAGAGGCATGAAAGCAGACCAAGGATTCAAAACAGGGCAATAAAAGTGTGGTAGTCAATTTGTGATGTTTGTTTAACTTTAGTGATGTAAATCCGAGTTAGCTGAAGTTTCAGCGCAATAGCTTAATTCATCGGGTACTGAGTCATTTTGCTACTATTTGTTTCCTTCTGCCTCTTGCTCGACCTTTCCCTTCAGTTCTCCCCACACACAGCCCTTGAATCCTTATGTGCACGTCTTATCATGTTTCAGCAATAATAAAGGGAGCTTGGAGAAACAACTGCAGTGAAGTGTTATGAGGGGAATCAAAACTGAAACTGCTCTTACGTTGTTTGTAGGTTATCAGTGGCAGATGAAGCAAAAAGTGCCGAATTTTATTCGTCTGTCAGCTCAGAAAGGCGAATTTTATTAGTCTGTCAGCTCAGAAAGGCAAATTTCCTGAGTCTGTGCGATCGCCACCAGTCTAATTGTGTATCAGCTCACAATCCAAGCACGCATGATGATATATTGTTATACTAGATTTCCTCTAATTCCTTACATGTTATATGCATCGCAATGGACGTGCACTGGCAAGTTTCTAACTGCTACTTTGCATATGCATTCCTCCACTTTCCCTGGCTTTTCCCACACTCTGCCAGTGCCATTTTGATGGAAAAGTAAATTTGCAACATTGGCACTCTTGCATCCGCTCCACAGATCCGGCCAACAATATAAAAAGTCTAATAGAATATCTCATTCATCTGGGGGGGGGGGGGGGGGGGGGGGGGGATCACTGCACATCTTGGTTTGTGCATTGAATTTTAATCCCAAAGTACATAATTTAATGCAGAAAAATATCTGCAAAATGCAAACTTTTCACGAAGATAGTGAAAGCATGGTAATTTGATTTGATACTTAAATTATTAGATTTATAATGGACCTTTTCAATTAATCTTTACAAATTCAGTTCTCAATTTATATTTTCTAAAACTAACAATTACGCAAACTGTATTGCTTTTGATAGTGCAAGATATGTTGCTGGATTTTTGCAGTTGTGTGATTATTTTCGAGCTTTACTCTGATGTCTGAAGTCTGCTTTTATTACAGCTGGTTCATCACCTGTACGGTCAGTTTACCCTGATGAACAACATTGGATAATTTCTTCAAGGTTAAAGGAATAAACTAGAGCTTGTGAGCGTATATATTAAACTGAATAATGGACAGTCAATAAGCTACAGACAATTTACCAATAAATATAAATTGATTCATTGGTTTGGAGCACAAATAGTGCTGTTTGTGCAACGAGTGACTAAAAACACAACTGAAGATTGTATACAAGGTGATTATAATTCATCTTGACTATCCATTGTTGCACATAAAATAAAAAGATTTCTGCAAACAAAACTTGTTTTTTCCCTAAAACATTTAATCCTTGACAAAGTAAAAACTCAGCAAGGTTCACCACAAATATTGTGTTTTATCTTGTAAGAATAGATGCATTGTCAGCACAGATACATACTTTTTATATGCATAATTATCGTCACTGTATTCACAGTAAAAGCTTTAAAGAAAATAACTCCCAGCAGGAATGATTGCGGTTAGGAACCACGAACTAAGAGCAATTTGCATTTGAAAATGTGGCCTTTGGGACTTCAAAATGAGCTTTAAACATGTAACCTACAAAAGCACTGGCAAGAAATAGTAGATGTATTATAGTTTTTTGCCTCTGTCTCCAAATAATTACTTTTAACGGCTCCAGCTGCATGGCTGCTCTGAATTTCCAAATTGTCAGCAAGCCGAAGCAGGTAGGACTGAAAAGATATTAGTTATTTGGCACCATGAGGTGACAAAGTCAAGAGCCCGTGCCCCGCCCCCCACCCCCTCTTTATTTCTGCTGGCATATGTACTGGAGAGGCAAATTTTAAAAGCGGTGGGAGGTTCTGTCACAACCCAAAGGTGTGGTCATGGCCAATGTCCAAAGTCCCGAATGCAGAACCTATGCCGCAGACATGGAGATGTTATTTCTGCCTTTTGAGGGCAGCATGGTGGCACAGTGGGTAGCACTGCTGCCTCGCGTCACCAGGGTCCCAGGTTCGATCCCGGCTCTGGGTCACTGTCCGTGTGGAGTTTGCACATTCTCCCCGTGTTTGCGTGGGTTTCGCTCCCACAACCCGAAGATGTGCAGGGTAGGTGGATTGGCCACGCTAATTTGCCCCTTAATTGGAAAAAATGAATTGGGTACTTTAAATTGTTTTTTAAAATTCTGCCTTTTGTTTCTGAAGTTGCATTATTCTTTAGCCTTTGGCAACACAACTCTTGGGGAAGACAATGCAGACAAAGATTGCATAACTCTGGTGAGACACCAACATTTTACATTTTGTTAGTAAAATGAGTAACTTAATGACAGATTTACATGTCGTGTTAAGCACACTTGAGATAACACGGGCTGCAACTGGATGCAGCTATAACTCAAGTAGACTCCAGACCTTGAAGTTAGTTCAATTTGATTTATTGAACCTGTCACACAGTTAGCATAGTTCTCTGTGAGTTCGACTCTCTACTAACCTAAGTGTGATTTCTCTATCTGACTGAACCAGACTAGCTCTTAGCCACGTGCTGTATGCGTTATGTGATATGTACACTGGACTCACTCTGTAGATGTCCCTAGTAGAAAGAGGCAGAGTGTGAGTGCCTCATGCCTTTTATAGTGGGAAACCACCCCCAAGCATTCTGCCTGCTGATTGGTTATGTCCTGTTCCCTGTGCTCATTAGCTGCCTGTCTGTATCTCATTAAGTGCATGTCTGCATATCATGACGTCTCCCTTTTTGGAAAAGTTTTTCTGCAGCCTATGTGAAAATATTTACATGTGTAGCCGAAAAACTAACGTATTTACATGAGATGGCAGATGGGAACATGTGTACATATGAAAACAGGTGTCTAATGTGCAAAAACAGAACATAGCAAACAAAACAAATGTTCATAAGTCCAACTCTGGGGTTAGCGTCTGATCCTGGTCGACCGCCAGGGAGGTGGTGTGGGGACGACGGCACCTTGATAGGCGGGATTGCAGCCAGATTGGTGGCCTCGTGGTTCGAGGTGTCAGGAGGTGGCACAATAACAGATGGAAACAACGAAGAATGTGGTTGCGGGCGGGCAACTGAGCGCAGGGCCTGTCTGTTGCACCGCACAACAGAGCCATCAGCTATACGCACAACGTACGAGTGAGGAGCAGCCTGTCGGACAACAACCGCTGGAGCTGACCAGCCTCCATCAGGCAGCTGGATCCGAACAGCATCCGCCGGGGATAGCACAGGCAAATCAGTGGCATGAGCATCGTAGCACTGCTTTTGCCGGTCCCGGGGTTTCTGCACCTTCTGCAGCACCGGGAGGTGATCCAGATCAGGCTAGTGTATGGAAGAGTCATCCGCAGGTCCCTGTTCATCATGAGTTGAGCCAGTGCCATGCCGGTAGACAGAGGGGTTGCCCTGTTCGCAAGCAGCGCAAGGTTGATGTCGGAAGCAGAATCTGCAGTCTTGCAGATGAGCTGCTTCACTATGTGCACCCCTTAACCTTCCCATTGGACTGTGGGTAATGTGGGCTTGAAATGACGTGATGAAACTGGTATAGCTGGTCAAACCTTGACCACTCTTGGCTGCTGAAGCAAGGACCGTTGTCACTCATGACAGTGACCTGGAGAACGCCTCCTTACAGGCCTTGATGACGGTCCTGGACGTGAGGTCCGAGAGCTTCACAACTTCTGGGTAGTTGGAAACATAATCGATGATGAGCACATAATCACGACCATTGGCGTGAATGAGGTCGATGCCCACCTTGGACCACGGGGAGGTCACCATTTTGTGCTGCTGAAGCGTCTCCTTGCCCTGTGCTGGCTGGAAGCGTTGACAGGTCGGACAATGGAGGACTGTATTTGAGATATCCTGACTAATCCCAGGCCAGTAGACAGCTTGCCGGGCTCTGCGCCTACACTTCTCGAAACCCAGATGCCTCTCGTGTATTTGCAGGAGCACCAAGCTCTGGAGACTGTGTGGAATAACGATGCGATCCAGCATGAGGAGGATGCCATCAACCACCGTCAGGTCGTCCTTCACATTGAAGAATTGAGGGCACTGCCCTTTTTGCCAGCCATTGGTGAGGTGGTGCATTACACGCTGTCGAAGCAGGTCCTTGCTGTCTCATCACGAATGCAGATCACCTTTTCATCCGACGCCGGGTGGTTGCTGGCCCACGGCTGCACCTGTGATTCCATCTGTTGGACGAATGCCGGCGGGTCGGCAGGCAAGGTTATTGAGCGGGACAAGGCATCCGCAGTAATGAGCTCTTTGCCCGGCGTGTACTCGAGCTCAAAGTCAGACCGTCTGAGCCTGAGGAGAATGCGCTGCAGCCGGGGCGTCATGTCGTTCAGGTCCTTGTGGATAATGTGGACCAGAGGCCTGTGGTCCGTCTCGACGGTGAATGTCGGCAGGCTGTAGACATAATCGTGGAACTTGAGAATTCCAGTCAGCAGGCCCAGGCATTCCTTTTTGATTTGGGCGTACCGTTGCTCGGTGGGTGCCATCGCCCGTGATGCGTAGGCAACCGGAACACAGCATGTGGTGTCATCGCGCTGGAGCAACACCGCGCCGATGCCGTCCTGGCTGGCATCTGTCGAGATTTTCATTTCCCTGTCAGGATCAAAAAAAGCCAATACAGGTGCAGCTCCAACCACTCAGCTTGATGAGCTGCCTGCCACTCAAAGGCAGTAGACTTTTTTACCAGGTGTCTGAGGGCCGTGGTGTGTGAGGTCAGGTTTGGGATAAACTTGCCCAAAAAAACGCAGTACCGCCTTCTTGTCTTTGGGGGTCTTCATGGCTTCAATGGCCTTGACTTTGTCTGTGTCCGGGCGCACACCCTGCTGAGATATCTGGTCACCCAAGAAATTCAGTGTTGACATGCAAAAGAACACTTTCCCCTGATCAGCTTGAGGCCATTGGCATGGACACGGCGGAATACCTGCTGGAGACGAGAGTTGTGCTCTTCGGGGGTTGTAGAACAAATAATAGCCTTGTCCACATACACGCGAACCCCTTTAATGCCTTCCAACATCTGCTGCATGATTCTATGGAAGATCTCCGAGGCCGAGACAATGCCGAATGGCATACGATTGTAGCAGTACCTGCCAAACGGTGTGTTGAAAGTGCAGAGCCTTGTGCTGGACTCATCAAGCTGGATTTGCGAGAACCCGTGTGATGCATCCAACTTTGTGAAAAACCGGGTGTTTGCCATCTCACTTGTCAGTTCCTCCCGCTTCAGGATGGGGTAGCGTTCCCACATGATATTCTGGTTTAGATCCTTGGGATCAATACAGATGCGCAGCTCCCCCAACGTTTTTTTCACACAGACCATCGAGCTGACCCAGTCAATCTGTTCTGTGACTTTGGAGATGATGCCCTGGTCCTGAAGATTCTTCCAACTGCGCCTTCAGGCGCTCCTTCAGTGGAGCCGGAACTCGGCGTGGAGCATGGACCACAGGCGTGGCATCAGGCCCAACCCGTCAAATACATCCAAATACTGAGCTCGGATGTTGTCAATGCCGGCTTGAAGATCCACGTTAGGGGAGGTCATTGTGTAGATCCGCTGTACCAGGTTTAGCTGCTTGCATGCCCTGTGTGCCGAGCAGGGAGGCCCTGTCTGAATTGACGATTTCAAACCTCAGCTTCACGTTAACGCTTCTGTTGGAGACAAGCCGATGGCAGGATCCCAGTGCTGTGATGGCATTGCCGTTATAGTCCAGGAGCTGGCAGGCTGCTGGAAGGAGCTTGGGTGGCTTTTTGGTGCGGTTGAAATCTGCCTGTGAAGGGAGATTGGCAGAAAGACCTGTGTCCAGCTTGATTTACTTGCATCACCGCACGCCATTCGTCTGCAGAATCCACAGTGAGGATGGGCAGGCTCCGTGATGATGTCGGTGAGGCATGTTCACGTGTGGTAATAATGCCCACATGGTAGGGGGACTCCAGGCAATCGTCCTCTGGATCCGTGATGCTGCCAGGATCAGAATCCTGCAAACCGTGCTGGACACTCCGAACGCGCCTGCGTTGGAGTTGGGTGCGCTGGCCCTTGATGGTGGTGCAGGCCTGCACAAGGCTGCATAGTGTCCAGGCTTCCCGCAATTTAAACAGCGCCTGCCTCTTGCAGGGCAGTGTTTCTTTAAATGGGCGGTGCCAAAGTTCGGGGACGTTGTGATGTCGTTACGCTCCGTGCGTCGTCGCACATACGCAGTGCGGTCGGCAGACGTTCGCCCCTGTGCAGTGTGGGGATCGGCCATTTCGTTATCCCAGTCGCATCACGCATGTGTGGGGTACCGGGAAGACCGGAAAGGGTCGCTTTCATCAAGGCTGAGGCACTGCATCCGGGCGATGGCCTGCACACACTCTGCCTCGTGGGAGGCAGGTTTCTCCGTTTCAGCCAATTTGTATTGGGAATACCGATTTGTGGCGTGCTCGTGCACTGTACACGTTTCGATCGCGACTGACAGGGTCATATGCTTGATTTTTAAAAGCTGTTCTCTCAGAGGATCAGAGTGAACGCTGAAAACGATCTGATCCCTGATCATGGAGTCAGCTATGTCACCAAAGTTGCAGGACAGCGCTAGTAGACTGAGATTAGTGAGGAAGGATTGAAAGATTCGTCTTTACCTTGTAGGCGTTGCTTAAACGTATAGCGCTCGAAGATTTCATTGGTGTCCACTTCACGGTGACTGTCAAACTTGTCCAGGATGGTCTGAAACTTTGTCTTGTCCTGGCCTTCAGTGAAGTTAAACGTGTTAAAGATTTGGATGGCTTGTCCCCGCAGTTGAGAGGAGAAGTGCGATCTTTCTTGTATCAGACGCACCCTCGAGGTCTGAGGCTTCGATGTACAGCAGAAACCTTTGTTTGAAAGTCCGCCAGTTGGCACTGAGATTGCCGCAGGTCTGCAGCAGTTGAGGAGGCTGGATCTTCTCCATGGTGCCGAGATGTCTTTGCTGGTCGTCATGGAAAAGATTGAGGTAAACCACCTAAGGATAGCAGTCTACTGGTACCATGTCGTGTTAAGCACACTGAGATAACACGGGCTGCAACTGGATGCAGCTATAACTCAAGTAGACTCCAGACCTTGAAATTAGTTCAATTTGTTTTATTGAACCTGTCACACAGTTAGCACAGTTCTCTAAGTTCGACTGTCTGCTAACCTAAGTATGATTTCTCTATCTGACTGAACCAGACTAGCTCTTAGCCACGTGCTGTATGCGTTATGTGATATGTACACTGGACTCACTCTGTAGATGTCCCTAGTAGAAAGAGGCAGAGTGTGAGTGCCTCATGCCTTTTAACGTGGGAAACCACCCCCAAGCATTCTGCCTGCTGATTGGTTATGTCCTGTTCCCTGTGCTCATTAGCTGCCTGTCTGTATCTCATTAAGTGCATGTATGCATATCATGACATTACAGGTACTGTGAAATGCGCATTTCTGCAGAGTTTGTTATCGTCACTAATATTTGATTGGATTCATTAAACTGTCATTCATAAAGAACATTTGAAGATAAAATTTTCTTTTTGGGCTCTGATGTCTCTTTTGCATAATTGAATGTTGTAAGCTACTTTTCAGGCATTGTTGAGGAAAATTATGAGAGACAATGGAGTTTGAAGATATATTGTGAACTATATGAAAATTGTGCTTCAAATCCCAACATTAACTTGACGTGCATATTCTTTAGGCAAACTAGGTTTTCCAGTTTGAATGACTATTTTTCCTGCCGTAATTGGTAAGAAGACATCTTTTGGATGGGGTGGGGGAAATATCACAATTCTCAGTTAATTAAATATAGAATTCACAAGTGTCCTCATCTTGCAGTACATCAGTTCTGCAATGAATAGGAACCTAGATTTGAATCTAGTATTTGCAGTTTCTGTATTTTAGAATTGTACAATGAGTATCCTGCTTAATAATAGCATTTTCGAACTCCCTTTTCCTGAGGTAATGAGAAGTCAGTGGTTATTAATCCAAGGCAGATGCGTGGCAAGGGAAAAAAACACCCATCACTGGCAAATTTTCTAAACTTTTCATTTCTCCACAAAATATGGTTGCTGACGCATGCAGGCACAATTTCTTTAGAGCCCTGACTACAGTAACTTGCAGCGTGAAAGAATGTCATCTTGGCTCAGCAGAACTCTTATCTTCTCTCATAGGATTAAGCACCACTCTCGGGACCTAAGTATTTAGGTACTGATAGAGGGCTGCCCTGTCTGAGGTGCCATCATTCACCTGTGACATTGAATCCAGGCCTCTTCTGCCCAATAAGATGAATGTAAAAGATCTCAGGATGTTATTTGAAGAGCAAATGATATGTGAAAACTGAGCTTTCCTGGTTCCTTAGCCATTATTATCCCGCAACCAACATAATCGTTGCAGATAATTGGGTCATTGCTGTTTGTGGGACCTTGCTATGTGCAAATTAACTGTCCCATTCCCTACATTACAGCAATCATCATATTTTAGAAGAGATTGGTTGGCTGTTGAATGTTTGAGGATACCCTGAGTTTATGAAAAGGGCTATAAAAATGTGAGTGGTTCCATGTCCTTGGTGGTGAATAATCATAGAATCCCGACACTGAAAAATGGGGCCATTCAGCCCATCGAGTCTGCACCGACCCTCCGAAAGAGCACCCTACCCAGGCTCACTCCCCCACCCTATCCCCATAACCCCACCTAATCCGCACATCTTTGGGAGAACATGAAAACTCTACATAGACAGTCACCCAACACTAGAATAATGTAACTTTCTGTCAAATTATACTAATTTCAGGGGGTGGAAGAGCAAAGGGAATGGGGATGGATAAGACAAGTTAGTAAGGTGGTTAAGAAGGTGTTTGGGATGATTGGCTTTGTAAATGGGGGCATTAAATACAAAAACAAGGAAATCATGCCCAACCTTTACAAATCTCTGGTTAGACCTCTGTTGTGTTGGGCGCTCTGGATCCATGTAACACATACAGGTCACCAACACTTGAAATAGTGTAACACTATTTTATTGAGTCATTAACAGTTTAACATACTCTCACTGTGGGTTAACACGATACTAGCTTAAACTAAAGACCTTTGCCTTGTCCTAACCAGTCGATGCACTCAGCACATGGTGAATGTCTGTGCTGCAGGCTGTGAGCTCTGTCCTACTAGGAAGCTGCAGCTCGAATGAGCGGGAACTCTGATGCTCCCTATCTTTGTAGTGCGTGTGCTCTAACTGGTGATTGGCTGCGGTGTTGCGTGTATTGATTGGTCCCACTGTGTGTCCATCAGTGTGTGTGTCTGCACCATGATATACTGGTGTATATTATGACAACCTCGACTACCGTGCAAAATTCTGGGCACCACACTTGTGGAAGGCTGTTAAGACTTTAATGAAATTGCAGAGGAGGTTTACCAGAATCGTATCATGAATGAAGGACTTTAGTTATGTAGAGAGATTAGAGATGGCAGCACGGTGGCCCAGTGGTTTGCACTGCTGCATCATGACACTGAGGACCCCGGCTCAATCCCGGCCCCGGGTAACTGTCCGTGTGAAGTTTGCAAATTCTTAGTGTGTCTGCGTGGGTCCCACACCCACAGACCAAAGATGTGCAGGTTAGTGGATTAACCAGTCTAAATTGCCCCTTAGTGTCCAAAGAAAGCTTTGGAGAGGGCAGCAACCAAGTTCAGCTCCTTGCTACATTTGTAGACATACTGAAGTTGTAGCATTGCAACTTTAGTGTCATGTGTTGCAGCTGTGCAGGTGCAATGTGTAAAGGTTATTTTTAAAATAGTTATGAGTGTCTGGTGATCTGTTTAACCGTTGCAGGATAACTATATATGAAGTCATGGAATTTCTGACAGGCAAAGATTTCATTTTCAATTTGTGCATCATGGGTCTCTGTGTCAGGGAGGGCCCTTGGAGCAAAGGCTATTGGTTGGTCATTCTGGATGCAGACTGCACCAAGGTCATGCTGGGAGGCGTCTGCTGATATAAATACAGGTGCTCAAACGTCAATGTATTGTCATACGTGTGGGGTTGTGAGTGCCTGTTTGAGTCTGTTGAAGACTGTTGTGTGATGCTCTTGCCAACACCATTCGACGTCTTGATGGAGAAGTTGATAAAGAGATCCACTGACCTCACTATAACACAGAAGGAACTTAGAAAAATAATTTGTCATACCAAGAAACTGCCCACAGGAATCACCATCTGTCGTATATCATCTTGTCTGGATCAGGCTTGACACCATCGGATGTGAGTGGATGACCCACATAAGGAACCTGGTTGACCCTGAATCTGCATTTCTCGGAATTCAACTTTAATTGGATGGCCCTGATTCTGTTAAGGACAAGACGAAGATGTGCATCATGTTCTTTTATAGTACCACCCCAAATAAGGATGTCATCAACAATGATCTCACAACGTAATCCTTCTGCTACAGAGGGGAAGGCAGGCAGGAGGTTTGGGTCTTCCGAACCTGATGTTTTACCACTGGGCGGCGAATGTGGAGAAGGTGCGGAGCTGGGTCAGAGGGGTTGATTCCCAGTGGGTCTGAATGGAGGAGAGTTTGTGCAGGGGGTCGGGATTGAAAGCACTAGCAACAGCGCCGCTCCCAATAGCCCTGGGGAAATACTCAGGGATTCCGGTAATAATAGCTTCATTGAGAATTTGGAGGCAGTTTCGCCAACACTTCGGGTTGGGGGCACGGTCAAGGGAAATGCCGATTCGGGAGAACCAGGATTGAAAGCACTAGCAACAGCGCCGCTCCCGATAGCCCCGGGGAAATAATCAGGGAGTCCGGTAATAGCTTCCTTGAGAATTTGGAAGCAGTTTCGCCAACACCGGGTTGGGGGCAGAGTCAAGGGAAATGCCGATTCGGGGGAACCACAGATTTGAGCCAGGGAGGTGGAATGGAGATTTTCAGAAATGGGAGGAGAAGGGGGATTAAGGCACTAAAAGATTTGTTTCTTATGGGTCGGTTTGCAGGACTGAAGGAGCTGGAAGCGAAGTATGGGCTGGAGCAGGGGGAAATGTTTAGATACATGCAGGTTCGAGATTTTGCCGAAAGGGGATACAGGGCTTCCCGGTGGAGCCGGCCTCCACATTGCTGGAGGAGGTGCTGATGACAGGGGGACTGGAGAAGGGGGTAGTGTCAGTGGTTTACGGGGCTATTTTGGAAGAGGAGAAGGCACCACTGGAAGGGATCAAAGCAAAGTGGGAGGAAGAGTTGGGAGAGTGTATGGAGGAGGGGTTCTGGTGTGAGATGCTCCGGAGAGTGAATGCCTCCACCTCGTGCGCGAGGTTGGGGCTGATACAGCTGAAGGTGGTATACAGAACACGCCACACGAGGGCGAGGATGAGCCGATTCTTTGAAGGAGTAGAAGATGCGTGTGAACGTTGCAGGGGGGCCCCCGTTAATCACGTTCATATGTTTTGGTCCTGTCCAAAGCGAGAGGATTACTGGAAGGAGGTTTTTGGGGTAGTTTCTAAAGTGGTGCACGTGAAACTGGACCTGGGCCCCCTGGGAGGCCATATTCGGGGTGTCGGACCAGCCAGGGTAGGAAACGGGTTGGGAGGCAGATTTTATAGCCTTCGCCTCGTTGATCGCCCGAAGGCGGATCCTGATGGGTTGGAGAGCAGCCTCTCCACCCTGTGCCCTGGCGTGGCGGGGGGGGACCTGTTGGAACTCTTGACTCTCGAGAAGGTTAAGTTTGAACTGAGGGGAAGGATGGAAGGGTTCTACAATTCATGGGCATTATTCATTATGCACTTTCAAGAACTGGATAACATCGAACATTAGTTGGGGGGGGGGTGGGGTGGTGGCAAGGTTGGGGGGAGGGGGGCGGTGTGTGTTAATGGTGACTTTGGGTGATTCCTGATTCCTTTTTGTCATTTGTTTATGTGAACATGCGGGCTAATGTTTGGGGTTTGGTGGGACGATGGGATCGTTGTTATTGATATGGGGTTGACATATTTGTTACTGATTATTGTTTATTGTTGGTGGGTGTAAATTTGGGAGAAAATGTGAAAAAGGAGGCGAATAAAAATTATTTAAAAAAAACAAAAGAATAATCTCACAAAGTTGGCCTGCAAAAAGTTGCTCCATACACTGCCGTGAGGAAAACCTCACTGCCGTGGAGCTCCCATAGGCCATACAATGGAAGTTATATCTTCCCATGGGAGACATGAATTTGGTTAGTATTAAGGATTTGTCAAGGATGGCAGAACTCGTATTTCACATCGAGGTTGCGGAATATGTCTGCTATCAGTTCGTTGGGTGATGTGGTCTGAGGAGCACTTTGTTACAGTGCTCTGGGTCAACCGATGACTTTTTTTTTGTAACTGCAGCCACCATTGCTGGAACCCAGCCCACGGCCTCGCCTATAAGAGTTATGACGCCTAGTGCTATCATCCGATGGAGCTCATCAACAACTTTCTGCTTCATGGCTACTGGTACACATCTCTGAGCACAGACCATTGGAGGTAGTAAATTATCTAGTCTTATGTGGTGTACAACTTGTAGCTTACCACTGATGTCACAGTTGAAGATGTCTCTATATGCTGTCATCTCTGGGGCTTGGAGTTGTAGAGCATGCATTTCTGGACTAGGTTAAATGAGCCCCAATGCAATGCAGTGGCTTTATATTCTGTCAACTATATAGAATTTGAAATTTCCCTGGATTGCTACACCTTTGGTGTGGATTGTCTGTCAGCCATAAACCACGAGGTGTGCCTGGGCATTGGGATCTGGTGTTGCATACGAGTCTATTCCCCGTAACCTTTGGCTGGATAATACATTATCCTTCGCTCCAGTGTCAATCTTGACTTTAAGTCAGGTGTTACTGCTAATTAGGTTGAGGGTGATGGCGATCTCACACTTTCCTGTGACGCCGTGAACACTGTCACAATAGAGTGTTATTGGAGGCTCTGTAGCTTCACCGCTTTGGTTTGACTCCATTCAACTTACTGACGCTTCTATCCCTGGAGGGTCAAACAGCTGCCATGTTGCTGATGGCAGAGGAAGACTGTTCTGGTTTGGATCTGCAGTGCCTCGCAAAGTGGTTCAATTTCCCACATTTGCTGCATCTTTTACCAGATGCAAAACACTGTTCTGTCTGGTGGGTGCTGGCAGCTGCAGTTGGAGCAGGATGCCCGATAGACTGCGAATACCTCAGTTTCCTGCCAAATATCTCTATTCCATTTCTCTGATTGCTCATTTAACATACAGATATTGATTGCTACTTGTGAAGTTAAGTCTTTTTCTCACAGCAACTGCTTGCAGACTAAATTGCTATATATTCCACAAACAACATGATCCCTGATTAAGTCTTCAGTGAGTTCGGATTGCACCAATATTTTTTTGAGTGGCAATGCAAGATTATATTGTCTCATCTGCTCTTTGGTTGGTTGAATTGAATGCATGTCCATCAAGGGTTATGTTTTTGTTTACCAGGAGACAGATGTTCTCGAACTTTTTCAGGATTATCTTGGGGATCTTTTTCCTCCTCTATCGGGAAAACAAATGACTCGTATTTTTCGACAGCCTCGGCCCGTGAAGTTATGCAGCATCGCAGTAAATATGCCACCGCTTCCGGTGTGTTTCCCAACTATCTGCAATATTTTCATCAAAGACTAGTGAATCGAGGCGGCGAAGTTCTCCTGCCATACTGCCAACCATGTCGATGTTGTGGGTTGCCTGAATCACTGACAACAAAGACTTTCAATATGGCTGTTTATTCACTAACTCAGCAGCAACTTCAACACTTGTGCTCTGCCAGCACTCCCAGGAACCTCTCCCACGCTCCTGACGTGTGACCTCTTTCGCAGCCTTGTCATCATGTTGTCACATGACCAATTGTTCTACAGATTCTCTGATGCTGAAAACAGTTAATAAAGATGTTTCCTTCACCACGTTTCGCAGTTTCCTCCTAGTTCATTACTTAACTGTTGCTTATTTCCCTATTTAATAATAATAATAATCTTTATTATTGTCACAAATAGGCTTACATTAACACTACAATGAAGTTACTGTGAAAATCCCCTAGTCGTCACATTCCGGCGCCTGTTCAGGTACACAGAGGGAGAATTCAGAATGTCCAAATTATCTAATAGCACATCTTTCAGGACTTGTGGGAGGAAGCCGGAGCACCCGGAGGAAACTCACGCAGACACGGGGAGAACGTGCAAACTCCGCACCGACAGTGACCCAAGCGGGAATCGAACCTGGGACCTGCAGCTGTGAAGCAACAGTGCTAACCACTGTGCTACCTATTTGGAACTATCTGCATTCACTTTCTTTGGCTTTTTGAATTAAACCCAGTTTGTTTCTTGACAATAATTGTTGGTGGAAGATTAGTCTAAGGACTCGTAATTGCTGAATAGGAACTTCTTTCTTAGCATCAATGTATCATCCAAATTAGAACCATTACATGTGGGATAAACATTGGAGAAAGACCCTTAGCTTTATTTATTTCCCCATAACTTCATTTTCACATAATCCTTATCTGGGGCAATTTGTAATACAGCCCAGAACGCATAACAAGTACCATCAGACTTAGCAAAGCTACGTTGTAATTTTTTCAACTTTGGAATAAGTCCATAAGACATCGGAGCAGAATAAGGCCACTCGGCCCCTCGAGTCTGCTCCGCCATTCAATCATGGCTGATATTTTTCTCATCCCCATTCTCCTGCCTTCTCCCCATAACCCCTGATCCCTTTATTAATCATGAACCTATCTATCTCTGTCTTAAAGACACTCAGTGATTTGGCCTCCACAGCCTTCTGCGGCAAAGAGTTCCACAGATTCACCGCCCTCTGGCCGAAGAAATTCCTCCTCATCTCTGTTTTAAAGGAGATTGTGTCTTTAGTCTGAGATTGTGTCCTCTGCTTCTAGTTTTTCCTGCAAGCAGAAACATCCTCTCCACATCCACTCTATCCAAGCCTCGCAGCTCGTAGCTGCATTTGTAATAAACCTTGGAATATCCAATTTTACGAAAGTTTATTTTTTTTAAAAAAAACATTTTCTATCACTATGAGTTGCATGTTTCATCTTGAGAGCATTTACAACCAGGTGGTGTGTAAAATCAAAGCTTGTTCTGGGTACTTTTATCTTTTACCTTTATGCTTGAGCAACATGTAATACAACCATTCGTGATTTTATAACTTAGATGAATATAAGTGTATTAACCCTTAAGAATATTTAGTTTACACCTGATCTGACATTCATTTTGTGACCGTATTAGATTATATTTCCATTTGATTTGTTTGTATTATGTTCGGAGTTTTAATTTTTTTTAAATTACAAATTTATACTCAGTTATGTAACGTGAAACGGATTACACACATTAAACCTGAATATTCTTTCACTTCAGAGAACGCAATATTTGAATAAGAAACCAACTTTAGGGATTGTTTTAAAATTGTGTAACAATTCAGGGATTAAAAGGGTAATGAACCTCATTTGGTATGTAAATATCAAAATGATTCACTGATGAAACCGAAGAGAATTTAAAAACTGACTTTGGCCTATTTGCACCTCATGATGTCTCCTGACAGGCAGTCTGTACTAATGCTGGCATGCAAGGCCAGGGCATGACCTACTGCATGCACCATTTAGGCTCTGTCAGCAGCTTCAGTCATGACTGGTTTAAACTGTTCAGAGTATTCTGTCATACGTCACCCTCAATTAGACTCTGCTTGCTGAACTTGAAAATAGCAACAGCTGGAGTTATCTGTTTGAGTACGAGTACAAATTGAATATTGCAATGGTACAACAGAGTGAAACATTTATACAAAATGTTCTATGTTCAGTTGGCTTGTGATGCGGAGCGACATGAACCGCGCGGGTTCAATTCCCGTACCGGTTGAGGTTATTCATGAAGGCCCCGCCTTCTCAACCTTGCCCCTCACCTGATGTGTGGTGATCCTCAGTTTAAATCCCCACCAGTCAATTCTCAAAGGGGAGAGCAGCCTATGGTCCTCTGGGCCCGTGGCGACATTTACATTATGTTCAAAATGGTACCCAGAATCAAAGAATGGCCATTTGCTCTTCAATTATATATACTTACAGTACCTCATTCCTCTGGTTTAGTACCGTATCAATAACATTACACATATCGGGTGTAATCCCTGAAAAAACACAACCAATGTAATTGAAGGCACTTTGCTTTGGAAGTAATCCACACAAGGCATCCCAAGTCAGAATTTCAGAAATGTTTTAATCAATCTGTAACAGCAGAGCTGTGGTTCAAAGATCACTTTGCTGGTCTAGGTTCTATATGATGCACAGTACTTATCATCCTACAAGTCGAGAGTTGCTGTTTGTTGGGAGTTATCTGTGTTATAGACCAGGAGGCTCCAAATTTGATCTCATCTGCATCAATTGGAGTGGTATTATTGACCACATATCTCTGGGCTGGGTAACCTGCAAGTATGGACACAAGGAGCTTAACTTATGTAAGTCCAGAGTGGGAAAAGACACTTTCTCAAATCAATTACATCAAAAATCTATGTAGGTTTCTCTTATGGAATCGTCCTTTCACCTTTTACACCTCCACCACCAGCCCCCACCCTCAGAAACATAGAAAATAGGGACAAGAATATGCTATTCGGCCCTTCAAACCTGCACCATCATTCAATATGATCATGGCTGATCATTCAAATTCAGAATCCCACACCCACTTTCTCTCAATACCCCTTGATCCCTTCAGCCGCAAAGGCCACGTCCAGCTCCCACTTTAATATATCCAACGACCTGGCCCCCAACAGCATTTTGTAGTAGTGAATGCACAAGTTCACAACTCTCTGAAGGAAGAAGTTTTTCCTCATCTCAGTCCTGAATGAACCCCTAGTTCTGGACGTCCCTCAACATCAGGAACATTCTTCCCACATCTAGCCTGTCCAGTCCCATCAGGATTTTATATGTTCCTATGAAGTCCCCTATTGAGATTAATTCCCTCTGACCACTGACTTCAAAGCTTCCCAAACCGTCGCTGTAGAGACCTCCCCCGTATAATTTGTTTCCAGGTAGTTCTGGGTGGACTTGTTCACCAGCCAACAGATCGCTTTGTCTGCGAGCAACCCCACATCCAGTCTCCACAGCGGGCGTTTCCCTCCCTCCCCCTAACCCGTAGATCCACCCAATGTGCGGCATCATCCGACACAGCGATTGCCGAGTACTCGTAAGATTTTAGTGTAGACGGGCAGCATGGTCGGCACAGGCTTGGAGGGCCGAAGGGCCTGTTCCTGTGATGTACTTTTCTTTGTTCTTTGTTCATTCTTCTAAACTCCAGTGAGTACAAGCCCAGTTGATCCAGTCTTTCTTCATTTTTCCAACATGCCATCCCAGGAATTTGTCTGGTGTACCTTCGCTGGACACCCTCAATAGGAAGAATGTCCTTCCTCAACCTAGGAGACCAGAACTGGATCACTATCTCATCATCTGCTGATCTCCTGTTCCTTTTTAATCATCCTGCAAAGTCTTTCTCACTAATGTCAGGAACTTGTGCCAGAATTACGAAATCTATCCCACAGATTGATCGAGCAACAGCATTAACAATGATGCTGTGAATATAACTATTCCGGACTGCCAGTTGGTGAAGGATTGAACTGGAGCCGATCTTTACACATTTCTTTACTTATTTTTTGAGTTACACATTACAATGTCCTGACCCAGCAGCCACAGTTTTAATCTTTACCTATTTATAGCAGGCTTAAGTGAATGCTCAGTTAATGCCCACCAATTTTATATTAATTGTTTGATTGTATGCAATTATTAATCATACTTTTCAACCAATGTTGTATGCTCCTTCAGCACCATCCCTGGACATGTCCTGTGCCACTGACAGAACAGACCCACCAGAGGTGGCAGGTATGTAGTCAGGGAATGGCCCTGGATGTCCTCAATCTCCGGACTTAAGAACTCTCATGGCATCAAGTCAGCAAGAGAACCACTAGCTGGAGTCATACCTAGCACAAAGGAGGATGATTGCGGTATTTGGAGGCCAGTTAGCTTTGCCCCATGGCGTTGCTGCACGAGTTCCCCGGGGCAGTGACCTAAGTCGAACCATCTTCAGCTACTTTATCAATCACATTTCTTGCATTGTTAGGTCAAAGTGGGGATGTTCATTGATGATTGCAGTGTTCACTAACATTCGCAACTCTTCAGATACTGAAACAGTCCATGCACCCCATGCAGCAAGACCTGTACAACATTCGGGCATGAGCTGATATGTAGCAAGCAACACTCCATGTGATTACCATTGCTGAATTGCCCACCATCAACATCCTGGGTGTCGCCCTGGACCAGAAAGTACTTGAGTTCTGTGACTACGAGAGCGGATTAGCGGCCGGCACTGCTGCAACAATAACAAATTCCTGACTCCCCAAAACCTGTGACCGTCTAAAGGCACAGGTCAGGAGTGAATGCTCTATACTTGCCTGGATGAATGTAGCTGCAGCAGCACTCAAGAACACCATCCAGGATAAAGCAGTTTGTTTGATCATCATTTCATCCACCTTAAATATTCACCCTCTCCACCACTAGCATACAGTGGCAACAGTGTGTATCATCTATAAGATGCTTTGTCGCAACCCACCAAAGCTCATTGCTTCCACCACCTAGAAGAATAAGGGCAGTAGATGCATGGGATTACCACTACCTGCCAGTTTCCTTCCTCGTTGCACAGCATCTTGACTTCAAAATATATTACAGCTCTTTCATTGTCACTTGACCAAAATCCTGGAACTTACTACCTGGCAGGATTGTGGGTGTACCATGACCACCTGGATGACAATGGTTCAAGATGTAGGCCCACCACCAGTTTCTCAAGTGCAATTATGCAACAAATGCTGGCCTCACCAGTGACACCTATATCCCACAAACAAATCAAAACAATACAATATTGACACACATGCATGAAAAATAGTCACCTTGTCAGCTACTTGCAGTTTTTCAATATGGAAAAAATATGTTTTCGTGACAGTGTTACTGATCGTCAGATATTAGTCATTTAAGGCACTTGAAGGTTTTAAAAGCTGCTCACTATATGAAGGCTTTGGTAGATTGTGCAATTGCTGTAGTTAATACAGGTGCATCTGTAAGACACCATCAATAACACAGTAACAGCAAAGATCATCATATCGTCAAATATAATTCTCGCCTTGGGCAGAATGGATTTTATTTTTGCTGTGTGTTTTTTTTACGTTTCTCGAAAAGCTGAGATTTTTTTAAAATTCAGCCCATCATGTCTTTCAATATACCTGCTTTAAATCCAGTCCTGGCAAATTTGTATTAAATTCCTTGCTTAACAAAACATTAGGAGTGATCCTAGGATTATGCAGATATGTTTGTAGAAGGAGTATTAGCTCTACTCTGATATTTACCTAAGGATTGCAGGCAAGTTATCATCCCTGCAGCTGGTCTGGTTATTGAGGACATACTAATAGTAGATGTCAGATTGTCTTGATCTATATCAGACCTGTGTTTTGCTGTGGAAAATACTATTCGCTGTTGAGAGCCTTTGGGATTAGGGGGTCTAAACAAAATCCTTCAAGGAATACATTGAGTGTTGTTTTAGACTAGTTTTAGACTCCATGCTATGACTATAGCACCATTTGCTGTGTTCGAATTTAACAGCTGTTCTTTAGTCAAGGGTTGGTAACTTGCTTCAATTTCAGTTTGAAGAACAAACTGCAAAATGTAGATTTGAACCAATTTGAGCAACCTAATATATTAATCTCAGCAAATTGTGTGTTTTCTCCTTGGCAGAAGCGACATTCATGGTTTGAGATTGTGATTTGATTTTACAGACTAGAATCAAAGTGATAATGCAAAAGCAAAATACTGCAACTGCTAGAAATGAAGATTTGAATTTTTTTTTCATCCCATAGAAACTGCCTAATCTGCTATTTTCAGCATTTCAGCAAGTTCTGGTTTGCACAGATTAGATGCAGTTTGCATCACTGTTGTGAGCCATTCTATCAAGCTCAGAAACGGTCTATGTACAGATGCCACCTCAGGGCCCTGGAGATGTGCAATCAACGCAAGCTGGGAGGGCAGGCGGACTACCATCAATGTCCTTGAAGGAGCCAAGAGCATCAGCATCGAGGCCACGATCATCCGTAACCAGCTCCACTGGGCCAGCCATCAACTTAGGATGTCAGAGTCCTGACTGCCAAAGCAAATCGCCTTCACCCAGCTCAAGGAAGGATCTCGAACGAGAGGAGGACAAAGGAAGAGCTTCAAAGACACCTTGAAGGCTTATCTCAACAAATGCAACATGGACATCAGCTCCTGGGTGTCCTTTGATCAGAAAATACCTAAATGGAGGAACCTCCTGATTGAAGGGACAGAATTCTTCGAGGACACCCAACGGCAAGAGGAGGCCCAAAAAAGGAGCCTGAGAAAGGAATACCAATGATCTAGAGTCAAATACACGCAGCGATGGGGGATAAATGCAGGTCAGACAGCGACACCCTCATCCCATCAACGGATAAAAAAATTCCGACCGATCCCACCTCCCAGAAACGCTGCCAAGTGCAGCTCGAGGATTGGGCTCATCAGCCCCACACGGGCGCACAGAACCCATGACCAGTGACGTGGAGTTTCGTAGGGGACAGTCATACTCATTCGCGAGTCACCAAAGAAGAGGATCATTGTGCAGATGTGAAGAAGTATGGCTTCAGTTGTAGCTCATTGTTAGACTTTCAACGCTGAGTCAGTGAGTTGTGCCCTCAAGCCCTATTCCATGACTACGAAATCTAGGCTGGTATTCCAGCGAAAAACACAGAGGAAATGCTGTACGCTTCAAACTGCTATCTTTTGGATTCGAGGTTAGACTGAGGTGCTATCTGCCATTTTACATGTATGCAAAAGATCTCTGATAATATTTGAAGAAGGGGAATACTCCCAGCCAATATTTATCCTCAATCAGCACCACAAAAAACAGATTATAAAGCCATTATCACATTATTGGAACCTTGCTGTTTGCAAATTGTCTGTTGCGCGTTCTACATTACAACCAGTGACTACACTTCATGGTGCATTGAATAATCATGCATAGAGCAAGATTGTTTGTCACAGTGGGCTATTACACTGATTAAATGTGGGGCTTTGTTAGTTGACGGGAAGGAAATATTCCTCTCTGTGCTGTCTGTATAGATCCAACCCGAAATAGATTTTGTAAGTCTAAACTTATTTCTGAGTAGGTTCGGAGCCATGATACAAAACTGCCCACAATTCGACAATTAATTTACTGACTCAAAATATCGCTGTTAAGGAAATGAAAAAGTTCAGGTTGGTGCAGTAAAGGTTTTGGCTATGATGGAATTGTTATGGCAATGTGCGAGTGTATTTGATGCGCACCACCCAATTTAGATCCAATATGAAACGTTTTACCTTGATGAACACAATAAAAATTTCAGAAATTGTGCCAATTGATCAAATTACAAAATGTTTTTCGTTCGTCAAGATATTTTTCATTTCAGTGATATAAGTAAAAGAAGATGAGGCATGTGTAAAAGCTGTTCATAACTTATTTTAACACTGAATCGCTGCTTCTGAAAATATTATGTGCTCTTCTCAACATAACATTTCATATCCTGAACCAGAGTTTTAATTTCTCTCTATCATTAAGCTTTAATCAGCGTATATATTGCTTTAACAAAATTCTAGATTTATGTAGGGCAATAAATTAAAACATTACCAACTCACTGCCTGACAGCTGATAGTGTTGAACGATAATGCTTATTAAGTCAAGTAACAGCATTCCTTCAGTTCAATAGTATTGAATCTCTGCCTTTGGTGTCATACTTGAAATTCATACATTATCAATAAGGTTTAACCCAAATCCCGAACCGAAGTTACTAACACCAAACTTTTTGAGGTTCAAGAAATAATGAATCCCTTGCTAAAATGATGATCCTGGACTTTAGAATCCTGAATATATAACTTCAGTTTAATGCCAAATTTGTACTGCTTTCATTGTTCTCAGTGAGCTGAGCCGCTGATGATTTAGGTTAACTTACTCGAGCTTTTTGTATTGAACATAGAAATATAAAAAATTGAAACAGGAGGAGGCCATTCGAGCCTGCTCCGCCATTCATTATAATCATGGCTGACCATTAAGTTCAATACACTGATCCCACCTCCCCCCCCCCCCCCCCCCCCCCATATCCCTTAATCCCTTTAGCCCCAAGAGCTCTATCTAATTCCTTCTTGAAATTACACAACGTTTTGGCCTCAACTACTTTCTGTGGTAGCGAATTCCACAGATTCACCCTCTCTGGGTGAAGGAACTTCTTCTCACCTCAGTCCTAAAAGGTTTCCCTCTTATCCTCAAACTATGATCCCTAGTTCTGGACTCCCCCATCATCAGGAACATTCTTTCTGAATCTACCCTGTCTAACCCTGTTAGAATTTTGTAACATTTTATGAGATCCCCTCTCACTCTTCTAAACTCCAATTAATATAATCCTAACTGATTTAGTCACTCCTCATAAGACAGTCCCGCCATCCCAAGAATCAGCTTGGTGAACCTTCGCTGCACTCCCTCATAGCAAGATCATCCTTCCTCAGATAAGGACACCAAAACTGCACACAATACTCCAAGCGTGACCTCACCAATGCCCTATACAATTGCAGTAAAACATCCCTATTCCTATATTCAAATCCTCTCGCTATGGAGGCCAACATACCATTTGCCTTCTTCACTACCTGCTTACCTGTGCGCTTACTTTCAGTGACTTATGCACGATGACACCAAGGTAACCACCTCTCTCAATTTACCCATTCAACTAATAATCTGCTGCCTTATTTTTGCTACCGAAGCGGATAACCTCACATTAACCCACATAACACTGCATCTGCCATGCAAATGCCCACTCACTTCAGCCTGTCCAAATCCTGCTGAAGCATCTCTCCGTCCTCCTCACAGCTCACACTTCCACCCAACTTTGTTTCATCTGCAAATTTGGAGATAATACTCTTAGTTCCCTCGTCCAAATCATTAATATATAATGTGAACAGTTGGGGTCCGAGCACAGATCCCTGTGGTACCCCACTACTCACTATCTGCCAGTCTGAAAAAGATGAATTTATTCCAACGTTTTGCTTCCTGTCTGCTGACCAGATTGTATCCATCGCAAGACATTACCCGTAATCCCATGCACTTTAACTCTACATTTTAGTCTGTTATGTGAGATCTTGTCAAAAGCGTTCTGCTAGTCCAAATAAACCACATCCGCTGGGTCTCCCAGGTCAACTCTACTAGTTACATCTTCAAAGAATTCTAGTAGATTTGTCAAGGATGATTTTCCTTTCGTAAATCCATGCTGGCTTTGTCTGATTACACCACTGCTTTCCTAATACTGTGCTATGAACTCCTTGATAATGGACTCCAGCAACATCCCTACTACCAGCGTTAAACTCACTTGTCTACAGTTCCCTGTTTTCTCTCTATCTTCCTTTTTGAATAGCGGAGTTATATTCGCTACTGTTCAATCTGTAAGAACCATTCCAGAGTACAAAACAATTTTGGAAAATGACCACCAATGGATCTACTATTTCTAGGGCCACTTCCTTGAGTACTCTAGAATGAAGATTACCAGGCCCTGGAGATTTGTCCACCTTCAATCCCATTAATTTCCCCAAAACCATTTCTTTACTAATATAAGTTTCCTTCAGCTCCTCGCTAAAACTTCAGTTTCTCAGACCTGTCTTCCTTTGTAAAGACAGAAGTAAAGTATGAATTTAGTTCCTCCGCCATTTCTTTGTCCCCTGTTATGAATTCCCCCGTTTCTGACTACATTAGTTTTTACCAATCTTTTTCTCTTTCCATACTTTCACAGAAACGTTTACAGTCAATTTTTATGTTCCCTGCTAGTTTACTTTCAAACTGTATTTCCCCCTTCTTAATCAATCCCTTGGGCTGCCTTTGCTAAATTTTAAACTGTTCCCAATCCTCAGGTCTATTGCTTTGCCTAGGTAATTTATATGCCTTTTCTTTGAATCTAATGCTATCTCTAATTTCCCTTGTAATCCATGGTTTGGCCACATTTTCCTTTCTACTCTTGCTCCAAATAGGAATAAACAACTTTTGGAGTTCACCTATTCTTTCCTTGAATGCCTGCCATTGCCTGTCCACTGTCCTTCATTTCAGTAATGTTTCCCAGTGGAATAGTTTATGCCGAAAGGGGGAAGCAATATCATCAAGTAAAATGTACTACTAATATAGCTGTGCAGGTTAATTATAATTGATTTAGGAAGGCATGGTAGCACAGTGGTTAGCACAGTTCTTTCACAGCTCCAGAGTTCCAGGTTTGATTCCCGGCTTGGATCATTGTCTGTGTGGAGCCTTGATGTGGAGATGCCGGCGTTGGACTGGGGTGAGCACAGTAAGAAGTGTTACAACACCAGGTGTTGTAAGACTTCTTACTGTGTGGAGCCTGCACGTTCTCCCCGTGTGTGCGTGGGTTTCCTCCGGGTGCTCCGTTTTCCTCCCACAGTCCAAAGATGTGCAGGTTAGGTGGATTGGCCATGCTAAATTTCTCTTAGGTTAGGTGGGGTTACGGGGATAGGGTGGAAGTGTGGGCTTAAGTCGGGTGCTCTTTTCAAGAGCTGATGCAGACTCAATGGGCTGAGTGGCCTCCTTCTGCACTGTAAATTCTATGATTACCATTGCATCTCGTATGTAATCATATTGGCCCAAATTCTGTGGTAAGAATAAAAATGAGATGATCTGTTCTTAGTGTTATTGTGGAGAAATTCAGACAGCAGCTTCTAAAAAATCAGATCTGCTGTTCTGTTTGCCATCCATAAGCTTTGATACTCTGCATTCATACACACAAGTATTATGAAGTTGCAATACGTGACCAGTAGGTACCCACTGAATACATCATGCAAAGTTAGGGCGTGTCAAAATGTATGAGTTTGTAGCAGCGTGACAAATCCTAATTACTACTAAACAACTTCCCTGCCATTGACAATTTATTTATTACAAATGTGGAGTACCATTACTTCAGATTTTAATTATTTTGGGTTTTGTTTTACTGTTTCTTTTTCTTTCTCCCAATTAATCCCATGTTTCCCCCTTACTATTTTGCTTTCTGTACATGATTTTACACTGAATTAAACTCTGTTTGCCTTGGTAAGAATTCTTTAATCTTATGTGTCGGAGAGACAAGCTGCTGTTTTCACTGTGTACAATAGTCCCTTTAGAGGCCAGCAAACTGCTTCAGACTCCCAGTGCCTGTGATTCTCTGCACATAAGTGCACATAAAGTTTGCAGGCAGCTGGAAGGGTAACTAACATCAGGTCCCATTTGTTCGACAGCATTTACAAAATCCAGAACATTATTTTTTAAACATAGAACTGTACAGCACAGTACAGGCCCTTCGGCCCACGGTGTTGTGCCGAACTAGTCTGAAACTAAGATCAAATCAACCTATTTCCAATCATGTTAGGCTAACCGGTCTGTAATTCCCTGGGTTCACCCTTTTTTTTTAATAAACATTTTATTGAAGTATTTTTGGTATAGTGACGACAACAAAAGAAACAATACACATGAAACGATAAACATAGTGCAAAAGCCATTTACCTCTCGTACCTCTAATCTAAACTGCACCCCCCGCCCTCCCCTGGCTGACGATTAATTTCCCGCAAAGAAGTCGATGAACGGTTGCCACCTCCGGGTGAACCCTAACAGTGACCCTCTCAAGGCAAACTTGATTTTCTCCAAACAGAGAAAGCTAGCCATGTCCGATAGCCAGGTCTCTGACTTTGGGGGCTTTGAGTCCCTCCATGCTAATTTTTGTTGAATTTCTTTTTAGTAGAGGTCTGAAGAAGAGTCATATGGACTCGAAATGTCAACTCAATTTCTCTCTCCACAGATGCTGCCAGACTTGCTGTTTTTCAAGCATTTTTTGTCTTTAAGGAATGCTGTCCAGGTCGAGCTCCATGAGCTCATGTCTGGAGCTGCAGACGAAACCAAATAATGTGTAATCAGCATTGAATATCCCCTTTCCGGACCTTATGATGGAATTAAACAGCTGAAGATGGTTGAACCAAGGACCAAGTGATATCTTGGGACAATAATAATTGGGCTCCACGTTCACAGCCAGCTTCCTTTCTGCTATGTATAACTCCAAACAGCTGGGAGTTTTCCCCTGACTCCCATTGGCTTAAATTTTACTAGGTTCAGTAGACCACAAAGGGAGTCAACACCCAAGTTGTAGAAAGAAATCAAGTTTTATTACAATAACTATTATCTATACAGCACAAAAAATCCCAGCCAGGTCTGTCCTCCACGTCGGTACCCAAACTGGCCGACTTTATACATAGGTTTAGCTATACGTGGTTTCTGGGTCCCCGTCTCCTTTAACGAGGGAGCTCTAATTCGGTGAGGCTCATGGGGAGTTTAATAATTGTTTCTTCATGCATCCCACGAGGGTAATGACACTCTGGCTCTTTGATCCACATGAGGTCAAATGCAGCCTTGATGTCAAGAGCAGTCACTTTCATCTCACCTCTGAAATTCAACTCTTTTGTCTTTGTTTGAAACAGGCCTGCATTGAGAATGGGCCCTGGCACAATGCAAACTGATCAATGATGAGCTGGTTAGAGTTATAATGACACAGAGGGTTGCCATTCAACCCATTGAGTCATGTTGGCTCTCTATAGAGTCAGCCGCGTTCCCCCGCTCCATCCCCTTAGCCCTTCTTGTTTATTTCCCCTCAAGCATTCAACAATGCCTTCCAACTCCATGACATCTACCACCTATAAGGGCAGCAGATGCATGGGAACACTGCCATCTGCAAGTTCCCCTCCAAGCCACACACTGTCCTGACTTGGAACTATATCGCTGTTGCCTCACTGTCACTGGGTAAAATCCTGAAACTTCCAACCTAACAGCACTGTGGGCGTACCTACATCTCATGGACTACAGGGGTTCGCAAATGCGGCTCTCCACTACCTTCTCAAGGGCAGTTAGGGATGGGCAATAAATACTGGCCTAGCCAGCGCCATCCACATCCTGTGAAATAATTTTTTCCAGTGGCCAATTTTGCACGTTGTTGGGTAGGTGCCAGTGCTGTAACTGTACAAGAACAGTTTAGCTAGAGATGAGGACAGGTCTGAAGTACAAGTCTTCAGGACCACAACAAAGATATTGTCAGGGCCCAGAGAGTTTTGCTGCGTCCAATGCTGTCAGCCATTTCCAGAAAAATAACCAAATGTTTAAAAGCAAACTATGGCGGATTGCTGTTTAAATGAACCATTTCACAGAACCCTAGACTAGTTGGGGTATTTTCTTCAGCTTAGTTGCGTGCCATGTTTTCTTATTTAATATATTGTACAGTAAGTTGGATGGCAGCACCGTTACTGATATTGCGCCTCACTCTACATACAGCCCAAAGATTCAGCCTCTTGAATGAGTCCCATGGGTGGGATACACCCACCTTCATAGCCCATGCAAGGCTCAATGTTGTGATGCAAATGACAGCACTTACGCAAATAAAGAAACAAATTACTGCGGATGCTGGATCCTGAAACAAGTGCAGAAAATGCTAGTCCATCTCAGCAGGCCTGATAGCATCTGTGGAGAGAGAGTGGAACTGACGTTTCCAAGTCTGGATGACTCTTTGTCAAAGCTCTTTCACCTATGATGAGCCACCATGAGCTCTAGCATCTATTCCAGTGTGTGATAGAAAATAATAATTGTGAGGATGACACAACTTAAGCAACAATCTTGCATCGTTCAAAGATCCATGCTTTTCTATTTCCTTTTGGCCTCAACCCTGCTACAGTTACATTCACTGAAGTCGAGTGCTAATTTACAAATCTTGCCCTATTTGCTCCAGTGTATAAGTCCTCATTGCCACCACCAACCACTTTCTTTCCAGATACTTCCTCACCATCACCATACTGTACTCCTGCAATTCCAGTTTAGAAGCCTGTTTGTGCTCCAATTATGGACTTTGCTGCTTACTCCTTTCATTTCCTTAGGCTTGTTTAAAGCACAGTCTGGATTGCTTTAATATTGAAAAACTTCAGATTTAATCAAAGTATGTGTTGAAGAGTAATTATAGTACTGAAAACTTGTGTGTAGGTTGGGTACAAAAAATTAGTTGTGACATGAATATTTTAAAGCAGTAAGAAGAAAAAGAATATTGAATATAATAATAAATTGAAGATTAAAACCCTGATATTATTGAAAGAGTACATTTTGAATAAATGAAAGGAAAAACAGTATGTAATTTTGAGAATTAGGTTTTGCGATGTTTATTTATGAAACTTATTTTTAATTTTTGCACCCAATATTGTAGTTATTATTGAAGCGATCCAGATGAGTTCTCAGCATCGATGAATATTGAACACATGACATTACAAAACAATATATCCCCACAACAACATACTACAGTCATTTCATGTCAACTTCAGATTATTCGCGGAAGCATGAGGAGATTGGTAAAGAAGAATTAAAATAAATTGGGAATTCACTGGAGAAAAATAATTAATTTTGGGAGTGCTTTGCAGCTCCAGCTGAATTCACAACTTAGTTAATTATCTCTTTTGAAGTATACAGTTCAGAAAAATCAGTGAAAAGCAGAGCAGCGACCGTCAAGAAGTTGCACGAATGTACAAGAAATGAATCCTGATGCAGCTGGGGGAATGAGAAATCTCACTGAGTGAGGAGCAATGAATGAACTAAAAAAGATCTCAAATTCTTCCTTCCCGAATTGAAAGGCCCAAGTTTCTCCAGCTTTCCAGCTCGCATCTTTCTTCTCGGAATAGCCTCCAGCAATTGAATGTCCTAGATGCGGTATTCAAGATGTGGTCTAACTAGAGCACTTCACAATTTGATCAAGCCTCCTTTTGTCTTGTACTCTATTGTTTTGGCTACGTAGTTGAGCATTTCATTGGCTGTGTTGATTTCTTCCCTGTATTAGTGGAGCAGCTTTACCAAACTCTGAGGTTGTCCTTAGCTTCATCCTTAGTTCAACTTATTTATTGTTCTTTCCTATGCACCGTATCTTTTACAGGCATTTTTGTCCCGTTGTCCAATTTATTCTATAATTTCTGACTTCACTGCCCTTCCCAGTTTGGTGTCATAGAATCATAGAATTTAGAGTGCAGAAGCCGGCCATTCGGCCCATCAGGTCTGCACAGGCCCTTGGAAAGAGCACCCGGCTTAAGCCCATGCCTCCACCCTATTTCCGTAACCCAGTAACCCCACCTAACCTTTTGAACACTAAGGGGAAATTTAGCATGGCCAATCCACCTAACCTGCACATCTTTTGACATCCTTTGTCATTAACCACTGCACCTTGAATTTCTAAAGCGTTTAGTGTAAATTAGAAATACTAGTGATATCATATCTCTGTAATAGTTTATTATGAATCTCTTGGGGTTTGCGGAAATCTCAACCCAACACCTTTTATGTAGAACTTTGAAAAAAATTGTGTTTTCAAGTTGAGGTATGCGGGCCGGAATTCTCCCTCCGTACACACTGCCGGAATTCTCCCTCTGTACACACTGCTGGAATTCTCCCTCCGTACACACTGCCGGAATTCTCCCTCCGTGCACACCGCCGGAATTCTCCCTCTGTGCACACCGCCGGAATTCTCCCTCCATACACAGTGCCGGAATTCTCCCTCCGTACACAGCGCCGGAATTCTCTCTCTGTACACACTGCTGGAATTCTCCCTCCGTACATACTGCCGGAATTCTCCCTCCGTACACACTGCCGGAATTCTCCCTCTGTACACACTGCTGGAATTCTCCCTCCGTACACACTGCCGGAATTCTCCCTCCGTGCACACCGCCGGAATTCTCCCTCTGTGCACACCGCCGGAATTCTCCCTCCATACACAGTGCCGGAATTCTCCCTCCGTACACAGCGCCGGAATTCTCTCTCTGTACACACTGCTGGAATTCTCCCTCCGTACATACTGCCGGAATTCTCCCTCCGTACACACTGCCGGAATTCTCCCTCCGTGCACACCGCCGGAATTCTCCCTCCATACACAGTGCCGGAATTCTCCCTCTGTACACACCGCCGGAATTCTCCCTCCATACACCGTGCCGGAATTCTCCCTCCATACACAGTGCCGGAATTCTCCCTCTGTACACACTGCTGGAATTCTCCCTCCGTGCACACCGCCGGAATTCTCCCTCTGTGCACACATGCCGGAATTCTCCCTCCGTACACCGTGCCGGAATTCTCCCTCCATACACAGTGCCGGAATTCTCTCTCTGTACACACTGCCGGAATTCTCCCTCCGTACACAGCGCCGGAATTCTCCCTCCGTACACAGCGCCGGAATTCTCCCTCCGTACACACTGCCGGAATTCTCCCTCCGTACACACTGCCTGAATTCTCCCTCCGTACACACTGCCGGAATTCTCCCTCCGTACACACTGCCGGAATTCTCCCTCCGTACACACCGCCGGAATTCTCCCTCCGTACACACTGCCGGAATTCTCCCTCCGTGCACACCGCCGGAATTCTCCCTCCGCACACACCGCCGGAATTCTCCCTCCGTACACACTGCCGGAATTCTCCCTCCGTACACACCGCTGGAATTCTCCCTCCGTACACACCGCTGGAATTCTCTCTCCGTACACACCGCTGGAATTCTCCCTCCGTACACGCCTCTGGGATTCTCCCTCCGTACACACCGCTGGAATTCTCCCTCCGTACACGCCTCTGGGATTCTCCGGACCCACTGCAGTGAATGGAGTTTTGGCCGAGCACCAAATTCTCAGTTCTTGCTGGCAGCCTTGGCGGAATAAACTGATCAGGGAATCCCAGCGACAATGTTCTGTGCCATTCATATACTCTTAAAAACACACCTTCACTACATTCCCATGACAGGAAAAATAATTTTAAAACCTCAGTAAATATATGACAAGTGATAAATCTGTCAAAATGAAAGGGAGAGCTCACAGTCTGCAAGTTGGGGTGCAAGTGCGCATATTGAGCTGGATTCTTGCATTATCTTTACCAGCATACAATGACTGTGCTTTCTAAACAACTAAGTGGATAAAGTATAGTATTCTGAAGTGCACTTTTTAAGATGCAAGACCCTGTGTATTATCTTGAGTTGAATGGTGTTACGCTCTCCTCGTTCTTCAATGACTAACCTGAAGTTAGTATTGAATGACTGTTGTATGTTGTTGTGGGGATATATCATTTTGTAATGTCATACGTTGAGTGTCTCTGGCTGAAACAGATAACTTTTAAAAAGACTTTTGAATTTCCAGTGACCAGATTAAAGGAATCACCTAACAAGTTTTAAAACCTCTACTTCAGCAAACAAACTAAAAAGAACATCAACAACATAAACAACATTCCTTAGCAGGCAATTAATGCTCTAAACTGCAGAGGAGATAATCTTCATTAATGCTTTAATGTCTTCGATAATTCCACGTTGCATCCATATACATTACAACATGCTCTTATTAGGATACCGGACAAGACCCTATTTTTGTTAGGATACCGGACAAGAAACCCCAAACAATTTGCAATTTGTAAAACTGTGAGAAAAGGATACTTCACCCCAAGAGTGATCACTCAGATCAATAGGGACCTTTTAAGTTGAAGCAAGCTTTAATTTAAACACAGAATTAATTAACCGTATTAACACCGAAAACGTAGCTTTACAATTAACAGTTCTTAAATAAAAGAAAAACTTCATCTCATTATCTACACCTGCCACTATATACATTCCAACTAAGCAACTCAATACAGTTTAAAATCCACTCATAAATAAAGTTAGCAATCAGGCTTACTTGCTGTTCTCTGTGCAGACCTTTGGAGAGACACGATTTCGGGAACAACCTGAAGATCCTTCTGTCTTAACTCCAATCCTATGGCAAAACTATAGAGAGACCTGGCTTCTCCATTAATTACATGATCTGTATCCCATGAAGGTTGTCTTCTTAGCTAGGACTAAACACCATTCCTCATTAATTATCTTCACCCCAGGGAACCTCCAGAAACATAAAAAATATTCCATTAACCATCTCTCTGTAAACTAATATATGGTTAGAATCAATGATTTCCTCACCTTTACAACTCCTTAATCACTCCTTTGGCATACATACTGTTTGCATGTATTTGAACCCAAGGTTTCCAGTAAAATTACTGTAACAAAATATAAGTTATGACAATTTCCGACATTCATCACGCTTTCCACACGATTACAGTGTTGATAGCAAACTGCCCACGGCCATTACCAGTTTCCAGTGGATTCACATTGCCCCATTTCGCCGAGTCATTATGTTGCATAACTGTCGAAAGGCTCTTCCCTCCATTTTTGGAGAATTGACAAATTAACTAACAGCAATAAGATCCACTCCAGTTTATACTCTCGGCCTTGCCAAGGAACATTTTCTGGAGTTTTGATTGCAATAGAATATGTCTCTTCAACAGATCATCCTCCTTCCGAGTTCTGCCTGGTAGCTTGCCGAGGACTTTCCACCTTCTCCACTGTGCTAGCCCTATCGGCTGCAGCCTTTTGTCTGTGAGACCTCTCTCTCTTTCTCGCTCTCTTTCGCATGAGTACATATAACATTTTGCAAAGTAATTTCAAAGAGCTGATTTTCATAATAATCTTTTTATTGTCACAAGTAAGCTTACATTAACACTGCAATGAGGTTACTGTGAAAAGCCCCTAGTCTCCACACTTCGGCGCCTGTTCGGGTACCCGGAGGGAAAATTCAGAATTCTCAGCTGGTACGGGAATTGAACCCACGCTGCTGGCCTTGTTCTGCGTCACACACCAGCTGTCTAGCCCACTGAGCTAAACTAGCCCCCATGATGTATCATATTTTTATCTATAATATGTGAACTTGAATAATTATATACTCAGTGTTGATAGTGCTGTTTTTTTTTTGGTGTCTGGAGTCTCATTGTTTTATAAACAATCTAATAAAAGAAAAGAAAAAATAATATTTGCACTTTGAAACTTCAACTCTAACTAACAGTTTACATGTGGTTTCTTAACCTTAACACAGTAGTTCCTATTAAACAGCACTTTGACTGAATGTACAGTTCATTCCACTTTATACAGGCAGGCAAAGGCAATACTTGCATTTGCAAAACAATTTTTCTTCTGTTAGGGAAATGCTTACAGAACCTTTTTACAAAGCCTGCCTCAATGGCAACTTTCATGACCTCTCTAGGTCGCTTTCCAAAGCCTTTCCCTGTTGAAAACGGGATTCTTTGTCTCACTCGCTAAGCTCCGCCCAGCCTCTCAAACAAAGGTTCTCCACTGTGGTTTCCAGACTTGAGCCCATCATCGTTACCTTGGCTGTTTGACTGCCCACTCCGATTTATACAAAAGTACAGAGACATGCTATTGATGTACAAAGAAGCCATCAGACTCTATAATGGACTAATAGCTGGTCAGAGAGGACTGTCCTGAAGGACAATGGATCCCAAGTGACTCACCCTTGCTGAACAGTGCCATCCTGTGTGTTCCCACTAACAAGGTTAAGCCTGAAAGGGACAAAGTAACTCATGCCAGGTGTGGGTGTATCCCTCAGATCCCTTGCTAGCAGTTTATTTCCTCATTCTGTTGAACCCCTAAATTGCCTGCTACATCTTCGATTCCATTTCTGGACACAATTTCCTAATATCTTCCTCACGTAACACCTCCCTTCCTAGAGAGCAAATGAACCATCAGTTTACACAGATGGCTTCATTTTATGAACCCTTTTTCCAACTTGAAACATTTCTTAAGATTACATACAGTTCCCATTCTATATATATATATATATATATATAATTTTTACGTTTTTAAACAAGCAAACATCACATGAATATAGTCCATTGTAGTCCTTTTCCATCAGTCGGGATGAGGCATCAACAACCACATTTTCTTTTGGACACTTTGCAATAGCTCTGTCCAAGTAGTCCTGGTATGATCAAACATAAAGGTGCTCGCATTAATTTTCAAGCGTTAAAATGGGGTCACGTTGCAAAATAGTTTGGAAAGTGCTATTGTAGATGATATGTGGAGCTTCTACTGTAGTGGAAAGTCTGTATACTTTTAGGTGGTGGCAGAAGAGGTGCCAATCAAGCAGTCTTTGCTCTGCATGGTGTTGAGCTTCTTGAGTGTTGTTGGAGCTAAACTCATCAAGCCTAATGGAGAGTATTCAATTACACTCCTGACTAGTGCCATGTAAATTGTGGACAGGCTTTGGAGGGGTGGAAGGTAAGCAACTTGCCACAGAATACAAGCCTTTGACTTGCTGTTGGAGCTACCATGTTTATATAGCCGTTACAGTTAAGTTCCTGGTTAATGGTGAGGACCACGATGTTGACTATGATAATGCCATTGAATATCAAGGGAGCTGGTTAGATTCTCTCTTGTCGGAGATGGTCAATACTTGCCACTTTCTCGCCCAAGTCTGAATTTTTTCCAAGGTCTTGTTGCTGATGCACACAGGCTGCTTCATTATCTGAGGATTTGTGAATAGAACTAAGTCGATCAAAAACATCCCCACTTCTAGTCTTGTAACGGAGGGAAGGCCATTGATAAGGCAGCTGAAGATGGTTGGGCCAAGGACACTGCCCTGAAGAGCTCCTGGCCTCTACAGCCAACAACCATCTTTCTTTGTGACAGGTAGTATTACAGCCGGTGGAGAGTTTTTCCTCCAATTCCCATTGAGTTCAATCCTTGTTGCCACACTCAAATGCTGCCTCAATGTCAAGGATAGACATACTCTCTTCTCCTTTGGGAGTTAACCCATTTGTCCATGTTTGGACCAAATCTATAATGAGATTTGGAACCATGTGCTCCTGGTGGAAATCAAATGCGCATAGGTGAACAGGTTGTTACTGAGTAAGTGCCACTTGATAACATTTTCAATGACATCTTTCATCACCTGATGATATTTGAGAGTAGACTGATGGGGCAGGAATTGGCTGGATTGGATTTGTGTGGGCAGGAGTGTGAGGCATATGTTTTTTGGAAGATCATTGAATTCAGGACACTTGCCCTCCTCACTTTTTTTTAAGGCTACAAGTTCATTTTTGGGTAGTGAGCAGACTTTTCTTTTCAAAAAATCATGTTTCATCTAGTTGACCTATGGGACACCTGATGAGAGAAGTTACTTCATTTATCAGAGTTGAAGAAAAAAACTGCTGTTGCTAGGCTGTTGTCAGGTGCTGGTTGGTTCTATACACCTGGCTTGGACAAGTTCCCTCTGGAAAATTTATTTTCAACTCAGTCTGTGTGTTATGCCTGCATTGTGGACTTCTCTCTCTCTCTCTCTCTCTTTTCTCTCTCTCTCTCTCTCTCTCTCTTCCCCCTCTCCCCATATTGCTTGCAGTTCTGGGTTAACCTTCAGTCAGCAAATTCTCATCTCAATAATTCCTCTGCATTTTAAAAACCTGCAAAGCTGTGACAAGTGAGAGTCATCAAAGACAGTGTTTCACCAAAAATCCATCTGAAAGGACTCGCAGATCTATTGTGACCAGAACATCAACGTCAAGCCCTTGTCCTATTAGTCTGGAGCCAGATCGGTTACTTGAGTATCTCCCGGAGTTCCCGGAGATGGGCCATCAATATGCTAATGGACCTACAGTTTCAGTCTCGTCTGGGAGCTGCGGTTCCAATACACGTACAGGCTCTGTGCCTGCCTGCTTTCTTAGCATTGTCCATAGTTCCCTGCAATCTTTGCAAACATCCATTTTGTAATCTGGAAGTGGCCATCCAAGATGGCTACACATTGCAGTTGCCTTCCTCACTGCCGACCTAACCTGCATGTTACCTTAAGAGAATCTTGAACTAGGACTCCTAAGTCCTTTGTGCTTCTGATTTCCTAAGCCTTTTCTCATTTAGAAAATTGTCGATGACTCCATTCTTCCTACCAAAGAGCATGACCTCACACTTTTCCATGGTCATAGCAGCAGATACTCAAGCAACTTTGCCCTTTGTTGGGTAGGTATCAATGTTGTAGCTGTTCTGGAACTAGTAGGCTAGGGGCATGCTTCTGGAACACAAGTCATGAGCACTACAGTGTGGATGCTACTGGGGTCCCAATCCATTACTGTAACCAGTGTACTCTGCCATTTCTTGATATCACTGGGAGGATTGGCATTTGGGGTAGTAGGGGCCTCAGAAGGACGCTGACATTGACCAACCACTCGGCACTTCTAATTGCAGATAGTTGCAAATGCTTGACCCTTGCCTTTTGCGCTCACCTATTGGGCTGTGTCAGTGTTGAGATTAGAGGTAGCCATATCCTCCTATAGTTGTCCTGCCGATGGGACAGAACCTACCTGGAGTGGAAAGAGTGAGTCTGAAGCACCATGAAAGGTATGATGAGAGGGGCTGTGCGGTCACTCCCCATATTTTGGCACAAATCGCCAGTTATGAGTAAGGAGTCGACTGGGTTGGGTATACCTTTACTGTTGTCCAAACCTGGTGGCTTGTCCACAAGAGTACACCAGAATGAAGGGCAGTTGTAAGCCATTTCACCTCCTGAGCTTGTGCCAGCATCCGTTAAGATCATGGCTGTTTCAAGTCCACTTCCCTATCTGTCCTCTGTATCCCTTGACTCTCTTGTCAATCACCTATTCAAGGAGAATGTGACATTAAGAACTGTTTTAGCATAAGTTCCCAGTATCCTTCAATTTTCCAGGTTTATTATCTTTCTAACTTTCACTGATTATTCGGAATGCTGTGAAGAACACTGCTGATGTTGAATGTGTGGCTAAGCCAAAACCCAGAAGGGTAACTTGGAACACAGTTCTCAGTGGTGCACATTTTCAATTTGGTGTACTGTCAGAAAAATATGGGAACCAGCATAGCCCAGTTGTTTTGTGATCAATTGAGAAAGAATATTTAATAACTTTAAAGAAAAGCACAAAACCAGGGCCCTAGGTTTGATTCCCGGCTTGGGTCATTGTCTGTGCAGGGTCTCCATGTTCTCCCCGTGTCTGCGTGGGTTTACTCCGGGTGCTCCGGTTTCCTCCCACAGTCCAAAAATGTGCAGGTTAGGTAAATTGGTCATTCTAAATTGCCCTTAATGTCCAAAATGGTTAGGTGGGGTTACTGGCTTACAGGGATAGGATGGAGGTGTGGACTTAAGTAGGGTGCTCTTTCCAAGGGCCGGTGCAGACTCGATGGGTCGACTGGCTTCCTTCAGCACTGCAAATTCTATATAAGAAGGACTATAATACACAACAGTACACTTAACTTGGTGGCTCTCCACACAGTGTTATATGAGGTTACCCCTTTCTTCACAACTACCTATGTTTCCTGAACTCAAGACACCCCTTGTTCCCAAACAACACCAATAATATATAAACTGTATGAGCTAAATCCAACAGATAGTTACCACGCACAGGTTATTTGTTCATTTGGGAAAATCGTCTTTAGTTTCAGCCAAGGCGAAATCTTCTGAATGAGTTTTGGATTTTACCAAGCTGCCCTTTTAGCAATAACTTGTTTTCAGGGCAAATTGTTTTCTGCAACTGGGTGTGGCTGTGATGTTAGCTGCCTCTACTGTGTCCCTTTCTACAGTATTGTGCTATGGATATATCATTCTTTCTCTTTGACATTACACACTCTGTAGACCCGGCTTTTGGTATGGAAGTGCTGTAAGAGTCCTTCCTGTTTATTCTCTATTTATTCGCTTATTTCCCCTTTTATGTTGTCACTACATTTTTGATCCACAGATGATTAATGGACATGTGTCTTTAAGGCAGTCTGTATCGTTAATTAAAGCAGAGACCTCAGCAGCAGGAAAGATACTGTGCTGGTTAAAACTGGAGTTGTAGACTGGCTGGCATCAGTGACCGAGATAGGCTGGGACTCGGTTTGATTGATTTGGCTGGTGACCAATAAATTGGTCCAAAAGGCTGCATCTTGCCCGGTAACAGGTGGTGATTATTCCACTGAAATGGTTCAGAGACCTATGAAGGTTTCATTTCAATTTCAGCAGCACGGAGGTAAAAGATCCAGCCAAATTCTTTCCAGAAAGCTTTGCTAACTCTCCAGAAAGGCCGTGTTTCTGAACTCGCAGAAAGCCTGGATGAGTCTATTTGCAGGAGAACCATTACAGGCTGTGCAGGCAAAGTCAGAATCTGCTATCAATCCCCATGAAAGCTGATGTGAACCGACTATCCCTCTCTTCAGCAGGCTATCTGCCTGTGAGTACTGCATTTTCAAAACTACAGAGTTTTGAAAATAAACCACGAACTGAAAGCAAGGTTTGATGAGAAAAACTTTGCCTCTCCAAGATGGTTGTGAGTGTGGTTCTTTAGAACTACATAAAGACCAGTACAGTCTGCAAAACAAAGACTGTAATCTACAAGCTCACTGTGAAGAAAGCATGCTGAGAACCATCATCCGAAGAAAATATTTTCACTTTTCTTTACCCCTTTCCACCCCTCTGTGTTTGTCTGTCTTGTAGGGGGGGAATTAAAGAGGGAGTTAGGTTAGTTAATAGTTAACCAACTGTATCTGCTGCATATTTCACTATAGTTATTTTTATAAATAACAGTAATTGTGTTTAAACGTATAAACCTGGTGACTGTAATTATTAGGCAACCAAGGGCCAAATACTTTGGGTTTTCTTCGAAGAATTATTGGTTACTTCACTTGTATTGTGACTCCCGGATGAGTGTGGCTGGAACTGACCGTGTATTTGCCCAGGGCCACAACAGTGCCAATTCCCTTATCTCTCCACTTTAAAGTTACCTTTTCTACACCCCATTGTTTTTTCCTAGTCACATAGGTATACACTTGCTTTTCTCACTGGTATGCTAATTTTCATATCAAAACACCCTTTCAGGCAGCTGCTCTTATTAATTCCCTTTTTATTTAATCCCAATTTCATTTTTTAATCTTAATTTTCCCAATTCTTAGCAATGCTGAACCTCTTGAAGTGTTGAGTTTCATTTTCTGATGATGTACTGAGCTAAAGCTTCCAGCTTTAATCCCCATTCTGTGTCGCGTTAGTCAGTCACTGCAGTGGTGGACTGCAAATGCCACAATTTGTTTCAATGCTCGGTACTGATTGGTGAAGCACTGTGAGCATTTGGTGCAGGCAGGATTGGATTTAACAGTCCCAGGATGAAATGATCTTTACTTGGGAAGAATGCTTCATTTGGACGATGCCAGGTGCTGACACTATGGTATTCATGGCTGGTGGCACAGCGTTTAGCACTGATGCCTCAGTGCCAGGGACCTGGGTTTGATTCTGGCTTTGAGTGACTATTTGTGGATTTTGCACATTCTCTCCATACCTGCGTGGGTTTTCTCCGGGTGCTCCGGTTTCATCCCACAGTCCAAAGATGTGCAGGTGAGGTAGATTGGCCATACTAAATTGCCCCTCAGTATCCAAAGATGTGTAGGTTATGTAGGGTTATGGTACGAGGGTAGTGGAGTGGGCCGAGGTAGAGTGCTTTTGGTAGGCTCGGTACAGACCCGATGAGCCGAATGGCCTCCTTCTGCACTGTGAGGATTCTATTGATTATACTTCAATAAGAGTTATGGCCTACATGAGTGAAGGTGGAAAGAAGAGTACAAAGCATCAGAGAGAAAACAATCATGGAAATTTTGTCTCAGATTTAAAGTGAGCTTTAACAGAAGATATGCATATATGAAAAAAGTGATTTTAACTAATTCCACATGACCCTACCAGAATGTTTATGCACTCGCGCTTCTGTATAAAGTGTTACACATATTTTATGTATTTTCAAAGATATGTGTGTGTATGTGTTTCATAATAGATTACTGGTGTAATAGCTCTCATAAAGAAGCAGGTAAAACAACCAGGCTTCTCATGTGTAACCAATAATTGATTTGCGTGTATCTACTTACACTTCATTACTGCAGTGCTGTTAGGCAGTAAATTAGCTGAGGAGGAACAAATGTTACTAACTTTTATATTAATGCCTTATTCCTAATCATTCCATGCATTTCCCCCTTCCCTTCAACTGGGCTCACAAAGAAGTATGATTTATAAAATATTATCGCGGCTGTGCAGGATCGAGCTGCATTTGGGGATTCTCCTGTAGCAACTGGAAAAACAAAACTTGCAGCCCAGGTCTCAACTGAGCTTGGGTTTTTAATTAAAGCTGCCTGCTCTCAACTCCATGCCATGCCCCTTCCAGTTGGTATATTTTCCTTGTTTCTTTGGGTACCATGCCCGAAGAGGGAATTGGAGCCATGGGACTTCCATGTTAATCTTTCTCTAGGGGCGTGGATCATCTTCGTTGGCGGTACATTCATCCAGTTTGCGAGGCTGTTTATAAAAATCTTTCTTTGTCTACCTTTTACAAAATCGATCTTTTCTCCCAGCATCAGATTTTCTGAATCATAAGTGCACGGCAGCACAGTGGTTAGCACTGCTGCTTCACAGCACCAGGGTCCCAGTTTTGATTCCCGGCTTGTCTGTGCGCAGTCTGCACGTTCTCCCAGTGTCTGCATGGGTTTCCCCCGGGTGCTTCGGTTTCCTCCCACAAGTCCCGGAAAACGTGCTGTTAGGTAATTTAGACATTCTGAATTCTCCCTCTGTGTACCCGAACAGGCGCCGGAATGTGGAGACTAGGGGATTTTCACAGTAACTTCATTGCAGTGTTAATGTAAGCCAACTTGTGACAATTAAGATTATTATAATTTTTTAAAATATTTTTATTAAGGCATTTATAATTTTAACAACAAGATATCAGAAGAACAAAATGAGCAACACACACCCAACCAATAACAAAACCCAGTCAATATGGCTTAAATACACAACTCCCCAATCCCAATTTCCCACTAACCTTTCCCCACCTTACCCAGGCCCCCATGCCTCCCCTTTTTTTTAACTTCTCCTCCTCCCACCCCACTGCTGAGAACTTTATTTTTCCCAAAGAAGTCAATAAACGGCTGCCACCTCCGGGCAAACCCTAGCATCGATCCCCTCAGGGCGAACCTAATCTTCTCGAGCCAGAGAAACCCAGCCATGTCACTGACCCACACCCCAACTTATTATTATTGTCACATGTCCCTAAAATTCCAACTCTCTCTTTTGATCTTAGTCAACAGAGTTCATTTGGTCTCGAGGTTTACCAGCTCCTCTTCATTGGTAGTGTGACTTATCCAGAATATCTTTGTTATCCGTCTCAATAACCCCAACTCAACAGCTTCAGCTCTTTTCTGTTTTGCTTTGCGAATCATCCAGCACTCACTTTTGTTTGTCAAAACTGATGTGATGTAGCATTCCAGGATTCTCAGTTTTGTGCTCATGGCTAATTTTGTGTTGATAGCCTTTCATTTTTTGAAACACATCTTTGGCCATTCCAATCTTTCGTCTCATTTCTTGGTAATTTTGCATTTCTGAAAATTTAATCGGTTATGGAAATGGGACAGTTCAGGCGTTTCGATAACGCACATGTTTCCGAAAAAAATATTAAGTTTGTAGAGTGCATTGTGGGGAATGACATACCTCATGAATCATATCTTCTGGGGAGCGGAATAATTCTGTTCAGTATTTCATTGCATATATTAAATTGAATTTGAGATGTTGCAGGTTATATTTTAGAAAATAATTGGCTTTTATTTTGGTTGTCCTCTGAATTCTGGCAGTTTCTCGTAATGTGTTATCTTGCTCCACTAATTTTTAATAATCTTTATTGTCATAAGTGTGGCTTACATTAACACTGCAATGACGTTACTGTGAAAAGCCCCTAGTCGCCGCATTCCGGCACCTGTTCGGGTACACAGAGGGAGAATCCAGAATGTCCAAATTACCCAACAGCAGGTCTTTCGGGACTCGTGGAAGAAACCGGAACACCCGGAGGAAACCCACGCAAAAACGGGGCGAACGTGCAGACTCCACACAGACAGTGACCCAAGCCGGGAATCGAACCTAGGACCCTGGAGCTGTGAAGCAACAGTGCTACCCACTGTGCTACCGTAATTCAACCATTTCAGACCACATCATAAATTATAGGGTGGCCTTAATACACCTATGCCCATTTAGAAGCATGTATGATCAAAAGGAAGTTGAAAGCATTGCATTACAGAAATATAAATCCAGATTGTGCACTTTGATTGTTAATAGATTTAAGTTCAGTCTATAAAGGACCCAGAAAATTGTCTTTTTAAAAAAAAATAGATTTGGAGTTTGCATGGTAAATTCCAAATTACTTGTTCCTCTGGAGCTAAATTACTGTCTAACACAATTTATTACATCCAAGCCGAAATAAATGCTACAATGGTGTGACACTCCACCAATTAACTGAGTTTAGAATGAGGTTGCACAGACTTTGTCAGCCATTTGTCATTGATCTTGTGCAGGCCTTCGGGCTATCCATTGACAGATGTAGTGAAAAAAGGCCAGCCCTTCAACTTAAATAAAACGCCATTTAAACTGTTAAATGTTTTGTGTATTTAATTGAGCAACAACAAAACTTGTATTTTACCTGTAGCTAAAGGCTATTGTATGACCTGCATTGCAAACTCAAATCAAAATTGGAGGACATTAGAATTTTACTTGACAATACATTTGTTACTTACAATATGCTGTCTGAATATTACAGCTAGCTTATATCTCCTGGCATTGTGTATACTAGGCTACATACTTCATTTTATTGTTTAATTAAAGTGACGTTTTCTTGTTCGAAATGCAATTATTACTATCCTTTTGTGCTTAACTTCTTAATTTTAATTGGAACTGAATTTAATAGTCGAGAAGAACGAAACTCTAATCAGGAACTTCTGCAGTAATCTTCCTAAATTACTCAAGTCTCTGCTGGATATCTTTTCTCCTTGCGCATCTGGTTTTAAACTTTAAAAAAAGCAACAACCTGGATTTGTTGCTGTTTGGTATGGAACATTTTGTGTGTTACTTTAATTGTGGCACTGACTTGTTTAAAATAAATAGTGTTCCAAATAGGTAGAATATCACATGCCACACAATGCATTATCATGCTGAAGAGGTGAATTGGGTGTAAAGTGGCTTGTCCCTTTCGGCCTTAAATGTTTAATTACTCCAAATAGACGCACCCCGAGTAAATTTTTATGCCGCTGGTTTTCTAAGTTGGAAATGACTAGCTTTTTAATGCTTCTGTTTGAAAATATTTTTTTATTTTAAAAAAATATATATTTTTCTTAAGGTTTTGGAGAATTTTTCATAATAAAACAGTATTAACAATAGTAACAAAACAAAATAGAGTGAACATAGTGCAAAAAGAGAATAGACAATAACAATTAAATATACATTACCCACGTGACTCAGTCTTCCCACACCAGCCCAATGAAGCACTCACCCCCCCCCCCCCCCCCCCCTCACCTCCCCACCCCCCGACGGATTGCTGCTGCTGACATTTTAATTTTCCCAGAGAAAGTCGAAGCATCCGAGAGAACCCAAGCGTTGACCCTCTTAAGGCAAACTTTATTTTCTTGAGGTTGAGAAACCCAGCCATGTCATTAGCCCAAGTCTCTACACTCGGGGGCTTCGAGTCCCTCCACATTAATAAAATCTGTCTCCGGGCTACTAGGGAGGCAAAGGCCAAGACGTCGGCCTATTTCGCCCCCTGAACTCCCGGGTCTTCTGACACTCCAAAGATCGCTATCTCTGGACTCGGCACCACCCGTGTGTTAAGCACCTTGGACATTGCCCTCGCGAACCCCTGCCAGAACAATCTAAGCTCCGGACATGCCCAAAACATGTGGACATGGTTTGCTGGGCTGCCCCTGCATCTCGTACACCTGTCTTCTATCCCAAAAAACTTGCGCATTCTCGTTGACGTCATGTGTGCCCGGTGGACCACCTTAAATTGAATTAGACTGAGCCTGGCACATGATGAGGAGGAATTAACCCTGCCCAGGACCTCTGCCCACAGACCCGCTTCCAACTTCTTACCTAGCTCCTCCTCTCACTTGCCCTTGAGCTCCTCCACCGGGGTTTCCTCCGCCTCCTGTAGTTCCTGGTAGATATCCGACACCTTCCCCTCCCACACCCAGGTGCCGGAGACCACCCTGTCCTGCATCCTCAGTGGCGGCAGCGTTGGAAAGGCCACTACCTGTTTTTTCAGGACGGCTCGTACTTGCAGTTATTTAAAGGCATTTCCTGGCGGCAGATTGAATTTGCCCTCTAGCGCCTTCAAACTGGGAAAGGTTCCATCTATGAACAGATTCCCCATCCTTCTGATGCCTGCCCTCTGCCAACTCTGGCACCAACCATCCATCTTACCCGGGACAAACCTGTGGTTGTTACATATCGCGGCCCAGACCGACGCTCACTCCACCTTCTTGTACCTCCTCCACTGTCCCCAGATCCTCAGTGTCACCACCACCAGACTTGTGGAATAGCGGGTCGGCGAGAACAGCAAAGAAGCCGTTTTCAAAGCTCCCAGACTAGTACCTTTACATGGCGCCGCCTCCAGCTACCCCCATGCCGACCACGAATAACTCGCTCTTTCCCATGTTCAGTTTGTACCCTGAAAAACTACCAAAATCCCTCAGGATCCGCAGAACCTCCCCCATCCCCTCCAAAGGGTCTGAAATGTACAGGAGCAAATCATCCGATTTGCCAGCCCCCGCCAGTTCTGAAAATTTCTTATAAAATTCTACCTAGTAGCCGTCCGGCCCCGTGGCTTTACCTGATTGCATGCCCTCTATATACTTCAATTCAATCGGGGCCCCCAGCCTCTCCACCAGGTCCTCTTCCACCTTTGGAAACCTCAACTGGTCCAAAAATTGCCTCATCCCTTCCGCTCCCGCCGGGGGCTCCGACTCGTATAGTTTACTATAGAACTCCTTAAAGACTCCATTCCCCCCCCCCCCCAGATCCAAGACCGTATTACCCTCCTTATTCTTTGCTCCCCTGATTTCCCTGGCCGCCTCCCTCTTTCGCAGTTGGTGTGCCAGCATTCTGCTCGCTTTCTCCCCGTACTCATAGACTGCCCCCCTTTCCTTCCTCAGCAGTGCTACCGCTTTCCCAGTGGTCAACAGTTCAAACTCCGCCTGCAGACTCCGCCGCTCCCTCAGTTGCCCCGTTTCGGGGGCCTCCGCGAATCTCCTGTCCACTCGGAGTATCTCCTCCACCAGTCTCTCCCACTCCGCTCTTTCTCTCTTTTCCCTATGGGATCGAATTGAGATGAGCTCTGAAAATATTATTTTGTGACTATAGCGAAGTGCAACATTCAAATCATTTCTAATTATACACAATTTGGTAGTCCAGCAAAATCATTCTAGCCCACTTTTGACAGTATTGCATAAATGTTAACTAAAAGCATGTTGCTTGTTAAATTCTACAAACAAGCTGGATCTTCTGTCAAATAATATGTTTTCCTTTGAAGAAACAGTTTTGCTTTTGTGGTTTCAGCAAGGACATGAAATATTAGCTAAAGTACCGTTTCTGAAATAGCAAGTACTATAATCTACTTTTCAATTGTTATAGTATGGCCACCGAATTGACATCATTTTGGCGCAGTCGATCATCCATGTAAAGTTGTTTCAAATGAAAGCCTGGAGGAGATTTTTGTTTCTCCATTTAGACAGTTCATATTCATTGCTTTCTGTTTGCTTCCCTGTTTTTGATCATACGTTCACAAAATCTCGCTTTCACAGCCACATTTTGTTTCGTCAAACACTGCCTCTGGCTCCCACTCATTTTCACGTGAATTCCAGTTTAAATTCCATTTCTGTTGTATCAGATCCACCTATGATCACAGATATCTATATCACCTATAACATTGTCTGGTTCTGACAAAGGGGTATAGACCCGAAACACGAACCCAACTCCCATTTTCCATAGAGTCTGCCTGACCTGTGTTTCTATCATTTGTATATGCTTTGACATAAAAGAGTATGCAAATCAGACTAGCCTAAATAACAAAATAATTCTCAAAAGCTAGACATGTTTGTGTAACTTTAATGAACAGGTTGGTGGTTTATCTTTATTCAAAACAAAGGTGCCAGCTGTCATCTTAAGAAATAACAGCAAAATTGTTTTTATTTATTTGTTTATGGGATAGCAAAAGCCAGGGTTTATTGCCCACCCTTAATTGCACTTGGTTCATTAATTTTCTCACTTCTAACTCAATTATCATTTAAGCATAATTTTCACCTGCTTGGTCGAGACAAGTATGGACCCAAGTTTGTGCACCTACTTCAAGTTTTTATTAAACATAAAAGTTATCAAAGTAGGTATCTGTCACGCAATGATTATTGGTTCATTGTAGGTTGGCAGGAGGTTTCCAACTAAAACGATCCTGGTGAATGTTTTATGACCTTTCCCTGATAAATGTCATTGAAGTATTCCATATGTAGCTGTAATAAAGTGTACTGGCAGGGCTCCTAAGGTCTTCACTAATTGTGTAAATTGCTTTTAAGTTTTGAGCAACTTTTATTGGATAATGATCTGCTAAGAAGTGTTAGATCTTGTTGCAGTGTTTCATAAAATGAAGAGTCAGGTCTGAGGTGTTTCTTTAAAAAGTTAATTGGAAGGCAGATCAAATTGTGGCCATTAGCCTAGATCTGCCACCTTATAAATGAGTGCTGTCAGTGCTTTAATCCAGTGTAATACAATCATTAACTATATTTTGTTTAATTTAAAAAGTCACATTTTAGCGTAGTACTAGCTTAAGGCTGAGAGCTGAAAATAACCCATTTTCAATAGATATTCTCTCTCTATTTAATCAGATGCGTAGCTTAATCCAGATCATATTTTTTTTTTTTTTTTTTGAAAGTTACAGAAAGCATGAAGGATAAAAATAGCTCAAGACTTTTGTATTCAGCTGCTAAACAACTGAAACACAAAGAGAAAAGAATTGTAATTGCCCGGATTTTATGGGCAGCAGCGAAGGAATGCCACTCGCCACACTTACAGATACTCAATATTTTTTGTAGACTTTGGGGTGTCAACTTGTGATAATTAGAGTTAGATTTTCAATCCAGCATTCAGTGAGGGGATCTATGATTTTTAAAAAATAAACTTAAGAGTACCCAATTCATTTTTTCCAATTAAGGGGCAATTTAGTGTGGCCAATCCACCTACCCTGTACATCTTTGGGTTGTGGGGGCGAAACCCACGCAAACACTGGAAGAATGTGCAAACTCCACACGGACAGTGTCTCAGAGCCGGGATCGAACCTGAGACCTCGGCACCTTGAGGCAGCAGTGCTAACCACTGCAGCACCATGCTGCCCATGCAGGGGATCTATGATGTGTGATTAGTCTTCATTGGGTCATGCAGGGCAAGAAATTGAGATTGTTTGCTCTCATTTTTGTGTACCATGCTAGGAAACCAAAGGCAGTTTTAAGGGATTTATATTTGCATTGGTAAACATTAGAATTAAAGTACAGTTTCAGGTGGGTTTAATTTAATGTTTCTGTGCCTGGAAGGGACCTATAGTTAGTTTCATGCTGGACAAAGGTATTTGTGTGTATGTTTGGTGGTTGGGGGGGGGGGGGGTTGTTTCAGTTTCAACTGGGTTTCTGTTATGATAGAGGAGCTACTGCGTGAAGAGTAAATATAGTTGCTTGACAACTAGAGGCCCTTGTAAGGGAAAATAAACTTGCCTGTTCTTTTGTTTTAGCTGGTTTGTTCTTTAGTTTTAGCAGTCCTGTAGATAGACAGACGGTCAACCTCTTATCATCACTGGGTAGAAGGCAAAGCAGTGGGCATTGCCAGCTATAGTTTGGGCCGTCTGGCAAGGACACTAGTGGAGTGGGAGGATGAAAACTATTATCTGAGAGAAGACGTCCGAGTTGTGCTGCATGGAGCCACTGCCAGATCCTTCCCCTGCCCTTGGCCATTCATCACCCCACCCACACCCTGAATCTGGAGGATAGAGTGCTAGCCTGCTACGGCACGCTGCAAGCCCATTGGCCACACTCTAATCCGCAGTGTTATGATCTCAGTAGAAACCAGTAATGTATTTATTTATGTTTTTAGAATGTGTAAACCCAGATTTTTTTCTAGAAGAATGAAGTACAAGGTTCAAAGTATAAATCAAAAAAATTTTACTGAGCAAAAATCAAATACCATGAATATTCATAACTGCACTCTAGCTTAACTGGTCAGTTACATTCAAGATATTGAAAGTACAATAAACACAAGTTACTCGTTTTCTAAGCTGAATATCTTGCTCAAATATCCTTCTACATTCATTTGATTTGCACCACCTAAACCTGAGTCAGATATTTATCAAATTTAGAAGAATAGCCAATTGGTTTCGGTACTGCTTGAATGATTGATATAAGGGTTGAGATTTCATGGGCCGTCTGCTTACTTTCTCGTCGAATACAAGCTCCCCCGATAAAGGGGGCAGGGAACCCTAAACCATGTCGAGTTAAACTAGTTTGGTATCGACGCTGCTACTCTGTCGGATAGGCCACCTCCCTAACCCTGCTGGCTAAAGGTTTACCATGCCCCTGTTCGGAAGATTAGATGTGTTTAACGCCAATTTGGAAGATCGGACATCGTATACGGAAAGAATGCGCTACTTTTTCCGGACCAAAAGTATCACAGAGAAAGATCGGCAGACAGTCATTTTGCTAAATGCCTGCGGGGCTCATCCCTATGGTGTGGTACAAAGTCTCACCTACCCTGCGGTGTCTGATGCACATACTTTCGAGCAGCTAGTAACACTAGTGGGGCAGCATTTCAACCTGACACCATACGTAATTGTGCAGAGATATCGCTTTAATACAGCACAGAAGGACCCTGGGTGAATCCGTCAACGAGTTTTGTCCAAGATTACGAAAGATAGGCGAGTTCTGCGAATATGACAAGCCCCTGTCGGAAATGCAGCCCGACCGTTTGGGATGCGGTTTCAATAATGTACCTAGTCAAAAGAAAATGTTGGCCAAACCATTCCTAACTAAAGAAAACTGTTCAATGTTTCACTATCTCATAAGAGAGCTGAGCGAAGGGTGCAGGAAATCCAGGGAATGGCAGTCAACGCATAGGATCGTCTCCCGGCGATCACCCCATCCAATGGGCAGAGACCCGCTCTGGACCAAGCACTGTGCAGGCCCTGTCCATTGGTTGAAGACTGAGTCATCCCCCGACCGAATACCTCCCCAGAATCTGCAGACGGAGAACCAGACCGCTGTGGGGCCCCGACGAGAGTGCAAGCCGTAGGCCAGACGTTCAGGTGCCCCTGTGGCTAGCGCCCGCAACTTCTGTCTGGATGAACCAGAGGAGGAAGACTGCATGTAGCTCAACTGCATGGCGACGCCTTGGGTTGCCACCATCAAAATCGCAGTGTCAGTGAATGATATCTGTTGGATATGGAGCTTGATACTGGTGCTGCGTTTCCGTTGTAGGAAGGCAAACGTTCACCCACATTAAGAAAAGGATACAACACAAGGATTGAGGGACCCTGAGGCTCGATTGGCCACTTATACCGGCGTTTTATGGAGTATGCTGTCTGCCAGTGGTGAGCCAAATGTGTTTTTCACGCGAAAGGAGTGGTGTAGTTGGGCTATCGGGTGGACCGCGAGGGCTTATACCTGGTCTCATAGAAGGTGCGAGTCATTCAGCAGGCCCATGCCCCTATGAGCACCATGGAGCTTCGATCGTTTTTCGGATTAGTGAACTATTCCAAATCTCAAGACCTTCTGATCCCCTGCATCTACTTTTGAAGAAAAACCAAGAGTGGGTGTGGAGCAGGCTGCAGGAAACGGCTTACAGACAAGTGAAGAAACAGCTTTTGTCTTCCGCGTTGTTGACTCATGATATGTCGCCGTACGGCATTGGGGCCATTCTCATAGGATGGCAGATAGCAGGGATTGGCCAATGCTTTCGCTTCCCAGACGCTGTGTGGAAAAGGAGAACCTGGCACTGGTTTTCGCAGTAAGAAATTTCACCAATACTTGTACGGCCGCCACTTCACCATCATCACCAACCACAAACCGCTGCTCGGTCTGTTCAAGGAGGACTGGCCATTCCGCCTATCGCTTCTGCGAGGATGCAGCGGCGGGCCCTTTGGCCGCCCACAAGTACATAGAACATACAGTGCAGGAGCAGGCCATTCGGCCCATCGAGTCTGTACTGACCCATATTAAGCCCTCACTTCCACCCTATCCCTGTAACCCAATAACCCCTCCTAACCTTTTTGGACACTAAGGGCAATTTAGCATGGCTAATCCACCTAACCTGCACGTCTTTGGACTGTGGGAGGAAGCCGGAGAACCCGGAGGAAACCCACGCACACATGGGGAGAATGTGCAGACTCCTCACAGACAATGACCCAGCGGGGAATCGAACCTTGGACCCTGGCGCTGTGAAGCCATAGTGCTATGCACGTGTGCTACCATGCTGTCCAAGTACTCGTTCAAACATCAGCCGGGCACTCCCATTGTGCACTCCAATATGTTGAGCCAAATACCCTTGCCGAGTAGCTCTCCAACTCCTCCCAGGGTGGACGAAGTTGTCGCCATCCTTAACTTTATGCACTCGTTATCGGTGCATTTCGGTTTTGTGAGTGGACCCAAATGAACCCGGTTCTTTCAAATTTTATCACCTCATGTTGTATGGTGGCCAGCATAGACAGCTTCCAGGTGAATTGTGGACTTGCTCATCTAAGATGTCCGAATTTAGTGTGGAATACGGTGTCCTTCTTTGGGGTGCGTGTGTCATCATCCCACAAAGGGCCAGGGTTTGATCTTACAAGACCTCCACAAATGACAAGCAGGGGTGTCAAAAATGAAAATGTTAGCACGCAGCTATGTTTGGTGGCCGGACCTGAATGTTGATATTGGACTATTGGCCCAACAATGTGCCATCTGTCAGGAACGCCAGAAACTCCCGCCGGGCGCCCCCCTCCACCCTTGGGAATGGTCAGGGCGGCGTGAACCCGATTGCCTGCCAGTTTTGCCAGCCCGTTTCAGGACAATATTGTCAATCTGCATCTATCGCTGGCCCACTACCCAGCCCCACTGCTCGAACGGGGCAACACCCTTGCAGGTCCTGGTTGAGGTTCACCTTTCCCCCAATATCAGGGAAGACCATGTTAAGGCAGGTCCGAAGCCTCTGTCCCATCAGCATCTCAGCTGGGGCCACCCCAGTCACGGCGTGCAGGTGGTCTGGTAGCGAAACAGGAACTAGGCCAGCCTAGTGTCCATTGACCCCGAAGAATGTTTTTGTAACGCGAGTTTGAACGTCTGGACTGCCCTTTCTACGATCCCATTCGGAGATAGGTGGTACGGGGCAGTTCGATTTGAATGGGTTTTACGCTGTTCGTCCTCAGAAACCCAAAGAACTCTCCGCTCATAAAAGGCGTGACATTGTTTATGACTAACACCTCGGGTATGCCTCGGGTAAAAAAAGACAACCGCAGCTTCTCAATCGTTGCCCTGGAAATGGTTGTCCCATCTTGTGGACCTCCAGCCATTTGGAATGGGTGTCGATTAGGAGGAGGGACATCTAACCCTGAAACGGGCTGGCAAAACTGGTGGGCCTCCGCGTACCTCCTATCCACCCTCATCATCTCCCCCACCAACCTCTCCCTCTCTCTCCTCTCCCACCTCTCCTCTCCCTCCTCTCCCACCTCCTCTCTCTCCTCTCCCACCTCTCCTTGTGTGCCCTAATGGAGACCAGCTCTCCTCTGACCACCGCCTTCAGCTCCTCCCAGACCATCCCTATTTGCACCTCCCCATTGTCATTAGCCTCCAGGTATCTCTCTGTACACTTTCGGACCCGCCCGCTTACCTCCTCGTCCGCCAGCAACCCCAACTCTAGGCGCCACAGTGGGTGCTGGTCCTTCTCCTCCCGCAACTCGAGGTCCACCCAGTGCGGAGCATGATCAGAAATGGCTATCGCCGAGTACTCCGTATCCTCCACCCTCGGAATCAGCACCCTGCTCATGACAAAAAAGTCAATCCGGGAGTAGGCCTTGTGGGCATGGGAGAAGAATGAAAATTCCCTGGCCCCGGCCTCGCAAACCTCCACGGATCCACTCCTCCCATCTGGTCCTTGGCCGCCGCCGGCGTCCTGCCCGTCCTAGACCTAGAGCGATCCAATGCCGGGTCCAGCACAGTGTTGAAATCTCCCTCCATTATCAGGCCCCCTGTCTCCAGGTCCGGAATCCGGCCCAGCATACGCCGCATGAACCCTGCATCGTCCCAATTCGGGGCATATACATTGACCAACACCACCCGCTCCCCCTGCAGCTTGCCACTTACCATCACATACCTACCGCCACTGTCTGCCACAATGCTCGACGCCTCGAATGACACTCTCTTCCCCACCAAGATCACCACCCCCCGATTTTTGCATCCAAACCCGAGTGAAACACCTGCACTACATACCCCTTTCTCAACCTTACCTTATCCGCCTCCCTCAGGTGCATCTCCTGAAGCATGGCCACATCCGCCTCCAGCTTGACCGGCCCATTCAGTCCCCTTACATTCCAGGTTATCAGGGGGTTACTTGCCCCTCTCTCCCACCGACTAGCCATAGCCTTTCCTAGGCCAACCACGTGCCCGCGCCCCCCGCACGGCCCATTCCCCACAGCAGCAGACCCCCGCCAGCTCCTCTTTGGCCATTCCAGCAGCAACCTGGTCTCCCCCCCCCCCCCCCCCCCCCCCCCCCCCCCCCCCCCCCAGCTAGGTCCCCCACCCTCTATGCATTGCTCTCCCCATTGCACTCCCGTAAGTCAGCTGACTCCTGCTGACCCCGGCCACTCCTGCCGCTCCCCCGACCCCCCCCCCCCCCCCCCCCCGCCAGTGTGGAACACTCCCTCCCCCCCCCCCCCCCCCCCCCTGTCCACCAGCGGGATCACAACCATTCCACTCCCAGCACGGGAGAAAAAGCCCGCGCTTCCCAGCTCCGGCCCCACCCCTGCAGCCCTAAACGCGGGAAAAAGCCCGCGCTTTCCACTCGCCCGGCGCCCCCCCTCCTCTGGAGCCGCCCCCTTTCCAGGCCCGGTCCCACTACCCCCAACTCAGGCCTCTTCCTGCCCCCCTCCCCCCGCAGGGCCCCATCTCCCCTACCGACCATCAACCCCCCAAACAGTTTACCTACCACCCCGCCCCACGAGCCGCCCGGCGGACCTAATCAAAACAATGCCCAATCAACCCCCAAAAAACAAAGAACCCCCCCTCGAAACAAAACCCAACAATCCCCAACCATCCCTCCACCACGACCCCTCATCCCCGACGCTGACCCTTAGTCTGAGTCCATTTTTCTGCCTGAACAAAGGCCCACGCCTCCTCCGGGGACTCAAAATAATGGTGTCGATCCTTATAGGTGGCTCACAGACGCGCCGGCTGCAGCATACTGAACTTCACCCCCTTCCTGTGCAGCACTGCCTTCGCCCGGTTGTAACCGGCCCTCTTCTTCGCCACCTCCATGCTCCAATCCTGGTAAATCCGGACCTCCGCGTTCTCTCACCTGCTGCTTCGCTCCTTCTTGGCCCACCTTAACACACACTCTCGATCAGCAAACCGGCGGAATCGCACCAGCACCGTCCGCGGCGGCTCGCTGGGCATGGGCCTCCTCGCCAGCACTCGGTGGGCCCCCTCCAGCTCCAAGGGCCCCTGAAAGGCCCCGCTCCCATCAGCGAATTCAGCATGGTGACCACGTAGGCCCCCATGTCCGATCCCTCCAGCCCCTCCGGGAGACCCAGGATCCGCCGATTTTTCCTCCTCGACCGCTTCTCCAACTCGTCGAACCTCGCCTGCCATTTCTTGTGGAGCGCCTCGTGCGCCTCCACCTTCACCACCAGGCCCAGGATCTCGTCCTCGTTCTCCGAGACCTTCTGCCGGACCTCCCGGATCGCCGCCCCTTGGGCCGCCTGGGTCTCCAGCAGCTTATCGATTGAAGCCTTCATTGGCTCCAGCAGCTCTGCTTCAGTTCCTTAAAACAACGCTGGAGAAGCTCCTGCTGCTCTTGCGCCCACTGCCTCCATGCTGCTTGGTCTCCGCCCGCCGCCAACTTGGTCCTCCTCCCTCGCACCTTTCTTTGCTTCAATGCCACTTTTTTAATCGCCCCGCTCCTGGTCCAATCCATACACTATCGGGGGAATGTTGCTGTCCCCTTCCCACACCGGGAAACGTCGAACAAGCGCCGTTACGTGCCCCAAAAAGAGCCCAAAAGTCTGTTTTTAGCGGGAGCTGCCGACCGTGCGACTTAGCTCCGCATAGCCGCAACCGGAAGTCATCATTGAAAGAATTGAGACCTAGACAATATTATGGAGGATGCATTAACCGGAAAAAGTCCTTGCTCTTCAATATTAATTAAGAACTTGAACATCCCTTTGATTAGTATTGAAAAGTATTATTTAGTCTAGCAATTCCTTGGGTCTCCTTGGTTTGATCTCAAGGGAAGTAGATCCTTAATGGATGACTTGCTCTGTTTTCCTAAATAGCCACAACATGCCAGTAGCATTTTAATCTGGAGCAACAACTTTTTATTTATGACTTGCCCATAAGGATGGGACTTCCAGCAAAATGATTTGGGTTTGGGAGATTTTATTTTTACCCGTCTTTATGTTTAGGTGAAGCATTTCCAAGCCCTAGCCATTCTGTTCTTATGGCCTATAAAGTTTTGTTAGAATTGTTTACAAATTTATTGGTGAACATCTTTCCATTTATCATGTTTCATGTTTAGGATTGAAGTTGGACATTGAGAATTAATATCAGTAAATTCAGCATTATCGTCCCATTATTGTGCAATTCTCACTGAGGTTTATAAGGCACATAACTAAAATGTCTGTTTGTCTTGTATTTAATTGAGATTCGTAATAGCTGTAAGATTTAATCCATGGGGTACAACTCCAAAGAACTGCTTGGCTAATGAAAATCAAGTTATGTATTTCACCTGAATTTGTCCAAACTGTATCTAAATGATTTTGTCTAAGCAACCCTTCATCTTCCAGTGATAACCTCTTCACGCTCAGAAACAACTTTTCATGTGCAACAAAAGACTGAATGAATGGATCAGGAAAAAGGCCTATAATGTATTGATGTTTATTCTAATGGGCTATGCACAATTTGCATGGTCCTGGGCCAATTCTGTAATTAATTTCTTAAGTATGACAAATGACTCCAGAGAATGCTTGCAAAAGGAGAAAGCTACATAATTTCATGCCATTGTAGGTAATCAAGTGGAAAACTGGAGAACATCATTCCAATATGACTCACTTCCAGCATGTTGTAATTTACAGACAACTTGCAATTCAACTTGACCACGCAGTTCGACATCCAGAATAGACCCAAGACTTAACAAGCACTTCTCTGCAATCCTCAAGCAAAACTAAATCCTAGCCTGAAGTAAAGCCATAAAAATCAGAAAATTGCTTATAAAGAGGGGTAATAATATATAAATCGTTCAAATGTCTATCCATTATACATATGAATGATTTTTTAAGTCACCTTTAGCTCGATCTCACAAAATATTCAAGATAGAACTATATTTAATGAATACAGTTTCCCTACACAAATTTTCAGGAAAGAGACACTCCGTTCTTTCCTAGCTGCCTTCCCTTGGTAATGCACTCTGTCAACTAGTGGTACATGATAACTTGAGACTCAAACATCTCTACAGCCTCTGTTAATGCTATTCCATATAGGACAACCGAATGGGTATTTAAGCCTCTTCTTGTTTCATAAATTATATTTTTCTCTATCCTCTCCTGTCCCGTCCCACCCCAGACCCAAGGTACGTATATAAAACTCATTGTCGTTATGAAGCACTTCATTGAGTGTGCTGGACAAGAGCCATTTAAATGTAGGTGAGTTAAAATAATAGCTAAAATTGGTTTCAAAACCCATGGCCTGTGAATCGGGGACCAGTGCCACCACCTTTTGAGCTGTTAAGTGGCATTACAAATTTTCAAAGGGTTCATTTTATAAGCCATTTCATTCTTTTTTTTTTAAGCTTAAGGCTTAATCAACAATTGCCTTTAGTAAGAACCAACTCGGTGCTCAACAGTTTTATAGGATCAGTATTATTTTACTGGTAAGCAGAAATGAGTGTTCAATATTTTTGTACAATGTGTTAATGACCGGCCTTAATGGTTAAATCAAATATGGCAAATGAGCAAGAAAGCAATTTTAAAAAATTGTTCCAACATGGTTAAGTTTGTTTTTCTGATATGCTTGTGTGCGATTGATGATATATAGCTCTTTGTCTTATCATCCATTACTGACTTTTGCATCTGTATTTGCACTCATTTCCCATAATAAGCATTTTAAACAGCTTCTACCAAATTGCAGCAGTCAGTTGTAACACACTTGGAAAAGGGGAATGAGATTTGCAAATGATAAATGGGGAAGTTGACTACCTAACTAATAAAGATTTGTCTTAATCAAGTATGATTTGTCAGAACAGGAGCGCACCAGGGTCAGGGCAGAAGCAATGAATAATACAGCATTCACAGGAGGGAAGGACCACAGAAATGCGTAATAAATATGCTGTGATTACCCAGTGCTAATTCATATTCAGAGGATGAATTATTTCAGGCCAGTCACGAAAATGCTGAGGCCTGCCAGCCTTGATAGAGCTGTTTAAGCTTGTGAAAAAGTTATTTTTTTCCCCCCCTTTTTTACAAAAGAAATTCTTTCAAGTGTGTATCTTCAAGCCTGTCGTTACCTTGACTATAGTTATTTAGAAGGTAGAGCTCTAGAGTCATCTATGTCACGGCTGCACTTTCTGCTTGTGGCTGTTCTCCTTGCAAAAAGGGCCAAAGTTCGTCAGTTGTGCTGCATGCTGAATAAAAAAAAACTCTTGCAAAATTGATGATGGCCCCAATTATTTATCTGTGCAGACAGTCAGAGTGAAACAGATGCCACTGTGCCCCACACCAGGATGAAATTAATGTATGATGTTTTGATCCCTATGTGTCAAGACAACAATTCATTTTGCGATATTCCAGCGGACATGCTTCTTTTCCTTGTTTATTGACTTCACTAGTCATTGACTATGAGGAAAAAACACAATTCATCAAAGTGACAATGTTTTACCCTCAATTACTGTCTGTGGCATTGTCACATTTGCTGGTAGAAATAGATTGAATCATTAGAACCAAGGTGAAGATGTCAACTCTGCAGCCAAACGAAACAGACAAAAACCTAATTAACCAACCTGCTTTGAATCAGCAGTATTTAATGGCATTTGTTTTCCTTTTTTAAAAAAAAAGAGGTATCAGATCATCTTGAAACATTTTTCCTGGTGTATTCTTTTTAACACAAAAACTCTTAAAATGCATTGAACCTTTAGGGAAGCATTACACTCTTCGAAATCCCATGAGGCAAACCAGCACCGAAGAAATACCTTAATGGGAACATCAATTACTAGTCAAATATCTGAAAAAAATATTTATCCTGCTACATCTGTCATTGTTAGCTCCAACATTTAACACTTTCACAAACTCAGTAAGAACTGTATCATCAAGTTTTGTTTAGTGCTAGGTAATTAAGTTTTGATTTGTTTTAATAATTGCCATTTGAAAAAGAAGTGCAAAGAAAATTGAATTTCACGTGCTTCTTGCTTCAAGGACATAAAATTATTGATTTTGATGGAGCACTTCTGCAAATCTATTAATATCTTCAGAAAATTGAATTCAAGATCAATTATAGAATATCTGCCAGTTCTTCATTTAAATATATTTAGGAGAATTGAAACAAGATAAATAGATGTTTCCACACTTCCACATTGATTGTTAAATTGAATGGTTGGAATGTGCATAATCCCCTAAATTATGGTGAAACATAAGATTTATTTTTATTAACTCCCTCAAGGACAAGCTTCTTTCTTTTTTATCTTCCAGTCTTGCTGCAAATCGCTTTCTGCTTCTAAAAATTATTAAATATCTCCCGCAGTCTTTTTTGTTTCACACAGTTAGCTTATGTGTATATTATAGAATGGTATAGAAGCTTGCTTACTTTTAGTAACATTAACTTAATTCCTATTGTCCTTACAGGAGCTCTGCTTCAGTGTAAATTGCAGAGAAGAGAGGCACTGAAGTTATATAATTCTTGAGATTTTATGAAAGTAGGTTTAGGTTCAATCTCACTGCTCTGCTCACAAAACAGATTTGAATGTTTACTTTTCTTGGCTTTTACCATTCAGTGTGTAACTTTGTGATCATTACCTTTGGATTACAGAACAAATTGGACAGGGGATCCTGGAGAACCTGCATCATGACAAAGAAAAGATCCAACGAGCTCGGGAGAGGGTGAGTTTGAGATACACAACTAACAGTGGTTGCAGTCAGTCACAGCAGATCTTTCAGTGATTTTCTTTTTAAGCATGTTGCATGTTTTAAAATAAATTTTACAGATTGAAAATGCTTCTTTTGGCTAAATGGAAACAGCCAATCTTCGCATTCAATTTGAAGTTCGAAATATGCCAGTTTATAATCTTCCTTTCTGCCAACATGGGGACAAGAGAAACAATATTAATTTTTCAAACAGCAGAAACCTTTGTGTGAATATGGCTGTTTTACAGTTTGTTTTCTCCATATACCCTCAGATTAGTAAATGTAATTTAGCTTTTGCTAATTTTTTTAATTGCCCGGCACAATGTGGAAAATCTAAAATGGCTCAACTTTCTGGTAATTTTAACAGAAACACATATACAAGATGCTACCTTGTTGACAGGCAATAGATTTCTACAACTTTTCGAAAACCCTTGCCAATTAAATTACTATAAGTATCTTAGCACATATTTATTCAGCTGTACAGATTTAAAAGTCATCTCGCTATATGGAATCTAGTTTATGTGCGAATGTATAATCCATATTGATTTGTTTTAAACTTGAGCATTGCTAAATATATCTTTTTTCATGAGCAAACATAACTCTCCAAATGGGCATCTATATTTCACAAAGAGTCTTAAGTATTCGCAAGCACTATTCTTTTTTGATTCGCCATTTGAGTGGGTGTTATGTGAGATTTTCCTATATGTCGTCTTGCCTATATATCATATACTACTTTGTGCTCTATATACCTCTGGTCTCCTGAAAGAGGTGCTGCAAACCTTTCGATACAAGATCACAGGATAGTGTTTCCTTAAATTGATTACTTTTTTATCGCCGTTTCCTATTTCCTTCATTATTGTCTAATTTACCTCATGTGCCACCGGGGCTTATAGCATTGAGGTCAGCATACTTCAGCAGAGGTGTGCTGACCTGTACAGGTTGGTCACATGACCTCTATGTATGTCCACAATTTTTGACTTTCCTTAGCTCACATTTTAAATTTTCAAATTGTGTGGTATCTGCTTTTGAGTTTTTTCCAATTCAACGATTGTACGAACGCCATGTGAGAGCGACAGAAGAATTATAAACCCATCCTTTTGTTCATTCCATAATCCTAACATTTAGAGAGAGAATGTTTTATATTTGCTTATTTCTACAAAAAATGCCAAAGTAAGAAGTAGCTGCCAACATTCAAATTAAGCAGCTCACTTTTAGACTCATCAGTAGATCTTTTAATACACTTTTGGGTACGAGTGCATTCTTAATGAGGCTTTGCCTTTTTCCTGAAGAAGGAGAAAGGCAGGGCAGCACGGTGGCGCAGTGGTTTAGCCCTGCAGCCTCACGGCGCCGAGGTTCAGGTTCGATCCTGGCTCTGGGTCACTGTCCGTGTGGAGTTTGCACATTCTCCCCGTGTTTGCGTGGGTTTCGCCCCCACAACCCAAAGATGTGCAGGGTAGGTGGATTGGCCACGCTAAATTGCCCCTTAATTGGAAAAAATGAATTGGGTACTCTAAATTTATTTTTAAAAAGAAGGAGAAAGGCGGAATGAGAAGACACCATTTTCATTGCAAAGATATTTTTGCAACACACTAACTTCTTATGTATTGTAGGTCATCACCTTTTAAGTGTTAAACCTGTTCCTTGTTTGCCAAATGATTTTTATTAAAGTCTCCTTAAATGCAAAATATAAATGATCAAAGTTACCTCCTGTCAAGATTTTTTTAAATGGCAAATGTTGGAAATACGCACCAGATTTGTCATCAGAAAAGAGAAAGTTTCATTTCTGTATTGAGATTGTCGACTCTTCGTCATAAGTAAAAAGATTGATTTTGGATTTGATTTTCTAGCTGAGCCATACCTATTTCTTGATAGAATACTGTTGGCTTTCTTCTAAAAGTATAAAAATGGACTCACATCAGTGACAGTATGAACCTGTTTAAAGATGATCATTGTCTTATGAAATAAATATTTTGTCTTATTCTGCTGTGTAACCCCTTCCTCACTCTTGTTGTCAGCTGCGTGAAACTGATACAAACCTCGGTAAGAGTTCCAGGGTTTTGACAGGAATGTTGCGAAGGTAAGGTCAAGGTAGGAATCTGTTGTGCTTTTTCTATAAATAACCTACCCCTCTCCCTTGGATGAAGTGCTCCCAGTGCACAAGTGTGATAGAATTGTGTTGTGTTTTCCACCTTGAATAAACTGATTGTGCCCAATGAACAACATTGCTATATTAGTTGAAAAGAATATCAAAGTCATCAGAACACTCTTTGCACACACACATTTTTAAGAAGTTCATCACTCTACTTGCTGCACAACTACTTACATACTAATTATCACCCTGGTGTGAGCCCATAGTACCTGTCTTGCACACTTTGATACCGACTGTGCCTTCTGCAGGATGGTCTCCTAGTGGCTGCAGCATGGCAGCTGGAAGGGTGTCATGGCTCAGGCGAGGGTCTTTAAGATGCTTGTGGTTGGAAACTATTAGGGCTCAGGCCTAGGAATAATCTGGTCCAGCTGGCTTTGTGTTGGCAGGGTGGACACTGGTTGAGAGATTGGTCCAACTATGCATTCATAGTTAGAGGAGGCAAGATGTTCTATTCCCATTGCTACCAGGCTCAGCACTCCCCGTAGGTTTCCTGGCCCTCAAGGATTGTCCTAGAGTCGTTAGGAATTAAACATTCATCTCCAGGATAGTGCTGCAAAAAGAATATAGTATCATTTTTTAAAAAGTGTTTTTGCTATTTTCATTGGCCACTTTTGTTAATTAGTTATAAAAATTGTGGACGTGGGTGAGGTGGAAACCTGTTTGACTGGGCAAGGTGGTCAGAGACCAGAGGTCACTTCCTGAGGTGAAGCTTCCTGGCATACATCCAGTCAGAGTTGGCAACCCACGGTCCCACTGATCTATGTGAGAGCTGATAGTATGACATTGGTGTGGTGATATGCATCACTGTAAATACACAAAGGGTTAATGTAAATACAGATAGTTGACAGTAACTTTGCAATTTAAAAAAAAAAGTATTTAAAAAAAAAAGACAAATTTTAATTAATTGACGCAATGTCAGTTAGAGGGGTGCTGTGCTCTGACTGTGAGATGTGGCAGGTCCGGGAGGCTTCCAGCGTCCCGGATGGCTTCATCTGCAGAAAGTGTACCCAACTGCAGCTCCTCACAGACCGCATGGTTCGGTTGGAGCAGCAATTGGATGCACTTAGGAGCATGCAGGTGGCGGAAAGCGTCATAGATCGCAGTTATGTAAATATGGTCACACCCAAGGTGCAGGCAGAGAAATGGGTGACCACCAGAAAGGGCAGGCAGTCAGTGCAGGAATCCCCTGTGGTTGTCCCCCTCTCGAACAGATATACCCCTTTGGATACTGTCGGGGGGGATAGCCTATCAGGGGAAAACAGCAGCAGCCAGAGCAGTGGCACCACGGCTGGCTCTGATGTTCAGAAGGGAGGGTCAAAGCGCAGAAGAGTAATAGTAATAGGGGACTCCATAGTCAGGGGCACAGATAGGCGCTTCTGTGGACGTGAAAGAGACTCCAGGATGGTATGTTGCCTCCCTGGTGCCAGGGTCCAGGATGTCTCCGAACGGGTAGAGGGAACCCTGAAGGGGGAGGGCAAACAGGCAGAGGTCGTTGTACATATTGGTACTAACGACATAGGCAGGAAGGGGCATGAGGTCCTGCAACAGGAGTTCAGGGAGCTAGGCAGAAAGTTATAAGACAGGACCTCGAGGGTTGTAATCTCGGGATTACTCCCTGTGCCACGTGCCAGTGAGGCTAGAAATAGGAAGATAGAGCAGACAAACACGTGGCTAAACAGCTGGTGTAGGAGGGAGGGTTTCCGTTATCTGGACCACTGGGAGCTCTTCCGGGGCAGGTGTGACCTGTATAAGATGGACGGGTTGCATCTAAACCGGAGAGGCATAAATATCCTGGCCGCGAGGTTTGCTAGTGTCACACGGGAGGGTTTAAACTAGTATGGCAGGGGGGTGGGCACGGGAGCAATAGGTCAGAAGGTGAGAGCATTGAGGGAGAACTAGGGAATAGGGACAGTGTGGCTCTGAGGCAGAGCAGACGGGGAGAAGTTGCTGAACACAGCGGGTCTGGTGGCCTGAAGTGCATATGTTTTAATGCAAGGAGCATTACGGGTAAGGCAGATGAACTTAGAGCTTGGATTACTACTTGGAACTATGATGTTGTTGCCATTACAGAGACCTGGTTGAGGGAAGGGCAGGATTGGCAGCTAAACGTTCCAGGATTTAGATGTTTCAGGCGGGATAGAGGGGGATGTAAAAGGGGAGGCGGAGTTGCGCTACTTGTTCGGGAGAATATCACAGCTATACTGCGAGAGGACACAGAGGGCAGTGAGGCTATATGGGTAGAGATCAGGAATAAGAAGGGTGCAGTCACAATGTTGGGGGTATACTACAGGCCTCCCAACAGCCAGCGGGAGATAGAGGAGCAGATAGGTAGACAGATTTTGGAAAAGAGTAAAAACAACAGGGTTGTGGTGATGGGAGACTTCAACTTCCCCAATATTGACTGGGACTCACTTAGTGCCAGGGGCTTAGACGGGGCGGAGTTTGTAAGGAGCATCCAGGAGGGCTTCTTAAAACAATATGTAAACAGTCCAACTAGGGAAGGGGCGGTACTGGACCTGGTATTGGGGAATGAGCCCGGCCAGGTGGTAGATGTTTCAGTAGGGGAGCATTTTGGTAACAGTGACCACAATTCAGTAAGTTTTAAAGTACTGGTGGACAAGGATAAGAGTGGTCCGAGGATGAATGTGCTAAATTGGGGGAAGGCTAATTATAACAATATTAGGCGAGAACTGAAGAACATAGATTGGGGGCGGATGTTTGAGGGCAAATCAACATCTGACGTGGGAGGCTTTCAAGTGTCAGTTGAAAGGAATACAGGACAGGCATGTTCCTGTGAGGAAGAAAGATAAATACGGCAATTTTCGGGAACCTTGGATGACGAGTGATATTGTAGGCCTCGTCAAAAAGAAAAAGGAGGCATTTGTCAGGGCTAAAAGGCTGGGAACAGACGAAGCCTGTGTGGCATACAAGGAAAGTAGGAAGGAACTTAAGCAAGGAGTCAGGAGGGCTAGAAGGGGTCATGAAAAGTCATTGGCAAATAGGGTTAAGGAAAATCCCAAGGCTTTTTACACGTATATAAAAAGCAAGAGGGTAGCCAGGGAAAGGGTTGGCCCACTGAAGGATAGGCAAGGGAATCTATGTGCGGAGCCAGAGGAAATGGGCGAGGTACTAAATGAATACTTTGCATCAGTATTCACCAAAGAGAAGGAATTGGTAGATGTTGAGTCTGGAGAAGGGGGTGTAGATAGCCTGGGTCACATTGTGATCCAAAAAGACAAGGTGTTGGGTGTCTTAAAAAATATTAAGGTAGATAAGTCCCCAGGGCCTGATGGGATCTACCCCAGAATACTGAAGGAGGCTGGAGAGGAAATTGCTGTGGCCTTGACAGAAATCTTTGGATCCTCGCTGTCTTCAGGGGATGTCCCGGAGGACTGGAGAATAGCCAATGTTGTTCCTCTGTTTAAGAAGGGTAGCAAGGATAATCCCGGGAACTACAGGCCGGTGAGCCTTACTTCAGTGGTAGGGAAATTACTGGAGAGAATTCTTCGAGACAGGATCTACTCCCATTTGGAAGCAAATGGACGTATTAGTGAGAGGCAGCACGGTTTTGTGAAGGGGAGGTCGTGTCTCACTAACTTGATAGAGTTTTTCGAGGAGGTCACTAAGATGATTGATGCAGGTAGGGCAGTAGATGTTGTCTATATGGACTTCAGTAAGGCCTTTGACAAGGTCCCTCATGGTAGACTAGTACAAAAGGTGAAGTCACACGGGATCAGGGGTGAACTGGCAAGGTGGATACAGAACTGACTAGGCCATAGAAGGCAGAGGGTAGCAATGGAGGGATGCTTTTCTAATTGGACGGCTGTGACCAGTGGTGTTCCACAGGGATCAGTGTTGGGACCTTTGCTGTTTGTAGTATATATAAATGATTTGGAGGAAAATGTAACTGGTCTGATTAGTAAGTTTGCAGACGACACAAAGGTTGGTGGAATTGCGGATAGCGATGAGGACTGTCTGAGGATACAGCAGGATTTAGATTGTCTGGAGACTTGGGCGGAGAGATGGCAGATGGAGTTTAATCCGGACAAATGTGAGGTAATGCATTTTGGAAGGTCTAATGCAGTTAGGGAATATACAGTGAATGGTAGAACCCTCAAGAGTATTGAAAGTCAAAGAGATCTAGGAGTACAGGTCCACAGGTCATTGAAAGGGGCAACACAGGTGGAGAAGGTAGTCAAGAAGGCATACGGCATGCTTGCCTTCATTGGCCGGGGCATTGAGTATAAGAATTGGCAAGTCATGTTGCAGCTGTATAGAACCTTAGTTAGGCCACATTTGGAGTATAGTGTTCAATTCTGGTCGCCACACTACCAGAAGGATGTGGAGGCTTTAGAGAGGGTGCAGAAGAGATTTACCAGAATGTTGCCTGGTATGGAGGGCATAAGCTATGAGGAGCGATTGAATAAACTCGGTTTGTTCTCACTGGAACGAAGGAGGTTGAGGGGCGACCTGATGGAGGTATACAAAATTATGAGGGGCATAGACAGAGTGGATAGTCAGAGGCTTTTCCCCAGGGTAGAGGGGTCAATTACTAGGGGGCATAGGTTTAAGGTGAGAGGGGCAAGGTTTAGAGTAGATGTACGAGGCAAGTTTTTTACGCAGAGGGTAGTGGGTGCCTGGAACTCGCTACCGGAGGAGGTAGTGGAAGCAGGGACGATAGGGACATTTAAGGGGCATCTTGACAAATATATGAATAGGATGGGAATAGAAGGATACGGACCCAGGAAGTGTAGAAGATTGTAGTTTAGTCGGGCAGTATGGTCGGCACGGGCTTGGAGGGCCGAAGGGCCTGTTCCTGTGCTGTACATTTCTTTGTTCTTTGTTCTTTGTACTACTAAGTAAACACCAGAGGGAGCACCGGAGATGTCATGACATGCAGACATATAGCTAATGAACACATAGAATAGGACACGACTGATGGGCAGTCAAGGCACCCAGAGGTGACACTACCACAAGGGGGCAACCTATATAAAAGGACAGGGCACACATGCTCTTTCTCTTTCCACAGGCGACACTTAGAGAGTAGGACAGGGGCAGATCAGAAGCATCACACCCACCGCATGGCTTAGAGCAGACTGGTTAGTTAGATTTGTTACTATAGCAAGATTAGCAGGAGAGTCGAACTCAAATAGGAGAATTGTTAACTGTTCAATAAATGTGTTAAACCTATCTCCAAGTCTGAACCTTCCTTTGTCAGAGCACACATCAAGGAAGCAGCTTATGCTACATCAAGATCTGTGACTACCAGCAACAGCACCCAGGCAAGATGATCGAGATTCCGGTTCCACAGCAGCTCAGGTACCTCGGCAATCTCAGTGCCAACTAGCGTGCATTCAAACAGAGATTTGAGATTTACATGGTAGCATCCGACCTATATGGCATGGCCGATGCTGAGAAGATAAAGCTTCTACTCACCATTGCGGGTGAAAGTGCAACAGAAATCTTCAACTCCTTCAGGTACTCCAAAGGGCAAGACAAGAGAGACTTCCAGACAGTCCTGGACAAGTTTGCAAACTACTGTGTGGTGAACACAAAACAAATCGGTAAAACTGGCACCACAAGGCACAGGTAGGCTTGCAGCAGAAGCAAACAGCAGTTTTGATCGGCAGCCATCTTGAGAAAGGAGCCGCACATGCGCAGTTCCCCAGGAGACGTGAACCGGCAAAATAGTGTTAAAGAGCACACAGTAAAGGGACGTCCGTTTGCGCATGCGCAGTTGCGCAAAGAGCGCACAGTAAGGAAAAGCGATCTGCGCATGCGCAATCCATTCCTACGCTCTACATCACAAGCGTCATGACATCAGAGACCCCGGACCACGCCCACTTAAAGGGGAAATGTCCCAAAATAGTGTGAAAAAAATTTAAAGCCAGAGAACACAATTCTTTCACCTGGAACGACAGGACAATGCCTGAACTTCGACCAGTGGCTGAAAGTCACCTCCGCAGAATCCTGCAACAAGCAGTTAGCACCGCCCTAAGAGATGATTTAGTCCTTGAAAACTGCGACTCCGGCGTTGATTTCTTCCTTGGACATAGCGAGCACAATGACAGCTCTGACACAAAAAGTGATGATATGGTTCTTGAAGACTATGATTCAGAAGATGATTTCATCATTGGACGTGGCGATCTCAGTACCAAATCCGAACCGCAACGAGATGATGTGTACATTGAAGAATCCGACACAGACATGGATGAGTTCTTCGGATTTGAGGATCCTCAGCCCAGCATAGACGACATAGAACATTAAAGCGCAGTAAAGGCCCTTCGGCCCTCGATGTTGCGCTGACCTGTGAAACCAATCTAAAGCCCATCTACACTATTCCATTATCATCCATATGTTTATCCAATGACCATTTGAATGCCCTTAGTGTTGGCGAGTCCACTACTGTTGCAGGCAGGGCATTCCACGCCCTTACTACTCTCTGAGTAAAGAACCTACCTCTGACATCTGTCCTGTATCTATCTCCCCTCAATTTAAAGCTATGTCCCTTTGTGCTAGACATCACCATCCGAGGAAAAAGGCTCTCACTGTCCACCCTATCCAATCCTCTGATCATCTTGTATGCCTCAATTAAGTCACCTCTTAACCTTCTTCTCTGTTAAACCTATCTCCAAGTCTGAACCTTCCTTTGACAGAGTATACATTAAGGAAGCAGCTTATGCTACATGAAGAAGCATAACACAACAATTGGTCTGCAATTCAAGCTTCTAGTTAGTCCCCTGGCTGTCCAAGATGGAGATGGTGGAACCTGTATATCCCCAATATGAGTGTCCCTGAGAGATGCTACCTGTGGTGCCACAGACTCCTGCAAAGAGTGTCCAGCTCCATTAAGATGACCACACTCTCCATTCTTCAAAAAGGGTCAACTGCTGGTACGCACAAAGTATTTTTCCTTTAAGGGCTAGGCCTCGAAAATCTGCACCTCACCATCACCATCACTTTCTGCTGAACCAGATGCAACAGCCAGCTCTCCAACAAGCCATTTCCTGACTGCCCTTTCCAGTTGAACATTCTCCTCATTTGACCTCTCTGTCTCACTAGCTATTACCATGCAGGGTTGCTGATTTCTTTGGTGCTTGGAATAATGAGAATTGTATAAGAGAAAAGGAAGGGTAGGTTTCCAAATATTCTGTGCACTGCCACCAGATTTCCATCTGTTGCCAACGTTGTCCTTTCCCTGTGAATAATGTTAATGACCATCAATCCTATTGTTAGGAGTTAGCAATGTTCCTGATTTTGAAGTCAGTCTTTGGTTGTGAACTGGCTTTTTCTACACAGAGTGGCAGTGGATGAGTGTGAGCTCTTCTTTGGTGATCTGCAAGGCAGAATAACGTAGTATCCATACTTCAAGCATAAGCAACAAGTATGACCAAGAGGGGGGGAAGTATTTGGGAAGGCAGTAGCAGTTCTCAGGAGCGAATGCAAGTTGAAAGACATTACAGTGAAGTGCCCCATTGTGATTTGGAGGAGGGATATGAGAATTGGGAAGAGAAAAGGTGATAGCACTGAGGCCAGTGCAGGGCTGTATAAAGAGTAAGAGCGTTATGAAGGGAAGTCTTAGCTTGAGAATCTTGATGAAGTGATATTTCATCCTGCACTGAAGCAGTACCTTACAATACTGCCATTGACCTGCTCAGCCACCTCCTATCCATGGCCGTTGAATCATTTGATAGGCCATTTGCCATTCATTGAAGGGAAAAAGGTTAGTACTTCTGTTCCTCACTATGTTCCAAAAGTGCCTCCTGCAACGCCTCCAATAATTGTGAGGCGCAGAATGATATTGTGCTGTTGGCTGCTGCTTCAGTAGCTCTGTTTCCACTGATCACGTCTGAAGAATGCAATTCTTCTTTCAAGATTTCAGTCTGCTTTTAAGTAACAGCTTCCCTGCTAGATTTCCTGACCTCCCAATCAATGAGTTGCTCATAAGGAGCACCATTTTCAGTGGCCACTCCTCAGTTGTGTTCAGATGAGGCCTGACCACAAAGATCCGTTGGGCTTCCAGCTTGCCACAGATTAAAATTGGCATTTTTTTCTGCCAATCTGAAACTTAAGTCGAATGTAAGCCTAAATTGTTAAAGTTACTTAAACCAGGACTGCATATTATGAAGCAATGTATAAAATGCTACTGTCAGTATATGTAAACTTTTTGTGTTGCACATGAGGAATGTTGCACTTCAGTTTGTAACTGGAAATGCTCAACATTCTTCAATGTAGTAATTGTTGGGGGCTTGCATGCAGTGGGAATGGGTACCATGTCCACTCAACTATTTACTTGCATATTTTAACTGGTAGAATTTGCTCATTTCAAAGGAAAAATATTTAAGTAACCCAACAACATTGTGATTAAAATGCTTCCTGTGCAACTCTTTTGATTTAGATTTTGTTTTCAACTAGAGCAAACTGAAACTTTCTTTAATTTCATCCCAAAGTGTAGTCTCCTTCATTTTTGTCTGAGTTTGTTAGTTGGATATCTCTGCGTAGGGGGAGGGGAGACTTAAAAGGATATATGGTCAGACATGTGTTTTGTGCTAAATATTTTGAGAGAATTGCCCCATTGTTCAGGTAATTTAGGCAATCTGGTCACTTTCATATTCCACTCAACATCTTTTTAAACAATTTCCAGTTGAGGAATATTCATCTACTTGCATAGCAATATTGTCGATCACATCGTCCACTTTCAGTGTCTATTCATTTATCTTAATATATTAACTCTAAAGTCCAGAAGCGCCTGCACACCATATGGCATTAGATTCAGCAAGCCTACCAGCCAATGGAAATAAGAATTTGAACATTATTTTTTGCAAAGCCCACTGCTTTTAGACCGTTTAATATTGCCCGCAAATTATAATTTCTTTTACTCCACATAGTGATAGTGGACAACGGTGTGGTCAAAAGCCAGAAGTATAAAAAGCAAATAGAGATTTAAAGAAAAGAAAATGAATATCATGTCTTCAAGCAGGTTGTCTATTGATGTCCACAGGAGCAATACTCAGAGGGTTAAATCTTTGTTAGTTTTCTCTTCTCTTTAAGTATTCTTGCAGCCTATTCCGACGGCAAACATTGCTGACAAAGGTTCACTTTACTGATTGTCAATGCTTCATTTTACAGAAACCTCACACATCTGCCTGTGAACCGTAACTTAGAAACATCTGATTAAGAGTAATATGTAAATGCCCTTAAAAATGACATTAGCTAAATTCAAAATTCAGAGGGAAGGGAAGTAGGAATTGAAATAGATGCTTCAATGCCTGCAGACAATCAAAAACAAATGCTGCCAAAGGCCCACAATGACGGTTTCAGTAACAAATATTCTGCATATGTCTCCATTTTGTCAAACCTCATTAAATGGTCTGCCTGCGTTATGTCAGTCGAGGTGTCGAGAAATCATTCATCATTTTTTGTGCAGAAATAACATGAAGTCATTTAAATAATATCATATTAATGTTAAAGTTCAGCTTGAACTCAGCTGTCACTTAATGGCATAGCTTAATCAGACATAGCATTTAGAAAAATGTGGTCTACACTGGTATGTTTGTTTTTAGGTTGGCTGAATCAAATCAGGATTTATGATGCTCCAGTCCGACATTTTTACCACATTTAAGCTTGACATGTTTCAGATTTGGTTCTGAAAGTATTTATCGTAATTTTCAATAAAAAAAACGAATCATCCATGAGTAGTTTGTTTGTACAGATTTTGTAGTAATTTAGTTAGACAAGGGCGAAGAGAAACGCTCTGTAACCTTTTGAAATTGCCTGTTAATTGTGCAGCTATCTGAACAATGTATTTACCATAAGATAGCTTTGTCATTGTAAGTTTGCCTCTTGTGTACCATCTGTGAAAGGTATTTATCATGTACATCAATGAAGAGAAAATACAGTGGGAAATTAATTTGTAACCCTATTATGGAAATCTGGTTCCTTTAGGGCATTGTTAAGGGGTCTGTGCTATGCCATGAATATTGGAACATGAGTTAATCATTAGACCCAGTGATAGAATTTACTTCCCTAAACAAATTTTTGCTTCAAACCTTTATAACCCCTATTTAATCCAAAATGGACTTTTTATTATGTGGTGCTTTATCTACATCCTTTGTTTCATTAAATATGGCTTTTGGTGATGCTAAACTGAATGATGATCAGGCATCCAGTTTCAGAACCAATGTCATGCCATCAGAGTACATATTACATACTGCAATTGGATGGCAGCTTTGAGTGCTAGATTAGCTTGTTGAGTAAAAATTCCTGAATTAGAAATGGTTGAAATTAGTGTGGGGCTTGCCCACGTTACCTTGAGAACCCCTGAATGCTATTTTAAAATGTTTTATAATGCATTCAATTAAAATATGTCCAAGACTAGAAAGCATCCTCTGTGTTTAAATGTTACAGTGACACTCTCTCTCCTGATACCTAGACACTGAGGGACTTGGGTTAACTCCCAAAAAACAAAGTCTTATTTTTGGCACGTATAGCAGGATGATTCTTGGCACCTGCAGCACAGTGAACGACCTGGCTATCAAACGGAATCTTTTTTTTGACCTTGAAGAGGTCAGTACGGAAAGAGATTAAAAATAGCGCCCCGATCTCTCAACCCTCCTCGGACTCCCCACAGCGGCCTCGGGGGGCCCCCCAATACCCCAACTTGCCTCTTAGGGGGTCCTCAAGCCCCCTCACCCCACCTCTTAAGGGCAGGACCAGTGTTAGACAAGCCATGATGAGGTCTCCTAGGTGCGGGTATTCGTTCCCGAGCCTCGGGAGAATCGAGCGCTGGCAAGTTTAAATGAGCCTAATGGCTCACTTTTATCTAAATCTGGGTGAGGTCCAGATGCGATGTTCTGGTGAGATTGCAAGGCGAACTAAGCGCCGCAAATCTCACGAGAGGCCCCTCGCGAGATTTAATGGCTTTGTCGCATCACTGAGTCGGGCCATGACGAGGGGAGGGCCGCCGGGTCCGACTCATTCAGAGTGGCACGCGAGAGCATTTCCTTGGAGACGCTTGACAAGTGGGGCTCGAAGCTTCTACCACCATGCCTTAATTACCTTGGACGTCTTGAGCAAGTGGTTTAGTTGACCAGCGACTCGGCGATTGAGTGAATCCTGGAATTTTTCTTACACACAGGCTTCAAATATAACTTTTATGTTTGTGCACAGATAGCAAGGAAATATCCTCCCATTGGAGGTGACCAGGATTGGTGTGAGTGCCAGGTACAAAGAGGGAGACTGCCAGGTTTCTAAATTGGGTGAATGCCAACTCTACTGTCTGCTAACAGCAATGAAGTCTTCTCTTCAAATGAAAACACTGAAACAAAAAGTCAGTTTCTTTGATTATCTGTCAAAAACATGCAAGCGTTCCTCAGAATGTATTATTTAAAGTGCGTGACTGACCACCTCGGAGGTTACTCATTGTAAATGCCTCAATGTGCACTAGGCAGGGGCATGTCATTTTATCATTTCCCTGAGGAAAGTTTTATGATTGAGTGGTAGCAGCATTATCTAGTGGCCAGCTCCTCAGGAGAATTTTGTCAAAGAAGACTATTTACTGCAGTGTGACTAAATGTGCCTAGGTTATTGGTGTACATCTGGTGAGAACTATCATGACGCTTTGTGTGGTTAAATAGCCTGCTTAACAGTAGGATTGCACGAAGGATGATTAGTTAGATTTTAAAAATCACCTGGAAGTTGTGCTGTATCCATGGAATAGAAGCTTCATTTTAAAAGTGAACGTCCACCAGATTCCTGTGAATGCTTCCATTCTAAGCCACGGCTAGATTTGAATTTCTATCTTAAGTGATTTGGATATTCACATTTCACAATACGGCATTGGATAGCACACCATGTTGTTGATGCATGCTAGTGGTATATATACGTTAAGGGGGTGCTTGGTATGTTATGTGCATAACATTAACTTGCCTCCCTTTTTTCCTGAAGGGATTATCCTTTCGGAATATGAAAAAGTCAGAAATGTTTTTGAAAACTGAAACCAGGGGCGTCATTCTCTGACCCCCCCAGCGGGTCGGAGAATGGCCGTTGGCCGCCGTGAATTCCCGCCGAAGTCTCCGAAGAGAGAAAAGCCGGCGGGGCGTTAATGGCGCCGCAGACGTCGGAGAATGGCATGGGTGGGCGCAAGGCAGCCGATTTCGGCCCTGCCGATATTCTCCCGTCCGGATGGGCCGAAGTCCCGTCGATGTAAATCAAACCTCCTTTTAATCGGCGTCAACCTGTGCTCCAGGTTTACGCCGACCAGCGTGGAGGTGGGTGACGGCCTGGGGGGGTTGGCCGCTGGGCAGGCGATGGCGTAGCCGCAGTCTGAATGTGTGGGGAGAGGTGTGTGTAGGGTTGTGTGTGTGCGTGTGCGCGCGGCGGGGGGGGTGGTTAGAGTGGGTGGGCTCCGGGGGAGTGCCGGAGAGGGGGATGGGGGGTCCATGCCGGGGAGGGGGATGGGGTGGTCCGTGCCGGGGGAGGGGGGACGGGGTCCGTGCCGGGGAGGGGGATGGGGGGGTCCGTGCCGGGGAGGGGTATGGGGGGACGGGGTCCGTGCCGGGGAGGGGGATGGGGGGACGGGGTCCGTGCCGGGGAGGGGGATGGGGGGGTCCGTGCCGGGGAGGGGTATGGGGGGACGGGGTCCGTGCCGGGGAGGGGGATGGGGGGACGGGGTCCGTGCCGGGGAGGGGGATGGGGGGGACGGGGTCCGTGCCGGGGAGGGGGATGGGGGGACGGGGTCCGTGCTGGGGAGGGGGATGGGGGGACGGGGGCCCATGCCGGGGAGGAGGATGGGGGGACGGGGCCCGTGCCGGGGAGGAGGATGGGGTCCGTGCCGGGGAGGAGGATGGGGTCCGTGCCGGGGAGGGGGATGGGGCGGTCCGGGGAGGGGGGGTGCTTGGGCAAGTGAGTTGGTCCACCTGGCCAGGTGCCAGCCTCCAACAGTTGGACCCATGCGGTCCATGCCACCTGGCTGAGGGGAGGAGGGGGTATGGGCAATGATGACATGTCATCGTTTCCCCCCCCCCCCCCCCCCCCCCCCCCCCAACCAGGCCGTCATGTTTTCCGATCAGCCATCGATGTTGGCCGCCGTGGCGGCAGCCGCTAATGTCTATGTTGCCCTGGATGAGGAGGAGGAGCGTGCCAGAGAGGCGGCGCAGGCTGCCGCAGAGGGGCAGGTGGCAGCCGCCCAGGCTGGAGGGACACCTGACCGACAGGACGAGGAGGGGGAGGAGGACATCGCGGCCCCACGGCAACGGAGGCACCCGAGGGCGCCCCGTGTGTACCGGCCCCGGCAGTCATACCAGGACCTCACAGACCGGGAATGCAGGAGGAGACTCCGGATGAGGCGGGAAACCGTGGCACACATCTGCCACCTGCTGGCACACCTGTCACCGCATGGCACTGGCGGGGGACACCCTCGCCCCGTGTCCGTCAAGGTTACGGTGGCCCTGAACTTTTATGCAACGGGGTCATTCCAGGCACCGAGTGGGGACCTGTCCGGCATATCGCAGACATCGGTGCATCCGGGCAGTGACAGACGCCCTATATGCCATGGCGCACTGCTACATCCGCTTCCCTGTGGACCGGGCCAGCCAAGATGCCCGGGCCGTGGGCTTCTCTGCCGTGGCCGGGTTCCCCATGGTCCAGGGCGCGATCGATGGGATGCACGTCGCCGTGCGGCCACCTGCAGATAACAGGGCCGTGTTCACCAATAGGAAGGGGACCTATTCGATGAACATACAGGTGGTCTGCGACCACCGCATGATGATCCTGCACGTCTGCGCCTGTTACCCGGGCAGTGTACACGACTCATACGTGTTGTTGCGGTCATCCATCACCGGCATGTACGAGGGACGCCATCCCTGGCTGAGGGGCTGGTTGCTGGGCGACAGGGGCTACCCATTGCGATCGTGGCTGATGACGCCTGTACGGAGGCCACGCAATGAGGCAGAGAACCGCTACAATGATGCCCATGTAGCGACAAGGGGAGTGATAGAGAGGTGCTTTGGCGTGCTGAAGATGCGTTTCAGGTGCCTGGACCTCTCTGGGGGCGCCCTCCAGTATCGGTCAGATAGGGTCAGCCGCATCATTGTGGTGTGCTGCGTCCAGCACAACATAGCCCAGCAGAGGGGTGATGTGCCGCAAGCAGAGGAGGGCGGAGTGGAGGAGCAGCAGGAAGAGGCGCAGTCCTCCCCAGATGAGGGGGATGGGGGCAATGGTCAGGGCAGACGGGCTAGACACAGGCAGGTGGCTGTCCACCGTTACCGGCTGACCCAGCGGGCACGGGACAGGCTGATAGCCGCCCGCTTAACTGACTAGATGGGCGTGGGAATCGGGTAGTATGGCCACAGACCGCACACCATGGCAACAGCCGACCACCCACACCCCACACCCATCCACCCACCCAGCACCCTCACCCCCCTCCCCAACCCCACCCACCCCACCTGCATGCACACCACCCCCCCCATTGCCGATCCACCTGCGGCACAACGGCCGGGCTCACACAGTTGCCGGTGGACGCGTGTCTATTGCAGGCCATGGAGGATGATGACAACCCGCCCTGCGATGAGCTCCTGGCTCCACATCGTTGGACTATGTCTGACCCGTGGCCACAGTACCACCATCCACCCGGACCATCCCTGCATGCGGCTGTGACACTGCAGCGCACGGTCCCGTCCTCTGCCCGGGGGGATGTTGATGGCGGCCCAGGGGGAAGGGGCAGACTCACCTGGGGCTGAGGTAAGACCACCCCTCACACACACACACTTGCGCTCAACGTACATGGCACCCCCGCACGCTTTGGACAGAGCACAAAGGCAGCTTCTGTAGGTGTAACATTGACTTTAATAACCAAAGGAGCTCATGCACGTGCCCTAGCCCCTAAAACTCATCTGTGCCCTGCACCCGTGCCAACTTACTCAGTGCCTAATTGTTTGGCCTTACGGGCCCTTTGACTACGTCTACGTGGTTCCCCAGATGGTACAGCAGAACTGGAGGTGGACCTCCCCTACAGGGGGACCCGGGATGGACCACAGCATCTCCTCCTCCCTCGGGGTGCCCGATGGCCCCCAGGCCTCTACATGGGTGGGGGATGCGAACGGACTGGCCATCCGACGACCCCCCGACATCTGGCGCTGCCAGACCTAGAGGCCCGTGCTGGTATCGACAGGCGTCTGCAGATTTGCAGCCATGGAGCTCAGGGGATTGGCAAACCCTTTCTGTGACTGTGCGACGCCGGCTCGCACATGGCCAATGGCGCCGATGCCCTCAGTGATGGCCTGCTGAGACTGGGCTATGGCCTGCTGAGACTGGGCTATGGCCTGCTGAGACTGGGCTATGGACTGCTGAGACTGGGCCATGGCGTTGAGCGCCTCTGCCATCTGGCGCTGGCACTGGCTCATGGCCTCCTGTGAGAGGGCAGCCATGTCCTGGGCCACAGACGCCGCCTGCACGGAAAGCCCCAGGCCTCGCAAACCGTTCCCCATTGCCTCCACCGCGGACGCTACCCGTGCGGTGTCGGCCTGGGTGGCATGCATGACCGGCACCACTTCCAGCTCCTGGACGCGGGTGGACTCCTCCACCTGCGATTGCAGCCGCCGCAAGCCGTCCGTCACCCTCTTCGCTCGTCTCCGGTTCGGTGGTTGCATCGGATCTATGTGTGGGTGTGGTAACTCCAGGAACCCGGGATCCATCTGGGCGGCAGATGTTCGCTTGGGCTGGGCTGCCCTCCGACCGCCCGGCCCCTCTGCTGCTCCTACCTCCACCTGCTGTACCGGGACGGTTGTGTTGTGCGCACCAGTGAGTGTTTCTGCGATGGTGGAGGGTGTTGGTGACAGCAGTGGCGTTGTGTCGTGCTCTTCGTCCCACTCTGAGTCCATGGCACTTTGGGGTGGGGGTTCGTCTCCACCCATCCACTCTGTGTCACTGTCCGGTATTTCGTCTTCCTGGGTAGTGCTGTCCCGGGTAGGGGTGTCCTGGGTAGTGGTGTCCTGGCTCGGCTGTGACGGGGGCCTGTGGCTGCCCCTCTCGTCGCTGGGTGGCACACGCCTGCGTCGTCGCACCCGCACGAGACGGGGGCGTCGTCTCCCTGTTGCTCCAGGTCTCTCCATCTCCCGTGGTCTCCAAGGGACATCGGGCGTCGCATGCCCGAGGGTCTGGGTCTCTCCGTCTCCTGTGGCCTCCGAGGGGCATCCTGCGGGCGGTCTGCATCTGCGGGGATGGGTGCCTCGACGTTTGCTCCTGCGATACACAATGAAGCATGCATGGTTAGGCACGCAGGCAGTGATCAGGTGATATGGGGAGGGGGATATAGGGGAGGGGGGGATATGGGTACGGGCTGTCGGTGGCTCACTTGCGAGTACGCCCCCGACCTCTGCATCAGCAACCTCCCGGTCCTTAGGTCCGCCAGCCAGTTCCAGGGCCCTTTCCTCGTGTTCGGTCAGTGGCCTCTCATCAGCGGGGCCTCATCCAGTCCTCACATGCTCCCTATTGTTGTGTGCGCGCTTCTCCTGTGGGGGGTGGTGGCAGGGGTAAACGGCAACAGTGTTAGACAGGTATATGAATGCATGCCATCGGTTGCGCATGTATTGCAGAGGTTAAGGTTAGGGCTGGATTCACTTGGGGATATGGGGGAGGGGGGATAGTGGGGATATGGGGGAGGGGGGATATGGGGGAGGGGGGGATATGGGGGAGGGGGGATATGGGGGAGGGGGGATATGGGGGATATGGATATCGGGCAGGGGGGGCGCTCACCCTGGCTGCTCTGACGAGGTTGTTCACCTTCTTGTGGCACTGGGTGCCTGACGTGGTGTCAGGGCCACAGCGGTGACGGCCTCTGTCACCTCCCTCCACAGATGCCGGCTGTGGCGTCGGGCAACTCTGCGGCCGTGCCCGGGATACAGGGCCTCCCTCCTCTGCTCCACTGCGTCCAGGAGCGCCTCCACATCCCGTGACTGGAACCTCGGGGCTGAGCGGCGGCCGGCCATCCGGTCGGATGTTCCGGTCAGGTGTTTCGGGTGGGGGGGAGCAGCGCGTCCTTATGAGCCGTCACGCCGTGCGGCGTGTATGACGCTGCACAGCGTGAACCACGAGAGCAAGCGCGGATCACGTCACGTCGCTGCTAGCCCATTTCGGGCCGGAGTCCTCGCGACGTTTTTGGCGGCGTGATGCAGGTCGGAGTTGCGCCGTTTTTTGCGCTGATCGGCGGACTTTGCGCCGATAACGGAGAATTTCGCCCCAGATGTGAGTTTGAGACGAGTGTTATAGGTGGACAGTGCTGAAGGAACTATTTGAAATACCTGTAGAAAGATCGGGCTGCCTGGTATGTTAAAATGCACTCTGATTTTGGTGAAAGAAATGGATCTATAATACCATTAATACACTGCATATTATGAAAATAGAATTACATTTTGCACTATGATAGTGTAATGGTATTTTTAGGGCGGCAGACTATGTAAATTATTGACGATGGATACAGTGTCAAATGACAAGAAAAAAGTTAAAATTAAGTTTGTTGAACACAGTTCAAGATTTCCTCATGTGGGCAGCACAGTAGCACAGTGGTTTGCACTGGTGCTTCACTGTTACTTTTCACATTGACTTCATTGCAGCGTTAATGTAAGCCTACTTGTGACCATAAAGATTTTTTTTAAACTCAAAATATTAGTTATCTATTTTCGGGAAGGTCATGGTCAAATGAATGCTCACACTGGATGCGACACCAAGTCCCAAATTTGACGGTAAACTCAAATTATGCACAAATTATGTTTTAATTGTCTTGGCTGCTTATGTTTTGGAATTCATCCAGTAGCAATAGATAAATATCAGGATAGGAAGTGGTACCATAATATAAATATGCATATGGATGGAGATGTGCAGTCGGAACAGTGAGTGCTGACTGTAAGCAGTATGCAAAAGTCAATAGTCTTTATATATATATATATATATATATATATTTCTAGTGAGCCTTTCATGAGAATCCTCTGATTTCTATCATGATGTATGTTTTTAAAAAAAACTTCTTTTTGAATTTTGTTGCTTTGAGTCAGCATCAAAGATTTCCGAGTCAAGTGTAGCATGCCCGGATAAAGAGTAGCCACTCTACTACCTCAGCAGCTGAGTAGACTTTGCCGCACTGGCATAAGACTAGCACTGTTCCGCATAGGCTGCCCGTTATTGGTTCCCTGACTTTCATTTCCATTGATTTGGTACCCTCTGGTATTTATTTTCTCGGAACAGAAGTGCGTACCTCGTGTTGATAGCGATCATATTTTTCCACACTGCTTTATAAAATTGGAACCTCTCAATGATGGAGCAGTAGTGGTGAGTTAACAGCCTCCTGCACGCCTGTTTTGACACCCGTCTTTGATTCGAAAGGGTGTTGAGCTGATCAATATAATAATTGTGCTCATCAACTGGGGATTTTCCCTTAATAACTGTTGCAAATCATTGGCTACAGTGACTGCATTGTTTTTGAGACTTCTACAGTGCCACATGACACATTCATGACAGTTCAAGAGCAATGCTGTTTTAAATTTTATTTTTGCAATCAAAACGCATATTTATTTCACCTAGCCAATTCTTTTGTTCCGTAAAATCTTTTTGGGAAGGTCATGATCAAATGAATGCTCACTCTGGATGTAACACCAAGTCCCAAAGCTCTTTGGTCACTGATATATAATAAGCTAGGGCAGGATTGCGAGAATAATTGTAACTTGTTTTAATGAAATGTGAGGAGTTATTCACGCATAAATAATTTGTTTTTATCTTCTTATCAACAAGTGCTGCAGTTAAATATTTTCTGTTAGATGATTACAGTACTACATTAATTATCCAGCATCGCTATTCTTAGCCATGAGCATAGACTGCTTAAATCAAAATAGAAGCTGGCCTTCATGCATGTTCTGCCATTTTGTTAAATAATGGTGGATCTGCACATCAAATCCATTGCCCATTTTTGCTTGATATCTGGTGATACCCATTAAAATCTAACAATCTCTACCTTAAAAAATCAAATGAACCAGCATTCACGGTCTTTTAGGGAAGAGATTACTTAAACCGTTTCTTGATGGCGCTACTCTGTGTCCTGTCTATAATTTTAAGTACACTTTCCCTTGTTTTAGATTCTAGAAATAGTTTCTCTGTGTCTACTCTGTTGAATCCCCTTATCAATTTTAAATATCTAGATCACCCTTTGGCCTTCTCAACTCAAGGGAATACAAACTAAGTTTGCAACCTGTATTTGTAAGTTGACCAATTCAGCCCTGGTGTCATTCTAGTGACTTTGCACTGTTTGTACCCTCTCCAGGGTCAATAAGGGCAGTATTTTACACTTGCGTTTACAGTGGGGGGAGTGGTGGCCCATAAAATTCCTCTGATGGCCTTCCCACCAGGCTCACACGTACAAGTTTACAATGGGACAGGTGAGGCCCAGGCAAGTCTGCTCGCTGTCCTCTAATTGAGACCGTTGGTGGTTAATTATTGAACAGGTAATGTGGAAAACATGACAACCACTTTGCACACGGAGGGTTCCACAAACAACAATTTGATAATGACCAGTAATGTGAGTTTGTGCCCTTGGTTGGCCAAGGCACCAGGGAGTGTTCCAGCTCATCTTTGAAATAGTGCAGTGCGGCACGGTGGCGCAGTGGTTAGCACTGCTGCCTCACGGCACCGAAGTCCGGATCAATCCCGGCCCCAGATCACTGTCTGTGTGGTGTTTGCACATTCTCCCCCTGTCTGTGTGGTCTCACCCTCACAACCCAAAGATGTGTAGGGCAGGTGGCCACTCTGAATTGCCCTTAATTGGGAAAAAAATGAATTGGGTACTTTAAAAAATGTTTTACATCTTTGAAATATTGCTGTGGGAACCTTTAAATCCACCTGAGAGAGCAAACTGGGCCTGGGATGAATGCCTCATCCAAACGGTGGTACCTCCAACATTGCAACACTTCCTCAGTACTGCACAGGCATGTGACTCGGAAGTTGTGAGCCTATAAATCCAGTTCTTGGACTTCAACCGTACCAGCTGCTACAATTGACCAAAAGAAGGTAAGTGTCACACAATAAATGCCTAAAAGTGGCAGAGAAATACTGATGCATTTCAAGACTTGAGATGTGTAACCCGGAAAGTCAGATGGTCAGCCTGTCAGTTTTCCCACCAGTTTGCTGGTTACACTTTGGCATAGATTACGATGAGCTAGATAGAACTAAACAATTTGTTGTAATAAAGGAAGTCAAAATCAATGGTCAATAGTATAGTTATAGTGGTCAGACTACTCAGTGAACGAGTGAGAATTGACCTTGATCCCAATGATTTAAATAAGCCATAGAAGGAGAACATTATCTAATGCAGACCAAAGAGGGAGTAGAATTATGACCATACATGTCAAAATTGGCGGCATATGGGCAGCACGGTGGCGCAGTGGTAGCACTGCAGCCTCACGGCGCTGAGGTCCCAGGTTCGATCCCGGCTCTGGGTCACTGTCCGTGTGGAGTTTCACATTCTCCCCGTGTTTGCGTGGGTTTCGCCGCCACAACCCAAAGATGTGTAGGGTAGGTGGATTGATCACGCTAAATTGCCCCTCAATTAGAAAATGAATCGGGTACTCTAAATTTAAGAAATAAAAATAAGCAGCATATTTGGTGGCAAATAAAATTGGGTGAAGGCTTGTCAAAGTTGTGTACTCTGAAATCTTCCAGTGCAGATTATGCACATTCTGAAAAGCATTGAAATAATACAAATTATGGTATGATATTCTGCCTTGCAGTGCCACTGAACAGATATGTGACCAGAGGTAAAAACACTGCAATGAGTGAGGAGCATAATCTGCAGTTAAATGTGGCCAAGTGCAAGTTTAAAACATGAAACATCAAGTACATACGGTAAACATTCAGTGGAGTGGTGCAAAGCTGTCTGCCACCACCTTATTCACCACAATTAAATATGGAAAAAATAAGATAACAAAAAAAAATCTGCAAAATCATTCTGGCTCCATCCCCATGGGGTTGGTTTAGCACAGTGGGCTAAACAGCTGGCTTGTAAAGCAGAACAAGGCCAGCAGCGCAGGTTCAATTCCCGTACCAGCCTCCCCGAACGGGTGCCCGAATGTGGTGACTAGGGGCTTTTCACAGTAACTTCATTAGTAGCCTGCTTGTGACAACAAGCGATTTTCATTTTCAAGTATTTAGACAGGCTTCTAACTTATTTGTTAGATAGGAATTTTAAAAGTGGTACTGTTACGACACCCTGGGCTAGTACACGGTTAATTCCAATCCCACTTGAACCTGAGTCACAACATAAGTGAATTAAGTAATAGTTCTCAGAAAAAAAATAAAAGTCTTTGGCCCTTGGCTGCCCAATAATTAGTCACCAGATTTGTAAGCTTAAACACAACTACTGTTTATTGATAACAAGAATTATAAATGAAACATGCAGGAAATACAACTGGTTAACTATTATCTGATTCCTAATTCCGCACTTTAACTTTCCCCCACCCTTTACACACATGCACAAGACAGATACAGAGGGGAAGAAAGAAGTAAAAAATACATTAGTAAAACAGACAAAGAGTCTTGGTTTCAGATCGGTGTTTTCAGCACCTTGCTCCTGTTTAAATGTACTGAAAGCCTTTCTGGAGAGGGAGAAAAACAGGTCCTTGTCTTTCCACGACCAGGAGTAAAACTGAAACCTTCGGTCTCTGAGTACCATCCCACTAGGAGAAGATTCAACATCACCTGTTCTTGAGCAGAGTACAGCCTTTTAGGACAATTTATCCACCCCCCCCCCCCCACCTCCCCATCTCCAGCCAATCATTCAAACCAAGTCCCAGCCCATCTCTCTCTCTCTGGTGCTGATATGTCTGAAGCTCTTGTTCAAACTATAGGCCTGTTAGCTTGACATCTGTCATTAGGAAAATAAAAATAGCAGAACATTTAAAAATGCATAATACAATTAGGCAGAGTCAGCATGGCTTCTTTAGGGGCTGGTTTAGCACACTGGGCTAAATTGCTGGCTTTTAAAGCAGACCAAGGCAGGCTAGCAGCACTGTTTGATCCCTGTACCAGCCTCCCCGAACAGACGCCGGAATGTGGCGACTAGGGGCTTTTCACAGTAACTTCATTTGAAGTCTACTTGTGACAATAAGCGATTTTCATTTTCATTTCATGAAAGGAAAATCAAGTTTGACAAATGTATTAGAATTCTTTGAGGTGGTAACAAGAAATATAGACAATGGTGAGCCATAGATGAATTTCCAAAAAGTGTTTGATATGATACAGCACAAAAGACTACTTAATAACGTAAGAGCCTATGATGAAGGGGGCAGTATAGCATGGACTAGCTAACTGATAGAAGACTGAAAATCGGGAAAAGGGGGAATTTTCAGGATGGCAGCATGTAACAAGGAGCCACAATTATTTACAATTTAAAAAAATAAATTTAGAGCACCTAATTCATTTTTTCCAATTAAGGGGCAATTTAGCGTGGCCAATCCACCTACCCTGCACATCTTTGGATTGTGGGGGTGAAACCCACGCAAACACGGGGAGAATGTGCAAACTCCACACGGTGACCAAGAGCCGGGATCGAACGTAGGACCTCGGTGCCGTGAGGCCGCAGTGCTAACCATTGCATCACCGTGCTGCCATTTACAATGTTTTTTGATCACTTGGATGAGGGGGTGAATGTACTGTAGCCACGTTTGCGGCTATCCCAAAAGTAGACAAGTGGTGAGGATGACACAAAGAGTCTACAGAGGCATATAGACAGGTTGTAAATGGGCAAAAGCTTGACAGATGGATTATAATGTAGAAAAATGTGAAGTTATGCACATTGGGAGAAAGAAAAAAGGAGCTAAATATTATTTAAATGGAAGACGACTAGAAAGCCGCAGTACCAAAGGATTTGGGAGCTTTCATGCATGAATGAAAAAAAAAAGCTAGCATGCAAGCTCAGCGGGTCCAAGGGAAGGAAGTGGAATGTTGGCCTTTATTTCCGAGGGAATGGAGCATAAAATAGGGAGGTCTTGCTAAAGCTCTTGTCACACGAGGGACGTATTAAGAAATTGGGTCCAGAAACGAGACCCCAATGTAGCAGGCAAACAGGATTCCCCTAGATCCATTGTTCTTTGGGATACTCTTGTCTGACCAGCTATTAGCCCATTACAGAGTCTGAAGGCCTCTTTGTCAGACAATGGGAAGTTAGTTGCATATTAATGGCACGGCTCTGTTCTTTTGTATAAACAGGAGTGAGCAATCAAACAACCAAGATAATGATCATAGGTACAAGTCTGGAAACGTGAGAGAATCTTTGTTTGAGGGGTTGGGCAGAGCTTAGGGAGAGAGAGAGGACGAATCCTGTTTCGAACAGGTACAGAGAAGGCTATGAAAATCGACCGAGAGAGGTCATGAAAGTTGCCACCGAGGCAGGCTTTGGAAAGGGGTTCTGAACTAATGTCCCTAACAGAAGAAAAATTGTTGTAAATGCAAGTATTGCCTTTGTCTTCTGTGTAAGTGGCATGAGAGCTCCATGTTTTATTAAAGTGCTGTTTAATGGGAACTAATGTGTTATGGTTAAGAAACTACATGCAACTGTTAGTGTGAGAGTTAAAGTTTAAAAATTTAAATATTTTTTGTTTTGTTTTAATAAAGTTTGTTTATAAAATAACCACACCCTATTTCTTATATTATCACTCCTGGAACGAATCAATCTTTCCGCGCTGTCTTAAAACTTTTAAAAGTTATGGTTCTGGTCCCATCTCAGCCACTATTGAGAGCTGACCAGGTGTCTGTGACACTATACAAGGCACTAGTTTGACCACCTGGAATACTGTGAACAGTTTTGGTCCATTTATCTAAGGAAAGATATACTGGCATTTTTGGCCGTCCAGAGCAGATGAACTTGGTTGATCTCTGGTTTGGAGTGATTTTCTTATGAAAAGAGGTTTAGTGGGTTGAGATAATTCTCATTAGAATTTAGAAGAATGAGAGAAGATTATTCAGACATATAGGAGACTTGGGGAGTTGACAGGGTAGATGCTGAGACGTTGTTTCCCATTGTTGGAGAATCTAGGACCAGAGGGCATAATTTCAGAGTAAGGGGATCACCCATTTAAAACAAAGATGAGGAATTTCCTTTCTCAGAGGATAGTGATTCTGTGGAATTATTTACCGCAGAGGGCTGTAAAGGTCAGGTCATTAAGTATATTCAAGGCTGCGATAGACAGAGTTGTAAGCAGCAAGGGAATCAAGGGTTATGGGGATAAGGCGGGAAAGTGGAATTGAGGATTATCAGATCAGTCATGATATCATTGAATGGTGGAACAAATTTGATGGGCCAAAAGGCCTACTTATGCTGCTACATCTTATGGTTATGTTACAAGCCTCCTGATTATTGTATATTATGATTCTACAATAACCTCTGTATACAATTTGCAGCTTATTTGACTGCTAAATTTAGTCTTGTTTAATAAATATACATCCTGAAAGAAGGAGGAATAAAATATATCGAAGTCATGTAGAGCTATGTTGTGGTCAGAGATCAGATTGATGTGTATATACCATGGTTTAGAAAGGGAACATGCTGTTTCAAATAAAATCTCAGTTATATGGTGCTAACAATCTGAGAGTTATAGTGTAATGTGATGGCAAATGTCTACGGTTCGTAATATTTAATGTATGAAATAACCTCAGAAGGGAGAGGCACTATTTTCTGATCTTTATTATGGGGACACAATGCTGCTTACACCACTGGTAAAACTTAATTCTCAGTCAACATCTGATCCACTCTGGGGCCATTACGTACTGAAATGGCCTCCACAGGTGTATGCAGAACCAAGCTGCTTTATTTAGACTTAATGTTGGAAAAATGTTGGAGCAAGATTCTCTGAGCTGGCTCCCTTATAATTTTCCATTAAGCACACAGAATATTATTCAAAGTTGTGAATTGGTTTTTTTATCCTGAAATTTGAACTGAACTTACTGCAAGTATAATGACTTCAAATTACTTTTTATCCAAATGGCTTTGGATAAACTCAAAGCTCTCACTGCAACCTCTTTATACTCTTCACCATCCATAATCTAGATTATAACCTCCAAAGCTCCTCTCAGTGCGCTAAGGTTTTTGAATTGTGTGTGGTGAAATTGTAAGTGCATGTATAACGAACAATTCTACCATTTCTTTATCAATAGAAACAGTGGAGAACTCTTTATTATCTTTTTTCGGTGTGCACTGCAGTCGGTTGCTTTGGATTTAAAATAGTACAAGTAAATTCATGAACAAGGTACAACCTTTAGTAAAATCCTGCGGTAGATATTTATAATGGGGAAGCTGGAGCAAAACTAAACTTTTTGTCCAATTTTGAGCTTTTGCTTCATCAATAAAGTAGCTCTAGCTAAATGTGTCACTTGCATAATAATGGTATTCTTGGTCTTGAATTGGATGGTTGTGGATTCAAGTCCCGCACAGGATGCTGGCAGCCCGGTGGCACAGTTGGCGGCGGCACAGTGGTTAGCACTGCTGCCTCACAGGGCTAGAGACCTAGGTTTGATTCCGGCCTTGGCTGACTGTCTGTGTGGACGGTGTATGTTCTTCCCTTGTATGTTTTGGTTTCCTCCGGGTGCTCCGATTTCCTCCCACAGTCCAAAGGTGTGCAGGTTGGGTGCATTGGCCATGATCACTTTGTTTGAATTCTGACATCTTGTCTCATTGCAGTGATTATAATTACACAACTATATGTAATGGGGATAGGGTGGGGGATGGGCCTAGGTAGAGTGCTCTTTCAAGGGTTGGTGCAGACTCAAAGGGCCGAATAGCCTCCTTCTGCACTGTAGAGATGCTATGACTTTAACATAATATCCAGCCTGACACTTGATTACAGAACTTTAACAATCCACCACGATATCTGCGTTACTACAATTTTGGCTTCTTGATTGTCCCTGATTTTAATCGCTCCTGCTGTTTATGACCTAGCTTTCAGCAGTAAAGATCCTAAGCTCTGGAAGTCCCTCCTTATAACTCGTCGCTTCTCTTTTCTCTTTTAAGATGCTCCTTAAAACCTCTCGTCTGCCCTAATATCTCCTTATGCAGCTCAATGCTAAAATTATTTTGTTAACTCTCCTGTGAAGTACCTAGGAAAGTTATACTATGTTAACGATGCCATATACACATAAATTGTGGTTATTGTGCTCCCGGTCGTTGTGTAATGTTGAAAATAATCTCCTCCAAATGGGTGATGGTAGTTTTATTTGATACTAACGATCCTATTCTTTGAGTTCCTGGCTAATATTCCACCTTCAGCCAACATAACTAACATTTGTGAGATTTGACATGTACAAAATGACTGCTACATTTTCCTGCATGACAGTCATGTTACTTATTGTTTTTTTTGTTAAATTTAGAGTGCCCGATTCATTTTTTCCAAATAAGGCGCAATTTAACATGGCCAATCCACCTACCCTGCACATCTTTTGGGTTGTGGGGCGAAACCCACACAAACAAGTGGAGAATGTGCAAACTCCACACGGACAGTGACCCAGATCTGTGATTGAAGCTGGGATCTCGGTGCTGTGAGGCAGCAGTGCTAACCACTGCGCCACCGTGCTGCTCATGTTACTTATTGTATTTGAAGTGACTTGGGCTATTTTTCAGTGACGTGGTAAATAAGGTATTGCATAATTCCAAGCTTCCGTATTCCTATGCTTTCCCACAGAACAATGGTAAACAGCACAAAAAACAGATCCAGTTAGCTGATATGAAGTTCATAGAATCCCTACAGAGCAGAAGGAGTCTCATTCGGCCCATTGTCTACACCGACCCTCTGACAGAGCATCCTCCCTAGGCCCAGTTCCCCACCCTATCCCTGTAACCCCATAACCCGACCTAACCTTTTGGGCACTAATGACCAACGAGTCATGACCAATCCACTTAACCTGCACAGTCTTTGGACTGTGGGAGGAAACCGGTGCACCCGGAGGAAATCCACGTAGACACGAGGAAAAGGTGCAAACTCCACACAGACTGTCACCCGAGTTTGGAATTGTGTCCCTGGCATTGTGAGGCAGCAGTGCTAATCACTGTGCCACCGTGCCAGTTGGTCGGCAGAAACCAGGTAACCACAATTCCTCTGGACGGCGAGGGGGAATTCAATCTCTGTTTCTCTCTCTCACTCTCTCTCTGTCCTCCGTACTCTCCCTTCCTCTTACGTGCTTTCTCCCCCTCTGTCCCTCTTGCTAATGCTCGCCCAATGTAAAAGCCTTGTCAAAAATGTATCTTGAAAAGCTTTTGGTTACCATTCCTAATGTATCCCTTTTGGGCTTTGCTCCCATTTCCACATCAGTTTTTGTTTGAGAAGCATTGTGAGTTTTAATATATGTGACAAAGCTGCTAGATAAAAAGTTATTTCTGTTCCCTGTTTGGCCATTTTCGGCACAGTTTATTTGACTTATTTTCTGTCTGTTGCAGTTTATTTTCAATAGTTTGATATTTCAGAATGTAATCTTTTCAAACCGACACTTTGTTTGAACTCTACCATCTTGTATCATGTCAGTGATTGCAATTACACAACTATTTGTTTCTAATATCAATCAGCTCATGTGGAGGTGACTGTTCAAAACACTTCCCAGCAAAAGCAACTCAATGTGTCAACTTTTAAGTTAATGTCATCAGAGTAACACTGCTGAAATAAAGTTACCCTCTAGAATGACTTTACATTCCTCATTATATTTGTGGTTTCTAAAGGTTGGAAGAAACTTTGGAGTGGATAAGATAGGCACACAGTGATGGGAACCCAGTCATCGGTATCATGTTGCCATTATCTGTGTCTATTAATGAAAATAATTCCACCACTCTCCGTTGTTCCATTTTAATTGCATAATGGTGGATGCAGCTTATTTTAAAATAATTTGGAAAAACTGCAATGTTTTTGGGCCGTACAGCTAATTCACTGCTACAATCTAAACTAAACACTTGGTTGAGACAAATTTGAATCTGTCTCTCATTTTAGCTTTGCCCATTCTTTTTTTTTTTAAATATGTTTTATTGAAAATTTTTTCCCAAACAACAATTTTTCCCCTCTTACAAAGCAAACGCAACAATAACAATACAGAAATTTTTAACAATACACAAGTAACAAAACCCCTTTATCTTTGACCTAAACTAAACTAAACCCCCCCCCCTCCCCCCTCCCCCCCCTTCCCCCTGGGTTGCTGCTGCTGGTCATCTGTCTTCCCTCTAACGTTCCCCTAGGTAGTCGAGAAATGGCTGCCACCGCCTGGTGAACCCTTGAGCCCATCCTCTCAGGGCAAACTTTATCTGCTCCAGTTTAATGAACCCCGCCATATCATTTACCCAGGCCTCCAGTCCGGGGGGTTTCGCCTCCTTCCACATGAGTAGGATCCTGCGCCGGGCTACGAGGGACGCAAAGGCCACAACGTCGGCCTCTTTCGCCTCCTGCACTCCCGGCTCTTCCGCAACTCCAAATAGAGCTAACCCCCAGCCTGGTTTGACCCGGGCCTTCGCCACCTGCGAAATCACTCCCGTCACTCCCTTCCAATACCCTTCCAGTGCCGGGCACGCCCAAAACATATGTGCGTGGTTTGCCGGGCTCCCGCCACACCTCCCACATTTGTCCTCCACTCCAAAGAACCTGCTCAATCTTGCTCCCGTTATGTGTGCTCTATGTAGCACCTTAAATTGAATCAGGCTAAGCCTGGCGCATGAGGAAGAGGAATTTACCCTGCTTAGGGCATCAGCCCACATACCCTCCTCTATCTCCTCCCCTAGTTCTTCTTCCCACTTTCCTTTTAGTTCGCCCACCGACTCCTCCCCCTCTTCCCTCATCTCTCGGTAAATCTCTGACACCTTGCCCTCTCCGACCCACACCCCTGAAAGCACCCTGTCCTGTATCCCCTGTGTCGGGAGCAACGGAAATTCCCTCACCTGTTGTCTAGTAAACGCCCTCACCTGCATATATCTCAAGAAATTTCCCCGGGGCAACTTATACTTTTCCTCCAATGCTCCCAAGCTCGCAAAAGTCCCATCTATAAATAAATCTCCCACCCTCCTAATTCCCAACTGGTACCAGCTCTGAAATCCTCCATCCATTCTTCCTGGGGCGAACCTATGGTTGTTCCTGATTGGGGACCCCACCAGGGCTCCCCGCACCCCTCTCTGTCGCCTCCACTGTCCCCAGATATTCAATGTTGCTGCCACCACCGGGTTCGTGGTAAACTTTTTAGGTGAGATCGGTAGCGGCGCCGTCACCAGCGCCTCTAAACTCGTCCCTTTATAGGACTTTCTCTCCAGTCTTTTCCACGCCGCTCCCTCACCCTCCATCATCCATTTACGTATCATTGCCACATTGGCGGCCCAATAGTAATCGCCCAAGTTCGGTAGTGCCAATCCTCCTCTGTCCCTACTACGCTGAAGGAACCCCCTCCTTACTCTCGGAACCCTCCCTGCCCACACGAAGCTCGCGATGCTCCTGTCTATTTTATTAAAAAAGGTCTTGGTGATTAGTATAGGGAGACATTGAAATACAAATAAGAACCTCGGGAGGACTATCATCTTAATTGCTTGCACCCTGCCCGCCAGCGATAGAGGCTGCATGTCCCACCTCTTGAAGTCCTCCTCCATTTGTTCTACCAACCGTGTCAGATTAAGTCTGTGCAAGGTTCCCCAGCTCCTAGCGATCTGAATCCCCAGGTATCGGAAGTTTCTTTCCACTTTCCTTAGAGGCAAACCTTCTATCTCTCTACTCTGGTCCCCTGGATGTATCACAAATAATTCACTCTTCCCCATGTTTAGCCTATACCCCGAGAAATCCCCGAACCCCCTCAAAATTCGCATAACCTCTATCATCCCCCCCCCCCCGCTGGGTCCGACACGTATAACAATAGGTCATCCGCGTATAACGAGACTCTGTGTTCTTCTCCCCCTCTAATCACCCCTCTCCATTTCCTGGAGCCTCTCAACGCCATGGCCAGAGGTTCAATTGCCAACGCGAACAACAATGGAGACAGCGGGCATCCCTGTCTTGTTCTCCTATATAGTCGGAAATACTCCGATCTATGTCGACCTGTAACTACGCTTGCCGTTGGAGCCCCATAAAGAAGTCTAACCCAGCTAATAAACCCGTTCCCAAACCCAAACCTCCTTAACACTTCCCATAAATACTCCCACTCCACCCTATCAAATGCCTTCTCTGCGTCCATTGCCGCCACTATCTCTGCCTCCCCTTCCACTGGGGGCATCATTATCACCCCTAATAGTCGTCGCACGTTAACATTCAGTTGTCTCCCTTTTACGAACCCTGTCTGGTCTTCGTGCACCACCCCCGGGACACAGTCCTCTATCCTCGATGCCAGTACCTTTGCCAACAATTTGGCGTCCACATTCAATAATGAAATGGGTCTATAGGACCCGCACTGCAACGGATCTTTATCCCTCTTCAAAATTAACGATATCGTCGGGGGTAGAGTCCCCCCTTTCCTGGCCTCATTGAACGTCCTCACCATCAACGGGGCCAACAAGTCCACATATTTTCTGTAATACTCCACCGGGAACCCGTCTGGTCCTGGGGCCTTCCCTGCTTGCATGCTTCCCAGTCCCTTAATAACCTCGTCCACCCCAATCGGTGCCCCCAGGCCTACCACCCCCCGCTCCTCCACTTTCGGGAACCTCAATTGGTCCAGGAACTGCCGCATCCCCTCCTCTCCCTCTGGGGGTTGAGACCTATACAGTTCCTCATAGAAGGTCTTGAACACCTTCCCTTTCCTGCCCTTCGCACCGTGTCTCCCCTTTCGTCTCTAATTCCTCCTATCTCCCTCGCTGCTGCCCTCTTTCGCAATTGATGAGCCAACAGGCGACTAGCCTTTTCCCCATATGCTTTGCCCATTCTTAATAGTATTACTGAAGTACTTTCTGGAATTTTAACCAAGTAATACATAGCAATGGGCGAGATTCTCTGCCCTCCGTGCGGCATGTTTCTCAGCGGTGAGAGCCGGCCCCCTGATCCTGCCACTGTCAATGGGATTTTCCATTGAGCCCACCTCACACAGCCAGAAGATCTCGCTTCTATGTCCTATCTGGGAAGGATTGTCAGGTGTGCTTGAATGAAAAGGAGGAAAGGGGTCCGAGAAGAAAAATAAAATAATTTTGAATATCCCTTTTTCAACAAATGTTTCAAAGTTTTGGACTATCCCGCACAGCGTTATGGGAAGGCTGCAATGGTTTATGAAGGCCCATCACCAACTTTTCAGGACACTAAGGATAGCTTACTCATAATAGTCATGTCGAAGACGAGGCAGCCGGGGGCAGCTTAAATAATTAAATGGACCATCACTCCGCTGCTTCTGAAAGTATGACTGTTCTTGAGTGCAAAATAGATGCTTTCATTTATCAGAAGAATTGACTTAGAGAAGAAGCACAAAACGCGAAGGCAGCTTTAAAATTTACTCACTTTAAGTAATACTAGATGTTAGAAGAAGCATTTTCTCATCTCCCCCACACATATTAATTGATCTGTGGCATGGATAGTATGATGCTGAATTATTTTCAAAAGGAACTGGATCAATATCTGTTTGGAAACTGGATTTGGAGGTTATGGGTATAGTCCTGGATGTAAATTAAGGTTATGAAATACCCCACAAAGCTCCGGAGCACTTTGGTGGTGGGTGAATTTTTGGCTGTGGAGTAGAACGAGATTGGAGTGAATTGCGAGGATGGAGGTATTTTCTGGGAGTTTTGCTTAGTTGCCTCCCAGGAATTAATTATCTGGAACTTTCTCATCAGTATACTGGAAAGCAGCGAGTTCATTATGGAATCTATTGCGAATGATCTGTGGAAGATGTAGATTTGGTTGTCCAAATGATTTTCTTGGGGTCCTGCTTTTGTGAATCTGAATGTGAAATTTCTCTAACTGTGGGCAAAGGTTATTTTTCAAATGTTTTATATTTTCATGAAACTAATGTAGCTGTTTTTGTTTCAGATTCTCTCATTTTACTTGAGATCGCCACAATGCTGGTTGATTATCCTTCTCCATCTCCTGCTGTCAGTCACCCATTTTCCTGCCTACCCTGCTGTGTGAAAGACTCTCGACACCTCACATTTCCATTTGGTCTTGGACCTTCCCCTTCTCCTTCCTGGCCGCCCCATCTCTTTCGTTCACCTCACCACATTGCCTCTCTCTCCATGGCAGCAGATGACCATACCACTCCAATTTCCTCTCAGCTAATTTCTTCAGTGATCTATCATTCCCCCGATGTACTGATTCCTGATCTAGATTCTTGTTACTCCCCACATCCAGTTCAACATCCACATCATGGCACCGTGGCTGGCTCTGCTGCACAGAAGGGCGGGAAAAAGACTGGCAGCGCTATAGTCATAGGGGCTTCAATCGTAAGGGGAGTAGACAGGCACTTCTGTGGTCGAAAACGAGACTCCCGAATTATATGTTGCCTCCCGGGTGCACGGGTCAGGGATGTCTCGGGTCAGCTGCAGGACATACTGAAGGGGGAGGGTGAACAGCCAGTTGTTGTGGTGCATATAGGCACCAACGATATAGGTAAAAAACAGGATGAGGTCCTACAATCAGAATTTAGGGAGCTAGGAGATAAGTTAAAAAGTAGGACCTCAGAGGTAGTAATTCTCAGGATTGCTACTAGTGCCACGAGACAGTCAGAGAAGAAATTCAAGAATAGTCAGAATTAATACGTGGCTTGAGAGATGGTGCAGGAGGGAGTGGGTCAGATTTTTGGGACATTGGAACGGGTTCTGGGGGCAGTGGGACCATTACAAATAGGATGGTCTACACCTGGGCAGGACTGGAACCAATGTCCGAGGGGGTGCTTTTGCTAACACTGTTGGGGAGGTTTTGAACTAATGTGGCAGGGGGGTGGGAACCAGATTAGGAAGTTAGAGGTCAGTAAAGAGGCAGCAACTAAAGCCAGTAAGATACTAGATAATAAACTCAATGTGACTAAGGGGAAGAGTAGACCGGGAAGAGATGATGAACGCAAAGGGACAGGTGGTCTGAGGTGCAATTGTTTTAATGCGAGAAGTGTATCAGGTAAGGCAGATGAATTTAGGGCTTGGATTAGTACCTGGGAATATGATGTTATTGGTATTACTGAGACTTGGTTGAGGGAAGGGCAAGACTGGCAACTAAATATCCCAGGGTATAGATGCTTCAGGAGGGATAGAGAGGGAGGTAAAAGGGGTGGATGAGTTGCATTACTGGTCAGAGATAATATCACAGCTGTGATTAAGGAGGGCACGATGGAGGATTCGAGCACTGAGGCACTATGGGTAGAGCTAAGAAATAGGAAGGGTGCAGTAACATTGTTTGACTTTACTACAGGCCTCCCAAAAGCGAGCGTGAAGTAGAGGTACAAATATGTAGACAGATTATAGAAAAATGTAGGAGCAAAAGGGTGGTCGTGATGGGAGATTTTAACTTCCCCAACATTGAATGGGATTCGTGTAGTGTTGGAGGCGTAGATGGAGCAGAATTTGTAAGGATCATCCAGGAGAGTTTTTTAGAGCAGTATGCAAATAGTCCAACTCGGGAAGAGGCCATACTGGACCTGGTATTGGGGAATGATCCCGGCCAGGTGGTTGAAGTTTCAGTCGGTGATTACTTTGGGAATAGCGATCACAATTCCGTAAGTTTTAGAATACTCATGGACAAAGACGAGAGTGGTCCTAAAGGAAGAGTGCTAAATTGGGGAAAGGCCAAGTATAACAAAATTCAGCAGGAGCTAGGGAATGTGGATTGGGAGCAGCTGTTTAAGGGTAAATCCACATTTGAAATGTGGGAGTCTTTTAAGGAAAGGTTGATTAGAGTGCAGGACAGCCATGTCCCTGTGAAAGTGAGGGATAGAAATCGCAAGATTAGGGAACCATGGATGACTGGTGGAACTGTGAGACTAGCTAAGATGAAAAAGGAAGCATACATAAGATCTAGGCGACTTAAAACTGATGAAGCTTTGGAGGAATATCGGGAAAGTAGGACAAATCTCAAACGCGCAATAAAGAGGGCTAAAAGGGGTCATGAAATATCTTTGGCTAACAGAGTTAAGGAAAATACCAAAGCCTTTTATTTGTATATAAGGAGCAAGAGGGTAACTAGAGAAAGGATTGGCCCACTCAAAGACAAAAGAGGGAATATATGCGTGGAGTCAGAGGAAATGGGTGAGATTCTTAATGAGTACTTTGCATCGATATTCACCAAGGAGAGGGACATGACGGATGTTGAGGCTAGAGATGGATGTTTAAATACTCGAGGTCAAGTCGGCATAAGGAAGGGGGAAGTTTTGGGTATTCTAAAAGGCATTAAGGTGGACAGGTCCCCAGGTCCTGATGGGATCTATCCCAGGTTACTCAGGGAAGCGAGAGACAAAATAGCTGGGGCCTTAACGGATATCTTTGCAGCATCCTTGAGCACGGGCGAGGTCCCAGAGGACTGGAGAATTGCTAATGTTGTCCCTTTGTTTAAGAAGGGTAGTAGGGATAATCCAAGGAATTATAGATCTGTGAGCTTGATGTCAGTGGTAGGCAAACTGTTGGAGAAGATACTGAGGGATAGGATCTATTCACATTTGGAAGAAAATAGACTTATCAGTGATAGGCAGCATGTTTTGTGCAGGGAAGGTCATGCCTTACAAACCTAATAGAGTTCTTTGAGGAAGTGACAAAGTTAATTGATGAGGGAAGGGCTGTAGATGTCATATACATGGACTTCAGTAAGGCGTTTGATAAAGTTTCCCATGGCAGGTTGATGGAAAAAGTGAAGTCGTATGGGGTTCAGGGTGTACTAGTTAGATGGATAAAGAACTGGCTGGGCAACAGGAGACAGAGAGTAGTGGTGGAAGGGAGTGTCTCAAAATGGAAAAAGGTGACTAGTGGTGTTCCACAGGGATCCGTGCTCGGACCACTGTTGTTTGTGGTATACATAAATGATCTGGACGAAGGTATAGATGGTCTGATTAGCAAGTTTGCAGATGATACTAAGATTGGTGGAATTGCAGATAGCGAGCAGGATTGTCAGAGAATACAGCAAAATATAGTTAGATTGGAGAGTTGGGCAGAGAAATGGCAGATGGAGTTCAATCCATGCAAATGCGAGGTGATGCATTTTGGAAGATCTAATTCAAGAGCGGACTATACGGTCAATGAAAGAGTCCTGGGGAAAATTGATGTTCAGAGAGATCTGGGAGATCAGGTCCATTGTACCCTGAAGGTGGCAACGCAGGTCGATAGAGTGGTCAGGAAGGCATACAGCATGCTTGCCTTCATCGGAAGGGGTATTGAGTACAAGAGTTGGCAGGTCATGTTACAGTTGTATAGGACTTTGGTTAGGCCACATTTGGAATACTGCGTGCAGTTCTGGTCGCCACATTACCAGAAGGATGTGGATGCTTTAGAGAGGGTGCAGAGGAGTTTCACCAGGATGGTGCCTGGTATGGAGGGTGCTAGCTATGAAGAAAGGTTGAGTAGATTAGGATTGTTTTCATTGGAAAGACGGAGGTTGAGGGGGGACCTGATTGAGGTCTACAAAATTGAGAGGTGAAAAATGAAATGAAAATCGCTTATTGTCACAAGTAGGCTTCAATGAAGTTACTGTGAAAAGCCCCTAGTCGCCACATTCTGGCGCCTGTTCGGGTATGGACAGGGTGGATAGCAACAAGCTCTTTCCAAGAGTGGGGATGTCAATTACAAGGGGTCACGATTTCAAGGTGAGAGGGGGAAAGTTTAAGGGAGATGTGCGTGGAAAGTTTTTACGCAGAGAGTGGTGGGTGCCTGGAACGCTTTGCCAGCGGAGGTGGTAGAGGCGGGCACGATAGCATCATTCAAGATGCATCTAGACAGATATATGAATGGGCGGGGAACAGAGGGAAGTAGATCCTTGGAAAATAGGCAACAGGTCTAGATAAGGATCTGGATCGGCGCAGGCTGGGAGGGCCGAAGGGCCTGTTCCTGTGCTGTAATTTTCTTTGTTCTCTTTGTTCTATCTCACTAGTATCCAGTACTGTTCCCCTCTTCTTAGCTTTGCCGAAGTTTCTGCAATGTATAACGAGATTGGTTTCATAACTGACTTGTAGATTCTTCCACTCAGCTTCAGCGATACGTTTCTATTACATGACACTGCACTGCACTTTTTCCAGTTACTCCAATTGGAGCTAATATCCTGCAGCTTTAATACTGACACATGAACAACTAAGCATTGGCGGAGAAATTCCTCAAATGCCAATACAGTCTAGACAATAGACCTCTCCTGAATAGTTTTTTTTTAAATTGACTATTTACTGTGAAATTTACCTTTTTATTTGCCTGTTAGTTCATGTTTCATTTGTATTGATTCTGATTCATGTTAAAAGCTACAAAAAGTGAAATGTTGTTGGTAATTTCTTCATTCTGAAAATTTGATTATTTTGGTTTAGGTTCACCCACAGGGATTGAAACAAATTTGTTATTAAACTAATAAAACTTTGCAATATAATGGCATTATCAAAGGTGACCGATTCTCATGGTTTTGTTATGCTACATATTTCACAATTATGCTAAACATATAATTATTATTAAAAATGCGTGATGTATGCATCTTATCTTAACTCGAAGTGAATTATCTTTATTTATCATTTCCTTGTGTAATTCAGCAGGACACCTTTATTGAAGATGTTGATTCTTATGATGAGAAATTAGATTATTTTCAGCAAAGCGTGAATTTAATTAAACAGATTTTACCAAGGTGAATGCGGTAGTTTTCATATTTCATTGTGATATAATTGCAACGTGTTTAATGTATGCACTTGCAATTTGTTAATGAAGAAGTTATCACCTGCATTCCTAAGTCCATGGGCCAACTATTAGCTTTGTGGGATTTTCATTTTCCGTATTTAAGGAAACCACCCCTTTATTTGAAATCTAAGGCACCTCTGACTGTAAGCTTGCATTAAGGCTATTTTAATTAATTTTAAATGTGGAAAAATGTTCACTGTTAAATATATAAATATTACACTTATCACAAATGGCTCTTAACTCACAGGTAAAATTATTTAGTCTGAGAAATATTAAAAGATATTACATGAAACTATTAGTTGCACCCACAACTACCTCTACAATTATCTATCAGCTTTATATTCTACCTGTTCTGTAGTTTTTGAATTTTTGCGAACTAATTATGAGGATCGATTGAACCTATATTCATTGGAGTTTGGAAGAATGAGAGGGGGTCTTACTGAAACATAAAAGATTAGAAGGGGACTTGACAAAATAGATGTTCAAAGGATCTTTCTCCTTTTAGGGGTACCGAGAACTAGGGGGCGTAGTTTCAGAATATGAAGTCACCCCTATAAGACCAAGATGAAGAAGACTTTCTTCGCTGAGGGTCAAGAATGTTCAGGAATTCAAAAATCTTCTTGCCATGGAGGCTGTGGCATTGAATATGTTCAAAGCTTAGCTCGACAGATTTGTGAACTGAGGGGAATTAAGGGTTACTCGTAACAGGCAGTAAAGTGCAATTGAGACTAAGATCAAATAAACTATGATCACAGTAGCACAAGTGGATAGCACTGTGGCTTCACAGCGTCAGGGTCCCAGGTTCAATTCCCCGCTGGGTCATTGTCTGTGCGGAGTCTGCACGTTCTCCCCATGCCTGCGTGGGTTACCTCCGGGTGCTCTGGTTTCCTCCCACAGTACAAAGACGTGCAGGTTAGGTGGATTGGCCATGGTTAATTGCCCTTAGTGACCAAAATGATTAGGGGGGGTTATTGGGTTATGGGGATAGGGTGGAAGTGAGGGCTTAAGTGGGTCGGTGCAGACTCGAAGGGCCGAATGGCCTCCTTCTGCACTGTATGTTCTATGATCCTATTCCTGTTCCTATGTTGTAATTTTCTTTGTTCTATTGTGTGGCAGAACGGGCATGAGGGACTGGATGGCTTACACCTGCATCTATTTCATACATTCTTGCCAGTCCATTTGCAAACTTTTCATTGGAATCAGTCTGGTATGGACAATACCACAGGGTGAACTTGGCAGTGTTCTCGAGTTTTAACAACCTCTTCTGCAAATAGGATTGTCATTTGCCCAGTGTGGTTCTTTTTTAGATTTAGAGTACCCAATTCTTTTTTTCCAATTAAGGGGCAATTTAGCATGGTCAATTCACCTTTCCTGCACATGTTTGGGTTGTGGGCGTGAGACCCACGCAGACACTGGGTGAACGTGCAAACTCCACACGGACAGTGATCCGGGGCCAGGATTGAACCCGGGTCCTCGGCGCCGTGAGGCAGCCAGTACTAACCACTGTGCCTCCCACCCAACGTGTTTGCTGAGCAGGTTGTCTACCTCATTTTGCCTGATATTGTGGTGTTTTCTATTTTACAAAAAGTAATACTACAAATCAACTGACGTGTACAATTGATTCAGCTGCAAAATTACCAAATGTTCAAATTAAGGTTTGTCACCAGCACAATGAAAGGAGGAGCCAGTCCTGGGAGTGAACAATGAGATTTTGGAGTCTGCAGGGAGAGAGGCCTAACACTGGGTGATGGATCCTGGCCAATTGAGCAATTTCAGGAACAAACACAACAACATGAAACATGTTTAATATTTCAAGAAAATCCTGAATGTGGAGATGATGCCGTCGAGCTTCCAGCTAAGATGCAGGAGTCAGCTTCTCCTGTGCTTTAACACTGCCGCCGGATAGGGCATGAGCCATATAAATAGAAAAAAATAAAAGAAATAAGTCAAAGCTAATGATGATTACCAAGAGAAATACTAACCAATACTATGGGCAGCATGGTAACACAATTGGATAGCACTGTGGCTTCACAACGCCAGGGTCCCAGGTTTGATTCCCTGCTGGGTCACTGTCTGTGGACTCTGCACGTTCTCCCCGTGTATGCGTGGGTTCCCTCCGGGTTCTCCGGTTTCCTCCCACAGTCCAAAGACGTGTGGGTTTGGTGGATTGGCCATGATAACTTGCCCTTAGTGACTAAAAAGGTTAGGAGGGGTTATTGGGTTACGGGTATAGGGTGGAGGTGAGGGTTTCAGTTGGTCAGTGCAGACTCGATGGGCCGAATGGCCTCCTTCAGCACTGTATGTTCTATGTTAATATAGACGCCATGGGGAGGCACATTAAAGTCATATGTAAACCATGTCCAAATAAATGCCTACTCTGCAATTGAAATTGAGATGAATTTCTTCATATATATTTAAAGGTGGGTGCAAAATTGAATACCAATCTTTATTAAGCATGAAGAGCCCTGAGGCACTGCCTGTAAATCTGCAACATCTGCAGGTAAAAGAAAGAGACAGCAACAGAGGAACAAATGCATGCAATTAAATGATTCATAGAGTCATAGAGGTGTACAGCATGAAAACAGATCCTTCAGCCCAACTTGCCCATGCTGCCCAGTTTTTACCACTAAGCTAGTCCCAATTGCCCGCATTTGGCCCATATCCTTCTATACCCATCTTACCCATATAACTGAATGCTTTTTAAAAGATAAAATAGTACCCGCCTCTACTGATGCTTCTGACAGCTCGTTCCAGACACTCACCACCCTCTGTGTGAAAAAATTGCCCCTCTGGACCCTTTTGTCTCTCTCCCCTCTCACCTTAAACCTATGCCCTCTAGTTTTAGACTCCCCTATATTTGGGATAAGATGTTGACGATCTACCTTATCTATGCCCCTCATTATTTTATAGACCTAAGCCATCTATGCTCCAGAGAAAAAAGTCCCAGTCTATCCAGCCTCTCCTTATCACTCAAACCATCTAGCCCCAGTAGCATCTTAGTAAATCTTTTTGGCACTCTTTCTAGTTTAATAATATCCTTTCTATAACAGGGTGACCCGAACTGTACACAGTTTCCTCTGGCTTAGCTGAATGCTGAGGCCATATAATAATTCAAGTGATTTGCTTTTAGCGCTTTTGTTCAATGATTTTCTTCTTCCCTAAAATCCCTTGTCCTGTTCCTACCTCGACCCTGACTGGTTTTGGTCATCGCAGGATGAGAAACAGTGTCTTACTATTATTTATTTGCAGTAACGAATTGACTAGTCACTGGAATTTCTTATCAAGTTTGATAGTAACTTTGATGTACCATCAAGTTCTAACCCTGTGGGATCTTGAACAATATCTGATAAAAATGCAGGTGACTGCACCCAGTGGCTCTTGAACCATTTTTGTGATTCCATTAAAATGTTGAAACGGTTTGGTGAATTATCAGATCTTTCTTGAAATTTCTTGTTGTGGAACCTTTTGAAATTGTGGGATTCGGGTAATTTTTAGGTAGCTGCTGAACCTTTCATACGGTTTTGTTTGCTTTGAGCTTTTTAGACTATCCAAGGTAAATAAAGTAACATCCTCCTACCTTTTCAAAATTGGGGTATGATTGATTTATTTATTTAAATTTGATACTGGCAACACTTAATTTCCTTTTGTTGGGAATAGCATTGAACCCTCTAACATCATTTATCAGTAATATTATTGAATGTGTTTTAATTAAGTCTTCCTTTCAATATTGGTCTTATTAACCCCAAGATATTCATCAACCTGCACAGATTATGATAAGTTAGAAAGAATTGCTCACTAACTTAGTCGAGAAAGAAAATCCCAATATCAGGACTTGAGTTCATAATATTTGCTGGCATTTTAGTGTAATACTGAGCAAGTGTTGCATTGGTGGATGCACTGTCATTGGAATTGGCTGTTAAACTGAGGTCCCATCCTCTTGTTCTGATGGTTCAAGTGGATATTAAAGGGCTCATGACATAATTTGATGGAGAGCACATTTTCTATCCAATGTTTCAGCCAATATTCCTGCTTCGAACAACACCATCAAAACAACTTAACTTTTATCTCGTCGGCATTTGTGGAGACTTGTGTGCAGAATGACGACTACTTTTGTCTACATAGCTTCAAAGCATCTGATTTTATTTGAAATGCTTTGAGACCTTTCTGAAAAATGTGAGGCAGGGTATGGTTAGAACTAGTCCAAAATGATTACCAGCAGCACTGCTGTACATGTTTGGGCTCTCAAGTAAATTTGTTATGGTGCTAACAAATCATCTGAAGACTTGTTAAACATGCCTTCGTATTTCCAATAGGATATCGGATATAATTGAGATCATTCTACTCATGAGAATGTTCCTGAAGATGTAGTTGCCTTTTACGTATACCCCAGTTAATATTTCTCTGGGAAGCCTTCTGCAGACCTTGATTGATCAATAGATAGAAACTTGTAAACTCTTTTTATAAAGATAAGATCTGGTCAATTTGTCTTGCTTTTTGTTCGACCGACTAAAGTATTCTATTGCAACCATTAGAATAAATTCCATACTTCTTCTCTTCCAATAAGAGCCTTTTAGTTTTTTTGGCATTGAGAACTGTCTGTGTGGCGTCTGCAAGTTCTCATATTTGCGTGGGGTTCCTCCGGGTGCTCCGGTATCCTCCCACAAGTCCCGAAAGATGTGCTTGTTAGGTGAATTGGACATTCTGAATTCTCCCTCAGTGTACCCGAACATGTGCCGGAATTTGACGACTAGGGGCTTTTCACAGTAACTTCATTGCAGTGCTAATGTAAGCCTCCCTGTGACAATAAAGATTATTATTATAAACGTAAGCTGGAATTTTCTAATCACCATCGTTGCAGGAGGGACCGGACAATTTTCCTATCCTGTCTGCAATGATGGTCACCTCTGGCAGGACTGGAAAATCCCAACCCTGGTTTGCAATGTTGTTGCGTGACGTTTTAAATGTAAACCATGCAGTTGATTTGATTAGTCCCTCCTCCCCACCTGTCCCCACCAACCGGTTTAGCTCAGTGGGCTGGACAGCTGGGTTGTAATGCAGAACAAGGGCAGCAGTGCGGGTTCAATTCCCGTACTGGCTTACCCGAACAGGCGCCGGAATGTGGTGACTAGGGGCTTTTCATAGTGACTTCATACTTGTGAAAATAAATGATTATTATTATTATTACATGCACAAAACATGTACCTGTGTGTATGTTGTGACGACTGGAAGGCTTCAGGAATATTGGATTCTAAGTATTCAGCAACTTCAGGGTTAAAAGTGTGTTGTACTGCAGTGGTCATGTTTTTTTTTTAAAGAATTCTGTTTTGCTGAGCCTGTGTGCTTTTAGCTGCCAAAAGGTGAAATTGACAAAGGAATGTGTTTTTCCATCTGGACTAATGGACTGTGGTTTGACTGGGAAAGTCCCTGGGAAGATAATGTGCTTTGCACCCTGCAGAGATAATTTGTTTTTCAGCTTGGGGAGATGAGGTTCATGCTGGGTGGAACCGAGGAATGCAGGAGAGATATTTTGAAAAGCTTTAGAGAGGCAGTTTATGGACACGCTTTGGAGAGAGGAGTTGAATCCTGATCTGCCTGATGCTGAGTCCACAATTCTCCCACTGTAAGATAAATTGAGAGCTATATGTTCATTTTCATGTTGTTTAATCGGAAATTAAGTGGTAGTGTTTAATGGGTCATTCTTTTCAGGTGTGAAGTTAAGAGAGTTAATATTGTATTCATAATAAAGTTTTGTTTTAAAATTACCAAAGCCCTATTTTGTTTCATGCATTCACTCCTGGAGCGAATCAGTCTTTCCGCACAGTCTTTAAATAAACGGAAATATTGGAGTTTCAGTCCAGTATCCTAACCACTGTTGTAGTCTGGTCTGGGATCCGAATAACCTGCAGAAAAAGCAAACTCCTTCTCTGTCTGTCTCACTTATCCAACTGATTCACTTGACATTTTTGAAATAAGTCAATAGGTAATTTTCATTGTTGCTTTATTGTGGTACTTCTGTATTCTCAAATTGACTGTGCCATTTACCTGTGTTCCGACAGTGACAACATTTCAGAACTAACTCCGAGGGCAGCACGGTGGCGCACTAGTAGCACTACAGCCTCTGCGCCGAAGTCCCAGGTTCGATCCCGGCTCTGGGTCACTGTCTGTGTAGAGTTTGCACATTCTCCCCGTGTTTGCGTGGGTTTCACCCCCACAACCCAAAGTTGTGCAGGCTAGGTGGATTGGCCACGCTAAATTGCCCCTTAATTGCAAAAAATGAATTGGGTACACATTTATTTTTTTTAAAAAGAAGTAACTCCTCTGACCTTAAAGCTCTTTGCTGAGATTGAGGATGTTAAAGACACCATATAAATGCACATTTTCTAATTTGTCTGTTGCTAGCATTGAGAACATGTGTCTATTCCAAAGTGGTCATCCTGCCAGCATTACAGTTAACCACTGCCTACAATTTACTGGAGTATGATTGGATATGGATATGAACGATACTAAGCTATAAACGTCATGAGATAAAACCTGTCTCTGTCTTGTAACTGAAAGCTCATAAAGGGCAGTATGGACTTATTCTGGAAATATTGCTAATCTGTCTTTTAAAAGGTGAAACATTGTTGCAAAATGTGTCCGTCTAGCAGAAACCATTCTTAATGTGCGCAGATTGTGTTGACCTTAGCTGTGGGCCTCATAATAGTGGTGAATAGTATTTCATCAGTAAAATATCCAAAAGCTTTTCATACATATTATTTTACTGAATTAAATTATCTACAGTCTTCCTTCTTCTTCAGGGTTTTAAAAAAGTATTTGGCTCTGTCACGATATGCAAACATGCAGCTAATGAACACTTAGAATAGGACACGACCAATGAGCAGTCAGGACACTCAGGGGTGGTATCTCACTATAAAAGGGATGAGGCACTCACACCCCGCCTCTTTCCACAGACCAACATCTACAGAGTGAGACAGGATGTAACCTCAGCATCACACCCCAGCACGTGGCTTAGAGCAAGGCTGGTCTAGTTAGACGGTGTTACTACATTTAGAGTAGCAGAGAGGCGAACTCATTGAGAACTGTGCTAATAGTTCAATGAAACACATTGAACTCATGTCAAAGTCTGGAGCATCTTTTACTCAAAACTGCATCAAGTGGCAGCTTGTGTTATTCCAAATTACATAACACAACAGGCTGCACTTTCTTGTGCTTTTAGGCTTTGTTACTTTGAGTCAATTATAGGTCAAATTTTAGCTGCTTGTCAGCTTTCGAAGGATGATGCTACAAAAAAAAACTGAGCATGGATATACACTTTCGCTTTGGGAAGCTATTTACAGCTTTCATACATTTCCCTTTTCTAAACGATTAAACCCAATTCAATGTGCAGCATAAAATGAAAAGAAAAACAGCATTTCAGAGCTTCACTGTTTCTGGGTTAATGAAACTAAAACGAGAGGCAAGATGAAAAACGCTGAATAATCACCTTTTCGAGATACTGCAGCTGTACTAGCAGTTGAAATGCTTGGAAATGCATCCATTTTCAAAGTGGACCTTTATCGATCAGGCCTTATTGGTTAAATCGGAGTAGTTTTCCAATCATATGTCACCCAGATTTCCTGTCACGATTGTACTAATTCCAATATCATTCAGCCAGATCACAATGTGGATCACCTCAAACGCTGTCATTCAAGCTAGATAGAGGGAAAAGTGATTCAAAGGGCATGTTGTCATATGTTATTTGACCTTTGTTTTCGGAGATCAACTACTTGCATTAATTACCCTGTGTTCTTTGCCAGAGGTTGGACCTTAACTTGTTTAAAATATCATTTGGAGCACTGTGTGTGTGTTTGTGAGGGGGGGTGCTGAACTTCAAAATGTAATCATCTTAAAGTTAATTTGCACCAATATCTTTTACACTTGTAGGAAAAAGTATTTTCTTAACTGAATTGGTTCAATAATTCATGTTTGTATCGTGTCGCTCCCATTGGGCAACTACTCCGAGTGGCTCACCAGGTGAGAAGGTCCACGATGAGAGAGGTTGGTCGGACCGGGCTTCTGAGGACAGAGGAAAGAGATCAAATAATTTTTTTTAAATATAGATTTCCATTTATTTCAAATTATTCAGGAAACATTTTCATAATTTCAGAATAGATTTTGTGAGGTCATTCTGTTACAAATACAAAGTTTATAAGATAGTTATGTTTTGGGCTGGTTCTTCAATGTAACGTTAAATGGGAGATGGGGTCATGTGACCTGTTCTGCCCAACAAATGAGCTTGGGTGGCTTTTCTGAAAGGTTAAAAGTGCCAACCCCACCCCCCCCAACGAATTGAGTTAATGGAAAAAAGGTGCAAGATCTTCACACCTGGAGGTTGTGCTAAAACAGTTCTCTGAGGCTGGTATCCACTTACATAGAGCCAAGTGCATATGTTATTGCGAGAGAAGTGGTCTACCTCTGCTATCAGGTGGGCCATGAACATCTGCAACTCGTCAGAAGGTGCGCGCCAAGCAGCAGGCCCCCATCCCGACAGACGCCTTGGAACTTCGCTCTTTTCTTGGTCTCATTAACTATTACAGAAAGTTTCTCTCGAACCTTGCAACCACGTTGGCCGCCTTATATCTTCTTCTGGAAAAAAACCACGTATGGGTCTGGGGCCAGCCACAGGAAACAGCTTTTGGCAGGTGAAGAATCGGTTGTCGTCTTCCAGATTACTGATCCATTATGATTCTGCAAAACTCTTGCTCATCGCATGCGATGCCTCACCCTACTGTATTGGGGCTGTCCTGTCCCACCAGATGGCAAATCGCCTTTGCCTTCCGTATATTGGCTGCAGCAAAAAAGTACGCGGAGATCAAAAAAGAAGGTTTGGCAGTGGTTTTCACAGTGAAACGTTTTCACCAAAATGTCCACTGCTGCCCCTTCACGCTCGTTGCGGTTTATATGCTTTTCAAGGAGAATAAGGCAATTCTGCCCATCGCTTCTGCGTGAAACCAGTGCTGGGCTTCGTTACTTTCTGCTTACGTGTCTTCTTTTGAACATAGGTTGCGGACGTAAATTGCGAATGCCGACGCACTGAGCCAGTTGCCTTTGCCGAGTAGCCCCCTATCAACTGCCAAGCCGGTCTAAATTTCATGGACACCTTACCTGTCACGGCGTCGCAGACCCATGTGTGGACCCGGATCCTATCAAAAGTTCAGCATGGGAGTTTGTACGGTGGACAGCATTGACAGCTCCCAGGCAAGATAAGGGCATACTCCTCCAAGCTAAGCTGCCTGATTTCAGTTTAGAGGATGATATGCTGCTGTGGGGAACGCACAAAGTCTTCCCATAAAAACGGCAGGAATTTATCTTAAAAGAACTCCGCAGGCCATCCAGGCACGCCCCTAATGTAAGTGCTGGAATGCAGTTACGTATTGTGGCCAGGTTTTGACGGGGACATCGAGAAGATGGCCCAACAATGCTCCATTTATCAAGAGCATCAGAAGCTCCTGCCGGCCACGTCCCTGCATCATTGGGAAAGGCCAGGCCTGCCGTAGGCACGGTTGCAAGCTGACCTTGCTCTCTTTCAGGGGTCCATGTTTCTCTTGGTGATTGATGTCCATTCGGTAGCACGACAGCATAGTGGTTAGCACAGTTGCGTCACAGCTCCAGGGTCCCAGGTTCGATTCCCGACTTGGGTCACTGTCTGTGCGGAGTCTGCATGTTCTCCCCGTGTTTGCGTGGGTTTCCTCCAGGTGCTCCAGTTTCCTCCCACATTCCAAAGATGTGCAGGTTAGGTGGATTGGCCATGATAAATTGTCCTTCGTGTCCAAAAAAAGTTCGGTGGGGTTACGGGGATAGGGTGGAGGTATGGGCTTAGGAAGGGTGCTCTTTCCAAGGGCTGTTGCAGACTCGATGGGCCGAATGGCCTCCTTATGCACTGTAAATTCTATGATTCTATGAAATGGCTCAAAGTGCGCAAGAAAGTATGAACTGCACCCCGGGCCACTATTGAAAAGATGTGTTTAGCGTTCTTCAGTTACGGCCTCCCTGAAGTACTTGTCACTGATAATGGCACTCCTTTCATGAGTGAGGAGTTCTTCGGGTTTTTGAAGGCAAATGGGGTGCGGCATATTTGTACCGCCCCATAGCACCCGCTTGCTAATGGTTAGCGGAGCGAGCGGTGCAAACATTGAAACGGGGCCTCAGGAAACAGTCTTCAGAATCGGTGGACACTAGGCTGGCTCGTTTCAAGTTTTGCTACAGGACCATGCCACACGCAGTGACTGGGGTAGCACCTGTGGAACTACTGATCGACCCGCACCCGCCTTAGCGTGATTTTTCCTGACGTGTGTGAAAGTGTGCCACAACCAGGAGTAGCAAGGCAGTCCCCCCACTTGACACCATCATTCCAGACACTTGTACTCGGTGACTCGGTGTTTGTTCGCAACTTCGCCGACGGCGCTCAGTGGATCTCCGGTGCTATCCTTCACCAGACAGGGCCAGTTTCTTTACCAGGTGCAAGCCCAGGGTCCTACTATGTGAAAGCACCTTCACCATTTTTGGTCCAGGCAAACACTTCGGGAAAATTCCTCATCCTCATCCTGCTAAAAGAGCATCTGCTGTCTGACCAGGCCTCAGCGGAACCCCAAGGGGATCAAGACGCCGAGATGACTTGAGGTCATCGACTCTGACTCTGAGATGGCGATGCAGGAGGTCTCCCATGTGGAACCCTTGCATCCACACCTCAGGAATTGCAGCCAACGCGTCAGAAGCGGCGTTCACCTCCGAAATTCACGCCACCCGACCCAGCACTTTGGGTGCACGAACACCCAACCAGATGCCAAAAGGGTCCGCTGCCCTCCTTCACCATTTCAGTGGATTCCTTCCGGGGGGGGGGAGGGGGGAATGTTATAACCCACATGAGTTTTGTGGGATAGGGTTGATTAATTACCCCATGGATTTCGCAGAATTCAAGCTCCCCTGATTAGGGGGCGGGGGGCCCTTTACAATACTTGACTTTGTATCAATAGAGTCAGCCCATAAACACGAGAGAAAACACAGTAGGGAACTACCGGAGCTGTATATAACAGTAATTGTAAAATAAAGTAAGTTTTTGTTTTGACCTAAATTGGTGTGGATTCTTCGTGGCCCTTCCAAAGGATTCTCTCTCCGCTAATGCTGCCAGGCCTGCTGTGTATGTTCAGCATGTTCTGGTTTCGTTCCAGGATTTCAACATTGTCGTGTTGGGTGTTCCGATACACAAACGAACCAAGACGGTTGTAGATGTTACAACTCTGTTTTATTATTCTGTACAATAATAACTGTTAACTTCTGGCTGTGGTTCGTACTTTACCAGTTAACCTGTGGACCCAGCCCTCGCACTATCTTAGTGAGGCACTCAGCACATGGTGTATGTCTGAGTGGCACGCTGTGAGCTCTGTGCTCGTAGCTATCTCCTGGTAGAATGAGCGGGAACTGTGGTGTTCCCTGTTTTATAGTGCGTGTGCTCTCACTGGTGATTGGCTGTGATGTTGTGTGTGTTTTGGTTAGTCCATCTACCTGTCCATCAGTGTGTGTATGTGATTGCACCATAATATGTTAATGTGGATATCATGACAAACATGTTTCTCATTCTGCTTGTGTAATACAAAGTAGGTCCCCTCCCCAAAGTGAACCTGGAGGACCTGAAGTAGCAGTCCAGACCCTGTGTCTGTTGGAAATCACCTCTTTAAACTTTGGCCCACACGTGCAATTTACAGAAATAACCCATTCAATATGCATCCCACAAAAAAGTTCAAGCTGCACTGAGCTTTTTATTTCTGTGAAAGTTGCAGTGTTTTCATGTTTGTTTTTGCAGGTTGCAGTCCGTTTTTCTTTGCCTCACGGTTAAGGGAAAGTTTTGAGAGCATGGCTGTGCTTATCAATGGGTTATTGAGTTCATTTGTAAACGCAGTAATTCGCTGTATATCCTATACTGTTTATAACTTGAATTCTGGCAACCGTGTGGAGCTGGAGGAGCAGTTCTTGATCTAAACAAGAGCACCTCCAAAGTCACTCTGTTATGCCGTGCTGCAACAGTGTTGGAGTTGTCATTGGCATTTCATGCTCCCCAAAGTGTGGGATGTTGGTGCGAGGGAACATAATTATGCAACTTTCGGAGACCCAATGTCAGTATCAAGTGCTTCTAAGTTCATCATAGTACAGCCAGCTGCAGAATAGAACTCCCTGTGCTCTGCCTCAAGGTGTCAGTGTTGGAATCATTGGTTTTCTTCCTGGATGGAAAATGTATACATATGCAGTTCTACAAATCTATGCTGGTTTTGCTTAATAACTGATTGATGTACACCCATGAAACTAATAAGTAACTCAATGTAGTTTTTAAAGTAATTCTCAATTAATTAATATTAATTATTCACAGCTGGTAGACTAGACGTGTGAAAAACGCTTACTTTTTGTGATGAACCTATTTTCAATTGTATTGATAAAACTGTGCCAGATTATCGCTCTTGTGTCAAGGAATGCAATGACATAAAGATTATGTTTTGTTCCACTGCCCAGTTGTGCTTGTTGATGGAAGCTTTTACATTTGTAATTATGGTCATATGCTGGAATGGAAATTTGAACCATGGGCTGGATTTAACGTTTTGTCACTGATTGGTTTGAAGGCAGACGGGCTTGCTAAATCCAGCACATTGCCTGCCCACTGCCTTCATGCTCAATCTAATAAGAATGAATAATAATCTTTATTGTCACAAGTAGGCTTATGTTAACACTGCAATGAAGTTACTGGGATAATCCCCTAGTCGCCGCATTCCAGAGCTTCTTCGGGTACACTGAGGGAGAATTCAGAATGTCCAAATTACCTAACAGCACGTCTTTTGGGACTTGTGGGAGGAAACCAGAGGACCCGGAGTAAACCCACGCAGACACTGAGAACGGGCTGAATCCGCACAGACCGTGATCCAAGCCGGGAATCGAACCTGGGGTCCTGGCGCTGTGAAGCAGCAATGCTAACCACTGTGCTACCGTGCTGTCCTAACGCAATTATACCACTGGCAAGTGTGGTGTTGGGCAGCCCACCCATCAGTGGCGTAATTGAAGCATTAAGTGGCCAGTTAATGCCCACTTGAAAGCTTCATTCCAACACTGCTAGCATTTAATGGTTGGCCAGAGAGGACTGCGCTCAATGGCCAGCCCAGTATGTTTTCCTGAGCGGGGCGGGGGGGCGCAGTGGAGAGGTTCCTCCTTAACACGCCACCTGCACCCATCAGAGAGCCTCCCCAGCGTTTCACTCCACCCCCTCCCCCAAAATGCTTTAACTCTCAGGTTGCCCCTCCCCCACTCCCGCAGTCTCTCAAACCTCTTCCCCCCCCTCATTTCCCTTCACTGGATCTCCCAGTGTGGACCTGGTGAGGCCCCCAGCCATACGTAAATAATCCAGCGCCACAGGCCCAAGTTGCTGGAGAGTTGCCGGCCCCTGATCGCCTGACAGCTCTCAGAGGCAAGACTTTCTGATCCACAAGGTGGAAGTCCAGCTTCTATTGCTATTAAATGACTGCGAGGTGGCTGGTGTTTTCTGCAGGCTGTGTCTCCCCCCATACGCGCACACACTTTGTGTACAGTTCCAATTATACCCATTGACAGCTGGCTCCAAAATAGGGGACAATTTAACTGTGAAATCTGAGAGTGACTTCAGGTGAACACAAGTTAGTGGATCAGGATAGATATCAGATTAAATGTAATGCGTAGAAATACAAGGTTTTAGAGAAAGAAACAGAAGAGGACATATATCCTTATAGTTTTTGTAAGCATGTAGTATTCAATGGCAGAGGTAATGCTGAACCTATCTAAATCATAAATTAGAAGTTATGGTGAAAATCAGTAGATAATTGCAGGGATGAGAGGCTTTATTTGTGAAGAGAGACGAAGGAGAGCTTGTTTTTTTTCCATTGAGCTTAAAGAAGGCTAGGAGAAGATCTAATAGCTGTGTTCAAAATTGAGATTTTTGGATAAATTGAATTTGGGGAGAGACCATTTCGGCTGCTCAGTAAGTCGGTAATATGAGGGCATGAATTTAAGATTATCTCCAAATGAATGAAGGAAGAGGTTAAGCTATTTTCTTCAACATAAAAGAGGTGTTCGTATATGGAATGCGCTCCCAGAAACTGGCGCAAGCAGAATCCATAATAGCTTTTCAAAAAGGAATACGTAACTATTTTGAAAACAAAGCATTCAAAGGATATGGGGAAAGGGGTGAATGGGATCATTGGGGCAGAGAAACAAAGTAAAAGGGCTGCTTTCAATATTGTAAATTTCAGTGATTTTATTTGAAATGTATCAATCTCTTATGAACATCCCCGACTGCGCCAGTGTAACAATATTCTGTTTCCCACACGAACATCCTGCGACCACTCTCTGAGAATGCCGTATAGTCTCGAATTGAGCTCAGTTTTGAGTTGTAGGCTGAGTCCTGTGACAGACCAAGCCTATTTTATGTAGAACCTCTGGAAGCAAATGGAACCAAGGAGACTTTGTCCATACGAGCCTGGGCTGGATTTGTATCTTGGTGACAAAGATGAAAGACCAATGCAGCACACCGTGTGTCTACATAGCAGTTCAAACTCTAATAGTACACCAGACTGTTTTCAATCCAGTTGACTTTTCATGGTTGGTGGAGACTTGCAGGTTGCTGGGGGAAGCTCCTTGTGTTCATTTGAATGTGTATATTATGGAGCTGGGTGGGTACAGGCAATATGATATTGGGAACAGAAAGCATAACTCATGTACACATCAGTGCTGAAATGGTCTTGATTTGACATTGTTGGGCACTCTATGAAGGTAACATTAATGAACAGGTAAAGTCATTTGAGAGTGAACTTGATTCTTTTCCACAAATTGATATTCAAAATGCAAATTTTGACGAATCGTGGTGCATATTCATGGTAAATTACAAGTCCTAAAGTAGGAGGAGGAAGTTGGACCAGAAGAGAATTGTGTGGAGGTGTGATCAAAGAACATGAAACAAGCAGTAGAAAGTGGAGTTGCAAGCAGGAAATTATTTTCAGCCAAGTAACAGTGTGATGAACACCCCTCCTCCCCCCATGACAAAGGCATAAAAAGAAACTTATCTTGTGTTTTAATCTGTCTGGAGACTGGCAACTATGGGTTCCAGAAGGCCTTGGGCTTTCTGCGCATGACCAGTCGGACAATGGTCACAAGTGCGCAGTTTGTGCATGTTCTTTCGTCGAGGCCAGTAAATGATCCGTGCACATGTGCAGTTCATTTTTAAAATATTTTTTATATTGGCAACCGGCTCTGTGCCTGCGCAGAAGGGTGAAAAGACGAAAAGTGAAACAGTGCGAAAATAAGGTCAAGTGATCTGAAAAAGGAGCATTATTTTGAAGGGAGTGTCCAAAGGAGCAAGACACAGGAAGCAGGTACCAAAACAAAGAAGAAGGTCCCAAACCAGGGAATGGAGACAGGAAGAGGTCCCAAGAAGACACTCTAGTTAAGGGACAAGAACAGCACGGTAGCCTTGTGGATAGCACAATTGCTTCACAGCTCCAGGGTCCCAGGTTCGATTCCGGCTTGGGTCACTGTCTGTGCGGAGTCTGCACATCCTCCCCGTGTGTGCGTGGGTTTCCTCCGGGTGCTCCGGTTTCCTCCCACAGTCCAAAGATGTGCAGGTTAGGTGGATTGGCCATGATAAATTTCCCTTAGTGTCCAAAATTGCCCTTAGTGTTGGGTGGTGTTACTGGGTTATGGGGATAGGGTGGCGGTGTTGACCTTGGGTAGGGTGCTCTTTCCAAGAGCCGGTGCAGACTCGATGGGCCGAATGGCCTCCTTCTGCACTGTAAATTCTATGAACAGGAATCTGAAGCAAGTCCTGTTAAGTGAAGTTAAAAGTAAGCAGCTGAGGAAAAGACTCTGAATTAAAGAGGCAGAGCAGCATGGAGCAGACTTGGAGCAACCAGAAGATCCAAGGAGGCAGCTGAAAGTTGGTGACTCCTTACGATGGTCCTTTGGAGCGGTGGGGTTTTTACTCGGCATAGCTGAAAATCTGCGAGTGTGCGTGGAAAGTGAAATTTAGATACACGTAAAGATCCATGGGAAAGGAGCATTGGAAAGGCGAGTTTATTTTCTATTCACTGAATGTGGACGTCACTGGCTCGGCCAGCAATTATTGCGCACCCTTAATTGCCCTTGAGCTGGAGGCTCGCTAGGCCATTTATGGGTCATTTAAGAGTCAACCACATAGCTGTGGAGCTGGAGTCACATGTAGGCCAAACCATGTAAGAATGACGGAAAACAGGAGGATTTAATTGCCAGTGCTTTCATGGTCGTCACTCGACTTTCCATTCCAGGTTGTTATGAATTCAAATGTTACCATCTGCCTATGTGGGATTCGAAACAGGGTCCCCAGGACTACTAGTCCAGTGACAATACCACTTCACCACCACCTCCACTATTTTGAAACCCTGGATTGTTGATGCCTGAGTGGAAGTTTTGTTTGGGAGAGAATCCCAAGGCAAATTCCTTGAATGTGGAGATTGGAAGCTCTCAAGAAAAAGTCAGGAGTTTCAGTGGGACCAGGTGGCTCACGGGTTGATGAGAGAGCCATAAAATCTGCTTCAGTGTCATCTGTTGATTATTTTTCTGTCTACTATGTACATACTGTGTACATTCCCTTGGCCCCAGAAAAATACTTTTCGCTGTACTTCGGTACATGTGACAATAAATCAAATCAAATCAAATCTGTCACTAAGTTGAGTGTGGTGTGTTGATCACAGTTCACCTATTAGTTTACATGCATACCTACTGTGAATATTACAATATAAGATATGTTGTATAATTGTGTTGTCTTGAATTTGTATGTATTTGGAAGGTATAGTTGTGAAGAAATAGCCTGATTTGACCCATTTACTGGTGTTTGCATTGAAATTTTTTCAATCTTTTTGTCTAGTGTAATATAGTTGAGGTTTCTTGTTTAAAAATGTTTAATTCTTTTGCTAAAAGTTAATTAGCGGACTCCTGTGAATCGGTTCTGTAATTGCCCTCCCTGGTTTCTTAGCAAAACAAATTGGGATCTATCAAGCCAGGTTCCACTCTGCAATTTCACTTGCCTAGTAGCAGCATAAGCTGTGATCATAACAATAGTAACAGCAGTGTTCATCAGAATGGAGACACCAATGTGGAACGGTGGCACAGTGCTTGCGCTGCTGCCTCACAGCGCCGAGGACCCAGGTCCGAACCCGTCTCCGGGACACTGTCCATGTGGGGTTTGCGCATTCTCCCCGTGTGTGTGTGGGTCTCACCCCCACAAGCCAAAGATATGCAGGAAAATGGATTGGCTGCGCTAAATAGCCCCATAATTGGAACAAAAAAATGAATTGGGTACTTTAAATTTATATAAACAAAAGAATGGAGACACCAGAGTCTAAGGGATGAAGTTTAATTCTGGGGATGGAGCCCCAACTTTGTGTGAATTACTGGAACCCGACCCTGCATTGTGTTGGCATCAGATGCCCAATATTATTTTGATGAGCAGAACAATTAGTGGCTAGCATTCCTGCTGTCCTATTGAAGGCTCTCAAGGCTGGCAGGCCAATAAGAGGCTTTCAGCACTGCACATCAGCAACCCCATCGTCAGAGGTGAGAGTTCTGATGTTGGTAGAGTTGGCATCTCAAGATGTAGACACCATCTCTGGAGACTTTTATGTAAAAAGAGGCCACCGCTACCAAGCTATCAACATTGAGGGGTTCCCCTCCAATCTTGCAAGCATGGCCAGGGCCATGTTACAGACGACAGGTGCAGGGCTGGCTCCCTGGTCTACCACAGATAGGCTGCCTGCCTTCATTAACCAAGATTCTGCCTCAGTGGAGTGCCGACTCCTATCTTAATGATGGCATTAGTAAGTCCATTAAAGTCATTGCCCACCGCCCCTCCCTCCGCACCCTGTAGCCAGCCTCTTCAAAAATAGACCTGAGGCAGGAAAAATGCTAGCACCTGGCACACTGGCCAGCAGCAGGGAATTGTGCGTCCACCACCTCCCCTCATGCCTTCGCATGCTACCAAAATCCTAACCTGATAGTCAGGGTGAAGACTGATGTTTCACTTATTTCCCTGAGTGAATTTCCTATCGGAAAATGTATTTTTCCAAAATATGCCAATAATGGAAATGGGAACTGTAATTAAGACAAGGGCCAGCAACTATTGATGATGCTGTTTCCATTTTGATATCTCTTGGCCATTAAATGATGATCAAAGCACAAATCATTTTTCTTTCCCGCTCTCTGAACATACAGTTAGTGGGTGGGATGGCCAAGACAAGTGTTCGTGCAGCACTTTCCCACTCGCCCCTCACTGGAACTTCACGCTGTTCACAAGTGTTAAAATGCTGATTTATCCGGGAACTGCCCCTTAATTCCAGTCCCAGCTGGATTATTATTAAACCTCTTGAGTTATAAAAAGTATACTGACATATTTGCTTCCAAACCTTTGAGTATCATTTCACTACCAAATGGACTTGAGGATTTTCTGGATGGTTAGAAAATTGTAAAAAAATGCTGTGAACACGTAATAATAACAAAGGTCGGCTATTAGATGCAGTATATTATCCATAAATACTTTTTGGAATTTTGAGTATCTAAACAGATAACTGCAGCAATGTTTTGTTTATTAAAATCTGGCCTGCTAAACACACGGGGCAATGGCGCCACCTAGACTGCAGAGGTTATTGTTTTCTTTTATGTTGCAATTCGTCAAAACCAATTCCAGGCTGCATAGCATGCTTGGAACCGTAGCATGCCATTTTTTCATAGATTTTATTTTCCTAACTCTCGAATATCCTGCACTACTTTGTAGTAAAACCGCCATCCTCTGTGCCCAAGTGTTAAAAGACCTCACCAATATAGGACATTACATTCACAGACTTCTTTTTGGAGGGGTTGTGCATTCATTTATACAAATGTTTTAGAGCAATTGCAAATATTATGTTTCATATAATAAGCATTGCAAATTTTAAGATGTCTCCAGGGTGTAAGTCTTCTTCGCCTAAGAATGGATTGCTCTAATTGTTAACCATGGCTACAATGTATCTTGGAATAGTTGTAGGTAAAATGTACAAAAAAGGAAATGGTCAGAAACAATCAGCACACATAATCTTATAAAGATAGATAGTTTTTTGAAGAATAAAGGGATTAAGGGTATGGTGTTCGGGCCCGACACAAAAGATCAGCCATGATCTCATTGAATGGCGGAGCAGACTCGAGGGGCCAGATGGCCTACTCCTGTTCCTAGTTCTTATGGTCTATGTTCTTATAATCGTAAACCAGTATTGGTTACAGAATTGTAGCAAAATTGGGCTGTAGGTGGAAAAGAAATGAGGCCCTAAATAACTCACATTCTCTAATCCATTTTGCCAACATGCAAATGACTGAGAGATTTCTGAATGCATGGAGGAAACAATGTTACTGGAAAACCTTAATTTTTCACTTAGGTCCCACCTTTCAGAATATTCTACAATAAGGCCCATGCTTCATCAAATGCGAATTAACAAAGACTTTTGAAATCCTCTGTACAAAAGACTTGAACCTTTTCGGCCATTACTCCTGATTTCTTGCTTTCCACTTCTTCAGAATATATGCCCCAATGTTTTCTTTCAACATCTTTTTTTTAAATCTTTCATTTTTTTCTTGCTCGCCTTCCCCGAGCTCCACATAAGAATCTTATCAGTCCTCCGAATATCTATTCAGTGCTGTTAAACAAATGTTTGTGGATTTTTTTGGGGGGAGGAGGGTTCTTAATTGCTTTCGTAGAGAGCACTGTCGCCTGTGGAGTCTGAGTCATGAAAGAACTGAGCCTGCTTTCCAGCCTATTTTGGGGATACACAACACAGAACTCAGATTCCAACGTGTAGCTTCTAACTGAAGACAATGAAGATCAGGCATCTCTGCAGGTTACTTTTTTATTTACATTTTTCATTGAGCCAGTCATCAATACTTGGGGTGTAGGCAAAGGCATTACAAAATGCTAATCTAGTGGAAGGCATTTTGCTGGAATGTTCTATTAATGAGCGCAATTACTTTTGAAGTCTGAATGGAATTTAGATGTGTTTAAGGGAATTGCTACTGAGTAAACAGACTCTTGGGAACAAAAGCTGTATCAACAACTTCCTAAGACCTCGGATTGAAATTTTGTAATCTTAAAAACCAACGGAGGTTTGATGACTCGCCTGGTGATGATGCGTAACATTATCGCAAGCGGACAAAACTTTCTCGCTTAGGTGGCATTTGGGAAAATTGAAATTTAGAAAATTAATTGGAATAGAAATTTATCTGCTTGTAACAGTAAGTTGCGATGTTGCACAGAACTCGGTTGGATCGCTTCTAATTAAGACTTTGGGTCAGAAATGTTGATGACATCTCTAACTGTAATTATGGAAGCAAAATACGCCTCTTCTATTCATATCCATAGCACAACTTCTCTGAATCCAGCAAGCCCAAAGTTGATTCAGCATTTTAATATTAGATAAAAATTAAGTTTTTCCATTTTGGACCAGAAATCTAATCACAAAAGTAAAATAAGTAAACTTGTACAGAAAGTAAAGTTTGAGAAGCGTGTGGGGCTGGTAGTTTGGTCATTAGCATCATTGAAAGTGGAAATGCACAGTGACATGCGCAACTCCAGTGTTATAAGCCCACTGGAGGTCCCGGGATCAGGACTATATGATTTCTCATGACCTCCCCTGAATATGAACTTCCCCTGAATATGAACTTCCCCTTTAAGGGAGCGGGGTTTTCCGTTAACAAGGAGAGCCTCAGTTGTATAAAAACCCCGGCCGAGCTGCAGGTCGGGGAAGGAGACCCTGAGGGGAGTGGAGGAGTATTGCAATCGTACCAAAATAAACCTTGTTCTGTAACTTCAACTTTTGTCTATGTTTTCTGCCTATTGTGGATCCAACATCCAGAAAGAGGAATATCGGTCGGTTGGCACTGAGATTTCAGCAAACCCGAGCAATGCAGTGGCATTGACAAATGCTTGTGCAACTTGCACTTAAATTACGAAGCACTGGAATTCTAGATTTACCCCTGAACAATTGTGTTGTACCAGGGCAGAACTGAGTTGTCCCACATGGTTAATGCACACATAATTGCAGGGCTGTTATGATGATACTGATGGGAGCAATCGACGCTGATTAATTGAAATGTATTGGTACAAAATTAAAGCGTACAGGATACATATAATCTCAGTAAGCCTAATGAAAGTAGTGATTATCCCTTAATAATGCGTTAGTTAGAGCATATAAATAGTATTTGTTCTAATGTATTTGTAGCATGTGTAGTTTAAAAATATTATTTAGTGACTTCTTTAGCTACTACTGAGCAGTGAGGAAGGGAAAGGAGAAATCCTGGCCTAGGAAAGTGGGAGCAGCCAGGGGAAGGTACTGCTATTTTTCTGAGATACATGTGCAGAATTTCATAAATCACACAGACTTATCCTCTTTCTTCATCAAACTGGGAATTCATTTCAGAGCACTTTCAGCATTTCATGGGCTGGCAAGCGCTTTGGATATCTGGGAGTTGTATAAAGTACTATTTAAATGCAGGGCGTTTCCATCCTCCTTTCCTGCCTTTCTATTTGCTGATCATCCTGCAAATCATTTGCCAAGTTAACTGAAATTTCTATAACATTCATTCAGCATTCCATGCTATCATTTAATCATCTGTGTTAGGTGCATTTGTAAAATTATACAATAATTTAAAAATTAATACTTTAGCTGATCGTCAGTTTTTTCTTGACGTGAAATCCTTTGTTTTATTTTGGAAAGCCTGTCTCAGTTTTGTCACACATAATTATCTGTTTGCATTTCTTCTGAAACTGAAATATACCCAATTCAGTTTGTTCTGTATTTGAAAGTTTTTGGTACATCATATTTGTCTTGTAACATATCTTCCATCTATTTGTCTGTTGCTTCAAAGCAAAGTCCACTGATCTCTTTGGTGGTGGCTCTTGTCAACTGATTTCACGAATTAAAAGGTTAATCTAGAGAGGTGAATGAGGTAGATACAAATGTGAGGTAATGCATTTTGGAAGGTCTAATGCAGGTAGGGAATATACAGTGAATGGTAGAACCCTCAAGAGTATTGACAGTCAGAGAGATCTAGGAGTACAGGTCTACAGGTCACTGAAAGGGGCAACACAGGTGGAGAAGGTAGTCAAGAAGGCATAAGGCATGCTTGCCTTCATTGGTCGGGGCATTGAGTATAAGAATTGGCAAGTCATGTTGCAGCTGTATAGAACCTTAGTTAGGCCACACTTGGAGTATAGCGTTCAATTCTGGTCGCCACACTACCAGAAGGATGTGGAGGCGTTAGAGAGGGTGCAGAAGAGATTTACCAGAATGTTGCCTGGTATGGAGGGCATTAGCTATGAGGAGCGGTTGAATAAACTCGGTTTGTTCTCACTGGAACGAAGGAGGTTGAGGGGCGACCTGATAGAGGTCTACAAAATTATGAGGGGCATAGACAGAGTGGATAATCAGAGGCTTTTCCCCGGGGTAGAGGGGTCAATTACTAGGGGGCATAGGTTTAAGGTGAGAGGGGCAAGGTTTAGAGTAGATGTACGAGGCAAGTTTTTTTACGCAGAGGGTAGTGGGTGTCTGGAACGCGCTACCGGAGGAGGTGGTGGAAGCAGGGACGATAGTGACATTTAAGGGGCATCTTGACAAATACATGAATAGGATGGGAATAGAGGGATACGGACCCAGGAAGTGTAGAAGATTGTAGTTTAGTCGGGCAGCATGGTCGGCACGGGCTTGGAGGGCCGAAGGGCCTGTTCCTGTGCTGTACATTTCTTTGTTCTTTGATTGCTTTTAAAAAATCAACCCGCTGGTGGAAATAACAGTGGTAATTAAGAAGTACTCCTAATATTGCATATAACTTCTGTATTTTGGGGGGGCGGCACGGTGGCGCAGTGTTTAGCACTGCTGCCTCACGGTGCCGCGGACCCGGGTTCAATCCTGGCTCCAGGTCACTGTCCTTGTGGAGTTTGCACATTGGATTGGATTTGTTTATTGTCACGTGTACCGAGATACAGTGAAAAGTATTTTTATGTGAGCAGCTCAACAGATCATTAAATACATGAAAATAAAAGAAAATACATCATACATTCTCCCCATGGCTGCGTGGGTCTCACCCCCACAGCCTAAAGATGTGCAGGGTAAGTGGATTGGTCATGTAAAATACCCCTTAATTGGGAAAATAAATTGGGTTCTTTAAATTTATTTATTTTTAAAAAATAAATAAATTCTGTATTTTTCAGCAACTCATATTTTGAACTGATAATGAAAGTCATAAAACTGAAGGGTGAATTTGGCTGATTACTCTGTTGTAAAGCGATGGGTAAAATGAGTGGTTAAACTTATGTTTAGCGCAAGACTCCATCACGGTATAGGAGTTGAAGCCGATACCAGTAGCAGCTGCCTTGAGAATCATGAAGGGGATAATTAATTTGCTGACTGGCATTCATTAAAGAGTCTGTGTTAATTGGGATAACACTTCATTAAGCACCCTCTCCTAACAGTGACCAGCTAAACAGGAATAAATAGATCTGCCAAGAATTTCAAGTGCTGCATAAGGTATGTCACCTTTTACTGTTCACTTGCTGCTGGTGGGTAGAAGTGGACTTTTGAAACACAATGGGAGACTTTCTAGGTCACTTTGCCATGACTTCAACATTCTACCAACATTTATTCTGGAAATTCTCTGAGGACTTCACCTGAAAAGAGAGTGCTGTGCTACCCTACCTTACTGGACACCTTGCAGAAGCCACCATGAACATCTGGCTAAAGCCCCTCCCTGGTTCTGCAGGAATAATGGGAAGAGGGGAGACAGAGCAACACCATTTGCTGCAGAGAGACGGACTAGAGGGCAAGGTAGACATCCCACATCCCCCCCTCCCGCCCCCAAACAGGCACTCATGCTGCATCTGAGAAACTGGATGTCCAATTGCTCCATCTTTAAACCATCCTGAAATCTGCCCCGACTCTCACTTTCAGGGGGAGTGGGTGCCTGAAGGCTGCATTTACAGCTCCACAAAAATTGTGTCCTACCTGCACTTGGGTGCTGAACCAGATTTAGCACCACAAGACAAATGCAAATCCTGATCACCAGCAAGTAGAACCAAAATCATGCGCTTTAAATCTGATTTCTAACCCCCTAAAGTTTCTCAAAGGTTTCAGTATTTTTTTGCATTTTTCATGGGTAAAATACAAAAAAAAGGTAGACGACTAACACTTGAAAATAGTGAATTTTTTCAATATATTGCTACAGATGCCTGGTCAGATCCCAACAGTGGCAAAGATCATAGACTACAACCGTAACGTTTTCATAATTTTAAGACTGTGTGGAAAGACTGATTTGCTGCACGGGTAATTTTTACTTTTACTTTTACAAATAAAACTTTATTTAAACCAAAAAAAGAACAATATTAAAATGTTCAAACTTCAAACCTGACAAGAACAGCTTATATGCATCTTTTAATCCTAACACAAGATGGGGTGTCAAGGTGACGTGGTGGTTAGCACTGCTGCCTCACAGCGCTGAGGACCTGGGTTCGATCCCGGCCCTGGGTCACTATCCGTGTGGAGTTTGCACATTCTCCCCGAGCTTGCGTAGGTTTGACCCCCAAAGATGTGCAGACTAGGTGGATTGGCCATACTAAATTGCCCCTTAATTGGAAATTAAATTTTTAAAGAACAAGATATTTAACAACAAGTAAAATGAACATACAGCTCTCAACTTCACTTATACAGACAGGCAAAAATTATACTTGCATTTATAGAACATATTCCTGCTGTTCGTGCAGCTCCTTCAGACCCCTTTTCGAAAGCCTGTCTTCATGGCAGCTTTTTATGGCCTCCCCCAATGGCTTTCCAAATCCTCCCCCCCCCCCCCCCCCCCCCCCCAACCTGTTTGAACAGGATTATTTTGCTCGCTCCGCTGTACCCAGTCCATCAAACAAGGGTTCTGTCCTGGGATGTCCAGACTTGTACTCAACATCACTATATGGACATTTGATTGCCCACTCCAGTTTACACAAAAGAACGTGGCCATGCTATGAATATGCAACTAACTTCCAATTTCCGGATAAAACAGACTTTCAGACTCTGTAATGGGCTAATGGCTGGTCAGATCAGAATGCCCAGGAAGTCAATGGATCTTGAGTGATCACCTTGGCTGAATAGGGGTATCCTGTTTATTCCCATTAACACATTTAAGACTAAATGGGACAGTGTAACTCAGGCTGGGTGTGAGTGTATTCCTCTGACTCAGTACTAACAGTTTTGCCCTCTGTCTGTTAATCACTAAATTGCCCACTATATGTTTGATCCCAATTCCAGATCTCCCTATTGTAACAATACATAAGCCATAATGCTTCTGAAATTAATACATTGCTGAAAGGATTTCTCATATATACATCATTTCCATTCTGATCTCTATAAATGACAGATTATCTAAGGACAAAAGGCCGCAACTTAAAGAAAATGTTTCTGAACAAGTTCTGGAGAGGCCACACAATTGTGTTTCTTAAAACAAAACGGGTGCATCTTCCTGTCAGTTTTTAAACCTAAAATATAAAATGAAATTTTGTCAGAAACAATCTGAAAGGGTAAAGAAAGATGGTTGAGGAGGTAGCGGTGTGAGCGGAAGCTTTGTGTTATCTCCAGAAAACCTGATGAGGCAATATAAACTATTTTGCTGTCATGGTCAATTTCTCAGTGGAATCCTTGTGTCAATTATGAGTGATACCTATATATGTTACAGATGTTTATGCTCGACTGGAATAGTGTATTCACTGAGTTTTATATAAACAGGGTTCATCAAATGTGACGTGTTAAACTGAACATGTGTGTATTTCTTAACCGTTTGAAGACTGTACTCAAGTCAAAAATGCAGCTTGCTTATTTTATGACTTAAATGGTCAGTGGCTTCATTTCTTGTTTCTAATTGTGCGTTATAGTCAATATTGGTTAGTGATAGAAAATATTTTGGTGGTTCTCGAAAAAAAAATGTGTATACTTGGAAGGTTGTGACAGGTTATGTCAATAGTTCTATGCTGCCTCAGTATCTGTCATTCTTTTCACTGCTTACAACTTTACTAGCTTTAACTTGCAAAGTTAGCATGATTTGAAATACAATTTACATATTCAGTAAAAGAGGAAGATGAATGCAAAATGAGAATTTGTGACATGACTGTTTATAGAACAGTGTCAGTTCACCATTGCTAACAGCAGGATGTGCAATGCTGTTTATAGCAAGCATTATTTTCCAACACTTGGATAACATTTCAACAAGGATTCCAAGAGTCACTAAAGAAACATTGCAATTAAGAAACATTTTAAAGATGGAACAAAAATCAAGTAAAGTGAAGGGCATGGTATTCAATGATTCCCTTGACATTTTTAATGTAGAATATCTCAGTTTAGCATTGAAGACAGTTCTGTTGGCATTCTTAAATCGAATAAGCATTTTGCTCCATTCAATCAGAGAATCAAATATCTGATATTGCTTCGCATTTCTGCATCTTTTGGAACTGCAGTATCAAATTATTTATTTTTTTATATTATAAATTTAGAGTACCAACTAATTTTTTCCAATTTAGCATGGCCAATCCACCTAGCCTGCACATCTTTGGGTTGTGGGGACGGAACCCACGCAAACACTGGGAGAATGTGCAAACTCCACACGGACAGTGACCCAGAGCCGGGATCGAATCTGGGACCTCGGCGCCGTGAGGCAACAGGGCTAACCCACTGCGCCACCGTGCTGCCCTAGTATCAAATTATGAGCCATCTTCTGTCACACTCCAGTGATATGGTTTTAAGATGGAATCATATGCTATCTCTAATTTAGCTGTTTTAATAAATGGTGTCCCATGAAGCTCCAACATCCCGTAAGCTCCAACCTATTGAAAATATTTAATTGAATTGTAATGTATATTCTGGGTCATGACTGACATCTGTTATATTTTTACTTTACTGAATGCACTATGTTCAGGATGTGCAATGGCAATTCTTGTGGTTTAAAAACTCATCTTTATCTACCTATATATGTCTGCCTGTTTAATTCTTCAATGGAACACCTAATAATCAACTTTATTCATGGAATTTAGGCTACCTATCTCTGGTTTAACTAAATGTGACTTACTATCATCTCTGGCCTTTTCTAATCCATCTCCAAGCTCTGAGTGCTGTGTGATGTTTCATTTATTATTTGCACGTTTAGGAAATAATTTGTATGTTTAACATTATCTCCTCCTTCAAGCATTTGTTTATTTTCTGGTCCCATCCCCACCCCCACCCTTTTCTTGGGGTAGTAATGTTTTGAAGCAAGTTAGTCTCTAATGTTTGCTTCAATCAGTAAAATATCTCAAAAAGGTGGTCGATTTGACAGATTCGAACATTTGAAAAATTGTAAAGCACTGTGAAACATTAACATGAACATAAGAACTAGGAGCAGGAGTAGGCCGCCTGGCCCTCGAATGTGCTTCGCCATTCAATAAGATTATGGCTGATCTTTTTGTGGGCTCAGCTCCACTTACCCACCTGCTCACCATAGCCCTTAATCCCTTTATTGTTCAAACATCTATCTATCTTTGCCTTAAAAACAATCAACGAGGTACCCTCAACTGCTTCACTTGGCAGGGAATTCCACAGATTCATAAACGTAACCTCCCTGTTTTTAAACTCCATCCCTCTAGCAATGAAGGACAACATTCCATTTGCCTTCTTAATTACCTGCTGCTCCTGCAAACCAACTTTTTGCGATTCATGCACAAGGACACCCAGGTCCCTCTGCACAGCAGCATGCTGCAATTTTTTACCATTTAAATAATAGTCCATTTTGCTGTTATTCCTACCAAAATGAATGACCTCACATTTATGGGAGCACATTTAAGGGGGCAGGCTCAGTTTTAATTGGGCTGTGCTGGGTGGGTGCTGTGTCACACTGTTACTGAAAATTACTGTTTCACCTGGTTTGAAAGTCACCCAGGAAGGTTCATTGGGAGAATAATAATACCTATAAGTATTTTTAAGTATGATAGGCAGGTGTGACAAAGAAGTGTTTAAAAACACTGCACACTCAAAAATGCAAGCTTTCGACAAAACTTCAGTTTTACCTATATTGCAGACCTATTTAATCTCATCTCTTAGAAATGTCATGTTTAATGTCACACTTGTGCATACCCTCTTAAGGGCTATGACTAATGAGACAGGGGATCTCATCTCATTGTCCTCTTCCCTTTCTCTCATCACCATCATCAGCATCATTATCATGAGTGCTATGCCTGAAGGCAGGTCCATGGTTCATAGTAATCTTTCCATATCTCTATTCCATGCCATTCTTTTCATTGGCCAATAACTTCCTTCAATTTTCAAACCATCCAGCATTGAAACTCTCTTCATTCCCCTTCCTATTATCCTTTAAGTCCTCCCTCCATGCACAGTGGTGCAGTGGTTATCACTTCTGTCTCACGGCGCCAAGGACCCGGATCACTGTCCGTGTGGAGCTTGCACATTCTTCCCATGTCTGCATGGGTCTCACCCCCACAACCCAAAGATGTGCAGGGTAGGTGGATTGGCCACGCTACATTGCCCCTTAATTGGAAAAAAAATTGAATTGGGTCATTTTTTAAAAAAAATGTAAAATGGCCTCCCTCCATAAAATCTCTCACTCGTACATTTCCTCTTGAGATGTGCCCCACTCGTCCTCACTGCCTTTTCCCAATTACCTTCAACAAATGTCTTTGTTGTTCACTCTACTGAGCATGCCATCATTGTTACCTTTTCTGTCCAGCAAACCCTTTGCATTCTCCTTGCTATTGAAGGTATTTAACAAGTTAGTATCCTTCTTCTGTAAGTTCCAGGTATCGCATCCATCCAAAACAACACCCCAGATCAAGCTTCTTGAGTTGTTTATTCCGCTTTCTGGTTAGCCGGCTCTGTACCGAATCTGAATTTTCCCATTCCTATTTTTGATCTTATTTCTTTGTTGTATCTTCCATCTGCAGATATTTTGCTTCCATAGCACTTGAATTCTTGTACTTATTCTAGTTCGCTTGAATATTTCTTGGTGATGTTGAGATATGCGTCACTTCGGTTTTGCCAAGATTCACTTTCATTCCAAAGTTTATAACCCCATTTCTAGTTTATCTCCTGTGTTTGTGTAATCCTCCTATTGCTGCAAGTTTTGTGTCATCTGCAAGTCTAACTGATGTTATCATTGAACCCCTACCCCTCAATCTTTAGTGTGGTCCAGGATACTTCGGATGGTCGGGTATCCCGTCCCGCCATCCGAAGAGTCGGTAAGGAATGCGTCACTGATGACACTGCCTGGCCTGTTGCTATTTCACACTCCAATTAGCGTTAATTGGCTGTAGGCGGAAATTCCGGTCCTCACTGGGAGGAAGTCCCGCCTTCGAGAGCTGTCTCGTCTGATCGCAATCCTTTTTTGTGCTGTAGCAATTAGGAGGGAAATCTGCTGAAATCAAAAGCACAGGACTGCAAGGGTAACTTTTCAGATTTTAAGAATTAACATGTAAAAGTAAAGATAAAACCTAAGCACACGAGATAAAAGATACACAGTTTTTAAAAAATAAATTTAGAGTACCCAATTCTTTTATTTTCCCAATTAAGGGGCAATTTTAGCGTGGCCAATCAGCTACCCTGCACATCTTTGGGTTGTGGAGGCAAAACCCACGCAAACACGAGGAGAATGTGCAAACTCTACACGGACAGTGACCCAGAGACGGGATCGATCCTGGGACCTCGGCGCCGTGAGGCAGCAATGCTAACCATTCCACCACCGTGCTGCCCTGAAAGATACACAGTTAATAAGAAACTTAAAAATTAAATTCCAAAATGCTTCATCGGAGGTACACAATAATACTTACTGTCTTTTTGGCAACAGCCCTCATAGACTTTTAACCTTAAAATCCAGTAAATGTACCCCAACCAAAAAATTGCTTTCATTTTAAACAGAATTGCAATCCATGACCTCCCAGAATAAAATCCACACTGATGTGGTTTCAAAGTGAGACGCAAACCAATTATTTCTCAGGACAAATATTTTCCTGGCCCAAAACGTGAATTCCTTTTCACCAATTAAAATGTTTTTACTACTTTTCCAACACACTCCAAACACACAGGAGAGGTGGCTTTCATGGGACTTCCCCACAGCAACTCCTTGTTGTCACAAAGAGCCTTTAACACCTACATCTTATTATGCCATTGGCTCCAAATGTCTCTTTGAAAATTCAGGTTCCCAATGTTTTTTAAAATATGTTTATTTAGAGATTTTTCATAATAGTAACCATAAACCAAAGCAATGTAAAATAAATCACAAGAAAATATGAAAGTTATAATAAAAAACACAATTAACTGAAGTACTAAAACTAATCTAAACACCCGAACAACTGACGGTGACTAAATCCTTAAAAAAGGAAATAAAAATGGCAGCACGGTGACACAGTGGTTAGCATTGCTGCCTCACGGCGTCGAGGTCCCAGGTTCGATCCCGCCTCTGGGTCACTGTCCGTGTGGAGTTTGCACATTCTCCCTGTGTTTGCGTCGTTTTCGCCCCCACAACCCAAAGATGTGCAGGGTAGGTGGATTGGCCACGCTAAAATTGCCCCTTAATTGGAAAAAATGAATTGGGTACACTAAATTCTTTTTAAAAAGGAAATAAATGGTTGCCATCTTAGATAGAATGTCTCCACCTACCCCCTGATGCTGAATTTGACTTTCTCAAAGTGTAGGAATGACATTAAATCACCCAAACAAGCATAGGCACTGGGTAGAGTGGGAGACCTCCAACCAAGCAATATTCGCCATCGTGTATCAGTGAGGCAAAGGCAGCACCATCCGCCTCTACCCCAGACTGAATCACCGGCGAATCCGACACCCCAAATATGGCCACCAATGGCCATGGGTCTAAAACCACAGAGAGTATCTCCGACAGGGTACGAAATCAGGAAGCCCAGAAGCCTACGAGTTTGGTGCAGGACCAGAACATAAGCGTGTGGCTAGCCTGGCCAAGAGAACAGTGATCACATCTATCCTCAACATCTGGGTAAACCCACTCATCCATGTTCGAGTCAAGTACGTCCCGTGTAACACCTTAAACTGAATTAGGCTCAACCGAGCATATGAGGACGTGGAGTTGACCCTGTAAAGGACCTCACTAGTTTAAGACTCAATTTACTTTCCCATTTCGCCCTCACCCCTCTTAGCGGGCAGAATCCGACAACACGATGTGACCATATAGATGCAAAGTAGACCCCTCGCCAGGGGCAGAATTCTCTTCAGCAAGGAAGAGATGGTGACTCCAAAGGAAAGGAAGAAAAAGGCCTTTGGCGAGAAATCGTGAACTTGAAAATACCTTAAAAGGCTGGAGTTGGGTAGCTGAAATTTATCAACTATTGCGTGAGAACTGGCAAACCTCCCCTCCACGAACAGGTCCCCAAAACGCTCCAGACCCTTCACTTTCCAAGATTTGAATATTGCGTCCAAACCAGAAGGTAGGAAAAGGAGATTGTTACAAATAGTGGCTGGCGAAGACAGGGAAAAAAGATGTCTAAACTCTTTCTAAATCCTAAGAGAGAAGACAACCGCTGGGTTTGAGGAAAATCTAGTGGGGGAAAGGGCAATGGTGCAGCGACTATGGCAAGAAGAGTAGAAGTAGTGCAGGAGCGAGCCTCCATTTTATCCCCAAATAGAACCTAGGTCACTGATCCACAACATTTTTGGGATGTTAGCAGCCCAGTAATAAAACAATAAATTGGGGAGGGCCAAGCCCCCATCTGTCTTTATCTTTGGGCAGAACGCTACAGTTTCTGGGATTCTTACCTACCCAAGTAAAAGATTTCAATTTGTTAACCTTGATAAAAAAGGATTGGGCAGAAAAATGGGGAGACAGTGAAAGAAAAATAACCTTGGGAGCATGTTCATTTTAATAGTTTAAATCCTACCTGCCAATGGGAGAGGAAGTTTTTTCCACCTCAGCAAACCCATTTTGATACTATTAATCAGGCTTGTGTAATTCAACTTAGGAATGAGGCCTAGTTCGGGGCCATCCGGACCCCCAGATAGTGAAAGCTTGTATTAGAAAGGCAAAAAGGTAACACCACCAATTGGGCCCGCATCCCAGGAGAGTTAACCGGGACACATCCACTCTTGCCTAAATTCAATTTCTACCCAGAGAAGGAGCCGAAGGTGTTAAGCAATTTCATTATGCGTCAATGGAGGGATTTGGGTCTGTAACATAAAGAAATAGGTCATCCGCACAGAGAGACATCCAATGCTCAACCCCATCTCTCCATTGACTAGAGGATCTCAATGCCATAGAGAGTGGCTCTATTGCCAGGACTAACAAGAGTGGAGAAAGTGGGCAGTCATGCCTAGAGCCCCTATTCAAGGGAAAATAATCAGAGTAGAAAGCATTTGTATGAACACTGGCAGCAGGGCATTATATAATATGTGAACCCAGGAAGAAAATTCATGACCAAATCCAAATCTCCCAAGAATCTCAAATAAACACTCCCATTCCACTCTGTCAAATGTCTTTTCAGCATCAAGAGATACAATCACCTCAGGTTTGGGTACTGGGGAGGGGGAAAGGATGACATTTAACAGGCGACATATATTGGCCAACAATTGTTGGCCTTTCATGAAGCCTGTTTGATCCTCCAAAATTATATTTGGGAGGCAAGGCTCCAACCAGAGCGCCAGCACTTTAGCGAGTAGCTTGATGTCCGCATTCAAAAGCGAGATAGGATGGTATCCCTTTTGAAGGATCAAAGAAATAGAAGCTTGTGTGAGGGTCAGAGGCAGACACCCCCGGGATAAGGAATCATTGAACATGTCTGATAATAAAGGTATAAGCTGCTCCAAGAACTTCTTGTAAAATTCAATTGGAAAGCCATCCAGACCAGGGCCCTTACCAGACTGTATCAATCCAACACATTTTAAAATCTCGTCGGGACATAACGGGGAGGCAACTCACTGCTCTTATCCACCTCAATGGTTGGGATGGGTAGACTATCCAGAGTGCCAGACGTGACCGATTTATCTGCAGGGGGCGCCAATCTATAAAGATCGCTATAAAAGTTTTTAAAAGTCACACTGACCTAGGCAGGGGCGGAAATAAGGTTGCCGCCCGGATTGAGTAGCTGAGGGATCTCACAGAAGTTGGTTAGTCAGAAGACGACTACCCTTCTCCCGGTACTCATAGAAAGTGCCAGAGGCTTTTTAGCTGCCGCACTGCCCTGCTACTAGACAGTAGCACGAACTGGGACTGTAATTTCTTCCTATTTGCCTATATCGCTGGAGTAGGATCAAGCGAATACTGGTGATCCACCTCTAGAATGGAATCCACCAGCTTCTGCTGCTCCAATTTCATTGTCTTCAACATATATGCTCTGTAAGAGATCATTTGCCCCCTAAGGAAGGTGAAATTGAATCGGACCTGTTTGATTTTATATAGTCGTCTTTGGAGGTGGACACACGCTCACAACATTTTATACCAGCCAACAATGTAGTATCTAATCACCGGTGTGGACATGGGTGGGGCCAGACTAAAACAACAAATCAATAAAGTGTGGGACATGGTTGGAAATAGTATGGCTCAGTACTCAGCGGCGACCACAGGAGGGAAAAGAACCCTATCCAAAACAGAAAAATCAATACAGGAATACGTATGGTGGACATGTGGGGCGGGGGGGGGGGCGGGAGAAGTCTATTGTTCTGATACAAAAAGGTGCCACGGATCCAGCCCCACCCCAATCTGAGTCATAAAAGAAGACAAAGCCCTGGCCATCCCAGATGAAATCAGATTTATGTTTGGAACGTCTAATCTCGGGTCCAAAACACAATTCTGGTGACCATCTAAAATAAGCTGATGTGAGTCAAGATTGGGGAGGGAGGCTAACAGGGAGTTAATAAAATTCGCATCATCCGAGTTTGGGACATAAATGTTGACCATACTTACCTGGGTGTCGATAAAACCCACCGTAAAGCCTCAAATACAAAACTGAAAAATATCACACCTTTAGTCCACAGACAGTTTGATTCCAACAGCTCTCCTTTGATTAACCCTAGACACACACAGACATAGCTTTATCCTTAGCTACACAGAATATGTATCTGAGCGCAAAAATATAAAAATCCACACACATCACAATTCTCGAAACCCCCTCGATGCATGGATAATCCGACAAATTGAATGAAAGTCAGAACATCAGTGTGCCTTTCGACTTCTTTCTTACGATGAGCATTATTGTCTGCATGTCCTCTTCTGGTCATTCTCTTGACGGCAAATATCTTTGAACCGCTCAGTAAACATTGATGTTAAGTTAATTGCCATGTTTTAATCAGCTCTGTAGGTATTTCTTCGATTCCAGCCACTTTTCCAGTGTTTATCTGATTTATTGCTACTCTTATCTCACTCTTTAATGCTTCTGGTCCAAATAAATCAATGTCAACATTACCGTCCACTTCTGGCTCAATCATTTCAGGTTTTTCATTTTTTGCATGTAGTTCTTCAATATGCTTGTTTCACCATTTTCTTATTTCATCAGGGTTTGTGAATAAACTTTCCTTACCCTCTATTGCTATTGTTTTCAGTTCTTTATGCTGAATGCCTCTAATTTTTTGGTTTTGCCTACTTTAGGTCTACCCTTCCTAGTCAATCTAATTCTTCAAGTACATCACACGGGTTGTTTAACCATTGTCCTTGTGCCTTTTCTGCCTTAGAATCGGTTTTAGATTGCCTTGAGTCATAGAGTTTTACAGCACAGAAAGAGAGGCCCTTCAGTCCATCGTGTCTGCGCCGACCATCAAGCACCTATCTATTCTAATCCCATTTTGCAGCACTTGGTCCATAGACCTGTCTGCTATGGCATTTTATCTAAATGCTTCTTAAATGTTGTAAGGGCTCCTGCCTCCGCTGCAGTGAATTCCAGAATCCCATCACCCTCAAATCCCCTCAAAATCCCCTGCCCCTTACCTTAAATATATGCCCCCTGGTGATTAACCGCTCTACTAAGAGGGAAAATGTCTTCATATCTACCTTATTTATGTCCCTAATAATTGTGTACACCTCAATGAGTTCCCCCCTCAGCCTTGTCTGCTCTAAGGAAAACAACCCCAACCTAGCCTGCCTCTCTTCATAGCTAAAGCGGCCCAGCTCTGGTGAATCACCTCTGCACCCTTTCTAGTGCAACCACATCCTTTCTATAGTGTGCCGACCAGAACTACACACAGTACTCTAGCTCTGGCGGAACGAGCATTTTATAGAGCTCCATCATAACCTCCCTGCTCTTCTATTATTTGCAACTAATAAAGGTAAGTATCCCATAAGCCTTCTTGACCACCTTTTCTACGTGACCTGCTACCTTCAGGAATCTTTGGACATGCGCCCCAATGTTTCTCTGGTCCTATGTACTTTCTAGCATCCTATCGTTCATTGCCTTGCATTGTTAGTCCTCCCAAAATGCATCACCTCACACTTTTCAATTGCCTCTGTTCTGCCCATTTAACCAGCCGTCTAGACCTTGCTATAATTTAAGGTTTTCCTCCTCACTATTTACCACACCACCAATTTTCATGTCATCTGCGAACCTACTGATCATACTTCCCACATTTACATCTAGATTGTTAATGTATACAACAAACAGCAAAGCACCCAGCACGAATCCCTACGGTACACCACTGGACACTGGCTTCCAGTTACAAAAACATCTTTGACCATCACCCTCTACCTCCTGCCACTAACACTAAATCAATTTTCAGTGTTGATATTCTTCCATTTTTCACCTTTCTTCCAACTTTTGCAACATTGTGGTCGTGACCTATGGTTTCTTGATGCTTTTCCCTGTTAAAAGCTCTATGTTGTTTGCCCCTCCTTCCTTTATGGTACTTTAATCTTCCTTTATGATACTTTAATCTGTTTCCATTGCTCATTCATGTCGGTGGTACCCATATCTTTTCTAACGAATGATTTTCTTACTTAATTTACAAATTCTTCACCCTCTCTAGGTTCCACATGTTTCTGCATGTGTCATTTTGGATGATCTTCAATTGGAGTATACTGTCCCATGTTTTGATCTGATTCTGTGTCTGCTTCTGGCTGAGCTTTTGAGTTCTTAACACTATTCCTCTATCTCTGTCTCTCCGTTATTTAGTCCAGTTGAAATCTTCCTGTGCCAGCCAACATTTTCCATGTTTCATGTCTTTGTTAATGGTGCCTAAACTGTATATTTTTTATCATGAATCCTGTTCTTCTGCAAAACATCTAACAGTTTTTGACCTCGCTCATTTATTTCTCCATTTCCATTTTTCTAGTTTTCGTTTCCTGTTCATCATTCATACATTATGTGTTCTTAATCCCCTGATACCATCAAGCTTGGATATGTGGGAATTTCACTGGATGGCGACCTCGTATTGTCCTAATTTTTTATTTTTCCTTCCCCAACAAAAACTGTTCCAATGTCCCATAACAATCATGTCGCTCTTTCCACTTCACTGTTTGATTGGTTTCTCATTTCTATCATACATTTCATCAACCTCCTTGTCTGGATGTTCACTTGTGAACCTATATACTTGAATGATGGTAATGTCAGCTGGTTGCCCCTTTAGTTTCAGTAGCATCAACCTATCTGAATCAGGTTACTGCTACTCCCTGTTCTTTTGTTTTCTCCTCCTGAGTATATCATTCTCACTCATGAAGTCGCCTTCTCCTGCCCACCATACTTTACATAACCCTAGGATGTTTCATTTCTCCTTTTCCATTTTTTTTTTGCTTTAGGTTCTCTGGCTTTCATTATTCATACATTACGTATTCCTCTGATATTCCTTTAATACCACCACGCTTGGATATGGGGGGATTTCACTGGATGGTGATCACCTGGGAGGCCCCATACCCTCTTTCGTCAAACACGATATCACCTGTTCTTTGGGGGCTCACATCTAGGCCATTGGTGTTTACTTGTGCCACAGCCATCCTGAGCCCTTTGCTTAGCTATTTTCAGTGATGGTTTACCACTGCCTTACATTGTGGTTTAGTCGCTGACCCCTCAACCATTGTGACTGGTAGTCACTGGGCTGCAGTGGTACCAGCCGCAGACCTCACAAGTCTGACCTAACCAAATTATAAACCAAAAGCAATTACAACCTGTTGCTATAGAGTGAAATGATCCTGAAAAATGTAAAAATAAAATCAGCTACATTTCCATTTACAGAACTCATAGTTTTGTTTGAAGAGCTCAGATGGAGAATCTTCAATTAGGATCTCTTACTCTATCTCTCCCAAGATCCAGTACCTTTTTGTCTTTTTAAGGTGAGCTGGTAGTCCAGATACAAATTTCTGTCATACCTACATGTGACTGACTCAAATGTAACAGTCATAAAGAAGCAACAAATGGCATTGGAACAAATATGATTCATACCAATCAACAAGTTGCAAGCAGAAATGAAAACAACAAATCATGCACTCTCTTTACATATAAATATTTATTTGTCAATTATCTTCCTGTAATGATAGGGCAGCACGGTGGCGCAGTGGTTAGCACTGCTGCCTCATGGCCCTGAGGACTCTGGTTCGATCCCGGCCCCGGGTCACTGTCCGTGTGCAGTTTGCACATTCTCCCTGTGTCTGCATGGATCTTACCCCCACAACCCAAAGATGTGCAGGGTAGGTGGATTGGCCATGGTAAATTGCCCCTTAATTGAAAAAAAATGAATTGGGTACTCTAAATTTATTTTTTAAAATCTTCCTGTCATCCTGCGGACATTTGCTTCCTGTAAATTGGTCAAATAATACTTCACTTATTCTAAGGAGATTGCTTATAAACTTTGTTTTGAAGTTCAAAATCATAAATTATAAAGAAATTGTCAGCTACATAATTTTTCTAAATCATTTCAGCTTGAAATGAGCCAAGGAATCGGTTTGTTCTCTTGACTGGAAACTGCTTGGGGTTTTGTTCTCTCCAAAAAGAAAGTTATTGGACTGATTATTCTCAGGTAATGGTATTCAGCCCCAAAAGGGGTCATACCTGAGTAATTGCCATAACCGTACTCCAAAGCTTTGTTGAGCTTTTCATTTAACCTTGTCTAATTAGGATGCTTGCTGGAATGTAAAAAAATTAATTGATTTGATGGAAAAGAAAGGAGTTACTTTAGCAAATCATGCTGGTTCAATAGACTGATGAGAAATAAGAACAGCGAGACTGAATGGTCATTATGAATAGTTTGTTAACTGAACTTGTAAACAGCTTTGGGCATAAAACTGATGGTAAAGCGTTTACAAATAATTAAACTTCTGGAAGTTAGCTTGAAGGCTGGAGATGGAATGTTTCTTGGGAGCATGAAACTGGCCAGAAGGAAGAAGATGCGATGAGATCAGGAACGGTGATGTAAAGGCCTGAGAGCATGAGTAAAGGCTCCAGAAGCTCATGGCAGGCGGATAGCATTAGGGCTGGCTTCTACCCTATGATTTAGACAAAGCGTTCAATATATTGTTAGACATTTTGCAATGAAGGAAATCTTTATAGGGCAGTAAGGTCCTGCCAATAATCGCTCTAGGTCCACCCCTGAAGAATGGTATAAATTAAGAGATCTTAATCCACGTAATCTCTCTCAGCGCACAGGGAATATTTCAGAAGTATGTGCAGTGAAGCGGTTTTATGATCCTTTAACTATTAAAGTAGTTGCTGTGGGAACCACTTTTCACATTTGCAAATGTTTTAAGCACTGCTGTCTGATTGTTTTAAAGACATGTTGAAAAAAGAAATCTAAGAATGCTCATTTTTTCTCATTTCTGATTTATAATAGATGCAGATGTTGTATGATAGAAATGTACACACAGTTTGTAAACTGCATATGGAAGGTTAAACAAATAGAGAACATTGGTCATTTTTGTTTTTTCATACATTCCCATTTCAAACTGCCTTAGATGGAGAAAGGGCACAATTTACTAGCTGATGACTTTCATTATATGTATTAGCAACCAGATCATTATGCCACACATCTGCTTATCTTGTTTGCCACTGGGCTGCAAACATGTCTATTTTAACATACAATTCTGAAAACCCATGAGATTGTGAGTCGCTTGGATAGGAAAAGATAATAGTTTAGGTGCAGGCAGTGGCTGAGGAATTATTGAAAATAGGAAAAATGTTAGAACTGCAGGTAGAGTATGCAGGTAGAGTATGGAAGTTAACATTTTGCAAAACTTAATACAAAATTATCCAAGACAAAATATTATTAATAACTGTGTTCGAAACTGTGGGAATTCAGCCTGTTAATCCACTAGACTGAGCCATAGTTACTAATATGTTTAATGGACATGCAAATGTGCTATAGCTCCATTTCTACCTTGAGACCCCCTGAGATATGCAAACCTATTTGGAGCTTATTATATTTCTTAAAATCTGGCTTTTCAGACGGTTACTTTGTAATAAAACAACACTCTGCAGTGCCTGTATTTATCACCATGCCTGATTTATGGCTATCTGCATTTATATTATTTTCCTGCAGAGGTATTTAATTTTCATAAATTGCTGCACTTTAAATTAATTGCAACCCGAACCACCTTGTTACATGCTGAGAAAATGGACTGAGCACGAGCTGCTACAGAAAAGCTTCCTTTTCTCCTGTGTGAGGACTTAATTAAGCAGCAACTGTTAATTGTCAATTTGGGTTTCAGCATTAGTGGCAGTTTTGATCTTTGCTCTCGGGTACCTTGTTAAACAGTACTTTATTCAAATCCAGTTTAAGTCTTTTATTATTTCATAACTTTTGGAATCCTGCAAGAATTGTAATTTTTGCAACTACAGCGCAAAATGTAAAACAAATATCAAATTCAAGGATTCTACGCTGGTGGATATGAGCATTTAATGTACATTGTGAGAACAGATAATGTTCCAAGTCAACCAGTCTATTGATTACTGCTTCACTTACTTAGTAGAAGTATTTTTAGCTGCTTAAAGTGGTGTATATTTCCTCAAAAAGGACAAATTGTGTTCTTTGTTTTAAGTGTATCCGACCTTGACAAAAAAAATCCATAGCAATTTAGTGGTCTCAATATTACAATCATGCTTTTCATTGAATTACTCAGCTGTATCAAAGTTTTCTGTTGTAATATTTTCATTAAAATTTTGAGGTTACCAACTTAGTAGCCTGCATAATAGCTATTTTAATAGCCACTAGCATAATGTGGTGCATTAATTCCACCTAATGCTTAACTAGATGCATCTGTAAGCCATCATTCCATGGTTGATTTTCTGTCAAACAAAGCAATAATTAATTACAGATGAGTATCGGGAGATCCAGAAACCTATGTATATTATGTTGTGCAGCTGAAACAGTGCACATATTGAGGCTCTGTGCTGTCCAACACGTTGATTCACAAAGAAGAATTGACATTTATATATCGCTATCACGTTTCGGGACTTTTGATTTGTTTTCTTCGCGGAAGGAATTTTGTGATTGATTTATGTTTGTGGCTGGCATTTTAAAACACAATGAATTCATAAAAGTGTTTGAGAGGATGCCTGCAGGTCATTTTACAAGAGGAGACAGTGTTCTTTGTGTGTTTGCTTACTGAATCATTGCTTTCTTAAACAGGCCTCATCTGAGACACCATCAAGGGAGTGGCTTGGCCTGTGGGCTTTTGTGGATAACTTATAGTTGGCCATCTTCTCCTTTGTGTCATCTCATTTAATGTGTCTCCTGTCATTTCCTCTTGCTAATGCTACTGTTCTAGCTCCATTACCAGGACACGTACAGAAAGTTTAGCATGTCCATTTTAAGAGCTCCAATGAAAGGTGGGAAAGAAAAGATTTCTCTGTTTGAAACTGCAGAAAGACAGCTCATACATCTAAGAAAAGATTGTTTGAATTTGCTTCTGTTAAGCTGAGGTTCCAGTTAAAATTTGTAACACTTTCAAAAAGTTTGCGACCTTAAACCGCTTCTTGGTTTGACAAGTTATACAGGTTTTTTACGAGCTCAAGTCATTAGAAATTCTGTGGAATTTCTAGAACAGCACCTTCAATCTGTCATTTCTGGGCGAGCTCCACTTTGGAGATACAGGAACCTCTTCTGTGAACAACAGATTTTACCAGTTCCTTATGCGTTTTGCATTTTTAAATTTTTAATTTTAACCCACGAGCTCTGCTACCGCCTCTTTCACCTTCAGACCAATTTTTAAATGCAGGACCTTGCTGGTCTTTATGGTCAAATTTAACTAAATGATCTATCAAGAAGGTTTTGTAACCAATGTTGTTTCACCCTTCAGTTTAAGTGTATTCCATACTTTATGAATATTGATTACAGTTTAGAACTAGACTTCTTTTCGATTATTGACCAGATAATAACATAAATGAACAGTGGTATTTATGTCTGAAGTTGATGGCCATAAGCATTGCTATTACACATACACCTACATTACCCAGAGGGGCTTTTATCTGGAAGTATTTGTTTTAATATATGTTTCTAAATTTAGCAAGAGTGTTATGTGACAAATGGAGGTTTTTAGGAATGTTGGCTTCTAAATATTAGGACGATTTAAGGGTTAAAAGCCTCGGGTTATAGTGTGTTTGACTGCATTGGCTATGTTTGTTAAAAGGGAGCTTCTAGGAACCAGAAGGCAAAATTGACCAAAGGATGTGGTTTGACTGGGGAAGTCCCTGAGGAGTTCATGTGCTTTGCAGCCTGCATGGATAATTTTGTAAACCTCTATCAGTTCACCCCTGAACCTCTGCCTTTCCAGTGAAAACAATCCGAGTTTATCCAACCTCACCTCATAGCTAAAACCACCTGACCAGACAACATCCTGGGAAACCTCTTGTGTGCCCTCTCCAAAGCCTCTACATCCTTCAGGTAGTGTGGCGACCAGAATTGTATGCAATGTTCCAAATTTTGCCTAACCAAGGTTCGCTTTTGGTCAAATTTATTTGCAATAAGTATCTGCGACAATTATAGTTTGGACCTTTCTTTTTTTTTTTAAATTTGCCTAACCAGCTATAGCATGACTTGCCAATTTTTGTACTCTATGCCCTGGCCGGTGAAGGCAAGCATGCCGTATGCCTTATTGACTGCCTTTGCCACCTGTGTTGCCACTTTTGGTGATCTGTGGACCTATATGCCCACATCTCTCTACCTGTCAATACTCCTGAGGGTTACAGTGCTCCTAATACTGTATAATTCCAACCTGTAGTAGACCTTCCAGAATGCATTACCTCACTTTTTTCCAGGTTAAACTCCATCTGCCACTTCTCTACCCAAGTCGCCAACCGATCTATATCCTGCTGTATCCTCTGACAGCCCTCTTCACTATCCACAACTCTACCAATCTTTGTGTTGTCCACAAACTTACTAATCAGGCCAGCTACATTTTCCTCCAAATCATTTATACACACACATATATATATATATATATATTATGAACAACATAGGTCCCAGCACTGATCCTAACGGAACATCACTAGTCACAGCCTTCCAGTAAGAAAAGCACCCTTCCACCGCTACCCTCTATCTTCTATGACCGAGCCAGTTCTGTATCTGTCTTGCCAACTCACTTCAAATCCCATGTGACTTCACCTTTTGTACCAGTTTGCCATGAGGGACCTTATCAAAGGCTTTACTGAAGTCCATGTAGACAACATCCACTGCCCCTCCTTCGTCAATCATCTTTGTCACTTCCTCAAAAAAATGTGATCAAGTTAGTGAGGCATGACCTCCCCTTCAGAAAATCATGCTGCCTATTGCTAATAAGTCCATTTGTTTCCAAAAGTGAGTACATACTGTCCCTAAGAATCTTTTAAATAATTTCTCTACCACTGACATAAGGCTCACCGGCCTCTTATTTCCTGAATTATCCCTTTTACCCTTCTTAAACAAAGGAACAATATTGGCAATTCTCCAGTCCTCTGGGACCTCACCTGTGGCCAATGAGGGTACCAAAATTTATTTCATGGCCCCAGCAATTTCTTCCTTTGCCTCCCTCAGTATTCTGGGGTACATCCCATCAGTCCACCTTATTGCTTTTTAAGACACCTGCCACCTCCTTTTTGATATCTACATGACCTAGAATATCCACACACCCTTCCCTAGACTCCTCATCCACCAAGTCCTTCTCTTCGGTGAACACAGATGCAAAGTACTCATTTAGTACCTCACTCATTTCTTCTGCCTCCACGCATAGATTCTCCCCTCTGTCCTTGAGTGGGCAAAGACTTTCCCTGGCTACCTTCTTGCTCTTTATATGCATATAAAATGCCTTAGGCTTCTCCTTGATCCTGTTTGCCATGCACTTTAAAAAAAAAATATAGAGTATCCAAATTTTTGTTTCCAATTAAGGGGCAAATGTGCATGGCCAATCCATCTATCCTGCACATCTTTGGGTTGTGGGGGTGAGACCCACGCAGACACGGGGAGAACATGCAAACTCCACGCAGACAGTGATTTAGGGCCGGGATCGAACCTGGGTCCTCAGCGCCGTAGGCACCAGTGCTATCCACTATGCCACTGTGGCACCCTGCCATGACCCCTTTTAGCCCTCTTTGTTGAAGTGCCTTTCTACTTTCTTTATACTCTTCCAAGGGCTTTGGCTGTTCTTAGCCTTCTAGGCCTTACGAATGCTTCCTTTTTCTTTTTGGCCATGCTCACAATAATCCTCGTTATCCAAGGTTCCCAAAACTTGCCATACTTAATCCATCACCTTCACAGAAACATGCCGGTCCTGAATTCTAATCAACTGACAGATATTGATTTACCCTCCAACAGCCACCCCAATCTAAATTCTTCAGTTCATGCCTAATATTGTTATAATTAGCTTTCCCCCAATTTAGCACCTTCACCAAAGGACTACTTTTATCCTTAACCACGAGTGCCTTAAAACTTAGGGAAGGAATTATGGTCACTATCCTGAAATGCTCCCCGACTGAAACATTGATCACCTGGCCAGACTCATTCCCAATACCAGGTCCAGTATGGCCCCTTTCCTAGTTAGACTATTTACAAATTGTTTCAAGAAACCCTCCTGGATACTCCTTACAAATTCTGCGCAATCGAAGCCTCTAACACTAAGTGAGTCCCAGTCAATGTAGGGGAAGCTAAAATCACCCACCACAATAACCCTATTGTTTTTCCATCTTTCCAAAATCTTGTCTACGTACTGTTCCTCTATTTCCCGCTGGTTTTTGGGAGGCCTGTAGTAAACCTTTAACATTGTGATTGCACCCTTCCTATTCCTGAGCTCTACCCATATTGCCTCGCTGCATGAGTCCTTCAAGCTGTCCTCCTTCAGTGCAGCTGTGATATTCTCCTGAACCAGTAATGCAACTCGCCACCCCTTTTACATCTCCCTCTATCCTGCCTGAAGCATCTAAATCCTGGAACATATAGCTGCCAATCCTGTACCTCCCTCAACCAAGTCTCTGTAATAGCAACAACATTATAGTTCCAAGTACTAATCCAGGCTCTTAGGTTCACATGCCTTACCTGCTACACTTCTCACATTGAAACAAGTGCACTTCAGACCACCAGTCTTGCTGTGTTCAGCCACTTCTCCCTACCTGCTCTTCGTCATCTTACTGACCTAAGTCTCTAGCTCTCCCTCAGTTACTTCACCTACTGACCTGCTGCTCTGGTTCCCACCCACCACCCATTAGTTTAATCCATCCCGAGTGACGCTAGCAAACCTCCCGGCCAAGATATTGGTATCCTTCCAGTTTAGGTGCAACCCATCCTTCTTGTACAGGTGCCACCTACCCGGAGGAGATCCCAAGGATCTAGATATCTGAAACCCTTCCTCCTACACCAGCTGTTCAGCCACTGTTGAGCTGCTCTATCTTCTTATTCCTAGCCTCACTGGCATGTGGCACCTGAGTCACCCTGAGGTTACAAACCTAGAAGTTCTGTTTTTTTAACTTACTACCTAACTCCCTAAACTCCCCCTGGAGGACCTCGTCACTCTTCCTGCTTACGTTGGTACTACCAATGTATATTATGTCCTTGGGCTGTTCACCCTCCCCCTTCCGAATGCCCCATGTCTGTTCAGAGACATCCTCAACCCTAGCATCAGGCATGCAAAATACCACCCTGGAGTCTCTTTCAAGGCCGCAGAAGCACCTATCTGTTTTCCTGACTATTATAGAGTCCACATAACAACTGCTTTTCTGACCTTTAACTCTCCCTGCTGAACAACAGAGCCGGGGTGGCACCACCTCTCTGGCTGCTGCTATTGTTTTCCCCTGATAGGCCATCACATTGGGTGTGACCACTTCTTTAAAATCCCTGTCTATATGTCAGCACGGTGGCACAGTGGTAAGCACTGCTACCTCACGGAGCCGAGGACCCGGATTCAATCCCACTCCCGGGTCACTGTCGGTGTAGAATTTGCACATTCTCCCCATGTCTGCGTGGGTCTGACCCTCACAACCCCAAAAAATGTGCAGGGTTGGTAAATTGGCCATGCTAAATTGCCCCTTAATTGGAAAAAAGAATTGGATACTCTCATTTTTTTTAAAAATCCCTGTCTATGACGCTTTCAGTCACCTACATGATCTTAAGTGCATCCAACTGCTGCTCCAATCTATCTATGCAGTCTATGAGGAGCTGTGATTGGGTACATTTCCGTCAGATGTAGATGTCTAGAATGCTTGAAGGGTCATGGATTTCCCACATCTCACAGGTGGAGCACTTTGCCACACTGATTGACATTTCTAGCCTTAATTAATTTATTTAAAAATAAATACTTACTGAATTAAGTTACAATTAACGTTTTGGTCCCTGTGTTAGATTTGTACTATAAATATTAAATGCTAAATATACTAATCTCCGCCTTTCGGTCGGTCAAGTTCTGGTCCCAGTCTCTCCTCTCAGGTAGGTCCTGTAACTTAAAAATTTGGCCGCGATAAGCCCGGAGATAAATTTTATACCCTACCCGGCATTAGTCTTCACCCTCGGGTTTAGCTACTCCTCTACTTAGTTAATTAGTTTTTCATTTTCTTTTTTAAATTTACTGCAGATTCCCTACCAGCCAGTCAGGTCACAGCTTTCCTGTGATGTCACTTTTCGGGGTTTTTTTTTTTTGTTTCAGTGAAATTCCCACGGTAAGATTTATACTCACAGCTTTGATGCTCCGCCTCGCCTTGTCCGCTCCAGCTTCGCTCCCCAGTGGCTAGGCCATGAATCCCCACGGTAAGTTATTTATACTTACAACTCTGATGCTCCACCTCGCAGAATCTATTTAAGCTCCGCTCCCCGAACCTTTTACCGGGGCCCTAATTGACTGTGTGGGAAGCCTGCCGAAAACCGAAGTCCATATCTATTGACCATAATAGATGTGTCCACTAGATTTCCGGAAGCAGTTACATTAAGAAACTTTACATCTAAGAGGGTTGTAGAGGAGTTAACTAAATTGTTTTACCAAATATGAACAACCAAAAGGAATTCAGTCAAATCAGGGATCTAATATTATGCCAAAATTATTCAAGGAAGTTATTGATAGTTGAGGAATAAAGCAATTTAACTCAACGGCGTATCATCCAGAATCACAAGGGGTATTATAAAGATGGCATCAAACTTTAAAGACCATGTTGAGGGCGTACAGTCAAGATTATCCAGAGGATTGCGATAAAGGAATTCCTTTTGTACTGTTTGCTATTAGGGATGAGCCTAATGGATCAACTAAATTCAGTCCATTCAAATTGATTTTTGGTCATGAGGTGAAAGGACCACTTAAATTGATCAACGAGAAATTGGTGAGTCAGCATTTGCAGACTATGTTGTTGGATTATGTGTCAAACTTTAGGGAGAGATTAACTAGGGCTGGTAAGTTGGCTAGGAAATATTTACAATTGTCACAACGTGATGAAAACCAAGGCATATAAGAAATAAAAAAATTGTAGTTTTGTTTGTCAGGAGAAAGTACTACCAATATCAGGTGAACCATTAAAAGCAAGATTTAGTGGGCTTTATCAAATTGAAAGGAAATTGAGTAAGGTGAATTATTTGATATGAACGCCAAACAGAAGGAAAGCTCACAGTGTGCCATGTTAATATGTTCAAAAGATATTTTGATAGAGCAGGAAAGAAGGAGGAAGTCTTTTTGTAATGCAGGGAGAAGAGATAAAACCAGATGATTATGAATTTGACATTCCTCAAATTAAACTGAATAATGAGGAAATATTTTTAAAATGGGAGAAAGTATTGCGTTATCTTCCATAGGAAAATCAAAATGACCTAAAGGAGTTATTACAGTCACATAGAGCTGTATTTGGAATACATTGGCAAGTACAAAAATAATTATGCATGATGTCGATATAGGAAATGCTATTCCCATTAAACAATATCCATACAGGCTCAATCCATTAAAGTTAGCACAGGTACAAAAGGAGATTGACATCATGCTTAAGGAGAGATTGGAGCTCACTGATTGTCATGGTACCAAAACCGAATGGAACACAAGGATTGTGTGTGGACTGTAGAAAGGTCAACCCAGCACGTTCTCCCTGTGTCTGCGTGGATTTCCTCCAGGTGCTCCGATTTCCTCCCACAAGTCCCGAAAGGCGTGCTGTTAGGTGAATTGGATGTTCTGAATTCTCCCTCTGTGTACCCGAACAGGTGCCGGAATGTGGCGACTAGGGGATTTTCACAGTAACTTCATTGCAGTGTTAATGTAAGTCTACTTGTAACAACAAAGATATTTTTTTCATTAATTACAAAATGCCTTTAACATAACCAAATGTTTCAAGGAAAGTGCATTGCAGCACCATTAGAAAAGAACGTTGGACAAGGAGCAACATGGGTTTACTGGGTCAGATAACCAAAAGTTGGTCAAAGGGGCAGATTTTAAGAAATGTTTTGATGGAGGAAAGCAAGGTAAAGAGGCAGAGATGTGTAGGGAGAGAATTCCAAGCTTGGAGCCTTGGCAACTAAAGGCACGGCCACCAATGATGGGGTAATTATAATTGGGAATGAGCAAGAGGCCGGAATTAGAGGAACGCTGATACCTCGGAGGGTTATGGGACTGGGCAAGCTTACATAGATAGGAAGGAGCAAGGCCATGGAGGATTTAGAAACAAGGGTGAGAATTTTAAAGGCAATAAGTTGCTTGAGCAGGAACCAATGTAAGTGAGCGAGCACAAAACGTTATACTCCTGAGAGCCAGCTGGTGAAGGGAGAAACCAGAGCAGTCTTTACTTAGAATGGATTAATTCAAGGTGTGAAACATTACAGGTACATGTCGGCTGACTCCATCCTACTCCTGTGTTGGTACTTGTCTCTTTATATGTGCTCAAGAAACCATCCAATTATTGCCCACCAACTGTATGTACTTAATTTCAGTTTGTACAATACATTCAGGGGGTGATATGGTCATGGGATTTACTGCACGTTAAGACATATGCAGTTTCGGATGATCTCCAGTTTATGAAGAATAGAATGTGGGTGCTTTGGAACAGTCGGATCTGGAGGTAGCAAAAGCATGAATGAAGGTACAAGAGTATAGTACAGCATCATGATTTATGTTGTTCAATGTTCTATAAGTTGTGATGACTGCAGCATTGCATTAGTTGAACATGGTTTGATTCTACTGAGAATTCTAGGTATCTTGCAGCCTCATCTAACACTATTCACAGAGCACATGTTGCCTATTTCTCTTTACATGCAATGCTCAACATTTGGCTACATTAACTGTCATTGTCAATATTCTGCCCACCTACATATTTTATCCAACCCTTTCTATTATTTCTGAGCTGATTCCTCCAATTCCACCACCCTCACTAATTTGCATCATCTGCATATTTTATTAGTTCGCATTGAATTTCTGAAACGTGTTGGGCCTGTCGTTAGAAGAGAGGGCATTATTGGAAACTGCTTTTCTTGCACATTTCTTAGCTCTTCACTCTATTTCAGTAAAATATGAACTAAAATAAACATAACCTACATGATTATATTAGGTACTCAAACGTGTGAAGAGTTTTGATGATGTAAATGGGGAAAATCTTTTTTTTTAATTTAGAGTACGTAATTCTTTTTTTTTCCCAATTAAGGGGCAATTTTGGCGTGGCCAATTCACCTACCCTGCACATCTTTTTGGGTTGTGGGGATGAGACCCACGCAGACGCAGGAAGAATGTGCAAACTCCACACGAACAGTGACCAGGTACGAGGATCAAACCCATGTCCTCAGCACCATGAGGCAGCAGTGCTAACCACTGCACCACTGTGCTGCCCTATGAATGGGAAAAATCTGTTCACAGTGCATAAATTTAAGATCATAAAAAAAAACATTTTCCTCAGTGGGTTGTCAGGAGGATTTGGTAAAAGCAGAATTCATACTAGCTTTGAAAAGGGAACTAGAGAAACGAATAACTTCCACTATCCATAGAATCCCAACAATGCAGAAGGAGGCCAGTCGGCCCACACCAGCCCTCCGAAAAAGCACTCTACCGTGGCCTACTCCCCCACTCTTTCCCCTGTAACCCATAACCCCAGCTAACCTGCAGATCTTTGAACTGGTGCCTTTGATATCATGCCTTTTGCGCCCTCAGTATGTCCCAAAGTGCTGATGGCAATTGATTATATTTTGAAGTGGTTGTCGGCTAACTTGGCAGGCAATGAGGAATAATTGTTGTTGAGAAGACTGGGAGAGCTTTCTTATTCTTCCTTGATTGGTGCCCATAGAATTTGTTTAAGTCCACAGGGAGGGTAAACATCGTTTTAGTGTCTCAATTGAGAAACAACACCTCTGGCAATGCAGAACTGCCCTGAAGTACTGGTCTAGATTATGTGTTCAAGTCCTGTAATGGCTCGTGAATTCATAATCTTTTGATTCTGAGGCAAGTCAGAAAAATATTGGAAAAATGAAATTTGGATGAGCGATGAGGAAAAGGAATGGGACAAGTGAAGCAGAAACAAGATGGGGCTAAATGTTCTCAATTTGTGTTGTACGTTTTGTTATGGGCCTGGGTTTAGAGAACCCCAAAGTGATTCATGGAGTTCACCTGACCCACAACTTTTAATAGATTGTGATATGGGGAGCACATGGCTCACTCTAGAGCTGTGGTACAGCAGAAATGGAAATTCTACGAACTCAAGTTAACCTTTTTAAAAAATACAGTGAACGTCTTAGCAACCATTAATTCAAATACAACCCCCAAAGAATACCACACTAAGTAATCCTTACTTTCCTTTTAACATCCATAAGATTTTAAAAAACACCTTTTAACAGAAGCACACCAGTTTAAATTCACTACTGAAAACAGTTATAATTCTGAATTCATAGTCTTTTCATGGCAGAGAGAACAATAGTACACTTTGAGTTTGAATCATTAAAACCTCCTTTTTCTCTCTTTCCCTTTCAAAGTACATTTTAAGCAAATTCACATGACACACTCGGTGAGTCTTCCTTCTATGTGGTATTTTACCACACAATTCACCTCACTTAATTTCCTTTCAACATGATACGGTCCACAAAACCTTGCTTTTAAAGGTTCACCTATCACTGGTAACAACACTAAAACTCTATCCCCACTGGCAAAACTACGAACTTTGGATGCCTTGTCCGCTACCCGTTTCATCACATTTTGTGAAACTTTTCAATGTTGCCTAGCCAATTCACCTCTATTTAATCATTCCCTAAAATTTGACACACAATCCAATCATGTAATTTCCGATTTCTCACTCACCAATTGTTCCTTAATCAATTTCAGTGGTCCTCTTACCTCATGACCAAAAATTAGTTCAGAAAGACTGAATTTAGTTGACTCATTAGGTGCATCTCTAATTGCAAACAGTACGAATGGAATTCCTTTATCCCAATCCTTGAGAATATCATGACAATAAGCCCTCAACATTGTCTTTAATGTCTGATGCCACCTTTCTAATGCTCCCTCCGATTCTGGATGGTACACAGTTGATTTAAATTGTTTTATTCCTAAGCTATCCATAACTTCTTTGAATAAACTTGAGGTAAAATTTGATCCTTGATCCAATTGTATTTCTGTGGGTAGTCCATATCTAATATTAAGTAACTCCTCTACAATCTTTTTAGCTGTAATATTATGTACTGGAATGGCCTCTGGAAACCCAGTAGACACACCCATTATCGTCAAAAGATATTGACTCCCATTTTTCGTCTTAGGAAGCGGTCCTACGCAATCATTTAGGACCCTTGTAAAAGGTTTTTCAAATGCTGGAATGGGTATTAAGGACGCTGGTTTTATCACCACTTGAGGTTTCCCTATCACTTGACATGTGTGACATGATCGACAAAATACAACTACATCTTTATGTAGTCCAGGCCAATAAAAATGTTTTTGTATTTTAGCTTGAGTTTTCCTTATTCCCAAATGACTTCCCACTCGTACCTCATGTGCAACTCACAACACCTCCTTTCTATACCCTCCCGGCAATACTGCTTGATGAACTTCTGCCCGCTTTTCATCCGTCTGCATCTGTAAAGGCCTCATCAAGACATCGCATTTACGGTAATAACACTCTGGTATACACTCAGATTCCTCTTCCGTATATGCTTTCTGATACATCTTTTATTTCTACATCTTTCTGTTGTAACTCTGCCAATTTTCTTGAACTAAAAATATCCACTTCATCCTCCACCTGTTCTTTTCCAACCATCTGATCAAAAATCATTACTGATAATTGCACTTCACTTTCATCTTCACTCTCTGATTTGTCCTCTTGTTTTAACCTGTGACTTTGCGACCTTGTTACTACACAATCCGGAAAAATCCCAGGATATTCGTCCTTCAACACTTCAGTTGTCTGATTTTCCACTGGCTATCAACCACAGTAGGCATCACTCCCACCTGCAATCCAGCTATATCATTCCCCAAGAAAACTGTATTCCTGCACAAGATAGTTTCTCTATTACTCCTACTACCACTTCACCACTCTTCACTGGACTTTCCAACCATACCTTATATAATGGAACACTTCTCCTCTCACCCTGAATTCCCCATATTACCACCTTTTCTGGCAACATTCTTCCCAATCTAGATGACTTCTCATCTCTTACCATTCAAGATTGACTAGCTCCTGTATCTCTTAAAATTGTGACTACTTCACCTGCTACTCCTGATCCACATGAGTAAACTTTATCCACACAAGTAAATTCTTTAAAGAGATCTGGCACCTTCTTATCAATCACCCTCTTGATCAGGCTGTACAATCTTTTGCACCTCCTTCGCTTCACTTGGGCTTTCCTTCACCACTTTAACAAACCCCACTGTCTTACCCTGTTTTGCCACATCAGCCTTCCCAGTGCTTTTTTTCAACCACCAACACTGTTTCTTTACATGGCCTAGTTTATTGCAGTAAAAACATTTGAAACTTTTCATTTCTTTTCCACCCTCCTGGATTTCTTTTTTAGTCTGAGGTTCAGTCTCCTTTTTATTTCCCATCAGATCTCCTTTTCCTCTAACACTTGAGTATTTCTCATATCCCCAGTTTCTATCCCTCACAGGCTGAAACTGATGTCAGAAACCAATCTTTGATTTGTGAACTAATTCATGATCATCTGCCATTTCTGCTGCTACTCTCGCAGTTTTAACCCTCTGTTTTTCCTCGAGTTCTCACTATATCAGGAATTGAATTTTTAAACTCCTCCAAAAGTATACTTTCTCTGAGAGCTTCATACGTTTGGTCTATTTTCAAAACCCTTATCCACCTATCAAAATTACTCTGTTTGATCCTTTCAAACTCCATGTATGTTTGACCAAATTCTTTCCTTAAATTTCTAAACCTTTGTCTTTAAGCTTCAGGTACTAGTTCATATGCACCTAAGATGGATTTTTTCACCCCACATACATCCCAGATACCCCCTCCGGTAGTGATGCAAACACTTCACTAGCCCTACCTACCAATTTTGTTTGAATCAGTAATACCCACATGTCCTGTGGCCATTTAATTTGTTTGGCTACCTTCTCAAATGAAATGAAAAAGACTTCCACCTCCATCCCGTCAAACCTTGGCAATGCTTGGACATATTTAAATAGATTCCCACCACGCCTTTGACTATGACGCTCTTTCTCGCTATCCTCATCATTGTCACCCAACTGTATGTTCCCCTTTACTTCTGCCAATTTTAACTGACTGACATGTTTCATGGCCATTTTCTGAAGTTCAAACTCTCTATCTTTGGGCAGCACGGTAGCATTGTGGATAGCACAATTGCTTCATAGCTCCAGGGTCCCAGGTTCAATTCCGGCTTGGGTCACTGTCTGTGTGGAGTCTGCACATCCTCCCCGTGTGTGCATGGGTTTCCTCCGGGTGCTCCGGTTTCCTCCCACAGTCCAAAGATGTGCAGGTTAGGTGGATTGGCCATGATAAATTGGCCTTAGTGTCCAAAATTGCCCTTAGTGTTGGGTGGAGGTGTTGACCTTGGGTAGGGTGCTCTTTCCAAGAGCCGGTGCAGACTCAATGTGCCGAATGGCCTCCTTCTGCACTGTAAATTCAATGATAATCAATGATAATCTTTTTCCCTGATCTGTATCTCCCTTTCTCTTTCTTTTTGTGTTGCTCGGGCTATTCGTTCTTTTCTCCTTTCTTCTCTCTCCTTTTCTTTTACCTCTCTATCCCTTTCGTATTCAAGCTGCTTCAATTCTTTCTCATTTCCATTTGTTTACGTTGTAACTGAAATTTTGCCATTTCCAATGAGTCAATCTGTATCACAGGCAACTTTAAATGCTTAGCCACCGCCATAATTACCTCATCTTTTTGCATTTTGTCAGGTAATGTTAACTGCAATGTTTTTGCCAAATCTAACAGTCTGTTTTTAGTCTCTGTCCGTAAGGTACTGCGTGTGACAGTCTTCACTCCCAAAAACCTCAGAGCCTCTGAAAGAGCCATTGTCCACAACACACTCTCCAGTTAAACTGGAATATGCTCACCCCTCACTGTCTTTAAGTTCACTAAGCCAATCCAATAGATAGACTTTTATCCCCCTTGAGCCCCCAATTTGTTATGGGCCAGGGTTTAGAGAACCCCAAAGTGTATCATGGAGTTCACCTGGCCCACAACTTTTAATAGATTGTGGTATGGGGAACACACGGCCCACTCTACAGATGCAGTGCAGCAAAAATGGAATATAATTTTATAAGCAAAACAATGTTTATTCTATGAACTCAAGTTAACCTTTTTTAAAAATACAGTGAACATCTTAGCAACCATTAATTCAAATACAACCCTCAAAGAATACAACACTAAGTAATCCTTACTTTCTTTTTAACATCCATAAGATTTTAAAAAAACAGAAGCACATCAGGTTTAAATTCACTACTGAAAACAGTTATAATTCTGAATTCACCAAATGATCAAGAGATAGTCTTTTCATGGCAGAGAGAAAAACATTACACCTTATTTGGCTGGCTTCAGCTCCAACACTGAAACAAAATCAAAAAAACACAGACACACCCAAGCTTTTCTCAAAGTGAAACTAAAAAGCAGAGCCAGAGCTCGGCTCCACCCACACTCTGACATCACTGCAGTAACATGAGCAGCCAAACATTTCTTAAAGTGACATTCTCATGACAGTTTCCATGATATTAGGCTCCTTAATTTATTAAATATATATGTAGTGGCATTCAGGGAACTGGGCACAAAACACTAGTTTTTTCTTGTTTACATGACTAATAATAGCACAGTATCTTCTGTAATTTCCACATGTGTTTATAGGAAGATATGCTTATTAACGCTGCTTAAAATCAATCTCGGATGCAAAAATAATAATTTTGCTGCTGAGAAGTGGGTGAGCTTTGTAGAACGAATAGTTTACAGAATTGTTTAGGAATGAAATAGGCAAGATAATCAATGAAGGATCATAGTTTACTGGTGCATCTCCCGGAATTTTGGATGAATGCATTTCAATGGAGCAATTCCCAAGGATTCTTTTCCAGAAGTTGTGATAAGAAAAGAAATTGTGTTTGGCATTTCCTGTCAGTTTTGGCTTGGTTTGCCCTGGCCTCTTATTTACTTTTACTTTAGACAGTTATAAATCTTTGGCCCAGGTCTTGTGGTCTCCAGATGGTCAGAGACTGATGTATCCTGGATGATGTGCCAAGGGGCCCCTCGGGGGTCCCAAGGCAAACACCTAATTATATTCATATCCGCGATTGGTTTTAAGCAGCGTTAATAAACATATCTTCCTATAAACACATGTGGATATTACAGAAGATACTGTACTATTATTAGTCATGTAAACAACAAGACAAACCAAGTGCTTTGTGCCCAGTTCCCTGAATGCCACCATATAAATATATTTCATTAATGAAGGAGCCTGGGAAGTTTCAACTTCCAATGGGCAATTCTCCTGCTCACTAGGGCCCTCCGAAAAGGATTCCAACTCAAAGTTATATAATCTTCATTGGTGTCACACATTGACTTCGACTCCCCCCTTGCCCTCGACTCCCCCCTTGCCCTCGACTCCCCCCTTGCCCTCGACTCCCCCTTGCCCTCGACTCCCTCCTTGCCCTCGACTCCCCCCTTGCCCTCGACTCCCCCCTTGCCCTCGACTCCCCCCTTGCCCTCGACTCCCCCCTTGCCCTCGACTCCCCCCTTGCCCTCGACTCCACCCTTGCCCTCGACTCCCCCTTGCCCTCGACTCCCCCTTGCCCTCGACTCCCCCCTTGCCCTCGACTCCCCCCTTGCCCTCGACTCCCCCCTTGCCCTCGACTCCCCCCTTGCCCTCGACTCCCCCCTTGCCCTCGACTCCCCCCTTGCCCTCGACTCCCCCCTTGCCCTCGACTCCCCCCTTGCCCTCCGACTCCCCCCTTGCCCTCCGACTCCCCCCTTGCCCTCCGACTCCCCCCTTGCCCCAAGACTCCCCCCTTGCCCTCTGACTCCCCTTTGCCCTCTGACTCCCCCTTGCCCTCTGACTCCCCCTTGCCCTCCGACTCCCCCCTTGCCCTCCGACTCCCCCCTTGCCCCACGACTCCCCCTTGCCCCAAGACTCCCCCCTTGCCCTCTGACTCCCTACTTGCCCCACCCCCAACTCTCCCCTGCCCCTTGCCGCCATCCACCCGCTCTCTTTATCATCCAACTTGCCCCTAACCTGACCCAACCATGCCACCAACCCACTCTACCCACCCTGCCATCCACATACCTTGCTCATACTCATTCACTGACACATTGAAAAGCTATTTAAATGTCCCAAAACCTTTCACTATGTTAGCGAATGAAGACTTACCAAAGTACGTTTTCAAATGTCATATAAAGGGGGCTTGGCTTGGCTTCCCATCAATCCTGGACAACAAGGAAGCTCTCTGAGACCAGGTATGCTGCCCATTTCTGAAGACACCCAGCTGAGATGTGTGGGCCAGAAATGCGGAACTCCCTCTTAGTGCACGAAAAGGAGCAGAGTGGCATTCTGGTGGTAATTGCCACTCCTGGAAAGGTTTGGGCCATTATTGTTTAGTGATACCATCTCATTCTTGCCATTAAATGATGAATTCCTTTCTCTTTGCATAGTTAGGCATAACATCATTGGACTAAATAAATAAGGCCTTCCACATTGCCTATTTGAAGGTTATTCTGGATAAAGCTATTGGAGGCCTAGCGAAACATAAATCTTGAAACTTAAATATAGATCCATTAAGAATTCTAGTCGTATTAGTGTGCTGGGTGTTTACTGTCTTAGAACAGCCGAAAATGAACTGTTTCAAAAACTGTCGCAACTCCTTGCCACATAACTAGGTTTTGTGCATTTGAGGTAAGTAACTGTGAGAGGGACGGCACAGTGGCATAGTGGTTAGCACTACTGCCCCAAAACACCAGGGACCCGGGTTCAATTCCAACCTTGGGTGACTCTGGAGTTTGCACATTCTCTCCCTGTCTGTGTGGGTTTCCTCCGGGTGCTCCGGTTTCCTCCTACAGTCCAAAGATGTGCAGGTTAGGTAAATTGACCATGCTAAATTGCCCTTTGCTGTCCAGAGATGTCTAGATTAGGTGGGATTGTGGGGGTGGGGAAGGGGGGGGGGCACGGTGTAGTGCTCTTTCAGACGTTCGGTGCAGACTCGATAGGCTGAATGTACTCCTTCTGCACTGTAGGGATTCTATGATTAAATTCAGAGACCAAGTCAGTGTATGGAAGAAAAACGTGATTCAACCACAGTGGTGTTTCATGTGTTGGCAAACTATTGTGTAGTAGAAGGCATTGCAGTCCACTTCCCCTCAATGTCCCCATGTGCACACTTCCAAAACAGCAGTTCAGCAGTTATTGCATTTAGGATAATTGAAACTCTTCTCCTGACACTGAGAGGCTCTATTCACTTATTTTTTTAAATATAAATTTAACGTACCCAATTCATTTTTTTTTTCCAATTAAGGGGCAATTTGGCATGGCCAATCCACCTATCCTGCTCACCTTTGGGTTGTGGGGGCAAAACCCACGCAAACACTGGGAGAATGTACAAATTCCACATGGACAGTGACCCAGAGCCAGGATCGAACCTGGGACCTCGGCACCGTGAGGCAGCAGGGCTAACCCACTGCACCACCGAGCTGCCCTTGCTCTATTCACTTATAGCAATTCACGGGAAATTAATAATTATGTGATGAGTCTTAAATAATGTGGACTTGTTCACTAGCTGTTATCATTGTAGGAGAGTAGTCTGAAAGTGGCCATCCACGAAGTAGGGAAGTATGTTCCTAGTCCTTTTCTAAAATTGCTTTTGGCATTTGTACATTTGGAACACTGAATGCCACCGAGATTATGGAGGACAAAAGGTGATAGTGCACAGAAAGCCTTGGACTTTAGGCCAGGCTGGTTTAGCTACTATGGGAAGATATGAACTGGAATGAAGGCATTTGAACCTGTAAGTGCTGGTAGAGGTGATCATAGAGCTGGGTAGTAGTGATGCATTCAAATGTCTTGGACAGAAGAGAAAGATTGGAGTTTGAATTGTTGATCTAAAGGATTTTGCACCTTCTTGTGGCATGCATTTTGTTTTCCAAAGCTCGCACTTTGCTTCAAGATTTGCGAGCCCTGTCACAGATACATACCAGTGATTGCCTCCTCATGTGATGTGTTTATGTTGCCTGCTGCTGGCCCATGATTTCCAGAATCACACAACATTAAGCCTTGTTGTTGGAGTCAGTATTGCAGATTTAAATTTTAAAAATCCCCTTTAACCGCATGGCTTTACTTAACACTCTGTGCCAACAGCCCTCAGGTTCCTGCTCATCAAAGAAGCAAAGCTGTAGGTGAGTTAGAAAATCAAACGCAAGTCAAAGACACTCTATGGATTGATCACTGCGGTTGAATACATTCCAAATTGATTCAAAAAGCTGTAGTGAAGGTCCTGGAATCCTGAGGGCGCACACAGCCTTCTCCGACTTGGGTCATGTGGCTGCTGAGGTCTTAACAGCCGCCGTAGGCTCTGGGCTTTCACAGGCAAAGAAAACTCGTTTGCATCTTGGTGCTGAGAATTCATCAATACTATATAAATACCATATCAGCATTGAGACCTCCTCTGCACAGAGTAATTCTGTCAAAATCTGGGGTGGATTTTACTACAAAGGAAGAATTGAAGAGCCCTGTTATCGTGATCAGTTTGGTCTCTGGCCCGATATCTGACCAAGGTACACGAAGGTTTGCCATCCCAGCTTTGTACCGATTCCAGAATCCACAAGACGTGCTGCACTGCTGAGCAAAAATTACTTGGTATCGGTGGCATTGATAAGCAGGTGATTAAATAGCTGGTTTGTTTTTCCTGCCGCTATGAAATGTGAAAAAGATATTGTGTTTTATTTATGACTTGATCAAGATATTCAAAATAGACTGACAAAACCGAAGACCGCACAACGGCATTTCTCAGTGTGTCAATTTCAGGACACTACGTATAACCAGATAAATCCGGGACAGTCTGTAGCTCATTAGTAATGTCGTTTCTCATTCATATGTTTGATGGGGCAGATTAAATGATATGATGGAGACAATTATCTTCCAATGATGGGGAACTACCATGAAAATGATCGCTACAACTGAAAACTGCACTGATCATGCAAAATGATTGCACAGCATCTGGACTTGGCAGTTAGATTAGCAACACAGACTAGTTGGGCAGAATGTTACTGTGCTGTATACGCAATGTGATATTGCTGGAAGAGTAACCCAGAGAATTAGCTGAAATCCCACTATTATCATCTGATCTTCATTCAGCACAATCTGTACATATTAGTGTAATCTGGAAGTGTGCCAGAATAATTTTTTTGAAGGAGCATCCAGCAGGGAAAATGAACTGATGGGGAAGGGGGGGGGGGGGGGGGGGGGGTGGAGAGAGAACAAATGCATCGTAAAAAGTGCTAAATACATACCTAAGAAAGATTGAAGCTTGCACCTAGACAGACAGAGAGCTTAAAGTCACATAGAGGTCCAAGAATAAAAACTATGGGAAATGATCCTACATTCTTCCTGATTTCATAGATTTTCATAGATATCCGGCCCATCGGGTCTGCACTGATCAACTCCGCCCTATACTCTTAACCTAACCTGCACATCCCTGGGCAATTCAGCACGGCCAATCCACCTAACCTGCACATCTTTGGACTGTGGGAGGAAGCCAGAGCACCCGGAGGAAACCCACGTGGACACTGGGAGAACGTGCAAACTCCACACAGGCAGCCACCCAAGGTCAAAATCGAAACCGGATCCTTGACTCTGTGAGGCAGCACTGCTAACCACTGTGCAGCAGTGCCACCCGATTTGTTCAAACTCTATACAAGCTCTATATGCTAGGGACTGGGTAGGAGATGATCAGGCAGGGATGAGGGATCTGTGTTGCAATGTTGTTTTATGGATTCAAGAGGAGAACTCGTGCCCTTCCTGACTCTAAGCATCCCAATTTTCCTGGTGGTTTTTGGGACTGGGGTTTGTGCAGGCTACAGGAGCTGACCTTCAGGAAATCCTGCATTCCGCATAGTAAATGTACTCCAACATTGTCGTCACATAATAAGTTCCAGTAATGATGAAGGGATCTTATGGTAGGTTAGCTTGTTTTATTGCATGTGTAATTAACACTCAGCATCCCATCTCAATTTCCCTACTTTAAAAATAATTATCATACACTTCCAGACGATAACCAATCGTGTTGTATGAAGAGCAAATGATTAAGACGACTCATGTATATAACACAAAATACATAAAAAGAGAAGCCGAGTGAGTGTTTCCCCTCCATTTATCCTTGGAGGTTGTGTGATATTTAATGAATAAAGGGATCAGACCCAAGGCAGGTAACACAATATTTCCGAAATTTAAAAGTGAGCATCTGGGGCTGAATCTTCCTCTGGGCTCAGGCAAACCCACCCTGCGCACCTTCACTACTCAAAAACTGCAACCGACCCATGTGTGATTTCATATGCTATATTTGTTTTTACACTTGGGTCAGGTTTGCATTGCAATTTGGGAGTTTGTTATTACCTGTTATTACTTTTGTTATGTATAAAATTGAATAAAAAGATTTTTTTTAAAGTTATCACTGCTAGATGGGAATGTGGAATTTGAAACACAAACAGATCAACCATGATTTTATTGAATGGTGGAGCAGGCTCGAGGGGTCAAATGGCCTATTTCTCCTATTTTATATGTTGAAGAAGGAGGAAATAATGAATTCCACCATGTGAAAATAAATTTGTAGTCCCATAGGCTTGTGTAAACAAACTAGAAAGCACACCAAAGCAACAATTGTTACAGCTTCTTGAAACTATCATTCATTCTCCCATGAATGGAACACCATTGCTGAAACCCATTAGCACTTGAAACATTCCTAATGGCCACAGCTTTTGATTTGATTTATTATTGTCACATGTATTAGTTGTTGCTAACTTTTCGGTTGGTTCAATTGCTCTGTTTTATTACCTTTGCTCTCGAGTCGCTAGTTATCTTTATGATGCCGCCACGAGGTTCAAGTCCAAGTAATGATCAGTAACTCAATACACAGATTAGTTAGATTCAAATCAAAGCACATTTATTATACACTGTAATCGCTACTCATGCACAAATTCTACGTCTAAGCTACTTCTACAACTAACAGGCCTATACTTAACTTCGGACTGGCCCACCAGGTCAGGGGAACAAATGGCCTTTCGTTCGGATTCTGAGTCTGCGTGATTCGAAGTTGGTACGGATTGGTAGCTAGGAGCGCCTATCTCGTAGCAAGCGTTGAATTAAGACTTACGGTCTTTCGGCGGTCACTGCTCCGGTCACGGTCAAGGTTGGTTCGTGTTGCTGAGTGACCCGGGCAGGAAGAAGAGAGCGAGTTGAACTTGGGGGCTTAACTTTATAGTCCCCAGGGACTTCCCGCCTTTTAGGGCGGACCCTGTCCCTGGTTCTAGGTGATTGGACTTCGTACCAGTCGCTTGGTTTGATTTCTCCAATACTGGAGCTGTTCCCTAATCGATGTGTGGTCTTGAGGTGTTCGTTAACCTCTTTTGTGTTGGCTCCTGCTGGCGCCGGGGAGTCTGGCTTAGTTTTGTGTGTCCCAAATGTTGCTATTGTTCCCGGGGATTGCTCATTAGTATGTAGATGGCTGCTACATTATTATGCTGATGGTCGCTGGTATCGATGCTGTCTGGGCTTTTGCAGAGTTAAATACACAGCAAACCTGCACCTGCTGGTTTCTGACTGTGTTGGCTGAATTTCCCCAGACCCACCACTCTCTGGCTGAAGAAATTTCTCCTCATCGCTGTTCTAAAGTGACTCCCTTTTATTCTAAGGCTGTGCCCCCAGGTCCTAGTCTCCCCTGCGAATGGAAACAACTTCCCTACGTCCACCCTATCTAAGCCATTCATTATCTTGTAAGTTTCTATTAGATCTCCCCTCAACCTCCTAAACTCCAATGAACATAATCCCAGGATCCTCAAACGTTCATCGTATGTTAGGCCTACCATTCCTGGGATCATCCATGTGAATCTCCGCTGGACCCGCTCCAGTGCCAGTATGTCCTTCCTGAGGTGTGGGGACCAAAATTGCTCACAGTATTCTAAATGGGGCCTAACTAGTGCTTTATAAAGCTTCAGAAGTACATCCCTGCTTTTATATTCCAAGCCTCTTGAGATAAATGACAACATTGCATTTACTTTCTTAATTACGGACTCAACCTGCAAGTTTACCTTTAGATAATCCTGGACTAGGACTCCCAAGTCCCTTTGCACTTCAGCGTTATGAATTTTGTCATCGTTTAGAAAATAGTCCATGCCTCTATTCTTTTTTCCAAAGTGCAAGACCTCGCACTTGTCCACGTTGAATTTCATCAGCCATTTCTTGGACCACTCTCCTAAACTGTCTAAATCTTTCTGCAGCCTCCCCAACTTCTCCATACTACCTGCCCCTCCACCTATCTTTGTATCATCGGCAAACTTAGCCAGAATGCCCCCAGTCCCGTCATATATATAAAGAGAACAGCTGTGGCCCCAACATTGAACCTTGCGGGACACCACTCGTCACCGGTTGCCATTCCGAAAAATAACCATTTATCCCAACTCTCTGCCTTCTGCCTTACAGTCAATCGTCAATCCATGTTAGTACCTTGCCTCGAATACCATGGGCCCTTATTTTACTCAGCAGTCTCCCGTGAGGCAAATTATCAAAGGCCTTTTGGAAGTCAAAATAGATAACATCCATTGGCTCTCCTTGGTCTAACCCATTTGTTATCTCTTCAAAGAACTCTAACAGGTTTGTCAGGCACGACCTCCCCTTACTAAATCCATGCTGACTTGTCCTAATCCGACCCTGCACTTCCAAGAATTTAGAAATCTCATCCTTAACGATGGATTTTAGAATCTTGCCAACAACCGAGGTTAGGCTAATTGGCCTATAATTTTCCATCTTATTTCTTGTTCCCTTCTTGAACAGGAGGGTTACAACAGCGATTTTCCAATCCTCTGGGACTTTCCCTGACTCCAGTGACTTTTGAAAGATCATAACTAACGCCTCCACTATTTCTTCAGCTATCTCCTTTAGAACTCTAGAATGTAGCCCATCTGGGCTGGAGATTTATCAATTTTTAGACCTCTTAGTTTCTCTAGCACTTTCCCCTTTGTGATGGCTACCATATTCAACTCTGCCCCCTGACTCTCCTGAATTGTTGGGATATTACTCATGTCTTCTACTGTGAAGACTGACGCAAAGTATTTATTTAGTTCCTCAGCTATTTCCTTGTCTCCCATCACTAGATTACCAGCGTCATTTTGGAGCGGCCCAATGTCTACTTTTGCCTCCCGTTTGTTTTTAATGTATTTAAAAAAACTTTTACTATCATTCCTAATGTTACTGGCTAGCCTACCTTCATATTTGATCCTCTCTTTCCTTATTTCTCTCTTTGTTATCCTCTGTTTTTGTAGCCTTCCCAATCTTCTGACTTCCCACTACTCTTTGCCACATTATAGGCTTTCTCTTTTGCTTTGATGCATTCCCTAACTTCCTTTGTCAGCCATGGCTGCCTAATCCCCCCTCTGATAACATTTCTTTTCTTTGGGATGAACCTCTGTACTGTGTCCTCAATTACTCCCAGAAACTCCTGCCATTGCTGTTCTACTGTCTTTCCCACTAGGCGCTGCTCCCAGTCGATTTTCGTCAGTTCCTCCTTCATGCCCCTGTAGTTACCTTTATTTAACTGTAACACCTTTACATCTGATTCTACCTTCTTTCTTTTCAATTGCAGATTGAATTCTACCATATTATGATCACTGCCTCCTAAGTGTTCCCTTACTTTAAGATCTTTAATCAAGTCTGTCTCATTACATAACACTAAGTCGAGAATGGCCTGTTCCCTCGTGGGCACCATCACAAGCTGTTCCAAAAAGCCCTCCTGTAAATATTCAATGAATTCCCTTTTCTTGGTCCACTGGCAGCATTATTTACCCAGTCCACCTGCATGTTGCAGTCCCCCATGATCACTGTGACCTTGCCTTTCTGACATGCACTTTCTATTTTGTGGTGCATTTTGTGCCCCTGGTCCTGACCACTGTTAGGAGGCCTGTACATAACTCCCATTATGGTTTTTTTGCCTTTGTGGTTCCTCAACTCTACCCACACAGACTCCACATCATCTGACCCTATGTCGTTTAGTGCTATTGATTTAATTTCATTCCTAATTAACAAGGCAACCCCACCCCCACCTGCCCACCTCTCTGTCTTTTCGATAGGTTGTGAATCCCTGGATGTTTAAATACCAGTCCTGAACCCCCTGCAACCACGTCTCTGTGATGCCTACCACATCATACCTGCCAGTCACAATCTGGGCCACAAGCTCATCTACCTTGTTCCGCACACTGCGCGCATTTAAATATAGCACCTTTAATTCTCTATTGACCGTCCCTTTTTGTTTTCTTAGTGTGGTGGACCTTGGTTTACTGAGCCTTTCCATACACTGTCATATTTTGTGAGATGGGGACTATCGTAATCTCTCCTGAGTTCTGTCTTTTCGTGCTTTTTTGTATTCCTAAGCAGCTACCCAATCTCTAGTTTAAAGTCCTATTGACCACCCTATTTACTCTTTTCGCCAGAACACTGGTCCCAGCTCGATTCAGGTGGAGACCATTCTAACGGTATACGTCCCCCCTGTCCCAAAACTGATGCCAATGTCCCATGAAAAGGAACCCCTCTTTCCCACACCACTCTTTCAGCCACGTGTTAACTTCCCTTATTCGTGCCTCCCTATGCCAATTTGCACATGGCTCGGGCAGTAATCCGGAGATTATGACCCTTGAGGACCTGTTTTTTAATTTGAATCCTATCTCTTTATAATCTCTAAATAGGTCCTCTTTCCTAGACTTGCCTATGTTGTTGGTACCGACATGGACCACAACAACTGGATCCTCCCCCTCCCTCTCCAGTATCCTTTCAAGCTGGTCAGAGATGTCCCGCACCCTAGCACCGGGCAGGCAACATACCATGCGGGACTCTTTATCCTGCTCACAAAGGATACTATCTATCCCCCTGATAATAGAATCCCCTACAACTACAACTTGCCTGTTTACTCCCTCCCCTTGAATGGCCTGCTGAACCAGGGTGCCTTGGTCAGCTGACTCATCCTTCCTGCAGCCCTGTTCGCCATCCACACAGGGAGCAAGTGCCTTATACCTGTTGGACAGGGTCAAGGGCTGAGGCTCCTGAGTTCCTGACTGCTGGTTCCCTTTACCTGCCTGACTTGCAGTCACACCCTGCTGTCCCAGGCCACTGGCAGGATTTAAACTACTTACTCTGACAGGTGTGACTGCCTCCTGAAACAGTGTCCAGGTAAGTCTTCCCCTCCCGGATGTGCCTCAAGTGTTTGAAGCTCAGACTCCTGCTCATCAACTCGGAGCCGGAGCTCTTCGAGCAGCCAACACTTACTGCAGATGTGGTCGCTGCAGCTCACAATGGGATCTGCCAGCTCCCACATCAAGCAGCTCAAGCACGTCACCTGACCATCCACCTCTAATTAATTAATTAGTTTAATTTAAGTTTACGAGTTTAGCTGTGTTTTTTTAAATTTGGGGCAGATTTGCTATCAACCAATCAGATCACAGCTTCCCTCTGATGTCACTTTTGGAGAAAAAAAACTGGAAAACAGGAAGTTACCATTAGGTTTTTATACTCCGAGACTGCTCCTCCTCCTCCGAACGGCTCCCGAAATTAGGCCCGAAGAAAGAGAGAGAACAAAACAGTAGGGAAAAAGCACCTTCTCCCACTCTGCACCGAATTACCCCACTGCACCAAATTACCAAGTTTCAAATTCCCCACTGGATGTGTCTCACTCACTCAGGCTGTGTCTCTTTGACCTGCGCAACGTTTATTTCCTGGCTTGGCAGTCAAGCTCAGGATCGTACAATTTCTCATGAACATTTCTTTATTTACAACAAAAACACAAACGAATGCTCTTTATTATAGATCGTGGGGGTCGGGGTCTGGTCGTATCCGAAAATAGGGGATCTGATCCTATACATTGGTATGCGAGCGCGGTAGACTCTCCTTCTCCATTTTCTCAGACGCATAGTCTGCACGATGCAGCAGAGTATCGCCAATACCAATAGGGATTCTATCAAGTAGGACAGGGAGTACCAGGTTATAAACCTGCCACACCAAGATGGTGTGGTGTCACTGGTGACTGGGCTCTGGGTACTGTGGGGAAGTGAATCATGAATGGCTGGGGGGCTTGAGGTCAGGGGGTTCGCGTTTGCGCGCAACCAAATGTCCATTATAACGATGAACCACGCGGAGGATGTCCTCATGGTTCTTCTTTCACTTCTCTTCTCTTCTCCTGTCCTGGAGCTTCTGTGGAAACAAGCATAGTGTCTGTTACTATCTTGGTTTAATATCTCGTATGATAGCCTGTCTGTCATTTAGTGCCAATTACTCCCTTTATAATTGGTCACTATCTGTGACTCCCTCATTTTTTTTTCAATAACCGAATTTCAGGACAAGACACAATTTCAAATAATGAACCAGTGCGAGCCGTCTCGCAGACTGTGCGATGTACCATCCAAATGTTTGAGGATGTAAATAGCATATGGTTGGCAACCTAAGGGTTACCTGAAACAAAACAAAACTTTTTGAACTAAAACTTTCCAAAATGAGGTGCATAAGGGCCACGACGGGTAAGAGTTGGATGGAGTCCCCGGGTAGGACGGCGACCAACGCCGTGTGTCCCCTACCCGAGCATAGCTGACCAGAGGGGGGTTCCCAGGCAGGGCCGTTTCTCCACTGCCTGAGCAACCGACAAGAACGGGCAAAAAATGTAGTCATCGTGGGGGGTTGCCGTATTGGTTCTACCTTCGAGCCAGAAGGGCAGTTACGAACGGGCATCTGTTGACAGACGAGTTCCTCTGAACTGGCGTCTGGGACAGTAGCAAGTCTCTGTGGGAAGTCCTCAGAGGTTTCGGCCGGAAAGGCGTGGGGCCGTGGAAAAAAATGTTCCGGCCTAACATACAACATGTAACAAAACACTAGAAACAACATAAAACATGCTGCAGGTTCCATCAGAAAGGACACCGTTTTCTCCCAAGCGGTTCCGTTTAAAACATCATCTGGACACCTCAGTTATCGGTTGCGAACAGGGTCGCAAAGGGGTTCTCGTTTTGGGAGTCAGATTCAAAGTCGTCATCTTCTCCTGGATGCCAAACTCTCGAGTGTATCAGGGCTGATAGGGCTGCTTGGTATGATTTCGGATCGCTCTCGTCATTCCGGACGAGTCTGTACGAATTATCTCTGTGCCAATAGGTGGTGTCTAGCTATGTGGGGACGGAATCGGGGTTGTCATTGTAGGTCGGTGGTGGGGTTTGTTTAGGAAAATGATCGTGAAGGGATCACTCGAATCGTGGTCAGATTCGCTGGGTGTGGGTCCTGTTGCATGGGGATAGTAGGGAGGTGTGCTGTGGCTATCGTCCGAGTCACAGTTGCTGTCTCTGCATCTGCAGTCTGTGGGCGTTCCGGGGCGGAGTGTATATTTCGGGGGTGGAGTCGAGATTGAGTCCGTGGTTGGGCTGGACGTGTTGGGGGATGATAGGGTTACGTTGGCTGTGGGCGGGGTGTGGTGTGCTGCGTCGAGCATGACGTGGTGTGCGTGGTTAGACTGTGTTCCATATGCCTTCAGCTGGTTGATATGGTACCACGCAGTCTTTCCATTGGGGTACTTTATCTTGTAGATGGAAGGGCTTATTTTGTCCGCAATGGAGTACGGACCCGAGTACTTTGGTGACAGGAATGTGCTGGGGTTGTATACGGAGAGCATGACTTGCTGTCCTACACTGAACTCAGTCACATGCACTGTCTTACCGAAACAAGCCTTGCTCTGTTTCTTTCTTGTGCCCAATTTCAATGCGGCTGCTAACTGAGCCGTTTTAACATTATCCACTAATTGTTTGACTGCGTTCTCGTGTGTGAGGGCCGTCATTTCGGGGATGGTCAAGTCTAAACCTAATAAAAATTCTGTGCCTTTCATGGGGCGTCCGGTCATGAGTGTGTGTGTGGTGTAACCTGTGGAAGTTGAAACTGTATTGCGCAAAAACATCAGCGCAAAAGTGGTGTTGTTTTGCTGGACCATTTTTCTGAGGGTGGATTTTAGGGTCCGATTCATGCGCTCCAGAATGTCACTCGACTGTGGGTGATATGCAATGTGGAATTTTTGGGTAATGCCAAATATCGTGAGGACGTTCTTCATGACGCGTCCCGTAAAATGGGATCCTTGGTCGGATTCAATGCTGCAGGGGAGTCCCCATCTTGTAAAGATGTGGTGGGTCAAAATCTTGTCTGTAGTCTTTGCCGTGTTAGTTCTGGATGGGAATGCTTCCACCCATTTCGTAAACGTGTCTATCACCACGAGTACATACTTATAACCATTCCTGCAAGGGGTCTATGGTCCTATAAAATCAATCTGGAGGTTAGTCCAGGGGCCATTAACGGGTCGGGTGTGACTAAGCTCAGCCTTTTTGGCATATCTGTCCGGATTATTCTGGGCACAGATAAGACAATTGTCGATGTAGTGAGTAACATCTTCGTTTAAATTCAGACACCAGCAGAGCTGCCTGAGGTGGGCTGTAGTGGGATCGATTCCCTGATGTCCATGACCGTCATGGAACAAACAAATCAGTTGATTCCTGTCCTATTCAGGAACCACATAAAGGGTGTCTTTTAACACCACACTGTCTTGTGTGGTCAGAGCATTTTTAAACCTCTCGTAGGGTGCTGGATAGTTTCCCTTTAAAATCGCCTTGAGATTGCTGTCCTGCTTCTGGGCCTGCACTAGATCCTCGATCTTAGTCTGCGAGACCTGAACTGCATTCACTGGTGCGCATTTAGGGGGTGTCCAAAAATATCCGTGTCTGGAACCTGCTTTAGCCAGTGCATCGGCCTTTACATTTCCAGGGGGGGAGGAACGATGGTGAGTTCGAACTTTGACTATCCCAAAAGTCCTGTTCTGTGCTCTCTCTAAAATGTGACCGAGCAATGGGGCTGAAGGGAGGGGTTTTCTGTCTGCGGAAACAAATCGTCTTGCTTTCCACAGGGGCATGAATTCCGTAAGGCTGTTGCAGACATGGAGGCTGTCCGAGTATATGTCTGCTGGGCTGGGGAAGGAATCTGGGTGTTCCACTATGTATGCGATGGCCGCAAGCTCTGCTGCCTGCGCGCCTAAGTGGCCTGTAAGTTTTATTGCTATTTCTTCTAGGGCGCGTCCCTGCGCGTCCTCGACATAAATACCGCAACCTGTTATGCGCTTCCCTTCCAATGTCGTGGAAGATCCATCCACATTTATCCTTATGGGTTCGCATGCGTCTGTGTTCTTGGGGCTCTGGGTTGAACCACCTGTCTTTCTGGGGGGTGTTTTAGCAATAAAGGGGCCTGTGTTGTGGTGTGGAGAGATAATTTCACATTCATGGGGGGTTCCGGGGTACTGTATGTTGTTGGCTAAAAAGGTGTGCGTCTTTGTCCTTTTAACAGTGATGTCCGGTCCCTGCAAATGAAGGGTCCATCTGGCTGCTCTTATCTGACTGACTGTACCGTCCTTGAGTCGTCCGTCCAGCAAAAGTTGGGTGGGGGTGTTTTCTGTGAGGATTGTGATGGGGTTCGGTCCGGTAATGTACGAAAAGTACTGAACTGCCCAAAATACTGCGTGCAGGTGCCTCTCACAGGCTGAAAATCCTTGCTCCACAGCATCTAAAATTCTGGAAGCGTAAGCCTTAACTGTTCGTGCCGTTCCTGGAGGAGCACGGCCGAAAGGGTGCGGTCTGTGGTTGCTACCTCTATAGCGTAAGGGGAAAGCGGGTCTGGAACTTGTAGTGCGGGGGCTGCTATGAGTGCCTGTTTTAAAGAGTCCACAGCATCCGTATGCTGCGGAAGCCATTCCCGGGGGCTCCTTTCTTTAGGAGGTCTGAGAGGGGTGCTGTCTTGTTGGCGAAACCGTCAATGTGGTTTCGGCAGTAGCCAACCAGTCCTAAAAACGACCGGAGGGCTGAAACGTTCTGGGGAAGGGGCAATTTAGCAATCGAGTCAATCCTTTTGTGCTCAATCTCGCGTTTACCCTGTGTGATAATTGTACCCAAATATATCACCTTATCTTCCAAAATCTGGGCCTTTTTGGGGTTAACTTTACAACCAATTGAGTGTAAGAGTTCCAGGAGTTCGGACAGAAGCTCGATGTGCTCTTCCTTGATGTCTGTCTGCAGCAGTAGGTCGTCTACGTAATGGACCAGACGTTCAGGGCGAGAGAATTTGGCTAAACCATTTGCCAGCTGTCGGTGGAAAATGAAGGGGGAGTTGTGGAATCCTTGTGGCAGGCATGTCCACGTGTACTGCTGATTTTTAAAAGTGAAGGCAAATTTGTACTTGCACGCCTTTGCCAATGGAATGGACCAGAATCCATTACTGACATCCAAAACCGTGAAGTGTCGGAAATTGAGTCCCTGCTTGGGCATGGTCTAGGGACTTGTTGCTACTGTGGGGGCTGCTGCTGGGGTGATTTTAAGACCATAAGACATAGGAGCGGAAGTAAGGCCATTCGGCCCATCGAGTCCACTCCGCCATTCAATCATGGCTGATTTCAACTCCATTTACCCGCTCTCTCTCCATAGCCTTTAATTCCTCGAGAAATCAAGAATTTATCAACTTCTGTCTTAAAGACACTCAACGTCCCGGCCTCCACCGCCCTCTGTGGCAATGAATTCCACAGACCCACCACTCTCTGGCTGAAGAAATTTCTCCTCATCTCTGTTCTAAAGTGACTCCCTTTTATTCTAAGCCTGTGCCCCCGGGTCCTAGTCTCCCCTGCTAATGGAAACAACTTCCCTACGTCCACCCTATCTAAGCCATTCATTATCTTGTAAGTTTCTATTAGATCTCCCCTCAACCTCCTAAACTCCAATGAATATAATCCCAGGATCCTCAGACGTTCATCGTATGTTAGGCCTACCATTCCTGGGATCATCCGTGTGAATCTCCGCTGGACCCGCTCCAGTGCCAGTATGTCCTTCCTGAGGTGTGGGGCCCAAAATTGCTCACAGTATTCTAAATGGGGCCTAACTAATGCTTTATAAAGCTTCAGAAGTACATCCCTGCTTTTATATTCCAAGCCTCTTGAGATGAATGACAACATTGCATTTGCTTTCTTAATTACGGACTCAACCTGCAAGTTTACCTTTAGAGAATCCTGGACTAGGACTCCCAAGTCCATTTGCACTTCAGCATTATGAATTTTGTCACCGTTTAGAAAATAGTCCATGCCTCTATTCTTTTTTCCAAAGTGCAAGACCTCGTACTTGCCCACGTTGAATTTCATCAGCCATTTCTTGGACCACTCTCCTAAACTGTCTAAATCTTTCTGCAGCCTCCCCACCTCCTCCATACTACCTGCCCCTCCACCTATCTTTGTATCATCTTTTGTTGAGTTCCCGGTAATCGATGGTCCATCGGGCTTTCTCACTGGCCAAATCGGGGCATTATTAGTGGAGGCTACTAATCTAAGTACGCCCTGCTCTAATAAGCTTTCGATTACTTTTGCGATTTCTCCCTCTGCCTCTTGGGGAAATCCATACTGTTTTTGGGGTCTAGGGTCAGGTCCTGTGATTTGTACGGAACCAGCCATCCGTCCACAGTCGTGTTTGTGCGTCGCGAATGCTGTCCTGTTCTTTTGCAGAACTGCCCTAAACTGCTTGCCCGTGCTAAGCGTGGTCGGGTTGAACCAAAATTCGCCTACTGCGCTAATTTTGTTCGCGTATTCACCTATGTTGAGCGTTGCGGGGGCTCTTGCGGATTTTGCCATCTTTCAGACACACTGGTTGACTGGATCAAATGAAAGATTGTGGGAATTCATGAAGTCCGGACCTATCCCAAAGGATGTCGCAGACCCAACTGGGGAAGCCCGTACACCGTCAGTCCGTTCCTGTCAAGTCCGTCTGATCTGAACGGGCGCTAACACTATGAATCGGCTCTGTCTTCTCCTTACTCAGAGTGCCCGTCTGCTGGGCTCTCTGTGGCTTTCGTGGGGCATTGCACTCTCTTGTAAAGTGTCCCAACTGTCCACAGTTGTAACACTCCTGTGACTTGGATGGGTGGCTGTTCTTTCCTTCATTCACCCATGCGGGGTTCTGGTGTGTTTTAACTGCCTGTAAATCTGCGTCGGCCTGCTTTTCTTCTGGATTTTTGACTGCGGGTTTGTTTTGTACAGATTGCTCCCAGGTGCGGGACAATCTTTTTACTACCCATTTTTCATTATGAGCCTCCTCTGAGGGATCATAATTTGCGCACGCTTTCTGTCCTGTTTCTGTGGCATGGGAGATAAGGGTGCAGGTCCATTTGGCTATGTCATCTGGGGACAAAAATGAGCGTGGTTTAAATCTCCAAAGACTGCTGCAAAATGGATCCACAGGCGTCCAGCGAACACTGTGGGATGCTCGGTTTTCTTTTGCCTGCATTTGTTGAGGCCATCTACAGGGTCACCCCGGTTATACCCGATCGCATCTAGGACCGTGGTATGCATTTCTGCAAGGGTGCCTCCTACATTCTGTGGGTCGGGAAGGGCTGCGACAACTGAAGGGTCTAAACTTAAAACTGTGAGCTTTACATGCTCTCGCTCATCCAGGCCGTACATGGTCGCCTGCTGCTTTACTCTGGCAAAGAAATGGTGGGGGTCTGAGGTGGGGAGGAACGGTGTGATTTTCTCGCACGCGTCCCGTAATTGGGTCACTGTTAAGGGGGTGGTATACAAAAATTCAGTGTCGTCTGATGTGGCTGTGCGGTGGGTCGTTACTGGGTTCATTGGAGCCTGAACTATCTGTTCTGTGGGGGGTTGGGGCGCTTTCCTCTTCTGGGGCTTTCCCTGCGCACATGTTCCCTGAACATATCTCTGCGCTGTTTCATTTCATTCTTCCCAATCAGGGCCATCTTCCTGATCTAATTTTGCTCCAAAGGTTTCCTGGAATTACTTTTGGACTGAAAGCAGCGATTGCAGCTCTGCAATCTGCTTCCGGCACTTTGCGTGGTCTAGTGAGCTTTGTCTTTGCTCTGTGGTGGCAGCATGGAGTGCTCTTAACACTGCCTTCAGGTCACTACACTGCCTCTGCAATGCTTCTACCTGTTTCTCGGTTTCTTCTCGTACCAGGACTGCACATTGCGTGTCCTGATAGGCCTTTTCATACTGAGACTGGAAGCTGCTTAAGTGCACCAGACAAGACTGGTGTGCTCTCTTGCCATCATCCACCTCGCCGTCTTTTGCTGCCAACTTCCTCCTTAACTCTACGTTCTCTCTTTCTACCTCACTGACAATAACCTTACTCATTCGATGTATGCCTTCTACCTCTTTCCGGAGCATCCCAACGACCTCCTCTGTGCCTCGCAACTGTGCCAAGCAGGACACCATTGCCATCGGCTTGCGAGCTTTTCCTAAGCTCTTCTTGTGGTAGCATTGTGGATAGCACAATTGCTTCACAGCTCCAGGGTCCCAGGTTTGATTCCGGCTTGGGGCACTGTCTGTGCGGAGTCTGCACATCCTCCCCGTGTGTGCGTGGGTTTCCTCCGGGTGCTCCGGTTTCCTCCCACAGTCCAAAGATGTGCAGGTTACGTGGATTGGCCATGATAAATTGCCCTTAGTGTCCAAAATTGCCCTTAGGGTTGGGTGGGGTTACTGGGTTATGGGGATAGGATGGAGGTGTGGACCTTGGGTAGGGTGCTCTTTCCAAGAGCCGGTGCAGACTCGATGGGCCGAATGGCCTCCTTCTGCACTGTAAATTCTATGATAATCTCGCTCGGGGTCTCCCACCAAGTATGTCCTATACTCCCGGGGCCTGATTCCTCATTGTCACAGAATTCACTCCAAAGGCGCCATCCCTTCCCTTTGAGATATTTCCTGATCTTCTCTTCCCAAATGGGACATTGTCCCACTCTACTGCTGCTGGTCGCTGCGACCGCAAATTCCTCGGGGTTCATGAGGTGTTGCATTGCCATCTTTCCTATCCGAATGCTGCTCTTCAAATTTTGGACAGGGGTATTAAGGCGGTGCTGTAAATACGGGTACGGCTTTCGCTACTTTCCGAAATACAAACTCCCGACCGTTTTGTCGCAACAAAAATCTATCAGTTTTACCTTATCGCCCTGTTAGTTACGCATGCATACACACACTTCCGAATTATGAGGATTGATCAGAACTGCTTGAAATTTTGTGGTTTTCTGTTCCCAATTGGATCTCTAATTAAAATTCTGGGTTCTGCCGGAGTGATTATGCCACTTCTAGATCAGGTCCCGGCGGAGTCGCCAAATAATGTTGCTAAGTTTTCGGTTGGTTCAATTGCTCTGTTTTATTACCTTTGCTCTCGAGTCGCCAGGTATCTTTATGATACCGCCACGAGGTTCAAGTCCAAGTAATGATCAATAACTCAAAACACCGATTAGTAAGATTCAAATCGAAGCACATTTATTATACACAGTAATCGCTACTCATGCACAAATTCTACGTCTGAGCTACTTCTACAACTAACAGGCCTATACTTAACTTCGGACTGGCCCACCAGGTCAGGGGAACAAATGGCCTTTCGTTCGGGTTCTGAGTCTGCGTGATTCGAAGTTGGTACGGATTCGTAGCTAGGAGCGCCTATCTCGTAGCGAGCGTTGAATTAAGACTTACGGTCTTTCGGCGGTCACTGCACCGGTCAAGGTTGGTTCGTGTTGCTGGGTGACCCGGGCAGGAAGAAGAGAGTGAGTTGAACCTGGGGGCTTAACTTTATAGTCCCCAGGGACTTCCCGCCTTTCGGGGCCCTGTATCTGGTTCTAGGTGATTGGACTTTGTTCCAATCGCTTGGTTCGATTTCTCCAATACTGGAGTGGTTCCCTGGGCGGTCTTGAGGTGTTCGTTAACCTCTTTTGTGTTGGCTCCTGCTGGCGCCGGGGAGTCTGGCTTAGTTTTGTGTGTCCCAAATGTTGATATTGTTCCCGGGGATTGCTCATTTGTATGTAGATGGCTGCTACATTATTATGCTGATGGTCGCTGGTATCGATGCTGTCTGGGCTTTTGCAGAGTTAAATACACAGCAAACCTCTACCTGCTGGTTTCTGCCTGTGTTGGCTGAATTTCCCTTCAGCTTTTGCCGTTCGCCATTTTAAATCGGGAGTTGGCCAATTTAGGTGGCTACATAGTATACAGTGAAAAGTATTGTTTCTTGCATGCTGTACAAACAATGCATACCTTACATAGGGAAGGAAGGAGTGACTGCAGAATATAATGTTACAGTTATTGCAAGGTGTAGAGAAAAGATCAACTTAATACGAGGTAGGTCCATTCAAAAGTCTGATGGCAGTAGGGAAGAAGCTGTTCTTGAGTCAGTTGGTAATTGACCTCAAACATTGGTATCTTTTTCCTGACGGAAGAAGGTGGAAGAGAGGATGTCCGGGGTGTGTGGGGTCCTTAATTATGCTGGCTGCCTTTCTGAGGCAGCGGGAATTATAGATAGAGTCAATGGATGGGAGGCTGGTGATGGACTGGGCTACATTCACGACCTTTTGTAGTTTCCTGCGGTCTTGGGCAGAGCAGGCTCCATACCAAGCTGTGATACAACCAGAAAGAATGCTTTCTATGGTGCATCTGTCGAAGTTGGTGAGGGTTGTAGCTGACATGCCAAATTTCCTTAGTCTTCTGAGAAAGTAGAGTCGTTGGTGGGATTTCTTCACTATAGTGTCGGCATGGGGGGACCGGGACAGGCTGTTGGTGATCTGTACACCTAAAAACTTGAAGCTCTCGACCCTTTCTATTTCATTCCAATTGATGGAGACAGGGGCATGTTCTCCAGTACGCTTCCTGAAGTCGATGACAATCTCCTTCATTTTGTTCACATTGAGGGAGAGATTATTGTCGTTGCACCAGTTCACCAGATTCTCTATCTCATTCCTGTATTCTGTCTCGTCATTGTTTGAAATCCGACCCACTACGGTGGTGTCATCAGCAAATTTGAAAATCGAGTTGATGGGGAATTTGGCCACACAGTCATAGGTGTATAAGGAGTGTAGTAGGGGGCTGAGGACACAGCCTTGTGGGGCACCGGTGTTGAGGATGATCGTGGAGGAGGTGTTGTTGCCTATCTTTACTGAGTGTGGCCTGTGGGTTAGAAAGTTCAGGATCCAGTCGCAGAGGGAGGAGCCGAGGCCAAGGCTACGGAGTTTGGAGATGAGTTTCGTAGGAACGATGGTGTTGAAGGCTGAGCTGTAATCGATAAATAGGAGTCTGACATAGGTGTCTTTGTTTGCTAGGTGTTGCTGGGTAGAGTGCAGGGCCATGGAGATGGCATCTGCTGTGGACCTGTTGCAGCGGTAGGCGAACTGTAGTGGATCAAGGCAATCCAGGATGCTGGAGTTGATTCATGCCATGACTAACCTTTCGAAGCACTTCATGATGATGGATGTCAGAGCCACTGGACGATAGTCATTAAGGCACGCTGCTTGACTTTTTTTTGGTACAGGGATGATGGTCGCCTTTTTGAAGCAGATAGGGACCTCAGATTGTTGTAAAGAGCGGTTGAAGATATCTGCGAATACCCCCGCCAGCTGATCCGCGCAAGACCTGAGTGCTCGTCCGGGTACCCCATCCGGGCCAGTGGCTTTCCATGGGTTGACCTTCGAGAAGGCTGCTCTGACATCTGCAATGGTGATCTCAGATACAAGTTCATCCGAGGCTTCTGGGGTGGAGGACTCGCTCTCGCTGACCTCTTGCTCAAAGCGTGCATAGAATATGTTGGGCTCCTCAGGGAGGGGTGCGTTGGAGCCGGCGATTTTACATGCATTAATCTTGTAGCCTGTTATGTCTTGCAGACCTTGCCATAGACGGCAGGGATCCGTGTGGCTAGCCTGGGTCCGGTACTGTCTTTTGGCATCTTTGGTGGATTTCTTTAGATCATATCTGGGTTTCTTGTAGAGGTCAGGGTCGCCTGACTTGAACGCCTCAGACCTAGACTTCAGCAAGCAGTGGATATCCCTGCTTATCCAGGGTTTCCGGTTGGGAAACACGCGGATTTGCTTCTTTGGCACACGTCTTCTACACACTTACTAATGAAGTCAGTTATTGTAGTGGCGTACTCGTTCAGGCTGGTCGCAGAGTTTTAAATACTGACCAGTCCACTGACTAAGCAGTCCCGTAGGAGATCATCCGATTCCTCAGACCAACAATGCACGGCTTTCTTTGACAGATTCGCCCGCTTCAGTTTTTGCTTATAGGCCGGGAGCAGGAGCACAGCCCTGTGGTCAGATTTGCCAAAGTGTGGACGGGCGATAGAGTGGTAGGCATGTTTGATATTTGGGTAGCAGTGGTCCAGGATGTTTGGGCCTCTGGTGGAACAGCTGACGTGTTGGTGGTAACTTGGTAGTACGCTCTTGAGCTTGGCCTGATTGAAGTCCCCAGCTACAATGAACAAGGCCTTGGGATGATTCGTTTCAAGGCTATTTGTGGTGGTGAATATTTCGTCCAGTGCGATTTTTCACGTTCGCATGGGGTGGATGTAAACTGCCGTCAGGATAAAGGAGCTGAACTCCCGCGGAAGGTAGTAGGGGCGGCATTTTAGCGTCAGGCATTCTAGGTCCGGGGAGCAAAATCTCACCAGTGTTGCTACATCTAGGCACCAGGAGGTATTGATTAGGAGACAGACCCCACCTCCCCTTGCCTTGCCTGAGGCCTCCGTATGGTCCATTCGGTGGATTGTGAAGCCCTCTGGGTGTAAGGCACAGTCCGGTGAAGCAGGAGTGAGCCATGTCTCCATGAAACAGAGCACACAGCAGTCCCTTAGTTCTGTTTCAAAAGTGAGTCTGGCTTCAAGTTCGTCGAGCTTGTTTTCTAAAGATTGGACAGTAGCTAGGAGTAAGCTAGGCAGAGGGGCTTTGGGGCCACGTTTCACTCTCACCTGCGGGCCTGCACGTTTTCCACGCTTCCTGGAGCAACTGCTGCTTTTCGAGCCTGGGAGACGGTGAGAGTATGCAGTGTTAAGGGAATAGTTGTGTCCAATGAGGTTATTCACTCTGGTCGGTGTGTGGATGGAGGATTTGTTGCCTTGCTTGTGGTTCCTGCGTCGGTAGGTGGGTCTGCGCGGTCGAGCGTCCCGGGTCGCTGTCGGGCTGCGGTTTGTTTTCACAGGTCGGTGGATGTGCATACCATGCTCCGGCATGGATGGGGTGAAGGCCGGTAAGTGTATGACGTCTCTGGGGTCGCAGTTGAGGATGAGGCGATGTCCGGGTCCGTGTGTTGGGTCCACAGGGTCCTTTCCAGATGGCGGTCTTCCTTCAGAGGTCAGAGGATCTCTAGACCTGCAAATAAATTTAAAAGAGCAGTATTAGTGATTGTTAGGCTGTGGTAGTTGATTTTTAGGAGTGTGGGACGACTGTAGAGTGGGGGGGGGAGTGGAGGGAGAGTTTGGGGCCTGCGTGAGGTCGCAGCTCTCCGCGTCAGTGGGGTTGGGGGCGGGGGGGGGGGGGGGCTGCAGCTGCTGCAATGCTGGTCTGGCCGTTGGAGACGAGCAGAGTGGAGGTCCCGGCTTCTGCAGTGTTTTCCTGGTCTCTGGGAGCCGCTGTAGGGGAATTCCCAGGCCTGGGACTGCAACTCCGGCAGCTGCTCACACATGGTCGGCTGCTCCATGTCGATTTCAGGTTGTCAGTTTCAGGTGTCTCCAGGATCCTAAAGATCGCTAAATCTGCAAGTAATTGAATTAGAACATTGTTAGAGAGTTTAAAAGAGTTAGAATGAAGTTTTAGAAGCATAGAATGAGAGTCAAAGATAGAAGTAGAGGGTATGTTGGGCACAGCTTGCAAGAAGTCGCCTCGCTCCGGCGCCATCTTTTTTTCACAGCTGTGCAAACAACAAACTACTCACTGGAAAGGAAGAACTGAAGTGTTCATTTCAATGTTAAAGAGTGTATATCAATCAATGCAAGAAAGCTGGTAGTTAGATTCTTTTAATTTTTAAAAATATTTTTTAAAATCATGATAGGAAAGATAAAAACATGGGCTGATGGGATATTTTTGCAACTTTCTTTACTGCATTATGATGCTTTCTACATTTGAACAATGCAATGCATGTGAGCAAATGCACAAGGATGCTCAATGTAAGGACTCACTGCATTAAAAACGCATTTACATTGCAATACAGAGACCAGTAGTGACTTCTGAAGTGTGAAAACACATTACACCTTTCAGAATATTCCAAATCATTCTCGGCAAGCTTTCCATTTTATTCACACAAACTCTTAAACCTAGTCTGCCTTTCATGAGCTTCCAAAACCCTACACCGCCCAATGGAAATGGTGTCCGGGAGGAAAATGGGGAACTCGACCTCAGTGGAGACCGGTGCGCAGCTTTCATTCTCGACCTACAAAACATCCCAAGGAAAATGACGCAGGGTCAGGGATGCGGAGGAAAATCTAATTCTCTCCAAAAAAACAAATGCGTTCCCATTTACGCATTGAAACGAGCCTTCACTTCCAGACCAAAAGTCTGCCCTTAATGTTTGCATTAGTTGCTGTTTATGAATGTGCTTTATGACATTTAAGGCCATGACACTTGTTTCATATGTGCTTTATTTGCATAATTGGATTTAGATTAATTATAGTGAATGGGTTGGAATTTCTAATTACTTTTAATTGTAAAAATAGACAACATTTAAACCTAAGATGAAATAGAGTGGATTCAACTTATTTTCAAATAACCTATCCTATTAATGTAGTCATTCACAAGTTTTCCCAGGTCTTTTTTAGGTTGCGAACAATGAACTTAGTCAATTGTGCAAGTTGCAATTTAATTCAGCACTTCAGCAATATTGTTCCAGAGGCTCAAACACAGATCCCAGGAGTTCGAATTTGGAAAATCATTCTAGGAATGGTTATTTCCCAGTTTTTGTTTTCCTGAAATAGTAATCATTAAAGGAAATATCACTGGAGGGAGAAGGAAACACTGAAGATCTAAAGTAATCGGCACATGTGTCCCACAGCATATGTGTTTGAGTGGTTATGAACTTTTGAAGAGTGATTGTTAGTTGAAGGGTGTGCAGTTTCTGACATTCCATGGAAGCGGTGAGCTGAAACCACTGCAAAATTGGGCAGGGATGACTTTAAAAAAGAAAAATAACTGCTCCACTCAGTATGTAAACATACCAATGACATTGCACTCAATGGCACCTCGTGGGTACAGTCTTTGAAGCTCCCTCAGCTCCCGGTTCCACAACATTTTGAACTACCTTGCTCTGTGGTGGGAGGCCTTCAGCTAATGATTATTCTTCAAAGGTGCAAGTCTTGAAAACCAAATGCTTTGGGGCAGAAAAAGCAGGGTAGTACTTTCTCTGACAGTGCTTCTCCCTACAGTAATATTTTCCTTTAAGGGTCATTTTAATGGCTTCATCGACATTCATTATCCATCATGGGGTTGCATGCAGCAGATACATTAGCATGTTTTTGTGCTTTTGCATCTTCTCTGCATTACAAACACGTGTAAGCGTTTAACATTGACTACTGTTAGTTGAATATTATCAGCAACTTGAAGTAAGCATTCGGCAGCAATCACTGTGGCATATTTAAGCACTTCAATGTACTGCAGTTGCACCATGTTCTATATGCGTGGATGTGGGTACTTCTACGTCTCTGGATGAACTGCTTCTGTAAATTGAAGTCAAGGCAATGTAAAGCAGGCCTTTGTAAACCGTTTATTTTACCTTGCACCAGGGATCCTTCACTTTCTAGATAAAGGGTTTAGAACCATAGAACACACATTGCAGAAAGAGGCCATTCGGTCCATCGTGTCTGCACTGACCGTCTGAAAGAGCACCTTGTTTCAGCCCACTCCCTCATCCAATCCCCGAAACCCCACCAAACCTGCACATCTTTTGACCCTAAGGGACAATTTATCATGGCCATTCCACCTAACCTGCACATCTTTGGACTGTGGGATGAAACCAAAGCACCCAGAGGAAACCCATGCACACACGGGGAGAAAGTGCAAATTCCCACAGGCAGTTACCCATGGCCGGAATTGAACCCGGTACCCTGGCACTGTGAGGCAGCAGTACTAACCACCGTGCTGTCCCATAACTACCATAGTGTCAGCATCTGGCACCATCAAAATTAAGCATTCTTCCCAAGTAAAGATTATATATCCTAGCTACCAACAACAACAACTTTCATTTATATAGCATCTTTAACATAGTGCAGCATCTCAAGGTGCTTCTAAATAATGGCGAATTGAGGATCAAGTTCGAAAGTAAAAGAAAATAACAGAGGGTTTCCTCTGAATCCTATGATGTTCTGCTATCTGATATAAATCCACAAGCAAGTACTAACTACCCTCTCTCAGGAAAACAACATGTGGCTCATTTCTGAACAGATCTCCAAAACATCCAAACATTGCAATAGTATCCTGAAGATCCACCTGAGGAGGATTACTCTCCATGAGATTCCATTGTTGGTTTAACTCTCTGGATTGAAATCAGAACTGTATTCTGGAACTTGGAGGGTATACCTAATTCAAACAGAAGCCCATTTATCAGCCTGGCAGAAACAGCTCAATGGAAATGTCGATACACTATGGCATTGTTCACCACTTTCATTGACTTCTGCCTTTGGAGAATGAAAATAGCAAAGGATTATACTAGAATGCATATGTTCGTACATTCCAGTGTATTTTAAATCCACCTTTAGTCTCTATTTCCCCATCATCTATTTGACATCACTTTGCCTCTCCTCTGTAATGCACTTGATCAAATCTGAAGTATATCTCTGCCCTGAAAATTCAAAGTGTGTGCCAGACACCCAATGCCATTTCACTACATTCCAACATCTGACCATCAATGTAAAGGTTAGGCTGGACAGCACAGTGGCGCAGTGGGTTAGCCCTGCTGCCTCACGGCGCCGAGGTCCCAGGTTCGATCCCAGCTCTGGGTCACTGTCCGTGTGGAGTTTGCACATTCTCCCTGTGTCTGCGTGGTCTCACCCCCACAACCCAAAGAAGTGCCGGGTAGGTGGGCTGGCCATGTTACATTGCCCCTTAATTGGGGAAAAAATAATTGGGTACTTTAAATTGATTTTAAGAAAACATCAGAAAAATTAACAGGATCACCAAGAAATCTCTATTTTGGCTCAAGAAGTAAGAACTTGTAAGAGGTCCATCATGAAATATTTAAAGTTTCAGCAAGCACTGAAAATACAGACACCACCACTGAAAGCGTAGCGAGTAATACTGTGGATGCTTTTGACACTGATGATGACATATTCAGAGTATTAACAAGCATTGAGGAAATAACTGTTTTGAGGAAGTAATGAGGCAAGGTATTTTGCCCTATGGGCCCTAAGGAGACAGGTATTAAAGCTCAAAATGAGAAACATTTTTGCGGTCCATGAAGGTTTAGATGTGGCAAGTAACATTGAGGATGTTGAGAATTAGTAGAATTCATATCGTAAAAATTGTAAATCAACTTCAACTCGAGTCAAGCCGAATAATCAGAAGGATGAGGAGCAGGAGTACTACACTTCTCCCTTCTGCTCCGACATTAAATGTGATCATGTCAGATATGATTGCAACCCCAACTCCACATTCCTGCCTACCCCCTCATTCCCCTCACAATAAATGATAACATTCTATTAGCTTTCCTAATTACTTGCTGCACCTGCATACTCGCCTTTTGCGTTTCATGCACTGGAACCCCTAAATCCCTCTGTATCTCAGAGCTCTGCATCTCTCATCATTTCGAGAACATGCTTTTTTAATTTTCCTGCCTAAATGGACCATTTAACAATTTTCCACATTATACCCCATTTGCCAGATCTTTGCCCACTTATTTAACCTATCGATGTCACTTTGTAGCTTCCTTACGTCCTCTTTGCTTCTTACTGTCCTACTTTTCTTTGTGTCATCAACAAATTTAGCAACCATACCTTCTGTCCCTATTCCGAGTCATTTATATAAATTGTAAAAAGTTGAGGCCCCAGCACTGATCCCTGTGGTATACCACTCGTTGCATCTTCCCAAGCAGAAAAATACCCATTTATGCCTACCCTCTGTTTTCTGTTAGCTAGCCAATCTGCTACTCATGCCAATATGTTGCCCCCTTCATAATGAGCCTTTATTTTTCACAATAACCTTTGATATGGCACCGAATCAAATGCCTTCTGGAAATCTACAGAATATCCACCCGCTCCTCTTTATCCACAGCATATGTTACTTCTTCAAAGAACTCCATAAATTGGTTAAACACTATTTTCTTTTCACAAGATGGATGTACTGTACTTGGATCAAAGGTTATTATGAAAAATAAAAGCTCGTTGTGTAGGGGGTAACATACTGGTATGGACAGAATATTGGCTAGCTAACAGGAAACAGAAGGTAGGCATAAATGGTAATTTTCTAGTTGGCAAGATGTAACGGGTAGTGTGCCACAGGAATCCATGCTGGGGCCTCACTGTTTAACAATTTACATAAATCATTTAGACAAAGGGACCAAAAGTATGGTTTCTAACCACAGATAGTGGTTCCTCAACTGTTTTCTTTCTCATTGGGCAATGTATCTATTCTCTTTATTCTGAAATATCCTTCACTGTATCTCTATTGACCTAGCCCTTAAAATAATTTGCCAATTCACTTTTGTGTAATAAAATGAAAGTAAATTCATTGTGAAAATGAATATTTTTAATCAAATAATGTTTTTGACTATAATAATTTTGTGTGAATTTAAGTATTTGTGTTTCATATTTGAGCGATTAAAATGATGAATTCACATAATTGTGTGAAGATCGGTAATTAAGTGAATTGATGAATTAAATCTGTTGGATATATGAAATGCTTCAACTAAGTTACTTCAAAGGCCGCAAAAATGTTTCTTATTTTGAGCTTAATACCTGTCTCATTCAGTCCTTGGGGCCCATAGCGCAAATACCTTGCCTCATTACTTCCTCAAAACGTTTTCTTTATCTTTATTTTACTTTTTAACATCCATTGTTTTTAGTTACCAGATGTAGGACGGAAAGCCAGCTTGCTACTCTGTAAAAACTGATGGACAGCTCATCCAGAAACTTGTCCCTGTCCTAACTCACACCAAGTCCTGCTCATCCATCATCACCCGTGTGCTCTCCGTTCCACTTTAATCCCTGGTCCATCACTAGCTCGAACTTAAAACTCTCACCCACTCCACTTTCAGGCAATACATTCTTGATCATGCTCCTTGTTAGCTGTCTTAGAGAGTCTGCTTGAAGCTGCCAATAGGCCCATTGCTTGTGAGCAATTGGGGGCATAACCTGTTTCAGGCCATTTAGTAATACTTGTTGGCAGCTGAGCACAGCATACATCGTGCATAAAGTGATCAGTTTTCTTAGTTGCACAGCAGCCAAACATGTGACCCTTAAAGAGACCGCTGGAGGCTTCCACCCAAAAGGTAAATTGGAAAGGTTTTTTTTTTGTGTAATGGTATTGTCACTGGGTTAGTAATCCAGAGACCCAGGGTAATTTTCTGGGGACCCGGGTTCGAATCCCACGCCAGGTGAAGTAATTTGAATTAAGTAAAAATCTGAAATTAAAGTCCTTAGAAAATATTTTATTGAGGTATTTATGATTTTAGCAATTTTATACATCAAATTGTCAATAAGAAGAAAAACAACCATATAACCAACAAACTCCCCGAGCACAAGCCCCAGCCAACATGGCTTACACAAACAGTGCCACCTTCCCCAACCACCCCTCCGTTGGTTCTCCTGCTCTTACTCGTTTCTCCCATGCCTCCCCCCCCCCTCCCCCCCCTCCCCTCCTGCCGACAGCTTAATTATTCTCAAAGAAGTCAATGGGAATTGAAGTCCAATGTTGACCATGAAACCATTCTCAATTGGTGTAATCGCTAATGTTCACTACTGTCTTTTTGGGAAGGAAGCCTGGTCTGGCCTACATGTGACACCAGATCCACAGCAATGTGGTTTGTGGTTGAATCTTGAATGCCCCTCTGAAATGGCCTGGCAAACCACTCAGTTAAAGGGCAATTCGGGATGGGCAACAAATGCTGGCCCAGCCAGCGACGCCCACATCCCGTGAACAAATGTTTTAAAATTTCACAGAGGCCGCTTCAGGTGAGCTGATCGCGGTACCACGCTCTACATTCTTAACAAGGCCAGTGGGTTGACCTTCCATGATCCTGCTATCAGTCTCACAAAGCATGAGCAGAATGTACTGCACCTGGATCACAATCCGATTCTCTCGCAATCAGATTTCTAGACTGAAAGTTATTTTAGTTTGTTTAACAAACTTACTAATTGTTAAAAACGTTAGATGGATCAATTGATTGACTTATGTATAACTGTTCATCTGTTTTCTAATCCACTATCGTTTATCATATTTGCTGCAGTTTTGCAGCAGTGCAACTGCAAGTTTAAATTTGAAGGAAATGTTCTTCAAAAATGCATCAGATGCAGTAGCACTATCCAATAGCTGTTTTGTGATTTTGGTGTGGAAGGGAGAATAAGGCTCTTTTAATGCTCCAAAAGATTCAGGGCCTAATAACACAGTGCTTAAATGTTGACACTAAATTCCCATTTAAGCAAAGCTTGAAGCGTTACTAGAGAGGGATTTATGTTAGGAAGATGTTGTATAATAACTTTTTCTGTCACATGGGCTTTCAATTGGTCTCTGTGGTCTAACAAAAATGGACCTACAGCTGTGCAAGCCAGTCTATCAGTAGATACATTTGTATCCTAAGCTTGAAAGCCACTAGTTTACTGAGCGTGGTGGTGTGGGTACAAGAAACTGAGTGTCTGGGAAAACACTGAACATGCATTGTAAAATTTCCAATAAAAGTCCAGTGTGTCATCAAAACACTGAAGCACTTCAGATAAAGGGGCAAGGTCATCCTTTTGAATTTTTTGTGTAGGCTTAGTTCCGGAACAGCGAGAAACAGCCTGCTTTCCAAAGCCACCATCTTCTACTCTGAGTAGGGTATGTGTTGCTATAGTACCATTCCTTCCTCGAGAAATATTTTACAAAGGAGCATAGCCTGCAAGATTTGATGGTGGGATTTCTTTCCTTGCAGCTAGGGCAACCGGTCTTTTCCACTGTGCAGAGAGTACACATTCGACAGGTATTCTGTTATCTGATGTGCACCTGCATTTTCGGCTCGAACTTGATGTCTGGACTTGGATAGCTTTACCTTGGACCCAAGGCGCCACAGACTGTATGAATAACACAAACAAAACTTTCAAAGAGATGGTGTTACGATCCCCGCAGAGACCATTGTCTCACACAATGTGAACAATTTGGGTCACCTTTCCAGAAAAAAACACCTGGGCTTCCTTTTACTCTTTTAACAGTCGCACCACACAGGCCTATTGTCAGGCAGACTTTACAACAGTCATGTGCCCCCCCCCCCCTCCACCCCACCCACCCTTCATTTTGCCCTAAACGAAAGACGTAATCCCACAGCATGAGTTTTATAAACTTTGTATTTGTAACCGTGGTGACACCCTGAACCAGGGACACAGTCTCAGAATTAAAGGTAGGTCATTTATAATTAAGAATAAGAGGAATTTGTTCACTCAGAGGTGGCAAATATTTAAAACTCTCTACCTTAGCAGGCTGAGGGGGCTCAGTCATTGGGTATATTCAAGGCAGAGATAGTATAGGCATCAAGGGATATGCGGATAGTGCATTGAGGTATAAGATCGGCTGTGATCTAATTGAGTGGTGGGGTAGGTCCAAGGGGCCAAATTACTTGGTGCTGCTCCTATGCGTTATGTCGGTGTTGTGGCGGAGATGTAGAGAGAAGGAAGTATGGCTAAAGTTCCTGTTCCTGATCATCAAAGTGTTCCCCTGCTAGAAAATATGGCTTTGATTTTCAAAGATGACTCTTCACCGGAGGCACAGTGGTTAGCACTGGCACTAGCCTTGGGTGACTGTCTATGTGGAGTTTGCACATTCTCCCCGTGTCTGTGTGGGTTTCCTCCAGGTGCTCCGATTTCTTCCCACAGTTCAAAGATATGCAGGTTAGGTGGATTGGCCATGCTAAACTGCCTCTTAATGTCCAAAGGCAAGATGGGGTTACGGGGATAGGGCAAGGGAGTGGGCCTAGGTAGGATGCTCTTTCGTAGGGCTGGTGTAGACTTGATGAGCCGAATGGCCTCCTTCTCTGCTGTAGGAATTCTATGGTTCTTCTAACTACCTCTTCCTTTAAAAATGGGCGACCAGCAAATATAAATTGTGTGTGTACCTTGGATGCTCCTTTACTATGCTTCAAGTTTTAGTCAGGCTTTGAATGGATGCTCAGCGCACCTGCTAAACAGATGGGGGAGTAGCGACATCATCAATCTATACTAGTTGTAGAATCTCAATTGCTATTTTCATGTACAAATGGACAGAGTGGGCACTATGTATGCAAGGTCGAATTGAACCAGATATTGAGCAGCTTGAGCAGTGGTTCCCTGGAGGCTATTCCCAAGCTGGTGTGGGAACGTTTATGGCAGTGAATGTAACATGGCAGCCCAGAAAGTCCATTGTTAGCCCATAATTGTCCTACCATCACTTCTCAGGACCAGTGCTCACACCATTCCCCTTCCAAACAGGCCTAACTGGCTGACTGGCTCCCTGTGGAAGCCAGATGATTCTTAGCCTTCCACATTTGGCGAATTGCAGTGAAGTGCTTGTTTGGTGGAATTCAAATGAGGCTCAAACCTGAAAATGGTTCAAGCTTCCATACAGTGACTTTGGGTGATGATCTGGAAGCAACAACAATTTATATAGTGCTTTTAATGCAGTAAACATACCAAGACACTTCACAAGAACATTATTATGCCAAATTAGACTTGGAGCCTCATTCAGTGATATTAGGGCAGTAGGCCAAATGCTTGGCATTAAGGTGCTCCTTAAAGGAAGAAAGTGAGGTGGAGCATCGGAAAAGCTTAGGGAAAGAATAAATCATCCACCAATAATGGAGTAGTTAAATTCTGGGATGCTCATGATGCCAGAATTAGAGCAATGCAGAGATCTTGAAGGTTTGTGGGGCTGGAGCAGATTACAGTGACAGGGAGGTGCAAGGCCATCGAGGGAATTTTAAATAAGGATCGGAATTTTAAGATTGAGGCGATGCTTGACTGGAAGCCATTGTAGGTCGTGAGCACAGAGGTGATGGGTGAACAGGACTTGGTATGAGCCAAGAACAGGCAGCAGAGTTTTGGATGACCTCAAGTTTATGGAGGGTAGAATGGTGAAGGCTAACCAGGATTGCATTGGAATAGTATTATATTGGAATAACAAAGGCAAGAATGAGTGTTTCATATGGAGATGGAAATAGGCTGTCTCCGTAACAACGCAGATATAGGATCGGACGGTCATCTCTGTGCCAAATGTAACAGTAAGTTTTCAAACTATCTGGTTTAATCTCAGGTAAGTTGCCAGGTAAGAGGAATGGAGGCAGTAGCAAGGAAATGGGATGTAGGAGCAGGGATGGAGAGAGAACGGTTTCTGTCTTCCTGGTATTTAATGGAAGGAAAGTTCTGTTCACCCAGTCAGATAAACAGTTTGATAATTCAACAATAGTGGTAGAGATGAGAGTGGTGAGGAAAGAGCTGGTAAGGAATTGTGTTATGCAATTCACACTCTAGGCCATACACCCCCATATGTGTATGGGCATCACACGAGGACAGGAATTATAAGAAGAACACACTCCATTTATCTGTGAGATGTGAAGAATGGCTCTGATACCTTTTGAAACTTGTTTCAATTTTAACTAAACTTGGCAAATTGTTTTTAATTTAGCTCTTGCTTCATTTTTAAAATGATTGGATAGGAAAGCATCAGTGTGTTGGATTGAAACTCTGTAATTATGGTGTATTTCCAAGTCCCCCTATGGATTTGTGCGCATAATCTAGACTGACATTTCGTAAAGGACTGAAGTTACTGCATTGTAAACAATGCTGAATTTTTGATGTGTTAAACTGATGTCCCTTATCATTTAGTTGATAATCACATTTGCATTTCTGCATACTTCCACCTCTCTTTTTTTGTTTAATATATGATTTCTGTGACCACTTTTGTCAAAACCTTCTCTGAAAAGGGAGACAGATTATGTGTTGCTCATTATGATTTCATTGGCGATAACCAAGTGCCTGTGTGATGACTGTCCTGGATTGTCTGCGCCATCCCAGTTCTAGATGTGAATAAGCCACTTGTTCTGCTTGAATGGTGTGCACTAATACCCAGTTTGGCAATCAAATGCTTTTTTGTCTTTCTTTTGCTGTCAAGTAACAGAGAGCTATGAAGAAGAGATACCCCAAAGTAGCGGTGGGTGGCTGTATTTAAATCGCAGGGTCTGCATAGTTTTAGCAGCCTTTTCACCAGAGCTGCTTTACTAATGATGTGTCTGCTGTGATAACCTTTCCCTCTTGATTTCTCACCGAAAGAGAGGGAAGCAAAAGAGGAGTGAGGAAAAAATAATGCATTATGCTGCTTTTATACAACACGAGCTGCAATATCAGCTCTGTTTTCACAGTTAAGTCGACTGGGAACTGCATTTCCACTGTTTGCTCACATTGATGTGGAATGGGAAAGGCCATGCTCCCTCCACTTACTGAAATATACCCACTGACACCCCAGTGCAAGTGTATCAGACTCCTTTCAGTCATTGAAATGGGGTCACAGGTGAATGAAACATAAAAGCATCATAATGGCATTGAATGGCCTCCTTCTGCACTGTAAATTCTATGATACTTCTATGATAACTGGGGTAGTACATGGATTTCAATAGATTTGACAGTGCCGTAGTGTAATGTTACTGGCTGATACTCTAAAGGCATGGGTTCAACTCCCACAATGGCAGCTGGTGGAATTTAAAATCAATTAATTAATAAATCTGGAATTAAAAAGATAATCTCAGTAAGAAATGGGATTGTTGTTAATGCCCTTTCGAGAAAGAAATCTGCCATTGCGATGCTGTCCCAGCAGTGGCAACTGCTCCCAACAGTGCTGCTGTAACAAGAGAACCCCTGGCCCTCTGTTTTACCAGCCGATCTTGGATCAGGAATTTTTCTCCAATGGGGGAAGTAGGTCAGCCTCAGGACAATTAACGGTAAAATGGCTGCCTGGCGATCTGGCCAAACAAGGCCAGCTTGCCACTGATTTTTAGGTTGAGGGGTGGGCACCTGCTCCCAGTATAAAGTTCAGCCTTCTGTGGCTGATTCTGAAATAGCCAAGAAAGCCCCTCATTTGTATCAAACTGCTACAGAAAACCCAAAAAGGAATAAATAGACCACCCAGCATTGGCCTAGGCACCGGAAATGACAGCGGCACACCGTGTTCTGTTAACCATGAAAAGGCCTCCTTCCTATCATCAGGTGGGGCTTGTGTAAAAATTGGGAGAACTGCCCCAGCAGTGTAAAAATTGGGAGAACTAGCACAGACAGCCTGGCATGATGGCACTGACCAAATCTCAGAGTTTACAGACTATATCCATATCTGGGTACGTCCTTTCCCACCAGCAGATCTGACCCACCAGAGATGATGGCACCTTGGTATACAGTCATGGGGGAGTTGCCCTGGAATCCCCAAACACTGATTCTGGGCCCCACAAAGTCTCATGGCATTGGGTCAAACATGGAGAAGGAAACCTCCTGCTGATCACTACACAACGTCCTCTCTCAACTGGTGAAGCAGCACATGTTGAATGTCACTTGGAGGAAGATCTGATGGTTGCAGGGGCACCGGATGCACTCTGTGTGGGAGACATCAATGTCCATCCAGGAGTGGCTCGGTAGCATAGCACTCCTACTAATCAAGCCAGCCGATTCCTGAATAGCTGCTAGGCTGGGCCTGCAGCAGGTAGTAAGGGAGTCAACAAGAGGGAAAAGCCTACATGATTTGTCCCCTCACCAATCTACCTGTAGCTGATGCATCTGTCCTTGACCAAATTGGTGGGATTGACTACCTTGTGGAGATGAAATCATATTTTCACCCTCAGGATTCTCTCCATTGTGGTGCGTGGCATTCCTATCATGTTTAATGGAACTAATCTAGCAGCTATAATCTGGGCATCCATGAGGTGCTGTTGTTCGTCAGCAGTACAACTGTATTCAACCACAATCTGTAACCTCTTGGCTCAGCATATCCCTCACTTGGCATCACCCAGGGAATCAATGAGCAGCGCGGGAGAGTTTGCAAGGATCAGCACCGGGAATACCTAAAAATGAGGGGCCAGTATGGTGAAGCTGCAACACTGGATTCCACACATGCCAAACAACATGCAATAAATAAGGCGAAGTGATCCCACAACAAACAGATCATTGCAATGCTCTGCAGACATCCAGTTATGAATAATGGTGGACAATTAAAGAACTAACCAGTGGAGGAGTCTCTACAGATATCCCTTTCCTCAATGATGAGGTAGCCCAACACATCAGAGCAAAAGACGAGGCTAAATCATGCGTCATCATCTTCTGGCAAAAGTGCTTGAGTGGATGATCAATTTTGGCCTTGTCCTGAGGTCCCCATCACAGATGCCAGTCTTCAGCCAATTCGATTCACTTCATGTGATATCAAAACACAGCTGAAGGCACTAGACATAGCAAAGGCTATGGGTCCTGGCAACATTGTGCTCTAGAGCTGGCCACACTCTACCCAAGCTGTTCCAGTACAGCTGCAGCACTGGCATCTACCCAACAAAGTGAAAAATTGCCCAGGTTTGGCCTGCCCAGAAGAAGCAGGAAAAATCCAATCCAACCAATCACCCTATCGGTCTATTCACTACCATGAACAAAGTGATGGAAAGTGTTGTTGACAGTGCTATCAAGTGGCATTTAAACATCCTGCTCACTGACACTTAGTTTGGGTTCTTCCACACCACTCAATTCCTGACCTCATGAAGCCTCGATCCAAACATGGAGCAAGTGCCTGAACTCCAGAGGTGAGGTGAGAGTGACTGCGCTTTCCCACATGACGGCATTTGGCCGAGTGTGGTATAAAGGAGTCCTAGCAAGTTGAAGGGGGACTCCACTGGTTGGAGTTGTGCCTAGCACAAAGAAAGTGTTTCTGGTATTGAGAGGCTAATCATCTGCTTCAGGACATCACTACATGAGTTCCTCAGGATAGTGCCCTTGGCCCAACCATCTTCAGCTGCTTCATCAATGACTTTCCTCGCATCATAAGGTCAGAAGTGGCGATGTTCACTGATGACTGCACAATGTTCAGCACCGTTTGCGACGACTCGTACTGAAGCAGTCAGCACCCATATGCAATAAGACCCGGACAGCATTCAGGCTTGATCTGATAAATAGCAAGTAACACTCACTCCCCATAAGTGCCAGGCATACCCAACCACTTGCAGACCATCTGCAACAGGGGAAATCTAACCATTTCCCGCTGTCAATCATTAGTATTACGATTGTTGAATGCCCCACCATTGACATCCTACAATTTACCGTTGACCAGAAACTGAACTGGACCAGCCATATAAATACTGTGGTTCCAAGTGCAGGTCAGAAGCTGGGAATCCTGTGGTGAGAAACTCACCTGACTCCCCAAAGCTGTCCACGGGTCAGGAATGTGATGGGACACTCTCCAGTTGCCTGGATGAGTGCGGCTCCAACAATGCTCAAGAAGCTTGACACCATCCAGGGTAACGTCATCCACTTTACCGGCACCCCATCCACCACCAACACAATGCACACCATATTGTTGCACTGCAACAACTCACAAGGCTTCTTCGACAGCACCTTCCAAACCCTCTGCTGACTAGAAGGAGAACAGCAGCAGTTCCAAGGGAACATCACCATCTGCAAGTTCCCTCCAAGTCGCATATCATCTTGACTGTTCCTTCACCATCACTGAGTCAAAATCTTGGAGCTCCCTTCCTAACAGCCCTGTGGGTGTACCTATATCACATGGACTGCAGTGGTTCAAGAAGGCAGCTCACCGCCACCTTCTCGAGGGCGACTGGCTATGACAGCAAATGTTTCTCTTGCCAGCAACACTCCCATCCCATAAAAGAATAAGAAATGTGGGAAGTATGGAATTAGGGGATGACTTGATATGCAATTAGTATCAAAACATTTGAATTGGTAAAAAAATAGGCATCCCACTGCTGTTCAGACTGTGGAGCTATTTGATTGGTTCAGATATTGAGAGTTTTTAGGAGCAGTTTCCACCTTCAACAGCAATGTCTTTTTCTCTACAAAAACAATTTTTAAAAAAATATATTTTATTCAAGTTTTTTGGCCAAACATAACAATACGTAGTGTTTCTTTTACACAACAATAAAGCAATATAAATAACTGTTTTAAACAAATAAATAAGTAATATATAAACAAAAACAAAACTAAATGGCAACTGCCTTGTCCAAAATAAATACTCTCCAAAAATACAATCCAACAATCCAATATACAATTACATATACCAAATACCTATACATATACAATAACATCCCTGAGAGTCCGTCCGATTCCTCCCCCCTGCCCTCCCCCCTGGGTTGCTGCTGTTGTCTACTTCTTTTCCATTCCCTCTATCTTTCTGTGAGGTAGTCGACGAACGGTTGCCACCGCCTGGTGAACCCCTTAACACGAACTTAATCCGTTCTAACTTTATAAACCTGCCATATCGTTTATCCAGGTCTCCACACCCGGGGGTTTGGCTTCCTTCCACATTAACAATATCCTGCGCCGGGCTACAAGGGACGCAAAGGCCAACACGTCAGCCTCTCTCGCCTCCTGCACTCGCGGCTCTTCTGCAACCCCAAATATAGCCAACCCCCAGCTTGGTTCGACCCGGACCCCCACCACCTTCGAAAGCACATTTGCCACCCCCACCCAGAACCCCTGTAGTGCCGGGCATGACCAGAACATGTGGGTGTGATTCGCTGGGCCTCTCGAGCATCTCGCACACCTATCCTCTACCCCAAAAAATTTACTAAGCCGTGCTCCAGTCATATGCGCCCTGTGTAGCACCTTAAATTGTATCAGGCTTAGCCTGGCACACGAGGACGATGAGTTTACCCTACGTAGGGCATCAGCCCACAGCCCCTCCTCAATTTCCTCCCCCAGTTCTTCTTCCCATTTCCCTTTCAGCTCATCTACCATGATCTCCCCCTCGTCCCTCATCTCCCTGTATATGTCCGCCACCTTACCGTCCCCCATCCATGTCTCTGAGATCACTCTATCCTGCACTTCCTGCGTCGGGAGCTGCGGGAATTCCCTCACCTGTTGCCTCGCAAAAGCCCTTGCATATACCGAAATGCATTCCTTTGGGGCAACCCATATTTCTCCGTCAGCGCTCCCAGACTCGCAAATGTCCCATCTACAAATAGATCTCTTAGTTGTACTACCCCAGCTCTTTGCCATGCTCCAAATCCCCCATCCATTCTCCCCGGAACGAACCTATGATTGTTTCTTATCGGGGACCGCACCGAAGCTCCCGTCCCTCCCCTATGCCGTCTCCACTGCCCCCAAATTCTCAATGTAGCCACCACCACTGGGCTTGTGGTGTATTTCTTTGGTGAGAACGGCAACGGCGCCATCACCATTGCTTGCAGGCTAGTCCCCCTGCAGGACGCCCTCTCCAATCTCTTCCACGCCGCTCGCTCCCCTTCTCCCATCCACTTACACACCATTGAAACATTGGCGGCCCAGTAGTACTCACTTAGGCTCGGTAGTGCCAGTCCCCCCCTGTCCCTACTACGCTGCAAGAATCCCCGCCTCACTCTCGGGGTCTTCCCAGCCCACACAAAACTCATAATGCTCTTCTCAATTCTTTTTAAAAAAGCCTTCTTGATCACCACCGGGAGGCCTTGGAACACAAAAAGGAATCTCGGGAGGACCACCATTTTAACCGCCTGCACCCTACCTGCCAATGACAGGGACACCATGTCCCATCTCTTGAAATCCTCCTCCATCTGTTCCACCAACCGTGTTAAATTAAGCCTATGTAATGTACCCCAATTCTTGGCTATCTGGATCCCCAGGTACCGGAAGTGCCCTGTTACCTTCCTCAACGGTAAATCCTCTATCTCTCTGCTCTGCTCCCCCGGATGCACCACAAATAACTCACTTTTCCCCATGTTCAGTTTATACCCTGAAAAATCCCCAAACTCCCCAAGTATCCGCATTATCTCTGGCATCCCCTCCGTCGGGTCCGCCACATATAGCAACAAATCATCCGCATACAGAGATACCCGGTGTTCTTCTCCCCCCCGCCCCCCCCCCCCCCCCCCGTAAGTACTCCCCTCCACTTCCTGGAATCCCTCAGTGCTATGGCCAGGGGTTCAATCGGCAGTGCAAACAATAACGGGGACAGAGGACATCCCTGCCTCGTCCCTCTATGGAGCCGAAAATAGTCAGACCCCCGTCCATTCGTGACCACGCTCGCCATCGGGGCCCTATACAGCAACTGTACCCACCTGATATACCCGTCCCCAAAGCCAAATCTCCTCAACACCTCCTACAAATAATCCCACTCCACTCTATCAAATGCTTTCTTGGCATCCATCGCCACCACTATCTCCGCTTCCCCCTCTGGTGGGGGCATCATCATTACCCCTAGCAGCCTCCGTATATTTGTATTTAGCTGTCTCCCCTTCACAAACCCAGTTTGGTCCTCATGAACCACCCCCGGGACACAATCCTCTATCCTCATTGCCATTACCTTGGCCAGAATCTTAGCATCCACATTCAGGAGGGAAATGGGCCTGTATGACCCGCATTGCAGCGGGTCTTTTTCCTTCTTTAGGAGGAGCGATATTGTTGCCTCTGACATAGCCGGGGGCAGCTGCCCCCTTTCCCTCGCCTCATTAAATGTTCTCATCAGTAGCGGGGCCAGCAAGTCCAAATATTTCTTATAGAATTCAACTGGGAATCCGTCTGGTCCCGGGGCCTTCCCCGCCTGCATGCTACCAATCCCTTTCACTACTTCCTCCGTCTCAATCTGTGCTCCCAGCCCCACTCTCTCCTGCTCCTCCACCTTAGGAAATTCCAGCTGATCCAGAAAGCACATCATTCTCTCCTTCCCGTCTGGGGGCTGAGCTTCATATAGTCTTTCGTAAAATGCCTTGAACACTCCATTCACTCTCTCCGCTCCCTGCTCCATCTCTCCCTCCTCATCTCTCACCCCCCCTATCTCCCTCGCTGCTCCCCTTTTCCTCAGTTGGTGGGCCAACAACCTACTCGCCTTCTCCCCATAGTCGTACTGTACACCCTGTGCCTTCCTCCATTGTGCCTCTGCATTACCCGTAGTCAACAAGTCAAATTCTACATGTAGCCTTTGCCTTTCCCTGTACAGTCCCTCCTCCGGTGCCTCCGCGTATTGTCTGTCCACCCTCAGAAGTTCTTTCAACAACCGCTCCTTTTCCCTACCCTCCTGCTTTCCTTTATGTGCCCTAATAGATATCAGCTCCCCTCTAACCACTGCCTTCAGCGCCTCCCAGACCACTCCCACCTGTCCTCCCCATTATCATTAAGTTCCAAGTACCTTTCAATACACCCCCTCACCCTTAAACACACACCCTCATCTGCCAATAATCTCATGTCCATTCTCCAGGGTGGAAGCTGTTGTTTTTCTTCCCCTATCTCCAGGTCCACCCAGTGTGGAGCATGATCCGAGATGGCTATAGCCGTGTACTCCGTCCCCGTCACCTTTGGGATCAGTGCCCTTCCCAAAACAAAAAAATCTATTCATGAAAATACTTTGTGTACATAGGAGAAAAACGAAAACTCCTTACTCCTAGGTCTACTAAATCTCCAGGGATCTACTCCTCCCATCTGCTCCATAAAATCCTTAAGCACCCTAGCTGCAGCCGGCCTCCTTCCGGTCCTGGACCTCGATTTGTCCAGCCCTGGGTCCAGCACCGTATTAAAGTCTCCACCCATTACCAACTCCCCCACTTCTAGGTCCGGGATTCGTCCTAACATACGCCTCATAAAATTGGCATCATCCCAGTTCGGGGCATACACGTTCACTAATACCACCGCCTCCCCTTGCAACTTGCCACTCACCATCACGTATCTGCCCCCACTATCCGCCACTATAGTCTTTGCCTCAAACATTACCCCACTAGTATGGCCACCCCCCTGTTTTTTGCGTCTAGCCCCGAATGAAACACCTGCCCCACCCATTCTTTGCGTAGTCTAACCTGGTCTATCAGCTTCAGATGCGTCTCCTGAAGCATAACCACATCTGCCTTAAGTTTCTTTAGGTGTGCGAGTACCCGTGCCCTCTTAATCGGCCCGTTCAGCCCTCTCACATTACACGTGATCAACCGGGTTGGGGGGCTCTTTACCCCCCCCCCCCCCCCCCCCCGCTTGACGACTAGCCATTTCCTTTTTCAATCCAGCTCCTCACCCGGTTCCCACGTAGCTGTATCCCCCCCAGGCGGCGCCCCCCCGCCCCTCCCCTCCCCTCCCATACCAGCTCCCTCTTCTCCCCGGCAGCAGCAACCCAGTTCCCCCCCCCCCCCCCGCTAGATCCCAAGCTAGCGTAATTGCACCCCCCATGTTGCTCCCAGAAGTCAGCAAACTCTGTCCGACCTCAGCTTCCCCCCCGTGACCTCGGCTCACACTGTGCGAGGCCCCCTCCTTCCTGCTTCCCTGTTCCCGCCATGATTACCATAGCGCGGGAACAAAGCCCGCGCTTCCCTTTTGGCCCCGCCCCCAATGGCCGGCGCCCTCAGCTCCTCATCCTCCCTCACCCCCTCCCCCACGACATGGGGAAGAGAGAGAAGTTACAGGGTCGCAGGTTTAACAACTTGGGAAGTCATCTCTTCCCCCTTTTCCCCCCTTCATCCCACATATTCACCCCCCCACTTTTGTCCCAAACGTTCTTTTTCTGGCCCGCTCACTCCAGCTTCTCCTCGACAATAAATGTCCACGCCTCATCTGCCGTTTCGAAGTAGTGGTGTTTCCCTAGATGTGTGACCCACAGTCTTGCCGGTTGCAGCATTCCGAATTTGACCTTCCTTTTATGCAACACCGCCTTGGCCCGATTAAAGCTTGCCCTCCTTCTCGCCACCTCCGCACTCCAATCTTGATATACGCGGATCACCGCGTTCTCCCACCTACTGCTCCGAGTTTTCTTTGCCCATCTGAGGACCATCTCGAATTCGACCTGTTGACCACCAGGAAGACGGAGGTGCAGTGGAGGAAGGCCCAGGGGGCGATTTATGAGTATGGGGAAAAGGCAAGTCGGATGCTGGCGCATCAGCTTCGGAAGTGGGACGCAGCTAGGGAGATCGAGGGAGCTCAGGATAGGGGAGGAAGTATGGTACGGAGTGGGGTTGACATCAACAGGGTCTTCAGGGACTTTTATGAGGAATTGTATCGGTCCGAGCCCCCACAGGAGGAGGGAGGGATGGGCTGCTTTCTGGACCAAGTGAGGTTTCCGAAGGTGGAGGAGGGCTTGGTAGCGGGATTGGGAGCCCCGATTGCCCCCCCTGCTCTTCGCACTGGCGATTGAATCCCTGGCTATGGCACTGAGAGAGTCGAGGAACTGGAGGGGGCTGGTGAGGGGCGGGGAGGAGCATAGGGTGTCGCTCTATGCGGACGACTTGCTGCTATATCTGGCGGACCCGGTGGGGGGAATGCCAGAGGTAATGAGGATCCTCAGGGAGTTCGGGGATTTCTCAGGGTACAAGCTCAACATGGGGAAGAGCGAGTTGTTCGTGGTTCACCCAGGGGACCAGGAGAGGGCGATTGGCGAGCTCCCACCAAAAAGGGCGGCGAGGAGCTTCAGGTACTTGGGGGTCCAGGTGGCCAGGAGCTGGGGGCCCCTGCATAGACTTAATTTCACGAGGCTGGTGGAGCAAATGGAGGAGGAGTTCAAGAGGTGGGCCGCGTTGCCGCTGTCCCTGGCAGGTAGGGTGCAGTCAATCAAAATGACGGTGCTCCCGAGGTTTTTGTTTCTGTTCCAGTGCCTCCCCATGTTTATCCCGAAGGCCTTCTTTAGGTGGATCAACAGGAGCATAACGGGGTTTGTGTGGGTGCGAGGGACTCCGAGGGTGAGAAGGGTGTTTCTGGAGCTGAGTAGGGATGGGGGGGGGGGGCTGGCACTGCCCAACCTCTGTGGGTACTACTGGGCCGCCAATGCGGCGATGGTGCGCAAGTGAGTGATGGAGGGGGAGGGGCCTGCATGGAAGAGGCTGGAGACGGCGTCTTGTGAGGGTACGAGTCTGGAGGCGCTGGCAACGGCGCCGCTGCCGCTCCCTCCAAGGAGTTATACCACGAGCCCGGTAGTGGCGGCTACCCTCAATCTGGGGGCAGTGGAGGCGGCACAGGGGGGAAGTTGGGGCCTCGGTGTGGACCCCAATACGGGGGAACCACCAGTTTGGCCCAGGGAGAATAGATGGAGAGTTTTCGCGGTGGCACAGGGCAGCGATAAGAAGATTGGGGGACCTGTTTGTGGACGGGAAGTTCGCGAGCCTGGGTGAACTGGTTGGAGTGGGAAAGATCTTGGAAACTTACCAAGTGATGCAGGAAGAGGAGGAGGCCACGGTGGTGGAGGTAAAAGGTAAGTGGGAAGAGGAGTTGGGAGAGGAGATCGAAGAGGGGACGTGGGCAGATGCCCTAGGGAGGGTGAACTCTTCCTCTTCGTGTGCGAGGCTCAGCCTCATACAGTTTAAGGTGCTGCAGAGGGCACACAAAAGACCGGGACAAGGATGAGCTGGTTCTTTGGGGGTGAGGACAGGTGTGTTAGGTGCTTAGGGAGCCCAGCAAATCACACCCATAGGTTCTGGGCATGCCCAGCGCTGGAGGAATTTTGGAAGGGCGTGGCGGAGGGCGGTGTCGGGGGTGGTAGAAACCAGGGTCAAGCCGGGCTGGGGGCTCGCAATATTTGGGGTTACAGGGGAGCCGGGAGTGCAGGGGGCGAAAGAGGCCGGTATTCTGGCCTTTGCGTCCCTGGTAGCCCGGCGAAGGATTCTTCTTCAGTGGAAAGATGCGAGGCCCCCAAGCGTGGAATCCTGGATCAACGATATGGCAGGGTTTATTAAATTGGAGAGGGTGAAATTCGCCTTAAGGGGATCGGTACTAGAGTTCTTTAGGCGGTGACAACCGTTCTTGGACTTCCTGGCAGAACGGTAGACAATGGTCAGCAGCAGCAGCAACCCGGGGGGGTGGGGGGTTCTATTTTATTTTTGTTTATTTACCCTGGGGGATCTGACGGGGTGTATATATTTGCTATGTTTGCTTTGTGTTAACTCGGGGTGTTAATTTATTATTTATGTATCGGGGGGGAGGGGGGCACGGGGGTTGTTTTACTTTGTTCTGTATTTAATTCTATTGGGTTTCTTTTTTATTCTGTTGTTGATATTTTGTGAAAACCCTAACAAAAAAAATGTTTGTTTTTTTAAAGTGTGCAGATTTTTGAGGTAAATGGGGAAAGAATTAGAAAGTAAGCTCTTTGCTGCAGTAAACCTGATGCCAGAACTTCAGTCAAGTAAAATGTGTGCAGTAAAATAGAATAGTATTGCACCGATTTTCTAATGTTAACTAAACGGAGTTTCCCCCCTTACTGATCTTGGAAGCGTTCTGTCTTTTCTGAGGGGGAGGGTTGATGTTTATACTGGCCCACGCCTGGTCTGTAGGCATTATTTCACCAGCTGTGGGCCCATAAGGGACTGATTTAGTGTGAGAGCTGACTCTGAGCCAGTAGGCCTGATATATCACTTCCTGTAAGTTGACTAATGTGCTTAGCTGTTTTGACATGTGACCTGTTGCTGCTGGCAGCTGATCTGCTGGCAGTCCATTATAACATCAGCCTCTCCCTCTAATTATTGTGGGCTGCACACTACAGCGAGGCAAGTTTCAGATTGCTTATCCTAGGCTGATTGCCACCATTTGCAGCTGCCTTTGCTGGCCAAATATTTCCTCTTGATGAGAGATCCCATATGTTTAGAAGACCCTAGGTGTCTAGCTTTCAGAACGAACTGCTCTTGGCTTAAAAGCCCCTGTGAGATATGTCACAGGAATCTGACAGTATTCCCAGTTGAATTAATGTTGAGCCCTGTGTGTTAGATACACATGACCATTGTTTAAAAAAAAGTGGTAAATGAACTTTGGGAAAATCAACGAGGAAAGGAGAAGCTCTTATCTGAATAATTTATCATGTTGTATTGTGTTTAAGTACATTGCATTAGTGCACAATAAATGACCTGTTACATTCCTGTTGAAGAACTTTCAGAATGCAAACTGCTGATTCTGCCAGTCCACTCAATTAACCCTTAAACTGACCTCATCCACACACATTCGCGTAAAACACCACAGTAAGCCTCCCAAACATCTGGAAAGTTTGCACTCATTGTGATATATGTGTTTGAATTATGTGCCTTTTTTGCTTTGGAGAAGGTGAATGGTTATTAACGTTCAAGTGGATGCTTGGCTGCCACTCGGCAAAGGAAAGCATAGTTAATAAGCAATCCTTAAATATTTTGGATTTTCTAACGCAGAACAAAATCACTGGCTCTTTAAAGCATAGCAGATTGTCATGTGCAAATCCTTTTGGCAGGGTGTAGGTCGCCGAATTCTTCAAATACTGCAGCTCAAACCATTTGATAAAGATCACACCTGTCACTTGCGGATTTCCCCAGCTTGTTTCCCCCAACGTGTGATTCTTGACAGTTTAAATCGTCAAGAGGAACAGGAGAAATTTACAACTTAGTAGTCCATTCTTTTCGCAACTTCGCGTTAATGAGCCAAAAAATTCAAACAGTCTTCATTATGAAGGCTGGTGTTTGGATGTTAGGTCTGAAACTGTCCTATTTTAATGTTAGCAGTCCAGAAAGTGGTTCAGTTTCCCAACTCGTGTTAAGAATTTTAGCACGCAATTTAGCTTTCAGACGTATTGACGACTCCAAACGTCTGGCATCGAGGTTGGAATCATTAACAGGAAGTTGGGTCAAGTGTACAAACTTCCAGCTATGTTCAGCACATGTCTCAGATTTGCATTTGCAGTATAAAACAGGTGTTTGTCCATATTAAATTCAAACAGGAAACCAAATTCAATCATACACAAAAGCTGCATTTTAAAAACTTTTTTTCCATATTTAAATGCAGCTTATTACTAATTTTAATTTGCTTTTTTGGATATCGAAATTCACCCTTTGTCCCCCATCATTAAAATTATATTCATTTTAGAATTTATTTGCAGAATATATATATATATATATATTTCAACAACAGTGGCATAATTTTGAAACATTCGCTTTTTGAAAGCAAATAGATATTTTAAAGACCAAAAAAATGAAATGAGTGAAATATAGCAAATGTATATGAGAGTACGTTCTATACAGGGACAAGCTCGTCTGTGTGATTGACACCCCATCCAGTGCCTTAAACAGCTACCCAATCCACCAGTGGTTCCAGGGTACTGTGGTTGAATTGCATGCTGTCTGCAGTAACTCATCAAGGCTTTTCCAGCAGCATTTCCCAGACCTGCAGCCTCTTCCAACCCAGGAGGGCAAAGGGCGACAGGTATGAGGGAACAGCATCACATCCAGTGTTCTCTCCCAAGTCGCACACCATCTGAGCTTGAACAAGCTCCTTCATTATCATTGGATGAAACTCCTACCTCGCAATAATAATCTTTTATTGTCACAAGTATGAGGTTACTGTGAAAAGCCCCTAGTCGCCACATTCCGGCGCTTGTTCAGGTAAGCTGGTACGGGAATTGAACCCGCGCTGCTGGCCTTGTTCTGCATTACAAACCAGCTGTCTTAGCCCACTGAGCTAAACCAGAACCTATTGGCACCAGCGTCATCACATGCAGCAGTTGAAGAAGGAAGCCCATTGCTTTCTCTAGGGATGTGTAATACATGCCAGCCTTGTCAGCGATGCCTGCATCCTGATAGTAAATCAAAAAGCTTACACTTGCAATGCAAAAGCGAAATACTGCAGATGCTGGAAATTGAAAATAAAACCAGAAAATATTGGATACACACCTTGACATATAAACATGTTGAATGTGCAGTTATGTTCAACTGTTGTATTAGTTGTGTTCGTGACGTTTTGACGGTGCCAATCATTACCTGTAGGTGTTAATTAATTTATAACTGGAGTGATATGGCTGCATAATTGAATGCAAATAATTCCATGGGATTGTTGATCTGTTAGCTCCAAAACATCCCTTCAAGGATTAAAGGGAAGAGTTTGTTTTCCTTATAGTTTTTACGTGAAATGTTTGCAACAATTATTGTACCCTAAATATATACAAAAAGGCAATTTTCTGTATTTCCAATTTTTTTTCTTTCCAATTGTCCAAAAGGCACACCCTGTCCAAAAGAGATAGTTAATGCCAGTAAATCTCTACCAATGCTCTTTGGTAGCTGCCTCCTGAGAACTGAATGAGAGCAGCATGATCTGACCACTCATTTCTAGCACCAGAAATTCATTTTTGACCAATTTCACTAAAGTCTTTTAACTAAAGAACCTGAAGTTCTGTACATTTAATTAACAGAATAAATTTAATTACAACACATTAATGCTGCAACACCAAAGCACAGGGTGGCACGGGAGCACAGTGGATCACACTCTTGCTCCACCGCGCCAGAGACCCGGGTTCGATTCCCGGCCTGGGTCACTGTCTATGCGATGTCTGCACATTCTCCCTGTGGCTGCGTGGGTTTTCTCTGGGTGCTCCTGTTTCCTCCCACAAGTCCCGAAAGACGTGCTTGTTAGGTAAATTGGACATTCGCACTGTGTACCCGAACAGGTGCCGGAGTGTGGCGACTAGGGGCTTTTCACATTAACTTCATTGCGGTGTTAATGTAAGTCTACTTGTGATTATTGATAAAGATTATTAAGGAAAGAAATACTGCAAATGCTGGAAATTTGAAATGGAAATAGAAAATGCTGGTGGTGCTCAGCAGGCCAGGCAACATTTGTGGAGAGAGAGAGAGAGAGACCGCATCAGCATTTTGAGTGGAATTACCCTTCATTAGAACATTCACATTCACTTTCTGAAAAGATTATTCTGTGCAATTTATTTTAAGCTTCATCTTGATAGCACATTTATATTTTTGGTTCACTGTAGCCAATTTTGGAACAAAAAGTTCATCTGGTCAGTAACAGATGATGCCACTGAGCTACGCTTAGGTGTCCAAGAAAGTAATGAAAGCCATTCCAGAACTGCACTTTGAAGTTTTTATTCCTGATTTTTGTCTACACGTATCGCAAGCTTAATTGTGCAGAAGATTTGTTAGCTGAGGGCGTTGCGAACATATCACTTACACTGGTGTGAAGAGTGTGTCCGAGACAGTGAGTACAGCAAAGGCAGGATACACCTGTTTAATTTTTGTTGCCCCTGCCTCGCCCTGCCTTAAGCAGATGTCCTTATTGCCCCCAATGCTTCGCTGCACATTGGTGTCTGTTATGTTCTTCCACTCTGAAAATTTCTGCCCATGTCCATCAAAAACACGTTTAAAAACTACTTTCAGCTCTCATACCCAAGCATCTTCCCGAAGGTTTCCTCCTGCTCTCTATCCATCTTTCCCCACTTCCATTCTGTCAAGCATTTTGAGATTTGTTTCTGTGTTTGAGAGGCACCATAGAATAGTAAGTTGCTCTTTGATACCTTATGTATTTAAACTGCTGCAGATCTCAAATCTCAGTTGGCAGGGGACAAGTGAAGTGGCATCATGTTGCCACACCACACTGATATCCCCCGTTGCCTGAACATCAACGGTGCAAATCAAGTGCTTACTCCAGTGTTCCTTCCCCTGCTTATATTGCCCTGACATTGTTGTCATACCAGTAGACAACCTGTAGCCTTTTGTATAAACATCTATTGTGAGGCTTACAATACATGTTTCTCTCAGGAGATGAATCCATACCAGGTTTACGTAAAAACTAAATCTGCTGTTTAAACATGGATTAAAACTGTTCATAAGTCATGTCATGTGCCAGCCTTAACAACCCCTCAGGTATTTTTTTAAAAAACTTTCAAATACACATCTTTGAGTTCAATTTGAATTGTTATGCTCAGCCAATTGGCTATTGGGTGAATCATAGAATCATTACGACACAGAAAAAGCTCATTCAGCCCACCCTGTCTGTACTGGTGGTCCAAAGGAGCAATTCACGTACTGTCACTCCTATCCTATTCAGATATTCAGAAAACGTGTAAAGATTTATGGCACAGAAGGCCACTCCGCACATCGTGTCTGCGCTGGTCGTAAAATAAACTGCCTAGTCTAATTCCATTTTTCAGCATTTGGTCCGTAGTCTTGGAGGTTATGTGGTTTCAGGTACATGTTCAGACACCTTCCAAATGTGTTGAGGGTTTGTGGTTGAAAAAATAAATTCCTCATCTCCTCTCCAGTCCTTCTGCCAATCACCATGCCTGCAAAGTGACTGCTCAGTGTATCCTGCTAAACCTTAAGAATGTAAGTGGCCCAAGTTTGATCCTGGTTTGTGCTCAGTTACCTGATTTCAGATGGCACACTAAAGTAAGTGGTTAACATGAGGTAAAGTAAGTTCCCTTAGACTAGTGAGGCAATTATTGTTCTCCGGTGAAACCCCTCTTGAAAACTATATATATTTTTTATATATATATATAGATGTGATTGTTGGTTGGAAACAGGAATATGCAGGATTATGCAATGTCCTTCTTGGTTGATTAACATGCAAACACACTCATTCACATGTAAAATGTGACCCCGCGTTAGAGGTGGCAGGGAGTGCCGTGGAACTCTTTCCTTAATAAAAGAAAGCACTTTGAGGAATTCAAGGGGCAAAAGGGAGGGGGAAAATGTATTTGTAAATCATTAGCAGCTAGCCAGACACACTGCATCTTTTTAAATTGATATTTACTTGAAGTTTAAAACAGTTATAGATTTAGTATTTTGAAATAAGCACTCATCATCTATTTACATCAACTGCTAACCCAGTCGTAGAAGGTGACACGTCATGGTGTCACTCTGCTCTTGCGGTGAGCAACTATAATCTTTCAAAAAAATTGTGGTGGAATAGCAATGCCCAGTGTTTGCATGTGCTTATTTACTCAATTAACTTTTTCAAATGGGTGCTTAATTTTAGTAAGTTACAGATTTTATTTATATTTGGTTTTAAAATATTTTGTATATGAAAACCACCAAAATCCTCCCATGATCTGTATTTCTGATGTCGTAAGTCCCAATGTGAATTGTAGTTGTGCATTAAAATTATCGTGGTTTGCTTACCTTGACACAAGACCAGACATTCTTTTGAAGCAGTTCGTAAAATTTAAGGGGGAAGCTATACATTCGGGAAAAAAACGTCTAAAACGATTCATCCAAGCTGTTTGCAGTGCTTTTTTAGCTTTGGGCTTGTACATGCATGAGTTGCAGTGTCCAACTTGGGCCTGTGTGTACTTTGGGAAACATCTCCACGCAAACACACTGTTCTGAAGTAAATTCCAGTGAATTTTTATTGGGTTGCGAATTCCAATGGCATATTTTCATATTGAATTAAAGAGGCAGAATGTTTTGGATATTGGTGTAGACAATATAGCCTGTGGTTCCTTTTTTGTCTCGCAATCCCGAAAGCTATATCATGGATAAACTCCCTTTTAGATGTTTAATAATATATAGGCTTTCATCTTTCTGTTTTGAAAGTGCATTTTAACTTTTGAATCCTTACTTTGTTGAAAAACAAACAGGTATAATGCACTGCATCTGCATCTATTATGCTGCTTTGCATGTACAACTGCCGTCAGCACTAAATAATGAAAATCCCCAGGTCCTGTCAGTGCATGTTTCTTCTGGCAAGGATAAAGCTATTTGTCTCTTGGAATCAAGTGCCGAAAAACACTTAGATTTGGGAGCTATATGTGCTAGTTATTAAAGGGGGGCGGGTTGTGTGGGGAGGGGGGAAGCTGGTCATATTCATACAGGCAGTCTTTCTTCTGACGAATATTGCATTAATGGTGTTGTATCATCTGATTTGTTTTGGATGTGTAGGTCAAAAAAATAGATTGTTAAGCAAGATCCATAAATTATGACTGATAGAATAAAAAGAACCAACTGTATTCGGGATTTTACTTCAACAAACAGAATAAGAAGTATCAAGTGTTCCTGTCACTATTTGATTTTCTTCATTTAGTTATGAATTTCCTGGCAGTAGCTTGTTAAGTTTTGTCCATTTATTTTTAGATTAATACAAAAGCAAAGTATTGTGGGCACGGGGAATCTGAACAAAGAAGAGAAAATGCTGGGGGCTGCATGTGGCGCAGTGGTTAGCACTGGGACTGCGGCGCTGAGGACCCGGGTCCGAACCCCGGCCCTGGGTCACTGTCCGTGTGGAGTTTGCACATTCTCCCCGTGTCTGTGTGGGTTTCACCCCCACAACTCAAAGATGTGCAGGTTAGGTGGAATAGCCACACGAAATTGCCCTTCAATTGGGGAAAAAAAATAATTGGGCACTCTAAGTTTTTTTTTTAAAACTTTTTTTTTAAAAAGAAGAGAAAATGCTTGAAATCCTCGGCGTGTCTGGCAATAGCTGTGAAGAGAGAAGCCAGTCAAAGATGTGCGGATTGGATAGATTGGCCATGTTAAATTGTCCCTTAGTGTCCACGGATGTGCAGGTCAGGTTGCGGTGTTATTGGGATAGGGCGGGGTGGGCGGAGGAGTGGACCTAGGTAGAGTGCTCTTTCGGAAGGTGGGTGTAGACTCGATGGCACAAATGGCCCCCTTCTGCACTATAGGGATTCTATGATTCTAACATTTTGAGTTGATGACCCTTTCATTGGACTGCATAAGTTTGAGATGTGACAAGTTTAAAGCAAGTATAGAGACAGAGAAGTGCGAAATAAAAAAATGAAAGGAAAGGTTTATGATGGGGTAGAAAACAGGAAAAATTGCTTTTGAAGACCTTTTCGTCAAATTTTCGCAGAAAAGACATTCTCTCCCAGGAATGTCAGTAGATATTTTTTCTGTAGCTGCAGTTTTTGAAGACCAACTGAGTCTTGTTGAAGTGCCTTAATGGTCACCATGTTCTAACAACAAGTATGGGCTATAAAAATTATGATGATACAGTTGTCCTTGATTATTATTATTTCTTTACTGTGAATCACATATGTTTGAAATAATCTACTGAGCAAGTTTCATTATAATTAGATCAGACACCATAATAGACTTATTGATGCAATGGACAAAATGCTTTTTTTTCAAGTGACTTCTTGTGTTATTTTCAGTTCCTAAATTTATCCTTAAATTGGTGTCAGAAGGCGCCAAGATAACATTTTAATCTTTGACCCAATTCATCGGTTTGACAACATAGTTGACAAGAGGGCTTTCTAACGTTGTGTTAGGCAAGGATGTGGAAGTGAAATCATAACATCTGCTTTTGTCCCATTGGGCTGAAATGTTTAGCTCCTGACTCAGAACTTGTGGCCATTCGTAGACTTTGCTGATGTCAAGATCAAAGCTTGTTTTATAGAGCATACATTAGACTGGTGTCGAGCAGGTGAGATCACATGACCTGTACAGAAGTGCCCCTGGAAGAGTTGGCACACCTTTACAGAATACTAATGCCCTCCCTGAAGAGGATATGATGTTTTATTTAGGCCATTGCTAAGTGCTGTTGTGGACTTAGACACACTGCTATGGGACAGGAGCACATAGAACAGCACAGTACAGGCCCTTCCGCCCACGATGTTGTGCCAACCATTTATCCTAATCTAAGATCAATCTAACCTACAGCCCTTCAATTTGCTACTGTCCATGTGCCTGTCTAAGAGTCGCTTAAATGTCCCGAATGACTCTGACTCATGAGTAACAAATAAGGACAAGGTACACATATCCTGGATCCAAGGGTCACCTCCAAAAGAAGTTGTATGCTGCGTACCATATTCTGGATTGTTCTTTCTTTTCTTTTTCCTGTCTCACTTTTTCTAATTTATTTTTCTCACACTTTGTTCCTCTCTTCTTGTTGATTTCCCTCAAGAGTTTCCCATAAGCTACTACTGGAAATAACTTATTTTAGAATTATAATAATCTTTACTATTGTCACAAGTAGGCTTACATCAACGCTACAATGAAGCTACTGTGAAAATCCTCAAGTCATTTCATTCTGCCGCTTATAACTGTCTCAAAACCTAAAGTTATTTCTTCTATTGGAAGTTATCCAGACATGAGACTTGTAATGCTGAGTATTGCAGCACCAGTGGGCAGCTCGGTAGCAGAGTGGTTAGCACAGTTGCTTCACAGCTCCAGGGTCCCAGGTTCGATTCCCGGCTTGGGTCACACTCTGTGCGGAGTCTGCACGTTCTCCCCGTGTCTGCGTGTGTTTCCTCCGGGTGCTCCGGTTTCGTCCCACAGTCCAAAGATGAGCAGGTTAGGTGGATTGGCCATGCTAAATTGCCCTTAGTTTTTAAAAAGGTTGGGTGGGGTTACTGGGTTATTGGGATAGGGTGGAGGTGTGGGCTTGTGTAGGGTGCTCGTTCCAAGGCTGGTGCAGACTCGATGGGCTGAATGGCCTCCATCTGCACTGTAAATTCTATGATTGCTATTAGATTTGCACATTCAGGGCTCACTCTGCTTTTGACAGCCAATGTTATCTTTGGGCAGAATCTTGTATCCAATCCCATGGTGAGTTTGGTGGCAGGCCGGAGAGTGGCAGATGGGGAGGCCCCAACCATCCCGCCTCCATCCTAATTAACTCTGAGGCAGAAATGCTCTTGGATGGCCTGTCCATCCCATGGACAACAGAGGCCTGCAAGCGACTTAAATGCTCAGATAAGGGTCTCACCCCACCACCACTCTACTCACATCACAGCAGACAGGAGCTTGCCCCTCAGGAGGCAGGATAAGCAAACAGTGGCCTGTTGCTCCAGGGCTCCAAGAAGAGGGATTAACTCGTTCAAAGGCACGTAGTGCCTGTTTGAGTGACCCAGCTTTGGGAAGGTGAGAGATTGCTGAGAGCTGCCCCCCGTGCCTTTGCTGCCAACTCGCTTCTCTCACGGCTTCTTCTTGCCATCATTCACTTGTGCCTGGGTCCTTTTTTGATCTGAGGCCTTTAGAGAGGGCAGGTGGGTGGATTCGTACCAGCAAGAACTACTGCCTCCCCAGTGACATGGTGGAATTGTAGAAGAGCTGGCAGTTTCGGTGGGTGAGACCTCTGCCCCCGGATCCTTAATCTTGGGGAAAGGCCTCCAGCTGGTCTGTTAAGTGCCTGAGTGGCATAAGATGCGGAAGGTATTCCTGAAAAGAGGTGGTCTCGCTGGTTCTCCAGTTGGTGGCGTCCACAAAGCCTGGCCTCTGTCGTCTTTTTCTCCTTTCCTCCTGCTCTTTTTGAAGATGGTGGGCACGATTCTCCCAAAACATGACTTGGTTTCACTGGGTGATTTAAGCTGGGTGTATGGGCACGATCCAGATCGCAATTCAATCACACTTCGTCTTTTTCTTTGGAGCTTGGGGAGAATCTCACTGAAAGACCCCACGTTTTGAATGTTTTCTGGAATGGGGAACTACTGACACCAGCAAGACTGGCACTTCCGAGAGCGGGACACCCTTTTTAAAAGTGATTCCAGCCAAGACTGATCCGGACCTTGTATGAGTAGTTCTCAGCATCGGATCACAGTTCGTGATCAGGTGCAGCCACTTTATTTTGGCTTGAGAGATGCTGAAGCCAACTCTCACCCCAGTTCAGATCAGCAGATTTAACCCTTAGAATTGCATGTGGGACTCCCCTAATTTGTATGGGTGATGTCCACACCAAATGATTCATCTAACTACAGGCAGTCCTCAGACTTGCAACACGATTGATTCCTGAGTTGCAGGTCCAAACCTTGCAAGTCGGAATTGATTTTCCCATCAGAACAATGGTGTAAATGGGGGGTTGGTTCCTGAACCAAGGCCAGGATCACTGAAGGGGGTGTCCGGTAGTGTTAAATGCCCTCAACTCTTGCCTTGTCATGTCACTGAGGCGACTGTTGCCGCCTGCCGCCTTAGCACAAGATCCTCGGTTAACCATTTGATGACTGTCAGAATGCCTGTGAGTCTAGGGCGGTACGGTGGCGCAGTGGTTAGCACTGCTGCCTCATGGCGCTGAGGACCCGGGTTCAATCCCAGCTCCAGGTCACTGTCCATGTGGAATTTGCACATTCTCGCTGTGTCTGTGTGGGTTTCACCCCCACAACCGAAAGATGTGCAGGCTAGGTGAATTGGCCATGCTAAATTGCCCCTTACGTGGGAAAAAATGAATTGGGTGCTCTAAGTTTTTTTTTTTAAAAGAATATCTGTGAGTCTGAACACATATTAAATATAACACAAGCATGTAAAAGCGTTAAAATTGCAACAGAATAAAACACTTGTTTCCAACCGAATAAAGACAGTTTGACCTGTCCAGTCATAGATATGGCTGGCATAGAATGTCAGTACGCACGTATGGATATGCTGGCCTGATGTCGTAAAGTCGAAACCGACTTTGTAAAGTCGAAGTGGGGTGTCTATTTATAAACTGAAACGCAGTTCATCGTAACTCGAACGTCATAAAGTCACGGACTGCCTGTACTGCACCATTGCTTTCATAACCCCTTTCCATATCAGAATAAAGTATCTTGCAGCGACAGACTGTCCTGCTAAGTTTCTGAATATGTCATCTAGAAAAGAACATTTTCACCTCTTAGTCCCAGTTGGAATGCTCGCTGTTACTGTGGATCAGGAATATTAAGGTGCAGAGGTTGACATTCGCGCTGGGATTTTTTTCCCCTCCTTTCTTTACACTCTTCCATTACACCTCTACTTTTAGACAGTCCCTTTTGTCCTTTGCATTCAAGTCCAGAACTGAACAACTCAAATTTGTGAATTGTCTTGCAGTCTTAATGACATCAAGATGTGATGACATCATACCAGCGGTGTTTAGAGCAGACCAGCCTTTTGGCATGGATACATGATTGCTATGGCAACAATTCATATATTGTCATAAGCTTTTATGGAAACTTCTCCTAACAGCATTCCATCTGGCGAAAGATGTCTGAGAAACAATGTGCCTCCTTTAAATATTTTTGACTTTACAATATAATTTTAACAATGGTCTTAAATGATTTGAGATTTTTTTTGTTTATTTTTTTTAAAAAGTCAGTTGTATTGTATCCTCGTGCCTGCTGAAGTGTATATCATTTATGCCAAATATGCAGCTAATCCTATCTCCACATTATTCGAGGTCAGGCATTATGCCAAGCAAAGGCATGATCCTGCTCTTTCTATACTCTGTAAGCTAAACAAAATGGAATCACATTGCAATTAGAAAGCATTGCACATACAGTGTCGTCTTCGTCTGTCCACATTGAAAATGGTGGCATATGCCTTCCTTCCTTCCCTCTTGTCAATTTCTCCTCCACCTCCCCCATTCTAAACATGTTGATTTGCTTATGGCTCCATTGGCTGAGGCAATCCTCCAGTATCTCGTGTGAATGTAGGCAGTAAATGTTTTTCAGCCGAGTCTGGCAGCAGAGTTGAACCCTACACTGTTCTCACCCACACGTGCGTATTCCTAGTAGGAGTCACTAGATAGCGATCGGGCCCAGGAATGTGGATTGATTTTTCTCCTCCTCAAGTGAGGAACAGAGGCCATTGTGAGCACCGTTGCCGCTTCCTCTACTGCAACCAGCAAACCTCTCACAGACCTGGGATCAAACTGAGAACCTTTCTGACGTATAATCTCAGTTATTTAACCAACGGAGCCATTAAGGAAGCTGACCATCTATTTTCCACTAATCCTATTTTGATGTAATAGCAGCTGTGGAAATGTATATTAATTTACCAAACAATAAACAGCTGCAATCTACTTCTAACAATCCCACATCTAGAATCTCCTTTAAAATAGGATTTATTTTCCAGATATGGAGGGGGTGGGGAGGTGGGGGTGGTGGTGGGGGATCTGCTGAACAAAGTTGCAGTTTACTAGAGTGTAATGTTGAGTCAGATTGTGATTTGAACTTGGCCTGAGAATATGTCTGATGGAACAGAAACGAGGAGAGCAATTTATCAACATCCTGTCAACCTTGAGATGTTCTTCCCTTGCAGCAGAATTCCGAATGTGTTATTCTTTGTAATAAATATGCAAACTTCAGGATATTTGCTTGCTTATTGATATGGTTGGAGTTAGGGTTCCGTTCACTAAAAATCTGTTCCTAACCGAAGGCAGGCTCCTGTTTGCCTATAATATGTAGCGATGAGTATTGATCCCAGAGCATTTGATTTGAGAAGAGGTGATAATTGGATTGTTTCATAGGAGTCCATTACAGTCGGATCTTTAAAAAAAACTATCAATTCACTCTATAGTACGATTCACAACAGAAAATATTAAGTCAGTCAGTTCTGTTCGTAATCAGTCCCACTGCTCCCGGGTAGGCACTTTTATAAAAAAAAAAAAAACAGCCTTTTAGCTCCAGTCCACTGTTGTCCTGGTTGTAAAAATAAAAATACAGAACTGATGCCAGTTTTCTTTTGGGATGCTTTTAAAAAAACATTTTTGTGGTATTACAGTCATCTTTCCCTAATCATTAAAACCTTTAAAAATTAACTTTGGTTGAGATTACTGCCTCCCTTTTTTACAATATCTCAAGAGGCTGCGACAATTTTCTGTGCACATATTGGACAGCATAAAGAAACATTTTAAAATTATTTTATTATTCATTTATGGGGTAGAGTTTCCACTTTGGGGGCAATTGGTCATCAGGGTGCAAATTGCTTTGAGAAGTGTTTCTTTCCACCCTTTAGGTTCCGCTCAAACGCATTTGCAAATTACCGAATCTACAGTAAATAATTGAGCAGCGTTTTAAAAGTATTTTGGTTTAAATTGTTTTCAAAATATTCCTTGCCATGTTTAAGATGGTAACTTGGCAAAGTTTCTTTCGTGCAGCTGAAGGTAAGTTTATTGAGGGGGAAAAAAAAGCAACTTTTCATCGGTGTCAATCCATCATCAGTGAGCAACTGAATTTTAAGTTACTTTTGAACATCCTGCAGGACCAGTTTCTCATGATATTGGGGGTACAGAGTCAGTTGCTTGGTAAATTAAAATTAAAATTACATGAATAAGGAACTTGTTGAAAGCTTCCTTTTTGGTGTCCTTGAACCCAAGCGAGCCAAATTATTTTTTAGACGCTGCTGCAAGTGGGCCCAGTTAGCAGAAGTCCCCAGTGGTGATTGACTAATCTGGGAGGGGTGGCCATCTTTGTGGCTAGGGCCGCTTTTCAAGGAATGCTTTATAAATTAGTTCAGAAGATCGCAAAACTTTTGATTTGCGCTGAACATAATTTGCACTTAAAATTTTAAGATCACTTGCATGGGTTATGCCAATTTTGAGCAAATTACACCAGGGGAAGAAAACGCAAAATGAAGCAAAAGCCCTGCCTATATTCTTTAACATGGATGTTAACCAATTTAAGTAACGTGCAGCACAAACTATTGACAATTCTGACATGTTGTCAGTGGTACTAACATGAGCCAGTAACTGGGCACTCTGAATTTTCACACTATCGTTCATAAACTTGCTAGATTGTGCAATCACATTGTAGTTTCATGCAAAATTACGGCATTTGTTTCCGTTAAACGTCAGGAGAAACGCTGCCACTGTTTCTACACAGATTGCAGATAACTGAAGACTGAGAAAAACACTGCTCAGCTTTGCCAGTATCAAAAGCCAATTTCCATTCCTGAAAATGAAACACGGCTTCTACTAATCCAAATTTATGTGATATTACTGCTTTCGTCTTTCTGCACTATATAATCTGATAAGCATTCTGATTGGCACATCGATGCTCAATCACAGCACAGTCAGCAAGTCATCATGTGGCTAAATTAAAATAGGCTCTTTGTTGATAAAATTGAGCAAGAAAAGAGTTCCTCATTTCTGATCCTAAATGTAGAGCTATTTTCTCAATCTCTGGCAAAACGACTTATGATTGAAAAATATGCGCATTATCGAAAGGATTTCCGTTGGATTGAGGTACAGTTGGCGCACAAAAAGTAGAGACTGATTTGAGGGCAAATTGAAAACACAGTTCTACTTATTTTGATTCACCACAAAATTCCAGGGCACACCCAAACATTTAAATAAATAACAAGTTGGGAAAAGGTGGGGCTACAGTCGTCAATAGAAACTAAGACTGGGATGTGAAGACATTGCATTGTGAACTTCAGCACTGAAATGATTCAATCGCTGACACGCCAAACTGAACAAAGCCACTTGTAGTTTTCCACACAGCTAAGTCACAAAACTGCTAGCTTTTGAAGGCGCAAGTGTTTAGAAACCCATTAAGATGCTTAATCAGTGACAGAGTGCCTTATTTTCCGCATGTTATTTTTTTGCGGCCTTTAAGTTAGCTTGGAGAAACATCAGACTGCAAAATTAAACTCGTGACGCAACTATGTCCTGTCATGTATTTTTTATTCAGTGAAAAAGGATCATTTTGACACATGTGAAATGCGTCTTACAAGGTATGCCTTGTGAAATGTAGTAGGATATTTTGGAAAGCTAGATCATCTTCTCCAAGCGTTTTGAGTAAACTACTTTCAAAAACATATTTTAATGGCAGTTGCACACATACTGAAATCGAGTCAATGCAACAGAGGTGCAGTTCTTCTCCAAATTAAAGTGAAACATAAAATTTCACTTACTGTGGGGGTGACAAAAGAATTTAATTTTATTCAGTGCAGCTTACAGTTGAAGATTTAAGACCACATGGACAGAATCAGGGTCCCAATTACAAGAGCAGTCACTCTCTGCAAATGCCCGCTAATAAGTAAAGCAGGACCATCGGCTGCTTCCCCCCTTTGTGGGAGGAGAGTTGAATGGTGGTGATTAACCTGAGGATCACCACACCTCAGGCGAGGAACGTGATTGAGAATGAATAACCTCAGCCGGTATGGTAATTGAATCCACGCTGTTAGCCTCGCTCTGCATCACGAACCAGCTGTCCAGCCAACTGAGCCAAACTGGCCCCCGCCAATAGGCCTACCGCCTATGGCTGTCTTGGGGAATCCCATGGCCACCATTCTTTGACTTATAATTAACTCTTCCAGTTCAATATTTTCTTTTGCTCGCTGTTTCTCTTCTGCCCTCAGCCTTCCATTATACTTTCAGTTGATCCTTGCTGTAATAGTTGGGTCATTTTTAAACTGAGATAAACATTAAGGTTGCTATAAACTGCATCAACAACCTGGTACTTGCAAGTAATTTGCACAATGAACTACTTTAATTTGTGTCAAAAATATGTTGCTCTTTTTTAATTGAAAGCTGACCTTAAGTTTCCAGCCTCTAGGTCTACACTCACACTGCTTGTTTCAGATTCCACATATATGCAGTAGGCCAGCCCACATCATGCAATATGATTAGAAAATGCTAGAAATACACAGCAGGCGGGGCAGCATCGGCGGAGAGATAAACAACGTTAACATTTCATCAGAATTGGAAACTGTTTTAGATGTAACCTGTAACAAACATCTTAGGCTAAGCGATAATTAAGTCCTGGAATCTTGCATTCGGCCTGCTCAGGCACCCTTAGCCTGTGGTTACACTCGTTGGTGGTGTTGCAGTATTTCTGTGACCAGTGTCCTCACCTGTTTGACCTGTGAGATCATCAGGTGCCGGATTCGCTGCATCTGTCTCTGTAGGAGTCCATATGAGCTGGGGGCTGGTGCCATAGGCAGGATGACTGAAGTGTTGTGTTATCTGTTGGTGCTGGTTCTACAATTAGTATACCATTAACATGCGGGAAAGATTTTTAAAATAATTTTTCCAATTAAGGGGCAATTTAGCTTGGCCAATCCACCTACCCTACACATCTTTGGGTTGTGGGGGTGAGACCCTTGCAGACACGGGGGGAATGTGCAAACTCCACACAGTCAGTGACCTGGGGGCGGGATAGGACCCGGTCCTCAGTGCTAACCAGTGCGCCACCGTGCCGTCCCAACATGCGGGAAAGATTAAATGACAAAACAAATGGGGGATCAAAAGATGGGTTTCAAGGAGCTGTAAAAGGCAACAGCAGAACCTGCTGTCGAAAATGCAGGATCGCGGTGGCTTTGACCTGAAAGTGTTAACGCCAGATTCGAGTCCAAATGGCTGTAAATGCTAAATGAAGAGATGAGCTGCTGTTCCTAGAGCTTCTGTGGAAATAGTGCAAGAGACTAAAAACCACCTCCCTCCATCTTCCTGTCTGTAATATTTTCTGGTTCTGACAAAGGGTTACCTGAAATGGTAACTTGTTTCTCTCCACAGATGTTTCCTGCCCTGAGTATTACTGGCATTTTCGGGGCCTTTTCTGAAGTCTGTAAAACCCAGCACCCTTCCCTGTCTGCTGCAATTACTTTCTTTTCAGCTTTCTTGATTTAACAATTTCCATGTGAGTGCATTTGTCTTCCGTTGAGGTAAAGGTTCCATCAAAGATCACCAGTCAGGAGTATGAACTATGGCAGCATTTTTCCCTCTCCTGCCCAAGATTGCAAAGAGCAGTTCATCTTCAAGCTGCGAGGTGAGAATAAATGGGTTTGTCAACAAGGCAGCACACGATAAGGAGCCTCAGAAATGTTTAATCAATGGGATTTGGGAGAGGACTGTCCACTGTTCGAATAATATCTAGCAAAAGGAAGATGGTTGTGGCAATTTGAGGTCAGTCACTTCAGCCCCAGGGGATCGATGCAGGATGTTCCTCGGGGCTAGTACCCTAGTCTCAATTATCTTCAGTTTCATCAATGACCTTCTTCCATCGAAAGGTCAGAAGCAGGGATGTTCATCATGTTCACAATTGCACCATGTTCAGGTACAATTTCCTGAGATAATGTGACATTTTGAACCCACCTGCAAGCAAGACTGGACAACGTGCAGGTTAGGGTTGATAAGTGGCAAGTAACATTCATGCCTCTCAAATGCCAAGCAACGACCATCTCCAACAAGGGAGAATCTAACCATTTCGACATTCAGCAGTATTGCTAAGAACAAAGAAAATTACAGCGCAGGAACAGGCCCTTCGGCCCTCCCAGCCTGCGCCGATCCAGATCCTTTATCTAAACCTATCTTCTATTTTCCAAGGATCTACTTCCCTCTGTTCCCCGCCCGTTCATATATCTGTCTGGATGCATCTTAAATGATGCTATCGGCCCGCCTCTATCACCTCCGCTGGCAAAGCGTTCCAGGCACCCACCACCCTCTGCCGAAAAAACTTTCCACGCACATCTCCCTTAAACTTTCCCTCACTCACCTTGAAATCATGACCCCTTGTAATTGACACCCCCATTCTTGGAAAAAGCTTGTTGCTATCCACCCTGTCCATACCTCTCATAATTTTGTAGACCTCAATCAGGTCCCCCCTCAACCTCCGTCTTTCCAACGAAAACAATCCTAATCTACTCAACCTTTCTTCATAGCTAGCACCCTCCATACCAGGCAATATCCTGGTGAACCTCCTCTGCACCCTCTCTAATTCATCCACATCCTTCTGGTAATGTGGCGACCAGAACTGCATGCAGTATTCCAAATGTGGCCTAACCAAAGTCCTATACAACTGTAACATGACCTGCCAACTCTTGTACTCAATTCCCCGTCCGATGAAGGCGAGCATGCTGTATGCCTTCTTGACCACTCTATCGACCTGCATTGCCACCTTCAGAGAACAATGGACCTGAACTCCCAGATCTCTCTGTACATCAATTTTCCCCAGGACTCTTCCATTGACCGTATAGTCAATGGAATTAGATCTTGAATTAGATCTTCCAAAATGCATCACCTCGCATTTGCCTGGATTGAACTCCATCTGCCATTTCTCTGCCCAACTCTCCAATCTAAATATATTTTGGTGTATTCTCTGACAGTCGTCCTCGCTATCTGCAACTCCACCAATCTTAGTAACATCTGCAAACTTGCTAATCAGACCACCTATACCTTCGTTCAGACTAGTGGTGTTCCACAGGGATCCGAGCACGGATCCCTGCGGAACACCACTAGTCACCTTTCTCCAGTTTGAGACACTCCCTTCCACCACTACTCTCTGTCTCCTGTTGCCCAGCCAGTTCTTTATCCATCTAGCTAGTACACCCTGACCCCATACGACTTCACTTTTTCCATCAACCTGCCATGGGAAACTTTATCAAACGCCTTACTGAAGTCCATGTATATGACATCTACAGCCCTTCCCTCATCAATTAACTTTGTCACTTCCTCAAAGAATCTATTAGGTTTGTAAGACATGACCTTCCCTGCACAAAACCATGCTGCCTATCACTGATAAGTCTATTTTCTTCCAAATGTGAATAGATCCTATCCCTCAGTATCTTCTCCAACAGTTTGCCTACCACTGACGTCAAGCTCACAGGTCTATAATTCCCTGGATTATCCCTGCTACCCTTCTTAAACAAAGGGACAACATTAGCAATTCTCCAGTCCTCCGGGACTTCACCCGTGCTCAAGGATGCTGCAAAGATATCTGTTAAGGCCCCAGCTATTTCGTCCCTCGCTTCCCTCAGTAACCTGGGATAGGTCCCATCCGGACCTGGGGACCTGTCCACCTTAATGCCTTTTTGAATACCCAAAACTTCTCACTTCCTGATGCCGACTTGACCTATAGTATTTAAACATTTAAACATCCATCCCTAGCCTCACCATCCGTCATGTCCCTCTCCTTGGTGAATACCGATGCAAAGTACTCATTAAGAATCTCACCCATTTCCTCTGACTCCATGCATAAATTCCCTCTTTTGTCTTTGAGTGGGCCAATCCTTTCTCTAGTTACCCTCTTGCTCCTTATATACGAATAAAAGGCTTTGGTATTTTTCCTAACCCTATTAGCCAAAGATATTTCATGACCCCTTTTAGCCCTCTTTATTGCGCTTTTGAGATTTGTCCTACTTTCCCGATATTCCTCCAAAGCGTCATCAGTTTTAAGTCGCCTAGATCTTATGTATGCTTCCTTTTTCATCTTAGCTAGTCTCACAGTTCCACCCGTCATCCATGGTTCCCTAATCTTGCCATTTCTATCCCTCATTTTCACAGGGACATGTCTGTCCTGCACTCTAATCAACCTTTCCTTAAAAGACTCCCACATTTCAAATGTGAATTTTCCCTTAAACAGCTGCTACTCTTCCCCTTAGTCACATTGAGTTCATTATCTAGTACCTTACTGGCTTTAGTTGCTGCCTCTTTACTGACCTCTAACTTCCTAATCTGGTTCCTATCCCCCCTGCCACATTAGTTTAAAACCTCCCCAACAGTGTTAGCAAAAGCACCCCCTAGGACATTGGTTCCAGTCCTGCCCAGGTGTAGACCATCCGATTTGTAATGGTCCCACTGCCCCCAGAACCGGGTCCAATGTCCCAAAAATCTGAACCACTCCCTCCTGCACCATCTCTCAAGCCACGTATTCATTCTGACTATTCTTGAAGTTCTACTCTGACTGTCTCGTGGCACTGGTAGCAATCCTGAGATTACTACCTTTGAGGTCCTACTTTTAACTTATCTCCTAAATTTTGATTGTAGGACCTCATCCCGTTTTTTACCTGTATCGCTGGTGCCTATCTGCACCACGGAAACTGGCTGTTCACCCTCCCCCCTTCAGTGTGTCCTGCAGCCGATCTGAGACATCCCTGACCCGTGCACCCTGGAGGCAACATACCATTCGGGAGTCTCGTTTTTGACCGCAGAAACGCCTGTCTACTCCCCTTACGATTGAGTCCCCTATGACTATAGCCCTGCCAGTCTTTTTCCCGCCCTTCTGTGCAGCAGAGCCAGCCACGGTGCCATGAGCCTGGCTACTACTGCCTTTCCCTGGTGAGTCATCTCCCCCAACAGTATCCAAAACGGTATACCTGTTTTGGAGGGAGATGACCGCAGGGGACACCTGCACTGCCTTCCTGCTCTTTCTCTGCCTTTTGGTCACCCATTCCCTATCTCCCTTACCAATCCTAATCTGCGGTGTGACCAACTCACTGAACGTGCTATCCCTGAATCTCCCCCCATCAACATCCAGCATTACAATTGGTCAGGAACTGAACTGGACCAGCCACACATACTGTGGCTACAAGAGCAGATCAGAGGCTAGGAATTCTGAAGCAAGTAACTCATCTTCTGCCTCCCAAAACCTATCCACACCTACAAGGCACAAGTTCGGACTTGCCTGGAGGAGTGCAGTTCCAACAGCACTTGAGAAGCTCAACACTCAAAAGTATATCGATTGATTGGCACCCTGGTCACATTCTTATATATTCACTCTCACCACTACCAGAGCATCATGCTTACAGTATGTATGGTGCAGTGGTTAGCACTGCTGCCTCAAGGCGCCGAGGTCCCTGGTTCGATCCCGGCTCTGGGTTTCTGTCCGTGTGCAGTTTGCACATTCTCCCCGTGTTTGCGTGGATTTCACCCCCACAACCCAAAGATGTGCAGGGCAGGTGGAGTGGCCACACTAAATTGCCACTTAATTGGAAAAGATTAATTGGGTACTCCTTTTTTTAAATTTTGTTTTTAATGGTTTTTTAAAAATTATTACAGTATGTAGGTGGACTGCAGAACATACCGAACCACCTTCGTCTCTGCCTTCCAGACCCATGACCTCTGCCATTAGTATAGTGTTTTTCAACCTTTTTTCCTGGAACCCACTTTTGGCAAACGGCCGACTTTTGCAACACGCCCAGGCAACTCGCTTGCCTTTAATGCGAAAAGGGGAGCCTGCTTGGTCCTCTCAATCTCACTCTAATCATGTTGGCAGGAAGAGAGGGCAATGCACATGGCATGGTGGCACAGCGTTTAGCACTGTCTGTGTGGAGTTTGCACTTTGTCCCCGTGCCTGTGTGGGTTATCTCTGGGTACTCCAGTTTCCTCCCACAGTTAAAGTAAATGCAGGTTAGGTGGATTGGCTATGATAAATTGCTCCCTAGTGTGTCCAAAAGATTGGGTGGGGTTACTGGGTTATGGGGATAGGGTGAGGCGTGGGCTTTAGGTGCTTTTTCCAAGGGCCGGTGCAGACTCGATGGGCGGAATGGCCTCCTTCTGCATTGTCGGTGTTCTATGATATCAGGTGCAGAGTTCAGCCAGCCCCTTTGTGCCATCTTCACCTTTGTGAGAACGGATGTTCCAACCTCATACATTTAGGTCATTGTGAACAGCAATGGCAACAAAATGCTTGTTTTACTCAGCACTGGATACTTCTGGGAGATGTTACTCCAGAATGTTGACAGTCTATTGTGCTTTTGGCGTGTTTTAGATGTGCTGTTACAGGTCAGCTGCAGCAGCATAGTCTTGGAATTTGGAGCCAGCTCCAAGGTATCAACCTCACAAGGAAACTTTTACCCACCACCTCTTTCAAAATCTGAAACTTCTCCTCTCGTTTTCCAGTCCTTCCCTGCATATGACACACATGGGCTTTGCATCCTTATTTGCATTGGCACGGTTGACAAAACCGACCTTCCAAGAAATAATCTTCATATACTGCTTTGTTCCCGAGTTAAGTTTCTTCTTTGTTGACTGTTTATCAAAAGCCCTGGAGCTCTGTACAGAGATAACACTATCACTGCTCTGGCCTGCCCTGGACTCTCCTGACTAGCTCTCTCCAGCAGATGCAGATGCGAGATCCTGGCCAGTAGGCACAATGCCTATTTGTTTCTCTGGCCATCACTTTCTTGTAAGAAAACGATTCACCTTCCAGTCCTCTTGCCTTGTATGTTATCAGCTGGAAAATGGAAGGAGCTCTTCACCGTGATTTGGTGCCAAAGACATGTACATACAGGGGCCTTAATGTCAAGAGTACCTGCAAAGCATATGACCTGCTCACTGCTGCTGTTTATGGCTGGAAGACTGAACACAGCCTCATTTCCTTCTCATTTAAAAGGCGGCAGCAGTGCCATTTTCAATTTTTAAAAAATACCAGTAGCAGCTATTGGGTGCTTCTCCCTTGATCGGGACCATCATGGGAATGCCATGACAGATTGCTCCGCGATTCTCCCAACACCTGCACTTTGAAACCCCTGATCTGGAAGGATAATGGCAGCAAGTCAATAGAAACACCGCCACCATCTGAAATTTCCCCTCCAAGCCACAAGATCATGAGAGGTTCATCACTATTCCTTCATTGTTGCTCGGTCAGAATCCCAGAACTTCTCACTTAAAAGCATCATGGGTATACATCAATCACATTAAGTGCAATGGTTCAAGAATGTGATTCATCGCAACTCTTTGAAGGCCAGTCAGAGATGGGCAATAAGTGCTGGCGTAGCCAACTGTGCTCACATCCTGTGAATTAATTTTTTTAAGTGAGATCAGCTGACTCGGCATAAATTACTGTTGTACAAAAAGCAAATAAGGAATTAATGCCAACAGAAGAAATTGGAAAAACATTGACAAGAAAATAGGAACTAAATCTGACCAGTGAGTAACAAAATATTGTTGTGGCCCATCAGCATTTAAAGAGAAATCCAAATACCCAGTAATTAACTGACAGAACTATGATAGAAGATATCCCATTTTTAAACAAAAACAAGACTTTATTGTACACAAAAAGAAATTAAACAAAGCAAGCACAAATAACTTAATACTATGAGTTTGTAGCATAAGTCTTTATAAACCAGTTCTGCTTATTATTTCCCAGCACAAGAGTATCCACATCTTACGAATGTTGAAGGTTCATTCACTTCTTGAGTGACCAATCCAAAGGTATGCCAAAGCCTTGTGGAATTCATTCTAATTCTCCTCCATATTCCAGCTTTATCCAAGGTACAGGATTTATGGAGATCTTTCCATTAGCTTTTGGCTAAATAACACTCCAACTTTCCTTTGAAGACCTTTTGACTTCTTATTCTCATTTTCTTATTCTGGTTGACTGCAGATAACCAACTGACTTTTCAGCCTTCCAAGTTAAGGCTGCTAACTGCTTCTGCCATAAACCCTGCAGGTTTCTTCTTCCAACTTCCAGCTAGGCAAATCTTCCAGCTTCTTTCTCCCTCATGAATTCCAAACTGAGCTTGAGCACCCATCTACATTCTGCTTGGTGAAGAATAAAGTTAGTATTTTTTCTCCTTAATTGCAGGCCTGACTAATATTCACCTCATTCAGCTCTCCCAATGAGCTACAGTCTACATCAAACCAAAACTACAACTACTTTCTGTGAGAGGCACCCAGCTATATCAAATGAAAGAACCTTCTAACCCCCACAGCCCATCTCCATGGCAACATGATGTGCTTTGAGATGTTTTCAAACAGAAATGTAAACTAATTATTTTACCTTCACTGTAACTTTGATTCTGGATTCTACATGAATTTTATGACCCTCCCTCCCAGAATTAATCACTGGCTCTATTCAGAAACTCTCTTGGTTATAACTGGTTTCCAATGTCTTCATCTGGAAACTGCATAAAATAATTTAACTCTTCTTTAAGTAAGGGTAGATCCTCTGGCTTCATTAAAATGCTAAATGTGGGTCATTCATTGTTTGGTTTACTTTCCTATTTCTGGCCTTGTAAGATGAACACAAGTTACCTTTTAAATGTAAGTAAAATGTAATTTACTCTAGCTTGTATATGTTTGCCTCTAATATATATGCAGATTTCTTAACCAAATGTTTCCATTTATGTTGCACTTCGCACTTTTGTTCCTAAAACGAAGTTATATTCTGAAACATATGAACTATGAACAAGCTATTTGTAACTTATTGTTTTGCTGATGTTTATTTTTGTGGAAGTCTTCATGACTCATCAGACCTTTAACAATGTTACAGCACCATCAATTTAAACTTGTCTTAATCGAATGACCATCATGGAGAATTTGAATATTTTATGTTAACTTCAGGAACCTGAATGATCTATAGTCAGTGGAGAAGAGAGGGAAGACATGCTATTTAATACCCTCACCTTCTCAAATTTTAGTAATTCCCTTCATGGTCAGTCTTTCATTTTGTTATTCATGTGGCAGAGCTTTCCAAGATTCACTGGGCTGTCCAGCATGTTACTTTGGATGTTTTAAAGCAAGCCAAATTTCCAATTGATAAAATTAATCATTTCCAATAACTGGTAAACCGTACTAATCCTTCCTCCTACCCACTTCAGCTCTTTTGTGGCTACATACGTGTACATCTAGCCTCATTTAAATATAGTATACAGTGAAAATTATAATGTTACCTAATGTATACTGCAAATAGCACCCTTCAAATCTTTTCCTGGAGCTAATATTTCGTATCACTTCTGGACTTTAGTATTTCCCTCTCCAGTGTGCCTTCTCCTATTAACTCGCAGGTTGGCAACATCCATCCGCTGAATGATTGTATAGATGGCTCACTCTCAAGCCCTGGCCGCATCCTTTGTAATTGGCTGGAGGGAAATATACAGCTGCGACTCTGGGTAACCTGTCTCAGGATTTCACATTAATAATCACAGTGCTAACCACTGTGCTACCGTGCTGCATTTAAAACCTGTAGGATCTTTAAGCATCTAGGCCTGGATTTTGTGGCAGATAAGACAGCAAAATCGTTAGCATTTGTTGTTATTATTCCTCTGAGACTGATGGCAACGTCTGGAATCCGCTACGTTATATTCAGAAATCCAGACGTTACTGTCAGTGATTCTAGACATTTCCCTATAAAGTGGGCTTTGAAGTCCTCAGCGTTGCAATCAAGTAAAAAAAAACATTAAACTGATGAGAATATCAGCCAATAAAGGATATCGAGCCTAATCCCATTTCTCATCTCTTAGTCCAGCATTTCCAAGTTCATTTTCTGGTACTCTTCAAATGTGGTGCGGGTTTCTGCATCTCCCACCCTTTTAGGTAGTGAATTCCACATTCTACCAGCCTCTGCGTGAAATTATTTCTCCTCAACTCCCCTCTAATCCTTCTGCCAATTACTCTAAGAAGTCTTACAACACCAGGTTAAAGTCCAACAGGTTTGTTTCAAATCACTAGCTTTCAGAGCACTGCTCCTCTTCATTCACTTGAGGAAGGAGCAGTGCTCCGAAAGCTAGTGATTTGAAACAAACCTGTTGGAACTTTAACCTGTGTTGCAAGACTTCTTACTGTGTTCACCCCAGTCCAACGCCGGCATCTCCACATAATTACTCTAAAGTTCTGCTCCCTGGTTATTTTCTTCTCTGCCAAGGGAAATAGCTCCCTCCTATCTGTTCTATCCATGACCTTTAGAATTGTAGAAACCTTGATTAAATTTATCCTCTGCCTTTATGCAGCGATCACAACTCTAGCACACCCAATTTTTCCTCATAGCGAAAATTCTTCATCCCAGGTAACATCCTAATCTCCTTTGACCCCTCCCCAATGTGATCACTCCTTACAGCAAGTTGTGGCCTAACTAGTGTTTTATGTTTCCAGCATAATCTCCCTGCTCTTATATTCTAAACCTTGGCTAATAAAGTGAAATATCTTATGTGCCTTCTTCAATACTTCAGGAATCTCTGGACATGCAGTCCAAGGCCCTTTCATTTTGCTACAGCTTTCAATTGCCTTCTTTTTGTTCATTCCCCCCTCCCCCGAGGGCATTACCTCACTTTGTTCCAGATTGTATTCCATTTGCCATTTTGTGGCCTGCTCCAACCATCCAGTGATATAATTTGCAAACTTCTTAATCATGCTGCCTATATTTCAATCTAAATTATAGATATATTCCATGAAAACAAGGGTACCCAGTATCGTGCCCTGCCGAACCTCAATAGAAACATTTTTCCAGTCACAAAAGCACATGTTAACACTTATCCTTTGCTTCCTGCAACTGAGCCAATTTTTAGTCCCATTAGTCTCACTAAAAGCCTGGAAAAAGGTGGACCTTGGATGAAATGTAACTGGATTTTTAGCAGCATGCTAATATCATCATTGCTGCTGAAAAGCCTCTCTGGTCCTGGAAATTAATTTTATGTTTGCAGAATGTAACATTTCTCCATTATGATGGAAGCAGTTTCCCATTGTAAATAGTATGGCTACAAGAACAGGCCTGAGTTTTGGAATTCTGTGGCCAGTAACTCCCCTCCTGATTTCCCCAAAGTCCCCACAATTTACAAGGCAAAAGTCAGGAATGTGATGGAATACTCTCCACTTGATGGACGTGTGCAGCTCCAACAACAAGAAGCTCCATATTATCCAGGACAAAGCAGACCGCGTGATCAGCACCACCTTAAACATTCACTTCCTCCACATCCCTCCCAGTACCACTGTGATGGTAATATGTGCCATCTACAAGACACACAGCAGTAACTCATCAAATCATCTTGACAGAACATAGAACATAGAAAAATACAGCATAGAACAGGCACCTCGGCCCACGATGTTGTGCCGAACCTTTGTCCTAGATTAATCATAGATTATCATTGAATTTACAGTGCAGAAGGAGGCCATTCGGCCCATAGTGTCTGCACCAGCTCTTGGAAAGAGCACCCTACCCAAGTCAACACCTCCACCCTATCCCCATAACCAAGTAACCCCACCCAACACTAAGGGCAATTTTGGACACTAAGGGCAGTTTATCATGGCCAGTCCACCTAACCTGCACATCTTTGGACTGTGGGAGGAAACCGCACCCGGAGGAAACCCACGCAGACACGGGGATTATGTGCAGACTCCGCACTGACAGTGACCCAAGCCGTAATCGAACCTGGGACCCTGGAGCTGTGAAGCAATTCTGCTATCCACAATGCTACCGTGCTGCCCTCAAGAACAAATAAATCTACGCTATATCATTTTACCGTAATCCATGTACCCATCCAATAACGGCTTGAAGGTCCCTAATGTTTCCGACTCAACTACTTCCACAGGCAGTGCATTCCATGCCCCCACTACTCTCTGGGTAAAGAGCCTGCCTCTGACATCCCCTCTATATCTTCCACCATTCACCTTAAATTTATGTCCCCTTGTAATGGTTTGTTCCACCCGGGGAAAATGTCTCTGACTGTCTACTCTATCTATTCCCCTGATCATCTTATAAACCTCTATCAAGTCACCCCTCATCCTTCTCCGTTCTAATGAGAAAAGGCCTAGCACCCTCAACCTTTCCTCGTAAGACCTACTCTCCATTCCAGCCAACATCCTGGTAAATCTCCTTTGCATCTTTTCCAAAGCTTCCACATCCTTCCTAAAATGAGGCAACCAGAACTGTACACAGTACTCCAAATGTGGCCTTACCAAAGTTTTGTACAGCTGCATCATCACCTCACGGCTCTTAAATTCAATCCCTCTGTTAATGAACACTAGCACACCATAGGCCTTCTTCACAGCTCTATCCACTTGAGTGGCAACTTTCAAAGATGTATGAACATAGACCCCAAGATCTCTCTGCTCCTCCACATTGCCAAGAACTCTACCGTTAACCCTGTATTCCGCATTCATATTTGTCCTTCCAAAATGGACAACTTCTCACTTTTCAGGGTTAAACTCCATCTGCCACTTCTCAGCCCAGCTCTGCATCCTATCTATGTCTCTTTGCAGCCGACAACAGCCCTCCTCACTATCCACAACTCCACCAATCTTCGTATTGTCTGCAAATTTATTGACCCACCCTTCAACTCCCTCATCCAAGTCACTAATGAAAATCACAAACAGCAGAGGACCCAGAACTGATTCCTGCGGTACGCCACTGGTAACTGGGATCCAGGCTGAATATTTGCTATCCACCACCACTCTCTGACATCTATCGGTTAGCCAGTTCGTTATCCAACTGGCCAAATTTCCAACTATCCCATGCCTCCTTACTTTCTGCATAAGCCTACCATGGGGAACCTTACAAATGCCTTACTAAAATCCATGTACACTACATCCACTGCTTTACCTTCATCCACATGCTTGGTCACCTCCTCAAAGAATTCAATAAGACTTGTAAGGCAAGACCTACCCCTCACAAATCCGTGCTGACTATCCCTAATCAAGCAGTGTCTTTCCAGATGCTCAGAAATCCTATTCTTCAGTACCCTTTCCATGATTTTGCCGACCACCGAAGTAAGACTAACTGGCCTGTAATTCCCAGGGTTATCCCTAGTCCCTTTTTTGAACAGGGGCACGACATTCGCCACTCTCCAATCCCCTGGTACCACCCCTGTTGACAGTGAGGACGAAAAGATCATTGCCAGCGGCTCTACAATTTCATCCCTTGCTTCCCATAGAATTCTTGGATATATCCCGTCAGGCCCGGGGGACTTGTCTATCCTCAAGTGTTTCAAAGTGCCCAACACATCTTCCTTCCTAACAAGTATTTCCTCGAGCTTACCAGTCTGTTTCACACTGTCCTCTCCAACAATATGGCCCCTCTCATTTGTAAATACAGAAGAAAAGTACTCGTTCAAGACCTCTCCTATCTCTTCAGACTCAATCTCCCGCTACTGTCCTTGATCGGACCTACCCTCGCTCTAGTCATTTTCATATTTCTCACATATGTGTAAAAGGCTTTGGGGTTTTCCTTAATCCTACCCGCCAAAGATTGTTCATGCCCTCTCTTAGCTCTCCTAATCCCTTTCTTCAGTTCCTTCCTGGCTATTTTGTATCCCTCCAACGCCTTGTCTGAACCTTGTTTCCTCAGCCTTACATAAGTCTCCTTTTTCCTCTTAACAAGACATTCAACCTCTTGTCAACCATGGTATCCTCACTCGACCATCTCTTCCCTGCCTGACAGGGACATACATCTCAAGGATACATAGCACCTGTTCCTTGAACAAGTTCCACATTTCACTTATATCCTTCCCTGACAGCCTATGTTCCCAACTTATGCACTTCAATTCTTGTCTGACAGCATCGTATTTACCCTTCCCCCAATTGTAAACCTTGCCCTGTTGCACTCACCTATCCCTCTCCATTACTAAAGTAAAAGTCACAGAATTGTGGTCACTATCTCCAAAATGCTCCCCCACTAACAAATCTATCACTTGCCCTGGTTCATTACCAAGTACTAAATCCAATATTGCCCCTCCTCTGGTCGGACAATCTACATACTGTGTTAGAAAAGCTTCCTGGACACACTGCACAAACACCACCCCATCCAAACTATTTGATCTAAAGAGTTTCCACTCAATGTTTGGGAAGTTAAAGTCACCCATGACTACTACCCTGTGACTTCTGCACCTTTCCAAGATCTGTTTCCCAATCTGTTCCTCCACATCTCTGCTACTATTGGGGGGGCCTATAGAAAACCCCTAACAAGGTGACTGCTCCTTTCCTATTTCTGACTTCAACCCATACTACCTCAGTAGGCTGATACTCCTCGAACTGCCTTTCTGCAGCTGTTATACTATCTCTAATTATAAATGCCACCCCCCCCCCACCTCTTTTACCACCCTCCCTAATCTTATTGAAACATCTATAACCAGGGACCTCCTACAACCATTTCTGCCCCTCTTCTATCCAAGTTTCCGTGATGGCCACCATATCGTAGTCCCAAGTACCGATCCATGCCTTAAGTTAACCCACCTTATTCCTGATGCTTCTTGCGTTGAAGTATGCACACTTCAACCCATCTCCGTGCCTGCAAGTACTCTCCTTTGTCAGTGTTCCCTTCCCCACTGCCTCATTACATGCTTTGGCATCCTGAATATCGGCTACCTTAGTTGCTGGACTACAAATCCGGTTCCCATTCCCCTGCCAAATTAGTTGAAACCCTCCCGAAGGGTACTAGAAAACCTCCCTCCCAGGATATTGGTGCCCCTCTGGTTCAGATGCAACCCGTCCTACTTGTACAGGTCCCACCTTCCCCAGAATGCGCTCCAATTATCCAAATACCTTAAGCCCTCCTACACCATTCCTGCAGCCACGTGTTCAGCTGCACTCTCTCCCTATTCCTAGCCTCGCTATCATGTGGCACCAAACCAGAGATGACAACTCTGTCTGTCCTGGCTTTTAACTTCCAGCCTAACTCCCTAAACTCGTTTATTACCTCCACACCCCTTTTCCTACCTACGTCGTTGGTACCAATGTGCACCACGACTTCTGGCTGCTCCCCCTCCCCCTTAAGGGTCCTGAAGACATGATCCAAGACATCCCTGGCCCTGGCACCCGGGAGGCAACATACCTTCCGGGAGTCTCGCTCGCGACCACAGAATCTCCTATCTATTCCCCTAACCATTGAATCTCCTACAACTATTGCTTTTCTATTCTCCCTTCTGAGCCCCAGAGCCAGACTCAGTGCCAAAGACCTGGCCGCGAGGGCCTTCCCCGGTAGGTCATCCCCCCCCCCCCCCCAACAGCATCCAAAACGGTATACTTGTTTTGAAGGGGAACGGCCACGAGGGATCCCTGCACTGTCTACCTGTTTGTTTTTTCCCCCTGACTATAACCCAGCTATTCTTGTCCTGTACCTTGGGTGTGGTTACCTCCCTGTAACTCTTCTCTATCTGCCTCCTCTGCCTCCGGATGATCCGAAGTTCATCCAGCTTCAGCTCCAGTTCCCTAACACGGTCTTTGAGGAGCTGGATTTGGGTGCACATCCCGCAGGTATAGTCAGCGGGGACACCGGTGGTATCCCTCACCACCCACATCCTACAGGAGGAGCATGCAACTGGCCTAGCCTCCATCCCCTCTTACCTTACAGAATATAGCTGCCCTTTGGACCAACTGGATCTCCGCCCTCCGACTCTGCTCCCAGTCAGCTGCACTCTGTAAATTCCTGGCTCCCTTCTTGCTCTTTACGGAAATGTAGGAAACAAAATGAAAGGGGAGCACCTTACTCCCTCCTCACCTAACTCCCTCAGTCACCAAACTCTCACTATAGCACTCAAATGCACCAAATTCAGCACTCCCTCAGTCACCAAACTCTCACTATAGCACTCAAATGCACCAAATTCATCACTCAATGCAAATACAGCTCCATTCAAAATCCATGAACTCGACTACCTAGAAGGACAAAGGCTACAGGCCCATGGGGAACACCTGCAAGATCCCCTCCAGGTTACACATCATCCTGACTTGGAGCCCAGTGCTTTTACTGTTTCTGTGTCAAAAAAACCAGAATTCCCTCCTTAACATAAGCTCAAGAATTGTAGCAAATAATAAATGCTGGACTTACTAATGATGCTCACATTGCATGGACAAATAAAAAAAATGTTTTTACATTTGCTATTTCAGTTTCTACCTTAAACCCTATATACCTCCCAATTATTTACTTCCTGATTTGCTGTTTTGCTCTCAAGCAAACTGACGTGTTTGCTTCAATTACGTTGACATTATCGAATTACAACTTCAGTGCAATTGGCTGCTTAATGACTTCACTGTTGCTGGAGTCTTGGAGGTCCCTTTGACTTAGTACCATAATTAAACTGAGGTCAGGAAAAGGAAAATCCATGTTTAAAGATCGGTAGATCTTTATGGGCAGTTTTCTTAAAGCTGATAACTCAATATAGGCCCAAGTCTTTGCTTGCAGAACTCTCCCACTGATTTACCTGTCTGAGATTGCAACCTGGACAATGCTTGGCACAACATCGAGGGCCGAAGGGCCTGTTCTGTACTGTTCTATGTTCTATGTACACAGAGTCAGATGCACCAGCTTACATTTTCACATCTGTGTAGCACGCTGCATTATTGAATTAATTGATGTATCACTAGACTACCATTTTTCTTTTTTAGAAATCTGTCCAAAGTATATCTATCAACAATCTATTTTGAATAGATAATACAATTTTCTGCCTCTAGATGTCTGCAGTACAGTTTTATACTTACAACCTCCAAAGATTGCATTTAGTTTGCATGAAGGTGATTTAAACTGAATGCACCATCCCCAATGATTGCTGCCCCAACGTCACTGACTGAGTTCATGTAATGCCCATTACGCACACTTTTGCCCTAACAGGGAGTAAATTAGCCTGATATAAATATCCTGCTTTACAGTCTCAATCAAGACCAAAAGTTATTCATGACATGAGAATAAATAAGACTGCTATTTATTTTGAACCATTGATGCTAATTTGGAGCGTAGTTATTTGAACTCTATGCTAAATTTCAGATTAAGAAAAGTCTTGGTACGGTCTTGCCATATTTCAAAAAGGACAATCCTGATTTAGAATGCAAACTAACAATGTTTATTAGACAATAAAGATTGATGCTTAACATTTCTCCAGTCGAGACATGTCACGATACACAAGTTAAACTTGTGTCAATCTGTCAATGCCCACTTATCCCAGGATTGATGGGATGTTCTCTTCTTGATTCCTTGAAACTGGTCTCTTGACTCCAACTGACATCCTTCAAGATTTTAGCTAACCCTAAAATACATGCAACTCCTTTTTGCAGCTTAAACGCTTCAACCCCAGGGGGTCCTTTGCCAACCCACAGTTTCCCGATCTACCTTAACTGCTGAAGTTTCCAGCCCACCTTAACTGCTGAAAGCTATGTACTTCACAACTGCCCGCTGAATGTATTCTCTCTCTCTTAAAGCAATTACAATCCTGTATTTACTGGATCGACTAATCTCTAATACTGCATTCTTGTGGCAATCCAAAACCCTACAACAGTTACTTTAGTCACCTACCAAGCCTAATATTGGGTTCTGATGATAGTGCTTTAACGTGTGGCAAATACTTATCGACTGACAATCTCTTGTGCAAATGCTACCTTCCTAGCAAGTGTCCTTGTCCTAGCCATCTCTCTCTTTTGTAGGTACCTTTGCAACACTGAACTCAAGTATGTGCGCCTGTGTCAACACAACTGAAACCTTATAACCCAATATATACAACTCTTCACCAATGGGAAGAGTGCTCCCAGCTTCCCACATCAATCTAACATTAATTTGTATCTCTTAATAATAATCTTGATTAGTGTCACAAGTAGTTTACATTAACACTGGAATGAGGTTACTGTGAAAAAACCCTAGTTGCCACACTACGGCACCTGTTAGGGTACACTGAATTTAGAATGTCCAATTCACCTAACAGCATGTCTTTCGGGACTTGTGGGAGGAAACCGGAGCACCCAGAGAAAACCCATGCAGACACGCCGAGAATGCGCAGACTCCGCAAAGACAGTGACCCAAGCCGGGAATCAAACCTGTTACCCTGGTGCTGTGAAGCAACAATGCTAGCCATTGTGTTACCTCAGAGGCCTGCAGACAAATCTAAGCCCAAGACCATTCTTCTAGTCAAACATCTTTGCAGTCACTTCCAGTGGCAGCATGTGAGAGGGAGGTTGCACGTTTGTTAGCTCCAACCAGGATCTGCGTTTTTTATTTGGGATATCTTTGCAGGAAAACATTCTGGATTGGCACTACATAGTCCCTGCGCCGAATTCGTGCCTAAAAGGAAGGGGAAAGGAACCAAGCAACCCAAAGTAGACAGTTCTTCGACAGACTCAGAGGCCTCATGTAACTCCTCTGTAGAAAGAATAGCGACGGCAGAGTTGCAGGTATCAGCCGCCCCAATTATGGTGGACACGCTCTCAGATGTGCTGGCTAAGGAGTTTACAATGCAGTTTGAAAGGCAGTGGAAGTTGGTCTCTGAGAGATTGTGTAAATTGATTGAGGAAGCAGTAGACCCTGTCCGGGAGGAGTTTGATAAAACCACTGAGGCAATGAAGAAGCATGGTGATGTGGAGGACACGCTAACGAGGCATGGTGTGAGCAGCTTGCGTCATTAGAAGCCGAGATGGTGGTGATGGCCAATGAGAATAAGAAGTTGAAGGCAAAAGTCGGCGACCTAAAATACCGGTCAAGGGGGCAGAACCTGAGTCGTGGGGTTGCCGGAGGGGGTGGAGGGCCCGAATCCCACTGAATATCTAGCACAGATGTTTTGGAAGTGGGCGGGTGATGGTGATCTCCTGCCCCCCCGGGCAGCCTTTAACAAGGTAAAGGCCGCCCTCTACATGAAGAAAGTTCGGTTCAGGGTGATGTATCCGGCAAGTTGAGGGTCACATAAGAGGCCAGGACTTTTACTTTGAGACAGCAGAGGAGACGGACGACTTTGTTGACAAACATGGACAGTCTAACTGAATGAAATGTGATCTATCAGGGGTTTATTCTTGGTTTCTTTGTGGTTGTTGCAGGTGGGGGGGGGGGCGGGGGGGGAGTGAGTTGGGGATATCCTGTATGTAGTTATTGATATTCAGATGATTTTTTTTTTCTGCTTGAGGGGATGATGTTTTTTGTTAATGATGTATGGTGTAGGGGGCAAGGAGCTGCAGCCATTTGATCACTTTGGCCAGGTTTGGCACGCTTAGTGTCTGAGTTGCGGGGGGGCGGGGGGGGGGGGGGGCAGTGGTGGGGGGTTAGTTGGCTGATGGTTAATCTAGGATTTTCTTTGCATCTTTCTGAAGGTGGGATTGGCAACCATCTTGGGAGGGCCTCCTGAAGATTTATTTCGTTGTCCCTGGAAATGGCTGATTCCGGAAGGAGGGGAGTTGGGAGACACCCCAATTTGGTTGTTCACTGGGAACGTAAGGGGATTGGGTGGCCCAGTGAAGAGTTCTTTTCTCACCTAAAGAACTTAAATGTTGATGTGGTGTTGTTGCAGGAGACTCATTTGCGGGTGAGAGATCAGACCAGACTCCGGAGGGGGTGCGTGGGGCATGTGTTTCACTCGGGCTTCGATGGAAGAGCCTGATGTACAGCAATTTTGGTCAATAAGCAGGTGCCCCTGTCAACCATCAGTATTGTGGCAGATCCTAATGGTAGATATGTGGTGGTTAGTGGATCTCTGGCAGGTACCGTGGTAGTCATGGGGTGATGTGGGTGTATTAGGAGTCTGCTGGCCTCTATCCCTGACACTCCAGTTGGCATTGGGAGGGGACTTGAATTGTGTGATGGAACAGTGTAGACTGAAACTCTGGCTCTCTCGGGGGTGGCGAAGGTTCTTTGGGCCTTCATGGAGCAGATGGGGGGTGGGGGGGGAGCAGACCCGTGGAGATTTTACACCCGCACAACAAGGAGTTTTAATTTCATCCACATGTGCATGAAGTCTATTCAAGGATAGACTATTTTATTTCTTGTTGGGTAAGTCCCTGCTTCTGGGGGGTCAAAAGGGCGGATTATTCGGAAATAGCAATCGCTGACCATGCTCCATATTTTGTGGACCTGGAGCTGGAGACGGATCCCATCCAGAGGGCACCATGGAGGTTAGATGTGGCACGACTAGCGGAGAAGGGTTCTGTGAGTGCAAGTCAGTGGCCATGGAGGAATACATCAGGTTTAATAGAAATGGATCAGTCCCTCTACGCTATGGGAAGCACTTGAACTAGTGGTAAGAGGAGAGGTAATCTCTTACTAAATGCATTTAGACAGAACGGTCAGCACGGAATGACAGTTAATAGGGGAGATTCTGGAAACGGATCATCACTCTGCGGACCCTACTCCTTAGTTGCTGGCAACTCGGAGGCAGCTGCAAATGCAGTATGACCTGGTATCCACGGGGAAGGCGGTGGGCCATCTGTGGTGCTCGAGGGGCATAGTATGTGAGCATGGGGAGAAGGCAGGCCATCTGCTGGTGCACCAGCTGAGGTAGCAGGCAGTTTCCTTGGTGACCACAACGAGGGAAATCAGTGAGGCATTTGAAGCTTTCTGTTGGGATCTTTGTAGCTCAGAGCCCCCAAAGAGAGCTTTGGACATGACTGATTGTCCTTCCCGGTGGTAGAGGGGGAGAGTAGAGAGGAGTTGGAGATACGTTAGGCTCGGAGGAGGGACTGAGGACAATTGGGCAAATGTAAATGGGTACAGCTCCGGACCTGATGGGTTTCCCATTCGGTTTTAGAAGAAGTTTGCAGACCAGCTGGTGCAATTGATGGTAGATATATTTAACAATGCTTTAGCTCGGGGTTCCCTGCCTGACATGCTTTCGCAGACCTCCATCTGCCTCATTTTGAAAAAAGATAAAAGATCCCACGAGTGTGGATCATACAGGCGCAAGGGTTGCTGAATGTGGATGCTAAGGTGCTGCCTCTGATTCAGAGCCGTGTGTCCCCATGGTTGCAGAGGACCAGACAAGATTTGTGAAGGGGCGGCAACGTAGGCTAATATACAGAGGGTTCTGAAAGTTGTCCTTTCCCCTTCTCAGGCCCCTGAGCCAGAGGTGATTGTATCCTATGGATGCAGAGAATATATCAGACAGGGTGGAGTGTGAGTACCTTTTTGAGTGACTTGGAAGATTTGGACTCGGACAGGTTTAACTCATGTGTGCAACTTTTGTCTCAGGCCCCCACGGCTTGTGTATGCACTAATGCTCGGAGTATTTTCCATTGAGCAGGGGTACGAGTCAGGGATGCTCAATGTTGCCGCTCCTGTTTTCCCAGGCGATAAAACCTCTGGCTACAGCACTCAGGTCTTCGGGGAGTTGGAGGAGGATAGGTCTTGGCGGGGGGGGGGGGAGCATTGTGTGTCTCTATATGCTGATTACCTCCTCTTTTATGTTATGGACCCAGTCTCCTCAATGGATGAGATTATAAAGCTATTGAGGGATTTTGGCTCCTTTTTGGGCTATAAGTGAAACCTGGAAAAGAGTTAATATTTTCTGGTTAATCCCCCAGGGAGGCGGGGGCCAATCCGCGGGTATTGTCTTTTGGCTATTCATGAAGGCCCGCCTTCTCAACCTTGCCTCTCGCCTGAGGTGTACTGATCCTCGGGTTAAATCACCACCAGTCAACTCTCCCCCTCAAAGAGGAAAGCAGCCTATGGTCATCTGGACCTATGGCGACTTTACCTTACCGATTGCTTTTTCTGGTATCTGGGTATCGAGTGGCCCATGACTGACCTACGCTTCATAAGTTGAATTATACCAGCCAGGTGGTTGGAGTGAGGTCTGATTCACGGAGGTGGGATAGCCTCCTGCATCCCTGGCGGGTAGAGTCCAGACGATCAAGATTAACATTAATATACAACATAGAACATACAGTGCATAAGGAGGCCATTCGGCCCGCCGAGTCTGCACTGACCCACCTATGCCCTCACTTCCACACTATCCCCGTAACCCAATAGCCCCTCCAAACCTTTTTGGTCACTAAGGGCAATTTATCATGGCCAATCCACCTAACCTGCACGTCTTTGGACTGTGGGAGGAAACCGGAGCACCCGGAGGAAACCCACGCAGACACTGGGAGAACGTGCAGACTCCACACACACACACAGTGACCCAGCTGGGAATTGAACCTGGTGCTGTGAAGCCACAGTGCTAGCCACTTGTGCTACCGTGCTGCCCCACTTGTGCTGCCATTCTGCCGAGGTTCTTATTTCTGTTTCAATGCACCCCCTATTTTCCTTGCTAAATCGTTCTTCGCGAGGGTGAACAAGCTAGTGAATTATTTCGTATGGCTGGGTAAGGCACCAAGAATTCGTAGGGGTATCTTCAGATGGACCAGCCGTCTGGGGGCTTGGGCTACCAACTTCCCCTGTATTAATGGGCGGGCGACCAATGTGAAGAAGGTGCTGGGTTGATACAGGGAGTCAGATATCTTATGGAGGAGGATGGAGGCAAGTTTGTGTAAGGGGTTTAGCTCATAGGCTCTGGTGACGGTGGCACTCCTGCCCTCTCCAATGAAGTATACCTCGAACCCGATGGAGATTTCTACTTTGAAGATATGACGGCAGTTCAGGCAACATTCAAGCTGAGTACAATGTCATTGTTGGCCCCTATATGCGCTAACCATTTGTTTGCACCATCGCGTTTGGATGTGACTTTTACGGTATGGGAAGAGAAGGTATCTGTTTATGGAGGGACGGTTTGCCAGCTCGGACGAGATTTCGGCAAAAAGTTCAATTATCAGGGACACGCCTGTTCCGATACTTTCAATTGCTCAACTTGGTTCATGCAGCCTGCTCTGCTTTTCCCGTAGCACCCTTCTGGGGGGAATCTTATTGTTGGCGAGGTCTGGAGGGGGAGCATCTCAAATATTTATGGACAGGATCATTTCAATGGAATCTGCTCCACTGGATCAGGTGAGGGTGAAATGGGGGGAGGGGTTGGGGCCCATGGTTAGACAACGACCTCCACCTCTTCCTACATATGGCACAACTGATCCAGCATACGGTGGTACACAGGGCTCACCTGACTAAAACTAGGATGGGTGGGTTTTTTTGCTGAAGTGGAGGACATGTGTGAGCGGTGCCCTCGTGGGCCCCTAATCACACCCACATGTTCTCGCCATATCCAAAGATGATAAGCTTTTGAGTCTGTTTCTTTAGCATCATGTCAGCGGTTCCTAACATTGGTCTGGAGCCTTGTCCATTGGTGGCCATTTACGGGGTATCAGATTCGCCGTGCTGCAGACCGGGTTGAAGGCAGATGCTCTTGCCTTTGACTCGCTGATAGCCCGGAGGCAGGTTCTCTAGGATGGAGAGCTTCCACCCTGCCTACTGCCTTGGCTTGATTGGGTGACCTTATGCAGTTCCTATTTCTGGAAAAGGTCAAGTGCACCATTGTGAGGTCGGTGGAGGGATTCGAACTGAGGTGGCGGCCATTTATCTCATACTTCAAAGAATTGGTTGCCATCAGCTGTTGGGGGGAGCATAGGATATAGTTGTGGGTCATGGGTGGGTTATAAATGTGGCTGAAGGTTTTTTTAATGTTATTAACACGACAAATGCACCATGTCTGAGCCATTGTCTGGGCTGTGTTGAATTTGAGATCGTGTTTGTTATCTATAAAAAATAAGAACATAAGAACTAGGAACAGGAGTAGGCCACCTGGCCCCTCGAGCCTGCTCCGCCATTTAATGAGATCATGGCTGATCTTTGTGGACTCAGCTCCACTCTCCGGCCCATACACCATATCCCCGAATCCCTTTATTCTTTAGAAAGGTATCTGTCTTTTTCTTTAAAACGTTTAAAGAAGGAGCCTCAACTTCTTCACTGGGCAAGTAATTCCAGAGATTCACAACCCTTTGGGTGAAGAAGTTCCTCCTACACTCCGTCGTAAATCTACTTCCCCTTATTTTGAGGCCATGCCCCCTAGTTCTGCTTTCCCCGACCAGTGGAAACAACCTGCCCGCATCTATCCTATCTATTCCCTTCATAATTTTATATGTTTCAATAAGATCCCCCCGCATCCTTCTAAACTCCAATGAGTACAGTCCCAGTCTACTCAACCTCTCGTCATAATCTAATCCCCTCAACTTTGGGATCAACCTAGTGAATCTCCTCTGCACTCCCTCCAGTGCCAATATGTCCTTTCTCAGGTAAGGAGGCCAAACCTGAACACACTACTCCAGATGCGGCCTTACCAACACCCTATACAATTGCAGCATAACCTCCCTAGTCTTGAACTCCATCCCCCTAGCAATGAAAGACAAAACTCGATTAGCCTTCTTAATCACCTGTTGCACCTGCACACCAACTTTTTGCGACTCGTGCACGAGCACACCCAAGTCCATCTGCACAGCAGCATGTTTTAACATCTTACCGTTTAAATAATAATCCATTCTGCTGTTATTCCTCCCAAAATGGATAGCCTCACACTTGGCAACATTGAATTCCATCTGCCAGACCCTAGCCCATTCACTTAGCCTATCCAAATCCTTCTGCAGACTTCCGGTATCCTCTGCACTTTTTGCTTTACCACTCATCTTAGTGTCGTCTGCAAACTTTGACACATTGCACTTGGTCCCCAACTCCAAATCGTCTATGTAAATTGTGAACAACTGCGGGCCCAACACTGATCCTTGAGGGACCCCACTAGTTACAGGTTGCCAACCAGAGAAACACCCATTTATCCCCACTCTCTGCTTTCTGTTAGTTAACCAATCCTCTACCCATGCTACCACTTTACCCCCAATGCCATGCATCTTTAGTTTATGCAGCAACCTTTTGTGTGGTACCTTGTCAAAAGCTTTCTGGAAATCCAGATATACCACATCCATTGGCTCCCCGTTATCTATTGCACTGATAACGTCCTCAAAAAATTCTACCAAATTAGTCAGACATGACCTACCCTTTGTGAACCCATGCTGCGTCTGCCCAATGGGACAATTTCCCTCCAGGTGCCCCGCTATTTCCTCCTTAATGATAGATTCCAGCATTTTCCCTACAACCGAAGTTAAGCTTACCGGCCTATAATTACCCGCTTTCTGCCGACCTTTTTTAAACAGTGGTGTCACGTTTGCTACTTTCCAATCCTCTGGGACCACCCCAGAGTCTAGTGAATTTTGATAAATTATCACTAGTGCGTTTACAATTTCCCTAGCCATCTCTTTTTTAAAAAAAAATATATTTATTAAAGTTTTTTAACACAATTTTTCTCCCTTTCAAACAATAACCCCTCGTAACAAAAACAAAACGAGAAATCGCGCAGAGCAAGATATATACATGGCAAAATGATATATTTACACACCTTTGTACACTGGCCCTCACCTGTACGTGCCAGTTTCCCCAACCCTTCATGTTATCTCTTGCTCATCCACCCTCCCAGGCAGTCCCCCCTTCCCTCCCCCCCTCCCAGGACGTCCCCTCCACCCCCCCCCCCCAAGGTTGCTGCTGCTGCTGACTGACATTCCTCTAACGCTCCGCGAGATAGTCTAGGAACGGTTGCTACCGCCTGTAGAACCCCTGAGCACACCCTCTCAAGGCGAACTTAATCCTCTCCAACTTTATGAACCCAGCCATATCATTTATCCAGGCCTCCAGGCTGGGGAGCTTCGCCTCCTTCCACATTAGCAAGATCCTTCACCGGGCTACTAGGGACGCAAAGGCCAGAATGCCGGCCTCTTTCGCCTCCTGCACTCCCGGTTCGTCCACTACTCCAAATATTGCTAGCCCCCAGCTTGGCTTGACCTGGACTTACACCACCTGAGATATTGCTCCCGCCACTCCTCTCCAGAACCCCTCCAGTGCCGGGCATGACCAAAACATATGGACATGGTTCGCCGGGCTCCCTGAGCACCTTCCGCATCTGTCCTCTACCCCAAAGAACCTACTCAACCTCGCCCCCGTCTGTGGACCACCTTAAATTGTATCAGGCTGAGCCTGGCACATGAGGAGGAGGAATTAACCCTACCTAGGACATCAGCCCACAGACCTTCCTCGATCTCCTCCCCCAGCTCCTCCTCCCATTTACCATTCAACTCTTCTACCAGCGCTTCCCCCTCTTCTTTCAACTCCTGGTGTATTTCCGACACCTTGCCCTCCCCGACCCATACACCCGAGATCACCCTATCTTGAACTTCTTGTGCCGGGAGCAACGGGAATTCCTTCACCTGTCGCCTCAGGGCCAGGAGACTTGTCTATCTTTAGCCCCATTAGCTTGCCCAATACTGCCTCCTTAGTGATTACAATCATGTCAAGGTCCTCACCTATCATATCTTTATTTCCATCAGTCACTGGCATGTTATTTGTGTCCTCCACTGTGAAGACTGACCCAAAAAACCTATTCAACTCCTCAGCCATTTCCCCGTCTCCTATTATTAAATCTCCCTTCTCATCTTCCAAAGGACCAGTATTTACCTTAGCCACTCTTTTTTGTCTTATATATTTGTAGAAGCTTTTACTATCTGCTTTTATGTTCTGAGCCAGTTTACTTTCATAGTCTACCTTACTCTTCTTTATGGCTTTTTTAGTAGCTTTCTGTTGTCCCTTAAAGACTTCCCAGTCCTCTAGTCTCCCACTAATTTTGCCACTTTGTATGTTTTTTCCTTCAATTTGATACTCTCCCTCACCTCCTTAGATATCCACGGTCGATTTTTCCCCTTTCTACCGTCTTTCTTTTTTGTCGGTATGAATCTTTTCTGAACACTGTGAAAGATCGCTCGGAAGGTTCTCCACTGTTCCTCAACTGCTTCACCATGAAGTCTTTGCTCCCAGTCTACTTTAGCTAGTTCTTCTCTCATCCCATTGTAATCGCCTTTGTTTACGCACAAAACACTAGTGTTTGATTTTACCTTGTCATCCTCCAACTGTATTTTAAATTCCACCATATTGTGGTCGCTCCTTCCAAGAGGATCCCGAACTATGAGATCATTAATCAATCCTGCCTCATTACACAGGACCAGATCTAGGACCGCTTGTTCCCTTGTCGGTTCCATTACATACTGTTCCAGGAAATTATCCCAGGCACATTCTATAAACTCCTCTTCAAGGCTGCCTTTACCAACCTGGTTAAACCAATCGATATGCAGATTAAAATCTCCCATGATAACCGCTGTACCATTTCTACATGCATCCGTTATTTCTTTGCTTATTGCCTGCCCTACCATCCTGTTACTATTATCTTAAATAATTTTTTAAAAAATCATCTTTGCAGCATTGCCGTTCCTTCTAACTGCTAAACTATAACATGCACTTTTTGATCAAATGCCCTGGAACATCAAGTCTTCAGGCCATCTTTCTGGCCAATCAGCATGCTTTTGTTCACTGCAAAGCGAGACGTGCTGGAGATCAAATATGGCCCAGCTGCTATGACTTCAGTTCACTCTTAAAGGACCCGCTTGTTCTTTCTTGAAACTATATCACTGTGTTTGGCACTTAGAGATGCCGATTTTAAGATTTCTTAACAGCATAGCCCAAAATTCATGGATCATCCCAAATAGACTTTTCACCACTGAGTTTATGCACAGTACAGTTTGATCATTTATTTATACCAATGTGCCAATGAGGTGGATTCTACCAGTAGGTGTAGTGTAATGGGAAGCTGAGCTGATAAATCATTTCACTCAATGGTAGAGGACTATATCTGTAACCTGTTAATACATTATTTCTAGAATACTACAAAAATACATTTATTGAGATCCAATTTTGCTGATGATCCATTCAGCTTGCAAACAACTTATTTACGGGATTCCACTTTGTGAGGTGCCTTAAAATGGAATATCTTGGTGTAACGTTATAAATTATCTTTCGGTATAACTGTCCCTGTCAGTGATAGTTTTACACATCATATTTTCTTGTAAGATTATCCCCTTCCCATGACTTCACTTGAAGCCAGATAACAATGACAGCCATAATGGAAGATAGGTGTCTGTACATCAAAAGTTGGAGGTAGAAAGTGCTGTCTTGAATGGCATAAATTGACAGCTGCAATACAAGTTAAGAGCTTATATGACAAAACTCTGTGGGTAGCAGAAGACATAAGTGCAAACAAAAACACAACACTTGGGTATAATGTGAAGAATAAAAGACGTGTGGGCTCATGATTTCAGAACCCCTCTGATTTCTCACAGCCTTGTAATGCATTCCCATCTATCATTTACCTGTCTACAGTACCAATTGATTTTAGTCAATTAAAGATGCAGATGAAAAAAAAAATGAAATGAAATGAAAATCGCTTATTGTCACAAGTTACTGTGAAAAGCCCCTAGTTGACACATTCCGGCACCTGTTCGGGGAGGCTGTTACGGGAATTGAACCGTGCTGCTGGCCTGCCTTGGTCTGCTTCCAAAGCCAGCGATACAGCCCTGTGCTAAACAGCCCCATATGATTTTACTGTGGTGATTTTTTTCCTCCCTTTGGGACATAGGAAAACGTTGCAAAGAGATATTATAAACTGACTTGGTGAAAGGAAAATGTTGATGATGGTGCTGCCGAATATTTTCATAAATATGAAGAATTCAAAGCCGAGAGAATTACAGTGGCTGCTGGCTAGATGCTGGATTACTGATTATGGATATATTTCCCGCTCCTCTTTCTTGCTGGGTTTTCCCAGCCTGATTAAACAATGAGCATCAATGGGCCATACAACTGTAGAGAACACTACACTGCATTAACTTCCCATTTTCCAGTAAGGATCACTGAATTAGGAGTGGGAAATTTCTTTTCTTTTTACTCCATCAGACCATACGGCCCCATCTATCGCTTGCAGTGAGATCATAGGCTTGGATTCAAATCTGGCACCTTCTGCACTGTATATGTCTCGTATGCAGGTTTGTCTTCAAACGATAACCCATCTGAGAATTACCATGCAAGTTTAAGAGTTTCTGTCTTGTTGGCCTATACACTAATTTTTTAACTGACTAACCTCACATATAGATTTAAATGCTGACGGTACCACATGATGCACAGTGATCAGTGTTGTGTTATGTAATTTGGAATAACACAAGCTGCCACTTGATGCAGTTTTGAGTAAAAGATGCTCCAGACTTTGAAGTGAGGTCAATGTGTTTTATTGAACTATTAGCACAATTCTCAATGAGTTCGACTCTCTGCTAATCTAAATGTGGTAACTCAGTCTAACTGAACCAGCCTTGCTCTAAGCCACGTGCTGGGCGAGGATACACCCTGTCTCACTCTGCAGCTGTTGGTCTGTGGAAAGAGGCGGGGTGTGAGCACCTCATCCCTTTTATAGTGAGATACCACCCCTGACTGTCCTGACTGCTCATTGGTCGTATCCTATTTTATGTGTTCATTAGCAGCACGGTAGCATTGTGGATAGCACAATTGCTTCACAGCACCAGGGTCCCAGGTTCGATTCCGGCTTGGGTCACTGTCTATGCAGAGTCTGCACATCCTCCCTGTGTGTGCGTGGGTTTCCTCCAGGTGCTCCGGTTTCCTCCCACAGTCCAAAGATGTGCAGGTTAGGTGGATTGACCATGATAAATTGCCCTTAGTGTTGGGTGGGGCTACTGGGTTATGGGGATAGGGTGGAGGTGTTGACCTTGGGTAGGTGCTTTTTCCAAGAGCCGGTGCAGACTCGATGGGCCGAATGGCCTCCTTCTGTACTGTAAATTCTATGATAACCTCTATGATAGCTACATGTTTGCATATCATAACATCTCCCCTTTTTTTATGTTTTGTTGGCGTATGTAAATGTATTTACATGTGGCTGAGTCTGTCTAGCGTGACTGACGGAGGACAACAGAACAGGGTAAACAAAACAAATGTTCACAAGTCCAGTCTCTGAGGCTTGCGTCTGATCCTGGTCGACCGCCGGAGAGGTGGCGGAGGGGACGACGGGGCGTTGACAGGCGGGATGGAAGCCTGACTGGTGGCCTCGTGGTGTGAGGAGGAGGTGGCAATTCAACATATGGAAATGGCGGAGAAAGTGGTTGTGGGCAGGCAACTTTGCACAGTGCCCGTCGATTCCTTCACACGATGGAGCCATCAGACATACGTACAACATAAGAGCGGGGCGCGGCCTGTCGAACAGCGACAGCCGGGGCAGACCACCCAGCATCCGGTATCTGGATCCTGACAGTGTCTGCCGGGGATAGCACGGCCAGATCAGTGGCATGGGCATCATAGCCCTGCTTTTGACGGTCTCTGAGCTGCTGCATCTTCTGCAGCACCGGGAGGTGATCCAGGTTGGGCAGGTGTATGGCTAGGAGCGTCATCCCATGCGGTCCCTGTTCATCAAGTTGAGCCGGCGACATGCCAGTGGACAGTGGAGTCGCCTGTATGCGAGCAGTGCAAGATGTATGTCGGAAGCAGAGTCCGCGGCCTTACAGATTAGCTGTTTTACAATGTGCACCCCTTTCTCGACTTTTCCATTGGACTGCGGATAGTGCAGACTGGAGGTGACATGCTGGAAATTGTATGACCTGGCAAACGTGGACCATTCTCGACTGTTAAAGCACGGGCCATTGTCGCTCATGATGCTGATTGGGATGCAATGCCTTGAGAACGTCTCCTTACAGGCTTCGATGACGGTCCGAGAGGTGAGGTCCGGGACCTTCAGCACCTCAGGATAATTCGAGAAACAGTCGATGATCAATAGGTAGTCGCGACCATTCGCATGAAAGAGGTCGATGCCGACCTTGGACCACGGAGAGGTCACTATGTCATGCTGTTAGAGCGTCTCCTTGCTCAGCGCTGGCTGGAACCGCTGACAGGTAGCACAGTTCAGGACCATGTTCGTGATGTCCTGGCTGATGCCGGGCCACTAGACAGCTTGCCCGGCATCACTTCTGCACTTCTCGACACCCAGGTCTCCCTCATGAATCTGCCGCAGCACCAAGCTCTGGAGACTGAGCGGAATGACAATCCTATCCAGCTTGAGGAGGATACCATCAATCACCGTAAGGTCGTCCTTCACATTGTAAAATTGTGGGCACTGCCCTTTCTGCCAGCCATTGGTGAGGTTGTGAATGACGCGCTGCAAGAGGGGGTCCTTGGCTGTCTCAACACGGATGAGAATTACCTTCTCATCTGTCGCCGGGCGAGTGCTAGCACACAGCTACACCTGCGATTCGATGTGCTGGATGATCTCCAGCGGCTCACTGGGCGAGGTGACGGAGCGGGACAATGTATCAGCGATGATGAGCTCCTTACCAGGTGTGTACACCAAGATGAAGTCATACCTCCTAAGTTTAAGCAGGATTCTCTGCAACCGAGGCGTCATGTCGTTCAGGTCCTTGTGGATGATGTGGACCAGAGGCCTATGATCCGTCTTGACAGTGAATTTCGGTAGGCCGTAGACATAATCATGAAATTTGAGGATGTCGGTGAGAAGACACAAGCACTCCTCAATCTGTGCATATCTGGTTTCACTGGGCGTCATCGCCCTTGATGCGTAGGCTACTGGTGCCCAGGATGATGTGTCATCTCGTTGAAGCAACACCGCCCCAATGCCATCCTGACTCGCATCTGTGGATATCTTTGTCTCCCGGTCCGGGTCGAAGAATGCCAGGACTGGTGCAGTGGTGAGTTTGGCTTTCAGCTCCAGCCACTCTGTCTGGTGGACCACCTTCCACTCAAAGGCAGTTGACTTTTTCACCAGGTTGCGTAGGGCCGTGGTGTGTGTGGCCATGTTTGGAATGAACTTGCCCAGAAAATTGACCATACCCAAGAAGCGCAGCACCGCCTTTTTGTCCTCAGGGACCTTCATCGCCTCGATGGCCTTGATTTTGCCTGTGTCCGGGCGCACACCATGCTGTGAGATCTGGCCGCCTAGGAACTTGAGCGTCGATGTACCACAACAACATTTTGACCTGTTTAACTTTAGGCCATTGGCATGTACACGGCGGTATATCGTCTGGAGACGGGACACATGTTCTTCAGGGGTCGTGGACCATATGATGATGTCGTCCACGTACACACGAACACCTTCAATGCCTTCCATCATCTGCTCCATGATGCGATGGAATATCTCCGATGTCGAGATGATGCCAAATGGCATGCGATTGTAGCAGTATCTGCCAAAAGGTGTGTTGAAGGTGCAGAACTTTCTGCTGGACTCTTCCAGCTGGATTTGCCTTAATCCCTGTGATGCATCCAATTTGGTGAAGAAGCACGTGTGTGCCATCTCACTCGCAAGTTCCTCCCGCTTCGGGATGGGGTAGTGTTCCACATGATATTCCTATTGAGATCCTTGGGATCAATGCAGATGCGCAGGTCCCCCGAAGGCTTCTTTACGCACACCGTTGAGCTGACCCAGTCAGTCGGTTCGGTGACCTTGGATATGATGCCTTTTTGCTGAAGATCCTTGAGCTGTGCCTTCAGGCGCTCTCTCAGTGGAGCAGGGACTCGTCGTGGTGCGTGGACCACTGGCTTGGCATCAGGCCGTAGCGGAATCTTGTATGGATACAGCAGCATGCCCATCCCGTCGAACACATCTGGATACTGGGCGAAGATGTCATCGATGCCAGCCTGAAGATCCACATGGGAGGATGTCATGGTGTAAACCCTTTGAATGCGCACCTAGTAGGGCTGCCCTGTCCGGCTTCACAATTTCAAAGCGTAACCGTGCTTGTGTGTGTCAGTTGGATACGTGCAGATGGCAGGATCCCAGTGCCGTGATGGCATTCCCATTGTAATCCAGGAGCTTGCAGGCAGCTGGAAGGACCGTGGGGGACTTCTTAATGCGTCTTAGGTTTGCCTGTGAGAGGAGGTTGGCAGAGGCACCTTTGTCCAGATTGAACTGGATGGGGCAGTGGTTGACCTTCATCACTGCTCGCCATTCGTCCTCGGAATGCACAGCTAGGATCGATTGGACTTGTGATGTGTCAGTTGTGGTATATTCACACTTTGTAATAATGCCCACATGGTAGGTATTGTCCGGGCATTAAGCATCTGGATCCGTTGCACTGCCGGGATCAGAATCCTGTTGGCTTTGTTGCACACTCCGGATGCGCCGTCATCGGAATTGGGAGCGCTGGCTCCTGACTGGTGGTGCAGATCTGCACAGGGCTGCATGGTGGCCTGGCTTCCCACAGTTTAAACAGCGTCTGCCTCTTGCAGGGCAGTGTTTCTTTAAATGGGCGGTGCCAAAGTTCGAACATGTCATGACGTTGGCGTCCTGATGCTCCATGCGTCGTTGCACATGCGCAGTGCAGTTCTCAGACATCTGCACCTGCGCAGTGCGGGTTTTGGCCACTTCGTTATCCCGTTTGCATCACGCATGTGTCGGGCCCCGGGAAGAGCGCACAAAATAGCCACTTTCGTCAATGTTGAGGTGCTGCATCCGGGAGATGGCCTGTGCACACTCCACCTCGTGGGAGGCTAGTCTATCGTTTTTTGTCGTTTTGTACTGGGAATAGCGATTTTTAGCTTGCTCATGCATTGCATGTTTCAATCGCGACTGGAGGGTCATATGCTTGATCTTAAGTAATTGCTCTCTGTGGATAAGAGTGAACTCCAAAAATAATTCGGTCTCTGATCATGGAGTCAGTGATATCACCGAAGTTGCAGGATTGCACTAGCAGTCTAAGGTTAGTTAAATATGAGTTGAAGGATTTGTCTTTCCCTTGCAATCGCTGCTTGAATATGTAGCGCTCAAAGATTTTGTTGGTGTCCATCTCACAGTGGCTGTCAAACGTGTCTAGGATGGTCTGAAACTTTGGCTTGTCCTGGTCTTCGGTGAAGTGAAAGGAGTTGAATATTTCCAAGGTGTGATCACCCGCTGTGGTGAGGAAAAGAGCTACCTTCCGTGCATCAGACGCACCATTGAGGTCTGATGCTTCGACGTAAAGCTGAAATTTCTGCTTGAATGTCCGCCACTTGGCACTGAGATTGTCGGAGGTCCTGAGCTGGTGAGGAGCCTGAATCTTTTCCATTGTGCCGGTGTACATTCGCTGGTCATGACGGACCTTGCTGAGTTGAACTAACTAGATTGAACAGACTCCTGGTATCATGTTGCATTATGTAATTTGGAATAACACAAGCTGCCAATTGATGCAGTTTTGAGTAAAAGATGCTCCAGACTTTGAAGTGAGTTCAATGTGTTTTATTGAACTATTAGCACAGTTCTCAATGAGTTCGACTCTCTGCTAATCTAAATGTAGTAACTCAGTCTAACTGAACCACCCTTGCTCTAAGCCACGTGCTGGGGTGTGATGCTGAGGATACATCCTGTTTCACTCTGTAGATGTTGGTCTGTGGAAAGAGGTGGGGTGTGAGTGCCTCATCCCTTTTATAGTGAGATACCACCCCTGAGTGTACTGACTGCTCATTGGTCGTGTCCTATTTTATGTGTTCATTAGCTGCATATTTGCATATCATGACAATCAGATTGTCACATTATGAAAAATATGTATTCTTGTATAAATATCATGCAAAGCTGATCAAACTTTCTTTCCTGATCACATTCCCCCCAGTCAGTTAGCTTTAATTTTTATTTTGCTATATTAAACTAATACAGTTTGACACCCCTAATGCAGAGACTTTGGGGAGCATTTTATTGTAATGGATTAATACAGAGATTTCTATCTAAGTACTCCTTGCGTTTTTCAAGCATTTATGTCTGCTTAGCATTCACCAGCATGCTACACTTGAGTCAGATATCACTTTCTAGAGAGAGAAAAAATAAACACCGCGCTGTGTTTAGAAAAAAAAGAAGCCTAATTCAGTCTGGAGCCACGCAGGTAATTTTCCCTTCAGCGTTTCTGCTTGGCTAAGACAGGTTGGGCTGTGATTGCAGTCGCCCTGTCTGCTCAATCTAGCATGGCTTACATACCAGGGGCACATTTTGTTACAGCACAGACAGGAAGATGATCTGATTGGCCTGGATCCAAAGTATGTTCTCAAAGGTTCCTTTGATTTGAGAGTCATTTGGGCACAGCGCAGTCAATGCTGTGTGCTCCCCTCATTCAAAATTGGGCATTTAACTTACAGGAAAAATGAATTTGGTTAGGCATGGGTCCAATTTCAGTATTCTCATTTTGAAAAATGTTATTAGTCATACCGATAGATATCAGGACTAATATTTGCCAAATATGTAAGCGATGGCAAATGCACACCCATTAGTGCAATTAAAGGAGAATTACAATAGCATCATTGTCTTTGTCAGGTTTTTTTAATGGGTGGAGTAAAACCACACATTTAAACATGAGCTTTTTTTTCTGTCGCACTAATAGATATTGTAACTGCCTTGAACACACAACAGTACTCTGGAGCATATATCGAGAGATTGTGATCATGATTAAGTTTGGCTGAATTTTGATTTAAACTTTATAAAAGAGCAAAATGGTTGGCATGAGCTTTTTTTTGGCAAAATTAAAAATTTATGTTTGCCTCTCGCTGTAATTAGCATCTTGTCAAAGGTTAAGTATTGAGCCACTGAGCCATGCATTTGAGCATTGAAACGTAAATAAACGACTTCAGGAAAAGACCAATTTTCAAATTATGAAGCTGATATAAAATTCATACTTAAAGATGTGTTCAAGCTGCAACAAGGTGTTTGGGGAAAATGTGGTTTGAATTGAGGTCAGAAGTGTATTTCCATAGAAAATACTGCAAACGTGAGAGCCTGAGGGCTACAGTTACAGATATAAAGAGAGAATGCAAAACGAGTAATCAGACCTACCACTCTTCATTTGTTTGTTATCTCAAATATCATTAGTAAATAAATGAGATTAGTTAGTTCGTTTGATTTGTTCATGGGATGTGGGTGTCACTGGCTGGCCCAGCATTTATTGCCCATCCCTGAGGACATTTAGAGTCAACCACATAATGGTATTGAAATCAAATTATTTTCTATAAAGGCAATCACTTCGAAAAGATCCTCATCTTTATTAAAATAAATGTGTCAAGATATATCTATAGGTATAATACTTTATAAACTGTGAATGTATTTCATTGAAAGCCTAATTTTAAAAAAAGGGGCTCTGACATCTAAAGCACCGATTTAGTGTCGAGCCCCAGATTGATTGATACACTGCACTCGAACTCAGTCACAATGCACATTACACTTCTGAGTTGACGATTAGTTTGTGACATACTGTTTAATTGTACAACCAATAACAGACAGGTTGACATATGTCCAATGCTGTAAAAATTTCCAGTGTGCAATTTTGACCCACTGTATGCAATATGATGTATATATTCCAAAGTGTTTAAGGCCTTGTGCCACACATTTCAGCATTGCAATCACTGAAGGATGTTTCTAATCCAGGAGGAAAGTGGACAGAAAGTTTTCATTGGTGACGTCCTTTAGAAAGTACAGTTCTTTGCACTTAACACTTGTAGACTATTTTGAGGCCAACCACGTCTGGGGCCTTAAAGGAACAGCTGATCTTAGACCAGACTGGATTGATACTTGGGTAGACTTTTATATTTATAATTATATTTACACATACACGCATTTTGTAATTGTGCGGGTTGCTATGTTGCTTGAGCTAAGGTTGTCGCTAGGGTTCCAATCGAGTAAAGCTGGGTGTGTTCTCCAGAATTAAGAAAAACACCCTGTATTATAATTGGAATTTAGATTTAGTCATACCAGACTTGGGATGTGTGTGGCACAAGCATGTTTGACTGGGATGAAGTACTGGTGGTTAGAGATCTGTCACTACTGGAGGTTTATGTTGGGAACAAGTGCTGAATTAAATGTATTGCACACTGTTTTAAAAAAAAAGGTTATCACACAGCATCAAAGCATAAAGATTAAATGTAATTTTCTTACAGTGATGTTCATAATATATTGAATAAATCTACCACAACTGGATATGATATCAAACAAGGAGGGCAATCCATCTGTATAACTAGAACCATGTATTGGGTGTTACAACTTAAATGAAAATTCCATCTGCAAATGTGTCTGTTGCATTTTTATTAGTTAAATAACAGCTCTCGGTTAACCTAACCATGAAAAACGGCCACCAACTTCGATAGCTTGGACTGGTATGACAAATTAATGTAGCAAAATGGTGCATGGGACTTCACAGGTGAATTATCAAATAAACTTTAACATTTCACTCGATAAATTGTAGATTTTAAGGCGCATATTATATTAAAGGAAGCACTGTGGCTTCACAGCGCCAGGGTCCCAGGTTTGATTCCCCGCTGGGTCACTGTCTGTGCAGAGTCTGCACGTTCTCCCTGTGTCTGCGTGGGTTTCCTCCGGGTGCTCCAGTTTCCTCCCACAGTCCAAAGACGTGCAGGTTAGGTGGATTGGCCGTGATAAATTGCCCTTAGTGAACAAAACGGTTAGGGGGGGTTATTGGGTTACGGGGATAGGGTGGAAGAGAGGGCTTAAGTGGGTCGGTGCAGACTCGATGGGCCAAATGGCCTCCTTCTGCACTGTATGTTCTACGATGAAGGAAAAGTTGCAAGGTTTAAGGAAGGAATTCCAGAACATAAACTGAAGGCACAGCCACCAATGGTGGAGGGATTAAAATTGGAGGATGCCCATCTGCCCAGAGGAATGCAAATACCTGAGGGTTATGCAGCTGGAAGAAGTTAGAAATGGAGAGGTGCAAGTCTGTGGAGAGATTTGAAAACATTGAGAACCAGGAGGCAGTGTAGGTTAACAAACACCAGAGATTATAACGAAAGGGACTTGAGTTGAGACACTGACAGCAGACCTTTGGTTGAGCTTAAGTTTATAGAGGTTAGAATGTAGGATAACAGCCAGAAGTGTGTTAGAATACTATACAGGAATCAGTAAGCCACACCAAGCCAGCCACTCAATTGTGCAGTTTCTCCCCGCCCGCAACACTACCAATGTTCTGGTAAGTAACGAGATTAAATGTCACAAAGCTGCTTTTTTTAATGCTACAGAGAGTGGTTAAGTGTGTAAGAGGGTAGGTGGCTGAGGGGGTAAAGTTGTGGGTGGGTAGGTGGCAGGCAGGTGAGGTAATGGGGTAGCAGCTGGGTAGGGTGGAAGTCAGAGGGAGACGGGGTGCTGAGGGAGTCGGGTGGTGGGGTTGGTCACAGGGAGATGGGAATGATTGGAGGGTCAGGTTTTTCGCTACCTAGGTGTTCGACTAGGATTTTTCTGCATATTTCGAACTTTTTCTGGCTAACTAGCCAGATAAGTAACTTGGAATTGTCTAAAGTCTCTCGCTCTTTTACAGGCAGTCCCAGTGAGCGGTGGAATTGCCATTGGAAGATCAATCTTTCTGGCTAATTCCGGGCAGGATCAGGGCATTGGGACTTCTGAGAGTTTACCTGCTACGGTATATCCAGTCTCCCGACTATCTGGAGATTGGACCTGGGCCAACTTTTTCACTGTTCATTGTAAGCACTGAAGAACAATTGTATTAGTATGATGTTTGTGCAGAAACTCTAGGTTTATATCAGACATAATAAACAGGAATTTGCTGGTGTGTGGTATCTCTGCCAACACACATTACTTTGGCATTTCCCTGCATCCTTAAGCTAAAAATATGTTTCGCCCTCGAAGGTGTGAGCTGATCAGGTGACGAGAGCAACCAGGATCTTGGTGACTTGTGAGGCAAACAACGTGATAATCAAGGCGATTTAAGGATTGATAAAGGAACAGTTACGGCTGAGAAGAAGGACACATTGTGTCTAATTGGATACTGAAAGAGATGTAAAGAAGGAAAAAAATTATTGGATTTAGAGCGAGAGAAAAGCTGTGTAACTCTTAATTCCCTGAAGCGTACGGTGGCGCAGCGGTTAACACTGCTGCCTGCGGCGCTGAGGACCTGGGTACGATCCCGGCCCCAGATCACTGTCCGTGTGGAGTTTGCACATCCCCACCCCCCCGTGTCTGCATGGGTTTCACCCCCACAACCCAAAGATTTGCAGGTTAGGATTGGCCACACTAAATTGCAACTTAATTGGAAAAAAATAATTGGGTACTCTAAATTTATTTTTGAAAAAGTCTTAATTTCCTAAACTTTCTGATCGATTTGCACATTAATAACGAGATGTGTCATTACCACTTACTGTTTCTCAACAATTTCCAGGTGAATATTTCTCCAGTGAATTTCCTGCAAGTACCAGTGATTTCTTTTTAAGTCGTCATATTACAATCTTGAACATCATTGTCTACTTTTTTTTTTGTTCATTTGATGGAAGGACTGAGTATCAGTGTTTGCAATGTTAAAGCTGTTTCTTCATCAGTGAAAGCTCGGCTGGCAGGTACTTGCATGGGTCTGTGGCTTTGCTGCAAGGACACAGAAATCAATTTTACAAGTGCAAGCACAGGGTGCTGGTTCGCAAACGCTTCTTGCCCATAAACTAAACCAAACATTGAGAAAGGGTCTTAGGATTGCAATTTATTTTTTCAAAATTGTTCATTATTTCTAGAAAGAAGAAAAATGAAATGAAAATCGCTTATTGTCACAAGTAGGCTTCAAATGAAGTTACTGTGAAAAGTCCCTAGTCACCACATTCCGGCGCCTGTTCGGGGAGGCTGTTACGGGAATCGAACCGTGCTGCTGGCCTGCCTCAGTCTGCTTTCAAAGCCAGCGATTTAGCCCTGTGCTAAACAGCCCCCTGAGCTGAGCAGGAACAGGATTTTTAGGAGGTTCCACATTAGGAAACTATCAAGATAGTTAGAATATTTAAGATGGATGCGATTCTAGCAATGTGTTGGTTGGCAGACTCGAGGAACTCTTGCAAAAATCTGACAGAAATGCTGACAGCCTTGGCATACTGGTTATTACAGCAGCATTGTTGCAATGTCCAATGGCCTATTCTGACCATTATCTCCAGGAGTGGTCCTGGTAGCTGGCCTACTTTATTACTCTAGTATTAACATGTTTGGGTGCAGATGATAATGCAGATCAATATGGAAATTCTAAGAACCCCCATTCTGCCTGTGAGAAATCACGGTTGTATTTGATTAATCGATTTGATTATCTAAGTTAACATGATGTTAAAAATTATACTCCAGTTAGTCAGATTATATAGGGCACAATCTACCCGATTGGGGACAGGTTCCCGTAGCACAAGATTACTGAGAAATACTCTGCTATCTAACGCCCATACAGGTAGATCGGGGGCCTCGGCGGGGAGCTCTCTGACGAGGCCGCACTTAGCCCCGTTTTCTGCACTGAGGAGCTCTGCTCAGGTCAGTGCATTGAGAGATCGGGACGTCATTTTTAAATGGCATTCCAATCTCCCGAGCCCCCGACGTGACCCCCTCAAACCCCTCCCCCAGCCCCAACTCACTATATGAGGGTTGCCGGGCATCCCCTGGCCTAATCATCGCCGTGCAAAGAAATGCCAGCTGGGCACCTTGGCAGTGCCTGCCTGCCACCCTGGCAGTGCCACTTGAGCACCTTGGCACTACCAGGGTGCCAGGCTAGCAGTGCCAAGGTGCCTGGGTAGCACCAGCAATGCCAGGGTACCACCCTGCCTAGTGGACATGCACCTGGGGGCCATCTGTGAAGCCCCCACGAGTACCATTCCATCTGGTCTCCGTTTGTGAAGACTAGTGCTGAAAGGCGCTCTTCCGCGAGGGAGTTAGATACCATGCCTTGTTTCGATCTCAGGAACATATATTAGAGTGAGACGAGCTGTCTCGCTCTAATATGCAAATTTGGCAGAAAATAATCCCGCCCTCACATCGCAGCATCTCGTAAGATCGCGTTAGATCTCGCCAGGCCTGGCAAGAAGCGGAATCTACTGGTCACATTGTGTCGCTTTTTGGGTGCAACACGACCAGCAGCTGCCCATGATATTAATCCTTAAAATGCTAATTTCACCGTTTTAAAATTTTGAGAGTTCTCTTTAATCAGCAACTTGATGTAAAATGTTGTGAACAGCCAAAGTCTGATATACCTTTTACCAACTGACTCAGTTTTTAAAAAGAGATAAAATTATTTCCAATGTGTATCTTATTTGTTGTTCAAATTATTCCTTTGTGCTTTCTAAATGTGTACAAAAGTATCTGACATTCAATTAAAAAGGCTAACAGAAATAGCTGTGCTTTGCAACAATGTGGCCGCAGTTTCAAAAAGTGCAGGCTTCAGCTAAAGTAGAACACAACGCAAACAAAAGATTAAACTACTTGCTTTTTTTTTTGCAGTATTTTGCAATATTACCCTTAATTAAAAGGGATGGGCAGATTGCAATTTTGAGTTTTGCTGGTAAACAGTCAGTCACTCATCAGCTGGCTTATTTAAAAAAAAAGTAAACACAAAAGTACTATCCAAATACAGTCTTCTATGTGCGTGCTGTCATGTGCTGTGCATGGTACCCTTAGTGGGAAAAACCTTTTAATTAGTGTGTACAACTGTCTTACAGTTCAGTTCCTATCCCGTGAGAGCATTTGATTGCCATAGATTTTATTGCAGAGCTTGGCACAGCTCCAGCCACAGCCTGGAATTTGTTAGTCTAATGGGGTGCAAAGTCTATTGATTGTGGTCTCCAAGGTAATAACCAAATAGAACAGGAGCAACAAGTCAATAACATTGTTGTTTCTACAAACTCTATTCACTTGTGGTGTTGGATTATTTTACAATGCAGAGTGTAGCCACTAGAAAATCAGTATGTCTGATATGCTGCACACGCTGTGTTTATGTGTGCAGACTTTTTAAAACTTGGTTCAGATTGATTGGAAATGTATAAAAGGAATTGAAGACAAAGGATTATGAAGTTGAAGTGGGGTAAAGGAGTCCAGTAGACTGCAAAATCAAAGAGATTAAACCATGAAACATATCACTAATAAGGTCTGAGCGTTTGTCCATCAGGCAGAAAGACTGAGACTATACAAAAGGAAATGATAACGAGCTATTTGCTGTTGGATATGTCTCCTTTAAATCTTCTAACTCCTGTGAAATGGTGGGTTTGTATTTGACAGATCTATAGAAATGACATTAGATATTATTGATTGATGCCTTTTCATCACGGTGTGACTTTTAACCTGTAAGCTAGGAAAAGTTGCCACTCATTTTATACTGATGGCTGCTGAGAGCAGCGATGTCTAAATATTGTCCAATGGGCTAACATGGATGACGAATTGGGTCCTATTCTAGGATGGCGTGGGTGTGCTAGAAAACTAATGCTCTGACTACACAGGGTAAACTCCAACCTAGCCCATCCGAGGCCCCAAATAAGACCTACCTGCTTCTCCCCAGAGAAAATAAGTGTAATTTTCAGTTGATCCTGCACACCTTCTGGCAGGAGAAAAGGTTGCAACCCCACACTACCCAGGGGTGTGGTTAGAGGCTAAATCTGGAAAGTGGAAAATAATAGAGAAATAATTCTCCATGCTGCAGGATGGCGGATTGCCGATAAGTTGCAGGTAGGTTTCACAGGGGCCTATATGCGTCCACTCCTGGAACCATGTCGTGTTGGGTGTTCTGGTCTACAAACAGGTCAACACGGCTGGAGATGGTGTAAATCTATTTTATTAACAACTCAACTGTAATAACATACTGTAAGCTTGGGTACATGCATTACCAGCTTATCTGTGGACCCTGTCCTATCATTATCTAGGTGAGGCACTCAGCACATGGTGAATGTCTGAGAGGCGGGCTGTGAGCTCTGTGCTCTGAGCTGGCTGCTGCTAGAATAAGCGGGAAGTCTGGTGTCCCCTGTCTTTATAGTGCGTGTGCTCTCACTGGTGATTGGCTGCGATGTTGTGTATGCTGGTTGGTCCTACTGTATGTCCGTCAGTGTGTGTGTGATTGCACCATGATATGCTGATGTATATCATGACAAGGTTGCAACCCCACACTACCCAGGGATGTGGTTAGAGGTTAAATCTGGAAAGTGGAAAATAATAGAGAAATAACTTTTAAAGAAAAATACATACAGTGCGGTCAAGATATTAAAGTCATGATTTTTTTTAAAATGCAAAGTTCCCCTTACCTGGTGGGCAGTGAGGATAGTGATCCTTTTCCAATCCTTTTTAATTGCTGATTTTTATTCATGTAAATTTTGAGATGTTTGTTCAACTCTGAACTGTTACCTATTGATGTAGGTGGGGCTGACACCACAGGCTCCAGTCTGACAGACAACCTGTTTTCAGTCAGGCTGTACACACCCAGATTAACTTGCAGTAGTATAAATTTAGTTTTATGTGCGCAAACAGTAGATTTCACTTTCACATCGAGTGAATGTTCAAATTCCTCTAACTTTGTTTGAATGTTTACATGAAAGGAAGAATAGACTTCATCCACGGTTCCCTGGGTTAGAACAGTTTTGGGGTTTAGTATGGCGACTATAAAAATAAAAGATAAATGAGAAGCATAGAATGAATGTACTGCTTTTTATTTGATTTGGGGATTGATTCCCTCTTTAAACATTAACAGCTCAAGAAAATATTTTTCTGAGAATTGCAGAAGAACCATAATCTATAATACATATGGATATTTGGACGCATAATTAATTTTATCAACACATAAAACCTAAAAGTAAGCAGTTATGTATGATCCTTAGCCATACCCCAGGATGACTGGACGGGGGAAATTTGGTTAGGGAACAATAATGTTTTGTTTAAAGTAGATAAAGATGAGATTCATGACACCTGCTTTTGGACGAAAGCCACAAGATTCCACGGGTTTTGAAAAAACAAAAACAAACTTTGCAAGTTCAGAAAGAGCAAATAATTCACAATATATATCTTATACTCTCACATTCAGGAAAAGTATGAGGTACACTCACATTCAGGGTAAGTATGAGGTACATGTGAATTAACAGGTGAACTGTGGCCAAATGCACCAGACTTCAGAGTAAATGATAGATGGAACAAAGACAGAGTCCATGGATTTCTCAAGAACCCACCCAGATATCTGTCAAATGATCTTGTTGAAATTCTGCTTCACAAGTGATTACCAGCTTCGCCTTTGAAAAATCTGTCTGAATTCTTTTGAAATGTTGCTCCCACTCGCACGGCTTTAACAATGGCCCACCTCACAAGGTTTCAATCTCATCTTCACTCTGTCCTGAGTTTGCACTTCAGCCACCACTTACTGGCTTAATTTCAGCTCTTTGCTGGACAGCTGTCTTCACTGAGTTGGCACTGTCCCTGACTTTCTCCGAACCACTATTTCCCAGCTGAATCCAGTTATATGTGACTTTGGGACTTCCCCTGAGCCTTTTGTGATTATCTGGGCTTCCCCTGACTCCCATTCGATTACCAGATATTTCCCTGAGCCCTTATATTAACTCCTCAGTACTTTCAGCAACACTTTAGTTGCATAGAGTTTCTCCCCCCCCCCCCCCCCCCCCCCCAACTCTTGACACCCCTAAAACTGACTGCCTTGAGAAGAAGTCGTCACTGGCCCTTGAACTGGTCTGATAACCAGAGGGTCCCGTTATTACCATGCTGGAACCAATGTAATAATCAACGGAACATCCTTTACCTTAAATGTTACAATCTCCACGGGCTGCTAATTTAGCACACAAGCAAATGAGTTAAATTCATTACAACTGTTGCATTCATAATTTAATGTTTCATTAAGTAAAATGCAAATGGAATTCTCACGCAATGGAATACTATGGAGGTAGAAAATATTCTTAAACACAATCCGTTCTGCATTTGTCACGTCTAAGCTATCAAGTCTGGCTTACTGGTGGGATAAATTTTGCATTATGTGGTCCCCACTTGCTGTCCATGTCTATTTATATTGGAATTAATATAAATATCCAATCAAACCTAATCAATGCCACAAAAACAAACTAGCTGGCCATTTATCTCCAAGACCTTACCCTGCACAAAGTGGTTAGTTACATGATGCGGGAATTATAACTTCAAAACATATTCAAAGCTTATTAAACTTTTGGCACTTGAAGCCATCCTGAGAACATGAAAGCAAATATATCGATGCAAGTTCTATTATTAGGTGTTAAACATCTGAATTTTAGTGCATTTTTACTGCCAGTTTGGCATTGCTTATGGTACATCGAAAATAGCCACAAGAAAAAGGCCCAGAACTTAATTAGAAACCTAAAAGGACAAACCAGCATGCAATCTGTAAGAAGGGAATACCATTCCTGCAGGGTCCTTCCTGTCTTTTAATACCTTGACTTGTTCCATGTGGTTACCATATTGCAAGTTAGGTGCTGGATAGACTAACGTCACAAAGGGCTCATACTTAAAATGTAGAAAGTCCCTTATATAGAAGTGTAAAGTGTTTGTCAAAGCTTTCAGCATGTGAACTGGACACCAATCAAGCATCCAATCTAATATGGCACTCCACCTTGCCCTAAATTCCAGAATTCCTTCTTCCAGAGCGTTATATACGGTGTGCATTGAATACAGTTATCCAAAGATGAATTTGTAATGTAAGTTAGGTGCTTCAGTGTATTTAAAGTAACTTATTTAGAACCTGTATTTTTTCATCTGTGTTCTTGAACTCCACAAACTCATCAGTTAAAACCAGCATGGAAAGTAGCTATTCTGGTCATTTGTCAACATGCTCAGCTCTAGGTCTAGCTAGTCCCAGTCTGCCTGGCAATGCAGATGCTGCAGTTGGCTTCGCCATTTCTGAATTAGTGAAGCAAATGACCACCAGATGTCCAAGTTCCGATGTACCATCATTTGACTTCTGCTTCTTGTGTTTGTGTCTGTGTTACGATGCATTTGAGGTGCAGTGCGATCTCTCCCTCTTGTCAATTAACTGTCAAAATGTACTGTTTGGTTCACTCAAAAAGCACAGTTCCTTGGATAAGGTACAAGAAGCCAGATCGTGCCTGAGGGATCATACACCACGAGGAGTTAGTGTTGAAGAGAAGAGGAGGATCGTTAAAGGGAGAAAAGGAAAACAAATGCAATTGACCAGGGGCAAAGCTAAAACTTTAGTTCTGACCCAGTTAACATGAGCTGTGGAGAGTACAACAGAATCATGTTTAGAGCTTTCCAGATTATGAACTGGAGGCCATGAAGATAGAAACTGAGGCTCCAGAGATTAAATTAGCAGTGACAGACAGACTTCATCACAAGTTTTGATCACCTCACACCAACCACATGGCCTGTAGAAAATTAGATCCACTGATAATGGTCATTCCTTCAAATTAAAACTATTTTAATCTAAGATTTCCCCAATTAGCAGTTGCTCCGATCAAAGTAAAAATGTGAATGCTTTGAAAACCAGCAAAGTCTCAATCCTTGGCCTGTGTTAATTGATTTCAGAGCAGGGCAAGACTTGAGTCGTAACAAAATGATCACTATGCCTGTACGCTGGGGAAGGTCAGAGTTTCCAGTGGATAATGAATTAGAACAGCATTGTCCTTTACGATGATGCCCTTTCTTGCTGAATAGTCGATTAGTACATTGGGCAGTTCCCACATTAAAAATGATCAATTGAGCAATTACAGGGCAACTGCACCTCCTTGTAGCTTCCATAATCTCTTGTGCCTTCAAGACGTGCAGGAAAATACTTGATGTTAATCCCAAAATTTAAGCAATAAGGTGTGGTATACTGGACATATCTGGGGTGTAGTGGTTTTCCCATAATTAAACTACTTCAGACGATCAGACTATATTACTCACTACACCACCCAGCTCTTAATTTCTGTAGTTGAGCATTACTTGATAATTTATTTTTAAATGTGAAGAGGTCTGTCCTGGATCCAATCCAGACTGTGCTTTTACCTGATAAGTTGAATGCTAAAATAGGTTCTTCCCTCAATGTTGACATCCTAAATCCTCTAGGCACCAGAGAACTGCTGTGACAAAACTTGTTTCCTGATCCTTTGAGAGGTATTTTTGTAAGTGCCCTGACAACTCCCTTCATGTGAGTGAAAGCAACAGCACATCAGCTGAAACTCTGAACAAGCCACCTTCCATATCGTCCAGAATAGAATCATTGGCTAAGTTCCCGAGTGACTCTTCCCTTCAACTTTTTTGGCAAGCACTTTACTAAATCTATGATTTCATACCACATTAAAATGCGGATTGGGAAAATCGTCTCAAGCATCTGACTCCATAACCTCCAAGAAAGTGTGTTTGTAAGATGGGTGTCATTAGACACAGAGTGCAGTTCATGCCTGCACCCCCTGCCTGTTTTAGCTATTTGTTGAATATTGGCCCATAACCACCTGGTTCTCCAGCATCACATATAGGGGTTACCTTAATGATGCGCTGGGGAATTCCTCTAGAAAGTTCACACGTAAACGTGTATCTGACAATTGTCCATAAGTGTTAACTTCCTCTAGACAATTCTGCTGGGCTGGGAATCATCTGACAGAAGCAAAGTAAATCGCTAACTTCGCATGATTCAGCCAGTTTTGACTGATAGTTATTCTGAAAGGGTTAGAAGGAAAAAAAACACTTCTTACTTCAGAATAATTATTTAAACACACCCAGCCCCACATAGGACACCCTCCACACATACACGACCACAAACGGTAGCCTATCACGCCGGCCCCACCCTCCCCATCCTGGTCCGAGCTGAACCCACGGTCCGACCCTCACACTCTTCCCAGTCTGGCACCACCCCACCTGGTCTGACCCGACCAGGCCACCTTTCCAGTCTGCCCCCCCTCTCTCCGAACTGCCCTCCCTAATCCCGTTCCAGACCGACCCTCCCCGTCCCAGTCTGACACCATCCCCCCCATCCTGGTCTGCCCCCCTCCTTCTGGACTTACTCCCCTCCCACCCTCTCTTTTCCAGTCTTCTCCCCCCCCCCCCCCCCCCCCCCGCACTCCTTCACAGAGTTGTGTCCTTCCTCTCTGACCCCAGTTATTCCTTGCCAATGCCGCCAGGGGCTCGCTTCGCTGCTCCTGTCTCACCCACCCTCAGTGAGGAACATTTGACGAGACGGGATTTGCAGTTCCAACATGTATAAGTCTGTCAAGAGTGGCAATCCGTTGCAGAGCCTCTCTGAGGAAGTTGCTGTCCATTGCACAACATAAAGTTACTGTCCACAGCATAAATCGATTTCATATTGTTTTTGGCCTTCCCTGGCACTCCATGCCCAGTCCTAAATTTAGTGACTGTCAGCACCAGCAAAAGCACAGTATTACCTCCTGCGTTAATCGGGAATGAACTATAATTTAGCTTTAATTTGAGGCGGCACAGTGGTTAGCACTGCTGCCTCCCAGCTCCAGGGTCCCTGATTCAATTCCAGCCTTGGGTAACTGTCTGTGTGGAGTTTTCACTTTCTCCCCGTGACTGCGTGGGTTTCCTCCGGGTGCTCCGCTTTCATCTCCCTGTCTAAAGATGTGCAGGTTAGGTGGATAGGCCAAGTTAAATTGTCCCTTAGTGCCCAAAAGGTTAGGTGCGGTTACTGGGTCACGAGGATAGGGTGGAGTGCCGGTGGCAACTTGATGAACTGAGTGCCTCTTGTACTGTAAAGTCTATGATACTATGAACAATCCTGAGAGGGAGAGAGCTAACGCAGGATATGCAGAGACTTGGGTAGTAGTAGCAATGAAGGGGGCTCAGAACTGTTTGAAGTGTGTAAAGAAGACAGAAGTGGGAAATTTGAGCCTGATCAAGAACAGGCAAAAAGTTGAGTGTGTTCAATCAAAAAGTAGAAAAGTAAAAGACATGGGACGGAATTCTCCGAGCTTCCGCACAGAAATCGCGATCAGCGCGGGGGCAGAGAATGGGCGTTGACGCCAAAAACCGGTGCAACGCCACTCCCGCAATTCTCCGTTCCCAGAGAATTGCCGCGAATCGTGTGTGCGCGTGCGGTCTACGCGGTGCAGGTAGGAGGGCATTGACAGAGGTGGGCCCCCCGCCCCCCCCGCGGTTCACCGACGAAAACAGGCCGAGTTCCCGACGGCATGGTTCTGAGAATCCTTCACCGGGGCGGGGGGCTCAAGGATGGCCAGGCTAGAGATCGGGGCCACTGATCCGCGGGCGTGCGCGATCTCGGGGGAGGGGGCACTTTATTTTTGGGGCCACACCGCGGTGCGAGTCCGCCATGTCGCACGAGGCGGCCGCTGAAGGCCATGCGCATATGCGGACTTGCAACCGGAAGTGTAGGGCCCCGTATTGGCAGGCAGAGCTGTGTGGAGTATTCCAGGGCCCTGCTAGCCCCCTTCAGGTAGGGGAATCACTCTGGACTTTCTTCAGGAAAGTCCTGAGTGAAATGCCCGCATTTTGAAGCTGGAGTGGGGACATCGCCCCATCATTGGCGAATCCCGCCCAAGGAGCCTACAAAACCCAAAGTAACCTAGAGAAAATATTTGTCGCTAAAGGAGATTTATCATAATGAGTAACCATTATAATCCTGTGTAATAATGTTCCCAGCTGTATGTGTCTAAGTATCAGTAACAGTGAAAACTGTTCCCGCAATGTATATAACCCCATTAAATGCAAAGGTAACTTTAGATAAGATCTCCCTTTCTGCGAAATATGCATGTTAAACTCTCCTCCCATCTGTTCCCTACTCACTTGGGTAGAGAATACAATAAAACAAATATTGACTGTAGTTATCTACTAATGAATACTGAGTTACTGCCCAAAGTACAGAATGAATCTTTGGAATTCACCATTGACCTCAACTTTCAGCTCTTGAGCACATCACTGAGTCAAAGGATTGGAGCATAATGTTCAAAAGTAGCCAGTACTTGTAGATTATTAATAATTCTCTGTGGAACAGTAAAATCATCGGACAGCAATAAATAAAGCTCCTCTGCTCTGTAAATTGGGCTGATGTGAAGTGGCTTTGCCTGTGCATTGACACACACTATATGGTGTGTTTTAGAGGCAAGGTTGCCCAAATTGAATTTGGGATGTAGATTGGCTCCACTTTGGCTTTGCGCCAGACCTGCAACCTTACAAAGGACAGTTCAGAAAGTCCCTAGCCAGCCAGTTGGATAGGAACTTTTAAAAACTTTATTTCTAATCTTTTTAATGTTAACAAAGGACCAACTGTTCTATCAGCACATTAACATTAAAATTTAACTGGCAGCCAGACGTTGGCCAACAGAGCTCTACATATTTGTACTTGCATACAGGCACTGAGCTCTATTTTGTTTATCGGAGATCAACGTTAACCCAGCAATGTAACCTGAATCCTGCAGCTCCATGTGGTAATACTACTGGTACTATTTCAATAACGGTATCCAAAGAAACTATTGGCATCTGCATTGAAACAGTAAAGAAGTAGTAATCTGCTCTTGGTGCAATATATGATTAACTTTTTCACGGGACTATAGAAAAATAAATGTGGTTCTCTGGCAAAGAGATCTCCTTATTTGTTCTGATTTCCCAGAATTGGTCTATTGTGTACAATACCTTTAACAGCTTTTGCCTTCAGGCATTGTGAGAGAATTGGTCGTTTCTGTAATCCTTGAGGAAAGTATTTTCAATCACTTGCCCTCAACAGTTTTTTTTTAACATTTACACGAAATGCCTCTGTAACCTGAAAGAGTATTTGAATAATGTAATTCAGCAGAAACCTAGCGTGGGTATCGGGTTTGGTACAACTGTTGAACAGATGCTGCAGTCACAGTGGATGTTGTGTATCTGCACAAGCCACAAATATGAATTACAGCTGAAATGGTAAAACAAATAGGCAGTCTGTTACGTGATAGCGTGATGTATTGGTGAATTAGAGCGCAGCAAATCTCTCTACAGTAGCGTGACAGGCACCTTTGCCAGCAGTGCACGTCCTTGCAGAATTCCTGAGCTCCACTATCAGGAAGGGTCACAAAGTATTGCGGAATTATAACCCCTAATGAGATTTCAATACTTGGCAAACAATAAAAATTTATGTGCTGCATAGTTTCAGGGAGTAGTTTCATGGTTATTGTTACACCCCCTCAGTAAACTTTGCAAGTTAAGATCCAGCTATTCCTCAAGACAGCAGGATTTTAGTTTTAAGAATCGGGGAGAATCCATGTGTAATGTGCCAAATCTTTTCATATTTATTTGGATGGACTGCTCCATACATCAAGTTGCAAACCATTTCTCAATCACTTTGTTATGCTTTCCATCCACTTAATTCATAACAGGTAACTTCAATTCAGTCAATGCCGGATTCTTTTTTTTTAAGTTGCTTTAATATTATTGCATCGTGTATTCTTGTTTCTTTCCATGTGTCCCCATTTACTCAATCATTGCCCCCTTATCTTTGCGAGCTTCAACTCTTTTCTCTGCTGCGATACATTTTCTGCAATGTTTAAATAAACCAACAAAGTGGCAAACTGTGAAGACTCACAAAACTTTGAGCAAGACAAATCTCTCGGGATTTCCTGGGATACGTCCTTACTAAATATTAACGGAAAGCTCCCCATCTATTTTGGATCTGCTGCAGAGAGAGTTCCACAAAGGGCAAAATTGGGGTGGGATGGGGTTGACCGGTGGTGGTGTTGTGGAATACAGTGTAGGTGGTCTGTGGCAAGTTCCGAATGAGGCAATTTCTGAAGGTGAAAGATTACTTTGCCTTTACAAAGGTTGGAGTTATTTAAAATGTAGTTTTCAACCTTTACAAATCCAGTGGCTGGAATAATAAAAGTGAATGAAAGTAACTGAGTTTGGAGGCAAGTGAAGGAATTGAACAACACTCACATTTCCTGCTGGGTGACAGGTAAAGTGGGAAATGCTGCAAGTTTCAAGGGAGATTTTCTCTGGCAGTGCATGACACCATCCATATGCTTGCCGGAATTGGAGGGGTGGAGTGATGTTGATTCTCTTGCTATTGGCAGTACCGCCATTGTGATTGTCAACAGCTGTCCTTTCAGCAGATGGTACAGAGTCCTGAATCCTGTGAATCCCATTACTCACACCCTGGGCCTGTAGATGCAGTACCGGTATAATGGTAAGTCTAGATAATCTCACAGTGGTGCCTGCTGACCTCCCAGATAGGGTGCCATTTATCTGGTCTTGCAAGATGCCTTTTTAAAGTCCATTTTGCAAGCCCTTCCTGTTCCTCTGAAACCCTATACACTTCTCACTTGAGGTCAGTCTTTCGGCACATTATCAGACAATGATTGGCTACATAAATTCTACAAAAGAATTACAAGTGTTGCAAGAAATAAAGTAAATGACTATCAATTTTTTTTTTTTTTTACAAAGTATCAACAAATACTAGGAACAGATGCCAATGCAGTATTATAATATTCAAAAACAAGCTCTAAAAAGGCTCAGATTCTCTGCTGCATTTGCTTCTGAATTTCCTCGGTGCAAAGGAAGCTGATGGAGAATTGCACTAACGTTCAGTGACGTTTGTTGCAATATTTTAATAAAGCTCTGGCGCTTCTTGGGTGCAACCACTCGGACCAGAAAAATGTTGCTCAGAAAATCGGACTCAATGGGAAAGTGGGCATGTAGCCAGAACTTCCAGTTCCTGCCACGGTGGTGAATCTGCAGCGGCAGGGTGACACTGCTGCCTATCAGCACCTGGGACACGGGTTTGATTCTTGCCTTGGGCAGCTGTCTGTGTGGCGTTTGCACGTTCTCCCCGTGTCTGCGAGGGTTTCCTCCAGGTGCTCCGGTTTCCACAATCCAAAGATGGGCAGGTTAGGTGAATTGGCCGTGATCAATGCACGGGGGTTATGAAGGCAGGGGAGTGGGACGAGGTAAAGTGCTCTTTCGGAGAGTCGGTGCTGACTCGATGGGCTGAATGGCCTCCTTCTGCACTGTAGGAATTCTATTAAGAACTGAAAATGGTATGCTTCCATCACTCATTTCACTGTTTCTACTTCCTTCTCTCCTCTTTGCCCCTCATGTCACATTTATTTATTAGGATTATCGAAATTGGTACCAATCTTAATATTTTCTGTAACTTTATTCAGAGAGATTTACTTTTTTTTCTTCACAAACACAAAGCATCCTCGGGAACAATGCTGGAACCAAACAAAGTGCTTGCTTGTAGCCATGCATATGTTACAGCAATGATATTTTATGTACTTAAAGTCAATGCACGTTATTTTCAAGGCCATACTGTCTTGGAATGTCTTTAGTACAGAGTTACTGTGTCTTGGGTGTCCATCCCTTAATATAATTAGTTGTTGAGATAAGCTGGCAACATCTTTTTCTGCCTTCCTGACAAAATACTAAAACCTCCAATGTTATGGAAATGGGGAACATACAGAAGATATGTTTGTTTGTTTGCTGGTGGTTTTGAAATGCAGCATACTCTAACAAAATTATGTTATTTGCTTTAACTGATTCACCAACTTACACAGGTCATAGAGTCATAGAATGCAGAAGGAGGCCATTGGGTCTATTGAGTCTGCACCAAACCTCTGAAAGACCTCACTACATAGACCCGCCCCCCCCCCCCGGTCATTTCCCCATAATCCCACCTAATCTTTGGATACTAAGGTGCAATTTTAGCATGGCCAATCCACCTAACCTGCACATCTCTGGACTGTGGGTACCTGGGAGTGCAGGCTTCTGGGGAGTGTGGTGGGGAGGCTCCTTAGGTACGACATTTCTAATTTGGTGGGGAAGGTGAAAGCTAATCTGGCAAGGTGGGATGGTCTCCTTCTGTCACAGGCGGGTTGGGTACAAGCAGTTAAAATGAACGTGTTGCCACGATTTCTGTTTATTTTCCAATGCCTACCGATTTTCCTGCCGAAGGCATTTTTTAGAGAGATTGAAGGAATGATTACCTCGTTCATATGGGGAGGGAAGGTGACCAGAATTAGAAAGGTGCTGCTACAGAGAAGAAGGCAGGCAGGGGGTTTGGGTCTTCCGAACCTGATGTATTATTACTGAATGAAATTAATGAATTAATTTAAATGGGCGGCGAATGTGGAGAAGGTACGGAGCTGGGTCAGAGGGTTTGATTACCAGTGGGTCAGAATGGAGGAGAGTTTGTGTAGGGGGTCAGAATTGCAGGCGCTAGCAACAGCGCCACTCCCGACGGCCCCTGGGAAATACTCAGGGAGTCTGGTAGTAATAACTTTGTTGAGAATTTGGAGGTAGTTTCACCAGCACTTCAGGTTGGGGGCAGGGTCAAGGGAAATCCCGATTCGGGAGAACCATAGATTTGAGCCAGTGAAGTGGGATGGAAATTTTCAGAGATGGGAGGAAAAAGGAATTAGGACACTAAAAGATTTGTTTCTTGGGGCTCAGTTTGCAGGATTGAAGGAGCTGGGAGCGAAGTATGGGCTGGAGCAGGGGGAAATATTTAGATACGTGCAGGTTTGAGACTTTGCCAGAAAGGAGATACAGAGCTTCCCAGTAGAGCCAGCTTCCACATTGCTGGAGGAGGTGCTGACGACAGGGGGACTGGAGAAGTGGGTAGTGTCGGCGGTTTACAGGGCTATTTTGGAAGAGGAGAAGGCACCGCTGGAAGGGATCAAGGCAAAGTGGGAGGAAGAGTTGGGGAGGGTGTGGAGGAGGTGTTCTGGTGTGAGGTGCTCCGGAGGGTGAACGCTTCCACCTCATCCGCGAGGTTGGGGCTGATACAGCTGAAGGTGGTAAATAGAGAACACCTCACAAGGGCAAGGATGAGCCGGCACATTGACGGGGTAGAAGATGTGTGTGAACGGTGCGGGGGTGGGCCCCGCAATCCACGTTCATTTGTTTTGGTCCTGTCCAAAGCTGGAAAATTACTGGAAGGAGGATTTTAGGGTAATGTCTAAAGTGGCGCACATGAAACTGGACCCGGGCCCTCGGAAGGCCATATTCGGGGTGTTAGACCAGCCGAGGTTGGAAACTGGTGGAGGCAGATGTTGCCGCCTTCGCCTCGTTGATTGCCCAAAGGCGGATCCTGTTGGGATGGAGATCAACCTCTCCACCCTGTGCCCTGGCGTGGCAGGGGGACCTGCTGGAATTCTTGACTCTTGAGAAGGTCAAGTTTGAACTGAGGGAGGGATGGAGGGGTTCTACAATTCATGGGCGTTAGTCATTGTGCACTTTCGAGAATTGGATTACATCGAACATTAGGGGAGGGGGTTGGGGGAGGGGGACAGTATGTGTTAATGGTGACAATGGGTGATTCCTGTTTCCTCTTTGTTATTTGTTTACATTAAGGGAACCATGGTTGACAAGAGAGGTTGAATGTCTTGTTAAGAGGAAAAAGGTGACTTATGTAAGGCTGAGGAAACAAGGTTCAGACAGGGCATTGGAGGGATACAAGATAGCCAGGAGGGAACTGATGAAAGGGATTAGGAGAGCTAAGAGAGGGCATGAACAATCTTTGGCGGGTAGGATCAAGGAAAACCCCAAGGCCTTTTACACATATGTGAGAAATATGAGAATGACTAGAGCGAGGGTAGGTCCGATCAAGGACAGTAGCGGGAGATTGTGTATTGAGTCTGAAGAGATAGGAGAGGTCTTGAACGAGTACTTTTCTTCTGTATTTACAAATGAGAGGGGCGATATTGTTGGAGAGGACAGTGTGAAACAGATTGGTAAGCTCGAGGAAATACTTGTTAGGAAGGAAGATGTGTTGGGCATTTTGAAAAACTTGAGGATAGACAAGTCCCCCGGGCCTGACGGGATATATCCAAGGATACTATGGGAAGCAAGAGATGAAATTGCAGAGCCGTTGGCAATGATCTTTTCGTCCTCACTGTCAACAGGGGTGGTACCAGGGGATTGGAGAGTGGCGAATGTCGTGCCCCTGTTCAAAAAAGGAACTAGGGATAACCCTGGGAATTACAGGCCAGTTAGTCTTACTTCGGTGGTAGGCAAAGTAATGGAAAGGGTACTGAAGGATAGGATTTCTGAGCATCTGGAAAGACACTGCTTGATTAGGGATAGTCAGCACGGATTTGTGAGGGGTAGGTCTTGCCTTACAAATCTTATTGAATTCTTTGAGGAGGTGACCAAGCATGTGGATGAAGGTAAAGCAGTGGATGGAGTGTACATGGATTTTAGTAAGGCATTTGATAAAGTTCCCCATGGTAGGCTTATGCAGAAAGTAAGGAGGCATGGGATAGTGGGAAATTTGGCCAGTTGGATAATGAACTGGCTAACCGATAGAAGTCAGAGAGTGGTGGTGGATGGCAAATATTCAGCCTGGATCCCAGTTACCAGTGGCGTACCGCAGGGATCAGTTCTGGGTCCTCTGCTGTTTGTGATTTTCATTAATGACTTGGATGAGGGAGTTGAAGGATGGGTCAGTAAATTTGCAGACGATACGAAGATTGGTGGAGTTGTGGATAGTAAGGAGGGCTGTTGTCGGCTGCAAAGAGACATAGATAGGATGCAGAGCTGGGCTGAGAAGTGGCAGATGGAGTTTAACCCTGAAAAGTGTGAGGTTGTCCATTTTGGAAGGACAAATATGAATGCGGAATATAGGGTTAACGGTAGAGTTCTTGGCAATGTGGAGGAGCAGAGAGATCTTGGGGTCTATGTTCATACATCTTTGAAAGTTGCCACTCAAGTGGATAGAGCTGTGAAGAAGGCCTATGGTGTGCTCGCGTTCATTAACAGAGGGATTGAATTTAAGAGCCGTGAGGTGATGATGCAGCTGTACAAAACTTTGGTAAGGCCACATTTGGAGTACTGTGTACAGTTCTGGTCGCCTCATTTTAGGAAGGATGTGGAAGCTCTGGAAAAGGTGCAAAGAAGATTTACCAGGATGTTGCCTGGAATGGAGAGTAGGTCTTACGAGGAAAGGTTGAGGGTGCTAGGCCTTTTCTCATTAGAGCGGAGAAGGATGAGGGGCGACTTGATAGAGGTTTATAAGATGATCAGGGGAATAGATAGAGTAGACAGTCAGAGACTTTTTCCCCGGGTGGAACACACCATTACAAGGGGACATAAATTTAAGGTGAAAGGTGGAAGATATAGGAGGGATATCAGAGGTAGTTTCTTTACCCAGAGAGTAGTGGGGGCATGGAATGCACTGCCTGTGGAAGTAGTTGAGTCGGAAACATTAGGGACCTTCAAGCAGCTATTGGATAGGTACATGGATTACGGTAAAATGATATAGTGTAGATTTATTTGTTCTTAAGGGCAGCACGGTAGCATTGTGGATAGCACAATTGCTTCACAGCTCCATGGTCCCAGGTTCGATTCCGGCTTGGGTCATTGTCTGTGCGGAGTCTGCATGTCCTCCCCGTGTCTGCGTGGGTTTCCTCCGGGTGCTCCGGTTTCCTCCCACAGTCCAAAGATGTGCGGGTTAGGTGAATTGGCCAATGATAAATTGCCCTTAATGTCCAAATTGCCCTTGGTGTTGGGTGGAGGTGTTGAGTTTGGGTGTGGTGCTCTTTCCAAGAGCCGGTGCAGACTCGGGGGGCCGAATGGCCTCCTTCTGCACTGTGAATTCAATGATAATCTATGATTAATCGAGGACAAAGGTTCGGCACAACATCGTGGGCCGAAGGGCCTGTTCTGTGCTGTATTTTCTATGTTCTATGTTAACATGCGTGCTACTCTTTGGGGGTTTGGTGGGAGGATGGGATTGTTGTTGTTGATATGGGGATTGACATTGCATTCGTTACTGATCATTGTTTATTTTTGGTGGGTGTAAATTTGTGAGAAAATGTGAAAAAGGAGAATAAAAATATATTTTTTTAAATCTTTGGACTGTGGGAGGAAACCAGAGCACCCGGGCAAACACACCAGACATGGGGAGAAAGTGCAAATTCCAAACAGACAGTCACACCAGGCCGGAATTGAACCCGGGTCCCTGGAACTGAGAGGCAGCAGTGCTAACCACTGTGCCACTGCACCGCCCCTATGAAAATTGCTTATTGTCACAAGTAGGCTTCAAATGAAGTTACTGTGAAAAGCCCCGAGTCGCCACATTCCGGCGCCTGTTCGGGGAGGCTGGTACGGGAATTGAACCGTGCTGCTGGCCTGCCTTGGTCTGCTTTCAAAGCTAGCTCTTTAGCCCTGAGCTAAACCAGCCCCGAAGAGTGATTGTCAAAGAGTAATTGTTTTTAATTGAGCAGAATTTCTCAGTAAAAATGTAGGACTAGCAGAGTCGAAAGAAAAGGTATCACAATCGTTTTTTATAGGTTAGATAGAGAATGGGTTGCAAAAGGAAGCAGCTATATTTCTAACATTTGTTTAAGCGGCCAGTTGCTTCAATGTTCTGAAACACTTGAGCAGAATGCGGAGCAATTTTATTAATTAAGCTGCTCGAGCAAATGCTTGTGTGCTTGGGGAGCATATATTGTCAATTTGGATGTGCTTGTCACATGATTTTCTGACAGTTCATTTGAAATGTTACTGAACGATTAATATTACCCAACACCCCAATATTATCGGAGTAAAACACTGGGGAGATTGGAAATTTGAAATAAAAGCAGAGGATGCTGAAAATACACAGTACATCAGACAGCATCTGTGGAGAGAGAAACCAAGTTTGTATTCCAGTTCAATGACTTTGCATCACAACTAATGATGCCAAACCTGCTGAGTATTACCTGCATTTTATTATGCCCCAATATTACCCCTCTCTGTGAGTGACTAACTTGATTTTATAAATTGAGGCCCTTAAGTGTGCAGAGTCGACTCCGTGAACCAGAATTTTAAAACTGGTTGCCTGGATGTGTTTTCAGTCCGGACGGGCAGGCTAGTTGAGAAGTTGTGAAGGGTGATCCTGGAGGTACTGCAGAGGCTGCCAGGTACAGAGGTGAGCTGGGCTATAGGCCTGCCTCTGGATCCGGCATTGTGTCCAAGATATAAAAATAAAGAATAAAACAATAAGATAAAGAATAAAATAACAAATGTGCCTCAAACCTCAGCACCCTCCTACCCCACACACTCCCCTTGCCCCACCCATGCCACTTTATGTCTCCACCCACTCCCATACCCTCCATCCTAACATATGCTTCTCCACCCACTCCCATGGCCCTTTATAGCTCCTATGCCAATGTAGTGCCAACTCAAACAAATCCATGCCCCCACCAACCATTTCACTTACACCTATCAGGCCAGCACACCCGGGATCAACTATGGGCAGACCTCGGGACCCATGCAAAGGTGAGACAAAACAAATTTTTCTAAATTAAAGTTATAAGAGTCTATTGCAGACTTCACTATGTTGAAAAAAACACTCATGATTAAAAACCATTTTTCTACATTTACCACCCTTCAACAAAATAAAGCTTTATAACCAACAAACATTTCATTCAAGTGCACAATCCCTTGTAAGAAAAATCATTGGAATTTTTAGTCCCATCTGAGAGTTTATAACCGTATGTAGCTGTGAATCAAACTGAAATGACCTATACCCTGCTGTGATAATGGATGGTTGTGAAATCCATTGTATAGCAGTCATCCAGTAATGACAACCATTATATTAGCAAAGTGAAATAGCAAGCAATGATTTCAAACATTGTTTTCAAAGGTTTGAAGGCTTTAACATTTAAATGCCTGGACAGCTTGACTGTTCTCTGTGATGGTGCTTTTGGCATACCCATTTGACAGGTCCTCTTGACAGTTCCAATGATCTTGACAGGAATGTGTTCATATACTATGCCTACATTTAACAATTCTGGAGGGCACCTTAAGTCCCCCAAAGGCATCCTGGAACCAGATCCCAAGGGGCACCTTACCACCCCAAAGGAGTAACCTGGCTATTCCCACAGTATGGGTATGGGAGTGGGTGGGGTGATAAAGTGGCATGGGTGTGGCAAGGGAAGTGTTGGGGGGTGGGGTTGCTGAGGCTTAGTGGCACATTTATTATTTTGTTCTTTATCTTATTGTTTTATTCTTTATTTTTATATCTTGGACAGTTCTTACCAGGTCAAATTTGCACACTTAGGGTTCCATGCTACAAGGCTACAAAAATTCCACTTCAGTAGAGGGCAGCTGCCTCTGTATACTCCACGTGCATGAAACAAACCCCACCCCCTATCCCACTCCTGCAAAATTGGGAATTGCCATGTTCGGTGGTGGGACTTAAGATTTTCAGCCACTTCTGCCATTTTCGCAAATGAAATTCTGGTTAACTATTGTACAGATCCCACCCTGCAATGAAACTCCCTCCAACCCCAAAGGACTGCACCCCGATGGGAACCACCCAACCCATGGGATTCCCTCCACCCCCACAGGAACTCTTAGACCACCCCCCCCCCCCCTCAGAGGATCCCCCCCCAAATAGGCCCGACTCTCACCACCTCCCCACCCCCAAGGTCCAACCTGACTCCCTGACCCCCCCCCCCCCCCACCTTCAAGGCTAGTCCAACCTGACTCTCTCATTTCCACATCCCCCCCACCCCAACCAAGGCCCAACCTGACTGCCAAGGCCTGGCCTGACCCAACCCTTCCTCCCACTTTTCTTATACACTTACGTCCTCCTTATGTGTCACTGTTGAGGCTGATATTTGAATGATTTTGAATGATGAGATAGAGGAAAGCAATTGTAATGCAGCAGAGCAGTAGGTGGGGCAGATTTCTAACTCTCGTCTGAAGCCATTTAATTACTTTGATGCAGAAAAAAACAAGAAAGATTTGTGGGGGGATGCAGTGGTGAGGAGGTATGGGACTGGGTGGTGGTATGGGGGGGCGGGGGGGGGGGGGAGCTGCTCAAGCGGTGCACTCCAGTAGTCATTGTGCCCAACTGGTCCATTAGGCTGAGCATAGGACCAGGAAAATTTCCCCTAAAATCTTGAAGAAAAGTGGGAAAGGAAGAACACAGCAGAAGAAGAAAAATAAGGCCTTGAGCCATTTCTGCTTATTCTATTAATATAATTGTAATTCGCCCATAGTCTGTGTTGTTAGCCTCCATTTGTTCTGGGTTCAGTCAGCCCGTTATTTACATCTGTGAAAATGGTTCAAATGTACTGCAGAGGGCACGTTCTGATTATTGTTCTCTGATCCAAGTCTAGATAGACAGGGCAGAAACCTTGGTCTCATCTGAGTGAGCGCTGGGGAGATGCTGGGTTTACAGATTCAGCCAATCAGCATTTTGCCTTTAAAAGCCACCCACCTGTCAGGTGCCGAGAGACTGCAGCTGTAAAATCTGCTGGAGGCAAACTGCTGAAGTTCTCCGCAAACGCAGAGAAACAGTTCTGAGCAAGATGTTTGTGTGTAAAGCACCTTTTCACGAAAGGTCCCAATTTGTTCCACCGATGCCTGAGCAGATTATTAGCTGCAAAAAACTGAAATATGAATGTTTGCTTTTTTTTTTTTTTAAAAAGAATGGTTTTGAACCTTTCTTTCCCCTTATATTTTGTAATGCTGCTGAAGATTTTTTGTTGTTGTTGTTGTTGTGTGGTAATACATCATTTCCAATGTATTTGATCTGGAGCAGAAGTAGAAAAAGATGGGGTTTATATGTTTAAAGCTGACATTTTCATCCTCACCTCTGCCACTGCAGTGCAAGAGGTTTGACATGTGTTGGTACATTCGAGTGCAAAAATATACTGTTCCTTGGGGAAGCAAAAAAGTCAATTCAAATACAATATTTCAATGTTTAAAAAAGGCAGTAAATAGGAAATGACCTGTTCCAATTGCATTAGGCTTCCTTCTCAGCAACATGGCATTCCCACTATTTTGCTTGCCGGCTTGGATGCATCGATACCATCGTCAATGGAATTTTCCTTTCTCTGATCAACAGAGTTGGACTAGGGCTATATAACAGAGGCAGGACGAACTGCCTGGCCTGAGTGCGCCCAGCAGTCTCAGTATCAGTTTTTCCATCAGTCGCAATCTAATTAAGAGATTTAACATAATCAAAATGACTGGCCCTTCAATTAGAAATGGAATGAAATAAAGGGTGGCACAGTGGTTAGCACTGCTGCCTCACAGCTCCAGGGCCCCGGGTTCAATTCCGACTTCAGGGGACTATCTGTGCGGAGTCTGCAAGTTCTCCTCGTGTCTGCGTGGGTTTCCTCCAGGTACTCCAGTTTCCTCCCACAGTCCAAAGAATTGCAGGTTAGGTAGATTGGCCATGCGATATTGCCCCTTAGTGTGTCCAAAGGTTAGTTGGAGTTACGGGGATAGGACAGGAGAGTGGGCCTAGGTTACAGTGCTCGTTCAGAGGGTTGGTGCATGCTCCATCGGCCAAATGGCCTCCTTCTGCACTGTAGGGATTCTATGACTCTAACATCACACGTGGATATTGGTCCCCAGCGAGATCTCCAGCAATAGATTAAAAAGAAGACTTCAGGAAGAAACCTGCATATCGGAATCCCTCTATTACAGATCTGTAAATTGCGAGAGTTTTTCTGTGTCAATAAATTAAAAAGAGAAACGAATCCAGGTCTCCAGCACAAACACTTGTGAAATGACAGCAGAAGGACAACTTGTGCTCTTTATCTGTTTTAGTTACATCATATTGAAAATGTATTCACTTGGTTGATGATAAATTGGGCACATCCACAAACACACCTTTTGTTGTATGTATAGTATGAATTATTGTATGTATTTAAAGATAATCATAGGTCGTCTATCAATACAGCTTTATTCCTCTGTGTTTAAAACAGCTGGTTTGTTAGGTTTTAAAATAAAAGTTTACAATGTGCATGCACCGGTTTAAGATCCCCAGTCTCCTGGAAGGAAATTTCCCCTTTTCAAATCTTTTTTAAAATAAATTTAGAGTACCCAATTCATTTTTTCCAATTAAGGAGCAATTTAGCGTGGCTAATCCACCTAGCCTGCAAACACTGGGAGAATGTGCAAACTCCACACGAACAGTGACCCAGAGCCGGGATCGAACCTAGGACGTTGGTGCCGTGAGGCAGCAGTGCTATCCACTGCACCACCATACTGCCCCCTTTTCAAATCTGTCTACTACCAGAGCAAGATCTCCAAACATTTCCGTATTGTCGGTCTGTCAAAAGTGGCCATGTTTAATCAAGTTTGGTGGAGTTAATCCCACTATTCTGGGACTTTGTATGTTTTAGTACAGTTACAGAACCATCAGAAATTTCCACTTCATACACTCCTCTTCAATTGTGATTAGTGTCTCTGGCCTTGCAACAATTTAGTGTCTAAGGCCACCATTTCCCCCACCTCCCAACTCCCTAATGAATGAAAAGTCACAGGTCAAATCTTTTGGTAAATAGTCAGTACTTTATCTCTCAAAGCTCACAGTAAAATGTCTAACAGGATAACAAAGTCAGCACACCTTGCAGTTTCTTTGTTAGAGTTTGGGTGCAAAACACATATGGCTGCAAGGAATTTGTTCATACATGAAGATTCTTTGCAAAAATGTAGTTCAAAATGTTTCCCTTCCAACTCCGCCCATTTTTTTTGTGTATTTGCAGACAGCTTAGAATTAGAGATTTACACACTAACATTGTGGATTGACATTTACCTGTATCAGGTGTATCCAAGAAGCCAGTGAAATTTGGCTTATACTAAGTCTGTGGAACAAGCCAGTTGCTGCAGTTATGAAAATAATAGTCAAAATGAATGGGAGCTGCCACTGCACTTTTGTGAAGGATATTTTTCATTTTTGGCCCAATTTTTCTCTATTTTCAAAAACATCAACTCATCAATACAAGGTTGGTGATTTGCAGCGGGTCTGAGTAAATTTAGAGCACCCAATTATTTTTTTCCCAATTAAGGGGCAATCTTAGCATGGCCAATCCACCTACCCTGCACGTCTTTGGGTTGTGGGGATGAAACACCCACAGATATGGGGAGAATGTGCAAACTCCACACGGACACTGGCCCGGGACCAGGATCGAAACTGGGTCCTGAGCGCCATGAGGCAGCAGTGCTAACCACTGCTCCACCATGCCACCCATCAGCACCATTCTGAGCCTTATTCACCCATATTTGCATTCCTTTTGTCTTTCTGTCCTCAACATCTTTGTCAATCTTCACCTATCGCTGGCCCTTTATCCAGCCCCCCCACTCCACACCTCTCCTCCTCCTCCCCGCCCCCCCCCCCCCCACACACACACACTACAGTTGAAATCGGATCCCATTTCCAGTTCTCTTTTGCTTTGAAAGAGTCATCCAGACTCAAACTATTAGCTCCCTTCTCTCTCCACAGATGCTGTCAGACCTGCTGAGATTGTCCAGCGTGTTCTGTTTTTGTTTCGAATGCAGGCCACTCGAAGTAAAGCTAATTGTTCATTTCCACATTCTTATTTTCCTGCCACGGAAAAACATTTCAGCACACTCGTAATTTGGAGAATGAGACATTCGCTTTTTTGAGGGGCTATATTTGTTTTTTTCTTTTAAATTTTAAAATATCCAATTCATCTTTTTTCCAATTAAGGGGCAATGTAGCTTGGCCAATTCACCTACCCTTCACATCTTTGGGTTGTGGGGGTGAGACCCACACAGACAAGGGGAGAATGTGCAAACTTCACACGGGCAGTGACCCGGGGCCGGGATCAATCCTGTGAGGCAGCAGTTTTTACCACTGCGCCACCATGCCGCCCTCTTGGCCATATATGTGAGGGTGGCACGTTGGCTCAGTGGTTAGCACTGCCGCCTCACAGTGCCAGGGACCCAGTTTCAATTGGTGTGGAGTTTCTACATTCTCACCGTGTCTGCGTGGGTTTCCTCCGAGTGCTCTGGTTTCCTCCCACAGTCCAAAGATGTCCAGGTTAGGTAGATTGGCCGTGCTAAATTGCCCCTTGATGTCCAAGAATGTGCAGGCTAGGTTATGGAGATACGGGGATAGGGCTGGGTGGACAGGGGGAGTGAACATGGGTAGAATGCTCATTTAAAATGTCTGTGCAGACTCGATGGGCTGAATGGCCTCCTTCTGCACTGTAGGAATTCTATGATTTCTTCGGTCTTTAGGTCTCCATCCCACACCATAAACTCTCCCTTATATTGAAGTATGTTCTTGGCGGATTGTGTAGTGGTTTTAGTTTAGACCCTCCATTTTATTTCCAAGAGAGATAGATTTTACCTTCAGAAATTCTGTCACTATATATACTTATATAATTAGAATCTTCCTCAAAAAAAATTCTTATAATTTATTTAGCCAGAATATCGCACCCATGCCTCTCACCAAATGGCCATCGATATCCCTGACTTTGCTGTAGATGGCCAGCTAATGGCATCTCCCAGTCTGCACCCTCCAGCTCAAAAATATTTTTTGCCACATGGTTGCTGAAAGCTGATAATGTCCCAGCGAGGGCCTCGGAGACATGAGTGAACAGGGCAACCAATAGGTCATCTCCTTTACCAATCAGAGTTTAAACCAGGACTGAGGAGGGTTAATTAAAAGCCGTAAATTCACTGTCAACTTAGATACAAAAAAGAAAGATTGGATTGCCAGAGAAAAAGGAACCCAAGATGAAAGCTAAGGGGGAATGAAACCAAATAAATTTTACATTTTTATGATCGCCTGAAAAAATTCACAGCCTAAAGGAATAAGTTTCTTCATTTTTATAATAGTTAATTTTCCATACCAGAGAGATTAACTGGCAACCAGTAACAACGATCCCATTGTCTTAAGGGCGCTTAATCTACTAATTACTCGCCACAGGTATCTGCTGCAGGTTTGGTTTGTATCTAACGTATACCTACAGTAATTTTACAGTATTCAATGCATGTCAGTAGTGAGGCAAACAGTGAGACGTTATATTTGCAAAGCTCAACAATAGCGCAATGCAACTCAAACGGGCATTGCAACTGTGCATCCGCTCCTCGTGTGGAGCAACAATATAATCATGCCTAAATAACAGCAAGCTCTATTGGTTCCACTATTATTTTGACAGCAAAATCCAGATATCTTCCCCTTCTAAATTCTTCATCATAAATTACCAGGTCATCTGTGCCATCCTCTTACCACAGCAAAGTAAACCTGTGGCCTGTAAAATTGTATACAAATAAATAGGATGAATTTCTGAGGCATGCCTGGCCCATGAGATTGGGTTCTGTTCACTGCTGGTCATGAGCACAAGAGAAGCCCTGAACTGATGAAAATTGTGACCGGGATGCTTCCTGACAGGGCACTCGTGCAGAAGGATGCGGTTACATCAGCAACATGCAGAATGAAAATATTGTGACATCACTGATTCGATGCACGTTCTGCCATTTTGGCCCACGCTGCTCCAGTTAACACTCTTCTAAACACTCCCAGCTGAATAGCTCCCTGCCCCCCAACATTGTTATTTAAAGTGGTAACCATTCAACCTCTAGGTGTGGTTCTTTTGCAAAGTTAGTAGAAGTGCTGCCAGGAGCTTTTGGAGGAGATTTGCTAACTTCTTGGATTTTCAAGAGAGAGTGCTGCTATATCCTGACAAGTTCACAGGATCCATTTACTCCATCAAATGAAAGCTGCCTTCAGTAATGGGGGTCATAGTTGGAGTCCCACTGCTGTTATGTCATAACTTGGAAATGGGAGAGGAGAGGAAGTGTGCAGAGGCACTCGAACTCTCAAGAGAAGGCTCTACCCAGCAAAAGGGCTTTAGGGATCACTTCTAACAGCCACCTTCGCACCTGCAATTCCACAGGGAGGTGGTCACTCAGCTGTGCCAACTTCTATAGCCCGATCTGCAGTCACACAGCATGGTGAGAACTGTGCTGTCACTGGCTGTCAAGGGTACCATCGCCCTCAATTTCTGTGCTACTGTCAGCAGCAGCAGCTGGCATTCGCATCATTATCACGCTGTTCATCACCTATCGTTGTGGCAGGAAGGTCACAGAGGCCCTCTCAAGGAACAGAGGGGATTTCATCAACTCCTCACTGACCAGAGATGGGCGAGAGGAGGAGCACCGTGACTTGCCAGGTTGGCAGGATTCCCAGTTGTGAGGGGACATAAGGATGTCAGAAATAGGAGCAGGAGTAGACCATTACCCAGGGTAATGCTCTGGGTACCCGGGTTCGAATCCCGCCACTGCGGGTGACGAAATTTGAATTCAATAGAAATCGGGAATGAAAAATGATGACCATGAAACCATTGTTGATTGTCGGAAAAACCCATCTGGTTCAATAAGGTCCTTTTAGAGGAGGAAATCTGCCCTCTGCTATATGTGCATCACCCTAGTGTCCTCTCAGCCAAAGCATTGAAATAAAAGCCATCAACAAAAGGCCATTCTATAACAGCAGCACCTACTATAATATATATATATAGTCACTGGCCCAGCCAGTGACCCCCTCGTCCCATGAACGAATAAAAAAAACATACCGTGATAGCCACATGGCCGCTGACTTTCAGTGGGAGACACTGCAGATGGCCATAGAGGGTGCCCTCAAGCAGCTGTGCACCAGTAGGCCGAGCTTTAGATTGTGCCTCCTCAGCTGGCCAGTAGCCATTTTGGCTCGCAGATAATAGCTAGAGCACTGTCGGAGTGACCCTATCTGGGCCCATTGAATTTCTTGCAGCCAGTTCCTCAGGGTCAGACTCCAGGAATTGCTTCTGCTGACCAGCTATTCTAATTCCCTTCAGAGGGTGGGCTTTTACGGTCTTCTGAGAAAGCCCTGCATCTTTTTACCTTCTGCACTGATGCCTCTAGCGCTTGAAAACCTGGAACCTCTTTCTTTTGCCCTCCTTTTTTAAAAATAAATTTAGAGTACCCAAATTTTTTTTTTTTCCAATTAAGGGGCAATTTAGCGTTACCAATCCACCTAACCTGCACATCTTTTTTGGGTTGTGGGGGTGAAACCCACGCAAACATGGGGAGAATGAGCAAACTCCACACGGAGAGTGACCCAGAGCCGGGATTCGAACCCAGGTCCCCAGTGCCGTAGGCAGCAATGCCACTGTGCCACCGTGCTGCCCATTCTTTTGCCCTCCTGGGCATTTCTTTCTGTTCAAGTCTTCAATAGACAGTCTGCGGCAACTTTTGTGCGATGATTGCAGCTGTGTGGCAGTCATGCACGCTGCTGGGCCCCTTTTTGAATGTGTAGTCAGTTAGCACATGTTCTGTGACAGGCTGCAAGCTGAAATCATTTAGAGGAGGCCACAGCACAGAGTTTTTACGTGCTCCCTGCCTAAATGGTATCGGACAAAGGGTGACCATGTATGTCAACCAACCTCCACCCCAACCCCCACCTTTCCCAAAACCGGTATTTGATTACCTCTCCCCCCACCCCAACACGGCCTCTTGTCAGTTGAGATTATACACTGGTTCAGTTACTGATTCAAACATGGGCCACAAAACAAACCCATCTGTGGATTTGGCTGTCCCTAATACTGGACTGACCACAAATTTTAGCGACTTGATCAAAACCAGGAATGTGCAGTCTGATCATTTAAACCATTATTTTCTGTAGTTCCTCATGCCTGACTACACACTTTTCATTTGGTACGCAACCTTTTAAAAAAAAAAAAAAAAAAAAATAGAGAAATGTAAGGTTTTCCCCAGCAGGTGGCCATCATCTTTACTCCTGACCAGTTGCATTCTTGAGCTCCGAGCAGGGAGGTGCTTGTACAAGAGGTTATTTCCCACTTTTCTCCAGCTCCCCCTCCAACTGTGAGATGAGAGTTAATACTTTGTTTAATGTACCTTTGTGCGCCCCATTTTCTCCCCGTCGCCAATCTCCCCCAACAGAACAACCAAGATCAAACATTCTCCATATGGTAACTCTTGAGCACAAATTCATGTCAGGCCTCTTAATGGACAGACAATAATTTACAGTTCTGTACCTTGCCTTCATTACAAAGGAAGTGGTCTACCTGTACTTCTTGTTCTACCTATGTGTGTAGTTGTAACAGAAATTCACCAAAGCTTTTGTGTGTTTTTTCAAAACTTCTTAGCATGTTTGTGTCGAGCACTGAGTACACTTTTGATATTAGCATCCTTTGTTAATCAAACCAGTTGTAAATATATTGATCTACCTTGTTATTTTTCTTTGTGCTGTCATGTGAGAGTACCTTTAAGAAATGGCTGTTTATAAATGGGTATGTATATAAATATCTGTAGTGAGAGTACCTTTAAGAAATGGGTGTTTACTACTGCAGTGATGTCAGAGAGTGGGTGGAACTGGACTGTCTGGCAGCTTTTTACTTTTGTTTTAGGCTGGTTGCTGCAGTGTGTGTTTTAGTTTTGTTTTCAGTGTTGGAGCTGAAGCCAGACAGAGCAGCTTTACTGTTGATCTCTCTGCCATGAAAAGACTATCTCTTGATCATTTGGTGAATTCAGAATTATAAATGTTTTCAGAAGTGAATGTAATCCTAATGTGCTTCTGTTAAAAGGTGTTTCTTTTGTCTTCCGGACAACTTAGTGTTGTATTCTTTGAATTAATGGTTGTTAAGATGTTCACTATGTTTTAAAAAGGTTAAAAGTTCATAGAATAGACATTGTTTTGCTTTAAAAATTACTTTTCCATTTCTGCTCTACCACACCTGTAGAGTGGGTCGTGGGCTCCCCATACCACAATCTCTTAAAAGTTGTGGGTCAGGTGAACTCCATGATACACTTTGGGGTTCTCTAAACCCTGGCCCATAACTGTGCTCTTCTGCTATAGATATTCTCAACATTTTGTTGATTTATTCTGGCAAAAAAAATTGATTTCTATCATATCTCCCATCCATGGCCTTGAACTGAGCGGATGATAAAGAGGAATGTAAAGCATGTGTATCTCAATTAAATCCAGTTGCTATCGGGATTTTGAAGCCATCTATGCGGAAAAGCTTGTTGCCTATAGAACATCCCGAGAAGCAATTAGCTGCTCTCATTCATGCTACCTAGAAGTATGACGTAGTATGAGGAAAAGTAACAAAATATAATGCCCACATTTAATCAAGCCTGTGCCATCTCCTTTATCTATCTTTCTGATGACTTCTAGTCTCTTTAAAGCAGGTTTGTAATGGTTACAAGGCTACCAGAATGTAGATGGTCCTTGAAGAACAGTGAAGAAAACAAAATGAAGTACTTCAATGAGGAGTGAATTAAATGCAGATTTTTGTGAAGAAGCATTATTCTGTGAAGCCTCCATATTTTTACTTAGGTTTATTGTCTAGAGATATAATATTTACCAAATTTAATTATCACAGCGTAAAACTATTTGTAGTCAAATTGATACAAGGTTCGGCAGGCTTATTTACTGTGTTCAAATTTTTGTTTAGACAAACATTCCTTTTTCAAAAATGAAAATGTTTTCTTTATTATTAGAATCAGGTTTCCCATGATCTACGTAGTTTTAACCCTAATTGTGTTAAAGGAATGCTTTTAGTTTAAATTCTTACTTTATTAGTTTGCACTCTGCAGCATTAAGTCAAAACTGGATGCGTTAAGTAAGGAAGAGATTGAGAGTAAGGTGGTTAAAAACATTCGGACAAAAATTGAGATACTGAAATTTTTTTAAAATTATATCCAGTAAAACATGTTTTTAGCATTCTCTCCAATACCTGAATGCAAGCTTTAATATTTAGTGATATGGTATTATTCTTGTACTTCAAATACCAAATAAACAAAATGCCACTAATTATCTTTATATCTTTCACTGGTTGTATTTATTTATTTACCTGTTTAACTAATCTCTGATCATCAAATAATATTGCTTATATTTCCAAATCTCAACTGCACATTATTCTTTAAAGCATATAAGATATGTAATTCCTGAATTCCCGTCTTCAGAAGCAAAAGTATTTAGACTTAGTTTGCGTACACAAGAAAAGACGGTGACTAAAATCCTTGAAGCCCCGTAAGGAAACATTTCAGTCCAGGGGAGGTTTTTATGCAGTTTGATACACTTGAAAGCTGCTTGTGTAAGGCAGTAACAGGGAAACTGAAGCTTTAATGGAGCAATGCTCCCTCTGTTTTCGTTCTTTTCAACTCGTGGTTTGCTTCTTCGGAGTCCTTTTCCTGAAAAGGTTGACAATACGGTACACCAGGTCTGCAGGCAGGTTTCATTATGCTGGAAGCTAAGAGCATTTACACATTTCCTTTGTTGTTTCTGTGGTCTGGGTACAAGCTGGCTAGCATTGGGGGTTGCTGAGGTTTCTCTGTTGATCCTTGCTGGCGGGAGTAGACAGATAGCAAGATGGATCCAGCGCTCGCAGTGAGTGATGAATGGCAACAGAGGTGGTCATTCATCTCCTGCTTAGATTGTGGACAAAAACTAAAGCAGTTTTGCAGAAGACATGTCAGCAAATGTGATAATTTTGTAACCTGTCAGTAGGATAGAGAGCAGCCCCTTTGGAGTATCTGGAGGAGTGTGTAAGTGATCTGACATGTATCAGGTTCGATTCCCAGCTGGGTCACTGTCTGTGCGGAGTCTGCTCATTCTCCCCGTGTCTGCGTGGGTTTCCTCCGGGTGCTCCAGTTTCCTCCCACAGTCCATAGTTGTGCGGGTTAGGTGGATTGGCCGTGCTAAATTGCCCTTAGTGTCCAAAAAGGGTAAGTGGGGGTTACTGGGTTACAGGGATAGGGTAGTTACGTTGGTTTGAGTAGGGTGCTCATTGTAAGGGCCGATGCAGACTTGATGGGCTGAATGGCCTCCTTCTGCACAGTAAATTCTATGATTAAAAGCAAAAAAATATAGGAAGTGCACAGCAGGTCTATCAGCAACTGTAAAGAGAAAAGACAGATTAATATTTAAGGTGTGTAGACCTTTGATCAAAACTGTTCTGCCGAACGTTCCACACCTGAAACGTTAACCTGACTTTAATCTTTTCAGATGATGGCCCGGACCTGCTGTGTATTTACAGCATCTTCTGATTTTATTAGAGATTTTCAACACGTGTCTTTTTTTCCCTTGCTATCTCTACTGGGCATTTAAGAATTTGACATCCATATAATCGACAATAATTGGATGCTTGGTACCTTTGTGCACTTTTTTATTAAGAAGTGCAATATACTTGTGGATGGTTGCTTTGTATGTTTGTTTAATGTTCACTTTGAAAGTAAATTTCAAACCCTCACTACAAACAGGAGCTGACTGTGCTCGGCAAACAGCAGGAATTAGATCCGTTATGTCTATTCTCATGTAGAAATGTGGAAGTATAAATGTGCTGCTATTTGATACTCCCAAGCTTCAATGCTATTCAGTTGTTACATCTACATAAGCACTTCCAGTCTGCAGTCTATGAGAATTTTGATCGTTGAAGTTAGCTGGATCAGGATTTTATTTGTTGCAAATTCTAATGTCTACTTTTTTGTTTGTTTCCTCCCTCCTGCCCCCTCTTTTAAATTCCCTGTCTAGGATCATCCAGAACCGGATCCTCATGTTTATCCTGGGCGCCATCATTCTTCTCACCATTGTGCTGGCCATTTATTTTGCTGTCACAGGCCACTGATACGTCTCTATTCTTCTGTGATTAATAACGACAAACTGCTTGTTCAGTGTAATTAGGACAAATTGGTCACATGAATCATCTTCTTGCACTGACAGATTCTTCTCCGCTGCGCATTGACTCCGGTGCAAGCCAGGGAAAAATGTTTTTTCTTGTATCATTGTTTGCTTATTTCCTTTCGCTGTTGTGACTCGGATTTTTAGTGTAACTGGGATTGAGGTGTTCCTGCGTGTCCAGCGCTGGCAGAAGAAAAGAAAAGTAGAATCATTTTAAGTCCTGTTGTGATGGGATTGTATGTTGGTGTGCTACAGACCTTTGTGTGTGCGTGTGTACAATCTGTCAACAGCTTGCAGGTTATATCTACAGAAGATAAATGATGGGGAACTGTGGTTAACTAAAAAATAAGACATAGAGTAACGCCCTAACATGCACAACTCCCGGGTCCAAAGGACAAGTGGATTGCTTAATTCCTGACGTCACGTTGGTTTAGATTTTTAAGTACGCATCAATTAATGATTGTGACACTCCCTCGCCCACAAATGCATCATGTCACATTATGGAATATACAGGCAGTTGTTTAAAACAAAAATGGAAATAAATCACTAACCTGTCGGCCTTACTTTCTGTAATAAAGTGCAATATAATTAAAAGATGCCAAGCTGCAATTAAAAAATTAGAAACGCAAATCAACATTCTAAAAGCTGCTGCTGCAATTTTAAATGCTCCATGTAAAGACAGAAAACCTAGAGCATGCCTGACGTCAGTTAGTAGCTACACGATGGAGAGCATTTGATATTCTGTTTAAGGCAGCCTGAATTGTCTTATTTTGGAACTGGCTTGGTGGGGGGCTTTCTTTGCTTTTGCTTCAGAGCTGAGAGCTTCAAAGGCTGAAATTAATAGTGAACAAAATTGTGCAGATCTGACCATCCCATGTGGGTAGAACCCATTGAGGTTATCATTATCTTAAATTCCACCAATTCGACAAACCTCATCAGATAATGACCTCTATATAGTTTTTTTTATTACCATGGCAGCACAGATTGTCTACCCCACAGGAAAAAAAAATGCATTCTTCACAATACTTTTTTTTTATTCCTCTCCTTTTTTTTTTAAACCTGTCAGATCATTTCAGTATTTCAAACCTGAAGAAAACAGCCTGCCTGGAAATGTATTTGAAGTTGTAATAGTGTCAAAAAGTCACGGTTGACTGACAGATGTCAGTCCCAGTGGACCTCATTAAATCATAAAAACTTGACAAGGAAATAATTGTGCATCACCAACAACCTGGCTGCTGTTTAAACATTTTATTTTGTTTCATTATTAGGATCAACTATTTTGTTCATTAAGAAATTGCATTAAACAACAGTTTTGCGGCTAATGATCTGTTCTGGGCTTATGTCTGTTTTCTTTAAACATCAGCTGTGTCATGTGGTTTCTTTGCAGTTGTGCTATCATCTGGCAGAATCCACCACTCAGAGCTGCGGGTACCATTGGAATATAAAATGGATTATTCATTACCAACCTCCTTGTGACTTATTTGGTTTCATGTAGTGGTTGAGGATTTCACTGTCTTCCGTGGAGAAGATGAAAACTTGTCAAAAATAGGTTATATCTTATTCTCGGGCAACAAAATCAGTGGGTACACACATGCTTCAATGTTTAATGAATGCAGATTTTAACCCCTTTACATGGCTTTGACTGTGAGCTCTGCGTCGACAAAGAAACCTCACTTTAAGAAAGGACTGGTAGTTAATTGGCAATCTGGAAGTGTGTCATGATTTATAAATTACTGCTAACTTTAGGTTATATTTTCTAATAATGAGATATTTCAAAAAATCCGTACATATTCATGCACTTACGTTTCCTCGCGTATTTTAAAAAAAAAAAGCAGGCTTAATTATGTGTGAATTTTGGCATTATTGTAATGACGACCATTTGCAGTTGAATGTTTTCTGGAAATTTATTTATTCATTCGATTTTGTACAAAGAGCTATGAAATCTGCCTTGCTTTCCCCTTGTTCTACATTAGATGTATGGAATGTGTACGTTATTTAATGTATCAATTACAGTATTACATTCCAAAAGAATGAAGTGTTTGTGTTGCCTTTTTTTCAGCTTTATACTGAGTGATCACATTTCAAAGCCTGCGCTGTATGATACCTTAAGTGTTTTTTTTTCTTCAAATTCAAGGATTTTGATAACCCAAGTGGATATATGCTGTCTATTGATTTTTTTTTCACAATGACTCCTGGATAACCTATTTCCTCATTCATTTTTAAACTGAACTCGTGAGATTTTAAAGCAATTCTGCCCAGACTCTGAAAATCAAAATCCCTCTTTGACCCCTGAAATTCTAATCCCAGCATAGATCACAGTTGTTGAATATTATCTTTTTACAAAGCTGGTAAAACAAAAATGTCCAAATCACTGGATACAGTAGGTCATGACTGTGATTCTAATTAGTGATGCAAAGGATCATTCCATAATATCATTTAGATACATCAAAATGTGACATTGTCCTTATTTAGTTTTGTTTGACTGCAGGGTTGCGGACTGTTCAAAACTTGTTACAGATTTAGATGCATCTGATTATCCAACCCACAATAACTTGTGCATTCTTATAAAAAACTGAATGGCTGATACATACCTTTTGAGTTAGCAGCAACATCTCACTTGTGCGCAGTCTTAACGTTATACTCTCTGCATAAGTGAAAAATAATATCCCTCTGACTTTAGTTGATGACATCTACTTGAAGGATATTTTCTCAAGAGTTTTGGTTCATTGAAGTACACAGCCATTCACCCCCTCGAGCCTGTTTCATCATTTAGTGAAATCTCGTCAGAAAATGGCTGCATATTACTGAAATCTATTTAACCTGACTTTATATTGTCAGTGTAATAAATACTTTGTAGCATTCAGCTTGTTGTCACTTTAAACCCCTCAACGTCTTTTGTCGGTCACGTTTGTCTTGAAACAAATGCATAAAAGCTTTTGACGGGACTACGAAAAGATGAAACTTTCAAGATTGGCGGTGCTCTCGAACTGAAGCATTTCCAAGGACTGAGCATGAGATGAGTTCCAAACTATTCTAACTGGTGACCACATTCAAGCTTGCGATTCCAATCACGAGCCCAACTTCACTATCAGTGTGTGTTCTGAAATGTCCAAAATCTCAAGGACTGTATGTAGGGCAGCATGGCAGCACATTGGGTAGCATTGTTACTTCACAGCGCCAGGGTCCCAGGTTCCGTTCCCGGCTTGGGTCACTGTCTGTGCGGAGTCTGCACGTTCCCCCCCATGTCTGCGTGGATTTCCTCCGAGTGCTCCGATTTCCTCCCACAAGTCCCGAAAGACGTGTTGTTAGGTCATTTGGACATTCTGAATTCTCCCTCTGTGTACCCGAACAGGCGCCGGAATGTGGCGACTCGGGGCTTTTCACAGTAACTTCATTGTAATGTTAATGTAAACCTCCTTGTAACAATAAAGATTATTTTTTTAAATTAATATGCTCGCTTAGGTCTGGATTTTTACCACGACGGAGAGCCTCTCTGTCGTGGCACAAATAGCGGAAGTGGCTGAAATTTAAGTCCCGCCCCTGAACATAGCACTTCCCATTTTCACAGAGGCAAGAATGGAAGTAGTTCATCTTTCATTCATCTACGGTTCACAGAAGCAGCTGCCTCCATTCATGTCAGATTTTGGTAGCCCAGGGGTGTGAAACCCAAAGTATGCACAGTAGAGAAAAGAGCAGGTGTGAGCTTTGTGCATTTCTTTGGTACTCTGTTGGTGAGCTAAGGTTCGCCCTCGGATCTGGTCCCGGGACACTTTGGGGTTGGTCAGGTGTCCTTTAGAATTGTTCAAGTTAATTTGTGTAGTAAGTGCATAAACTCATTAACTGTCAGGCTCATTGAAACTGTCATACGACCTGGCAAAACCACCTGTTGAAACTGTCACGAGATCTGTCAAAAATGTCAACAGGTCCTGGCAAGATGAACCTGCTAAAGAGATTTGTCAAAGCATTTGATTTGCCCTTTAAATCATTGAAATAAATTATAGGGGTATTTTTTAAAAATTGATTTGTTGCTATAAGTGGGAGGGCTTCCATTACTGGATTACTGCTGCATGACTGATTTCACAACCATCCATTATTCAGTTGGATGCCTGGCATTTCACAGTTTGATTGACATCTACAAGTGGTTATGGACTCTTTGAAGTGGGACTATGAATTCCAACACCAGTTGTTATAACAGATTGTGGAAAGGGCAGTACAGTGGCTCAATGGATAGCCTCCCGGCGCCAAGGTCCCAAGTTCGCGCCCGGCTCCGGGTCACTATCTTTGTGGAGTTTGCACATTCTCCCCGTGTTTGTGTGGGTTTCGTCCCCACAACCCGAAGATGTGCAGGATAGGTGAATTGGCCATGCTAAATTGCCCCTTAATTGGAAGAAATGTATTGAGTACTCTAAATTTATTTATTTATTAAATTAAAAAATAAAAGATTGTGGACTTGAATGGAATGTTTGTAGTTATAAGGTTTTATGTAGCTGAAGGAATGTAAATGTTCCAAATGCTTTTTATGAACTTTATTTTACAGAATTTTATTTTATCTCATATCTTCTTTGGTCCTGAGGTTAGCCCATGACAGATACTGGATGAGTTGGCATGATGGGTGTAGGGGAATGTGTTAACATAATTTGGTACTAAGTTGGCCTAGTGATTATAAAGGGCCATGGGGTGTGTGTGTGGAGGCATGGATTGATTTGAAGGGCATGAAAACTCATGGGAGGGGAATAAAGAGGGGCATGGGTTAGCCTGTTGGGTTATGGTGGTAAGTACAGGGCATGAAGTGGCATGAACGGGGCATGACAAGTGTGGAGGTGGGTAAGGACTGTTGGGATGTTTAATTTTAAATTTTGAACACCGTGCCAGAGCGCTGAGGCAGGCCTTCCACCCTGTCACCCCCACCGCCTCTACCTTCTACCACCCCCAGACCCAACATCCCCCTCACTACGTCTGTGGTCACCCACCCTGTCATGATAGGCAGACATGCACATAATGAGATACAAACAGGCAGCAAATGAATACAGAGAACAGGACATAACCAATCAGCAGGCAGAACACTTGGGGGTAGTTTTCCATTATAAAAGGCACAAGGCACTCACACTCCGCCTCTTTCCACTGGTGACATCTACAGTGTGAGTCAGGGTGTACATATATAGCTCCTACAGCACGTGGCTAAGAGCTAGTCTGGTTCAGTCAGACAGATTAATCACACTAGGTTAGCAGAGAGTCGAACTCACAGAGGATTGAGCTAACTGTGTGACAGGGTCAGTAAATCATACTGAACTAACTTCAAGGTGTGGAGTATCTCTCAGGTAAAGCTGCATCCAGTTGCAGCATGTGTTATCTTACTGTGCTTAACATGACATGATACCAGGAGACTGCAATTCCTAGATGATTTCCCTCAATCTGTTCCGTGACGACCAGCTAATATATCCCGGCACCTTGGAGAAGATCCAGGCTCCTCAACAGTTGCGGATCTCCGGCAATCTCAGTTCCAACTGGCGGACTTTCAAGCAAAGGTTTCTGCTGTACATCGAAGCCTCAGACCTCGAGGGTGCGTCTGATACAAGGAAGATCGTGTTTCTCCTCTCAACTGCGGGGGACCAAGCCATCCAACTCTTCAACTCGCTGAACTTCACTGAAGGCCAGGACAAGACAAAGTTTCAGACCATCCTGGACAAGTTTGATAGTCATTGTGAAGTGGACACCAATGAAATCTTCGAGCGCTATATGTTCAAACAACGCCTCCAAGGTAAAGATGAATCTTTCAACTCCTTCCTAACTAATCTCCGTCTACTAGCGCTGTCCTGCAACTTTGGTGATATTGCTGACTCCATGATCAGGGACCAGATCGTATTCGGAGTTTACTCTGATCCTCTGAGAGAGGTTTTAAAAATCAAGAATATGACCCTGCCAGTCGCGATTTAAACATGCACAGTGCATGAGCACGCCAAAAATCAGTATTCCCAATATAAATCGGCTGAAAAAGAGAAACTTGCCTCCTACAAGGCAGAGAGTGTGCAGGCCATTGCCCGGATGCAGCGCCTCAGCTTTGATGAAAGCAGCCATTTCATTCGCTCTTCCCAGAGCCCCACGCATGCGCGATGCAACTGGGATGATGAAGCGGCCGATCACTACTCTGCGCAGGTGCGGACGTCTGCCGACCACATCTCATGTGCGACGACCAAGGAGCATAATAATGTCATGACATGCCCGAACTGCGGCACCGCCCAGTTAAAGAAACACTGCCCTGCAAGAGGCAGGCGATGTTTAAATTGCGGAAAGCCTGGACACTATGCAGACGTGTGCAGGTCTGCACCACCAGTCAAGGGCCAGCGCTCCCAATTCCAGCGCACACCCGTTAGGAGTGTACAGCAAGGTTGAATGGATTCTGATCCTGGTAGTACAAAAGACCCAGAGGACGACTGCCTGGAGTTCCCCCTACAATGTGGGCATCATTACCACACGTGAACATGCCTCACCAACATCATCATGACACTTGTCCATCCTCACTGTGGATTCTGCGGATGAATGGCGTGCGGTGATGCAAGTAAGTCAATTCTGATTCCAATTCAAGCTGGACACAGGTGCATCTGCCAATCTCCTTTCACAGGTGGATTTCAACCGCATCAAAAAGCCACCCAAGCTCCTTCCAGCAGCCTGCCAGCTCCTGGACTATAACGGCAATGCCATCACAGCACTGGGATCTTGCCATCTGCTCGTCTCCAACAAGAACAATCACACAAGACTATGGTTTGAGATCGTCAAGCCAGACAGGGCCTCCCTGCTCGGCACACAGGCATGCAAGCAGCTACACCTTGTGCAACGGGTCTACACAATGACCTCCCCCAACGGGGATCTTCAAGCCGGCATTGACGACATCCTAGCTCAGTATCCGGATGTGTTCGACGGGATGGGCACTCTGCCATATCGGTACAAGATCCTGTTACGGCCTGACGCCACGGCTGTGGTCCACGCACCACACCAGGTGCCGGCTCCACTGAAGGAGCGCCTGAAGGCACAGCTCAAGGCTCTTCAGGACCAGGGCTGTTAGACGTTTTAGTCGCTGTGAAATGAAGAGTCTAAAGTTCTTGTTTCCTTTTCACCAAACAGCATTTATTTCACTTCCACAGCCTCTGCACAAAACTCTTAACAACGCACCACCTGACAGAGGCCACCTGAAGCCCCTTTACATATCAATGTCAATTACTGGATACTTAACATAAATGAGACAACTAATTGCAATGTCTCTTAACCCATTACTTAACAAGGGCATCATTTCTAAAGTTACGGAACCGACGGACTGGGTCAGCTCGATGGTATGTGTGAAAAAGCCTTCGGGTGAGCTGCGCATCTGTATTGATCCCAAGGATCTAAACCAGAATATAATGCGGGAACACTACCCCATCCCGAAGCGGGAGGAACTCACAAGTGAGATGGCAGACGCCCGGTTTTCGCAAAGCTAGATGCGTCACAGGGGTTCTGGCAAATCCAGCTGGATGAGTCCAGCAGAAGGCTCTACACCTTCAACACACCATTTGGCTACAATTGTATGCCGTTTGGCATTGTCTCGGCCTCTGAGATCTTCCATAGAATCATGGAGCAGATCATGGAGGGCATTGAAGGGGTTCGTGTGTATGTGGACAACGTTATTTGGTCCATGACCCCCGAAGAGCACATCTCTCGTCTCCAGCAGGTATTCCGCCGTGTCCGTGCCAATGGCCTCAAGCTGAACAGGGCCAAGTGTTGCTTTGGCATGTCGACACTTAAGTTCTTAGGTGACCAGATATCTCAGCAGGGTGTGCGCCCGGACACAGACAAGGTCAAGGCCATCAAAGCCATGAAGACCCCTGAAGACAAGAAGGCGATGCTGCGCTTTTTTAGGCATAGTAAACTTCTTGGGCAAGTTTATCCCAAACCTGACCTCACACACCACGGCCCTCAGACACCTGGTAAAAAAGTCTACTGCCTTTGAGTGGCAGTCAGCTCAACAAGCAGAGTGGTTGGAGCTGAAAGCCAAGCTCACCACTGCACCTGAATTGGCATTTTTTGACCCTGACAGGAAACAAAAATCTTGACGGATGCGAGCCAGGACGGCATCGGCGCGGTGTTGCTCCAGCGCGATGACACCACATGCTGTGTTCCGGTTGTCTACTCATCACGGGCATTGACACCCACCGAGCAGCGGTATGCCCAAATTGAAAAGGAATGCCGGCCTGCTTACTGGAATTCTCAAGTTCCACGATTATGTCTACGGCCTGCCGACGTTCACCGTCGAGACGGACCACAGGCCTCTGGTCCACATTATCCACAAGGACCTGAACAACATGACGCCCCGGCTGCAGCGCATCCTCCTCAGACTCCGGAGGTATGACTTTGAACTCGTGTACACGCCTGGCAAGGAGCTCATTATTGCGGATGCCTTGTCCCGCTCCATAACCTTGCCTGCCGACCCGCCGGCATTCGTCCAACAAATTGAATCACAGGTGCAACTGTGAGCCAGCAACCTCCCAGTATCGGATGAAAAGGTGATTCGCATTTGCGATGAGACAGCCAAAGACCCTCTTCTGCAGCATGTCATGCGCCACCTCGACAATGGCTGGCAAAAAGGGCAGTGCCCTCAATTCTTCAATGTGAAGGATGACCTAACGGTAATTGATGGCATCCTCCTCAAGCATTGTCATTCCACTCAGTCTCCAGAGCTTGGTGCTCCGGCAAATCCATGAGGGACATCTGGGTGTCGAGAAGTGCAGGCGCAGAGCCCGGCAAGCTGTCTACTGGCCCGGGATTAGTCAGGATATCTCAAAGATGGTCCTCAACTGTCCGACCTGTCAACGCTTCCAGCCAGCACAGGGCAAGGAGACGTTTCAGCAGCACAAAATCGTGACCTCCCCGTGGTCCAAGTTGGGCATCGACCTCTTTCATGCCAATGGTCGTGATTATATGTTAATCATTGATTATTTTTCTAACTACCCAGAAATTGTGAAGCTCTCGGACCTCACATCAAAGACCGTCATCAAGGCCTGTAAGGAGATGTTCTCCAGGCATAGTATTCCACTCACTGTCATGAGTGACAAGGTCCTTGCTTCAGCAGCCAAGAGTGGTCAAGGTTTGCCCAGGTATATCAGTTTCATCACGTCACTTCCAGCCCGCATTACCCGCAGTCCAACGGGAAGGTTGAGAAAGGGGTGCACATAGTGAAGTGGCTCATCCGCAAGGCTGCGTATTCTGCTTCTGACGTCAACCTTGCGCTGCTTGCGTACAGGGCAACCCATCTGTCTACCGGCATGTCACCGGCTCAACTCCTGATGAACAGAGACCTGCGGACGACTCTTCTAGCCATACACCTGCCTGACCTGGATCACCTCCCGGTTCTGCAGAAGGTGCGGAAACTCAGGGATCAGCAAAAGCAGGGCTATGATGCTCATGCCACTGATTTGCCTCCCGGAAGATGCTGTTCGAATCAAACTACCGGATGGAGGCTGGTCAGCTCCAGCTGTTGTTGTTCGACGGCTGCTCCCCGATCGTATGTTGTGCGTATGGCTGATGGCTCTGTTGTGCGGCGCAGCAGACGGGCACTGCGCACAGTTGCCCGCCTGCAACCACACTCTTTGTTTCCATCCATTATTGTGCCACCTCCTGATATCTTGAACCACGAGGCCACCAGTCAGGCTTCAATCCCGCCTGTCAAGGCGCCGTCGTCCCCACCACCACCTCTCCAGCGGTCGACGAGGATCAGACGCAAGCCCCAGAGACTGGACTTATGAACACTTGTTTTGTTTGCTATGTTCTGTTTTCGCACCTTAGACAACTGTTTTTACATGTACATATGTTCCCATCTTCTACTGTATGTAAATAAGTTAGTTTTTCGGCCTACACATGTAAATACCTTCACATAGGCCAAAGAAAAACATTTCAAAAGGGGAGATGTCATGATATGCAGACATGCACTTAATGAGATACAACCGGCAGCCAATGAATGCAGAGACCAGGACAGAACCAGGCAGCCAATAAATGCAGAGAACAGGACATAACCAATCAGAAGGCAGAACACTTGGGGGTGGTTTCCCACTATAAAAGGCACGAGGCACTCACATTCCGCCTCTTTCCACTGGTGACATCTACAGTGTGAGTCAGGGTGTACATATCATATAACTTCTGCAGCACGTGGCTAAGAGCTAGTCTGGTTCAGTCAGACAGATGAATCACACTAGGTGAGCAGAGAGTCGAACTCGCAGAGGATTGAGCTAACTGTGTGACAGGGTCAATAAATCATATTGAACTAACTTCTAGGTGTGGAGTATCTCTCCGGTAAAGCTGCATCCAGTTGCAGGCCGTGTTATCTTACTTTGCTTAACACGACACACCCCAACTTCTAATATAGCCTGCCCTCCTGGACTGAAAGTCTGATGTCTGGGCAGCCATTTTAAAATATTGACATCGTGGAACCGGGAATTCTCCCAAATCTGCGCACCCAACTCATGAAATAAAATCCAGGCCACACTGTGTGCATGTGTGGTGTATAGAGAAGATATAGTAAAGGAACATGGGATATAGAAAACACTCCAAAAATGTCATTACATCATTAGCCCATTATGATTCCTCTAGGTTGTCTTACCATTTTCGAATTCAACAGCACAGACGGATGGCCTTTGGCCCTTTGCACATGCACCAATTTAGACTCATTTTCTTCACATGGTTTAATTTTTTTGTCAAATGTATATTCACTTTCCTTTTGGAAGCTATAATTGATTCTATTTTCACCATTATTTACACGGCATTCTTTGTTTTAACAACTCCTTTGTTGAAAATCAGCAACTTCTTTCAATCAAATGCTGGTGATCTTTACAGTGTCGAGTTCCTGACTCCCAAACCAGCGTAAATACTTTCCCTAGAATTATTCAACTCTTCGCATGAGGAATCAAAAGCAGACAACGGGCCTGTGGAGCCTGGAGAACTGGCATGGAGAATTGCGCAGGGGGCTATGCAGCAGACTCCCATCAGTGGGGAAATCTATAAGCCATGAAGTAAATGGTGGGAAGGTAACAGCGAGGGAATCGCTGGTTTAGAAGCAGAAAGCTCATTGATATGCTCATTTGCATATAATGTAAGTTCAATTCAACATGACTTAATCCTATCCCTCCAATTTAATGAAACTCTCACATGCCTTCAGTAACCCACCCAGTAAAGATTTGCATCTTAGACGTTGCTTCCTTGTTTCACTGTGAGAGTCTTTTGGGCTTCCAGGCGGCTGAGCCAGAGGGCACTGAATTAATCTTGGTGTCATTTTCTCTGCGAAAACTTGCTGAGCTTCAGTACTGGGTCCAAAATCTAAAGGGGCTGCGCACAACTGAGCTGCACAGGGGTCATCGCTTAGTGTGGCATCATAGATCAGTGTCTCTATGGGGAGGAGACTTCGGAAGCTGCCTGCAAGGAGAGGGAGAGGTAGTGACAGCTTGGGAATCATCAACACCATCCTCAAGCAATGGGGGGGATGTGCAGACGCTACTGTGACCTTTCAGACCTCAGTTGAACCTGTTGATGCCACTGAATGATCTCATACGACTTAGAATCTTCTCCCTGGACTTTGGAACCTCTTTTTGTGCTGGGGAAACAAGTTCAGATGTTGGAGATTTAAACTGCAGAGCTTTCCTACCAAGCCTGCAAGTTGATTTCCACCTACTAACCCCCTTTAAACATGGCGCTAGCTCCTTCATGGCCAACAGGCGATGCAGGCTTACCGATGTCGGAGCCGCCTCCACAATGTGACCTGACAGCAAGCCCCCGTCACCTGCATTCATGAGCGTGCCGCCACATAATTAAGTTCAGCCAACCACCATGCACCTGCGCCACACCCCCGATGACTACTGGGCCTGCTAGCAGAGGACTAAAACCTGCCTCATAACTAAAGCCTGTAATCTCGAGTCGATCTCTTCTGCGGCCAATCTATAGCCTTGAAATCTGAGGAATGTTGGAAGGAGTCGGCTATTTAACCTGAAGATAAAAGCAAATGACTACAGCTACTTAAATCTGAAACAAAACAAAAAATACTGGACAATTTACATAGAATTTACAGTGCAGAAGGAGGCCATTCGGCCCATCGAGTCTGCACCGGCTCTTGGAAAGAGCACCCTACCCAAGGCCAACACCTCCACCCTATCCCCATAACCCAGTAACCCCACCCAACACGAAGGGCAATTTATCATGGCCAATCCACTTAACCTCAGCAGGCATCTGCGGAGAGAGAAGGAAGCTAATGTTTCGAGTCTGGATGACTCTTTGTTGAAGCTTGAGAGAACTGGAAATAGGCTCAGGATGATACTGTGGTAGAGGTTGTGGGTTCGGAAGGGTTTCAAAGTAGGCCTGGTGATTTGCTGCAGTGCCACTTGAAGGTGGGCACACTGATGTCAATATTGGAGGAAGTGAATGCTTAAGATGGTGGATGGTGTGCTAATCAAACAAAGTGCTTTGTCCTGGATGATGTTGAGCTTCTTGAGTGATGTTGGAGTTGCAGTCATCCAGGCAAGCAGAGAGTATTCCATCACACTCCTGACTTGTGCTTTGTTGATGGTGGTAGGTGTAGATGGTGATGGAGTAAGGACGTGAGTTAAATTCTATGATTCTATACTCGCCACAAGATTCTTAGCCTCTGTTCTTAGCCTCTGACCTGCTCTTGTAGCCACAGTATTAATATAACTAGTCCAATTCAGTTTCTGATCAATGGTAGCCCCCAGGATGTTGATGGTGGGGAATTCAATGATGGCTCGACACCAGGACAAGGAACCAGCTTGATTGGCAACCCTTCCGCAAACATTCACTCCCTCTACCACTGACGCACAGTAGCAGCAGTGTGTACCATCTACAAGATGCAATGCAGGAACTCACCAAGGCTCCTTAGGCAGCAGCTTCCAAACCCACGACCACTAAAAATCCAAGGTCAGCAAGTACATAGGAACCCCACCACCTGGATGTTCCCCTCCAAGTCACTCACCACCTTGACTTGGAAATATATCACTGTTCTTTCACTGTCACTGGGTCAAAATCCCTCTCTAATCGCACCCCGTGGGCTGCAGCAGTTCAAGAAGGCAGTTCACCACCACCTTCTCGAAGAAAATTAGGGGTGGGCAACAAACGCTGGCCTAGCCAGCGAAGCCCACATCCTGTCAAAATGAATTTTAAAGACTTCCGGTTGCGGCTATGCCTAGGTAGGTTGCACGTTCGACAGCTCCCGCCGGGAACGGACTTTTGGGCTCTCTAGAGGGGCCCCAACGGCAATAGTTTGACGGCTTCCAGTATGGGAAGGTGTCAGCAAGGTCCCCCCGACATTATATGGATTGGACCAGGAGTGGAGCGGTGAAAAAAGTGATCTTGGAGCAGCGAAAAGTGAGAGGGAGGAAAAACAAGATGGCGGCAGGTGGAGACCAAGTAGCATGGGCGCAGTGGTCACAGGAGCAGCAGGGGTTTCTTCGACGCTGCTTTGAGGAGCTGAAGACCGAAATGCTGGCGCCAATGAAGGTGGCGATTGTGAAGCTAGTGGAGGCCCAGAAGGCCCAAGGGGCGGCGATTCGAGAGGTGCGGCAAAAAGCCTCGGGGAATGAGGACGAGATCTTGGGCCTGGCAGTGAAGGTGGAGGCGCACGAGGCGCTGCACAAGAGGTGGGCGGAAAGATTTGAGGACCTGGAGAATAGGTCGAGGAGGAAGAATCTTAGGAAAAGGAACATAATTTAAAGAGTCTTCCACCCAGTGGAAATTAGCAATTTTGTCTTGGGCGTATGGACAGATACATGGATGGGGCCACAGCCAAGGAAATTGAGTCCTCAACCACCTCAAAAATGTAGAAACCTTTGGACGGCGGGTTTCGGGTATGGCGGAGGGCAGGGATTGAGTGGATGGGAGATTTGTTTTTGGAAGGGAGCTTCCCTCGCTTGAGGGCGCTGGAGGCCAAGTTTGGGTTGACGAGGGGGAATGAATTCCGGTATATTCAGGTGCGGGACTTTTTGCGTAGGCACGTGCCATCTTTTCCACTCTTGCCACGAAAAGGGATCCAAGATAGGATAGTGTCTAGAGGATAGGTGGGAGAGGGCAGTGTTTCGGATATTTACAATGAGCTCATAGGGGCGGAGGAGACGCAGACCGAGGAGCTGAGGCATAAATGGGAGGAGGAGTTGGGAGGGGAGATTGAGGAAGGCCTGTGGGTGGATGCGCTGAGCAGGGTTAATGGGACTGCAACTTATACCAGGCTCAGCCTGATTCAATTTAAGGTCGTCCACCGGGCCCACATGAGTGTCCCGGATAAGCAGATTGTTTGGCGTAGAGGACAGGTGTGTAAAGTGTCTGAGAGGACCGGCAGACCATGTCCACATGTTTTGGGCGTGTCCAAAACTTAGGAGATACTGGTAGGAGTTTGAGGACGTCATGTCTAGAGTATTCAAGAGTGGCAATGAGTCCAGAGGTGGCGATTTTGGGGGTTTCGGAGGCCCCGGAAGTCCAGGGGGAGAAAGAGGCCGACGTTCTGGCCTTTGCTTCCCTGGTAGCCCGGAGACAGATACTTCTAGCTTGGAGGGACTCAAAGCCCCCGAAGTCGGAAGCCTGGCTGTCAAACATGGCGAGTTTCCTGGGCTTGGAGAAAATCAAGTTCGCCTTGAGAGGGTCGTTGTTAGGGTTCGCCCGGAGGTGGCAACCATTCATTGACTTCTTTGCAGAGAATTAATCGTCCACAGGGGAGGGGGGGTGGAGGGAGGGAGGGTTAGGGGAATGTAGTATAGGGGGTCAATTAGGCAGATCTGGGTGGGATGGGTTACGCCAATTGCACTCTGTACTTTATTTATTGTACAGTCCTTTTGTTTTCTCGTTCTGTAATTCTACTGTTTACAATGCCAAAAAATGCCTCATTAAAATTGTTTATCAAAAATAAAGTGTAGAAACCTTAACTCGGGGTATTTTCCATGTTTAAAGTGCCCCAATATTTTGCTCTGGTTCAATCAGTTCTGCAAAGGCTGTATTGAAATGACCAATTTAAACCAGTGTAAACTCTACCCCATAGTTTAATTGTGACCCTACATGTGAGCATGTTAAATTCTCGAGGGATCAGGGGGTGAAGTACATATCACGTTGTGTCTGACACATTAATTATAACATTGCTGCACTCTAATGAGCAGATGACCCTGATTGGTGCTATTGTGTTGAATGATGCTCCAATGTCTTGTCCACATTCCGTTGATGATACAGTATAGAGAGGGAACATGCATTAGGAATTAGAAACCAGATTAGAACTCTCCATTGCATAGCACAATGAAGTGCCAACATGCAGCTACCAACCCCAATTCACAAGAGGACTGATACTGTCACATGGAACTGCAGCCATAACATGACACTCAAACTTCTTGGTCCAACATGACTTGCAACTTTGCTCAGTAGAAGCCAACAAGTATTAGCTTTATGTAAATAAACAACACAGAAAAATAGGAAAGAAATATTTTGCACGTGAAATTAAGAAAAATATGCATCACTGATTAAAGCATTTTGAATGCGATATCTGACCCATGCTAATACAAAATTGCCTTTTTCAGGTTGTAGACCAGCCCCTCCCCCTTCAGTCCCTCCCCTGATAGTTCAGCAAATGTCTGAGGGATTCTGGATTCCATCTCTTTTCTATAAATGTTGCATGAGCATACAACCTTTGAATGTCTTTATCCATCCAAAAGCACGATGAAGTAAGGGTGGCACAGGGGGTAGCACTGCTGCCTCACAGCGCCAGGGACCTGGATTCGATTCTGACCTCTGGTGACTTGTCTGTGTGGAGTTTGCATGTTCTCCCTGTGTCTGTGTGGGCTTCCACTGGGTGCTCTGGTTTCCTCCCACAGTCAGAAGATGTGCATGTTAGGTGGATTGGCCATGCTGAATTGACCCTTAGTGTCCAAAGATGTGCAGTTTAGTAGGATTACAGAGTTAGAGGGGATGTGGGTCAAATAGTGTGCTGTTTCGGAGGGTCCAGCAGACTCAGTGGGCTGAATAGCCCCCTTCTGCACTTGTAGGGATTCATTTCAGTTATAAATTATGTACAAAACCAACGGCCATTAATCAATCCTCTGCATCTCTAACTTGCCGATCTGCACCTTTCACTGAATCTGCTGTTACAGATTGAGACTGTACTGGGCATTTTCACAGCTATCTGACGGAGAGCTTTGTGTTGTTTTAGGAAATGGTAGGTAAAAACAACATAGATTATCATTCAATTTGCATTTCATCAACTTCACTGATAGAATCTTCACAGTGGAAAGAATAATTACATGTTATCTGTATTTAATTGGTTTTAAACTCAAGAGTGTTCTGGTGGCACAATTGGGATTTTGTATCTATGTCCTGAACTACAAGGTGGTAATTTTGAAGGATTGAAGTTGGAATTTTACACGGAGCCAATTTTGATCTTGGCAGGACTGAATCTCACAAACAGCCAATATCTCTGTACAAGAAGGACAAATAATTGGATGATATTTTGGACGATACTGCCACATCTCTTTGGAACACGTAGCGGAGGTGTGGCAGCAGGCCACCTAATAACTTTCTGAGCAATGAATAATCTCTGGTGTCTGGAAGAGCTAAGATGATGGAAAAGAATAAACTAAATGGGGACAAAGTACAGGTAATAAAATAAGGCAAAAACAAACCTAGGTTTAAGGATTCTCCGTTGTACAGTGTCAGCCGTGGATCAGTTGGTACCACTGTTGCTTTTGAGTCACAAAGTGGCTGGTTTAGCACAGGGGCCGGTTTAGCACAGGGCTAAATAGCTGGCTTTGAAAGCAGACCAAGGCAGGCCAGCAGCGCGGGTTCAATTCCCGTACCAGCCTCCCCGAACAGGCGCCGCAATGTGGCGACTAGGGGACGTTCACAGTAACTTCATTTGAAGCGTACTTGTGACAATAAGCGATTTTCATTTCATTTTCATTTTTTGAAAGTTGTGGGCTCAAGTGCCAGAGACGTGAGCAGAAACCCCAGGCTAACATTCCATCATTGGCTGTAAACGCCTGAGATTGTGAACGGTGGAAGTTTTTTAAAATTGCCGTCATTATTGAACATTAATGCCTTTATGAAAAAATGGACTACATTCTGCAAGAAGATATGTGGGTTTACCTTTGGCGTAACAGACATGAGATGTCGCGGTGGCACAGGGATTAGCACTGCTGCCTCACAGCATCAGGGACCCAGGATCAATTCCGGACTTGGTTAACTGTCTGTGTGGAGTTTGCATTTTCTCCTCATGTCTGCGTGGGCTTCCTCTGGGTGCTCCGGTTTCCTCCCATAGTCCAAAGATGTGCATGTGGATTGGCCATGCTAACACTTCCCCTTAGTTTCTAAAGATGTGTATTTTAGGTTAAGGGGTTATTGGGATAGGGTGGGAGGGGAGGGCTTGGGTAGAGTTGTCTTTCAGAGGGTCGGTGCAGACTCAATGGGCCAAACTGTCTCCTTCTGCACTGTAGGGATTCTATGATAATTCTATGATTATATACAAATACAGTCACATAAAATAAACCTGTAAATTCATGTAGGCATTGTTCCAGTCACGATGATGTAGACTGCTTTGTATTGCATATCCACAGAATGGATACAGATCCATCCATCATTGAGAGGGTGTCCACAACAGAAGCTTGCGTTTGGAAGGACATCAGGGAGTATTTTACAGAGAGCGAAACTGGATTTCAAGCAAGAGTGAGAGAACAGATAAAATGGAATTGGAAAGCTGGACTAAAAGCAAAGGTGAAGAAACTCTTTGACAGGCAGTCGAAAGCATGCAGTGAGTAAGGGTTTCTCAGGGAATTCAGAGAGCAGGGGCATGGTGCCTGAAAGAGCAGCCAGCAATCAAAGAATGCACCAGTGTCAAAGGATATAGTGAAGAAGAATATCATTGTGACGGGTGGAGGCCGCTCAAGATGAAGACAAAGGTTTTAGAGTTGATTTGTCGAAGCACTGGAGGCCAACGGAGCCTGGGGCAAGATTGGAGATATGAAAGCACAGAGTTGTAGGAAGATAAGGACGTCGGTGGTGGCAAGTTGAATGAGCTGGAGGTTTTAAGTGGGAAGGCCAAATGAGAATTGAACAATGTCTTGGCTATACTGGGAAAGAGTAAGAACAAAGATAATTGAGAATTTGAAGGTGGAAAAGAGGGGTCTTGGTTGTCAAACGGAACTATGGAGGGAAACAACTCTGGATTTTAAATGATGCACCGTTGGATTCAACCTGAGGTAGTCTGCACTGAGGCTAAGGGAGTTGAAAACCGAGACACATCAGCTGAAGAAGATTAATATTTTTTTAATATAAAGTTAAAGTGTCCAATTCTTTTTTTATTCAATTAAGGGCCAATTTAACATGGCCAATCCATTGTAGCCACTTAAATTGGCCAACTCCTGATTTTAAATGCCGAATGGCAAAGGCTGATGGGAAAGTCAGCCAACAAGACAAAAGCCAGCAGCTGCAGGTTTGCTGTGTATTTACCTCTGCAAAAACCAGACAACATCGATACCAGCGGCCATCAGCATAACAAAGTGAACAGCCATCTGCATACTGATGAGCAATCCCCGGGAACAATAAGTAACAGTTTGACACACAGAGCAAAGCCAGACTCCTCGGTGCCAGCAGAAGCCAAAACAAAGGAGGTGAACGAGCACCTCAAGACCGCCCATCGATCAGGGAACCGCTCCAGTATTGGAGAAAATCGAACCAAGCGATTCGGACAAAGTCCAATCACTTGGGGCCAGGTACAGGGTCCGCCCTGAAAGGCAGGAAGCCCCTGGGGACTATAAGAATTGAGCCCCAAGTTCAAATCGCTCTCTTCTTCACCTCTTCGCTCTCTTCTTCCTGCCCGGGTCACCCAGCAAAAGGAACCAACATTGACCGTGACCGGTGCCGTGACTCCAGTGATCATTGAACTCGTAAGTCTTAACTCAACGCTCGCTACGAGATAGGCGCTCCTAGCTACCAATCCGTACCAACTTCAAATCCCGCAGACTCAGAACCCGAAAAAAAGGCCATTTGTTCCCCTGACCTGGTGGGCCAGTTTAAAGTTAAGTATAGGCCTGTTAGTTGTAGAAGTAGCTTAGACGTAGAATTTGTGCATGAGTAGCGATTACTGTCTTTAATAAATGTGCTTTGATTTAAATCTTACTGTTGCTCTTTTAAGCCTTAGTTTTATTATCTCTGATTATGTCACCTTTGCTCACGAGTCGCCAGGTATCTTTCTGATACTGCCACATGGTTTAAGCTCGAGTTATGATTAATAAGTCAGCACACCACTTAGTAAGATTGAAATCAACGGTCATTTATTATATACAACAAGTAATGCTTACACAATAATCCTACTATCTATATAGAAACCTACCACTACTGGCCAATACTTAACTTTAGGAAGGGCCCACCAGGTCAGGGAAACGAATGGCTTATTGAATCGGATCTGGCCCGCGGAATTCAAAAAGGCTGATACAGGTCGATGGCGAGGAGTCTTTATTGGGTAGCGATCGCTGGAGTCAAACTTACAGCTTCTGGTTGATGTTCTTGTGAAGGTCTCGAGCAGGAGAAGAAGGGCGAGAGAGAGAGATCTGAACTTGGCCCCTCACTTTATAGGGCCCCGGGGCTTCCCGCCTCTCGGGGCGGCCCTTGACCCTGAGTCCCAAGTGATTGGACTTGTTCCCAATCCCTGGGTTCGATATGTCCAATAACGGGGCGATTCCTCGATCGGGGGTGGTCGTTCACCTGTCTTTGTTTCGGCCACTGCAGGCGCCGACAGGTCTGGCCCGGCATTCAATTGCTAATATGTTGCAATTATTCCCGGGGATAGCCGATTAAACTGCAGATGTCTGGGTTGATGTGCTGCTAATGGTCTTGAGTATCCATCTGGGCTGACTTCCCCAGAGTCGAATACCCTATTCTGTCTGCAGCTGTCCGTTTGTGTCCTGTTGGCTGCTTTTCCCATCAGCCTTTTTGGTTAGCCATTTTAAATCAGGTTTGGGCCAAATTAATAGGGAATCAGCCATTTTAGGTGGCTACATTACTAATCGGTGTATTAGATTATTGATAATTACTCGGACTTGAACCTCGTGGCGGTATCAGAAAGATACCTGGCGACTTGAGAGCAAAGGTAATAAAACAGAGCAATTTAACCAAGGAGAAAATTAGCAACATTATTTGGTGACATCCTGACGGGACCCGATCTAGAAGTGGAAAACCACTCCGGGAGAACCCAAGAATTTGAATTAGAGATCCAATTGGAAACAGAAAACCACAAGTGTTCAAGCAGTTCTGATCAATACTCATAATTCGGAAGTGTGTGTATGCATGCGTAACTAACAGGGCGATAAGGTAAAACAGATAGATTTTTTGTTGCGACAAAACTGTCGGAAGTTTGTATTTCGAAAAGTAGCGAAAGCCGTACCCGTATTTACAGCACCGCCATAATACCCCTGTCCCAAATTTGAAGAGCAGCATTCGGATAGGAAAGATGGCAATGCAGGCAATGCAGTGCCTCATGAACCCCGAGGAATTTGCAGTCGCAGCGACCAGCAGCAGTAGAGTGGGACACTGTCCCATTTGGGAGGAAGAGATCAGGAAATATCTCAAAGGGAAAGGATGGCCCCTTTGGAATGAATTCTGTGACAACGAGGAATCGGGCCCCGGGAGTATAGAACATACTTGGTGGGAGAACCTGAGCGAGATCCACAAAAAGAGCTTAGGGAAAGCTTGCAAGCCGATGGCAATCGTGTCCTGCTTGGCACAATTGCGAGGCACAGAGGAGGTCGTTAGGACCCTCCGGAAAGAAGTTGAGGGCATACATCGAATGAGTAAGGTCGATGGAAGCGAGGTAGAAAAGGAGAATTTAGAATTGAGAAGGAAGTTGGCAGCAAAAGATGGAGAGGTGGAGGATGCCAAAAGGGCAAACCAGTCTTGTCTGGCGCACTTAAGCAGCTTCCAGTCTCAATATGAAAAGGCCTATCAGGACACGCAACGTGCAGTCCTGGTACGAGAAGAAAAGGAAAAACAGGTAGAAGCATTACAGAGATAGTGTAGCGATCTAAAGGCAGCATTGAGAGCACTCCATGCTGCCACCACAGAACAAAGACAAAGCACACTAGATCACGCAAAGTGCCGGAAGTAGATTGCAGAGCTGCAGTCGCTGCTTTCAGTTCAGAAAGGCTTCCAGGAAACCTTTGGAGCGAAATTAGATCAGGAAGACGGCCCGGATTGGGAAGAATTAAATTAAACAGCGCAGAGATATGATCAGGGAACATGTGCGCAGGGAAAGCCCCAGAAGAGGAAAGCGCCCCAACCCCCCACAGAACAGATAGTTCAGGCTCCAATGAATCCAGTAACCACCCGCCACACAGCAATAGTGGACGATGCTGAATTTCTATACTCCACCCCCTTAACAGTGACCCAATTACGGGACGCGTGCGAGAAAATCACACCGTTCCTCCCCACTTCAGACCCCCACCATTTCTTTGCCACAGTTAAGCATCAGGCGACCATGTACGGCCTGGATGAGCGAGAGCATGTGAAGCTCACGGTTTTAAGTTTAGACCCTTCAGTAGCAGCAGCCCTTCCCGACCCACAGAATGTAGGAGGAGGCACCCTTGCAGAAATGCATACCGCGATCTTAAATGCAATCGGGTGTAACTGGGGTTACCCCGTAGATGGCCTCAACAAATGTAGGCAAAAGAAATCCGAGCACCCCACAGCGTTTGCTGGATGCCTGTGGATCCACTTTGCAGCAGTCTTTGGAGACTTGGACCGTGCCCATTTGTCCCCAGACAACATGGCCAAATGAACCCGCACCCTTATCTCCCATGCCACAGAAACAGGACAGAAAGCCTGCGCGGGTTATGATCCCTCAGAGGAGGCCCATAACGAGAAGTGGGTAGTGAAAAGTTTGTCCCGCGCTTGGGAGCAATCTATACAAAGTAAACCCGCAGTCAAGAATCCCGTGGAAAAGCAGGCCAGAGCAGATATACAGGCAGTAAAAACACACCAGAACCCTGCATGGGTGAATGAGGGAAAGAACAGCCCCCCACCCAAGTCACAGGAGTGTTACAACTGCGGACAGTTGGGACACTTCGCAAGAGAGTGCAATGCCCCTAAAAAGCCACAGAGAGCCCAGCAGACGGGCACTCTGAGTAAGAAGACAGAGCCCATTCATAATGTTAGCGCCCGTTTAGATCAGACGGACTGACGGTGTACGGGCTCCCCCAGTTGGGTCTGCGACACCCTTTGAGATAGGTCCGGACGACCGGTAGTTGCAACAAAAATTCGGGGACAGCCCATCGAATTTCCCTGGGTCACAGGAGGGTCCCGCACCACAATAAATTCCTCCACATTGTTCCAAAAAGACACGTGGCCCACTACAGCCACCATCACCCTCAGCGGCTTTACAGGCCACTCACAGCAGGGACACATCACAGCCCCTGTACCCATTCAAATCGGCAACATCACCACCAAGCACCCCATAGTTTTAGTTGACCTGCCCCACACAGCAGAACACATTCTGGGAATCGATTTCATGAATTCCCACAATCTTTCATTCGATCCAGTCAACCAGTGTGTCTGGAAGATGGGAACACTCAACATAGGAGAGTACGCGAACAAAATTAGCGCAGTAGGCGGATTTTGGTTCAACCCGACCACGCTTAGTACAGAGAAGCGGGTTAGGGCAGTTCTGCAAAAGAACAGGGCAGCATTCGCGACCCACAAGCACGACTGTGGACGGATGACTGGCTCTGTACAAATAACAGGACCTGACCCTAGACCCCAAAAACAGCATGGATTTCCCCAAGAGGCAGAGGGAGAAATCTCCAAGGTAATAGAAAGCTTATTAGAGCAGGGAATACTTAGATCAGTAGCCTCCACTAATAATGCCCCGATTTGGCCAGTGAGAAAGCCCGACGGATCATGGCGACTGACCATCGATTACCGGGAACTCAACAAAATCACCCCCACAGCAGCCCCCACAGTAGCCACAAGTCCCAAGACCATGCTCAAGCAGGGACTCAATTCCCGATTCTTTACGGTTTTGGATGTCAGTAATGGATTCTGGTCCATTCCATTGGCAAAGGCGTGCCAGTACAAATTTGCCTTCACCTTTAAAGCACAGCAATACCAGTGGACATGCCTGACACAAGGATTCCACAACTCCCCCTCCATTTTCCACCGACAGCTGGCAAATGGCTTAGCGAAATTTTCTCGCCCCGAATGTCTGGTTCAGTACTTAGACGGTATACTACTGCAGACAGACACCAAGGAAGAGCACATCGAGCTTCTGTCCAAACTCCTGGAACTCTTACACTCAATCGGTTGTAAAGTCAACCCCAAAAAGGCCCAGATTTTGGAACACAAAGTGATATATTTGGGAACAATTATCACACACGGTAAACGTGAGATCGAGCATAAAAGAATTGACTCGATCGCTAAATTGCCCCTTCCCCAGAACGTTTCAGCCCTTCGGTCATTTTTAGGACTGGTTGGCTACTGCCAAAACCACATTGATGGTTTCGCCAGCAAGGCAGCACCCCTCTCAGACCTCCTAAAGAAAGGAGCCACCTGGGTATGGCCTCCGCAGCATACGGATGCTGTGGATGCGTTGAAGCAATCACTCATAGCAGCCCCCGCACTACAAGTTCCAGACCAGCTTTCCCCTTACGCCATAGAGGTAGTGACCACAGACCGCACCCTTTCAGCCGTGCTCCTCCAGGAACGGCACGACCAGTTAAGGCCCGTAGCTTACGCCTCCAAAATTTTAGATGCTGTGGAGCAGGGATCTTCAGCCTGTGAGAGGCACCTGCTCGCAGTATTTTGGGCAGTGCGGTATTTTTCATATATTACCTAACTGAACCCCATTACAATTCTCACCGAACACACCCCCACCCAACTTTTACTGGACGGATGACTCAAGGACGGTACAGTAAGCCAGATTAGAGCAGCGAGATGGACCCGTTCTCTTGCAGGGATGGGACATCACTGTTAAAAGGACAAAGACGCACACCTATTTAGCCGACAACTTACAGTACCCCGGAACCCCCCATGAATGTGAAAATATCTCTCCACACCACAACACAGGCCACTTTATTGCTAAAACACCCCCCAGAAAGACAGGTGGTTCAACCCAGATCCCCCAGCACACGGACACGTGTGAGCCCATAAAGATCTATGTGGATGGATCTTCCACAGTCTTGGATGGGAAGCGCATTACAGGTTGCGGTACCTATGTCGAGGACGCGCAGGGACGCGCCCTTGAGGAAATATCGTTAAAACTTCCAGGCCACTTAGGCACGCAGGCAGCTGAGCTCGTGGCCATTGCGTATATCGTGGAACACCCAGATTCCTTCCCCAGCCCAGCAGACATATACTCGGACAGCCTCTATGTCTGCAACAGCCTCACGGAATTCCTGTCCCTGTGGAAAGCAATTGGATTTGTTTCCGCAGACGGGAAACCCCTCCCCTCAGCCCCATTGCTCCATCATATTTTACAGAGAGCCCAGAACAGGACTTTTGGGATAATCAAAGTTCGCAGTCACCATCATTCCTTCCCCCCCACCCCTGGAAATGTGAAAGCCGACGCACTGGCTAAAGCAGGTTCCAGACATGGATATTTTTGGACACCCCCCGAAAGCGCACCAGTGAGTGTAGTTCAGGTCTCACAGACAAAGATCGAGGATCTAGTGGAGGCCCAGAAGCAGGACAGCAATCTCAGGGAGATTGTAAAAGGAAAATATCCACCACCCTATGAGAAGTTCAAGAATGCACTGACACACATGATGGTGTGGTGTTAAAAGACACCCTTTATGTGGTTCCTGAACAGGACAGGAATCAACTGATTTGTTTGTTCCATGACGGTCATGGACATCAGAGAATCAATCCCACTACAGCCCATCTCAAGCAGCTTTGTCGGTGGCCGAATTTAAAGGAAGATGTAAACCATTACATCAAAAATTGTCTTATCTGCGCCCAGAATAATCCGGACAGATATGCCAAAAAGGCTCAACTCAGCCACACCCGACCCGTTAATGGCCCCTGGACTAACCTCCAGATCGATTTTATAGGACCATTGCAGGAATGGCTATAAATATGTACTTGTGGTAATTGACACATTTACGAAATGGGTGGAAGCATTCCCAGCCCGCACAAACACTGCAAAAACCACAGCCAAGATTTTGACCCATCACATCTTTACAAGATGGGGACTCCCCCGCAGCATTGAATCTGACCAAGGCTCTCATTTTATGGGACGTGTCATGCAGAACGTCCTCACGATATTTGGCATCACCCAAAAATTCCACATAACATACCACCCACAGTCTAGTGGTAACGTGGAGCGCATGAATCGGACCCTAAAAACCACCCTCCGAAAAATGGTCCAGCAGAACAACACCACTTGGGACTCAGTCCTCCCTTTCACGCTGATGTTTCTGCGTAATACAAGTTCTACTTCCACAGGTTACACCCCACACACTCTCATGACCGGACGCCCCATGAAAGGCACAGAATCTTTTTAGGTTTAGACTTGACCAGCCCCGAAGTGACGGCCCTCACACACGAGAAAGCAGTACAGCAATTAGTTGAAAATGTTAAAACGGCTCAGCTAGCAGCCGCAGTAAAATTGGGCACCAGAAAGAAACAGAGCAAGGCTTGTTTCAACAAGGCAGTGCATGTGACTGAGTACAGTATAGGACAGCAAGTCATGCTCTCCGTATATAACCCCAGCACATTCCTGTCATCAAAATACTCTGGTCCATACTCCATTGCGGACTAAGTAAGCCCTTCCATGTATAAAATAAAGTACCCCAACGGAAAGACTGCGTGGTTCCATATCAACCAGCTGAAGGCATATGGGACACAGTCTAACCACGCACACCACGTCATGCTCGACGCAGCACATCACGCCTCGCCCACCGCCAGTGTAACCCTACCATCCCCCAACACGTCCAGCCCAGCCACGGACTCGACCTCGACTCCACCCCCGAAATATACACTCCGCCCCGGAACGCCCACAGACTGCAGCAGCAGAGACAGCGACTGTGACTCGGACGATAGCCACAGCACGCCTCCCTACTATCCCCATGCAACAGGACCCATACCCAGCGATTCCAACTACGATCCGAGTGATCCCTTCATGATCACTTTCCTAAACAAACCCCACCACCGACCACCGAACTACACTGACAAACCCCGGTTCTGTCCCCACACAACTAGACACCAACTATTGGCACCCAGGTAACTCGTTCCGACTCGTCCGCAGCGACGAGAGCGACCCCACCTCACACCATGCAGCCCTTTCAGCCCTGATACACTCAAGAGTTTGACACCTGGGAGAAGATGACGACCTTGGGTCTGACTCCCAAACCGAGAACCCCTTTGCGACCCTGTTCGCAACCGAGAACTGAGGTGTCCAGATGATGTTTTAAAAGGAACCGCTTGGGAGAAGTGGTGTCCTTTCTGATGGAACCTGCCGCATGTTTTATGTTGTTTGTAAGTTTGTTAAATGTTTGTCAGACAAAAAAAAATAATTCCCTGCCCCATGCCTTTTCGGCCGAAACCTCTGAGGACTTGCCCACAGAGACTTGTTAAGGTCCCAGCCGCCAGTTCAGTGGAACTCGTCTGTCAACGGAAACCCAGACCCCCGTTCATAACTGCTCTTCTGGTTCGAAGGAAAGAACCACTACGGCAGCCCCACCACGATGACTACATTTCTTGCCCATTCTTGTCGGTTGCTCAGGCAGTGGAGAAACGGCTTGGGACCCGCCCTGCCTGGGAACCGCCCCTCTGGTCAATTACGCTCGGGTAGGAGAGACACGGCATTGGTAGCCATCCTACCCGGGGTCTCCATCCAACTCTTACCCGTCGCGGCCCATACGCACCTCATTTTGGAAATTTTAGTTCAAAAAGTTTTGTTTTGTTTTAGGTAACCCTTAAGTTGCCAACCACATGCTATTTACATCCTGAAACATTTGGATGGTAAATTGCACAGTCTGCAAGACGGCTCGCACTGGTTCATTATTTGGAAGTGTGTCTTGTCCTAAAATTCGGTTTTTGAAAAGAAAAATGAGGGAGTCACACATAGTGACCAATTGTAAAGGGAGTAATCGGCACTAAAGGACAGACAGACTATCGTACGAGATGTTAAACAAAGATAGTTACAGACACTATGCTTGTTTCCACAGAACTCCAGAAGCTCCAGGACCGAAGAAGAGAAGGAAAGAGAAGAGCCATGAGGACTTCCTCCACATGGATCATCACCATAATAATGGACATTTGGTTGCGAGTGAACACGAACCCCATGACTTCAAGCCCCCCAGCCGTTAATGTTTCATTTCCCCACAGTACCAGAGCCCAGTCACCAGCGACACTGCACCATCTTGGTGTGCCAGGTTTTAATCTGGCACTCTCTGTCATATGTAATAGAAACCTCACTGGTATTGGCGATATCTGCTGCATCGTGCAGACTATGCATCTAAGAAAATGGAGAAGGAGAGCCTACCGCGCTCGAACCCCGGTATATAGGATCAGATCCCCTATTTTCGGATACAACCAGACCCCCGACCCCCGCGATCTATAATAAAGAGCATTCACTTGCGAATATTGTAAATAAAGAAATGTAAAGAACTGTTCATGAGCAAATTGTACGATCCTGAGCTTGACTGCCAAGTCAGGAAAAATGTGTATAAACTGCAATGATTTTGTTTGTATGGTTGAGGAAGTTAGAATAATGAAATGTTTAAATGAGTGTAGTGTATTAAGAATAGTTATAGGTTCCCAGTTTATTGTTTTCTAATGGATGTCCCTGTTTGACATAGCACCTTTAGAATTGTCAGTTAAAAATTTATTGCATAGTTATGGTCAGTGTAGAGGCCATGAAGGAAGTGCCCCCCCAGGTCAGGGAATGGAAAGCAACATAGTTATGTGATCCTTCACGCTTCGCGTTAGGATCACAAGGAGGGAATGTAGCCACTTAAATTGGGCAACCCCCGATTTAAAATGGCGAACGGCAAAGGCTGATGGGAAAGTCAGCCAACAAGACAAAAACCAGCAGCTGCAGGTTTGCTGTGTATTTACCTCTGCAAAAACCAGACAACATCGATACCAGCGGCCATCAGCATAACAAAGTGAACAGCCATCTGCATACTGATGAGCAATCCCCGGGAACAATAAGTAACAGTTTGACACACAGAGCAAAGCCAGACTCCTCGGTGCCAGCAGAAGCCAAAACAAAGGAGGTGAACGAGCACCTCAAGACCGCCCATCGATCAGGGAACCGCTCCAGTATTGGAGAAAATCGAACCAAGCGATTCGGACAAAGTCCAATCACTTGGGACCAGGTACAGGGTCCGCCCTGAAAGGCAGGAAGCCCCTGGGGACTATAAGAATTGAGCCCCAAGTTCAAATCGCTCTCTTCTTCACCTCTTCGCTCTCTCCACCGCTCTCTTCTTCCTGCCTGGGTCACCCAGCAAAAGGAAACAACATTGACCGTGACCGGTGCAGTGACTCCAGTGATCATTGAACTCGTAAGTCTTAACTCAACGCTCGCTACGAGATAGGCGCTCCTAGCTACCAATCCGTACCAACTTCGAATCCCGCAGACTCAGAACTTGAATGAAAGGCCATTTGTTCCCCTGACCTGGTGGGCCAGTTTAAAGTTAAGTATAGGCCTGTTAGTTGTAGAAGTAGCTTAGACGTAGAATTTGTGCATGAGTAGCGATTACTGTGTATAATAAATGTGCTTTGATTTAAATCTTACTAATCAGTGTATTGGATTATTGATCATTATTCGGACTTGAACCTCGTGGCGGTATCATAAAGATACCTGGCGACTCGAGCAAAGGTAATAAAACAGAGCAATTGAACCAAGGAGAAAATTAGCAACACCACCTACCCTGCACATCTTTAGGTTGTGGGGATGAGACCCACGCAGACACGGGGAGAATGTGCAAACTCCACATGGACAGTGACACAGAGCCGGGATCGAACCCGGATCCTCGGCGCCATGAGGCAGCAGTGACTGAAGAAGATAAACAACATTAAAATCATAAAAATATTATTTTACTTTGTCAATCTTGGGACCTTCCTTTACAAAGTTGCCTTTTAGATTGAGTTACTTTATGCTCATTGCAAAATTATTTAACAAATCAGGAAGTTCTTCTTTTGAACAGATCCCTCTATTTTTGTTATCAGATGATGATTGGCACACTTTTATAATCTCGCTTTATTGTCCTTGATACTCATTCACTTCCTGATCAGTTGCCAATAATCTTTTAAGATAGTTGACCTTCGTGTGGAGTTTGCCCATTCTCCCCGTGTTTGCATGGGTTTTGCCCCCATAACCCAAAAGGGTAGGAGGATTGGCCACGCTAAATTGCCCCTTAATTTGAAAAAATGAATTGGGTACTCTAAATTTTTTTTTAAATGTGTAGTTGACCTTCGGCAACTGCTGATTATTATTTAACTGCCAAGCATTATTAAATAGAATGACTTCAACTGTTGTGATGCTCATATACCTTCAGATTTGCATAATCGTGGCATTATAAATGTAATAATCCAGGAGGTTGAAGCAGATTTATTCTAAACTCAAAGGTAAAGCTGCTCCTGTGGCACGCAACACAAGTGTCCCAGGCCGGACTAGCAGAACCACCAGTCCTGGTCTGGGACGGCATTTAAAGGGCTCAGAAACGAGTCCCTGCTGGGTGGACCTTCGCCCGTACCATGGAAACGCGTACTCTACGAGCCTTGTGGGGAGATCTGTGAGTGATTCCTCGGTGTGCTCGTGAGGGGTATCACAATAAACTTTACAATCTTGGTGCTTCCCATTATATTTCCTTCATATAAATTATATTAACAACATATTCTAAGAGGTGTAACATTGGAACGGTGTATTTGTCAATTTATTCATTTTTCATCATTTTTTAAATGTCATTATTTACTCAGCCTCCTGTGCTTCTACGAACAGTTACATTATGACAATAAGGGTGCATACAAACACAAGCAACATACGTACATATGAAATTAAATACAAATAGAGTTGTATTCAATTACACGCAAATACAATTAATGACACATTCACATAATTTTGCTTTTGTTGGATTCCATTGAGCACCGTCACTGAATTTTGCCATCCTGCAGAAACGTCCTTCATCCTGCCTACTTTCCACAGGATAAGTGATAAAGGTCTTGCCAGTTACATATCTGGAAAGTGTTGTTTGCTTGGTGGCTCGGAAGGATCTCGTAGCATGAAAGCTTCACAAAGCAGTTAAGCATCACTTCTATGGAAACAGCCATCCCTGATCAAGGATGTTGTATGCAGGTCACTGTGCGGCAGATGGCACAGCTCTGTGGCAGCCTTTCTTATGAAGTGGAAATGGCAGAAGCGGATCTCCTCTGACATGCCCAGGTACATTAGAGTGTCTATAACTGCAGGTGCTGGATAGTGACAGATGTGGACAAAATGCCTCAGGGTTCTTTGTGTCTGTATTTGATCTCCCCTCAAAGATTTCTCTTCCTCCTCTGATTACGCAGCATGATCGGAAAACCAGACAAATAATCCATCATTGTTCCTTTGTATGAAATTATTTAAAGAATGAAGGGCCCGTGTTTGCGTGGGTTTCGCCCCCACAACCCAAAGTTGTGCAGGGTAGGTGGATTGGTCACGCTAAATTGCCCCTTAATTGGACAAATTTTTAAAAATTGAAATATTTAAAGAATGAAAGAAGTTGAATTTGTATCGTGCCGATCACCCCCTCAAGGTGTCTCATAGCAATTCATAAGCATTGAAACATGTTTGAAGCATTCTCACCATTATCTTTAGACAAATATGGCAGCAAATTGGTGCAGAACAATGCCAAAACGCAGCAGTATGATGAATGGCAGGTTAATCTGCTTTTGTTTTGTGCTGTTCAAGGTATGAACCAGGACATCAAAAGATTTGTCTATCTTTGTTCAAATTATATCCTGATGGTATTTTTCCCATGTACCTGAACAGGTAAAAAGATGCTTGGTTTAATATCTCACCCAGACAGTGACACCTCCGACAATGCAACACTCCCTTATTATTGCTCTTGGGTAGATCATTTACTGAAATCCTGAACTGAGACTTGAACCCATAACCTTCTGACTCAGAGGTGAGAGGTTTGCCAGTGAGCAATGCTAGCTAGGTTAAAATATCAGCTCCTAAAATTTACAGAAAGGATAAGCATACAAAATATTTGGAAGAGTGCCACAATTTTCAAAATTAAGAAGTAGTTACATAAATGCCTTAGCTGATCATGCTGCTGCAGTGTGCACGAGGTCCAAGGTAGTTAAGAAAAAGTTTTTTTTTCTAATCATCGGCAGTTTTAATTATCCAGAGACTGACGAGGAAATCAGCAGAGGCAAAGCTAAATGTAGGTGGGTCAGGATGGCATCTTTTCTCAGTTTGTCAAACAATCAATATGGTTATGGTAATTCCAGGGCTAATCTCTAGAAATGATCCAAGTTTCGAGGGGTCCTATCGAAGCATCTAGGATCAAGCGATTGTAATATCGTCACAACTGACATGCTCTCTCTGAGAATGTTGTCGGACCTGCGGAATATTTCAGTTTTTAAATTTCGTCTTCCAGAATTTGTTGTGTTTTGCTCTTGTATTAAAGGTTAGCATAGATTGTTCTGAAAGTATTTGAAATGACCTTGAAAAACCTCGTGGATGAAGGCTTTGAAAGGCATAATTTATTGAAGAACAGCCCGTATGGATTCAGGAAAGACGTGCCTTATCAAATCAACATGCTGGACCTTTTTTTTCAAATATATTACTGACATGCTATGTAGGGAAAATGAAAGTTATCAACAAAATTGCTTCGGGAAGAAATAGCTAAGATAAAGAGTTGTGAATGAGGAGATAAAGTGTATTGCTCAATAGAACATTAGAAAAATAGCAATAAAAAAAAGAACATTACAGAGAGCAAAGGTGTTATTTAAGAATGCAGAGCTCAGTGTTGCATCTCTGTGAACATTTTATAACAAATATATTGAATGGTACTGGGGAATGGAACTGTGCTCCCCCCCTCCCCCTCCCTCCCCCTTCCCCCCCAACTCCAGTGGGTGGGTTTGGGATCTGCATATAGTCCCAGCTCCTCTTCCCTGTCCTCAGGGTGAAAAGTCCACACATCCCCTCTTTGTTTTAATATTTCTCCATGAATTCTATTCCTTGTTTTCATTTAATTTGATTGTAAGCATTGACTTCTGTGGCCCATGCATCCGTCTCAAGCATTACTGCATCTCCCACTTCACATCTCATTGCCTGCATGCAATAAAATAAAAACAGTGAACCAGGTGATGACCTGCACGGGAAGCTAGCCTGTCTGCCCCTTCATGCAGCCTTGCATTCTGTTTATGTTGGTATGAGCCACGATCATCTGCAAGTCCAATCTACTGTGACATTATGGAAATGACCAGAATACAAAGGGTTAATGTCATATCTTTATTAATCACTAGATGGAGCTAGATGCAGAACTATATAAAGCATTGACTCACAGACTTCAGGGGGAGAGCTGGAAGAGAGCAGTGATAGTGTACAGATATAGATAGAGTATAGAGATTAGTGTTAGTTGAGTGTAGATTGTAGATTACTAGACTATTGTTTATTATAGGAGTAAGTGGTCATTTATCCCAATTTTTACCAACAATTGGTATGCAGAAAACACAATTTTGCACAACTATACCAAGCAAAATGCCTTCAACTGCTTTGGGGTATTCTTATTGTTAATTCCCTCGTCTGCACCAGCTTTAGTTCACCTTGTACTTCTTATCCTCGTGTACCCACCACTTCTCAATATCCCGATCCTTCAGCCCAGGCAAATCAAGTGGAATTAATAGGATTTAACTTGCTTCTTTGTTTTAATAAACGCCTCCCTTTAATTTTATGTTCATCGAGATCTTAGTGGCAGTTGTAACTGCTACTGAACTCGTGTCAGGGGGTTGCATTACTAACATCTCAGTAGATCTGTAAGTTTGTCACAATGAATTTTGCTAGCTGCTGTGCAGCCCAACACCTCGGATGATTCATTGAATTCTAAGTCATAAGGCCTTTTTAATAATTCACATATATGAGTGTAAAATCACATGCATTGTACTCAGGATCATAGTGCTATCAAACTATCTCGAGAGGAAAAGGTGGAAACGACCTGAACAATGTTTTACTACCATTTCTGAACTAAAATCTTAAATACTATCAGCCAAACTGCAGTCAAGTAACATAAAATACTTTTCACTTCTACTTTGTTCCCTGCTGAGATCTTACATCAAACACCTAAGACGTTAACTCATTTATGCATTCACACTACTAACTCCTTGAAGGAATCAAGTCGGCACAGCCCAAGGGTCCAATGCACTAAAGCAGTTGCTGGGCCTTACAAATTGGACCTGATTTATTTTACTTGTTTTAATTGCTAAAGTGCAAATGATATCAAATCATGATCAAGTTTTAATGGCAAATTTGGAGAGTTCTAATCTTGGCACCAACTCGCAGAAGCACATAGAGGCAAAATAAGGAATAATGCTAGAGAAATGTGGGGCACTTAATGATGAATTACTGAGTTCTTTCACTGTATGCCTTCAGACAATCTCTCATTAGAGATGATGCACCATGACTATTCCTCCTCACAGTGAACTTCCATATCTACCTTCATTGGTACAATATCCTATACATTGAGAAGGCTGACTTTTATTCACTCAATACCATTGTGTATCGGAGTACATTTTAAAATCTAATTCATGCAGCTTAACATATTAAGGTGTGAGGTGTGACATTTGGGAAGGGAGTATTGCAAATGGGAGTACAATCCAAATTGGGGAAACGATGGCGAGGGATCTTTTTAGATAAGTAAATGTATTTGAGGGTCCTGGGATACACACATAAACGTCAAGCTCACAAACGGGTTCAAACACAGTTGGAAGGACCAATGGCAAACTGGGCTTTATCACTTGATTTGTGGAAATAAATTAAAGGACGCATTTTTGCAGTTGCCCAAAACAGTGGTTAGCATCCTGTGCCATATTGTGTTGGGGGTGAACCTTCTAAATTTAATGTAATCTTCTAACCGTAATCCAAAAAAAAGGGAACATTATGCTAGAAGCTCAGCTGAGACATTTAAATTAATACAGAAGAAGATGTCTTCAGGCATATGGTTGTGAGAATGGAAATTTCACCGACACCGAAGGCTTTACAGTTGCATTCAGTTGAGATATTTACATTACGTTAAACATGATTGTGAGAAAAGAGAAGGTTACACATGATATGATTGAGTGCTGGAGTCCTCATGTGTACACACTTCAGCAGAGTTACAAAGCATGTCCAATTGTTTAAGTGAAGAATCAATCCACACTTCCAAGTTTCATGTGTTACAACTGTGAGGTTCATAAGATTGCTTTAAACTTGAGGTAAAATGGAAAGTGTCATGTGACCTGTTCTTCAGTCTGCTTGACAACAAAAATGGGCTGGTTAACGATCAATTGGAGAGGTGAGGCCTGTGGGGGAGGTAGAGGATCGTTGCACTATGTTTATAATTGTTTGTATATGGTTTACTGTTACTGTTCTAAAATCATAAATGCCTTAATAAAATATTTTACAAAAAAAAATCAATAGGAGACCCACATGACCCAAAGATGTGCATGTTGGGTGGATTGGCCATGCTAAATTGCCTCTTAATTGGAAAAAAATAATTGGGTACTCTAAATTTTAAAAATAGGAGACCCAGATTGTATTTCTGGAGCAATGGTGTAAAGTGTTCATGGCTGGAGACAATGGTAACACTCTCTGAGTACACAATGGGTAGGCTCAGAGTCTCCTAAAATCCTAGAAGAGTGTTGAAAGTATTGGATTGTAAACAGTTGTGCATTTATTTCTAAGGTGGAAGAGAGGTGGGAATATGGCTGGTGAGGAGGATGTTAAGAGGCTTCAAGGCAATTAAGACAAGTTGAGTGGGTGGGCAAATACATGGCGGATGAAGTATAACATGGATAAGTTTGAAATTATCCATTTCAGTAGGAAAAACAGAATGGCAGAGCATTATTTAAATGGTGATAGACTGGGAAATGTTGATGTCCAGAGGAACCAGGGTGTTATTGTACATGAGTCACTGAAGGCCAGTACACAGGTCCAGCAAGCAGTTAGGAGGCAAATGGAATGTTGGCCTTTATTGCAAGAGGCCTTGAGTACAGGAGCAAGGATGTCTTACTACAGCTGAAGAGGGCCTTGGTGAGACCACACCTCGAGTACTGTGTGCAGTTTTGGTCTCCTTACTTAAGAAAGGATTTACTTAGTATGGAGGGAGTACAGGGAAGGTTCACCAGACTGATTCCTGGAGTTTTACTGTTGATTCATTGCCAGTCATGATACATCAAAGCAGGATTGTATCACTCTCTGTCACCCTACTAACTATATATCTAGGCAAAGGTACCATTGTGCCCCAGCCATATTCCAGACTGCCACCAGGGAATATTAGCAATAACAAAGAGCATCTGCAAAGAGCAGATATATCAAATTGGCGTCTGATGCTGTGATTATAAAACTAGAAACTTTACCTAATGTTAACCAGTTACAGAGTAAATTACAGTTGGAGGAGAAGGAAAAAGCCTGTGGCACATTGATACAATCTCAGCATTCATGAGAAATGTTACCGCTGGTTTTAGGATCTGGAATGATGGGTGCTCCTGTCCCTGAAGTTGCTGGATACGCTGTGGTGGATTATAGCTTTTGATGCCACATTCATTCTGTGAGCATCCCTTTTCAAAACTTGAAAAGCTCTGAAGTCCACACTTTTTATTTGAGCCCCAAAGTCATGTTTCTAGTAAAGAAAATAACAAGGTGTGCACCCGAGATCGGCTAGCTATGCAACATTTCACAACTGTGCCTGTACAGAGATTCCAAAATTCAAAAAATCCCAGAATCTGCGACACCAACCCCAAGCATTTCAAATAAGGGCTGCTTAACCTGTAGTGCATTCCTAGACGCACCACTTTATTTGATACAGGTTGCTTAGTACCGTCTTCAAAGACTGATCCTCAGAAATCATTCCTTTCTAAGGCCAAGTCCTCAGAGGTATGGATCTGCCTTCACCAGCAAACATGTCTGCAAACTGGCCGTCCAAATTCAGATTCCAGATCCTCCTTTCCATCCGCTGTCTATTCCTGCTCATTCTCTGCTTTCCAACCAGTGTATTTTACTTTACCAGTTTCGAAATCCCCAGAGTGGATATACTTAACCTAATCTCTTGGTGAGTGACGGCGCATGATGACAGTGTACCTTTCTTGTGATACACCGAAAGAAAGGGGAGAACAATATTTATGACAATGGGTTTTTCAACAGAGCTCAGATGAGTGTTAGAACACAGAACATAGAATGATACAGCGCAGTACAGGCCCTTCGGCCCACGATGTTGCACCGAAACAAAAGCCATCTAACCTACACTATGCCATTATCATCCATATGCTTATCCAATAAACTTTTAAATGCCCTCAATGTTGGCGAGTTCACTACTGTTGCAGGTAGGGCATTCCACGGCCTCACCACTATTTGCGTAAAGAACCTACCTCTGACCTCTGTCCTATATCTATTACCCCTCAGTTTAAAGCTATGTCCCCTCGTGCTAGCCCTTTCCATCCGCGGGAGAAGACTCTCACTGTCCACCCTATCTAACCCCCTGATCATTTTGTATGCCTCTATTAAGTCTCCTCTTAACCTTCTTCTCTCCAACGAAAAAACCTCAAGTCCATCAGCCTTTCCTCATAAGATTTTCCCTCCATACCAGGCAACATCCTGGTAAATCTCCTCTGCACCCGCTCCAAAGCCTCCACGTCCTTCCTATAATGCGGTGACCAGAACTGTACGCAATACTCCAAATGCGGCCGAACCAGAGTTTTGTACAGCTGCAACATGACCTCCCGACTCCGGAACTCAATCCCTCTACCAATAAAGGCCAACACTCCATAGGCCTTCTTCACAACCCTATCAACCTGGGTGGCAACTTTCAGGGATCTATGTACATGGACACCTAGATCTCTCTGCTCATCCACACTTCCAAGAACTTTACCATTAGCCAAATATTCCGCATGTTCTGTTTAAGTTACTGATCTGGCTATTAAGTTCAAAGTCTGCACTAATAATTTAATGCAAGTGAGTTTCAGTCCACCAAGATAATTTCAGAATGTGAATCTACGTTTTTTTATACAAGATCTGAAAAGAAAGGGCGGCAGGGCGGTGCAGTGGTTAGCACTGCTGCCTCACGGCGCCAAGGACCCGGGTTTGATTCCGGCCCTGTGTAACTGTCCGTGTGGAGTTTGCACATTCTCCCTGTGTCTGCATGGGTCTCACACACACAACCGAAAGATGTGCAGGGTAGGCGGATTGGCCACGCTACATTGCCCCTTTACTGGGGAAAAAAGTATTGGGCACTTAAAATTCTTTTAAACAAAGGGAAAAAAAGAGAACTGAAAAGTGGTAGCATTACAAATTACCACAAAGCTTCTGGATTGTTGTAAAATCCCAACAAGCTCACTAATGTTCTATAGGAACAGAAATGTGTTATTCTTATCCAGCCTGGCCTATAGATGACTCGTGGCCCAGATATTGATTTAATTGCCCTTGTCCCCACCAAAACCATTACTCTTTCTGGCATGGCCCTCAGCTCCACTCCATTAAGTCCAAGGGACACAGACTTGAATATTGATAGCATACAACTAATTTAGCCATTTATCATCAGGTCTGGCTGGACCACATAAATCACCATTGAGTCTGCTCTCTGCCAGAAATGTTCACCACTCCAGCATTATCTCCGTGTGCAGAGGTAATCCCGTAACCTCTCTTCACCGCAAACCCACACATTTAAACCCCCGCATATTAGCCATGGCTCCGTTGGTAGCACTCTTGCTTCCGAGTCAGAAGATTGTGAATTCAAAGCTCACTCTCGGGCCCCGATTTTCCCATCACGTTCCGTCTAATGCCGATCCAGGAGCGCTGGGTACATCATGGGGAGGGTTACGAAACCTTGCGCAAGTCACCCGACCAGCGATGCCCAGTGTGATTTGGATCATACCCATTAGGCCCATTCAAATATGCGCAGCCGAGTTGAGGCCGCATTCTCCTGGCGCCCAGGAGTCACAGGTCACGCTGACAAGGCCTCACCCGGGCACCGATTAATACTGGTCTGCAAAAGCGGAGAACAGGCATGACGGCCTATCTGGGGGTTTTGAAGGACACTGGAGCCACCGGGTGGTTGGGAACAGGGCAGGGCAGTAATCTAGCACTCCACCCTGCAATCAGGCACTGCCTGGGTGCTAGGCTGGTAGTGCCAGGGTGTCCAGGTGCCAAGTTGGCACTGGCAAGCATCATGCCCATGAAGGGGGGGGAGAGTAAAGGGGGTCTGAAGGGTGGGGGAAAGAAGGGGAGGTTATGAAGGGGCTTTATAAAGGTTGGGTGAGGTAAAGGGGGACCTGGAAAGTGTGCGAGGGGGAGGGCTTGAAAGGGGAGGATCCTCTGCGACCCCATAATGGGGCATCCTCCTTTTGGGGAGAAGAAGTAAGGCCCCTGTATACAGGGGTGGCATTGCCCATTTGTGTGGGTGTGGGGGATCCTCAAACTCACTCAGAGATCCGGGCACCCTTTCAAAATGGGATCCCGATCCTTGAGGAGTCTGTCTCGCTGGCAAGTTAAATTTTCCACTGCTGAAAAGATTTCTAAGGGACTTTCTGGGTTTTGACCCAGCAGCAGTAAAGTAATGGCGGTAGAGCTCCAGGTCAGGATAGTTTATGGCCTGGAGAGTAACCTCCAGCTGGTAGTGTTCCCATGTATGTACTGCTCTTGTCTTGTGTGACGGTAGAAGTCATGGATGTGGACGGTGTTGTCGAAGGAGCCTTGGTAAGTTTCTGCAGTGCATCTTGTAGATGGTGCACACTCCTGTTAATTTCAATTGTGGTGACAATCAAGCGGGATGCTTTGTCCAAGATGGTGTTGAGCTTCTTGAGTGTTGTTTTTTTCAAACAAATTTAGAGTAGCCAATTATTTTTATTTTTCCAATTAAGGGGCAATTTAATGTGGCCAATCCACCTAACATGCAAATCTTTGGGTTGTGGTGAGGCGACCCATGCAGACATGGGGAGAATGTGCAAACTCCACACGGACAGTGACCCAGGGCCGGGATTCGAATCCGGATCCTCGGCGCCGCAGTCCCAGTGCTATCCACTGCGCCACATGGCGCCCTTCTTGAGTGTTTGTTGTTGGAGCTGTCCTCATCCAGACAAGTGGCAATGTGAGCCTTGTAGATAGTGAAAAGGCTCTGGGGAGTCACGAAGTGAGTTACCCACCCTAGAATTCCAAGCTCTGACCTGTTCCTGTAGCCACAGTTTGATATGACTGGTCCCATTTAGTTTTTGGTCAGTGGTAACCCCCCAATATGTTGATAGTGTAGAAAGCAGTGATGGTAATGCCATTGAGTGTATTTATTATTTATTTACTTTTCTTTTTAAAAATGTTTACAATAAAGGGGCAATTTAACATGGTCAACTCACCTACCCTGCTCATTTTTGGGTTGTGGGGATGAGGCCCACACAAACACGGGGAGAATGTGCAAACTCCGCACGGACAGTGACCCGGGGCTGGGATTGGACCCAGGTCTTCAGTGCATGAGGCAGCAGTGCTAACCACTGCGCCAGCATGCCACCCCAATGCCATTGAGAGTCGAGGAGAGATGGTTAGGTTATCACTTGTTAAACATGGTCATGGCCTGGTAGTTGTGTGGTGCGAATGTTACTTGCCACTTATTAGCCCAAGGCTGAAAGTTGTCCAGGTCTTGTTGCAGAAGGATAAATTGTCTGAGGAGTTACAGATGGTGCTAAACATTGTTCAATCTTCAGTGAGCATCCCCACTCCTGACCTTACGCTGGCGGGATGATGGTTGGGCCAAGAACACGACCCTGAGGAATTCCTGCAGTAATGTCCTGGGACTGATGTGATGGATCTCCAACAACCACAAATATCTTACTTTCTGTTAGGTATGACTCCAACCAGTGGAAAGTTTTCCTCCTGATTCCAGTTTTGATCTGGCTCCTTAATGCTACACTTGGTCAAATGCTGCCTTGATGTCAGGGGCAGTCACTCTCACCTTCCTCAGGAGTTCAGCTATATTTGTCCATGTCTGGAACAAGGTTGTAATCAGGTCAGGAGCTGGGTGGCCCTGGCTGGAACCCAAACTAAGTATCAATGATCAGGGGTGGGATTCTCCGACCTCCCGCTGGGTCAGAGAATCGCCGGGGGGTGGGGTGAATCCCACCCCCGCTGGCTGCCGAATTCTCCGGCGCCGGGGTTTTGGCAGGGGCGGGAATCGCGGCGTGCCAGTCGGCGACTGCTGGCAACGCCCCCCCCCCCCTCCCCCAGTGATTCTCCGGCCCGCGATGCGCCGAGTGGCCGCCCGTTTTCAGCGGGCCCCGCCGGCGTAAATCACAACAGGTAGTGGTGGGACCTGGTACCACGGGCAGCCTGCAGAGTCCTCGGGGGGGGGGGGGGGGAGGGGGGGATCTGGCCCCGGGGGTGGGGGTGATCTGGCCCCGGGGGGGTGTCCCGGCCCGCGATCTGGGCCCACCGATCCGCGGGCGGGCTTGTGCCATGGGGGCATTCTGTCCCTCCGCACCGGCTGCCGTCAACCTCCGCCACGGCCGATGCGGAGAAGAACTCCCCTGCGCATGCGCTGGGATGACGCCAGCACACGATGCCACTCCCGCGCATGTGTCAATTCGTGCCGGCCGGCAGACACCCTTCGGCACTGTTTGGCATGGCGCCAAGCCCTTCCGCGCTGACTGGCGCGGCGCCAAGCACTCCAGCGCTGGCCTAGCCCCTGACGGTGCGCCGGAGTAGCTCGCACCACTGGTTCACGGAGAATCCTGCCCCAGGTTTTTGCTGTGTAAGTGCTAATTGAGAGCATTGCCGACAACCCCTCCCACCACTTTGCTGATGATCGAGAGTAGACTGATAATGGCTTTGCCAGTGATGTCCACATCCCATCAACTATTTTTTGTAAAGTTGCCTTGCCTGGGCGCTAACTCTGGAATTCGTCCCCAAGATCTCTCTCTTTCTCTAATTCTCTCTCCTCCTCAAGACGCACTTTAAAACCTGCCTCTTTGGTCAGACTTTTAGTCACCTGTCTGAATAATTCCGTACATGGTTCATTGTCAAGTTTGTTTGATAACGTCACTGTCCGTGTGAAGTTTGCACATTCTCCCCGGGTTTGCGTGGGTTTCGCCCCCACAACCCAAAGATGTGCGGGGTAGGTGGATTGGCCACGCTAAAATTGCCCCTTAATTGGAAAAAATGAATTGGGTACTCTTACCTTATTAAAAGAAAAAATGTGTTTGATAACACTCCTGTGAGGTGTCTTGGGACATTCCACCACATTAAAGATGCTTTCAAGAAATCAGTTATTTGTTCCCTTCTGAAGCAGCTTGGAAAGCTGCTCAGTTCTACGAATGGGCAGTAAGCGCTGGGCGTTTCAACACAGCTCACAATGTGGGAATTTAAGTTTTAAAAGCGCAACTTGCAGCAGAATTAGTGACATTGTATCACTTAATGTAGCTTTGTTGTCGGTGAGTTAATCGGACATCAGAAAAAACATACAAAATTTTAAGATTTGCATTCAACTGATCTTCCTCAGACAAAGTGGAAAAAGAAAGAATGTTCACTTGTCACGAGGACACACAATAAGAATGGACATGATGAAATGAAGTTCTATCATGCAGCAAATTAAAGGACTTCTTATGAGGACCAGCGATTGTTTTAAAAGAGCTTCCACTGTGAGCTGCCATTGACCCAGAAGCTCTCCAATATATTCCAACATCAGCTGACCCGATAAATAAGCTAATGGTATTATCCAATTTGAATCTCCTCTGGCATTGCAGATTTGTGAGCTGTTTGACAGTGGGGGATGTTCCAGTTGAAATCAATCCTGTACTTGTCCCCAAAACACCCTCACACATTTTCTAGCAAGATGTACGAGATCAAATATACCATGAGGTGTTTTTATACCCATGGGTGAATCATCTGGCTTTTTTTTTTTAAGGGGTTCATCGCTTTTGGTGTGACACATTCCACAAAATATTTCTGTGAGGAAGAAGAGTTCATATCTGATTAATTGTAAACTAACATGCTGATGAATTGTAAAATATCAGCAAATGTGGGACTTCCGGTTGCGGTTATGTGGAACTAAGCCGCACATTCGGCGGCTCCCGCTAAAACTGACTTTTGGGCTCTCGTGAGGAGCCCCAACGGCAATTTTTTCGACAACCTCCAGTGTGGGAAGGTGAGCAAGGTCCCCCCCTCCATAGTATATGGATTGGACCAGGAGTGGAGCGGTCAAAAAAGCGTTTCTGGAGCAGCAAAAACTGAGGGTCTGTGGTTGTGGGGGGGATGTCGGTTGTATACAGGGTTTTAACTATGCGTAGGGAATGTTCCACGGGTTGGGTGATGGATGGGGATGGGGGAAGAGATCTGACGGGGAGACTGTGAGAGAATGTGGGCGTTGGTGCTGGAGGGAGGGGAGGCCCGGGGATGGGGGAATTGGGATAAGGCCGCAAAAGGAGCTGCGCCAGAGGGGGCGGGGCCGGCTTAGGAAAGCACGGGCTTTTTCCCGCGTTAGGGAAGGGCGGGGGGGGGGGGGGTGCAGGAGCGCACACTGACTGCTGGGGAGGAGGGGGAGGGGGGATTCCCACACGGGGGTGGGGGGTCAATGGGATGGCGGGGGAGGCCGGGGTCAGCAGGAGTGTTATGGGGGGAGCAAAAGAGCTAGACTTGGGCTTAGCGGGGGGGGGGGATGTAGAGTTGCTGCTGCATTGGCCGATGGGGAACTGGAAACAGAAGAGGTGGTCGGGACGGGGGTCTCCAGTCTGGGGGACTGGAGGGTGTGGGAGGCGCGGGCACGGGACTGGCCTAGAAAAGGAGATGGCTAGTCGGCAGGGGGGGGGGGGGGTTTAAAGCCCCCCAATCCGGCTGATAACCTGGAATGTGAGGGGCCTGAATGGGCCAGTTAAGAGGGCCCGAGTGTTCACGCACTTAAGGGACTGAAGGCAGACGTGGTCATGCTTCAGGAGACACATTTGAAGGTGGCAGACCAGGTCAGGTTACGAAAGGGATGGGTAGGACAGGTATTCCATTCGGGGCTGGATGCAAAGAACAGAGGGGTGGCAATACTGGTGGGGAAGCGGGTGTCGTTCGAGGCCAAGAATATTGTAGTGGACAATGGAGGTCGATACGTGATGGTGAGCGGTAGGCTGCAGGGGGTGTGGGTGGTATTGGTAAACGTATGCGCCCCGAACTGGGATGATGCTGGATTTATGAAGCGCATGTTGGGGCGGATTCCGGATCTGGAGGCAGGAAGCTTGATAATGGGGGGGGATTTCAGCACAGTGTTGGACCCAGCATTAGATCGCTCCAGATCTAGGATGGGGAAGAGGCCGGCTGCGGCCAAGGTGCTTAGGGGGTTTATGGATCAGATGCGGGGAGTAGATCCGTGAGATTTGCTAGGCCCCTGGACATGGAATTTTCTTTCTTTTCTCACATACACAGAGCCTACTCCCGGATAGATTTTTTTGTTTTGAGTAGGGCGCTGATCCTGAAAGTGGAGGGAACAGAGTATTCGGCCATAGCCATCTCAGACCATGCCCCACACTGGGTGGAGCTGGAGTTAGGAGAGGAGAGGGACCAACGCCCGTTGTGGCGTCTGGATGTGGGATTACTGGCGGATGAGGAGGTGTGCGGGAGGGTGTGGGGGTGCATTGAAAGGTACTTGGAGGCCAACGACAATGGGGAGGTGCAGGTGGGGGTAGTATGGGAGGTGCTGAAGGCGGTGGTCAGGGGAGAGTTAATCTCCATCAGGGCTCACAGGGAGAAGAGAGAGGGCAGGGAAAGGGAGAGGTTAGTGGGGGAGATCCTAAGGGTAGACAGGAGATATGCAGAGGCCCCCGAGGAGGGACTACTTAGGGAGCGGCGAAGTCTCCAGACGGAATTCGACCTGTTGACCACAGGGAAGGCAGAGGCACAGTGGAGGAAAGCACAGGGGGCGACGTGCGAGTATGGGGAGAAGGCGAGCCGGATGCTGGCACATCAGCTCCGTAAGAGGATGGCAGCGAGGGAGATAGGTGGAGTCAAGGATAGCAGGGGAACTAAGGTGCGGAGTGCGGTGAAAGTAAATGAGGCATTTAAGAACTTTTATGAGGAGCTGTACAGATCTCAGCCCCCAGCGGGGGAAGAGGGGTGCAACGATTTCTTGATCAACTGAGGTTCCCGAGGGTGGAGGATCAGGAGGTGGCTGGTTTGGGGGCGCCAATTGGGTTGGAGGAGCTGGTTAAAGCACTGGGGAGCATGCAGCTGGGGAAGGCCCCGGGGCCAGATGGGTTCCCGGTTGAGTTTTACAGGAAGTATGCGGACCTGTTAGCCCCGTTGCTAGTGAGGACATTCAATGAAGCAAGGGAGGGGGGAACCCTGCCCCCGACAATGTCCGGGGCGCTGATATCTCTGATCCTGAAGCGGGACAAGGACCCACTGCAATGTGGGTCGTATAGACCGATCTCGCTCCTCAATGTGGACGCTAAGTTTCTGGCAAAAGTGCTGGCTACGAGGATCGAGGACTGTGTCCCGGGGGTGATTCATGAGGACCAGACGGGATTTGTAAAGGGCAGGCAACTAAACACCAACGTGCGGCGGCTCCTAAACGTGATTATGATGCCCTCGGTGGAGGGAGAGGCGGAGATAGTGGCAGCTATGGACGCAGAGAAGGCCTTTGACCGGGTGGATTGGGAGTATCTCTGGGAAGTGTTGCGGAGGTTTGGGGAGGGGTTTATTAGTTGGGTTAAGCTTCTATATAGAGCCCCGGTGGCGAGTGTGGCTACGAATCGGCGGAGGTCGGAGTATTTTCGGCTGTATCGAGGGACGAGGCAGGGGTGCCCCCTGTCCCTCCTGTTGTTTGCATTAGCAATTGAGCCTTTGGTCATGGCATTAAGGGAGTCCAGGAAATGGAGGGGGGTGGTCCGAGGGGGAGAGGAGCATCGAGTGTCGCTGTATGCAGACGACCTGTTGCTGTATGTGGCAGATCCAGTGGAGGGGATGGTGGAGGTCATGCGGATCCTAAGGGAGTTTGGGGACTTCTTGGGCTATAAGCTCAATGTAGGGAAAAGTGAGCTCTTTGTGGTGCATCCAGGGGACCAGGGAAGAGGGATAGACGACCTACCGTTGAGGAGGGCGGAAAGGAGCTTTCGGTACTTGGGGATCCAGGTAGCTAGGAGCTGGGGGGCCCTGCACAAACTTAATTTGACGCGGCTGGTGGAGCAGATGGAGGAGGACTTCAAAAGATGGGATGTGTTGCCACTCTCGCTAGCGGGCAGGGTACAGTCGATTAAAATGATGGTCTTCCCGAGGTTTCTTTTTGTGTTCCAGTGCCTTCCTATTATGATTACCAAGGCCTTTTTTAAGCGGGTAGGTAGGAGCATCATGGGTTTTGTGTGGGCAAACAAGACTCCGAGGGTAAGGAGGGGGTTTCTGGAGCATAATAGGGACAGGGGAGGACTGGCGTTGTCGAATCTGGAGGGCTATTATTGGGCAGCCAACGTAGCGATGATCCGTCAGTGGGTAATAGAGGGCGAGGGGGTGGCATGGAAGAGGTTGGAGATGGCGTCCTGCATAGGTACGAGCCTGAGGGCGCTGGTGACGGCACCGCTGCCGCTCTCGCCGACAAGGTACACCACGAGTCCGGTAGTGGTGGCAACGCTAAAGAGCTGGGGGCAGTGGAGATGACATAGGGGTGAGATGGGAGCCTCGATATGGTCTCCGATCCGGGAGAACAATCGGTTAGTCCCAGGGAGAATGGATTGGGGGTTTCGGAGCTGGCATCGGGCAGGGATCAGAAGGATGGGGGACCTGTTTATAGACGGAACGTTTGCGAGCCTAGGGGCGCTGGAGGAGAAGTTCAGGTTACCCCTGGAAATGGGTTCAGGTATATGCAAGTGAGGGCGTTTGTGAGGCGGCAAGTGAGGGGGTTTGTGAGGCGGCAGGTGAGGGAATTCCCGTCGCTCCCCGCACAGTGGATTCAGGATAGGGTGATTTCGGGTGTATGGGCCGGAGAAGACAAGGTTTCGGCGATATACCAGGAGATGAAAGAAGAGGAGGAGGCTTTGGTAGAGGAGCTGAAGGGCAAGTGGGAGGAGGAGTTGGGGGAGGAGATTGAAGAGGGTCTGTGGGCGGATGCCCTGAGTAGGGTCAATTCCTCTTCCTCATGTGCCAGGCTCAGCCTGATACAGTTTAAGGTTATTCACAGAGCGCATATGACAGGGGCAAGGCTGAGTAGGTTCTTTGGGGTGGAGGACAGATGTGGGAGGTGCTCGGGAAGCCCGGCGAATCACGTCCACATGTTTTGGTCGTGCCCGGCACTGGATGGGTTCTGGAGAGGTTTCGCGAGGACTATGTCCAAGGTGGTGAAAGTCCAGGTTAAACCAAGTTGGGGGCTGGCACTATTTGGGGTGGCGGACGAGCCGGGAGTGCTGGAGGCGAAAGAGGCCGGTATTCTGGCCTTTGCGTCCCTGGTAGCCCGGTGGAGGATCTTGCTATGATGGAAGGATGTGAAACCCCCCAGTGTGGAAGCCTGGATAAATGACATGGCAGGGATCATTAAGCTGGAGAGAATAAAGTTTGCCTTGAGAGGGTCTGCGCAGGGGTTCTTCAGGCGGTGGCAACCGTTCCTAGACTATCTCGCGGAGCGCTAGAAGGAGCTCGGTCAGCAGCAGCAGCAACCCAGGGAGGAAGGGGGGGGAGGGGAGGGGAGGGGGTGTTTCTTTCGGGGGGGGGGATATTTGGGCGGGTGGGGGAGGGTTTTTTTCCCTGGTGGCATTTGTACAAGCATATGGGAGGGTTAATATGTGCGGGAGAAACCCATTGTGTAAGTTCTGTATTATGTTTGCTTGATATGTTTATGTTTTGTTCTGCTCTTTTTTCCTTTTCTTTTCTGTTCCGTGGGGGGGGGGGCGGTTTAACTGGTTGAAAATGTCCAATACTCTCAAACCAATACTTGGTCATTTCCATCGCCATTAATAGTGTCTGGCACAATTATCACTATGATTTTGCACCAAAGCAATGTACTTGATTGAGCTCTTTCTCAAATCACTCAATTTATCTTCAGTCAGTTACTCAGCCTCTGAATCACTCGGATTCTCTCAAGCTCCATCCACAACAAATGTTATTTATTTGATTCATGCTGCGCTGTACGCAGAGCAAAATAGACCAAATCGGTGGTGTTAATTTGTTTCCAGGGTCACATGTGGCTTGGATAATAATCTACTTTTCAGTAAATTGATTTTGTTTTATTGAACTACATTCAGCCCTCCCATCCAAGACCTGTGCTGGACTGAATGATATCCTTAACTGCAGTGATTGGAAATATTGCTGATTTGGCGAATGCAGAATTTTAGATGTATTGGGTGATAAACAATTGGCAACGTAACGGTTAAAGGCCTGGGCGAATGCAATGTTGTTTGACTAGGGGGAGTCCCTGGGGAGTAAATGCATTTTCAGCCTGGAGAGTTAATTTGTTTTTCAGCTTGGGGAGACAATGTCATTGCTGGATGGTGCTAAGATAATCAGAAATTTTGAGAAAGCTTTTTGAGTTCAGTTATGATCTGGCTAACCCTTTAGACCACAAGTCATGTATTTTGCTCCCAGTAGGATGGTTAAAATAAGAGTAATAGTTTTTAAAGCAGTGCAGACTTGTTGGAGGACAAGGGGAAAGCTGAATCAGGCCAGTTGAAACAGCTTTTTGAAGACATCCAGCCAGAATCTGCAGGGGTTTTAACAGGAGTCATATCTGTTCTGGAAAGTCAGTGTTAATCTGTGCCATTGGGATATGGGATAGATTGAGAGCTGCATGTTTTTCCTTTCTTGTTGTTTCTTTGGGAATAGAGATAATAATTAAGTATTATTTTTACTGTGTTAAATAGTATTATTTAGGGGGCAATTGTGAGCTATTTTTGGGGTGTTGAAAAGTTCAATACTGTGTCAGTAATAACATTTTGTTTTAAAATACCAAATCCCTATTTCTTCGTGCAATCACTCCTGGAGCGAAGTATTATTTTGAGCTCATGTCTACTACCAGGGTGTGTACATCAGCTCCATGTTCCAGGGGTATTTTTTATGAAGATGGGGAGAAGGCCAGTCGTCTTCTGGCTAACCGACTCAAACAGCAAGTGACCTCCCATCCGATCCCTCAGGTACCCAATCCGGTCGGCAAGCCTGTTTCCTCCCTTTCCCTTTTAAAACATTTCATTGTGATCTTCATAGATCAAAGCCCCCTGCAGATAAATCGGTCATGTCTGACTTTCTGGACAGTCTACCCATCCCTACCGTCGAGGTGAATAAGACGTGAGTTGGACTCGCCGATACGCCCCAATGAGATTTTAAAATGTTTTGGGCTGATGCAGTCTGGTAAGGGCCCTGATCTGGATGGCTTTCCGATTGAATTTTACAATAAGTTCTTGGAGCAGCTTGTATCTTTATTATCAGACATGTTCAATGATTCCCAACCCAAGGGTCATTACCTCCAACCCTCACTCAAGCCTCTATATCCTTGCTCCTTACAAAGACCCAAGAGAGTGTGGTTCATACCGTCCTATCTCACTTTTGAATGCGGACATCAAGCTACTCGCTAAGGTGCTGGCACTCCGGTTGGAACCTTGCCTCCCAAGGAAAATTTTGGAGGATCAAACAGGCTTCGTGAAAGGCCAATAATTGTCGGACATCATACATCACCTGTTAAATAGCATCCTTTTCCCTTCCGAGGACCCGAACCCGAGGTGATAATTTCTCTTGATGTTGCAAAGCCATTTAACAGAGTTTTTGTAATTCATTTTAGGGGATGTGGGTGTTGCTGGCTAGGCCAGCATTTATTTCCCATCCCTAGTTGCCCTTCAGAAGTTGGTGGTCAGTTGCCTTCTTGAACCCCTGTAGTTCCTGAGATGTAGGCATGACTCCAACCAGCGGAGAGTTTTCCCCCTGATTCCCATTGGACTCCAGTTTTTAAAACATAGAACTGTACAGCACAGTACAGGCCCTTCAGCCCACGATGTTGTGCCGTACTAGTCTGAAACTAAGATCAAATCAACCTACTCCCCGTCATTCTAGTGCACTCCATGTGCCGATCCGATAACCGCTTGCAAGTTTCTAAAGTGTCCGACTCCTCTACCATAGCTGGGATTACGTTCCACACCCCAACCACTTTCTGAGTAAAGAACCTACCTCTGACATACCTCCTATATCTTCCCCCATGAATCTTATAGTTATGCCCCCTTGTAACAGCTACATCCCCTCCCCCCCCCCCCCCCCCCCCCCTCCCGAGGAAAAAGTCACTGAACGTCCACTCTATCTATCCCTCTCATCATCTTATACACCTCAATTAAGTCACCTCTCATCCTCCTTCGCTCCAATGAGAAAAGCCCTAGCTCCCTCAACCTTTCCTCATAAGACCTACCCTCCAATCCAGGCAGCATCCTGGTAAATCTCCTTTGCACCCTTTCCAATACTTCCACATCCTTCCTATAATGAGGTGACCAGAACTGCACACAATACTCCAAATGTGGTCTAACCAAGGTCTTGTACAATTGCAGCATAACCTCAAGGCTCTTAAACTCAATCCCCCTGTTAATAAATGCGAACATACTATAGGCTTTCTTCACGGCTCTACCCACTTAGGTGGCAACTTTCAGAGATCTATGGACATGAACTCCGAGATCTCTCTGCTCCTCCACATTCTTCAGAACCCTGCCGTTAGTCCTGTAATCCGCATTCAAATTTGTCCTACCAAAATGAATCACCTCACACTTATCAAGGTTGAACTCCATCTGCCACTTTTCAGCCCAGCTCTGCATCCTATCAATGTCTCTTTGCAGCCTACAACAGCCCCCTACTCCACTACTCCACCAATCTTGGTGTCATCAGCAAATTTACTAACCCAACCTTCAACTCCAAGTCATTGATAAAAATCACAAATAGCAGAGGACCCAGCACTGATCCCTGTGGTACACCGCTGGTGACTGGGCTCCAGGATGAAAATTTACCATCTACCACCACCCTCTGTCTTCTATGTGATAGCCAGTTACTGATCCAATCGGCCAAATTTCCCTCTATGCCATGCCTCCTTACTTTCTGCATGAGCCGACCATGGGGCACCTTATCAAACGCCTTACTAAAATCCATGTATACAACATCAACTGCTCTACCTTCATCTATGTACTTAGTCACCTCCTCAAAGAATACAATCAAACTTGTGAGGCAAGACTTACCCCTCACAAATCCGTGCTGACTATCCTGGATTAAGCTGTATCTTTCCAAATGATCATTAATCCTATCCCTCAGGACCCTTTCCAATAATTTACCTATGACCGAAGTGAGACTAACCGGCCTATAATTCCCAGGGTCATACCTATTCCACTTCTTGAACAAGGGGACAACATTCGCCTCTCTCCAGTCTTCTGGCACTATTCCTGTAGACAGTGAGGACATAAAGATCAAAGCCAAAGGCTCTGCAATCTCATCCCTCGCCTTCCAAAGAATCCTAGGATATATCCCATCAGGCCCAGGGGACTTATCTATCCTCAGGCTTATCAAAATTTCTAACATATCTTCCTTCCGAATATCTACCTCCTTCAGCCTACCAGCCTGTATCACACTATCCTCCTCAACAACATGGCCCCTGTCCTTTGTGAACACTGAAGAAAAGTATTCATTTAGGGCCTCTCCTATATCTTCAGACTCCATGCACACGTTATCACTACTGTCCTTGACTGGCCCTAACTTCACCTTGGTCATTCTTTTATTCCTCATATGTGTAAAAAGCCTTGGGGTTTTCCTTGATCCTACCCACCAAGGACTTCTCATGTCCCCTCCTCGCTCTCCTAAGCCCTTTCTTGAGCTCCTTCCTAGCTATCTTGTATCCCTCAAGTGCCCTAACTGAACCTTGTTTTCTCATCCTTACATGAGCCCCCTTCTTCCTCTTGACAAGACATTCAACCTCTTTTGTAAACCATGGTTCCCTCACTTGACCATTTCCTTCCTGCCTGACAGGGACATACATATCAAGGATATGCAGTATTTGCTCCTTGAACAAGCTCCACATCTCAATTGTGCCTATCCCTGACAGTTCCTGGTTCCATCTTATGCTCCCCAATTCTTGCCTAATTGCATCGTAATTACCCTTCCCCCAGTTATAAACCTTGCCCTGCCGTATGTTCCTATCCCTCTCCATTGCTATAGTGAAAGTCACCGAATTGTGGTCACTATCTCCAAAGTGCTCTCCCACAACAAAATCTAACATTTGGCCCGGTTCATTACCCAGTACCAAATCCAATATGGCCCCGCCTCTTGTCAGTCTATCCACATATTGTGTGAGGAAACCCTCCTGCGATAAACACTGGATAAAAACAGCCGCATCCAAACTATTCGAATTATAGTGGTTCCAATCAATATTTGGAAAGTTAAAGTCACCCATGACAACTACCCTGTGACTACCGCACCTATCCAAAATTTGCATTGCAATCTTTTCCTCCACATCTCTGTTACTGTTTGGGGGCCTATCGAAAACTCCTAATAAAGTGACCGCTCCTTTTCTATTTCTAACTTCAGCCCACACTACCTCAGGTCCTCCTCCATCTGCCTTTCTGCAGCCATTATACTATCCTTGATTAACAATGCTACTCCTCCACCTCTTTTACCACCTTTCCTAATCTTACTGAAACATCTCAACACCTGAACCTCCAAAAACCATTCCTGCTCCTGTTCTATCCACGTCTCCGTAATGGCCACAACATTGTAGTCCCAGGTACCAATCCATGCTTCAAGCTCACCAACCTTATTCCTGATGCTCCTCGCATTGAAGTAGACACACTTCAAACCACCTTCATGCCTACAGGTCCACTCTTGTGACCTTGGTACCTTCCTCAGTACTGCACTACCCTCAACTTCCTGAACTCCAGTAACGCTATCTGCTGGACTCCAAATCAGTTTCCCATCCCCCTGCCAAATTAGATTAACCCCACCCCGAAGAGCTGCAGCAAATTTCCCTCCCAGGATATTGGTGCCCATCTGGTTCAGGTGTAAACCGTCCTGTTTGTACAGGTTCCACCTTCCCCATAATGTGCTCCAATTATCCAAGTAACTGAAACCCTCCCTCCTACACCATCCCTGTAGCCACGTGTTTAACTGCACTCTCTCCCTGTTCCTCACCTCGCTAGCACGTGGCACTGGCAGCAAACCAGAGGTGACAACACGGTCTGTCATGGCTCTCAGCTTCCATCCCAGCTCCCTAAATTCCTGTTTTACATCCCTGTCCCTTTTCCTACCTATGTCATTGGTACCGATGTGTACCACGACTTGTGGCTGCTCCCCCTCCCCCTTAAGGATCCTGAAAACACGATCAGAGACGCCACGGACCTTGGCACCCGGGAGGCAACACACCAACCGTGAGCCTCTATCGTTGCCAAACTTCATTATGCCGTATGTTTTTCTAGGGCTCCTTAATACCACACTGGGTCAAATGCTGCCGTGATGTCAAGGGCAGTCACTCTCGCCTCACCTCTGGCATTCAGCTCTTTTGTCCATGTTTGAACCAAGGCTGTAATGAGATCAGGAGCTGAGTGACCCTGGCGGAACTCAAACTGAGCGTCCATGAGCAGCTTATTGCTGAGTAAGTGCCACTTAATAGAACTGTTAATGACTCCTTCCATCACTTTGTTGATGATGGAGAGTAGACTGATAGGGAGATAATTGGCTGGGTTAGATTTCTTTCTTGTGTATAGGACCCACATGGGCAATTTTTCACATTTCCGGGAAGATGTCAGTGTTGTAGCCGTACTGGAACAGCTTGGCTAGGGGTGAAGGAAGTTCTGGAGCACAAACCTTGAGTAATATTGCCAGAATATTATCAGGGGCCCATAGTCATTGCAGTATCCAGTGCCTTTAGCTGTTTCTTGATATCGCGTGGAGTGAATCGTGTCGGCTGAAGACTGACATCTGTAATGCTGGAGACCTCCGGAGGAGAACCAGATGGATTATCCACTTGTGGCTGAAGATTGTTGCCAATGCCTCAGCTTTGTCTTTTGCACAGATTTGCTGGGTTCCTACATCATTGAGGATGGGGATATTTATGGAGCCCCCTCCTCCAGTGAGTTGTTTAATTGTCCACCACCATTCACGGCTGGGTGTGGCAGGACTGCAGAGCTTAGATTTGATACGTTTGTTGTGGAATCACTTTGCTCGGTCTATTACTTGCTGCTTATGCTGTTTGGCACGCAAGTAGTCCTGTGTTCTTGCTTCACCAGGCTGACACCTCATTTTTCGATCTGCCTGATGTTGCACCTGACGTGCTCTCCTGCACTCTTCATTGAACCAGGGTTGATCCCCTGACTTGGTGGCAATGAGTTTGCAGATTGTGGTTAAATACGATTCTGCTGCTGCTGATGGCCCACAATGCCTCATGCTGCCCAGCCTTTGCGTTGCTAGATCCATTTGAAATCTGTTTAGCACGATGGTTGTGCCACAAAACATGGAGGGTACCCTCAATGTGAAGACAGGACTTTTGTCTCCACAAGGACTGTGCGTTAGTCACTTTTACTGTTACTGACGGATGCATTTGCCGAAGGCAGGTTGGTGAGGATGGGGTTAGGTATGTTTATCCCTCTTGTTGGTTGCCTAACCACCTGCAGTCCGGGCCTAGCAGCTATGTCTTTTGGGACACAGCCAACTTGGTCTGCGCTGGTACTACCGAGCCACTCTTGGTGATGGACATTGAAGTTTCCCACCCAGAACATATTCTGCACCCTTGCCACCCTCAGTGCTTCCTCCAAGTGGTGTTCAACATGGAGGAGTACTGATTCATCAGCTGATGGTGGGTGGTACATGGTAATCAGCAGGAGGTTTCCTTGCCCAGATCATTATCCTGGTCTCTGGATTACTAGTCGAGCAATAATTGCAGTACACCACCCCCCTCCCCATGGGAGTATTTATTTGAGATTCTCGGGAGATTTGGATTTGATCATAAATTTTCATCCTGGATTCGCCTGCTATATAATGCCCTGCTGCCAGTGTTGATACGAATGCTTTACACTCTGATTATTTTCCCTTGAATAGGGGCTCCAGGCATGGCTACCGACTTTCTCCACACTTGTTTGCGCTGGCAATAGGGCCACTCTCTATGGCATTGAGATCCTCTAGTCAATGGAGAAATGGGGTGGAGCATCGGGGGTCTTTCTATGCGGAACAACTACTACTTTATATTACAGACGCAGCCGCCTCCATTGACAGCATAATGAAGTTGCTTAACACCGTCGGCTCCTTCTCTGAATATTTTTAATTTTAAATTCAAAGTACCCAATTCTCTTTTTTCCAATTAAGGGGCAATTTAGAGTTTCCAATTCACCTACCCTGCACATCTTTTTTAAAATATAATAATAATCTTAATAATAGCTTATTGTCACAAGTAGGCTTCGATGAAGTTACTGTGAAAAGCCCCTAGTCGCCACATTCCAGCGCCTGTTCGGGGAGGCTGGAACGGGAATTGAACCCTCACTGCTGGTCTTGTTCTGCATTACAAGCCAGCTGTCATAGCCCACTGTGCTAAACCAGCCCCTGCTGGGTTGCAGTCACGGGGAGAATGTGCAAACGCCACACCAGCAGTGACCCGGGGCTGGGATCAAACCCGGGTCCTGGATGCCGTGAGGCAGCAGTGCTAGCCACTGTGCCACTCTGCCTTCTCTGGATATGAATTCAATTTAGGCAAGAGTGAATGTGTCCCGGTTGACTCTCCACCAATACAGGCTTTCACTATCATGGGGTCCGGGTGGCCCACAGCTAGGCCTCATTCCTAAGTTGAATTACACAAGCCTGATTAATAGTATCAAAATGGATTTGCTGAGGTGGAGCAACCTTCCTCTACCATTAGCGGGTAGGATTCAAGCTATTAAAATGAACATGCTCCCGAGGTTTTTCCTTTTCTTTCAATGTCTCCCCATTTTTCTGCCCAAAGTCTTTTTAATCAAAGTTAACAAAGGGGTGGGTAAGAATCCCAGAAACCTTTGAGTTCTGCCCCAAAGACATAGGCAGATGGGGGCTTGGCCCTCTCCAGTTTAATGTTTTAACGCAGCACGGTGGCACAGTGGTTAGCACTGCTGCCTCACGGCACCGAGGTCCCTGTTTCGATCCCGGCTCTGGGTCACTGTCCATGTGGAGTTTGCACACTCCCCGTGTTTGCGTGGGTTTCACCCCCACAACCCAGAGATGTGCAGGCTAGGTGGTGTTGCTAATTTTCTCCTTGGTTCAATTGCTCTGTTTTATTACCTTTGCTGAGTCGCCAGGTATCTTTATGATACCGCCACGAGGTTCAAGTCCGAATAATGATCAATAATCCAATACACTGATTAATTGCCCCTTAATTGGAAAAAATGAATTGGGTACTCTAAATTTATTTTTAAAAAGAAAACATTTGTTTTTATTGTTTTATTGCGAACATCCAAAATATGTTGTTGTGGATCAGTGATCTTGGTTCTATTTGGGGATAAAATGGAGGCTCGCTCCTGCACTACGTCTACTCTTCTTGCCATAGTCACTGCATCATTGCCCTTCCCCCCCCCCACTAGATTTTCCTCAAACCCAGCGGTTGTCTTCTCTATTGGGATTTAGAAAGAGTTTTGACAGCTTTTTAAATTCCATGTCCTGTCTTTGCTAGCCCCTATTTGTAAAAATCTCCTTTTCCTACCATCTAGTTTGGTCCCAACATTTAAATGTTGGGAAGTGAAGGGTCTGGAACATTTTGGGGAGCTCTTCGTGAAGGGAAGATTTGCCAGTTATAGGGAGTTAGCTGATAAATTTTAGCTTCTCAACTCCAGCCTTTTTCGGTATTTTCAAGTTCGCAAATTCTTGCATAAGGCCTTTTCCTTCCTTTCCCTTGGGGCTACCTTCTTCCTTGCTGAAGAGGATTCTGTCCCTGGCGAGGGTCTATTTTGCATCTCTATGGTCAGGTTCTGTTGTCGGATTCCACCCCGCTAAGCGGGGTGAGGACAAAATGGGAAACTGAATTGGACCTTATACTGGTGAGGTTTGAGGGCGGCATATGGCGCAGTGCTGAGCACTCGGACTGCGGCGCTGAGGACCCGGATTCAAATCCCAGCCCTGATTCACTGTCCGTGTGGAGTTTGCACATTCTCCCCATGTCTGTGTGGGTTTCACCCCCACAACCCAATGATTTGCAGGTTAGGTGGATTGGCCACGCTAAATTGCCCCTTAATTGGAAAAATAAAAATAATTAGGTACTTTAAATTTAAAGAAAATACGAGTGAGGTTTGGAGTGAGGCCCTTCACAGGGTCAACTCCACGTCCTAATGTGTTCGGTTGAGCCTAATTCAGTTTATGGTGTTACACAGGATGATCTTGATTAGGGCATGGAGGACTGGGTTTTCCACAAATTATTTGATCACTGTTCTCTTCGCCCGGCTAGTCGCACGTATATATTCTGGTCCTGCACCAAACCTGTAGGCTTATGGGCTTCCTTCTTTAGTACCATGTTGAAGATACGCCCTGTGGTTTTAGACCGGTGTCCAAGGGTCCACAGAAGTATTTGAGTGTCAGATTCGCTGACGATTCAGTCTGGGGTAGAGGCAGATGTTGCTGCCTTTGACTCACTGATAGCCCGGGAGAGAATGTTGCTTGGTTGGAGGTACCCCTCTCCACCCAGTGCCTATGCTGGTTTGGGTGATTTAATGTCATTCCTAAACTTCAAGAAAGTCAAATTCACCATCAAGGGGTCGGTGGAGAGGTTCTACCTAAGGTGGCAACCATTGATTTCCTTCTTTTAGGATCTAGTCACCGTCAGCTGTTGGGGGCCTTAGGTTAGTTTTAGAATTTATGTTAATTGTGGGTTTTTTTTAACCTTCATATTTGCTTGTAATTTTTTTGCAGTCTTTTGTTCTGGGTTTTGTTGATTATTAATAAGAAAGTCTAATAAACATATATTTTTTTTAAAGTATGGAATTCTTGGCAAATTAGGATTGTTGTTGTATAGTGTTGTATAGTGTTGTATATGTTTTGAATTTTGCAAGTACCAGCTAGTTGAGTACAGCCAGTACTTTGCCATACGGTGGCACAGTGGTTAGCACTACTATCTTGCAGAACCAGGGACCCGGGTTCAATTCTGACCTTGGGTGACTGTGTGGAGTTTGAACTTTCTCCCCGTGTCTGCGTGGGTTTCCTCCGGGTGCTCTGGTTTCCTCCCACAGTCCAAATACTGTGGCACATTTGGAGATCTGAAGGCAGATTACCAAACGTTTGGTCGCAGAGTAGGCTTAAAAGAGCATCTTAAAGGAAGGAACAGCGTTAGAGACGTGGCAAAATCTGGGGAGGGAATCCCAAAAAGTTGGACCCAGGCAGCTAAAGGGGAGGCCATCAATGGTGGAGTATTTCAACTCGGGGAGGCTCAAAGACCAGAACCAGAAGATTGCAGATATCTCCAAGGATTGTGGGGCTGGAGATTATTACAGAGATGGGGAGGAGAGATTTGAAAACAATGATGAGAATTTTAAAATAAAGCCTATGCATAACTGGGGCCAGTGTAATTCAGCGATAGGTAAATGGGATTTGGTGTGAGTTTAAACAGGACATGGTCAGCAGAGTTTTGCATTACCTCAAGTTTATAAAGAGGATGGGGCAGCATGATGGTGCAGTGGTTAGCACTGCTGCCTCACAGCGCCGAGGACCTGGATTTAATCCTGCCTCCAGGTCACTGTCCATGTGGTGTTTGCACATTCTCCCCGTGTCTGCATGGTCTCACCCTCACAACCCAAAGATGTGCAGGGTAGGTGGATTGGCCATGCTAAATTTGTTTTTGTTTGTTTGTTTTTATAAATTTAGAGTACCCAATTCATTTTTTCCAATTAAGGGGCAATTTAGCGTGGCCAATCCACCTAGCCTGCACATCTTTGGGTTGTGGGGGCGAAACCCATGCAAACACAGGGAGAATGTGCAAATTCCACACGGACAGTGACCCAGAATCGAAACTGGGACCTTGGCGCTGTCACGTGAGAGTACCCTTTAAGAAATGCACCTTTAATAAATGGAGCTGCTCATGTTACTGGAGTGATGTCAGAGTGTGGGTGGGGCTGAGCTCTACTTCTGCTTTTTAGTTTCAGTTTGAGAAAGCTTGGGTGTGTCTGTGAGCTGCACTGCTGTTGATCTCTGCCATCCAAAAATTATCTATGGATCATTTGGTGAATTCAGAAGAAGTACAAATGTTTTCAGTCTGAATGTAAACCCTGATGTGCTCCTGTTTGGAGGTTTGTTAAGTCTTTTGGATGTTAAAAGGACAGCATACAGATTACTTAGTGTTGTATTCTTTGGGGGGTGTATTTGATTTACTGGTTGCTGAGATGTTCACTGTTTGTATTAAAAAGGTTAACTTGAGTTCATAGAATAAACATTGTTTTGTTTTAAAAACCACTGGTCCATTTTCTGCTATACCATACCTGTAGAGTAAGCAGTGTGCTCCCCATACCACAATCTATTAAAAGTTGTGGGTCAGGTGAACTCCAAGATACACTTTGGGATTCTCTAAACCCTGGCCCATAACAGGTGCCGTGAGGCAATAGGGCTAACACACTGCGCCACCGTGCTGCCCCTGTGGCCATGCTAAATTTCCCCTTAATTGGGAAAAAAAATAATTGGGTGCTCAAAATATTTTTTTAAGTTTATCAAAAGCAAGGGCAACTGGCTAGGAGTGTATTAAAATTGGCAAGTTTAGAAGCAAAAAGGACATGGGGGATAAGAGTTTAAGTAGCAGATGAGTTGAGGCAAGGGTGGCTTAAAACTGCAAATAGGGAGTCAGAATGATGCACCGATATGAGGGTCAAATATAACAGGTTTGCATATAGTCTTGTTTAGCTTCAGACACTGACCAGGGAAATGGGTGGAGTTGGTGTTCGGGGAGGAGAGGTCATGGCAGGGCCTGAAGACAATGTCTTCAGCCTTTCCAAAATGTAATTTCTGCTCATACCGGACGTCAGACAAACAATCTGACAATTTAGAAACTGTGGAGGGGACATAGGATGTCATGAGTGGCACAGTGGTTAGCACTGGAGCCTCGCATTGACAGGGACCCGGGTTCAATTACGGCCTTGGATGACTGTGTGGAGTCTGCACATTCTCCCCGTGTCTGTGTGGGTTTCCTCCGAGTGCTCTGTTTTTTTCCCACAGTCCAAAGACATGCAAGTTAGGTGATTGGCCATGATAAATTGCCACTTAGTATCCAAAGACATGCAGGTTATGTGGGATTGCGGAGATAGGGCAGGTGAGTGGGCCAAGATGGGGTCAGTGCAGACTCGATGGGTCAAATGACCTCCTTCTGCTCTGCAGGGTGCTGTTTATCTACATGTGTAAAATAAATGTTTTAGGATGTGGTTGGGGGAGAGTAAATGATTAATCAATAGAAGTAAAACAGTCACGAGTCAGAGCGTCGATTTGGTGCCACCTAAGAACTGGACTGAGTATAACCAAATTTATTCCCCAAAACCCCAATGGTTGGAACAGAGAGGCGACAATTATTTAATTAGTCTGGGCTAGATCAGATACGGAGGTTTAACCTGTATTCTTCTTATTTAATTAAGTGGCAATTTAGCATGGCTAATCTACCTACCCTGCACATTTTTGGGTTGAGGGGGTGAGGCCAACACAGACACAGGGAGAATGTGCAAACTCTGCACGGACAGTGACCCCATGCTAACCACTGCGCCACCAATCGAGGGCTGAAGGGCCTGTACTGCGCTGTAATGTTCTAAGCCGCCCAGGTGCTAATGTGTGTTCTGACCAGATTTCAACCAGTGATAGTTTTCCAATTATGGAATGCCCTCCAGAATGTTCCAAAAATGAATGGTCCTCGCATTCCGATTCTCAGACGCAATCTCTCAACGGCTGTAAAAATAAATCTGGGATCTCTATCAGGTTTTGCGAAGATAAGCAAAAAATAACATGAGGGAAGGTGGAGTGAAGGACTGAGGGACAGGGAAGGGGTGAGAGGTTTGGGGAAGGGGATTTGGGGATGTGTGGTAGGGGGGAAATGAATTGCTGGCAAGTGGCGGCGGTGGGAAGGTGGGACAGGGTGGCATAGTTGCCGGTGGCCAGGCCTCCGAGTTGGTAAATTGGGCAATGAGGTTGTCCCGTGTGTGACAGTGCTGGAGCACATATTGGACAGCCTACCGTGCCAGCTCCGGTTTCACGCCTAGATCTTCCTGGACACCATCAGCATCCTCCTCGTCAGATGAGGCCGGAAGTCCTTCCTTCCCTCCAGCATGTCGCTCCTCTGCTGTGCAATGTTATAGAGCAAGCAGTGGGCCATCATGATGCTCCAGGCACTCTCGGGGCTAGACTGGAAAGCCGCACCAGACATCGGAAGAACATCTTGAGCAAGCCGATGCATGAGCATCATTATAACAATTCTTCACCTCAGTTCGGTGTGGCGTCATTAGCCATGACCTCAGTGGGTCGCACTTATCGCCCAATAGCAAACCCCTCACCGAGAGAGTGCTTCGAAGGTGCCGGAACCGACTGGTGCGCCAGGATGTATGCAGCTTCCATGCTGACTGGGACTCGGGTGCAGATGTGCATGATGTACAGTTGGTGGTCGCACACCAACTGCACACTCATGGAGTAGAGGCCCTTCCTATTGATGAAGGGCGCCCCTTGTTGAATCGGTGCTCGGAGGGTGACGTGCGTCATCGATCACCCCCTGGACCTGTCGCATGTTAGTGATGGCGGTAAATCCTGCTGCCCGGGCATCCTGGTGGGCCTGGTCCAGGTTAATGGTGATGCCCGGAAGCACAGCGCGGATGCACCTATGTGCGGACATTTGCAGCATCCCACACAGGTCCCAGCTCGAGCCCTGGAATGATCAAGAGGCAACAATATTCAGGGTTACCATCACCTTGACCACCACCAGGAGCAAGTATCCTCATCCAAGCCCCCATGGTGCCAGCTGCACCACCATCTGGCACAGGTGGTGCATGGTTTCCCTGGTGAGCCAGAGTCTGCATTGGCACACACGGTCCAGCAGCTCCTTGAAGGGTCGCACCAACGCTATACACATGACCTGATGCACATCCTCCTTGGCATGTTGGGGAGAGACATTGAATGTTAGCAAGATGAGGATTCCCTTGGCCATCCAATGCCACCAGGTTACATGGTCATCCTGACGTTTACTGCTGTGCCACCCTCAACCTGTCCCCCTCCAGCCCCTTCGAGATTATCTAGTTCAACTCTATCTGCATCAGTGACTGGCACCTGGCCTATGATGGGGGGAGCTGCTATGCTCACCACCTGTCTCTACCAACAGGTGTCCTGGTGACTGCCACAACCCGTTTTTTTGTTTTCTTTTAATAAATTTAGTGTACCCAATTCAGTTTTTCCAATTAAGGGGCAATTTAGCGTGGCCAATCCACCTACCCTGCACATCTTTGGGCTGTGGGGGCGAAACCCACGCAAACACGAGGAGAATGTGCAAACTCCACACAGACAGTGACCCAGAGCCGGGAGCGAACCTGGGACCTCAGCGCCGTGAGGCAGCAGGGGTAACCCACTGCGCCACCGTGCTGCCCTCACGACCCGTGTTAGCGATAGGCTCTGTGGCCCTTGTCCTGTTTCTCCCAGTAGGGTCTACAGTGGGTCTCCTCACTGGATGGGCCGCTTGTTCTCCCGGCATCAGGGTGGCAACTGGTTGTGTCGTGGAGACGGTCAACTTGTGCTAAGAGGCTGGTGTGCAGGCAGGTCCTACAGTTGGAGGTGAGCGAGGGATGTGTGCGTATGCTGAAACCTTAGCTGCAGTGTCATGTGGCGTCTGGATTTTCCACACCAGTTATGGCAGAGAGCTGGTCACGTTTCCTGGACGGGGGCAGAATGGATGGGATCAGGGGTGCGGTGGACAGGCAGGCCTTGTAGACAGCTCATGGTCCTCAGGGGTAAGCTAGCTGACAGTGTCACTGGTAAAGCTTCTACTCTGAGAGGGGTGGTTTACAAAGGAGGGTTCCAATGGCCTAGGTGCATGTATCCTTTGTTTGGGGTGAGTTCTGCTAATGCCTTGCTTCCCTTGCAGTGGGGAAGATCTTCTGAGGAGTGCCAACACCTGGTGGGCTGGCAACTGAGCATGGCCACGCCCATTCCCTTGATGATACTGCTGGGGTATGAGGGTGCCCAGAGGGTCAGCTAGGTAGCTTCCCATATGACCAGAAGCATATACAGGACAGTAAGCACTCAGCAGTGTGAACAGTCAGGATCCTGTAAGCTGCAGCTAGGGGCTGGGTTTAAACAAAATACTGCAGCAATGCGGGTCTGAGTCAGGCCAAGGCGATCAAGAGGGGTCCACGCACCTGCCACCAAATCATTCCCCGCTACTCCCCGAGGTCCAGGCAAGCAACCCCTTCTCCCCCAGCAAGGCCAAAGGGCACCAATTCATGCCAGCTTGACGCTTGCCCGAGAGGGGTGGAGCATCGTAAATGGTTGGAGCATCCGGTGTCCAGCCTGTTAATTGTCATCAAATCGACACAGATCAGGAGGCACGGTGGTGCAGTGGTTAGCGCTGCTGCCTACAGCGCTCAGGACCCAGATTCAATTCCGGCTCCCGGTCACTGTCTGTGTGGAGTTTGCACATTCGCCCCGTGTCCGCGTAGGTCTCGCATCCACAACCCAAAGATGTGCCGGGTAGGTGAAAGGAGCAGGCCGTGCAAAATTGACCCTTAATTGGGGAAAAAGAAATAATTGGGTATCTAAATTAAAAACAAAAAAATTGATACAAATCATGCATGGGGTCGCCAGCTTGGGACGCGACCCTCGATGCCGCGGTGGGGGAACAAAGTATCGCAATGGAATCAATGCCGTGCACCAATCTCATTTTTTGCTCCACGCAATGCTCTTTCCCCGGCCGTGAATCTCCCTGCCAGTGTCGGGCAGCAGAGAATCCAAGCCCAGCTTTGTACTACATGTCTAAAAGGAAGATTTCTGCAGGAGACCGAGAAAGGGGAGGTTTTTTTTTGTTCATTGATTGAACCTAATTATTGGTGTCTCGTCTATTGACAAAACAGCTTGTAATTTTACATTCACGATGCAATCTTTTCACATCACAAAATATTTACGCTATCAACAGTCCACCATTTGTGCTTTGGTGACACTCAGTACTATTAGCATTTTGACAGCAAGTGTTTTTATTTTAAACAGCTTCCTGGGCACCGCTCCCAATGAGAACAGATCTAAAGGAACAAGATCAAAGGAGTCACCCAGCATGCGGCCTAGCTGGTCAGTAAGACAGAGCAATTCGTGAATTCATTATCCAATTTCAAAACCCATTATTTTCAATAGGAATTGCGCTGCAGGTGTGATGTAAGTTTGATATAATGCTAATGACACCCTATTCCACAGGTAGGGTACAAAATATACATTGTAGAAAACTGACCTTAAAATTTGAGTAGAGCAAAACTCTTTGTGGTGCCATTAATCTGTACTATATTATATATAGAGTATCCAATTATAATTTATTAATTGCACTCAACTAGTTATCAGAATCACTGCTTATTTTATACATTAAACAAGTGAGCTTTGATGGTAACAGAATGACACATATATGACGTATGTTACGATTTTGTGCTTCACAGAAGATGCTGCAAATGACACTGAGCTACATTTCACTGAAACATGAAGACAATTTACTCAGTGAATGTGTTAATTAAAACTGAAATCATCTCAAATTGAAGCAAAGGACTGCCATTTTTTAATTAACCTTGTTACCTTCATTTTTTATATATGCAATATTTCAGGGCAAACATTGAAAGCAAGCATTCAGCCTTTTATTTGCACATGCAAAGGGCCTAAGACACCTCTTACTAGTCCTAATATGGTGGATGGCGTGCATCTGCTTGGAAGTGTGAGCGTACTTTCTGCCTGCCATTTTGGGGTCTGAGGAGGTTCCATAATTTCTGAAAAATCATGCTATAGAATCCCAACAGTGCAGAAAGAGGCCATTTGGCCATTGAGTCTGTGCAGACCCTCTAAAAGAGCACTCTACCTAGGCCCTATCCCTGTAACCCCATGGCCAACCCACTTAACCTGCACATCACTGGACACAAGGGAACAATTTTAGCAATGCCAACCTACCTAACCTGCACATTTTTGTGGCTGTGGGAGGAAACCGGAGCATCTGGTGGAAACCTATGCAGACATGGGGAGGAATGCAAACTCCAGACAGTCACCCAAGGCTGGAATGGAACCTGGGTCTCTGGCGCTGTGAAGCAGCAGTGCTAACCACTGTGCCACCATGCACATGTTTGCAGTGATATAAACAGTGATCGATTCATCATAAAATCTTCCAACTTGGTTAAAAACTGCAATGATGTTTCCAAGACTGTTAATTGGCATGTTGACCAAAGTATTTAGGATGAAAAAGCAAAAGGAGGCAAAAGACAGATATCAGCTTGATAATGCAAAGGAGAATCGGGCTGAATGTAAAAAGTGGAGAAGTGGGAAAGGAAATAAGGGGGAGGGCGGCGGATTGGTGACTAACATAAAAGGGAATGCAAAGGTCTATGTAGACATACTGACAGTAGAAGAGCTGCCAAAGATAGCACTAGAGCTGTCGAAGAACTAACATGGAGGTCTATTGGTGGAGGCAGAAGATGTGGCTGAGGTACTAAATGAACAGTTTGCAGTGGATGTATTGCTGCTACAATTCACCACTGTATTGCATTGTATTGTATTATGTTGATGCCCTTGTGGGCTCTGCCTATGGCTCCGCCCCCTCGGGGGAGGTATATAGATCTGCAGCCTGTAGGCGGCACTCAGTACAGAGCAGTCGCAGGCAGGCACAGACCTAGCTTATTAAAACCACTGTTCACTTCTATTAATCGTCTCATGTGAATTGATGGTCGCATCACTGCCACAAGTTTCCACTCTGCCTCAGGCACTGGGGTGGTGCTTGAGGACTGGAGGGTTGCAAATGTTCAATCCTTGTTTAAAAAGGGGGGAAGAAGGATAAACCTGGCAAGTAGAAGAGAGTCAATTAAAAGTCAGTGGTAGGGAAGCTTTAAGAAACAAGGGGAGAATGTTTACAGGGTCAAGATTGAATTCCTAAAGTAGACCTAGCATGAATTTATTGAGGGCAAATCAATCAAGCTTGACTAAATTTTGGGTATTTTAGATGAGGCAGCAGAGAGAGTGGACGAAGCCAGTTGATTTGATGTTGCGTATATGGATTTTCAAAAGGTGTTTGATTAAAAGAACCACAAGAGCCGCATTCTGGCACAATGGTTAGCACTGCTGCCTGCGGCACTGAGGACCTGGATTCGATCCCGGCCCCGGGTCACTGTCTGTGTGGAGTTTGCACATTCTCCCCGTGTCTGCGTGAGTTTCACACCCACACCCAATGATGTGCAGGTCAGGTGGATTGGCCATGCTAAATTGCCCCTTAATGGGGAAAAAACAATTGGGTACTCTAAATTTATTTTTTTTAAAGATTAAAGAACCACAAGTGAGATTTGTTAGCAAAATTGAAGCTCATGGGATAAAATGGGCAAAGGTGTCTCAGGAAACTACAGAGAATTGGGCATGGGTGGAAGATTCCTCTCGGCCTTCATCTGCATCCCATGAGTGGAATGCAAGTCAGTTTATGCTGGCCTCCACGGGTTTCCTAATTCACCACGGTGGACACTACTGTGCTGCACCATTCTATGCTTCTATGATTTAAAGAATTCAAGTATTCATTTTGCGCGTATGAGCAAATAAAGGCCAAGATCTACTCTGGGAACCAACAAATAATAGAGAATTTCACAGAACTCGTTATGTCACACAACAAAGGACAAGACTATTGTTTTAAATTTGATTCTTTTTTTTTCAAATTTTGAGTAACCAATTCATTTTTTCCAATTAAGGGGCAATTTAGCGTGGCCAATCCACCTAGCCTGCACATCTTTGGGTTGTGGGGGCGAAACCCACGCAAACAGAGGGAAGAATGTGCAAATTTCACACGGACAGTGACCCAGAGCCAGGATCGAACCTGGCACCTTGGCACCGTGAGGCAACAGGGCTAACCCACTGCACCACCATGCTGCCCACTAAATTTGATTCTTATGGCTGACAACTTGTAGTCTTTGTTCAATTTAGTTTGTCTGCTTATAACGTATAATTTTCTCTTTAAAATGGAAAAATAAATGAATCAATCCAATTGAAAGCTGTAATAATGACTATCATTATCCTGAATGATAATACTTGTAAGCTGTCAGGTGGCAGGTACCCACATTGGATGCAAGACAATTAGCAATTTTGGATAACTGCTATTAGTAAGTATTAACAATGGTACTAATAGGAATCTAGTGAGTATTGTTTCATGATGTAGCACAGAATTATCAACTGCCAGATAAATATTAGTTTGTCACTTTAATAGATTTCTGTTTACGTAATTACAATAATTTTATATCAGAATAAAGAGGGAGAGGGCAGCACAGTGGCCCAGTGTCAAGCACTGTTGCCTCACGGCGCCGAGGTCCCAGGTTCAACCCCGGCTCTGGGTCACTGTCCGTGTGGAGTTTGCACATTCTCCCTGTGTTTGCGTGGGTTTCGCCCCCACAACCCAAAGATGTGCAGGGTAGGTGGATTGACCATGCTAAATTTTCCCTTAATTGGACAAAATGAATTGGGTACTCTAATTTTATTTTTTAAAAAGGTTTGGGACTCCTCCAATTGGCCTTGCAGTTGCTGGAATGTCACTGACACTCCCTCTTGAATCTCCCGGCTCTATCCTATCAACTACATCAGCACTGGGAAAACCTTGTCATAGGCTTGGTATCTGGCTGAGACCCAGCTGTATCCAGGGATCAAGCAGCCCTCCAACTATTGTCTCTCTTGGATGTTTCTGTCTCCCCTAATGATCAGCAGCAGATCTATGGTGCTCAGCAGATAGTGCTCCAGAAGCCTGTCCACTAATGTCACCCACCGAGGTGTGTGTCTGCGCTGGTGGAAGATAATAGCTGTGACGTATCGCTGGTATTCTCCTTGGAGATCTCCTCCCAGGTGTTCTTGTGGGTCGTGGGGAGGGGGGGGGGGGACTACACTGAATGGCCTGGCCTCATCAGCTGGCAATCCTTTTTTTAAATACATTTAGAGTACCCAATACATTTTCCAATTAAGGGGCAATTTAGCATGGCCAATCCACCTACCCTGCACATCTTTGGATTGGGGGGGGGGGGCACGAAACCCATGAAAACACGGTAGCACATTGGTTAGCACTGTCGCTTCACAGAATCAGGGTCCCAGGTTCGATTCCCGGCTTGGGTCACTGTCTGTGCGGAGTCTGCACGTTCTCCCTGTATCTGCGTGGGTTTCCTCCGGGTGCTCCCACAGTCCAAAGATGTGCAGGTTAGGTGGATTGGCCATGTTAAATTGTCCTTTGTGTCCAAAAAAGAGTAGGTGTGCTGACTGGGTTACGGGGATAGGGTGGAGGTGTGGGCTTAAGTAGGGTGCTCTTTCCAAGGGCCAGTGCAGACTTGATGGGCCTAATGGCCTCCTTCTGCATTGTAAATTCTATGAATGTACAAACTCCACACGGACAGTGACCCAGAGCCGGGATCGAACCTGGGACCTCGGCGCCGTGAGATCAAGCTTGAAGATCAGATGTGGAGAGGGTGCAGAGCATCAGCCAGTGAATTAGGGGGGAATGTGGGGGTTTGGGAATGAGGGGTGACAGGTGGAACTGATGCCACGAGGGGGTATCTTACCCTTGTAGCTTGTTGGAGGTCTTTGGTCTTGTTCCGACATTGGACAGCGGACCTCCTGGTCATACTGCCCACACCGACAGCAGCTGCCACTGCCTCCCAGGTGGCATTGATTGCCCTGCTGCTAGCTCTCCGACCCCCTTGGGGGAACAAGGTGCCGAGGCCCTCATCAACAGCTTTGAGAAGCCTTGTCCGGTCGGCATTGCCAAAGTGAGAGCAGGTCTGCACGCTTGCCATGCTTGTGCATTGTTTGGGAGTGAGTGGTGAGGGAGCAGCTCCCTCTTGGTGATAGCGAGCAGCTGAGGGATGAGTCGGATGAATCAGATGGCGAGGGAGCCAGGAATGGTCAGATTCACAGGGGGGCTCATTTTTGGCACTGAGAGAGGTTGAATACAGGCTGCGATCTCTCCAATGTGCCCAAGGCGAAGCACCCCGCCAAATGCACCCAAAACAGATTTTACCAGTTGCCCGCTGAATCGCACCTTGTATCTCACTTGCATTATTTATATAATATTAGTATGCCTCTTGTGATCAGAGAAATAAAAATGGTTTGTGCAACCTTGATCTGATTTGTCCATGTAACATCAGCAGTCAATAGTCCAAGTGCATTAGTATCTAATTACCTTAATTGTGTCAAAAGACAATAGTCCATTGTCTTACTCCAGTTACTCATTATTTCTCTTGAAAACATGTCTGAGTGCAATACACAAATGGATATTCTATGTCTGGTTCTAAAACTTGTATATTTGAAATCCTATATTGTGTTAAATACAAGTTCTACTTGTTTTTGAAATGTGTCAGACGTCTGCATGTAATGTAAAAGGGTTTATAAAATAAACTTTAACTGAGTGGGAAAAAGTGCAAATTGATCCAATTGGGAGCGGAGTGTGGGTGTGAGCGTCCCTCCCAATCTGTGTTAGAGGGCCTTCGAGGTCATTGGCTGTGGCCCTGGAAGAGGTCACGGCCAATAATGTAAAGGACTCCCTAGCAGGGCGCAGTATCAGGGGACCCAGCAAATGTCTGTACTCAGCACAGTTCTGCAGTTTTTTGGGAGCAAGAGAAATTTGCAAGCCTTTAAGACAAGTGTGCATTTGTACGCTATCTGGTGTGTCTAAAGTTTGCCAATGAGCAGAGGCGGCATTACTTTTGAAAATAAGCAGGTTTCCACATCTTTGCATGGAAGAGTTGTCTAGTTGCTCCATGTTTCCCTCCAGAGATGTCACAGCCATTGGAGCAAGCGGAGAAGTGGCGAGAAGGGCCTTGATTTAATGAAGACTCCCTGAGAGTATCTCTCCATGCAGTTTCTAACTGACGCAATTAACTCCTGCTACCCAGCGGGAAGAGGATAAACCCCAATAAAACACGTGCCATCCAGCCTGAGAAGAGGTTGCGACTGAGGTCAGCTGCATTGGGCTGGTTAGGTGCATGTGGTCTCAATGCCAGAAGAGGCTCAGTGACTTTACGAGGGTGGTAAGGGTGAAAAGGTCCTCAGCATGTGTAATCTTGTGCCAGTGTGCTGTAGGGCACTATCACGAATGCAGCTGGCATGGAGGTTGGCTGGAGCTCCAATGCAGCATGATGCAGCAAAAGCAATGGTGTTAGCACTGATGACATTACAGGGTGGGGGAGGGTTTTTTTTGGCAACCTGTGCAGATGAGGAATGTGCATAGCATCTAGACTTCCAACCATTCTGCTAATAATGCACTGCAACATGCCATCAAATAAACGATAGCAGTGCTAGTGATTACAATGTTACACCTATTTTCAGGAGAAGCATGCCCACAATGCCCAAGATATGGAGATGCCAGCATTGAACTGGGGTGGGCACAGTAAGAAGCCTTACAACACCAGGTTAAAAACCAACTGGTTTGTTTCGAATCACTAGCTTTCGGAGCACGGCTCCTTCCTCAGGTGACTATCCGAAAGCTAGTGATTCGAAACAAACCCGTTGGACTTTAACCTGGTGTTGTAAGGCTTCTTACTGTGCTCACAATGCCCAAATGTGAGGCCGGACTGGCAGGGGCATCACTTATCTTGTTGTGTGACTCCATTTGAGGACAGCAACAGAGCCGTAGGAAATGCTTTAAGAATATTTTGCAGTTGTTACTTTGTGGGTCACATTGGTGCGTTACTTATGCCTGCGAAAGTTAAATGCTGTAATAAGTTTGTAAATACATCCTGACCTCATTGGCCATCTTTTTTTTAAACATAGATTTAGAGTACCTGTGGTGGTATGTATTAGGGGCATTAAGGTACCCTGGGATGCCGAGAGGCTATTGGTAGATAGTCACTGGATCCCGATAGGTTAAGGCCGCCTGCTGGCTCCACCCAGCAAGGCGGAGTATAAGAGCCCAGGTTCTCCCAGCAGCCGCATTCTGTAACTGTGCTGCTGGGGAACAAGTCTGCGTAATAAAGCCATCGTTCGACTCTTTCTCATCTCGTCTCGTGAGTGATTGATTGTGCTACAATTTATTCCGCAAACTTTTAAGGATATGGAGCTACGAATCATGCCGGAGTGTCTGCGAACCAGCCCCCACGCGGCAAACACAGCGGCCACTTTTAAACATTGGTTAGCGTGTTTCCAGGGATACCTCCGAACGGACCCCGGCATACCTACAGAGGAACAGAAAATCCAAGTCCTGCATGCCAGGGTGAGCCCTGATATCTACACCTATAGAGGATGCGGAAGATTTCCCGACGGCGATCGCGATGCTGATAGGAATCTACATTCGGCCCGTCAACCAGGTCTACGCACGCCACCAGCTTGTGACGAGATGGCAGATCCCCAAGGAATCGCTGGAAGAATTCTACAATGCACTGTTGATACTGGGGAGAAACTGCAACTGCCCATCGGTTTCGGCTAATGAACACACACAGCTGCTGGTCCGAGATGCGTTCGTGGCAGGTATGCTTTCATCCCAAATGCGCCAGCGATTGCTTGAAAGAGACACACTAGGCCTCAAAGAGGCATGGGACCTCGTGGCCTCGTTTGATGTGGCATCACAGAACACCCCCGCCTACACCCCCAACCGTGCGGCAGCCCCTTGGGCACCGTGGACCCCCGCTGCGACCGAACCCCTGGGACCCCCCGTCCCCCCGCAGGCCTGCGCTGCCAGAGCGGCGGATCACCCGGGGGGCGCCGCTGCTACTTTTGAGGGCAGGGGAAACACCCCCGGATGCGCTGCCCGGCCCGCTCGGCCCTCTGTAAAGGGTGCGGGAAAAAGGGTCACTTCGTCGCTGTGTGCCAGGCCCGGGGGTAGCCGCAATCTCCGAGGGAGAACCCCAAACTCAGCCCCCCCAGCAATCCATGTGCGGCCAACTGGCGCCGCCATCTTGGGTCCAGGACTCCCCGCTGGAGGGATGGGTGCCACCATTTTGTGCTCCCCCGGCAACGTGCGATCCATAGGTGGCGCCATCTTGTCCACCCCCGACCGTGTGCGACCCGTGGACGCCGCCATCTTGGCTAACGTCTAAGGACCCCGGGATGGATGGCCACATGGGGCCTGAAGAAAATGCCCCGGTGCAACAATTACGCCTGGCTTCAGTGACCCTGGACCAGTCGCTGCCCCGAACGCTCCAAACAGCATCAACAACGATATTCGTTAACGGGTACGAGACACCCTGCCTGATGGACTCTGGGAGCACGGAGAGTTTTATACATCCTGATACGGTAAGACGCTGTTCCTTTCTGATCCACCCAAGTAATGAAAAAAAAATTCTGGCGGCGGGGTCCCATTCGGTAGAGATAAAAGGGTTCTGCATCGCGAACCTCACAGTGCAGGGGAGGGAGTTCAAAAACTACCGGCTGTACGTCCTTCCCCACCTCTGCGCTGCCACACTCCTGGGATTGGATTTTCACTGCAATCTCCAGAGCTTAACGTTTAAATTCGGCGGCCCTATACCCCCACTCACTATCTGCAGCCTCGCGACCCTCAAGGTCGATCCGCCTTCTCTGTTCGCAAACCTCACCCTGGATTGCAAACCAGTCGCCACTAGGAGCAGACGGTACAGCGCCCAGGACAGATCTTTTATCCGGTCAGAAGTCCAGCGGCTGCTGAGGGAAGGCATAATTCAGGCCAGCAATAGTCCCTGGAGAGCCCAGGTGGTAGTCGTAAAGACCGGGGAGAAGCAGAGGATGGTCGTAGACTACAGTCAAACCATCAATAGGTACACGCAGCTGGATGCGTACCCTCTCACCCACATTTCCGACATGGTCAATCGGATTGCACAGTACAAGGCCTTTTCCACGGTGGACCTTAAATCCGCCTACCACCATCTCCCCATCCGCCCGAGCGACTGAAAATACACTGCTTTCGAAGCAGATGGGCGGCTCTATCATTTTTTAAGGGTTCCATTCGGCGTCACTGACGGGGTTTTGGTCTTCCAACGGGAGATGGACCGAATGGTTGATCGGTACGGTTTGCGGGCCACGTTCCCATATCTCGACAACATCACCATCTGCGGCCACGACCAGCAGGACCACGATGCCAACCTCCGCAAATTCCTCCAGACCGCAAACGCCCTGAATCTCACATACAACAGGGAGAAATGCGTGTTTAGCACCGACCGTCTAGCCATCCTTGGCTACATAGTGTGAAATGGAGTGATAGGCCCCGACCCCGAACGCATGCGCCCCCGCATGGAGTTCTCCCTCCCCCACTGCTCCAAGGCCCTGAAACCCTGCCTGAGCTTCTTCTCTTATTACGCCCAGTGGGTCCCCAACTACGTGGCCAAGGCCCGTCCGCTAATCCAGTCCACGGTCTTCCCCCCGTCGACAGAGTCCAGCCAGGCCTTCAACCACATCAAAGTGGATATCGCAAAGGCCACGATGCACGCAATTGACGAGTCCCTCCCCTTCCAAGTCGAGAGCGACGCGTCTGACGTAGCTCTGGCGGCCACACTCAACCAAGCGGGCAGACCCGTGGCCTTTTTCTCCCGTACCCTCCTCGCTTCAGAAATCCGCCACTCCTCAGTGGAAAAGGAGGCCCAGGCCATAGTAGAAGCTGTGCAGCATTGGAGGCATTACCTGGCCAGTAGGAGATTCACTCTCGTCACTGACCAACGGTCGGTTGCCTTCATGTTCGATAATGCACAGCGGGGCATGATCAAGAACGACAAGATCTTGCGGTGGAGGATCGAACTCTCCACCTATAACTATGAGATCTTGTATGGTCCCGGAAAGCTAAACGAGCCTTCCAATGCCCTATCCCGCGGCAAGTGTGCCAACGCACAAGTGGACCGTCTCCAAACCCTCCACGAGGACCTCTGCCACCCGGGGATCACTCGGTTCTATCACTTTGTGAAGACCCATAACCTGCCCTACTCCATCGAGGAGGTCAGGACCGTCACCAGGAACTGCCAGATTTGTGCAGAGTGCAAGCCGCATTTCTACCGGCCAGATAAAGCGCACCTGATAAAGGCTTCCCGTCCCTTTCAGCGCCTCAGCCTGGACTTCAAAGGCCCCCTCCCCTCCACCGATCGCAACACGTACTTCCTGAACGTGGTTGACGAATACTCCCGGTTCCCATTCGCCATCCCCTGTCCCGGCATGACCGCGGCCACGGTCATTAGAGCCCTCGGCACCATCTTTACACTGTTCGGCTTCCCCGTCTACATACATAGCAATAGGGGGTCCTTTTTCATGAGCGACAAACTACGTCAATTCCTGCTCAGCAAGGGCATCGCCTCGAGCAGGACGACCAGTTACAACCCCCAGGGGAACAGTCAGGTAGAGAGGGAGAATGGAACGGTCTGGAAGACCGTCCTGCTGGCCCTACGGTCCAGAGGTCTCCCAGTTTCCCGCTGGCAGAAAGTCCTCCCGGATGCCCTCCACTCCATCCGGTCGCTGCTGTGTACAACAACGAATCAAACCCCTCACGAACGCCTCCCTGTCTTCCCTAGGAAGTCCTCCTCTGGAACGTCACTTCCGACCTGGCTGGCAGCCCCGGGACCCATTGGTTGAGAGGGTTCATCTCTTACACGCGAACCCTCAATACGCCTACGTGGCGTACCCCGACGGCTAACAGGACACAGTCTCCCTGCGGGACCTGGCACCCGCCGGAGCCCCGCACAACCCCCAACACCAGTGACCCCCTCTGGAGCCATGCGCACCCCCCCCCAACACCGATCACCCCCTCCCTCCTGCCGGCGCACCCCACAGTCGCCCCCTTCCAGGATGGATCGATCCTTCCCCCGGCCCCGAATAGGGATATTGGAGCGGGACAAGGCATCGCAACGCTCCCAGAGATGGCGAGGCCGGAAGCTGCGCCTGCATCACCACCGGCGCTAATACGATCGGCGAGGACAACCAGGGCACCCATCCGACTCATCGAATCTGTATAATGAAGCACAAAATGCCTCTGTAAATAATTTTTTGGGTTTGGTTTGGTTGCCCAGTAAAAGTGGCATTGTAAGTAGTTAATATCGGAGCACAGCTGCCGTGTTAGTGGCATCCTAGGTACAGACTCTGGAAACCCCTACCACCATACGGCCCACTACCCCGCCGGGTTCCTTTTTAACAAGGGGTAAATGTGGTGATATGTATTAGGGGTATTAAGGTACCCTGGGAGACCGAGAGGCTATTGGTAGATTGACACTGGATCCCGATTGGATCAGCTGCCTGCTGGCTCCACCCAGCAAGGCGGAGTATAAGAGCCCGGGTTCTCCTAGCAGCCGCATTCTGTAACTGTGCTGCTGGGGAACAAATCTGCGTAATAAAGCCATCGTTCGACTCCTTCTCATCTTGTCTCGTGAGTGATTGATTGTGCTACAATACCCAATTCTTTTTTTTCCAATTAAGGGGCAATTTAGCGTGACCAATCCACGTACGCTGCACATCTTTGGGTTGTGGGGGTGAGACCCACACAGACACGGGGAGAATGTGCAAACTCCGTACAGCCAGTGACCCGGGGCCGGGATCGCTCAATGTCCATCATAAAGAGTTTTAAATTATTTGTTGTGGCTGTGGCACATCTTTGGGGAGATCGACGATAGTATCAAAGGTTTAATGCAGGACAGGGTGCATCAAGTGTCAATAATTGGACCGGGTAAGTGTATTGACAGGACGGTGACATGAGTCTCACACCACGGTCATGATGGACACTTGATGGAGTGTGCTGCAATGCCCCTCCTGACCTGTCAAGGCCGATGGTCTGCTCGATTATAGCCATGGTGCTTCCGTGGCTGTCATTGTATTTTCTCTTCGCATCTTTTCTGGTTACTCTCACTGGCATCATGAACCATCTCTTCAATGGGTTGTCTTTGTCACCCAAAAGCCATCCAAGGTATCAGGGCCACTGAATAGATCTGGCATCTGTACATTTTGCAGAGTGAAGGAGTTTAGGCTGCTGCCTGGGCACCTGGTGTATACCTGCATATCCATCGATGATGATAACAGACTCACTGGACATTCAACAAGTGGAAGCCCGCCCTGTTAATTAAGGTGCGGATTTGTGCAGCAGGAGTCTTTATGGTGACTTGCATATAGCCAATGGCTCCCTGTACCCTGGGGTAACCTGCAATCACCACAAACCCTCTGGCTATAACAAGTTGAATCTGTTCATCCAATGTGAAGGTGATTTAATTCCCTGCCCTTCGAAGCATTGTATCAGTGAAGACCTTGATGCAATGATATGCAGCAGGCTGTGTTATCTCAAAGATCTCCACATGCTGCCTGAAAGGACCCTGTCACAAAGAGGTTGAGCATGAGAGTGACCTTTAGAGCTGCAGGCATTGGGTGACCCCCAACGAAGTTGGAGGAAATCTCCCCACTAGCATGTCACAGAGTGATGTGCCTGTGATTCTAGTGAGCCTGAGTCGTCTCCTACATGCGCTTCAGACCTCTGCAGATAGCTCAGTATCTACCTATATATCCGAGGGGCTGCATAAGTCCTTCTGCACCTCCACTGAGGATGTATAATGGCTTCATTACCATCTGGGTCTGACACAGCTCTGCAACACCAGTGCACCCTTGACTTCCCATGTGCCCGTCTTCCTCTCTCTCCTCATCCTCCTGTCCCCTTTACTGGAGGTTGTGACTCCCTCAGAGACCACAATCCCCATTTTATGGCTAGTTTAAAGGCTAAGGTGATGTTTGGGATCTAACTAGCCCTCTCTGCAGGAGGAATAAATCTCTAAATAAGGCAAGTTTGAAATGCAAACTCTGCTTCTTGCATGAAGTACTTCCAGCAGTCACAGAACTCTGTACTGATAAGCTGGAACTGAAGCTTTTAAACCCGCCCGAACAAGCCCCTGATTAAAAAAAACAGGTACCCCGCCTGACATGAAACAGACTCTGCAAACAGTTTATTGTAGACACTAGGTGTTATTAAAGTCAATTGCCTCAATAACGAGTTTAAGTGCCCACTTTAATTAAATTTGAATAACGTGAGCAGGCTTACGATTTTTAGTTCTGCTCACTGGCTGGAAAATCCAGAACTGGCATGATAATGCTGAGAACGCGATCTGGCATCATCACGCCCAATAATAAGTCGACGCAGGTGTAGAACGCGCCCATTTCTGGAGTGTATAATTCAGCCCAATGTTCCGGCAAATTGATCTACCTAGTTACCAATCTAGGTCTAACTCCTGACCACAGAGGTTTGAGCAACCAAACCAGTAGAAAGGAATAGTGCGCACAATGCTATTTTGGTTTCCTTCGAAACTTAGAGCACCACTTCGCACACTTTGACTTGGTAAAAATCTCGACATGCACAGTGATGGTACGGGTTTGACAGAAAATCTCTATGCCGAGAAACATAGCTACTGGGTATAAGTGAGGTGGCACTGTTTAATGCCACTTCAAATGCTGCCAATGTCCATTATCCTGCTATGACAATTATAATAGCATAATGACTTGGGCCTTTGTCTACATGTAAAAATGGTTGTATTTCTCTTAATTTTTATGGGTTATTGCATTATTAATATGATGTGAAATTGTCATAATATGGTACAGTGTGATAAAATGAAATTATCACTGTCAAATTTTTAACAACGACATTACCATATACAGATAAAGCCCTAAGAGCAGGTTTGCTCACTCTCGAAGGAGTATTCATCCATTAATTAATGGGATCCAACATGTTAAAATTGTAATGATTAAAATAATGTGGAATTGAATTGGAATCACAATTCAGCAATGAATATCCCATATCACTAGGTTTGACATTTTTGAGCACTGCAGTGTAGTGAACTAGTTTGTGTTGTATAATATTGATGGGTTCAATGAGACACTGATAGGGAGCTTACTGAGAATCATGTTTCAGCCATTGTGTCACTTCCAGTTTGCCACAGGGATGGTAAAAACGTGGAAAATGGCAGGTTTATGAAATATTCATAAATGATATGTATTCTGCACTAAATATCTATATATCATTTCATCAAATGTGTAGGTTATAAATTGCAGTTGCCTCGCAAAGGCTGTCAAGTGGGAAGTATGAGAAAGAATGTAATTATTAACCATATCGTTTCCTGTACAAGGAGCGCAATGGGTCAGAAATAAATAGGACATTTGATTTGCACACTTTGTTTGGGCGTTGTGTGAAACAGCTGTGCGGTCATATTTTATTTATACTATGTGTGTGGACTGAATATCAATCCATTATTTGTGGGGAAATGCCTGGTTTCCACTTGGCACTTTCCCATGGTGACGAGGCTGAGAATTGGGAATCAGCGGTGTGAAGCAACATTTTTTTTTTTCTCCTCACAGAATTACCGGATGCAAATGTGCAACTCCAGCGATGGCCATCTTTTGAATGTCTTCCCTTGCATTAATATTTTGTACCTGCTGAAGCTGCTACTTTGCTCCAGTGTCTATTTCGTAAAGTTTGTTATTACTTTTGACACAACGCCCTGGGCGAGCGCACGGCCAATTCCAGCCCCATGTGCTCAGGAGACACAATACAAGTGAATTAACCAACAATTCTTACAAAAATACCCAAAGTCATTGGCCCTTAGCTGCCCAATAATTACAGTCACCAGGTTTGTAAATGTAAACACAATCACTCTTGATTTATAACAAGGACTATAATGAAATATGTAGTAAATACAACTGGTTAACAACAAGCTAATGCCTATTACCCACTTTAACTGCCCCACCCTCTACCTACACACACAAGACAGACACACACAGATGGAAAGGGATAAGAAATAAAAGGACAAAAGTCAAAAGTTAAGAGTCTTTGCTTCCGCACATTCTCCCAGCGTCTGCGTGGGTCTCACCCCCACAACCCAAAAATATGTGCAGGGTAGGTCAATTGGCCACACTAAATTGCTCCATAATTGGAAAAAAAGTATTGGGTTCTCTAAATTTATAATAAAAAATAGTCTTTGCTTCCGATGGTGGCTCTTTTAGCATACTGCCTTCACAGCGCAAGCTTGCTGATTACAGTCTCTGGTTTACAGCTGGTAATAGTGTTTGTTGTAGAGTCATTCATTCAGGGTGCTCACAGTTCAGAAGCAGACTCACAGGCATTTGGCTTTCTGGAGAGACACTTTATTTCCCATCAAACTCAGCTCGAGGTGGGCATTCAGGCCTCTATCTTTCAGGAGAGAGAGTTGTTTGGCTCTAAACTCTGCCTGTACATCGATTCATCCAGGCTCTCTGCCAGTAACACCGCCTTTCTGAAGAGAAACGGAGAGGAGAGGCTAGCAGGTCCTTTCCTTGGCTGTCAAGATAAAAACTGAAACCAAACTCAGTCTTTGCTCTGAAAAACATTCCAGTGGGATCAATCACCATCACCTGTTACTGGGCATAACACAACCTTTTGGGCCAATTTATTGGCCACCAGCCAAATCAATCAAACCAAGTCCCAGCCCATCTCTGTCAATTGTGCCGGTCAGTCTACAGCTCCAGTATGAACCAGCATGGAGTAGTGCAGTGATCTCTCCTGCTACTGAAATCCTGTGCTTGAATTAAAGGCACAGACCACTTTCCTCAAAGATACATGTCCATTAATCGTCCATGAATCAAAAATATAATGGCAAAAATAAAAGAATGGGGGTGACACGGTGACGCAGTGGTTAGTACTGCTGCCTCATGGAGCCGGGGACCCACGGTCAATCCCGGCCCCGGATTACTGTCCATGTGGAGTTTACTCATTCTCATGTCTGCATGGGTCTCACCCAAAATTGTGCAGGTTAGGTGAATTGGCCACAATAAATTGCCCCTTTATTGGAAAAATTAAAAAAAGAAAGAAAGGGGAACTAAGGGAACAGACAAAGAATAAAAAAGAAGGACCATTGCACTTTATAAGTAATGAAAACTTTATCTGCAGACCCTTTGAGTTTCATGAGGAAATGCACCTTTTCGTCTGACAATGAACTTTATATTTAAGGATAGTTCCAGGTGCCATGTCCAAACATGCTCAAATTGTTGCGTTAATAACTAGCTGCTTTTATTTTCAGGCCCTCTGGAACATTGCCATCTCAGAATTACAAAAGAACAAAAGGAAAGTGTAATTGCTGCAACGTGCTCACGCTCACCAGGAAACCATCGTGTGCCATAATTATCACATTCCCTGCTCTCCTAGAATTACAGGGTGAAAATAATGACCTCCCCATGGGATGGCACGGTGACGCAGTGGTTAGCATTACTGCCTCCCAGCTCCAAGGACCCCGGTTCGATCCTGGGCCCGGGTCACTATCCGTGTGCAGTGTGGTAATTTCATCAGGGCCTTGATGAAATTGGATATTTAAATTACAGGATTGGGCATTTTAAAATCATACTGCAGTCAAACTTCAGGAAGGCTGTTGGAATCCATACTTGACCAAAGTCAAATACACAACCAACAGACAAGCTGCCAGAACATGTCTGGGCGTGTCTCATTCAATCACCCATCAAAGATCATTGCACTCTACTGAGACCCCACAGGAGATCATCGTAACCATTGAAATGCACAGGTCTATTGTCCGGAGCCCAGATCGAGCCAGACGTTCCGTCACCCAGAGTATCTACTGTTACCTTGTATGGGAACAGGTCATGTGTAGCCCATACCACCAGAGGTGGGACACCTTGGGTGGGCTCAGGTGGCCTGTCAAACGGTCATCAACCGGACCATTGGCTGCTGGGACGCCCTCCCGAGACCTCATTGGCCGGAAGCTGAGAAGTTTCTGGAAAGGCGGGGAGAGAGGGGGATAAAGGTAGGCATCTCAGGGACACCAGCAGCAAAGGCTCGGTGTGTGAGGTGACCTTGACCAGACCAGAAGGAAGGAAGGAAGCAAGCAAGTAAGAAGTAACCAGCGAGAATCACCTTCGCAAAGCGGAACCAGAGGGATTCAGGGATCGGATCTACAGCATACCAAACCACCTTTGCGGGTAGTATAGTCGAATCCTGGGTGTTTCTTCCTTATATAGTGGGTAAATTTTGGGTTAACTATATTTAATAAAGTGTGTTGCATTATATCTGTGTCTGTACTTTGTTCTCATAAATAAAGATACCTGGGTAAACTTTGATTATGGAGATGGTTGAAATACCTGAATTGGAAAGATGCAACAGGAGTTTGCATATTCTCCCCACAACCCAAAGATGTGTAGGGTAGGTGGACTGGTCACACTAAATTGTCCGTTAATTGGAAAAAAAATAAGAATTGGGCACTTTAAATTAAATAAAATCAATTAATCACCTCCCATGAATAAGCAAAATACTGCAGATGCTGGAAATCTGAATTTAAAAACCGCAGAGGATGGAAATACTCAGCAGGTGACGTAGCATCTGTGGAGCGAAAAGAGGGGTTATTGTTTCATGTCAATTTTGCACAGAATTGGAAGAGATGTTCTCAACCAAACATAGAGGCAAGGAAAGGGGGAAGGGGAGAAATGAGTATGAGGGAAGGCAGGGGTGATTAACTTCCAAAAGGGCTAATGGTACAGGGTAAAAGGAGATGGTAATGGACAAGTGAAGAAGTAAGACGTATAAAAGGCAATGGCAGAATCAATACCGACAGCTACTGTCTGAGAAAATGTATTTATGATCGAAAATTGTTGGACTCCAGACTGGCTCCCATAGTTACCTTGATTACACTTGCTGCCAACAGGCTTCCTGTAAGGCCTCCTTTCTGTTCTAGTTTCTCTGTCTTTTTTTGCATCTGTCCTACCAGTGCTTCCAATATGTCTTCCTTTACCCACAGCTGAAATTCCCTTTTGTGTTGCATCTCATTCCCCGCACATCTGCTCTTGCCCCTTCCTCATCCTTTCCCCCTCTAAAACCAAGGGTTTCACATCCTCATCGTTCACATTCAATGGATATTTCTCCACCATTCCCAGTTGGGCACTTCACAGTTTCTGGCTCAACATTTGAGTTTAACAATTTCAGATCACCACCACATTTATTGGGAGACTAGATTTTGGGAGTGATTCCGCCATTCCCATTTACACCCCCTTCAGGCCCATCTTTTGTTCCATTGCTTATCCCTCCAGCACCCATTTGCCTTGCACCATCATCACTTTTGTCTTTTAATCTCTCCTGTCCGCCACCCTATGACAGATGTCCTTTTGTTCTGGAGGCCCAGTCCTCGGGGAAACCTGCCTGACTCCTTTCATAAAACAACAGTTCACATTACAGGTCAACGCAAACTTCTCCTCTTTTATTTTGGGCTCTTTTCTCTTCCGCTCTTCAATCTGTGTTGCACTCTCCCTTCCAGTTTATATGTCTATCTTCCTCCCTTGCCATTCAGGCAGTTAACAGGCTAGTGATGAGCCTTCCTCTGGGAACAAGGAATCTGGAGGGGGCAGAAATCCCAGCGAGAGCTGCTGGCCAATCACAGGCTGACACTCTTCTGTACTCAGCAGCGCCATTGGTATGGTGGTGTTTGCTGCCAGTACTGCACAGACCTGAGGTCTAGGACTGAGGAAGGACACAGACACAGATGAGTAATGGAAGGGGGGGGGGGGGCGGTAGGGGGCAGTTTTCACGGCATGGGGGTTGGTCGCAGGGTAAGGTGGTGGGGTGGTCAGCAACAAGAACATATGGGGGTGACTTTCAGTGGACCTCTCCCTTCCCAATGCCAGTTCCTTTGATCTACACTGAGTGCCTTTGAATGAGGGGCCCGTTCCCCTGAAGCCTGCAAGCGAACACACAAAGGTTTGCTTGTCATTTATCCTTGCAAAGGGAGTCCTCGCCCACCGCTGGGTTAATGGCAGGGGATGAGCCCTTAAGTGGCATTAATTGCCTACTTAAGGGTCTCAATTGGTGGGCCATCCCTGCCACCAAACACGCCATGAGGGATGGCACAAGATTTGACCTGATATTCTGAATAACCTGGAAAGCAGCAGAGCTCAGGCAATGCCGTTTAATTGCAAGCCATAATAACCAGTATACTGTGCTTATGCAAACCACATACACAATGACTGTTTCCTTTGAATACCAGCAACAATGGGTAGCACAAGTGGCTAGCACTGTGGCTTCACAGCGCCAGGGACCTGAGTTCGATTCCCGGCTTGGGTCACTGTCTGTGCGGAGTCTGCACATTCTCCCCGTGTCTGCATGGGTTTCCTCCGGGTGCTGCGGTTTCCTCCCACAGTCCAAGGACGTGCAGGTTAGGTGGATTGGCCATGATAAATTGCCCTTAGTGACCAAAAAGGGTAGGAGGGGTGGTTGGGTTGCAGGGATAGGGTGGAAGTGAGGGCTTAAATGGGTGGGTGCAGACTCGATGGGCCGAATGGCCTCCTTCAGCCCTATGTTTGATGTTCTATGTTCAATGCTCATTCCAGTAACCTCCATCAAAAGCAGGAAGGGAGAGGGGGGGGGGGGGGCTGAGGACCCTGGTTCGATTCCAGAGGTCACTGTTTGTGTGGAGTTTGCACATTCTCCCCGTGTCTGTGTGGGTCTCACCCCCAGAACCCAAAAAGTTGTGCACGGGAGGTGAATTGGTCACGCTAAATTGCCCCTCAATTGGAAAAAAAGAATTAGATACTCTAAATTAAAACAAACAATTTATGAGGGGTTAAAGAGCTCATCATTCGATTGGCCTAGTTACTCTTCGCCTGAACAGTATTGCTGATTGCGAGTGAACTACATGGTTACTGGTCATTAGCTGCCATGAACTGGAAATCACGGAGAATTCTGTCATGTTGCCTCTTGCCCTCTGGATTGAGCTATTTCCACTGCTCTTCTTTGAAGCCAGTGGGGCTTAAATAAAAACAGAGAATGCTAGAAATACTCAGCCAACCTCGCAGCATAGAACATAGAACATAGAACAATACAGCGCAGTACAGGCCCTTCGGCCCACGATGTTGCACCGAAACAAAAGCCATCCAACCTACACTATGCCATTATCATCCATATGTTTATCCAATAAACTTTTAAATGCCCTCAATGTTGGCGAGTTCACCACTGTAGCAGGTAGGGCATTCCACGGCCTCACTACTCTTTGCGTAAAGAACCTACCTCTGACCTCTGTCCTATATCTATTACCCCTCAGTTTAAAGTTATGTCCCCTCGTGCCAGCCATATCCATCCGCGGGAGAAGGCTCTCACTGTCCACCCTATCCAACCCCCTGATCATTTTGTATGCCTCTATTAAGTCTCCTCTTAACCTTCTTCTCTCCAACGAAAACAACCTCAAGTCCATCAGCCTTTCCTCATAGGATTTTCCCTCCATACCAGGCAACATCCTGGTAAATCTCCTCTGCACCCGCTCCAAAGCCTCCACGTCCTTCCTATAATGCGGTGACCAGAACTGTACGCAATACTCCAAATGCGGCCGTACCAGAGTTCTGTACAGCTGCAACATGACCTCCCGACTCCGGAACTCAATCCCTCTACCAATAAAGGCCAACATTCCATAGGCCTTCTTCACAACCCTATCAACCTGGGTGGCAACTTTCAGGGATCTATGTACATGGACACCTAGATCCCTCTGCTCATCCACACTTTCAAGAACTTTACCATTAGCCAAATATTCCGCATTCCTGTTATTCCTACCAAAGTGAATCACCTCACACTTCTCTACATTAAACTCCATTTGCCACCTCTCGGCCCAGCTCTGCAGCTTATCTATATCCCTCTGTAATCTGCTACATCCTTCCACACTATCGACAACACCACCGACTTTAGTATCGTCTGCAAATTTACTCACCCACCCTTCTGCGCCTTCCTCTAGGTCATTGATAAAAATGACAAACAGCAACGGCCCCAGAACAGATCCTTGTGGTACTCCACTTGCAGCATTTTGGGGGAGACAAGCAGAGTTCATGTTTCAGGTCAATGACCTTTCAGTGATGTTCAACATTAACTCTGTTTCTTTCTCCACAGAAATAATGAACGGTGATTGGCCTGAAACGTTAACTATGCTGCTCTCTCCGGAGATGCTCCCTGAGTATTCCCAACGTTTTCTGCTTTTATTTCAGATTTCTGGCATCGCCAATGTTTTCTGCCACTCGGACTTTCTTTTTTTTTAAATTTAGAGTCCCCAATTTTATTTTCCAATTAAGGGGCAATTTAGTGTGGCCAATTCACCTAGCCTGCACTTCTTTGGGTTGCGGGGGTGAAACCCACACAAACACGGGGAGAATGTGCAAACTCGACACGACCCAGAGCTGGGATTGAACCTGGGACCTCAGCGCCGTGAGACAGCAGTGCTACTCACTGCGCCACCGTGCTGCCATCACTCGGACTTTCTTTAGTGTTGATCTCATTACTTTCATTTCAGGAAAGAGCCTCCAAACCGTCCGGTTTAGGATTTATTCCAGGCACGATCAGGTTGGCCTGGTCATTGTTCGATTTTTGCTGATGCCCTCACAACTCTTGAGATGTAACTGCACAATATTCTTCATGACATCCTATTTGGTTTGCTGACTACCACTTCACATCCTTTAGACATAGCAAATTAAATTGCCATCTTTAATACACTTTCAACTTGTCCCATTGTAAGTTCATAGCCTTTGGCAAGTTCCTATTAACAAGAAGAACAGCTTATATTCTTTCATAGAATCCGTGCAGTGCAGAATGAGGCCGCTGAGCCCATCAAGTCTGCACTGACCCTCTGAAAGAGCACCCCATCTCAGCCCATTTCCCTACCCCAACCTCACAAATCACAAATCACAAAAAACTTTACACAGACTGTAGTAACCAGATACAGAGCAGGGTTGTGGGTGATAATCAAAAAAATGGTCAAAATGCTAGATTTTGAGTTGGAATCAAAACGGTAACACAGTAGTTAGCACTGTTGCATCACAGCACCAGGGACCTGGGTTCGATTCCCGGCTTGGGCCACTGTCTGTGCGGAGTCGGCACGTTCTCTCCCATGTCTGCGTGGGTTTCCTCCGGGTGCTCCTGTTTCCTCCCACAAGTTCTGAAAGATGTGCTGTAAGGTGAATTGGACATTCTGTATTCTCCCTCTGTGTACCCAATCAGGCGCCGGAATGTGACGACTCGGGGATTTTTTTCAATAACTTCATTGCAATATTAATGTAAGCCTACTTTTAACACTAATAAAGATGATTATTAAGAAAGAGGTGTCAAAGGAGACCACTGTTAAAGGAGACTGCTGAGAACAAAAGGACTTTATGGCCAAAGGTGGATTAATGAGAGAGCGGCGAGTGATGCAGCCAAGGCCAGAATCAAAAAATTGAAGAACATGTGCTGGAACCTCGAGCCGAAGATTGCCAAACACAAGAAAAGATGGAGCCATGGAGAGACTTGCAAATGGAAACAAAGATTTTGAAGTTAATGTATTGAAGAGTGGAGAACCAATGAAACTGGTGAGGACTGGGACAATAGGAAAGTGAAATAACTTGCAGCTTGTGTAATTTTTGATGCGTTGTAATTTGTGCGGAACTTGCGAAGTTGGCAAAAAGTGGGTTGGAATAATCATGTGGAGAGTTTAGAAAGGTTAGAGGTCGAAATTTCAATGGCAGTGATAATGAGGTTGGCTCACGTGATTGCACCAGTGAAAATGGGTGTTCCTCAGTTTGTGCCTAATATGTGGGATTTAAAAACTCCAGATCAAACAAAACACAAAGGTAGTGTCAGGTTTAGAGTGAGTGAGCAGATAAGGAAAAAGATGTAGTTCAGGGTTAAGGTACTGAGTGTTTTGGTGGGAGCCAAACAGGATAGCACCTGATGTGACTGAGTTGAAGAGAGTTCTTGCTGATCCACTGTTAAATGTTGGCTATGCAGCCAAAAAAGCCCACTGGGTCAATAGCAGTGGCAGCAATGTGGTTCTGGGAGTTTCAGGACATACATGGAAGCTGATCTTATATCAATAAATAATACCAATAAAAACAGAATGTAGATGAAGAAAAGAAGGTAATTGCAGATTGAACTTGGGCTGCATTCTGGTGATTGACTTAGTTTGGGAGGAAATGACATTGCAAGACACATAGCCATTTTGTTGGGACAAGTAGGAGTAGCAACAGGGCACTACCACAAAGGTGGGACATAGAGAAGAGCTGGAGGAGGATAGAGTGGTCCTCTATGTTACTGCTGCAGACTGGTCAAGGAGAAAAGAGAGAGCCCACCCTGGTGACAGTCACAAAGGACCTTGTTTGTCTCTTTGACCAGGGTGGCCTTGCTGCTGTGGAAAGGGTGAGAATTGGACTGAAGTGATTGGTCGCAGGAGGGATGAGAATGGACACCAATTAAGACACATGGTCAAAGCTTTAAGCAACATAAGAGAACATTGAGTCTTAATGTAAGTAGAGAGGATGGAGGAATCAAGCAAACGTTTTTCAAGGACTACGCAGCCTTCAAAGGCAAGATCAGAGTCCGAGGATGAGGAGCCAGTAACCTAAGGATGGATAATTGTTTGTACTGGTTGGTATGGGTCGAGTGCCCACACATGGGCCTTATATGGCAATGGTTGCGATGAGAGGTAAGGAGATGAGAAATAATCTGCAAAGCGATGTGGAATCAGAAAAGGGTAGTCTAGGATGAAGAGGAAGAGGGGCAACTGACCTGGAGTCAGAGTAAAGAGACTTCGATAAAAACAACTTTCTCCAGATGCTGGAATCTGAAACAAAAACACAATGGTATAAAATCTCAGTAGGTCTGACAGCACCTGTGGAGAAGGAACAGAACTAACGATTTGTGTGTGGATGACATCATGCTCTGATGACGAGTCATCCAGATTTGCAACATTAGCTGTGTTCTCTCTCCACAAATGCTGTCAGGCCTGCTGAGATTTTACAGCATTTTCTGCTGTTGTTGGAGTAAAGAGATTTGATCTTTGTAACAAAGTATTAGCTCCTCATACTCGGTGCTAGGAATGAAGATGGGGTGAGCAGAAGAGGGAATGAAAATAGATGATTGGCCCTTTTAAGATCAGCAATACATTGCTGTATAATTCTAAACCAGTGGTCGAATGTCGGGGAAGACGTAGAACTGGGTGACAGACCGATTGCACCACGTACCACAGTGGACAAACTGTAAATTGTGTGTTACGTGTGCCCTCCTCCTACAGTCTTCCAATTTCAGGGCATTCAGATGGAAATTGTACAAGGAATGGGAAACAGTGAGGGATTTGGAGGGAATGAGCAAGTTGAGTGGAGTGGCTATGCCAATGACTCCTATTTTTATTTCCAAATCAAATGCCTTGTGTGAAAAGTCTGCTGTGCTCCATATGTAAGGCCCTGCTCCCCTTATCTACTGTACCAGTGAGCCAAGCTAACATATGGTTCATAAGAACTGCCCAGTGTGAAATGCTGTCCTCAGAAGGTCAATCCACCTTGAGAAAGGAGCTGAAGAACAAAATACAAACTTTTTAAAAACTTACTTTTTGTGAGTTACAAAGCCAGGGCTCAGAGTGTGGTCAGGGGCGAACCCCTAATCCAGCTCCTTGCCTGTTCCAAAAACCAATTCAAATTCAAATTGAATCCAATTCATGGTCCCCACAAGAGAGACATGCCAGATCTGACCCAAAGGGCAGAACAGATACTACATTTGATCTTAGCCAAAAGGCTGAGAAATGATACAAAATACAAACTTTACCTGCTATGATGCATCATGTCAGGTGATGCACATGAACCACCACTTCCTATCTGTGGAACCAATTCGGCAACAGTGTTCTGTGAGGGGCAGCACGGTGGCACAGTGGTTAGCACCGCTGCCTCACGGCACCGAGGTCCCAGGTTCGATCCCAGCTCTGGGTCACTGTCCGTGTGGAGTTTGCACATTCTCCCCATGTCTGCGTGGGTTTCGCTCCCACAACCCAAAGATGTGCAGTGTAGGAGGTGGATTGGCCACGCTAAATTGTCCCTTAATTGGAAAAAATGAATTGGGTACTCTAAATTTATTTTTAAAAAATTATATGGCATAAACAAAATACGTGAGAGAACTCCGTGACTTACTAAAATATAAACAACCATGTCATTTGGCCAGTGTTAGTCATTTTTCAGGATATTATGCAACCAATATCACTGGGTTTATTTTATAGTGAAGCTCAAGACCTAATCAAGTAATCTAAAAGTGACTATTTAGATGTTATCTTATCAGTTACTTGCTGGATTCATATGAACTTTCCACCTCTGCTATTTTGTTCGAAATATTAACCTATTTAAAATCAACAAGTTAAACAATGACAAAAGGAATGTGATACAAAAAAGGGAACAAAGTGTTCATCCTATAACATTTTTCATCGTGATTTCCAGGCTGATTAGCAATGCCTGGAGGGGATGATCCTTTAACAGCAAACCACGAACATCTGATGTGCATTGTCCTTATTCAATATGTTAATTTGCAAATTTTACTGAAGGAATAACTTGCATTTATATAGTACCTCTCATCACCTCAGGATTGGCCCATGCACTTGACAGCCAATTAAGCACTTAAGATGGCTGTCACTTCTGCAATGTAGGGAAATGGGGCTACCAATTTGCACATAGCAATGCCCCACAAACAACAATGAGATAATGACCAGTTAATCTGTTTAATGATGTTGACTGACAGATTAGTGTTGGCCAGACATTGAACCCCTCTGCTCTCCTTTGAATGGCGTCATGGGATCTTTTACTTCAGCAGAAGAGGGCAACTGGGGCCTGGGTTTAATGTTTCATCTGAAAGATGGCACACCTCACTGTGCAGTGCTCTCCCAATGCTTTTAAAAAAATAATAATCTTTATTGTCACAAGTAGACTTACATTAACACTGCAATGAAGTTACTGTGAAAAGCACCGAGTCGTCACATTCCGGCGCCTGTTCGGGTACACAGAGGGAGAATTCAGAATGTCCAAATTACCTAACAACACGTCTTTCGGGACTTGTGGGAGGAAACCGGAGCACCAGGAGGAAACCTACGCAGACACGAGGAGAACGTGCAGACTCTGCACAGACAGTGACCCAAGCCAGGGATCGAATCTGGCACCCTGGCGCTGTGAAGCCAGAGTGCTAACCCCTTTAATCATTTTTCTCCAATTCCTTTGGAGTTCTATTCATGCCTGCTTATACTGAATGTAACAAAGAAGTGCATTATAGTCCATAGAAAGAGTTTCACACACCATCATGGGCTTCACTCTATACAGCATTGCACTGTAGAAAGATATGCATTTGGAGCGGGCTGCCCTGCAGCAGCATTCGTCATCAGATTAGCAAGGTCCAGGGAAAAGAGAAGCAACAGCAAAGGAAGAGGTGGCACATCAGTAACTTGTAACCAGAGATGTTTGACTCATAGTTCAGTGATTATGCTAGGCTTCTCATACTCCTGCCCTGAAAGCTTAACCAGAACCCACCCCAAGGGTTGGACAGAGAGGCATGACTGGTTGGGGGCAGTTAATGGAGCACAAGAGGGGAGGATATGTCTAAGACAGTCCTGAAGACATGCGCATGTAGTTGAGGCGAGAAAGCAGAGACTGTTTTGGGGCAGTGTGCTCCATGCTACAAAACTGTGCCTGGCACCCATGTCCTGGTCCCAGTTAAGAGATGGAGAATGCCTGTCTGTGCTATGTTTATCATGCACAGCATGGTATGTGGGGTATGGTCAGTGTCATGACAACGAAACGCCCCAAATTATGTATGGACATATTGAACTTTAAATAAGACATGTGCTTTTAAAAAAGGACAATCAAGCAAACACTGGCAGAGACTGCAAAGTAACCACTTAAAAAGAAATATAAATTTAGAATTCCCAACCCTTTTTTTCCAATTGAGTGGCAATTTAGCGTGGCCAGTAAACCTACCCTGCACATCATTTTGGGTTGTCGGGGTGAGACCCACGCAGATACGGAGAATGTGCAAAATTCACATGACAGTGACGCAGGCCGGTATCGAACCCGTGTTCTCGGCGCCTTGAGACAGCAGTGCTAACCACTGTGCCACGTGCAAAGTAACCTGGATAATACTCAGTCATTTTTCAGACAGAGAACATTTAAAGAAAGAGATGCAATGCAAACAGCTGTAATCTCCTGTGGAGATAAAGGAAGCTGGTTACTATCTTAACAAGAACCATTTCCTGTGATTTATATTGACGACATATTTGTGTTTTCCCCCTTCCAGGAATACACAAGCAAAGGGGCTAAAAAACTGCAACCCGGGTATCTGGGTGCAAGTCTGGTGTTCTATCTCTACTGTGCTAGTCTGTGTAGGTCACAACTGAGGAACCTTGACTAGGCATTCCTGCTGCTTGCAGGTTAAAAATCTCTCTCTCTGATTGCTGGAATCAAGTCGCAAGTCAGCAAAACCACAGTTGAAAAAGTCATCTTTGTCGATGATATGACCAAAGTAATTTATGGATGACTTGAAGAAGTCACACTGTTCCTTCATAACTCTCAGGTTGTGGCTCTGTAATGTCATGTGGGAGTACCTTTAAGAAATGGGTGTTTGAGAAATATACCTTTAAGAAGTGGGTGTTTATCAGTGGTGTCAGAGTGTGGGTGGAGCTGGGCTGTCTGTCAGCTTTTTACTTTCATTTTAGGCTGTTTACTGCAGTGTGTGTTTTAGTTTGGTTTTCAGAGCTGCATATCTGCAGTCACAGATAGAAGGTGTATGAGTCTCTCTCTCTCTGTAATCTTAAAAACTGTAAATCCATCCTTTGGTGATTTAAAACTAATAACTGCTCTCAGTAGTGACTTTAACCTGATGTGCTTCTGTTAAAAGTTATTTTTTAAGTCTTATGGATGTTATAAGGACAGATTAAGGATTACTTAGTGTTGTATTCTTTGGGGGTTATATTTGAATTGATGGTTGCTAAGATGTTCACTATGTTTTAAAAAGGTTAACTTGAGTTCCTAGAATAAAATTGTTTTACTTTTTTTTAAAAAAACTTTTCCATTTCTGCTGTACCACACCTGTAGAGTGGGCCGTGTGCTCCCCATACCACAATCTATTAAAAGTTGTGGGTCAGGTGAACTCCATGATACCCTTTGGGGTTCTCTAAACCCTGGCCCATAACAGTATCCACTTCAGGATAGCTTTCAAATTCTCCAAGTGTTCCTGTTCACTCGAACTGGTGTTGAGTATGTAATCGAAATAACATTGCACTCCATTCAACCCACTAAGAATTGTATCCATGGTTCTCTGAAGAAGGGCAGGCACAGACTTTATTCCAAAAGAAAGTCTTCTAGAATGAAACAGACCTGTGTATGTTACTATGGTGAGTAGTGGCTGTGATTCTGCTGCCACCTCCATCTGCAGATATGCCTATGAAAGATCAATTTTACTTAATTTCTGTTCTCCAGAAGGTCCAGCAAACAAGTCTTCAATCAGCGGTAGTGGATAATGAACTACACACAAAATTGGGTTAATAGTTTTTAAATCTCCACAAATTCTCACTAAGCCATCCCATTTTAATACAGGAATAATTGGTGTTGCCAATAATCCACAAAATAGCCTGTCTCAAAATCTATCAAGTGTTTACCAAATTTTCATAATCTTCTTAAAGATGCTACAAACTGTAAAATTGTTTTGCCTTGTTCCTGACTACGCAGTGGAACCGAAACCTTTCTGCAATCAATAACAATTCAGGAGAGAAATGTCCCTCGAAGATTTTCATTAATTCTGGGTGAACACGATTCTAGGTGAACACGATTCGGTAGCAGCAGTTTTACAGCCAACTGTGCTGAGCGGAACTACCTTTAATTCATCCGGTGTCTGCTTAGCAATTAAAAACAATGGGAATCTTTCTTCTTGTGTATTCCATGTTCATAATCCACATGAAATGCTTCAATGCTGCCCATTTTTCCCACCATCTTCGGATCCCGGCTCCTAGGGTCTACACTACTTCCCTTTTTATAAAATTACCCAATTATTAATTTTTTTCAATTAAGGGGCAATTTAGCGTGGCCAATCCACCTACTCTGCACATTTTTGGGTTGTGGGGGCGAAACCCACGCAGACACGGGGAGAATGTGCAAACTCCACACGGACAGTGACCCAGAGCCGGGATCGAACCTGGGGACCTCGGCGCCGTGAGGCTGCAGGGCTAAACCACTGCACCTCCGTGCTGCCCAACAAACAGGCTTTAGCAGTGGGAATGAAATGTTTTGGCATATTGATATAAATCCACGTCATGCATTTACGTTGCAGTCTTTCAAAAATTTAATATAATATTCTTCATTCTGTTTATGAAACAGTTTTACAAATGTGTACATCTACATGACTATTCCAAAAATACGAACCTGAAAATAATATCAAGGAATGCAATTTAATCTAGCCCACTCTATTGTAATGATTATTGATTGTGTAAATCATATATAAAATCATCGGATAACTGTTGCAGGATACATAGTATTACAGCATGCAAGCCATAGAATACAAAATAATGTGCATTTCTTCAAATGCATATCCTGTAAAAAGTGGAGAACAATGAGAATGTACAGTCAGTATCATAGTATTCTCCTTGCTCATGGAAAATAAATATGTAGTTGCGAATGCAGAATGTTTAATAATAATAACAATAATAATCGCTTATTGTCACAAGTAGGCTTCAATGAAGTTACTGTGAAAAGCCCCTAGTCGCCACATTCTGGCGCCTGTTCGGGTGGCCAGTCCGGGAATTAAAACAGCGCTGCTGGCCTTGTTCTGCATTACAAGCCAGCTATTTAGCCCACTGTGCTAAACCAGCCCCTTTGTTCATACTAATGCCCAATATAAATTTTCAAAGTTAATTGTGGGTGGGGTATATAGCCTGAAGGTTTCTCTAGGGTGCCGAATACTCTTGCACCCTGGAAGACAACTGTATTCTCATGCTTGTGCAGCCTTTGTCTTCCGAAATGTTTTTTTGGAAGTGTTACGATCCCGACTGATGTAATAACGAGAAGGGAAAATCCCAGAATGGATCTCTGGCTCAATAGACCATCGAAGGAATTCTCCATTCCTGAGACTAAATCTTGACGCTGGGGCAGGATTCATGGAGTTCTACGACAGCAAAACTGGTGTTGCACCTGGACCAATTCACCGACCGTTGAGGGGCTAGCACTGGTACCACGTGGAACATGATCGATTCTAATGGAAAACAGCGTTGGATTCGCCGGTGTCGAGATTGGCACACGAGGCTGACAAGCTGCAGGCACATATTTGCACTCCATTCCCCACACACACTCATCTCAGCCAACAAGATGGCACTGGTTGAGCTGGAGCACGCCCATCCCATTGATAATATAACATAAGAATATATTCCCAGATACATAACAGGAGACAAGAATAAAGGGCACAGTTTAAGGATAAGAAGCCTTCCATTTAAGACAGAGATGAGGAGAAGTAATTTCTCTCTGTGGGATGTTAGTCTGTGGAATTTGTTTCCCCAGAGAACAGTGAAGGCTGGGTCATTGAATGTATTCAAGGCTGAGTTAGACAGATTGTTGATAGACAAGAGAATCAAGGCTTATAGGGGATGGCCTGGGGGCACCCATGTGACCCATGGCACTAAGATCACAGTAGGCGATCAGCGGCATGCACAGCCTCATGGCTGCCTGGCCGGCTGCAGCAATGGTGTTCTGTGCCCGTCCACCCGACCCCACCCCCACTACTTCCCCCGGCCCTGCCAGAAGCCCCCCAGCCAGTGGCACAACTGTCAGCAAACTATGGCGATGTTGTAGACTTTCCGTACCGACTCTCTCCCCCTCATCAGCCACAGTGTCTGTTCACAATTTCTGAAACCACAAGTGACCCTTGCAGTCGGAAATTCACCCCGGTGAAGTTACATACATACATAGAACATACAGTGCAGAAGGAGGCCATTCGGCCCATCGAGTCTGCACAGACCCACATTAATCCCTCACTTCCACCCTATCCCCGCAACCCAATAACCCCTCCCAACCCTTATGGGCACTACGGGCAATTTACCATGGCCAATCCACCTAACCTGCACGTCTTTGGACGTTGGAGGATTATGGAGGCCCCGGAGAATACCGGGTTAGACCCGCGAATGAAATGCCAACAGCGTTTACTGTACGTGCAGAGTGGAACACATTGACGCTGCTGTCGGGGCACCAGAGAATTGCGATTCGGCATGAACGCCACTATTTTGGCGTTAAAACCGATTCTCCGCTCAATCGCCTTTCCTGGGGTGGGATTCTCCGACCCCCAGCCGAGTCGAAGAATCGCCGGGGGGCGGCGTGAATCCCGCCCCTGCCTGCCGCCGAATTCTCTGGCACCGGAGATTCGGCAGGGGGCGGGAATCGCGCCGCGCCGGTCAGCGGGCTCCGGCCGGCGATTCTCTGGCCCGCGATGGGCTGAAGTCCCGCTGCTGTAATACCGGTCCCGCCAGTGTCAATTAAACCACCTCCCTTACCGGCGGAACAGGCAGCGCGAGCGGACTCCGGGGTCCTGTGGGGTCGCGGGGCAATCTGGCCCTGGGGGGTGCCCCCACGTTGGCCTGGCCCGCGATTGGGGCCCACCGATCCGCTGGCGGGCCTTTGCCGTGGGGGCACTCTTTCCCCTCCACCTTGGCCACCAGCCTCCGCGATGGCCAATGCGGAGGTGACCCCCCCTGCGCATGCGCGGGGATGACATCAGCAGTCGCTGGCGCTCCCGCGCATGCGCGGATCTCCACCGGCCGGCGGAGTCCCTTCGGCCCCGGCTGGCGTGGTGCCAAAGGCCTTTCCCGCCAGCCGGCAGCGCGTCAACCACTCCGGCGCATGCCTAGCCCCTAAAGGTGAGGGCTTGGCCCCTAAAGGTGCGAAGGAATCCGCATCTTTGGGGCAGCCCGACGCCGGAGTGGTTCACGCCATTCCATCCCGCCGGGACCCCCACCCCGCCGGGTAGGGGAGAATCCCACCCCTGATCTCTGTGTCGGCCGATGGAGAATCCCGCCTCATTGCTTTTCCCCACCCCCACAGGCCGCCCCCCCGACCCTTCGCGCAGAGTATCCGAGTGGACGCGCGGATACGACAGAGTCCCGCCGGCGCCGTTCACCCCAGGTCGCTGCCAGCGGGACTCTGTCATATCCGCACAGCTGCTCGGCCCATCCGGGCCAGAGAATCGGCGGCCCCGCCGATTCCAGCGGCCAGCGGTCGGCGCAGTGTCAAATGCGCCGGTGCAAATGGTGCCGATTCTCCGCACCTCGGAGAATCGCGCGCCGGCGTTGGGGCGTCGTGGCGCGATTGCGGCGATTCTTCGGCCCGGCGCGAAACTTGGAGAATCGGCCCCGAAAAGTCCCCCCCCCCGGACTGCGCTCTAAGAACAGTTTTTTAACTCGCGGGGTCTTGTTTGCCCACCCAAATCCCGTGATAATCCTGTTCACCTGGTTGAAGAAGGACTTGTGGATGAGGATGGGAAGGCACTGGAAGATGAATAAGAACCTGGGGAGGACCGTCACCTTCATAGACTGCACCCTGCCCGCCAGGGAAAGCGGTAGCATGTCCCACCTCTTAAAGTGCCCCTCCATCTGATCCACAAGCCGCGTCAGGTTAAGCTTGTGCAGGGCATCCCAACTCTTAGCCACCCGTATGCCCAAGTAGCGAAAGCTCCTCTCCACCATCTTGAGCGGGTGCTCTCCCAGTCTCTTTACCTGGCCCCTCGCATGGATCACAAAAACCCGCTTTTCCCGACATTCAACTTATACCCCGAGAAATCCCCGAAATCTTTTAGGATCTGCATGACCTCTCCCATCCCCTCCACCGGATCTGAAATGTACAGGAGCAGGTCATCCGCGTACAGTGAAACACGATGCTTCTTCCCCAACCCCCCCCCCCCCCCCCCCCCCCCGAACCAGCCCCCTCCAGTTTCTAGACCTCCTCAGCGCCATGGGCAACGGCTCGATTGCTAGGGCAAACAGCAGGGGGACAGGGGGCACCCCGGCCTTGTTCCTCATTGCAGCCTAAAGTACTCCGACCGCAGCCGGTTCATGGACACACTCACTACGGGGCCTGATACAGTAATTTGACCCACCCTATGAATTCCTCGCTAAATCCAAATCTGCCTAACTCTTCGCACAGGTACTCCCACTCCACCCGATCGAAGGCTTTTTCCACATCCATTGCAGCCACCACTTCTGCATCCCCTCCTTCCGAGAGCATCATGATCACGTTCAAGAGCCTCCGCACATTTGTGTTCAGCTGCCTGTCCTTGACAAACCCCATCTGGTCCTCATTGATCACCCCCGGGACACAGTCCTCAATTCTAGTGGCCAGGATCTTGGCCAGCAGCTTGGCGTCTACATTAAGGAGCGATATTGGCCTGTAGGAGCCACATTAGGGCAGCACGGTGGCGCAGTGGGTTAGCCCTGCTGCCTCACGGCGCCGAGGTCCCAGGTTCGATCCCGGCTCTGGGTCACTGTCCGTGTGGAGTTTGCACATTCTCCCCGTGTTTGCGTGGGTTTTGCCCCCACAACACAAAAGATGTGCAGGCTAGGTGGATTGAACACGCTAAATTGCCCCTTAATTGGAAAACAATAATTGGACACTCTGAATTTATAAAAAGAAAAAAAAAGAAAAAAAGAAGGAGCCACATTGCAGCAGGTCCTTATCTCGCTTCAGGATGAGCGAGATCAAGGCCCGTGACATTGTCGGGGGAAGGGTTCCCCTTTCCTTAGCCTCGTTGAAAGTTCTCAGCAATAGCGGGCTCAACAGCTCTGAGAATTTCCTATAGAATTCTAGAGGATATCCGTCCAGTCCCGGGGCCTTGCCCGACTGCATAACCTCCAAACCTTTAATCAATTCTTCCAACTCAATCGGGGCCCCTAATCTCAGTACTAGCTCCTCCTCCACCTTCGGAAACCTCAGTTGGTCTAAGAATTGCTTCATTCCTTCCCTCCCCTCCAGGGGCTCTGACTCATGCAATTTACCATAAAAATCCTTGAAGACCTCATTGATCCTTTCCGAGCTCAGGACCGTGTTACCCCCCCCCCCCCCCATTCCCCCAATTTCCCTGCCCGCCTCTCTCTTCCGTAGTTGGTGCGCCAACATCCTTCTTGCCTTCTCCCCATACTCGTACACCGCTCCTTGTAACTTCCTCAACTGAGCCTCTGCTTTCCCTGTGGTAAGCAAGTCAAACTCCGCCTGCAGGCTCCGGTGCTCCTTTAGCAGCCCCTCCTCCTCGGACTCCGCATACCTCCTGTCCACCCTGAGTATCTCCCCCACCAACCTCTCCCTCTCCATCCTATCCCTCTTCTCTCTGTGGGCCCTGATAGAAATTAGCTCCCCCCTGATAACTGCCTTCAGTGCCTCCCAGACCATACTCACTGAAATCTCCCCTGTATCATTGGTCGTCACATAGCTTTGGATACTCCTCCTAATCCACCCACGACCTCCTCATCCGCCAATAGTCCTACGTCCAGTCTCCAAAGAGGGTGTTGACCTCTCTCCACCCCCAGCCTCAACTCCACCCAGTGCGGAGTATGGTCCGAGACCGCAATGGCTGAGTACTCTACCCCCTCCATTCTTGGAATTAGCGCCCTGCTCACCACGAAAAAATCAATCCGCGAGTACACTTTGTGGACATGGGAGAAGAAAGAAAACTCCTTCGCCCTTGGCCGAGCGAATCTCCACAGGTCCACTCCCCCCATCTGGGCCATGAACCACCTCAGGACCTTGGCCGCTGCCAGTCTCTTACCCGATCCAGACCTAGACCGGTCCAGTGCCGGGTCCAGGACCGTGTTAAAGCCCCCCCCCCCCCCCAATTACCAGACTGCATGACTACAGATCCGGAGTTTTACTCAACATTCACTTCATAAAATCCGCATTGTCCCAATTCGGGGCATACATGTTCACTAGCACCACCTGGGCCCCCTGTAGCCTGCCACTCACCATAATATATCTTTCCCCTTTATCCACCACAATACCCCCCGCCTCAAATACCACCCGTTTGCTCACCAAGATTGCGACCCCCCTGGTCTTCGCATCCAGCCCCGAATGAAAGACTGCAAAATACATCTTCAGCTACAATTGTCTCATTAGCACAGAAAGTCGCATTTAAACACATATGATGACCATGGCCAAATTCACTCTCCGCTTTGAAGTCAATTTAGTGTCTGTAGTTTTCTCCTCAGAATCACCCAGATGATTGTCACAAAAGAGAGTTTCCAAATCCACTACCAAAAACACACTTTACAATCTTCTCTCATAATAACGCTTTCCTTTGGTGGTTTGCATTCTTAGCTCCAGTCCAGATTTTACAAATGACACTTTCGAACAAAGCTTCCACTCCACTTTAAACAGCAAATCCAGTCCTAGATTTCACACCAATCACTTTAGGATTTCTTTGTCTTGATTGCTGTGCAAACTGCCCACAGTTGCTTTAGCTCTCAATTCTCAAATTGTATTAAAATGACAGCAAGTGTTTCATCTGCCTCTGAAGTCTGCTGTCCCACTTTAAATCTAGTTACTGCAATTGTCTCTTTATCTCAGAATACTTTCTTTACTCTTCCTTGAATTCTTCTGAACAATACCTTGTTCTCTGTTCACTTAACTCCAGACTTCTTAGACAGTCTTTCTGTCTCAATTCCCTTGTTATCTGGATTGTATCTTGTTCCTTAGGAAGCCTGCACCTTTGAAACTCCCCTTGTCCTGTCCAACTTCTTCTGGTTGAGTTGAGAGCTTGGGAGTGTTGCACTACACTCCTGTTTTGTGCCTTGTAAGTGGCTGTTAGATTTGAAGATTCAAGGGGTGAGACACCCTCAACACAACACCAAGCCTCTAACCTACCCCAGTGGTCATGGCATTTATATCCGGTTAAGTTTCTGTTGAGTATCTACCTGTGACTTTGATGAAGGAACAGGGGGTAATTTTGATTTGATGCAATATTGTAAAATGGGAGATAGTGAATGGGCAGTCCATTTTACCTCTCTTCTAATTTTTATTTCGATTTAAGTCAAAGAAGAAATAAAAATCGTGAGACACGCAAAACAAGCTGCGGATTCACATTCACTATTTTGTTATTGAACAAAATCCAAATCTATCCTAGAGAGTGGGACATCCAAGTTTACATTAAGTTGTGTAAATGGAATCAAGAATTCACAAAAGGACATAGGTCAAATGAGTAGAAGAAACTCTAGCATATGGAGTTCAATGTGGGAAAATGTGAGGTAATCCACTTTGAATATGAGGAAGAGAAATCAGAACATTTTCTAAGTGGAGAGAGGCTAAAATCTGTGGAGGAGCAAAGGGTGTCCAGGTACTCAAATTGCTAAGACCAACACACAGGTACAAAAAGTAATCAAAAGGGCAAAGTGTCTCCTGATCTCATTCCCAAGTGGTCTAGTTCTAATTAAAATAGTAACCCTGTATTGGGAATTATCCCACCAGTGAAAATAGCTTCCCTTTCCACCCTATCAAATCATTTTATAATTTTAAACACCTTCCCTGCATCTAGTCTGTCCTGTCCAGCCCTGTTAGAATTTTGAACATTTCAATCAGATCTCCTCTCATCCTTCTAAACTCAAGTGCATACTGGCCCATTCGAACCCATCGCTTCTCATAGAACAGTCTCACCGAACCCGGTATCAGCCTAATGTACCTCTGCTGCACTCCCTCAAAGGCAAATATATCCTTTTCGGTAGAGAGACCAAAGCTCCACACAATACACCAGGTGTAGTCTCATCAAGGCCCTGTATAACTACAGTGAGACATCTTTACTTCTGAATTCAAATCCTCTTGCAACGAAGGCCAACATATCATTTGCCTTCCTAATTTCTTGCTGCACCAGCCTCCCCCCTTTCATTGACTGGTGTACATGGATACCCAGATCCCTTTGTACATCCACACTTCCCAATATCCCATTTAAATAATACTCTTCCTTTCTGTTTTTCACAACAAAGTGTATAACATTTAGCCACATTGTACTGCATCTGCCGTGTGTTTGTCCACTCGCACATCTTGTCTAAATTCCCTTGAATACTCCTTGCCTCCTCCTCACAACTCACAATTCCACCCAATTTTGTGTCATCAGCAAACTTAGAAATGTTATATTTGGTTCCCTCATGCAAGTCATTTATATATATAATGAACAGCTGGGCCCAATGATCCCTGTCATACCCAACTTGTCATTGCTTGCCACTCAGAAAAAGACTCATTTATTCCTATTCTCTGTTTCCTGTTTGTCAACCAATTCTCAATCCATGCCAATACATTACTTGCTATCCCATGTTCTTTACTTTTGCCCACTACCTCTCATGAGGGACCTTATCAAAAGCCTCCTGAAAGTCCAAATACACCACATCCACTTGTTCTCCCTTATCTATTCTATCAGTTGCATCCTCCAAAAACACCAGTAGGTTTATTTAGTATGATTTGCCTTTCATAAACCCATGCTGGCTTTGTCAGATTGGACAATGCGTTGATGCTCTCCAAATGTTCTGTTATCATGTCTTTTATAATAGAATCCAGCATCTTCCCCACTACTGATGTTAATCTAACTGGTCTGTAATTTTCTCTTTTTTTCCCTTCCTCCCTTTTTAAATAGTGGGGCTACATTTGCCACCCTCCAATCTGTTGGAACTGCTCCCAAATCTACAGAATTTTGGAAGGTGACCACAATGCATCCAATATTTCCAGAGCTACTTCCTTTAATAGCCTTGAAGCCCATTAATTTCCCCAGCATTGTTTTCTTACTAATGCAGATTTTCTTCAATTTTGCCCCCTCTCTAGAACCTTGGTTCCCGAACATTTCTGGAAGATTATTTGCGCCCTCTTTTGTGAGGACAGAACCAAAGATTGTGTTAATTTCTTCTGCCATTTGTTTGTTCCCCATTATAATTTTCCGGCCTTCTGACTGTCTGTTTCTCTTCACACATTTATAGAAACTTTTATGGTCAGTTTCTATGTTCCCTGCAATTTTACACTCATAGTCTATTTTCCTCCCCTTGATCAAATTTTTCCTCTTCTTTCTTAAACATTTAGAATAGCCAATTATTTTTCATTTCCAATTCAGGGGCAAGTTAGCGTGGCCAATCCGCCTAACCAGCACATCTTTGGGTTGTGGGGGTGAAACCCACACAGACAGGGAGAATGTGCAAACTCGACACGGACAGTGATCCAGGGCCGGGATTCAGACCCGGGTCCACAGCGCCGCAGTCCCAGTGCTAACCACTGTGCCGCCCTCTTTTTCTGCTGAATTCTTAAATGCTCCCAACCCTCAGGCCTGCTACTTTTCTGGAAATTTTTTATGTCTCCTCTTCAATTTGATATCATCCCTAATTTATTTTGTAAGCCACGGTTGAGTCATTTTCCTCTTTCATTTTTGCACCAGACAGCAATGAATAATTGTAATTCATGCACATATTCTTTAACTATGAACCATTGCCTATCCGCCGTCAACCCCTTTGGTAAGGTTCCCCAATATATCCTTGCCAAATCATGCCCTCATAGTTCCCTTTATTTAGATTCAGGGCCTTAGTTTTGGATTTAACTACTTAACTCTCCATCCTAATGAAGAATTCTGACATATTATGACCGCTCTTCCCTGGACAGCAAGATTGTAATTTTAAAAAAAAAAAATTTGGGGTACCCAATTATTTTTTTCCAATTAAGGGGCAATTTAGCGTGGCCAATCCACCTAACCTGCACACCTTCGGGTTGTGGGGGTGAAACCCAAGCAGACACAGGGAGAATGTGCAAACTCCACACGGACAGTGAACCAGGGCCGGGATTCGAACCCAGGTCCTCAGCGCCGTAGGCAGCAGGGCTAACCACTGTGCCCCAACAAGATTGTAAATTAATCCGTTCCCATTGCACAGTATTCAGTCTAGAATAGTCTGTTATCTGGTTGGTTATATATGTATATCTTTGTAAGTCAAACATCGTTCTTATTTTTACTTAGTGTGGACTCCACGTGTCCTTATTAAACTGGTGTTGAGGAGAAACTAGTTTGCTGTCAGTGCTGCGACCTACTCAGTTCAGCCACCTCCCTGATTTCCTGGACCCAGGTTTGGATTTTGTTGATTCGCCGTGCCTCTGTTTAGGCGGTGCATTTGACGCCGGTTTTAAAGACTGGAACCAATATGCCGAACGAATGTGTTACTTCTTCCGGGCCAACAATATCATGGAGATCGGGGGCCAGACGGTCATACTGTTGATGCCCTGTGGACGGCATAAGTTCAGAGTGATCCAGAGTCTTACGTAGCCAGCGACCGGGTACGCAACCATTCGACCAGCTCGTGACACTTGTGGCGCAACACTTTAACCCAACCCAACCCGGTCAATAATCATTCAAGGATATCCGTTTAATATGGCGGAGAGGTCTACTGGTGAGTCTGTCACTGAGTTTGTGTCTTGGCTACAGCAGATAGTTGAGTTTTGTGAGCATGGAACTGTTTTGTCCGATATGCTCGGTCTGCGCTATCAATAATATGGAAACTCAGAAAAAATATTTGAGTGAAGTCTCCCTAAATTTTCAGCAGGTGCTGCAGATCTCCCTCTCCTAAGAAAGCACGAAACGCAGCATCCAAGAGATACAAGGGATGGAGGTGAACATTTTGGGACGTCCCCCCTCACATGGTATCCTCGAGGCCAGGACTGAATGCCACTGTGACTCTGGCTTCTGAGTGAGGAGCTGCCCGCCGAGACGTGTGATGTCCTCGGACTCGACTGAAGGCGATTCCGGTATGTGTGCTACATGTGGACACTAGGCATACCCACCGGCAGCAGGAAGACTAGCACTTTAGGCGCCCTGTCAAGGTAGGTGTCAGCCCTGGGGCCGGGCCTTGCATCTGGATGACCCAGAAGAGGCCAAGGATGAGGCTGAGATGCAGCTGAACAGTTTGACAGCATTTCCTGTGGCCCCTATTCATGTTCCGATACAGCTGAATGGTCACATGCTCCAAATGGAGTTGGATACAGGAGCGGCCGTTTCTGTAGTGGCGCAGAGTACCTTTGATCTTATCAAACGAGGAGAGCATACTTTGTCTTTGGCTGACACAACAGCTCGCTTGGTCACTTATTTTTAAATTTTTTAACTTATATATATATTTAAATTTTTTTTTAAGAGTACCCAATTCATTTTTTCAAATTAAGGGGCAATTCGGTATGTCCAATCCACCTACACTGCACATCTTTGGGTTGTGGGGATGAAATCCACGCAAACACGGGGATAATGTGCAAACTCCACATGGACAGTGACCCAGAGCCGGGATTGAACCTGGGACCTCGGTGCCGTGAGGCAGCAGTGCTAACCAGTGGGCCACTGTGCTGCCCGCCGCTTTGCCAGTTATACGGGGGGGGGGGAACTGAATATCGGGGGTCCACCCTGACTCTGATGGTTTATGGGCACCAGTTAGTGGGCCTTCCTCTCATTCTTTGCAAAGGAAACGGCCCTAGTCTGTTGGGCCTTGATTGGCTCCCTCAACTGCTGTTGGACTTGTAGCATATCCTCCAAGCGGGCTCTGGCCGTTTGTGTACGATACTGAGCAAATTCCCAGAGCTTTTCCAGCCTGGTTTGGGGCCGTTGCTAAAATCCAGGTGGATCCGAAAGACCAGCCCCGATATTTTTGTGCCCGCTCGGTTCCCTACACTCCAGTGGAGAAGGTTGAGACTGAACTTCAGCGTTTGGAAAGTTTGGGCATTATTTGGCCTGTACACTTTACTGATTGGGCGGCGCCGGTTGTCCCCATCATGACGCCAGATAAGACAGTTGGCCCCTGCGGAGACTATAAATTGACAGTGAACATGGCATCAAGATTAGACCGTTACCCTTTACCTCGCATTGAGGATTTATATGCAAATTGGCCGGTAGCTGTACATTCAGGAAATTGGGCTTGAGCAATGCTTATCTACAGCTGAAATTCAGTGAACCCTCACAGAAGTAGGTCATGATTAAAATGCACAAGGGACTTCATGAGTACACCCGTTCGGAGTCTCCTTGGCATATGCAGTCACCCAGCACATCATGGAGAACATCCTGCATGGATTGCCTCGCATTGCAGTTTACTTGGATGACGTGTTAGTCACAGGGGCCATGGAACAAGAACATTTTCAGAACCTTGAGATGGAGTTCAAACGGTTTTCCAGACATGGGGTCCACCTGCGCCATGCAAAATGCGTGTTTCATGCAAAAGAAGTGGTATATTTGGGATATCAGGTGGACCGAAATGGCCTCCACCAAGTCGCTGAGAAGGTATGGGCAATCAAAATGGCCCCAGTTCTGTGGGACACCACAGAACTTCACTCATTCTTCCAGCGGAGCGGGCAGAGAGGGGAGCGATATTTGGAGGGGAGAGTTGGAAGGTAAGCTGAGTTTTTGATTTTTAACTTACTTTTTCGGAGCTTTTTTCCCCTCAGAGCAGCAGGAAACCAGAAGCCAGCCATGGGGAGACCTGGGAAAGTTTGTATTACCCAATACATTTGAACGGTGAGGAAACCCGAGACACTACACGTGTAATATCTCCCTCCTCCCCTAACCTAAACAAAAAGGCTCAGTGCTGTGAGCAGGTAAGCTATTTACTTTTTTTCTTTCTTTTTTACTGGGAGACTAAGTGGAGGTGATGGCAGCTAGGGCAGTGGAATGTTCCTCCTGCAGAATGTTCGAGGTAAGGGAGACCACCAGTGTCCTTGCTGACTTCACCTGCGGGAAGTGCAGCCATCTCCAGCTCCTCACAGACCGTGTTAGGGAACTGGAGCTGGAGCTGGATGAACTGAGGATCATTCGGGAAGCTGAGGGGATGATAGATAGAAGCTACAGGGACATAGTTACACCTGAGAACAAAGGTAGCTGGGTAACAGCTAGAGGTTGGAAGAGGAGGAAGCAGTCAGTGCAGGGATCCCCTATGGTCGTTCCTCTCAACAATAAGTATACCGCTTTGGATACTGTTGGGGGGGATTACCTAGCAGGGGCAGGCTGCAGTGACCGGGTCTCTGGCATGAGGTCCGGCTCTGGGGCTCAGAAGGAAATGGGGAGATTAGGAGAGCACTAGTTATAGGGGACTCAATAGTTAGAGGCACAGACAGGCGGTTCTGTGGGCACGGGCGAGACTCTCAGATGGTTTGTTTCCTCCAGGGTCCATGACATCTCGGATCGTGTCTTCAGGATGCTTAAGGGGGAGGGGGAGCAGCCAGAAGTCATGGTGCACATTGGTACCAACGACGTAGGAAGGAAAAGGGGTGTGGATGTAATACACAAGTTTAGGGAGTTAAGCTGGAAGTTAAAAGCCAGGACAGACAGAGTTGTCATCTCTGGTTTGTTGCCGGTGCCACGTGATAGCGACGCTAGGAATAGGGAGAGTGCAGTTGAACACGTGGCTGCAGGAATGGTGTAGGAGGGCTTCAGGTATTTGGATAATTGGAGCGCATACTGGGGAAGGTGGGACCTGTACAAGCAGGACGGGTTGCATCTGAACCAGAGGGGCACCAATATCCTGGGAGGGAGGTTTTCTAGTACTCTTCGGGAGGGTTTCAACTAATTTGGCAGGGGAATGGGAACTGGATTTGTAGTCCAGCAACTAAGGTAGCCGATGTTCAGGACGTCAAAGTGTGTAGTGAGGCAGTGGGGAAGGTAACACTGACAGAGTACTTGCAGGCACGGAGATGGGTTGAAGTGTGTATACTTCAACGCAAGAAGCATCAGCAATAAGGTGGGTGAACTTAAGGCATGGATCGGTATTTGGGACTACCATGTTGTGGCCATCACAGAACCTTGGATAGACGAGGGGCAGAAATGGTAGTTGGAGGTTCCTGGTTATAGATGTTTCAATAAAATTATGGAGGGTGGTAAAAGAGGTGGGGGGTGGCATTGTTAATTAGAGATAGTATAACAGCTGCAGAAAGGCATTTCGAGGAGGATCTGCCTACTGAGGTAGTATGGGTTGAAGTCAGAAATAGAAAAGGAGCAGTCACCCTGTTGGGAGTTTTCTATAGGCCCCCCAATAGCAACAGAGATGTGGAGAAACAGATTGGGAAACAGATTTTGGAAAGGTGCAGAAGTCACAGGGTAATAGCCATGGGTGACTTCAACTTCCCAAATATTGAGTGGAAACTCTTTAGATCAAATAGTTTGGATGGGGTGGTGTTTGTGCAGTGTGTCCAGGAAGCTTTTCTAACATAGTATGTAGATTGTCCGACCAGAGGGGAGGCCATATTGGATTTGGTACTTGGTAATGAACCAGGACAAGTGATAGATTTGTTAGTGGGGCAGCATTTTGGAGATAGTGACCACAATTCTGTGACTTTCACTTTAGTAATGGAGAGAGATACGTGCGTGCAACAGGGCAAGGTTTACATTTGGGGGAAGGGTAAATACGATGCTGTCAGATAAGAACTAAAGTGCATAAGTTGGGAACATAGGCTGTCAGGGAAGGACACAATTGAAATGTGGAACTTGTTCAAGGAACAGAAACTACGTGTCCTTGATATGTATGTCCCTGTCAGGCAGGGAATAGATGGTCGAGTGAGGGAATCATGGTTGACAAGAAAGGTTGAAAGTCTTGTTAAAAGGAAGAAGGAGGCTTATGTAAGGCTGAGGAAACAAGGTTCAGACAGGGTGCTGGAGGGATACAAGATAGCTAGGAGGGAACTGAAGAAAGGGATTAGGAGAGCTCAGAGAGGGCATGAAAAATCTTTGGCAGGTAGGATCAAGGAAAACCCCAAGGCCTTTTACACATGTGAGAAATATGAGAATGACTAGAGCGAGGGTAGTTCCGATCAAGGACAGTAGCGGGAGATTGTGTATTGAGTCTGAAGAGATAGGAAAGGTGTTGAACAAGTACTTTTCTTCAGTATTTATGAATGAAAGGGGCCATATTGTTGGAGAGGACAGTGTGAAACAGACTGGTAAGCTTGAGGAGATACTTGTTAGGAAGGAAGATGTGTTGGGCATTTTGAAAAACTTGAGGATAGGCAAGTCTCCCGGGCCTGACGGGATATATCCAAGGATTCTATGGGAAGCAAGAAATGAAATTGCAGAGCCGTTGGCAATGCTTTTTTCGTCCTCACTGTCAACAAGGGTGGTACCAGGGGATTGGAGAGTGGTGAATGTCGTGCCCCTGTTCAAAAAAGGGACTAGGGATAACCCTGGGAATTACACGCCAGTTAGTTTTACTTCGGTGGTAGGCAAAGTAATGGAAAGGGTACTGAGGGATAGGATTTCTGAGCATCTGGAAAGACACTGCTTGATTAGGGATAGTCAGCACGGATTTGTGAGGGGTAGCTCTTGCCTCACAAGTCTTATTGACTTCTTTGAGGAGGTGACCAAGCATGTGGATGAAGGTAAAGCAGTGGATGTAGTGTACATAGATTTTAGTAAGGCATTTGATAAGGTTCCCCATGGTCGGCTTATGCAGAAAGTAAGGAGGCATAGGATAGTGGGAAATGTGGCCAGTTGGATAACGAACTGGCTAACCGATAGAAGTCAGAGAGTGGTGGTGGATGGCAAATATTCAGCCTGGAGCCCAGTTACCAGTGGCATACCGCAGGGATCAGTTCTGGGTCCTCTGCCATTTGTGATTTTCATTGACTTGGATGAGGGAGTTGAAGGGTGGGTCAGTAAATTTGCAGACGATACGAAGATTGGTGGAGTTGTGGATAGTGAGGAAGGGCTGTTGTCGGCTGCAAAGAGACATAGATAGGATGCAGAGCTGGGCTGAGAAGTGGCAGATGGAGTTTAACCCTGATGTGTGAGGTTGTCCATTTTGGAAGGACAAATATGAATATGGAATACAGGGTTAACGGTAGGGTTCTTGGCAATGTGGAGGAGCAGAGACATCTTGGGGTCTATGTTCATAGATGTTTGAAAGCTGCCACTCAAGTGGATAGAGCTGTGAAGAAGGCCTATGGTGTGCTAGCGTTCATTAGCAGAGGGATTGAATTTAAGAGCCTTGAGGTGATGATGCAGCTGTACAAAATCCTGGTAAAGCCACATTTGGAGTACTGTGTGCAGTTCTGGTCGCCTCATTTTAGGAAGGATGTGGAAGCTTTGGAAAAGGTGCAAAGGAGATTTACCGGGATGCTGCCTGGAATGGAGAGTAGGTCTTACGAGGAAAGGTTGAGGGTGCTAGGCCTTTTCTCTTTAGAACGGAGAAGGATGAGGGGAGACTTGATAGAGGTTTATAAGATGATATGGGGAATAGATAGAGTAGACAGTCATAGATTTTTCCCCTGGGTAGAACAAACCATTACAAGGGGACATAAATTTAAGGTGAATGGTGGAAGATATAGAGGGGATGTCAGGGGCAGGCTCTTTACCCAAAGAGTAGTGGGGACATGGAATGCACTGCTTGTGGAAGTAGTTGAGTCGGAAACATTAGGGACCTTCAAGCGGCTATTGGATAGGTATATGGATTACGGTAGAATGATAGGGTGTAGATTAATTTGTTCTTAATCTGGGACAAAGGTTCGGCACAACATTGTGGGCCGAAGGGCCTGTTCTGTGCTGTATTTTCTATGTTCTTTTCTTGGATTAGTGAATTATTTTGGGTGCTTTATTCTGAATTTGGTACCATCCTCACTCTCCTCTATTTGCTTTCGAAAAAGCCCAGCCTTGGGCTTGGGGCAAGGCCCAGGAAATGGCAGGCATCAGTTGTTTTCTTCAGGGGTGTTGACACATTTTGACTCCTCAAAACCATTGTACGTCACTTGCGATGCTTCACCGTATGGAAATGGGACAGTTTTATCCATTCAAATGGATGACGGCGGTGACCATCCAATCACTTTTGCCTCTCGGACGCTGGCTGCGACTAAAAGAAAATATGCCCAGATTGAGAAAGGTCTAGCGGTTGTATTCAGTGTACAGCGATTTCATCAATATATCTATGGCTGCCATTTATTTATCATCACCAATCACAAGTCATTGCTAGGCCACTTCTATGAAGCCAAGGCGATCCCACCAACAGCATCTGCAAGGATTCATCGTTGAGCCCTGTTATTGGTTGCTTACGAATACTCTTTCGAGCACCGTCCAGAAACCCAGATTGCGCATGCTGATGTGTTGAACCACCTTCATTTGCAGATCAAATTTATGAATCCTCCTACAAGGGATGAAGTGATTGCTGTCCTGAATTTCTTTTTTTTCTATTTTTAAAAAATAAATTTAAAGAACCCAATTTTTTTTTCCAATTAAAGGGCAATTTAGCGTGGCCAATCTACTTTCCCTGTACATCTTTGGGTTGTGGGGGTAAGACCCATGCAGACACGGGGAGAATATACAAACTCCACACAGACTGTGATCAGGGCTGGGATCGGACCCGGGTCCTCGGTGCCGTGAGGCAGCAGTGCTAACCACTGCACCACCGTGCCGCCCCTTCCCCTGCTGTCCTGAATTTCATGGACTCCCTGCCCATCACTGCCCTGTCTGTTCGTGACTGGACGCAAACCGACCCTGCACTTGCTAAGGTGTATCATCTGATGCTATACAGTGGGCAGCATCGACAGCTATCAGGGGAGTTGGAGGCTTTCTCCTGAAAATTGTCAGAGTTGACCGTGGAGGACAGCATTCTCCTGTGGGGCACCAGCATTGTTGTCCAGCAAAGGGACAGGCTGTCATGTTGAAGGACCTTCACAACAAACATCCCGGTGTTTGCAAAATGGAAATGCTGTCGAGAAGCTATAAATTAGATCTATGGTCATAGATCTTTGAAAGTTGCCACTCAAATGGAGAGAGCTGTGAAGAAGGCCTATGGTGTGCTGGCATTCATTAGCAGAGGGATTGAATTTAAGAGCCGTGAGGTGATGGTGGCTGGGTTTGGACATGGATAGCGATACCTTGGCCCAGCAGTACTCCATCTGCCAAGAACACCAAAAGCACCCCAAAGCAGGACCCCTGTACCCTTGGGAGTAGCCAGGGTGCCCTTGGGCCCATGTGCACACCGATTTTGATGGTTCCTTCTCCATATTTCTCGTCCTGGACTGGACGACCATTCAAAGTGGCTGGATGTCCACAAGATGTCGTTGATCACCCATTGAGATGTTAATGACTTTGTACATGACTAATTTTGTTTCGACTGGACATCAGTGTGAAGGTCTGTCGTAACTAGGATTTTCAAGGGTGTTGCCCAGTTTGATGATGAGGCGGTGTTTGTTCGTAATTTTAATGATGGTGTTCGTTGGCTCTCTGGGATTGTTGTCCGTCAAACGGGACGTGTCTCTTACCAATTTCAGGTCCGGGGGCAACTAATGAAATGACACCTGGATCGCATTCACTCACGGAGGTTGCTCCCCCTGAAGTGCCTCGAAAGAAGCCTGCCCTGGATCCTCCAGCTCATTGCCGGACCAGCCTGCTGTGATGCCTCCATTCTCTCTCGCGTTGACATGCCCGATGTTGTGTCTTCTGACTCCGAGATGGAGACTCAGATCTCGGAGGTCTTGGATGCTGACTCCATAGTTCAGTCACCCCCTGCCGATCATCTGCCATGTTGTTCCTGCCATAGACGGCGTTCACCGGTGCGGCGTATGCCGACTGATCTGGCGCAATGACTCCATGAGGACTTACCGGAGCCTAAATGACCCCGATGTCTTCCGCCTGCTCCTCCTCCTCATTGCCCATCGAGGGTGTCTTTGGACTTGGAGGGGGCGGCGGTGAGGAATGTAATATCCTGCACGGGACCTACGGGTTGGGAATGCTTGTCTTCCCAGTGCTCCTTGCGGAGTACGAGCTTCCCTGCTAGGAGCAGGGGTACCTCCATTACCCAGTGTATATAAAGTCAGCAAGAAAAGCACCGATGAAGAGGTACGCATATATGTACCAGGAAATACACACACATATATATCATTTGTAAATAAAACTTTATTCTTATTTTTACTTTGTGTGGACTCCTTGTGTCCTTATTAAAGTAGGTATATCAGTGAGTAGTGTTTTACAGTGTTACTTCATGTTATTTTATAGATATACCGATGAATAATGTTTTAGGGTATTAGTTCATGTTATTTTATAGGTATATCAGTGGGTGTTATTTTATGGATAAGGGATGTTTTGAGGTATGATGTTAAACATTTAACTTAAAACTGGTTTCTAATTTGGTAACCATTGTGTACATTTTATGATCAGGATATACTACATTTATTCAACATTGCTACAAAAGGGAATGTTTTCATCTGGACCGTGTTTTCCATGTCATCAGTTGACTGTGGCCAAGTCAAATTCCCTCTTATTTTTGCCTTTCGTTTGAGCCAGGATTAGCATTCCCTAACCGTTCATTTATTTTTTTAAAAATCACCATTGACTGAATACCCCAAATTCCATTTTGATTACATAACATCCTGGGATTTTATTGGTGTTTTCTTTTTCAAATGTTATTCTGTGATTCCACCCATTTTCCCATCAAAATTGAAGTTTCCGTGTCCGTCTGCCCTGTAGTGTTTTGAGGGCTTTTGAAAACCCGTGGAAAGAACGATAAAAGCTTTAATTCTGACAAAGGTAAATGTTACTACTCAAACCATGAAAAGTAAACACAGTTTATCCAACTGTCACACAGTGTTTCAAGTGGGGTTTTTTTTTTGGGGGGGGGGGGGGGTCATTCTTGTTGATTTCCTTAATGACTCGTCTCTTTATTTTTGCAGTTTCTCATATTTTACTTTGCACACGCCAGTAAATTCACGTGATTCGAAATATATCACCCCTCGAATCAACGTCATGGTGCTGCCTTTAATCCATTATAGGGATGGTAACTGCTTTTGATTTATTCGGTGTAAACACCCAGTTTGCTGCAATCCGTGATTTAAGAGAACACAGTCACTGTTTCGAAACTGAAATCTTTCCAGGACCCTGGATACATATTGGATCAATTAATATGGTTCATTCCGAGTCACGTCTCATGAGCCAATTTTAAAAGGATAAACTTTGTTTAACGAACTTGCCTGGACATTAATACTGACTCACAAGTAAACCCTCTATCATTCAATAGTAAACTAATGTTGCTACATTCTCTTCGGGAGTGCTCCATTGCGCTGCAAACCATCTCGTCGGAAACAGAATTTGGCGGAAATTTCGGGGCTTCCCCGTACACTTTGTCTCGGTGTAATACAATTAATAATGAATTATTTTGTGCATAATTATGCATGCTTGTTCTACGTGGGGCTATCGAAGTAACCTTTTCTGCAAACATGCCACTATTATTTACGATGGAATGTACAATTTGTTTTGCTAATTGAACATCTTGGGACTGAGGGTACTTTTTATTTAGCAAATGCCGAAACTTCAGACTCCCTTTAATCCTCCCACACCTCTCAGACAAAGCAATAACGGGAACTTCACCGTCGTCTTGGGCAACAAAGCAAAATCAATACAAACAGATCAATATAAAGTAAGAGTGTAAACTATCTATGCATCAAAGCTAATCTGTGTCGTGTTTTCATACGATGAATCATGTTTTGCTTCAATATTCTGATATTTAACATGCGTCTAAGGTGTGACTACACTGCCGCCGGTAACGGGTCAGGTTTATATAAGATTTTGCAGTCAATTGGTGTTCAATAAAACTTTTTTCTTTTTGAATAAGGGTGAGTTAACCTCAGTATCCGAGACGGAGCAGAGATCGCCAGAGAGCAGATGTCACCTTACTGAGTCTCCTGTCTGCTGCTAGAAAAGGTGTTTCTTTGCTGAAGTTGTCTCTTTGAGAGGTCCGTGTGTATGTGTGTGTGTGCGCGCGTTTGTGTAAATTCTTTTGCAAGTGATTTTGGAAAGTTGCAGTCCTGATGTTCCTGATAAAATCCCCTAATGCATGCCATGCCTCCAGCAAGCCCACAGCTTCCTATTGAAGATGAGCAGGCGCTTCAGCCTGGTATCTGCGTGTGTTGCGCTTAATCTGCTCCATGTCCTTCTCTATTTTTTCCAATCTCTCCAATGTTCGTGTCATGACCCTTTCTGGTTGGTTGCCGCCAGGGACACAATAAACTGTGAAAACATTATGCTTAAATAAAAAATAACTGGCCAATTAAATGTAACAATCCTCTTATTATGGCAATGTTAACCATAGGTTTTCTCTGTGGTATATTCAAATCAGATATGGGTTTGACCTATCAACATTAATAATGCACATTAGTACAGTATTAATTAATTAAGGTGCGTGTTGACATTGATGCTATTTTTTCATCTTCAATGGAAACGCTTTGATGGATATTAAGTGGGAGAAATATTTATATCAACATTTTTGCAAAACAAAATACATGAATTGTGGAAATCAACTCAAATGTAAAACTAGTTATTTACCGCGTCTGATTCACGCCCTTTAATATTTATAATGCCTTGTAGCATAACCACACTCGATCACCGAGGTTTGAGAACGCCAATAAATTGAGAAAATGCAATTACAATTGATATATTTGGAAAAATAATCAAACGTCATTAGCAGTTTCGGCTTCTTTTCCCCCTCCCAAACCCGGAAGTAGCAGTTGTCTTTTAAAAAAAAACTCCCTACAACACGTGGAGTGCAAATCTGATTTACCAAATATAGTCACACAAAGAAAAATGGGAATTTGCCGATCAAAGATCAAAGTGCCAGCAACTCCACCTCGATTCCCTCCTCCACTATTAGTCCTCTTACAGAACGTCAATTTTTCACACATCAATGATGGCTTAATAATAGTTGAAAGAGAGTTGCATAAGGATGCAAATCTTGCCTTTGTCTTTCCAACGCTTTATAACGTGCATGTGCTGATTTAATATAGCGAAGTAAAAAGCGATCCCTTTTGTATTGGGGTTGCAGAGGCGTTAGTAATCGCCCGAATCAAAGGAGATGTAGAGATGTTAATTCCCCGTACAGTTTATACACAGCATGCTCATTTGATGCACATTTCATTCATAAGTTGCTTTAATAAAAGGGCAGAAAATAAATAATTGACCATCACATAAATATTTTAAAACAAAAATGTGTAAAAATAGTGGTCGTGCTCTATGTATAGAATATATTAAATATATTGCTTTTTAAATTATTGATCAATTTAGAAAATAATACGTTTTTAGATAAATGCGCTAACTATATGCAAACTATTCGATTATATTGCCTTTTCTCGAATGTAGCTTTCCTTTAAAGCCACATTCCTCTCACATTGCATAAGCTGCAAAAACGATGCACATCCAAACAGTGTATTTGAAAACTCTTGCGCTTCAAGCTCCTAAGAGAGTGATCTTGTGATATTTTGTTGCACGCGCCTAGGTGCAAATGAACTCCCAATTTACAGGAGCTACCATATTTCAATTAATATTTAAGGTTCCACCTCGTAAACGCACACGTCCATTGAATTCAAAATAATGGTACGGCGAGGACTCAAACTTTCACTTGGAGCAGATTCCCCATCACTTCGTCTGGTTTAGTTTCAGTATTAAAATTACTGTTACCGGCATGTTTAATATTGCTGAACATGTTAAAGTCAGCGTGCCCACTCGGTGCCGGCAACTTCTGGTGGGGGAAATAATAGTTACAGATTAAAACACTTTTTTTGGGGGGGGGGGGGGGGGGGGGGGTTGTCAGGAGAAGCGATTACATTGTTGCATACTTATTAACCAGACGGCATCAATAGAAGCAAGGCACGACACTTACAAAATTGTTAACATTTATTTGGAATGGTTCAGCATGCTCAAGTAGCAAACTGATCAGGCTAAGAGCACATGAAAAGATGTGTCGACTTTACAACTGTTTGATTCACTATACAGTATGTATTATATATATATGAAGATCGACTGCAACGTTGTAATATAATGTAAAAAAAAACTAGAATGGGGTTGGAAAACCCTTAATGGGATGATGCATAAATTGGAACAAAAAGTTAAGAGATCAAAAACAGCAAAATAAAAAGATTGTGGAAATCAAGTCCAAGGGCTTTTGATTAACACTAAAAACCTCAGCCAACCCCTCTTTTTTTCCCTCGGTCTCTCTCTCTCTCTCTGTTGCCTTTTAATTTATTGATGCAGACGTCATGTAAGTCCCTCCTCATTACCCTGTACGTATTCCCCTCTTGTGCATCTCATTAGTTTGGGAGCGGGACAGGCTGTGGAGCTTTCCCTGTCAATCAAAGTGTCAATCAAACAGCGGCGAGCCTTTGAAGTGGAGCAGCCGCCGCCGAGTCTCCTACAACTTCAGTCCGAGCAGGAGAGCCAGCACCTCGGCGTGCCTTCACTAACAATTACCGCTCCTGCGATTTATTTACTCACTCACAGAATAGCGAGGGGGGCAAGAAGAAGACCAAGGAGAGGAAGAAGAAAAAAAAACATACTTGCGACGGATTAACAACACCCCCCCAACACTCCCATCCCCCCCACCCCCCCCCCCCCCGAACGAGTTGCATCAAGTCGATCACTTTTTATATATTTTTTTAAAGAAAGGGAGAAAAGGCATTTAAAAAAAAAAAAAGATGCCGCAGCTAAACAGCGGTGGCGGCGACGATCTGGGGGCCAATGATGAAATGATCTCTTTTAAAGATGAAGGGGAGCAGGAAGAAAAGATCTCGGAGAACGCTTCTGCAGAAAGGGATTTAGCAGACGTCAAGTCTTCATTAGTAAACGAGTCAGAAACCAACCAAAACAGTTCATCAGACTCCGAGGTAAGCGGCAAAAAAAAAAATCTCTTGTTTGTTTAGTTTATTTTTGTTGTTTCTGAGGTAAAAGTGGGGGGGGGGGGGGGTTTGGAGGAGGAATGGGGTGGATTCATATTGAAACGAAGGGGGAAATAAAACGATTCTCTACCACAGATACTTTGTGTTCCTGTTAAATTATAATAATGTTGCAACCTGATGATCGCAGCTGAATAATCCAAACTCTTGTGACTTTGTGTGTCTGACTCTCTCTCTCTCTCTCTCGCATCCACCATGTTCCTCTCAAGGCGGAAAGACGGCCGCCGCCTCGGCAGCCAGAAACTTTTCGGGACAAATCCAGGGAGAGTTTAGAAGAAGGTGAGTTGGCCGGAAAAGAAACAAAAAAAAAGTTTTTTGTTTAAAAAAAAGTATTTCTCACCACCCCCCCCCTCCCCCCCTCCATAGCTTCTCTTTCCTTTTTCGCCCTCAAATGTCGCTCTCTCTCATTGAGTCGGGAGCGGCTGCGGCGAAGTGTTTTGTTGCATAAAGTATGTTGAGAAAAGTTTGATCCCTAACTTTTTTTTCCTTTTTCTCTCTCATTCCCCGCCATGTTTCTTGACCTAGCGGCAAAGAGGCAAGATGGAGGGTTGTTCAAGGGCCCACCATACCCCGGCTATCCATTTATTATGATTCCTGACCTGGCAAGTCCTTACCTTCCCAATGGATCTTTATCTCCCAGTGCGAGGACGGTAGGTTTATTTGTTATACAAAATTCTAAAAAGTCTCACAAAATAGTTGAAGAGAAGTACGCATGCTTTGTTTCTGGCGTATTTACTTTAAAAAACCGCGCAGACACTTTTGCACCAGGGCCGTGCTGTTTTAATTTTCCCTTATTTTCTCGTCTTGTTGAGAAAAGGCAGTCATTAAACACTAAATCTTTCAGAGGCTGGTAACTAGAGCCCTGTGCCATGTATGTGTTGGCAGAGTTTGCCCTCGCTGTGTGCTTGTGATTGGGACTAGGTGAACTTGCAACGAAGTTTTTTAAAAACACATTTGGGTGTAAGCCTCCCCTCTCCTCCCTCCCCCCAGTAGGTGACATTCCAAGTTCCATTGTCAGCTGCCATTTGTTTGCTCATTTTTTTTTTGGGGGGGGGGAGGAGGTAGCCCCCCTGTGAAATTGTATTATTTATTTTGCTGCCTTTTAAAAAAAAAAAAAGTCTCCCTAGCAGAAATATCCGGTGCGTGCATTTGATTGCAAACTGGATTTTAAAAAGGCGTGTTTTTAAAAGGAGCAGTTTTTATGGAGCGCCTTTACAGTAACTTGAGGAAGGCGATTTTTGTGTGTTGTGGCTTCTTTTGTTTTCATGCATTCCAATGAAGGCAGTCAGACGTTTTTGTAAAACCTTAACTGCATTGGAAATGTAGACTTTTACAGGTCATCATGCAATACAATGGGGAGCTCAGCGGGACATGACGGTTACGATTGGGGCTAATTTGCTCGAGTCGATGGGCTTTTAAAAAAAAATGCTGGTTCCAGTTTACCTCCAAGACTGTCAGCTCCCGTCAGCCCCGAAATAGTATCAGAGTCACGTGAAAAGGGTGGGGGAGAGAACCACTGAGTTTTAAACAAGCGACGTAAACTCTGAAATTGTTCCGCACCAGGATTGAAAATCCCCACCACGTGGATTACATTGCAATATTATTAACATCTGGTCTCTCTCTCTCCCCCCCCCCCCCCCCCCCAGTTTCCCAAACCTGGCGGTTTTAATTTAATCTCCGTGCTGAATTCCGGGAAGGAGGTGGTGGGAGGGATGTTTATTGGGAAGGATTCTGAAAATGTCACTGTGAATGCCCAGTTATATATGGTTGCAGTTTTGAAATCCGGAGTCGTTCTGTTTGCTCACCAAAAGTGGAAGCTTTCAAAACGATTTGACTTCCGTTTCATAAAACCAAAATAACACTTTTTTTGTGTGCAACATTTGTCGAATTCACTGCAGCTGGAAAACAATTGATTTGTTTTTCAGTGTGAAAATTTATAGGTCTAAATAGTAATTTAAGATGCATTAGTTTTTTTTTCCTGTAATTGGATATGTTTTTGAAGATATCCACAGGATTGAGTGTGTGGTGTACATCATTGCAGAGAATCTTGGAATTATTCAAGTAAAAATGTGGAATGTTTTGTTTGTTTTCGAAAGGCTTTTTGTGTTCACGAATAGTAGCTGGTCCAGTATTCCTATATGCTGTAGGTTAATGCATTAACCCACACGCTGACTTGTAAAATTGGAAAATAGACTTTGTGCCATTTGCTTGACCAACATGTACAGTAGCGCATTAGGTCCAGAAGCTGTACCTCGGTTTAAAATTTGCACATGTACATAAATTGCAGACCTTTATGTTTGCTATATCTTCTGAATAATGTATTAAATTATACTGCTCTCCAACAGTCCAACAAGTAGTATCATAATTAAATGTCTAGTTTTGGCACTGTCAGTATATTATGTTGGAGGAACCAGATGAGACATTTATCATTATGATAATTACTACTGTAATTTTGGTGGCGTAACGTTTTTTAATGCTAGCTTTCGGCCGAGATAATGTATATTGCCAGTATGGGGCAGTGGGCAAAAGCAAATAGAACCTGAGTGAAACTAAGTGGTCTCTTCCACAGTGGGCTAGATGTATCCATTCCTGCAAATTGTACAGCAGTATTTCGATGTGGTACATATCTTTTTTCTTGGCAAAAT